>NC_136895.1:24061177-25321177 GCF_949152265.1 Phoxinus phoxinus | reverse complement strand
GTTGAAACAACCCAGCAGTTTTTAGAGTGTACCTTCCTATTTCTTGAAGGGGAAGATTTGTTTTATGTCAACATAGATTTTCGTACTTCCACAAAAGTGTAAACATTGAGCCTTCCCAGCATCATCAAAACACAGAGCGGTTTGCTCAGATCTGTCAACCGATGTGTGGTGTGTGTTTAACAGGCGGAGCCACTGTGGTTACAACATGCAAGACAAAATTAGCTGCATTTAGAGCTTCAAAAATGAAACAGTTCATGAACATATTAAAGCAAATGCACTGCAGCATTATGATGAAATGTGCAATAAATGTGCAATAAACATCATGCATCGTTCAGAAAGACAAATTAACCAGTTCATAATGTTCACTTTGACGTGTAGGCAGACTCAAACAGTTGTGGTGCCTATACTTTTATCTGTTTAAACAAGCATGCACCTGTAAAAGCGTTGAGTGCCATGTTTGAGTTGGAGGAGGTGCAGTGTGTGTTAAGTCAACTAAACTGATAGTCCAGTCAGTCCAGAAAAATGCATTAAGAATTAGTAATCTGCACAGAAATCATCTACACCTTGTAAATGAGTCCTGTTGACCTACTGTACCTGCTCGATCACTGGTATCTGAGATGCCAACTGAAGCAGGAAAGAGGAAGAACAGAAAGACAGGATCTAAAACAGAGAGAGGTACTTCAGGGAACGGGTTTGTTTATAGCCCGAGACACACCAATACACAAAGCTGAGTGTGTCGTTGCCTTTTGTCGGCGGCGTCTCGGCCAGAAACCTGCGCTTGAACACAGCACAAGGACTAATGGCCCGATATACAGTACTCACAGCGACGCTCTTTCCCGTTCTTCGTTTAGGGGTGACACGAAGTTCGAAATACGTGAGAAGCGAAATACTGTTATCGAAAAGCTGACGCCGCCCACACTGCTGAGAGTGACGGTTAGATGAATGTGCAAATATGTGCTACACGCTTTTCTCTGGATAACATAACAAACATACAACAAAACTGAAAAAACAGCTAGCATTTTAATAAAGCATAAGAAACGCATAGCAACGTGGAGATGTTTGCACAAGCTCTGCAATTCAGCACTCCAGTAAAGTCACGTCACCTTTTTTTTTATATTTAGCACTTAAAATCAAGCAGCTTTACCGTCCATCCATCCATCCATCCATCTTCTTCCGCTTATCCAGGGCCGGGTCGCGGGGGCAGCAGTCTAAGCAGAGATGCCCAGACTTCCCTCTCCCTGGCCACTTCCTCCAGCTCTTCCGGGGGGACACCGAGGCGTTCCAAGGCCAGCTGAGAGACATAGTCTCTCCAGCGTGTCCTAGGTCTTCCCCGGGGTCTCCTCCTGGTGGGACGTGCCCGGAACACCTTCCCGGGAAGGCGTCCAGGAGGCATCCGGAACAGCAGCCCCCTCTCGATGTGGAGGAGCAGCGGCTCTACTCTGAGCTCCTCCCGAGTGACCGAGCTCCTCACCCTATCTCTAAAGGATCGCCCAGCCACCCTGCGGAGAAAGCTCATTTCGGCCGCCTGCATCCGGGATCTTGTCCTTTCGGTCATGACCCAAAGCTCATGACCATAGGTGAGAGTAGGAACGTAGATTGACCGGAAAATCGAGAGCTTCGCCTTGCGGCTCAGCTCTTTCTTCACCACGACAGACCGGTACATCGACCGCATTACTGCTGAAGCTGCACCGATCCGTCTGTCAATCTCCCGTTCCATCCTTCCCTCACTCGTGAACAAGACCCCAAGATACTTAAACTCCTCCGCTTGAGGCAGGAACCAACCTGAAGTGAGCAAGCCACCTTTTTCCGACTGAGCTTTATCGTATTAAACATAAAAAAGTGTCCGTGACTCGTTTCATCAGAAGTAAAACGTCATTTTCTACTATAAACAGCTGTGCGTATGTTTTCACTCACGGACGTCTAACCCCCGACAGAGGAAATTAACCAGAAAAACGTGAAAGAGGGCGGAGCCTCTGAGCACACCTACTTATTACATAATCGCCACGGACCAATGGCAGTACGAAGGTTCAAAGAAAGTTCGCTCTAGCCAGCTGTTTCGAAATCCCAAAACGAACTCCAAAAGAAGATAGTTTTGGCCTGATTTTGTTCATAACAACCTCACATCGGTTAGTTCTTCGATTTCGTTTGAAGTATATCAGGGCCTTAAAGGCGAATGTCAACCAGCACGAGCGTTCGGCGCCTGCATGTATGTAAATATCTGTCAGCAGGTATCAATAGTCTATTCATCACTCAGAAAGGGAAACTACAACTAGGTCTACAGATATACAACTAGGTCTACAGATATACAAACCTTAAACAAAGCAGCTTATCGTTTTGAATATCAATCATGCAGATTTTTTTAACCCGACTGTGCTACTAGTGCAGATTATTAGGGTCAATGTAAATACAGCAACTGTCTCTCTCTGTCATTCACTGCTTACAGTACACAGCCAAAAAAATGGTCTGGTGTATTATTTAGCGTTCTGTTTAGCTGTCAATAAGTGCATGTTAACAAAGATGTGTGATTATTAAGAGTCTAGTTTAATAACCTCTGACACTGATTTGACTATTTTTGATGGATTCAGCACTTTGGCCAACCAAGGTTGATTTTAACTTGGTCAACCAATGGCCAGCCAAGGTTGATAATAAAACTTGATTTGATTTTTTCAAATTTGACTAAAAAGCTGTTTTGTGAAGGCATTAAGTGAGAGTCTTTGTGAAGGCATTAACCGTGAGACTCATTAAGCAGGACAGGAAGAAGCTCTTTCACCTAGAAAATAAACACACGTGCACTAAACCCACTCTTCATCTCGGAAGAAAACCAACCACAGCGGGTTTCAGTTTGACTCAGTAGATGTGAGACGCCAGACATAGACTTTTCACTGAACAGTTGAAGAAAATGATTCACATGTTTGCTTTGTTCTGTTTGTGCTGGTGGCGTCTGACTGGTAAGTTATCATTTTCTCTCTCTTTTTTTTGGCTTAATATCAGTAACATTCTTCACAGATGTTAAAAGTCATGGAAAATAATGTAGATTCATCCAGTGGAGACTTCAAATCTCAGGCAAGGCCCAGCTTACATGACTTGGGACGGGGCCTGGAAATCTCAATGTTTAAATTCCCTGATATTTGCAGTTTTTTCCTGATAGTGTATCAATGTATCAATGGTGCTTTGACTAGAGACCTCAAGCTAAATTTTGAGCCAGTTGCTCGTGTGGTGTGAGAGTCAGTGGCCGTCCTGAGAAGCGATCAGACACAAGGTGATCGGAAAGCCTTAGAAAACTGTTTAAATAAGAGATACAGTATGAATGTGGAGTGGAAGAAAACCATAAATATATAATTAAAGATATATTTAATATCTTCATTCTTCAATCGGCCTGTATTTCGGTCTTTCGACGCAGGTCACAACAACTTTGCCCGGTTTTTCGGTCCCTGGCCAGACTCATCCAATCTCTGCCGATGTCTTTTCTCGGAGTCGCCATCGGGTTGCGGGACGGCCGAGCGGTCTTTTAATGTCTAGTGGCAGCCCGTCCGAACTCCTTAATTAATAATAAAATAATTAAAGATATTTTTTATATATATTTTAAATATTGTATGCTATCAAACATTGAGCATCATACGAACAGTGGGGTTGGGGTGTGGTGTGGGGAAATTGCCATTTTTGTGGGTTTTAATTATTTTAATTAACCCTGAACAACAAAAGCGATATTAATTCATTAGTCAAAAAAAAAACGACTGATCTAAATGTCCCATATATAAGAATGTCAAGGTGTTAACATATGCAGGAGTAACTGTAATTGACTTCATAGCTTCATACAACTATTGTGATCTAGATAGCAGATGTTTAAAACTCCATTAATATCATGTTCATATTTCAGAAGTATCAATCTGTGTAAAATCTGTTTGTTCTCCAGATGTGTTTGGTGATTCAGTGTCAGTGATGGAGGGAGATTCTGTCACTCTAAACACTGATGTCACTGAAATACATAAAGACGATGATATACTGTGGAAATATGGAGCTGAAAAATCTCTAATAGCTAAAATGAATAAAAATAAGCAAATCTTCTCCACATATGATGTTCCTGATGGGAGATTCAGAGAAAGACTGAAGCTGGACGATAAAACTGGATCTCTGACCATCACAAGCACCACAACTGAACATACTGGAGATTATAAACTAGAGATAACTGGAGCGAAAAAATCATCAAAAACATTCAATGTTTCTGTGTATGGTGAGTAGAGACGTCATTTGTCCAAACGTTCACATTCTTGTTTTATTAAAGAAATATTCAGCATGAATTAAATTCAATCAACAGCATTTGTGGCACTGATTATAAAAACATTAAAATACAATTTTTTTACATTTTTAAGTAACTCAAGGTTACGTCAATGGGATTTTTGGAGGACTTGAGATTACAATTTTATTAAGGCCCTTCCATTAATTCTTGGGTTAAACATTGTGCATCAGGTTTCTTATGAGGCTGATGAGAGCGACGAGCCGGTCCCCAATCTTAGCGAGGGGGAGCACAACTTGCCACACTTGATTCTGCCCCTCACGTCTCTGAGCGGGACAGGGTTTGGGGCGGGTGGTCGACAGCCCCTCCCCTTGAGTGGGGCGAGAAAGGAACTGGACGAACGCTTCCTTGTGTCTCGTCATCTCCCTTAATCAGATGACGACTGTGTTAACCGTGTCTGCACGGCTTAAGTGGGGAGAGTTGGTTTATTTAATGATGCTCCAGACTCTTCTACCTGAAGCATCATCGTATAACCGCGTGCCTACGCACCCACAATAGTCAAATATGTTGACGTCGAAAGCACAAAGACACGCGATGTATAAGGTTTTTCACTATGGAGGTCCTCAAAGAAGGGAGAAGCTGCTGAGCAAATGCTGAGCACTGCAGCGCAAGTGGGTGGAGGTTACATCTAGCTGGATGTCTATAGAGGAGGAGCTAATGTAATTTGGGCCTAATGGGTGGAGCTAGAATATCTAACCACACCCTAACCTTACCCACAACTCTATCCCTCCACCCTATTAGACATCCAGAGAGGTGGAGCTGGACTAATCCCACCCATTGGACGTCCACTCTGCAGTGAGTACCACTGAAAGAAGGGGAGAGTCCGATGTTGAGGTCCCTCCTAATGGCCACCAGACAGAAATCTGTCCTACAGTTTAGTGTGTTTGGGGTCTCTTGTTCCCATGGCTTGTCTAAAGCCTGTTTTATGCTTCTGCGTCGAATCGACGGCGTACCCCCGCAGACCCCTCTGCGTCTCCGCGAACCCCTCTCCGACCCCTCCGCCGTAGCTCAACGTACACCTCTAAAAAACTGTAACTACGCGTCGAGGCGACGCAGACCGCAAGGGCTGTGATTGGTCAGATTATACATCATTTCCGGAGTGTAGCTTTTCCGGGTTCCCCCTCCCGCTATACCGCCATTTTTAAATTGACCACTGTTCTTCTTTTTTTTCTGCGATTAAACATTTGCAATAAAATAATTTGTTGTTCAACGTCGATTAGCTCCAACTGCATCAACACTCTCTCTCTTTCGCTCGCCATTGTCGGAAATGAAAAAGCGGAACCAAAACAAACTAGCAAAGAGATTCGCGAACCACACACCCCCCTAGCGTTATGGCGGTGAAATCCACCGCGATGCAACGCAACCCGACGCAGAACCATAAAACGGCCATGACGCCGTAGGAGTGGGAGTTGACGCAGAAGCATAATAAGGCCTTAAGGGTGTGTTCACACTTGTAGTTTGGTTCGATTGGTTCATTTGGTCCAGACCAAAATAAACAACAACCACAGAATCACCGAACCAAAAGATACCAAACCTAAAGGCAAATGGATTCGTTCACAACCTGATTGGTCTGCTTTTATGACGTATTGTCTATTTTGAGACGGAACTTTCCGATTATCCAAAACTATGCTCTTTGCTGGAATAAATGCACTATTTGTGTGTGTGTATGCTGCATATGAGCTTATTAAATGTGTAAAGGAGTCAAACCAGCGGCAGAAATCCCTCCGTCACACACAAACAAAGATCTGCTGCGAGGAGACGCGGTTGTGATGCCTGTGTCGAAATGTGATGGGCAACATTACGACTATACAAGAAAAAACAGGTGTGCTTGAGCATTCTGTTCTTTTGGGGTCTCATACGCAAGGACAGCTTGCTTTTCTCCAAAACACACAAAGCAAAACTAGTGTGTGTTGTATTCAGGCATGGGCCATGAACACGGAGGCATGCACACATCGTTTACCTTGAGTGTGTAGAGTGTCCCTGCAAGCAGGAAACTAATTCCTGACAAGAGAGTGACATAATTAATGAATAACACGCAGAAAAGTCTCTGAAGACAAAGAAACCTGAAAGGCGCACCTGTTGCACATCTATTTGTAGCTTCTGTCGAGCGACGCATTCCAATGGCGTCACCGTCAGAGGTTCAAGCTCAAGGACGATTTCATTGGTGTGTTTGCCACTCTCTTTCAAAGTGTTCCCATCGCGCTACAATCAGCACATCATAGACAGAAGCTTTTTAAAGGGAATTGCTCCGTTATTTTGATGCGCTGCTCGCTTTAAACTGTAGAAATGGTAAAATGCCGCAATTATGTCCCACAGTCCAGATGGAACCATGGCGGTCCACCATTTAAATACCACTGCCATATTGAGCTGGACATAAGATTGTTGTGTAGATTTATCAATACTTCTCTTTATTCTCTCATGTTTTCCAGCTCGTCTGCCTGTTCCTGTCATCAGCAGTAACTCTTCACACTGTTCTTCATCATCATCATCATCATCATCATGTTCACTGGTGTGTTCATCAGTGTTGAAAGTGTGTGATGCGACTCTCTCCTGGTACGCAGGAATCAGTGTATTGTCCAGCATCAGTGTGTGTGATCTCAGCATCAGTCTCTCTCTACCTCTGGAGGTGGAATATCAGGATAAAAACACCTACAGCTGTGTGCTGAACAATCCCATCAGCAACCAGACCACACATCTGGACATCAACACACTCTGCCACACATGTGCAGGTACCACAGCACTGATCATATATATGTGTATTCACTGACCTGACCTCTGTCTTCTGTTGTACATCACACTGATGCGTTCACTAATGTCTCTCTTTTCCTCTCCTTCAGTTCCTCCAGTCTCAGTGTCTCTGATAGTGTGGATCTCTGCTGTTGCTGCTGCTGCTGGATCTCTGATGATTGTAGTTGCAGTCGTGATCTGCTGTATCTGCAGGAAACGTAAAAGATTAGGTCAGGAGATCAAGCGATTAATGCATATGTTAAAATATGTATATTTTATAAGGCACCAATTTCAATACTAGCTTGAAAACGTTGTTGTTTTAACATGTATGCATTATGTTATTGTTAATGCAGTTCTGACCAAGGAGAAAGACATGAATGATTCTGCATTGTGTAAACCAACAAGACGAAAAAAGGTAAGACCATTCTGTGTTGCAGAAGTTGTTGCAGTCCGTTAATCTGTTAATCAGTTAAAATCTGTTAATCAGTTAAAATCTGTTAGAATTTATGTGTTCAATATGCATCAGACGGTCAGTGAACAGATGTGGATGGACAACCTTGTTAATTATTACCTTCAGGAGGAAACTGAAGGTAATAAAAAAAAAACTGCCATGGCAGTATGCCAGCAAAAAAATGAGTCACTTACACAGTACAGTTATACACTTTCATAGACGTATTCACGTTAAGTTGCTCAAGCAAGTGGAAAAATGTTTAAACATACTTTTCTAAAGATAAAATCACCAACATTTTAAATTAAAACTTACAATTGACAAAAACATTTTCTACTGCATTAAAATCTTTATATAAGAAATCCTGCACATCATAAATAACTTGTTTTTCCACCTCCACGAAGAGTGCAGTCCATTATCTCGCCTTTTTGAGGTAGCCTAATGTAGTTTTCCTTGCTTTACACCGGGCTTAAAATGAAAAGATGACTGTGAAAAATAGTAGTATAATATAATTTAATGTATTTATGGTGACATTACTACAGTTTCATGTCAATCCGTGTTCAGTTTGAACACAAACCATGCACTGCCACTTTAATTCATGCATAACAGCAAAAATAATAGACTGTGCGGAAACGCTCATGCAGTGTGAACAGCTTAAACATGTTAAAGGGGTGGTATAATGCCCTTTTCACAAGATGTAAAATAAGTCTTTGATGTCCCTAGAGTGTGTATGTAAGTTTTAGCTCAAAATGCCGCTCAGATATTTTTATATAGCATGTTAAAGTCACTTTTTGAGGATGAGCAAAAACGCACCGTTTTTGTATCTGTCCCTTTAAATGCAAATGAGCTGCTGCTCCCGGCACAGAGGGCGGAGCTACAACAGCTTGTGTTGTGAAAATGAAAAAAAAAAACAGCAACATTACACACTAACTAAAGTTAGAAAAGTGAAATCATACTCAACCACCCCTTTAACGGAAAACGGAGTATGAAACAGGCGTAACTGTCAGTCTCTAGGATTCTGCCTTCCACCTTTTGTGTTTCCCGGAAGAAAGTTTATCTCCACCGCGGGTAACGGTTGACTTCCGTGTTTGTCGTGGTCGGGGAGACTGTAACCACCGTTGGCAATGCAACAAGAGATCAAACTTATGCAAATGATGGGTGATACCCAAATGTTAGGTGACCTATAGGCTACAATCAATTACAATATTCAAATCTTAAAAACTATGCCCAGTCAAAGAAATTATTTTACAGAAACGTTAATAGGGTCTTGTGAAACCTACATAAAAGTATTTAAACTGTTGCCCTTGATTGACTGTATATTTTTCCTTGCAGAAATCAAAGGAGGCCGTGTATGGAAATATCCCCCCAAAACGGTGATCAAATACAACATCTCTGCCAGAATGGGTTTCTTCTGACTCTGTTTTGCTTTCACTTTTTGTTTTGCACATGCACTCTCATAAGCACTATTGTTACATCTGAAATTGCGTTGCTGTGTATTAGTTTAATTTAGTGGTGCACAAATAGCACAGCATTCACTCAGAATCTTAACTAAATGTTCTATTTTTAGCTTAACACACATGGAAACTATATTAAATTTGTATCTTACCATTCACTGTTCTGGATCACTTGGTCTACTCCTGTTTAAATGGATAATTGAACATTGAATGCATAGTTTAATAATGCACACGTCGCTCTCTAGTGTCCAATTCATAACATCGCATCTCTCTAATAATAGTGCTACTTTTACCCGAGACAGTGAGCTATAAATAAATGTTTATGTTCTCACAGAGGAAGATCTGAAAATATGAATGGGCGCTTCATGAAGCTTCAAAACCTTTGTGAATCATTTGTTTCGAACAATCAGACTGGCAATAATTTTTTTATTTTTTTTGCTGTCAAAGTCACATGATTTAATTCAACTGCTTGCGTTACGTCATAATAACTGTTCGGAAGTTTCAATGGTTTGCCGCTAGGGGGTTGTCCACATCATTTTTACCTGATCACGGATCGATTTGATACATTTCTAGACATTTAATTACACATTTGTATAATAAAAAGAAAGAGCTGTAGTTAAAAGTCTCTTATTGGTCTGATTAACCAATCTCTCCATAAAACAAACAAAACAAGTCCTACAATTTAGAAGCCTAAAATAAATTAAAAAGACACTTTTACACATATTAAAAAGACACTTTTTATTTTATGCTACTGTATGATTTGCTAATTGCCTTTACACCTTCAATAAAACATGTTTGGTCTGAATTTGTGTTGTATTTACACAGTTGTGACCAGCAGGGGTCGCCAAGCGTGTGGAGATTCGAGCGACTCGAAACAGTGAATCGTTTTTCGAAGCAATGGTTCAATTGATTCAAAGTTTCGAAAAGCTTCGTTTCTCCCATCAATATAATGAAGTAATAATAAGACACCTAACTGATCACTACACTAACCTAACCCTGCCTCCGTGTGCCTGTTTATAATAATAATAATGATAAAAATAAATTCAATTAAACACAGATTACTTTAGTTTATTAGAATAAAAATAGCCTACATATTTTTACAGAGAGTTGCTGCGGTTATAATAAAAATCACACAAGAAGAACAGCAACACATTCCTGCTAGGACCAGAAGACAGACCTGAAGCAGTAATGATAAATAGATAGTTATTGTTATTAGCCTACAGATTGACTGTCTTTGACTCACATTTACTGTCATCACTTTGATTCTCGATATTGAGTGGCGCCATCTGGTGGGTTTTGAATAACAGCAGCTAAAACAGTATTACAGCACAACAATGCAACAGGTTTTTTTAAGACTAAAAAAAGAGTTATATGACATAATGTGAAAATTGTGTCACTTGATGTGAAGGTGCAAGAGATGATCTCAGTTATGTTTTAACACTGAGTCAGAGCTCACGTTTTCATTTATTTAATTGGTTTAACTAAATATTAAACTGTATTTTGACATCCTCAAAGGAAAATGCTGTGAATTACTAAATGAAAAGAACATTATTGATTCACTCATCAGACAAACGTTACCGAATCGAATAGATGATCTTATGCAATTTAATGACCGTCATATAAACCACATCCTAATTCACACCCACATACAATCAGATAGTATTCACTGCATAGTGTTCGATAAACCACAATAACAACAGTTTCTCAGTCTCCAGCTGTTTTTGTGTGTTCTGGTGCGTTCAGGACTATTATGTTGAAGTTTCTCAAGGACTTTTAGTTTGAAATATCTCACTTCCTGTGTTTTCTTCCTGTTCATCTGTTCCTGTATTACCCATTTCACTCACTGACTGGTGTCTTGTTTATTCTGTGTGTAGGCTAAATATAGTTTTAGTCCTGTGGTTTATCTGAGCACCCGTGTCACAGTGTGTGTGTGTGTGTGGTTTTTTTTTACCCAATTTTTGAAATTAGATACGCTTCAACTCTCTCCTTCCAACCAAGCTGTGACAGACAGGTGGAAATTTGAACGAAAAGAAAAAGAAACACAGTCTAAACTTTTGAACAGTTTTGATAATTGTGTTACTGTTTGTCTACCTCTGTGTCAAACAGTTGCTCAGCATTTTTCTCCAGTGGATTAAATAGTTTTTAAAAATCTGATAGTATCAGGACAGGAAGAAGCCCTTCACCTGCAAGCTAAACACACAAGCACTGAACACACACTCTCTCCTGCAAGATGTTTGTCCACCCAGCAGACAAAACCACATTTCTGTATAAAACCGACCGCAGCAGTTTCAGTTTGACTCGTCAGTCAATGAGATGAACGTCAGTGAAACCGGCACTGTGAGGTGGCATACAATTTTATCTATACTTTGGGTTTTTCCATTTACTAAAAATCTTAGAAGAATATACATAATTTAAAAATCCCTAGTAAGGTTTTCTGGCATTTCCAGAAAATTGCAAATAAAGTCAAAAATCTGTCATTTGTTAATTCTCCTTCAACTTTGATGCAAAGAGGAGATCCAGTCAGATGATTTTAGTCAAATTCATAACAGTAGACAATTAAATAATAAATGATGAATACAATTAATTCATCCATAAGAAACGTAAAAAATGAACAGTTAAAATGGCTTATAATTCAAAACACATATTGAGCAGGCACTAAAGACACAAACACATCATGTTTTCACACTCTGAGGTGTTAGCCAGTACACTGCAAGATGACATTCGTTCACCACTTTATTCTGAGACATTGGAGCATTTGTGGTCTGCCTATCGGAAACGTACAGTCTTTTGCCCTCTTCTAAACAGTAAGTACAAAAGTTCACCCTATGTCAATCAGCTACATTTGAGGCATAAAGATTAATAAAATAAAAGTATTAAATATAGGCCTACATTCCAAATGATAATAATGGCAAACACATCAAAATGATAGTAATGAGATACACATCAACATGGTAATAATGATTTCATAAAATATGACATTTGATTAAATTTTCATTTTTCATCAACCTTCATTCAACTGACAAAAGTACAAAGAGGGAGGGTCCGAAAACCAGTCAGTATCTGGTGTGACCACCATAAGCCTCACGCAGTGCAACACGTCTCCTTCGCATAGAGTTGATCAGGTCGTATACGCCGATCCAGAGCATCCCAAACATGCTCAATGGCTGACATGTCCGGTGAGTATGCTGGCCATGCAAGAACTGGGATGTTTTCAGCTTCCAGGGATTGTGTACAGATCTTTGCAACATGGGGCCGTGCATTATCATGAGCAACATGAGGTGATGATCATGGAGGAATGGCACAACAATGGGCCTCAGGATCTCGTCACGGTATCTCTGTGCATTCAAAATGCCATCAATAAAACGCACCTGTGTTTGTTATCCATAACATACGCCTGCACATACCATAACCCCACCGCCACCATGGGCCACTCGATCCACAACGTTGACAACAGCAAACCGCTCACCCACACGACGCCATACATGCTGTCTGCCATCTGCCCTGTACAGTGAAGACCGGGATTCATCCGTGAAGAGAACACCTCTCCAAAGTGCCAAACGCCATCGAATGTGAGAACTTCCCCACTCAAGTCGGTTTCGACGGCGAACTGCAGTCAGGCCGAGACCCCAATGAGGACGACGAGCATGCAGATGAGCTTCCCTGAGACGGTTTCTGACAGTTTGTGCAGAAATTATTTGGTTTGCAAACCGATTGATGCAGCCGCTGTCCGGGTGTCTGGTCTCAGACGATCTTGAAGGTGAAGATGCTGGATCTGGCGGTCCTGGGCTGGTGTGGTTACACGTGGTCTGTGGTTTTGAGGCACGGTTGGATGTACTGCCAAATTTTCCGAAAGTCTTTGGAGTCGGCTTATGGTAGAGAAATTAACATTCAGTTCACGGGGAACAGCTCTTGTGGACATTCCTGCAGTCAGCAGGCCAATCACACGCTCCCTCAATACTTGCGACATCTGTGGCATTGTGCTGTGTGATAAAACTGCACATTTTAGAGTGGCCTTTTATTGTGGCCAGCCTAAGGCACACCTGTGCAATAATCATGCTGTCTAATCAGCATCTTGATATGCCACACCTGTGAGGTGGATGGATTATCTCGGCAAAGGAGAAGTGCTCGCTGACAGATTTAGACCGATTTGTGAACAATATTTTAGAGAAATAGGCCTTTTGTGTACATAGAAAAAGTCTTAGATCTTTGAGTTCAGCTCATGAAAAATGGAGGCAAAAACAAAAGTGTTGCGTTTATAATTTTATTCAGTGTACGATACCCTCACCCATTACCAGTTCACCTACTTATTGTGGGCTGTTTCAAAAAAGGTTAAACTTGGATATTGCTGTTGGAAGAGGTGTTAGTGAGGCCAGTAGGGGGCGCTCACCCTGTGGTCTCTGTGGGTCCTAACGCCCCAGTATATGGTGACACTATAGTCAAAAGAGCGCCGTCCTTCGGATGATACGTTAAACGGATGATACTTTTTTGAAAAAAGTGGTTGTACCATGAAATGTTGTTCATCCACAATTCACAGAATATTCTTTTACTTTTATCCATTTAACACAGTCAGTCAACTACACTGTCAGAAAGATACAACAATGCACAGAAGCGGTCACTGGGGCGGTACCTTTTCAAAAGGAACTAATATGTACCATTTCGGTAGTAATATGTACATTTTGGGCACTTATATGTACATTTACGATACTTATATGCATCCTTAAAGGAATAATTAACTTTAAAATCAGACAGTTGATGGACCCCATTGACTTCCATAGTATGAAAAAATATATATAATTTTTTTCCTACTATGGAAGTCAATGGGGTCCATCAACTGTCTGGTTACTGATATTCTTCAAAATATCTTCCTTTGTGTTTTTTTCAAAGCTTTTGCACCTTTTTTTCTGAGAGTACCTTACAAAAAGCAAGTTCAATGACAAAAAATAAGGAATATTTTGGCCATTTAGAACGGTTAAAATCTGAATAACAGCAAGATTAACTAGTATAGTATATTATGCAAACGCGGGGTTGTGAAAGTAGGAGGGTCAAACTGTGTCGTGGGAGGTTTCACACACCACATCAGCACTTCTGCTGTATGTTTAGCAGGAAGTTTTATTAGATCAGACTCAGAACTAGAACATGTTGTACATGTTTGTTTTCTGTCCATGCTGGTGGAATCTGATCGGTGAGTTATAAAGACATTTTCATGGCTTAACTTTTTCTTTTTTTTTCTTTTTAGAGTCAAACTTTTCAAATGAGATTATTTTCATCTGCTGTTATGTATCGATGAATCATGAATATTGTGAAATCTACTAACTTTAAATTCAGTCTCAGGCAATCCGTAAGCGCTTCTGCAATGTTTTCCCTGTCTGCTTGATCCCGGTCTCTCTGTTACGGTAGCAGATGGCAGTTTACAGTAGCAGTTTATGAATATATTTGACATTTTATTTTTCTTATCTGAGTCAAAGGATTGGTGCAATAGTTAAGTGATCCAATCAAAGCTAATTGTTTTTGCATGTAAATGATCAAATCTACAGCTGATTTCAGGCTTTGTAAACCATCAGAATCTTTAATTTGTGTAAAATCTGTTTGTTCTCCAGGTGTGTTTGGTGATGCAGTGTTAGTGTCAGTGATGGAGGGAGATTCTGTTACTCTAAACACTGATGATACTGAAATAAATGAAGATGATGATATACTGTGGAAATATGGAGCTGAAAAATCTCTAATAGCTAAAATGAATAAAAACAAAAAAGATTTCTCCACATCTGATGTTCTTGATGGGAGATTCAGAGACAGACTGAAGCTGGACGATCAAACTGGATCTCTGACCATCACACACACCACAACTGAACATGCTGGAGTTTATCAACTACAGATAACTGGAGCGAAAAAATCATCAAAAACATTCAATGTTTCTGTCTATGGTGAGTCGTCAATTATCTAAACATGCACATATTCTATTTGCATATTCATACATTAAATAATTTTATAGTTTGAGCTGACAGACATATTCAGTGACCGTGATCACACTAAACACTCACTGAACACAAAGTATACTACACGGATTTACAACACCTAAACTAGACTGAATGTTCATGTTTCTCTTTATTCTCTCATGTTTTCCAGCTCGTCTCCCTGTTCCTGTCATCATCAGTAACTCTTCACAATGCTCTTCATCAAATTGTTCACTGGTGTGTTCAGTGTTGAATGTGAGTGATGCGACTCTCTCCTGGTACGCAGGAATCAGTGTATTGTCCAGCATCAGTGTGTGTGATCTCAGCATCAGTCTCTCTCTACCTCTGGAGGTGGAATATCAGGATAAAAACACCTACAGCTGTGTGCTGAACAATCCCATCAGCAACCAGACCACACATCTGGACATCCACACACTCTGCCACACATGTGCAGGTACCACAGCACTGATCATATATGTGTGTATTCACTGACCTGATCTCGGTCTTCTCTATTGTAGATCACACTGACACATTCGCTTTCTGTATCATTACAGCACCGGACACACTCTCTCCTCCTCATCCTCCTCCAGTGTCTCTGATAGTGTTGATCTCTGCTGGATCTCTGATTGTTGCTGGATTTGGGATCTTTTGTATCTGCAGGAAATGTAGAACAATAGACAAAGGCGGCAAGTATTACTGCTTTTAAATAATATTTTGACAATATGCTCTAAACCAGTCAACTGATTTGATCATTTAATAAAAAATATTCTCATCATTTTGTAGTTAAACTTTATACAAAACCAAACTAATGCGTGTACTCATTCTCTGTAGAATACACTCATATCATAATGCATGTCTATTTATATATAATGACACCGAACGTTGCTCATCTCACTCGCACAAAAACAGATTCTGCATTTCTCAAACTGCATCACAGCATTTAAAAACTTAAAAAAGCTTTCTCAATTTTATGAACTCTCTTCCATGCTGGTGCTCAAATTAAAATATATTTGAATGATGACTTTGAGCTTGTTGAGCCTAAAAGCTGATTAAACACAAAGAACGTAGAATACTTTACATTTGTCAAACATCCCAGTTGGTTTGATTTATGTGTAAAGAATGTCTCAATTTTATGACGAACACATTTTTTTAAGGAACTTTTTGTGTGTGGAAAAAGTTACAGGCCTAATGGTAAATAAAAACTATTGTTCAAACAGTCGAGACTTGTGAAGATGAGATCACTTACGCTGAGACCACATTCGACAACAGAAGAGCACAGAAAACGGTGAGAATTTATAGTTAATTTGTTGAGAATTTGTACAATTTCAGCAGAGAATCAGATGTAGATCAGCGTGCACGTGTTTGATTTTGTCTTTATAATATAGAAGCCCGTTTCCACCACATAAAAAAAAAAAAGATGGTCTGGAAATTATTATACGAAAAATAAAAAAATATGACTTAAAAAAAAAAAAATATCACATACAAAGTTGAAATTATGACTTTGTCGAAATTACAGTATGGCTATGACATGCTAATTTTGACTTTTTTTTTGTTTTTGTTTTGTTTACGTCATGATATCGACTTTCTATGTCAAAATTTTTACTTATGTCTAAACTATGATTTACCAGAGCATTTTTTTCTTATGTGGTGGACATGGGCTTCCATATTTTAATGATCTATCATATAAATCTCAAACACAACAGCACCTTCAGATGTTTATAAAAGTCTTGTTACTACGTAAAAAAACAAAACATAAATCACATTTATTATTATTATTATTATATCTTGTCTTATGCATTTTTTCACAGAAAGTTGAAGAGGAGGATTGTGTGGATTATGCACCAATCGCATCGAGAAGCTGAGCAAACGATTTGCAAGCTGAAGGACTGAGCGTTTCTCCAGAGAAGAAACACATGCTCGTGCGCGAGGTTAAAACGCAAGCAGACCATCTAAGAGGAAAAAGTGTGCGCACAGCATATTCTATTCAACACAGTCTATTTCAGTTGCCTCAAAATAGCAACGGGCCAACAGACCAGGACGCCCAGGGGCTCACAAATGCATTTGCTATATAAACAACGTGGCGCAGGACGTGTAAATGATCACTGTGTCGGGCTGAATCTTGCATTGCACCGGGTGTGTGATAGGCCTTTGGTCAATGGTTGAGTTTCATCACAGCAGACGTGCAGTAGGATCATCCTGAAGGGGTTTAAATAATGACTAACAATGGATTAATTCAAAGATCTCATAAAAACGTCAAAGGTGAAGGGTCATGTTGTGTTACTGCTCCTATGGAACTCACTACCCCTCACTCTCCATAACATTTCATCCACTTTCAAGACCCAAAACATATCAGTTTGATATGTATTTTCAATAATGTGGCTGCATGTGGCCTTATGTGTGTTCATTATATGCATATTCGTAATGCACTACGTAAAGCAACCTTGAGCAATGCAAAGTTTTTGGACGTTTAACAAATGATGTTACAAGTATCCATTAGAGTGTTTTCATCGTTTACTCTTACAGTGCAAAATGTCGATAAACTAAAGGAACGGACACCTTGCTGTGGTCTCAGTTATATATGTCAGTGCAGAAATGTGGTTTGATCTGCTGTGTAGGTGAACAGCTTGTTCATGCGAATGTTTCTTCTGCTGGACGTGTGTGTTTGATGTCAGTTTGTGATCGTCTCTCTCTGAGGTGTGAATAGTGTGGCTGTCAATAGCCTGTGGTTGAATGTGTTTTTTCCATTCCTGCTCACATGAAACCGACTTCTGCTCAACACTTTATAACACACTGGTGATACTGAACCCATCAATGCTGATGTTCGACAAAAAGGTCTCAAATCAAACAGAGATATAGAAATTTGAAAATATATACCTTGTGTGCATATGCATCATGATCTTATATACTCATGCAGTGACCGTGCAGTTCAGCAGTGCTGGTTGCAGTAGTTTAGTTTCCAGCTGTATCACTTCCTTCTAAGAAAAACTATTCTTGAGATCTTTTTTTTCGTATAAAGGTCATCCTGTTTTTTTTTCTGCCAATGTTTTGGTCATTATTTTAAGAATAAATGCAAGGTATGATTTACAATTTATGTTTGATGTTTGTTAATAATTTACTTATTTTCATTTTTAGGAGAAACTAACTAACACTGCTAACAGACTTTTTTTTAGAAGCATAACGGCTCCTGTCCACGCGGTAAACACTGTACAATAAGGTAAAACAAATAAGGTCAAAACATAGATACAATAGTTTTGTTTGATGCAATATGACACTGGTGGGCGTGGCCACACATCCAAGCAATTTAAAGAATTCGCTCAAGGTTAAATATAGAAACACCCTTTGAGATTCAGATGTTAATTTCTAACTTAAACACTAAACTGTACAAACTATAACACTGCAAAGAATAAAATGTTTATAATTTTATTTTTATTTTTTTATGTTGCTGGCTCACTTTGGCTGAATGTGTTTGATATTCAGGTAAAAGAACCTCATATTCATTAAATAAATGGACATTTCATTTTTGCCTATTTGTTGTTATATATGTGTTGTAGTCGCATTTTAATGTTATATAGATCTTTTTCATCACTATTCTGAGGTTCACATCTCATTCAATTTTATGTCAACACAAAATGTTCTATCAACTGTTTTGAATTTTACACATGAATAGAGTAATCTAATGAATTTCACTCATGTTTTTGGGTTTGTTAAATATGTTGTTGAATAAGTTTGTTTAATATATGTTACACATTATGTGTTTTGAATCCCAGGTGAAACATCTGCTATAATGCTATAAATAAATAGTTTTAAATGCAGAAATAGGCCTTTTCCTAATGGTGTAGATAAATCTAACAGCCTCTGTATAGAGTGCCATCTAGTGTTCAAAATAATGGAACAATAACTCTAGGGTTCTTTCGGTGTTTGTTTATCGGTCCAACGAGCCGACCTCGAGTCTCTGTGATCTTCTGTCTCTATATGGCTCAGGTCCCTCCTTCAATGCAAGTCTGTGGGATTTTTTCCCCCATCTGTTTATTGTAAGTGAAAATAGTGAGAAGTACACACAATGGATGATCAATAATATATAGTAGGCTATGCATAGTACAAGCCATATACATACAGCATGATCTAGAATCATAACCAGGAATACGCTCCAACATCTAAGTCTAATATGAGTATATTAAATAAAAAGCTTTTAAAGTGACAGTTATAATACAAGCTGCTGCTCCCAGACTGGCAACTGGGAGAAAGTGGACATCGACTGAGGCCGTAGAGTAAGCAAAATCTGCTCTCCGGCATGGAGACATTGTAGGACAGGTCCAGCAGGGAAGAGGGGGTTTTGGACTTGGGATAAGCCGACCCACATGGTACAAGGCAACATCTGCCCAGAGAAGAAAGCTGGTAGGAGCCGAGATCCGGCAGCAAGAAGAGGAAGAGAGATGCATGAAGGCAGTCTCGAAGTCCAAACAGGGACAGTGGAATAACTGGGAAAACGTAATGGAAGATGACAGATGGAAGGGAGCAGACTGAACTTCATCATCAGAGACACCTACCATGTTCTTCCCACACCCAAGAACATAAACCAGTGGACTGGAGAAGATCCATCATGTCCTTTCAGTCAAACCTCAGCAACGCTAGGGCAGATCCTCGTCAGCTGCAAAACCAGTCTTTCCCAAGGCCGTTACATCTGGAGGCACAATCAGGTCCTGGGGCAACTGGACATTATCCTGGAAGAATCCAAAGCATGGATTCTCAAAATCCACTGTCTTCATAAGTCCAGGACAACTTCCAGTGAAGCCAACAAGCGTGTCGCACAAGTCCTGAAAAGTGAAACCAAAGCGTCTTGATCGCCCCCTGGTGGCTGGTCCCAGTGTAGGTCATACACCCCACCCTCCCCATGAAGTCTAATGGGACGTGATGGAAACTAAACAATCAAATAAACAAACTTCAAATATATTTTTCCAAAGAGGTTTTCTGTCATTTTAGGTACTTTTTATCATGCTGATTTAAGTTTAAGTGATAAATTTTTTTTAAATAATTTTGGTTTTAGTTAGTTATTAAAAACAGTAATGTGACGTCATGATTGACAGTTGTGATTGACAGCTTCTCTAAACGAAGTAGTCCAACTCCTACGGACTTTTGGGGGATTTTCGGGAGGAGATTCGGAGCTTCAACTTTAATTTCAACATGTCCAAAACTGTTTATTTCACAATGAGTTGCTCTGGAATAAACTTTGTAGTAACCGTTTCTGGAGGAGTGAGGGCGGGACCTTGATATCGCGGCTAAACTTCATGGTCACTACTGCGCAGAATCAGGTCCCAAATCAGTGCAAGATGTAAGCGCAATATTAGGACTTTAGCGGCTTCACTTTTCACCAATGGAAGAGAGTGAAGGGGCGTCATCCATCTTTTTTTACAGTCTATGGAAGCCAACTACAAAAATGTAATCGACCCTGCTGGACGCCGCCCGAGACTGGAAAATGCAAGTTGATCTAGACCGGAAGCTCAGTTTTCCGCCTGAGATCATCACAACTAACTTCAGGCCGGACCTGATCCTGTGGTCATTGTGGAATGAACTGTGCCATGGGAGGCTACAGTTAGTGAAGCAAATTAATGTAAAAGGCTGAAGTACTCAGACCTAGCAGCCGAAGAAGGGGCTGGAAAACCCAGTTGCTCCCAGTAGAGGTTGGTTGCAGAGGTTTTGTAGCCACAGTCCTGAAGGGGGGAGTCAGAGAACAGGCCTCTTGAAAAGCTGTTGGGTCTCTGTCGGAGACTGATGAGCAAAGCAGAAACTGGCTGTGGCTAAATCGGAAGAATCCCAAATGGGCCACAAAATGACCAAGAGGGGTAAAAGCAGAGGGGGCGAACCTGGGACACCCGGGAAGCTTTTGAGCACTTTGCAGGTGTCGCGGGCCGATCAACGAAACACCAAGGAAGGAGGGTGCCCACCTGATGACCCCAATGAAGTGATTACCCCCCCCCCCACTCAAGGTGTTAAGAAAGTGCCGATTATTCTAAGGGATTGAACTACAGTATCAAGTCCTATGCGCTCAACACACAGTTGAATGGCTAGTTGGTTTGAGTAAAGGTCAAGGTAAAGGTTTTCTGCATTAATAATTAGTTATTTGTTATAATTATAACAATCATATCAATATTGATATGATATTGAACTGATAAATGGCTCCATCTGGTGTGTTTTTGAAGAACAGCATCATCACTGTGAGCTCAACAGGAAACACTATTATAGTGATGATATGTGCGATTCATCAGGATGTGCGTCCAACACTATATTGTTGGATTTTAACTAGGGCTGGGAATCGATTAAAAAAATTAACTAATTAATTGCACAATTTGCTGTAATTAATTGCAATTAATCACATTTCCCCCAAGCTTGTAATCATCAATATTTAAAGGTAGAATCACCTAATTAAATTAAAGCAGGGCTGTGCAGTTTCGGGAATTTCTTCGCTGTATTCTCGCTTTTTACTCGCAGGTTTCTCTATAGAGCTCCCCCTACAGCTTCGGAATAGATATTTGACAACACTGTCGAAAAACTCGTTGGCGACTCTCAGATACCAGAGGCTAGTAGATCAACGACATCAAAGCAGACGGGACAATCTTTACAACGTCTTCTTCATTCGAGTTCGAACAGCGTGAGGGAGCGCAATAATGACAGCATTTTAGCTGATTTCTTTTTTGCCGTAAAGCAATTCTTTACATCGCGAGACCTGATATCACGCGCTACTTCCTGACGCCGCGTCCGGAGGCCCAAAGTTGCAAGTGTGTTTTTTCCGCTTACATGCGATAGGGGGGTGCGAGACAACCACCATTCAACCCGAAAAAAGTTATATAACCATTCAATGACTCCGAAGCTGTTCGGTTAAGGTAAAAAACCTGCATAGTTCACCTTTAAACACAGAAAAAAAGGAACAGAAAATAGCCCTATATTCAAATAATATTAAACATCAATATATTATTCGTCATTCAGTTCTATGCAACATACTCAGATTTAACATATATATATATATATATATATATTTTTTTTTTTAACTAATTATCAAAATAAACTATAGTCCTACAAAGCTATTATTACCAGAGCATGTGATCAGAGCAGGTCATTTTACCATTGTTGCCCAGCATGGCTATACCAGCTCAGTAGGGCTATTGCAAACAGAAGTCTACTATTGAAAAATGTCACGTTATTTGAGCGGACTTTGCTTTTCCATTGCGTGATCGGTACATGATTGGAGCGTTTGGGCCGTGAAGGACAGAGCAGAACGCGCAGCGCAAACACGGAGCGGAACGTTGACGTCAACGTGTGTAAAAGTTGTTACGGCAATTTTTGATTTTTGACTTTCAGTAGATATTGCAAAGGAATGTCATATGCTTTTTCCATTTGTAGTGGTGTGAGAACGGGGGGACTAATCTGAAATTGATGTATGTTTATATACCTGAGAAGCAGGAGCGAGACACTCTAGAAAACTGATGGGCAAGGTCAGAGGTCATCTAGTTTGGGGGGGCTTAAAGGGTCAGCTAGCGATAAATCTAAGCTAGAAGTAATGGGTCCTTGGTCTGTGGAAAACTACTGGAAACTCTGCAGGGAAAAGGACCTTGAAGAACAGTATAAAGATTGCCCATTTCTGTGTCTCAGTGTGTCACTCACTTCACAGGCTAACTTCTGTGTTAGTGACTGATCCTATTCTTGCAAGAATAAATACTTCTCTTTTTACAAATTCGATTACGAGTGTCTCTTACGCAGTGATGATGTTTAATGAGAATTTTTGCCACAACAAATTAAACATGACGGTACATGCAAGTCGATGAGAGGAATCAATGTAACTCCACAACAACTACATAAATGTATCCTATCCACTAACCATTCAGAAACGTCTAAAAGTTACACCTCTTCCTAAGTCTCTATGTGAGGCTGCACTCGCTACTGGATATCTCTGAGATTTTGGATAAGTGTGATTATTCACGTGTTGTGTCATTTTGCTGGAGTATCCGAAGCTTGTGTAAAGGATCAACACTCTTCTGAACAGAGGCGGGGAGCAGCAGCTCATTTGCATTTAAAGAGATACACACGAAAATGGCACGTTTTTGCTCACACCCAAAAAAGGGCAAATTTGACCAGCTACAATACGTGATCAGTGGGGGTTTTCTGAGTGGAAATTTCAAAGACATTCTGGGAACACCGTAGATTTATATTACATCTTGTGAAAAGGGGCATTAAATTTCACCTTTAAAGAAAATGCAGTGAAATAATAAATTACACTTACTAATGACAGAAACACTGAAGCTCTTTATTATTCCGATGATCTGTAGTTTATAAAGTCCAGAGTCTGTGTTTCTGGTGTTTGTGAAGGTCAGAGATCCAGTCTGATGATCCAGCTTCAGTCTGTAAATGTAACACATGCAAACAAACAGCAGAAGAATAATTATTTATTGATTCACACTTTCACTCATCAGACAAACATACATGAGTCTCATGATCTTGATCAACTTAATGCACATTCAACTCGCATCCTGATTTCTAAGCATCACTGTACAATCTCTAGAATGTGAATGTTTTATTCTGTACCAAATTGATATAAAATTATATATTTTTTTAAACAAAAGAATAAATAACTTGTACAGACTAAACTTGTGAATGGTATAGTGTTAAATATCATCGTGTTTTAATTGTTTTCCTGTCTCTGTGTGAAACAGTTTCTCATGTTTCTGTTGATTAAAGTTCAAAAGCGGTTCATATACGCAGGACAGGAAGAAACTCTTCACCTACAAACTAACATACACACACACACACACATGCACACATACACACACACACACACTGAATGCCTAGTCTCACATACTGTATGTCCATCCACCCAAATTATCAAACCACAAAAAAAAGAAAGAAAGAAAGAAAGAAACCCGCAGCAGGTTTCAGTTTGACTCAGAAGAAGAACGTCAGTAAAACTGAGATAAAATACGCTTTTAACTTTGTAATTTATTTTTTTCATAGATATACATTTTTCATAAATTTAATAACTGAATAAATATACACAACCAATTTAAAATCAGCTCTCAGCCATTTAACACAGTTACAACTACTTTTCAAAAAGTATGTTAAATTATAAAAATAAAGAATATTTCACGCATTAAGAAGAGTTTAAGTCTTAATAATGGCCAGATGAACTATAACATTATATAATATGCAAATGCAGCGAGTGAAACTAGGAGGGTCAAACTGTGTCGTGGGAGGATTCACACATATAGACTGAGTGTTTTCAGCAGATAGTTTCATCACACACTGAACTACTGAAGAAAATGTATCACACATTTTTCACATGCGTTTTGTTCTGTCTGTGCTGGTGCCGTCTGATTGGTGAGTTATATAAACATTTCTATGGTTTAATTTTTTCCCCCAGTAAATCAGTGGCTGCTACACGCTCAGAAAAAAGGTACAAAAGGTGTAACTGGGGTGACACACTTTCAAAAGTAATAAATTATATAATTAAATAGTAAATAAATAATAATTTAAGTACTAATATATACAGTACCTTTGAAGATACTAATATGCATCCTTTAGGGATTAATAAGTGCACCTTTTGAAAGGGTCCCGCTCCAGTCACAGCTTCTGTACCTTTTTTCCTGACAGTATCTGTTCAAATGAGATTATTTTCATCTGCTGTTATGTGTGAAATGAATCATGAATATTGTGAAATCGACTAATTTTGGATTCAGTCTCTGTTCACAATTTTAAACTGAAATGTTCAGGTCATGAAAATAATGGTCTCTATTTTTTGTATACTTTTTTTTTTTATTCTTCTGCAGTGATCATGAACATAGAAAGTTCATTCAAATTCATTAGTGAAAATGTGAGATCTCCCGGCGGGGTTAGAGACGGGCTCCGCTCTTTCTCTTCCCTTACCCGGGGGACACAGCGCTCTCTTCACTGGTGTCGGAAGCCCGCTCAGCGGCTTCTGTCCGGTGAGACCCCAATGCTTCAGTGCTCTAGATCCATGTACTGAGCATTAATAGTGAAAATATTCGTATTCGTCCCGTCTTTTCAGCCCCCAAGTGCATATATATTCAAATGTAAAGAGGGTTAAAAGAATTCGGCTATGGGACGATGCCCAGGGCTGAACAGACTTTAGCCGGCTATCTGGCTCGGCATCGTCCCTTAAGCCCCCAGTGCTACCCACTAAGCCACTGAAATCTACATCTAGCTTAGTGGGTAGCTCTTTGTAAACATCAAAAACCTTTCAGAAATCTGTAAATCTGTTTGTTCTCCAAGTGTGTTTGGAGAGTCAGTGTCAGTGATGGAGGGAGATTCTGTTACTCTACACACTGATGTTACTGAAATACATGAAGATGAAGACATACTGTGGACATTTGGAGATGAAAACTTTCTGCTAGCTAAAATAAAAAAAAAGAGGCAAATGTTTTCTACATATGTTCCTGATGAGAGATTCAGAGGCAGACTGAAGCTGGACGATCAAACTGGATCTCTGACCATCACACACACCACAACTGAACATGCTGGAGATTATAAACTACTGATAATTCGAGCAGAAAAATCATCAAAAACATTCAATGTTTCGGTCTATGGTGAGAAGAGATAATTTGTCCAAACGTTCACATTTTAATTTTATAGTTTGAACTGAAAGACACATTCAGTGACCGTTAACACACTAAATACTCACTCAACACAAAATTCATAACAACTAAAATAGACTGTTTATATTTCTATTCTCTCATGTTTTTCAGCTCGTCTGCCTGTTCCTGTCATCATCAGCAACTCTTCACAATGTTCTTCATCAACATGTTCATTGGTGTGTTCATCAGTGTTGAATGTGAGTGATGCGACTCTCTCCTGGTACGCAGGAATCAGTGTATTGTCCAGCATCAGTGTGTGTGATCTCAGCATCAGTCTCTCTCTACCTCTGGAGGTGGAATATCAGGATAAAAACACCTACAGCTGTGTGCTGAACAATCCCATCAGCAACCAGACCACACATCTGGACATCCACACACACTGCCACACATGTGCAGGTACCACAGCACTATGTGTGTATTCACTGACCTGATCTCTGTCTTCTGTTGTAGATCACACTGATGCATTCACTCACATTAATGTCTCTCTTTAGACATTTTAACACAGTCTCCTCCTCCAGGCTCAGTGTCTCTGATAGTGTGGATCTCTGCTGCTGGATCTCTGATGATTGTACTTGCAGTCATTGGGATCTTCTGCATCTGCAGGAAAAAATTAGGTAACAAGATCAAAAAATGAACGCATATGTTGAAATATATATATTTTAAAAGGCCAATTTTAATAGATTGAAAACCATTGTTGTTGCAGTTCAGACCCAGGAGAAAGACATGAATGATTCAGCATTGTGTAAACCAACAAGACGAAAAAAGGTAAGACCATTCATGCCTTTGTTGCAAGAAGTTGTTGTCTGTTTGCATTTTTGTATTCAATATGCATGAGACAGTCAGTTAACAGATGTAGGCCTATTGTATTTTTCCTCAATAACATATTACCTACTATATTCAATTATAGTTCATCCCCCCAAAAAAAGTATTAAATTTACTCACCGCACTGTTATGAGTTTCTTTTAGGCTGGCTGTATGTCAGCCTCAGTCACCATTCACTTTCATTGCATATTTTGTATGTGAACTATAACTGCCAGTCTCTGCCTACCACCTCCTTTTGTGTTTCCCGGAAGAAAGTTGATGTCCGCTGTGGGTTAACGGTAGACTTTCGTGTTTGTCGTGGTTGGGGAGACTTGATGAGGAAGAGCTCGTCCTTATTTAACCGTGCTGTTTGGAAATATGCTTAAACACGTAACGTTTCGCATGAACAACGGTATGGAAATAAAACAACGACAATCTTCTTTGAAACAAAACAAAAAACACCGTAGAAAAAAACATTAGCCTACCATATGGGGTGAGTTGACATTTTACCTGGCGTTACGATGGTTGTAAAATTCATTACAATTAAACTACATTATTTTGGTATTGATAGTTCGTTACTTGGAAGGGAAAAGTAGCTAGGCATGTACAATAAATGTAGGCTAATATAAAAAATTAATTAAAAAACGCGAAAAAGTCATCCTTATGGGTCCTCATCCTTATCCGTATGGCAACGTCCAATACCCAACGCGATCTTACGGTATTTCGTACGAATTCATACGACATCACTCGTACGAATTATCCACCTTTTACTCACTCGTACGAATTGGTCGTGAGATAGCGGAGTTGCAGCCTACCCTATAATCATTGCGACGTTGTTGCTGTGAATCTTGTTTTTTTTTTTACCAAAAATTTTGCAAAATCACAACGAGATATAACAAAAGGATATTGATATTCAAATAAGCTTTTCTCTAAGCCTATTATTACTATATGGCACATGCCTGTGTAGTCCCCATGAAATCAAAATTTTCCAAAAAACCAAAAAGTTTTTTGGCTTTTGGTATGAATATGTTAGCCTATAGTTCACCCAAAAATTGTATTTGAGTTTATTTCTTCTGTTGAACACAAACACATATTTTGAAGAATGTTGGTGCAGTAACAGTTTCTGGTCCCCATTGACACCATAGTATTTTTTTTTTTTCATATAATGGAAGTGTATAATGGTGTCCATCAACTCTCTGGTTACCCAAATTTTTTTTAATATCTTTTTTGTGTTCAACAGAAGAAAGAAACTCATACAGGTTTATAACGACAGAATTAATTTTTGGGATGAACTAACTCTTTAAGGTTATCTATACGCTAGTGTGCTCCAAAACAATGACAAGACTCACATTTAGAAGATACAAGTTCAAAACTTACCATCTCTCACTTCTGCCAATATTAATCAATGATTTTTGAAGACATCAGTCTGCACTTCAGCTTCACAGATTTACTGTCCAATCAAATGCTCTAGAATCTGAAGTCCTTATAAATGGGCTGAAATCAGTCACTTATTCACACAAGTATTATTTTCTACATGAATGGCACATATTGCAATTGTATATTGATTGACTGTATATTTTTCCTTGCAGAAATCAAAGGAGGCCGTGTATGAAAATATCCCCCCAAAATGATGATCAAATACAACATCTCTGCCAGGACGTTTTTCTTCTGACTCTGTTTTTTTGCACATGCACTCTCATAAGCATTATTTTTAAGTCTTCGATTTTGTTGCTGTGTATTAGTTTAATTTAATGGTGTTTTACACAACTACATGTTTTATTTTTAGCTTAACATTAACACACGGAAACTTTATAAAATTGTGATATCCCCTTCACTGTTCTCCATCACTTGGCCTGCACCTGTTTTTTGTAAATTCTCTGTCCAATCCATAAAATCACATCTCTATAATAATAATGCTATACTTTGACCTGATACAGTGAGCTATAAATACAGCTGCTGTTCTCACAGAGTATGAGCTGAAGAACAAATATGAAATTATGGGCACTTGAGAAACAATCAGTAAGCCAAAGTTGATTTTATTTATTTTTTTACTGCCAAAGTCACATGATTTCAGTAAAAGAGCTTCCGTTACGTCATAACTGTTCGGAAATGTCGATGGTATGCCGCTAGGGGGCGATGATATCTGTGAACCCATGAACCAGTGGTTGTCTACATGATTTTGACCCGATCTCGGATCAATTTTATACATGTCTAGATATTTAATGACACATTTGTATACATTAAAAAGGAAGAGCTGTAGTTAAAAGTATCTTATTGGTCTGATTAACTAACAGTCCTACAATTTAATAAATATAACATTAAAGACACTTTTTATTTAATGCTATTATATAATTTGTTAATTGCCTTTAATAGATTACACATTAAATAAAGCGTTTACAATGGGTTTGTAAAAGGTGTTGTATGCATGTTTGGACTGAGTTTGTGTTGCATTTACACAGTTGTGACCAGCAGGGGTCGCCATCGTGTGGAGATTCGAGCGATTCGAAACAGTGAATCATTTTTCGAAGCAATGGTTCAATTGATTCAAACTTTCGAAAAGCTTCGTTTCTCCCATTACTAATAAACTAAATAAACAAGATACCTAACTGATCACTGCGCTGCCTTCGGAGGTCTGTTTATAATAATAATAATAAAAAAATCATAAACACAGATTTCTTTGGTCTATTAGAATAAAAACACATTTGCACAGAGTTACTACTTTTATAGTAAATCACACCAGCAGTCAGCAGACCAACAACATAATATTCCTGCTATATGAACTGAAGACAGACCTGAAGCTGTAATGATAAATATATACAATTATTATTATTATTATTACAGATTGACTGCATATCTCACGTCATCACTCTCATTCTCGATATTGAGTGGCGCCATCTGGTGGGTTTTGAATAACATCACAGCATCACAGCACAACAATGCGACAGGTTACTTTAAGACTATAAGAGTCATGTGACATAATGTGAAAATTGTGTCACTTTGTGAAGGTGATAGTGATGATCTCAGTTATGTTTTAATACTAAATCAGAGCTCACGTTTTCATTTATAGGGTCGATTTAACTAAATATTCAACTGTAGTTTAACATCCTCAAAGGAAAATGCTGTGAATTCACTAATGACAGAAACACTGAAGCTCCTAAACCAATTTATACCGGTAATTATTTTTCTAAAGATTGTGGGTAAGATATATGTCTGGAATCATAATGCCTCAACTTTCTCCATCCAACCAACCAATTAAAAAAAAGAAAAACACACACATTCTAAACTGTTGAGAAGTTAAATAGTTTTGTTATACAGTTTCAAAATCTGTGTCAAACAGTTGCTCATCTTGTTTGTTTTTTTCTCCAGTAGATTAAAGTGTCTAAAATCTGATAGTATCGGGACAGGAAGAAGCCCTTCACCTGCAAGCTAAACACACAAGCACTGAACACACACTCTCTTCTGCAAGATGTTTGTCCACCCAGCAGACAAAACCACATTTCTGTAGAAAACCGACCGCAGCAGTTTCAGTCTGACTGCAACGTCAGTGAAACCGGCACTATGAGGCGGCAGACGATTTTATCTATACTTTGGGTTTTTCCATTCACGAACATTTAGATAAAATATACATCATTTTAAAATCACTAGATTAAGGCTTTCTGGCAATCTCGCCTGATATGAGACAGCCGCTCAACAGTCCGTGGTCGTCATCGTCTGATTCTCCTTATCATGATGGGCCATCAATGATCAGCAATAGACAGATCTGGTCTGCAGGTGTAGTGTCTAGGAAACCACTCTGTTTAACACGTGCAGAATGATTGTCTAACCATAGACTTGCAGGAACAATGTCATCTTGATGGATGTATGCGTCTCTGTGCAATACCAACACCTCTCCTCCACGTCAATGACACCTTCACGAATATGCGGGTCCCCCCTGCCGTTTGCACTGGTGCACCACCGTACCATGACAGATGCATCTCTGGTGAAAGTCTGGATGGTCCCTTTCGTCTTTGGGACTGAGAACTCAATGTCAGTGTTTTCAATTTGTCCACGACAGTAATCTTTTCACTTTTGTTTAGCCTCTGTCCCAACTAAATCGGAGTGTGTCACAGCCATCAAAATCAAAATGTGATTATATTTACAAAATACAATTAAGTTGGTCAGTGGAAACATTAGAAATCTTTTCTTTTTGGCAGTTAAATAAAGGTTCAAGAGAATTAATAAATCAGATATTCTTGATTTTACTGCATTTGACAAAATGGCCCATCTTTTCTGGAAATGGGGTCACTGGTGGTACCTTTTCAAAAGGGCTTTTGCACCTGAGAAACCATTTCATAAATCCTAACTATTGGCAGAAGTACCCAGTTTTCGGTGTTCACACTCCAAGAACTGGTAAAGACTTTAGTAGGAACTCCTTTAGGAGGAACTCATTTTGCTCCTACTTCAGAGTCGGGTCTAAACCAGCGCTATAGAGTGGTGAAGGTATGGCGTCGCCTTGTAGGCCAACCGGCCGTTAGCATCACACTGGGTCCCTCGACAAATCCCACAATCCTGTGCGTTTCAATCCCTGAAAAATAAAGATGGAGTTTGAAATTTGAGGTTGGAGGTCAGTTTGCGTGTGAAGTGATTTTGACCAACTTGTTAGTATTGTAGCAATTAAATATTCCATTTGTTGTCACCAAAGCTCTTTCTACTTTGTTATGGATCATTAAATCGTCACGCTGCCTCAGAAGTCTGTCTGAAATCAGTTTCGTGAGGCATCTTTATGCGTAAACGTTGTCTGTCATGGCCTAGGTTTCCGGATGCAGCCACAGATTACAGCCTATATATTTACAACACTAACTAACTCTATGAACATGGAAAACAGTGATAAATGGATCTCTCAACCTTAAATCCAACGCAACTTTGAGGGGACCAAGCGAAACATGATTATGTTTTTCTGCTCAGCTAGCGACATTGGACATCAACCACACAGCAAATGCTAATACTTTTCATATACGGTCTACTTTTTTTGTACAAGTTCTATCTAATAACATATTATACAGGGCTGTTAAACAGATTGTAAGCAAAATACGGAGAATAAGGGTGCTGTGTTATCAGGCTCTGGCGTTCTCAGCGCTGTCAAAATAAAAGTCACATCAACAAGCGCGGCTTACGTCGCTTCAGAGTTCCTACTGGCGTTGCGAATGCAACCAGGAGAATAGCCCTAGATTGCCATTTAGTTCTCGGGGAACCACCCTGGTGTCTAGTTTCTAGTTCATAGAACTACCCGATGCGAAAGCCCCTAATATGTACCATTTTGGCAGTAATATGTACACTTTATGTACAATACTAATATGCACCCCCTAAATAAGGTACCCTTTGAAAGCTTTTGTACCTTACAAAAAGCAAGTTACAAAACAAAAATAAGGAATATATTGCCTAGGAACAGTTAAAGTTGAGATGAACTATAATAGTACATCATGCAGATGCAGGTAGGAAACTACAGTAGGAGGGTTAAATTCGGCCGTGGGAGGACTCACACAACACATCAACACTTCTACTGTATGTTTAGCAGGTATGTTTCCGATCAGACACTGAACAACTGAAGAAAATGTTTCACATGCTTGTTTTGTTCTGTTTGTGCTGCTGGAGTCTAATCGGTAAGTTATAAAAACATTGGTAACACTTTACAATAAGGGTGCACTAATAAGCATTAATTCATGCTTAACTAATGCACAGATAATACTGAATTAATGTATTACTAATGATTATCTAAGCTGTTCATTGATTGCCTCATTAGCAACTAATGAAGAGTCTGTCTGGTTAATATATTAGTTCATATATGAATTGTTATTAATTAAATATACAATTGTGGATTAATTCCACAATCACTTATTTTATTGACTAATAGTGTTCATTCATTTGTTAATTACCAGACATGGGTCTGTCATGATGGGTCTGTCAATTGAACGACCTGAAATATGATTGTGATGTCCGTTTAAGTGTACGATGTGCGTGTTTGTCTGCCGCTGCTCTCCGGTTTTTTGCTCCTAAACACAACAAAGCCTCGCCGTGGGAAATCTGTTTTATTTTGGGGCATTTTTTGAAACTTCCACTGTTGTTTTCTGCTGTGAGAGGATCTATCTTTCTGGAGCTACGCTGATTCGAAACCTCGGGACAATCTTTCTGGGCCAAACCTCATGTTTGATCTGGTGAGCGACTGAACTATGCTTTGGTTTGCGGTGCGCTGGGTTTTGTTATTTGCCTTATGGCAAATTGTTACCTGGAAGAGTGAAAGTTTTCCCAGTGTCTACCGGTCCCACGCCATCATCATGTGTTTGAAATATTCAAGTTCGGATTTACTGCTCATGAACAACCACTCTAAATCTCGCCTGCCGCCTGATGTTTACTCAGCGTGCGTTGAGTCTGGGGTAATTCGCCGCCCACGCTATGTTCATCGAGGAGCCCGCTCGTCTAGGATAACTACTATTACTACCCCGGGATGGATACCAACTACATGGTCGACTATCAGAGGGACCCGGCATATGGAAACACCCAGGGCCACAAGCAGCAAATATCTACGCTCTCTATCAAAGTTGCTCCCTGCGGAAGTGCAAGTAAAAGCAAATGACACTGTGCTTATAAAGTCAGCTTTGATAAACGCTAGATCAGTGGTAAACAAAACATTTTTATTAAATGTTTTTTTTCTAGCAAATAAATTAGACTTTATGTTTATCACTGAAACTTGGCTGACTGAAAATGATTTGAGCCCCATTTCAGAACTTCTTCCCACAAATTGTGTTTTTTTCAGCTGCCCTAGAAAGTCAAAGAAGGGTGGAGGAGTTGCTGTAATTTTTTAAAATAGTTTTCAGTGTAAGCAAATACCAGTAGAGAGTTTTGCCAGTTTTGAAGCTATATGCAAAGTTGAATCTCCTTGCTCTCTGCTCATTGCTGTGATATACAGACCTCCGATCCTTAAAGGTGCTTTCTTAAATGATTTTTCTGAATTCTTATCTGATATAGTCATGAGAAATGACAATCTTTTAATTGTAGGTGATTTTAATATACATATGTGCTGTCCTGCTAAGCCTCTTGTAAATGAGTTTGTACAGCTAATGGACTCTTTTAATCTTAAGCAATCAGTATCTGGACCAACCCACAAGTTAGGTCATATACTTGACCTAGTGTTATCCTCTGGTTTCCTCATTAACGACATTTATATAAGTGACACTGGTCTGTCTGATCATTGGCCTGTTATGTTTAACAGTGTTTTTCCTAGTTCATGTGACTCTGTATATCGGCCACCTAGTTCTCTTGTGCGCTCCATAAACTCAGCCACTGCTTCCAATTTTGAGGATTTGTTTGTAGCTTTGACGGCCGGTTGAACAAATTTGGTAGCTCAAGGCTCGGATGTCGAGAGTCTGGTTACAAATTTTAATGCTTCATGTACTGAGGTGTTGGACCGTTAAAAGTAAAAACAAACAAAACATTTAGAAAATATTGTAGAAGGGCAGAAAGAAGATGGAAACGAGATAAACTGCAAATTTCTTATCAGCTTATGCAAGCCAGTTTGTCCCAATATCAGGAAGCTGTGGAATTATCTAGGGCAAATTATTTCTTAACCCTGATTGAAAAAAATCCTCATTGTCCAAAATCCTTATTTTCCACACTCAATTATGTGTTAAATCCTCCTATTTTATCCAGTTTGGTTCCAAGTACTGATCTGTGTGAGAAGTTTTGTAGCTTCTTCATAGATAAAATAAACGGCATTAGGTCCCAGATTCTACCATCTTCATCTGAAAGTTGTTATAACTTACTGACCTCTTCTAGTCTGTCTGATTTTCAGACTATATCACATTCGGACTTGCGAGCTCTGATTTCTAAAATGAAATTAACTACTTGCTCTCTGGACATTATTCCTACTGTCCTTTTAAATAAGGTATTGGAGGTGGTTTTACCCAGTATACTTTCCATTATCAATGCATCTCTAACCAGCAGCACTGCTCCATCCTGCTTAAAATACGCTGTGATCCACCCCTTGCTAAAAAAAAAACCCAGCCTTGATTCTTCAGAATTAAGTAACTATAGGCCGATTTTAAAATTGCCTTTTCTATTAAAAGTTTTAGAAAAAGTTGTTTTAAACCAACTCACAATATACTTAATTGTAAACAACATTTTAGATCCTTTTCAGTCTGCGTTTAAAGCCAAACACAGTACTACTACTGAATCTGCCTTAATTAGAGTGACTAATGATATCTTGATATCAGTCGACTCTGGAAACTGTGCAGTCCTCGTTTTGTTAGACCTAAGCGCAGCCTTTGACACTGTGGACCATTCTATTATGTTGCAGAGATTAAAACATGAGGTCGGCATTGTTACTTTGACAATACATTGTTACATAGTTACTCAGACAATACATTGTTAATTTGAATTTTTTATAATTTTTCAGAGAGATCAGTATGATTTGTGTTTCTTCTGCATAATATGGAAGCCCATTTCCACCACACAAGAAAAATAAAATCAAGGTATGTTAGTTTATAATTGTGACAAAAAAACAAAATAATGACATTCTAAATTAAAATGCTGATAGGGCCTACTTAAAAAGTTGAAAATATCACATACAATGTTGAAATTGTGATTTTTTGTCAAAATTACAGAATGACATAAAGTTAAGACTTCTACTCCGCAGAAGTAGCAGAGCTTCGCCTTCTGACAATATAGTTCCCAGTATATATACGGTTAGAAGATGACTGTGTCTCATGTGATCTTGTTATTTGTACACTCTGCGACTATACAAATCACAACATGTAAATAGGAAAATGTTGTCGTTATTTTGTCACTTATTGGGAGCAGTGTGCTAGCTGGAGCCATTTACCTCCAGTCTTTGTGCTAAGCTAGGCTAGCGGTGGGAGCGTCAGACAGAGTTACGGCACGCACAGAGATGAAAAGGGTGTGTATGGACTTATCTAACTGGGGGGTGCGGTGAATAAGCTAAAGTCCCAAAAAGTCGGCGTGTTCCTTCAAGTAGCGCTTCTCCAGGTGTCGAGCATCAGGATGATTGGATTATCAGGCCCTCACAGGGCACAGAAAAACCACTCGTCACGGATGAATGACAGGAAAAATCAGCACTTTGCATGTTAAAGTGATATTATAGAGAGAGACACAAGGAACCGAAAAGAGAAACACACCCAAAACACTCTAAACGTCCCTAAGGACGTAACACTTTCTATGTCACAAGTTTGACTTATGTCTTAATGATCTACCAGAGCATTTTTTTTCTTATGTGGTGGAAACGGGCTTCCATATTATAATAATCTATCACATAAACAGCACCATCAGATGTTTAAAAGCCGTATTACTTCGAATAAACTATATGTCACATTATTTATTATTATTATTATTTCATGTTATGCATTTTTCACAGAAAGTTGAAGAGGACGATTGTGTGGATTATGCACCAATCGCAATGAGAAGATGTTCAAACCTCTTTTACTCAGTCAACGGTTGAGTTTTGGGAAGTTTCATCAGGAAATCACAGCAGTGTAACAACTGAGACAAATCAGACGCAATTATTTGTTGTATTTAACAAATAATCTTTCAAAATCACTCTGGGGTCTATGGACCCATCCCCCAAAGGACCAACTAGGGCAAGAAGGGCCTCAGTTGCCATGGCTACTGTACCAACTGATAAGACGGTGTATTGCTCTAAAAATGTGGTCATGTGGAAAAGCAGAGGCCACAGGAAAGACCCACAGCCCTTAAAACAGACTTTCCTGCATTCATTTATAGACAAACTGATCTATAAATGAACATGCACCCCAGGACATTGTGCGAATTATTATTACTGCCTTGTGTAGTGTCTTATTTTTTGATACTATATGTATTTTATGATTTAACCTCACCTCTGGTCTCTATAAATTGATACTTTGAAGATCGAAATTATCGTGTACATGATATGTTGATGGCTGCACAACATATTAGTATTACAAGAATCTTTAATAGTTTCTTCTTCAGCAACCACTCCACCTGCACATGAAAATGAGCACGCTTGAAACAAAGATCCATAAATCGCCAACAGGGGAATTTTCCCGCTTGGAAATTCCACCTTTCTAATTGGTCAAGCAAACCCGGAGAGGCGGGACTTTTTCTCAGGCTTTATACAGCCAAATTCACAGTGACCCTCTCCTCCGGCTTCCAGATTCTGACTACATGCTCTGAGTTATACTTTACAGTAAGAAAGTTAATTTCCAAACCCGGAAATTAACATTTCTTAATATTAATAAATAATTAATATTGCTTATAATTCATTGCTGGACGAACAGGTTAGTTGACTGTGGCATTAAATCTGCTACATCAAGTTAATTATATTAACTGATTCAAATATTCATAATAAATTATAACAAGTTATGATCAATTATTATTAATACTCTTGAGCTAATTTGCTACAGCAGACGTGCAGCAGGATCATCCTAAAGAGGTTTAAAGAATAACTAACAACGTGTGTTACTGCTCCTATGGAACTCACTACCCCTCACTCTCACTTGATATGTATTTTCAATAACGTGGCTGCATGTGGGCTTATGTGTGTGCATTATATGCATATTCGTAATGCACTAAAGCAACATTGAGCAACGCAAAGGCACTATATAAATTAAACTTAACCTTGAAACGCAAGGACTTATAACAAATGATGTTACAAGTATCCATTAGAGTGTTTTCATTGTTTACTCTTACAGTGCAAAATGTCGATAAACTAAAGGAACGGACACCTTGCTGTGGTCTCAGTTATATATGTCAGTACAGAAATGTGGTTTGATCTGCTGGGTGGATGGACAGCTTGTGCGTGAGAATGTTTCTTCTGCTGGACGTGTGTGTTTGATGTCAGCTTGTGATCGACTCTCTCTGAGGTGTGAATAGTGTGTGGTTGAATGTGTTTTTTCCATTCCTGCTCACATGAAACCATTTGACTTCTGCTCAACAGAGAAACCACTTTACAACACAATGGTGATACTGAACCCATCAATGCTGATGTTTGACAAAAAGGTCTCAAATCAAACAGATATTGAAATATGAAAATATATATCTTGTGTGCATGTAGAGGCCAAAGTTCAATTCATAGTGTGAATAAGAATTAATGTTAAACAGGTAAATAATTAATTTAGAAGTTCATGTAATGTTTAAAAATGTTAAATACTTAAAAGGATACTAGAATTCATGCTTATATAGGATTTGGTTCATATTGGTAAAATATATACTGCCTCTTTAAGAGTAGGCATACTCCGGCTACATTACGTTGATTCTCATAATGCGATTCTGATCTTTAGAGCTGTGGTGGAAGCAAATGGTTTTCCTACCTGCTAACTTATAGCTACTTCTATTAAGAATTTTTTATTTCATTAGAATAAGTGTATAGGTCAGCTCAAATTCTCCTTTGTAAATCAGAAACCAAGGAATAAAACCGGAGATTTTCATCTTTTATTTCAACAAAGTTTCTGAAGTGGATTTATTGAACTGTGTTATTGAACATATATCAAGATTTCAAACCTCTACAGTGCATATGCATCATGATCTTATATATATACTCATGCAGTGACCGTGCAGTTAAGCAGTGCTGGTTGCAGTAGTTAGTTTCCAGTCTTTAACACCTCCTTCTAAGAAGAACTAATCTTGATACCTTTTTGTTTTCGTATAAAGGTCATCCTGTTTTTTTTTCTGCCAATATTTTTGTCATTATTTTAAGAATAAATGCAATGTATGATTTACTATTTATTTTTGATAGTTGTTAATAATTGACTTCATTTTTCATCCGTTTTGAGGAAAAACTAACTAACACTGCTAACATACTTTTTTTTGTAGCATAACAGTGCTCATGTCCACAGGTAAACAAATAAGGTCAAAACTTAAATGAAATAGTTTTGATTTAGTGCAATATGACACTGGTGGGCATGGCCACACGTCAAAGCAAAACTCACTCAAGGTGAAATCTAGACAGATATTTTAATTCCTAACTTAAACACTATTTTAAACACAAATTTAATGTCAACACAACATGTTCTATCAGTCATTTTGAATTTTAAACATGAATCGAGTGACTAATGAATTTCCCTCATGTTTTTGGGTTTGTTAAATATGTTGTTGAATAAGTTTGTTTAATATATTTTACACGTTATGTGTTTTGAATTGCAGGTGAAACATCTGCTATAATGCTATACATAAATAGTTTTAAATCTAGAAATAGGCCTTTGCCAATACATAATGGTGTAGATAAATCTAACAGCCTCTGTATAGAGCGCCATCTAGTGTTCAAAATAAGACTTCACATCTGGAACAATAACACTAGGGTTCTTTCGGTGTTTGTTTATCGGTCCAACGAGCCGACCTCGAGTCTCTGTGATCTTCTGTCTCTATATGGCTCAGGTCCCTCCTTCAATGCAAGTCTGTGGGATTTTTTTTCCATCTGTTTATCGTCCAGTAAGTAAAAATGGTGAGAAGTACACACAATGGATGATAAATAATAGATAGTAGCCTATGCATAGTACAAGCCATATGCATACAACATGATCTAGAATCATAAACAGGAATCAGCTCAAACATCTAACATAAGTATATTAAATAAAAAGCTTTTAAAGTGACAGTTATAATACAAGCTGCTGCTCCCAGACTGGCAACTGGGAGAAAGTGGACATCGACTGAGGCCGTAGAGTAAGCTAAATCTGCTCTCCGGCATGGAGACATTGTAGGACAGGTCCAGCAGGGAAGAGGGGGTTTTGGACTTGGGATAAGACGACCCATATGGTACAAGGCAACATCTGCCCAGAGAAGAAAGCTGGTCGTAACCGAGATCCGGCAGCAAGAGGAGGAAGAGAGATGCATGTAGGCAGTCTCGCAGTCCAAACAGGGACAGTGGAATAACTGGGAAAACCTGGAAAACGTAATGGAAGATGACAGATGGAAAGGAGCAGACTGAGCTTTATCATCAGAGCCACCTACGATATTCTTTCCATACCCACGAACATAAACCAGTGGACTGGAGAAGATCCATCATGTCCTTTCAGTCAAACCTCAGCAACGCTAGGGCAGATCCTCGTCAGCTGCAAAACCAGTCTTTCCAAAGGCCGTTACACCTGGAGGCACAATCAGGTCCTGGGGCAACTGGACATTATCCTGGAAGGAAGGAGAACCACCAACAATGCCCTTCCTCCTCCAAACCATGGATTCTCAAAATCCACTGTCTTCATAAGTGCAGGACAACTTCCAGTGAAGCCAACAAGCGTGCCACACAAGTCCTGAAAAGTGAAACCAAAGCGCCTCGAAGAGGTTTTCTGTCATTTTGGTAGTTTTTATCACACTGATTTAAATGTAAGTGTTCGTTTTTGTGTGTTTAATGTGACGTCATGATTGACAGCTGTGATTGACAGCTTCTCTAAACGAAGTAGTCCAACGGACGGACTTTTGGGTGGATTTTTGGGTTGAGATTGGAGTTTCAACTTTGATTTCTACATGTCCATTACTGTTTATTTCACACTGACACAACTAGTTGCTCTGCAATACACTTTGTAGTAACCGTTTCTGTGGGAGTGAGGGCGGGACCTTGATATCGCGGCTAAACTTCACGCTCACTACTGCGCAGAATCAGGTCCCAAATCAGCACAGGATATCAGCACTATATTAGGACTTTTGCGGCTTCACTTTTCACCAATGGAAAAGATTGAAGGGGTGTCGTTCATCTTTTATACAGTCTATGGAAGCCAACTACAATAATGTAATCGACCCTGCTGGACGCTGCCCGAGACTGGAAAATGCAAGTTGATCTAGACCGGAAGCTCAGTTTTCCGCCTGAGATCATCACAACTAACTTCAGGCCGGACCTGATCCTGTGGTCAACCTTGTAAAAGTCTGTTCATTGTGGAATGAACTGTGCCATGGCTAAATCGGAAGAATCCCAAATGGGCCACAAAATGACCAAGAGGGGTCAAGCAGAGGGGAACGCACCTGGGACAGCATTGTTGCTTTTGAGCATTTTGGAGGTGTCGAAAATGCTCAACAAACTACAAACTCACTCACACTCACACTGAATGCCCGCTCTCTCATGCACATGATGTTTGTCCACCCAACTGATCAAACAAAAATAAATAAAAAAAACACAGCAGCAGGTTTCAGTTTGACTCAGAAGATGAACGCCAGTAAAACTGACACTATGCGATCAGACACATAACTTTGTACTTTTCTTTTTTCATAAGTGATAATTGAATAAATATACATAACAATTTTAAAATGTTTGGCCATGTAACAGAGAAAATTGTTAAATGATAAAGAATATTTCACGCATTAAGGGCCAGATGAACTATAACATTATATGATATGCAAATGCAGCGCGTGAAACTAGGAGGGTCAAACTGTGTCGTGGGAGGATTCACACATATAGACTGAGTGTTTTCAGCAGATATTACATCACACACTGAACGACTGAAGAAAATGTGTCACACGTTTTTCACATGCGTTTTGTTCTGTCTGTGCTGGTGCCGTCTGATTGGTGAGTTATTAAAACATTTTTACGGTTTAATCTCATTTCAGAGTAATACAGTGGCTGTAATACACTGGGGTGACACACTTTCAAAAGTAAAATAATAATTCAAGTACTAACATATACCTTTAATATGCATCATTTAGTGATTAAAAAGTGAAAGGGTCTCACTCCAGTCACAGATTCTGTACCTTTTTTCCTGACAGTATCTGTGAAATCCACTAACTTTGTATTCAGTCTCTGTTCAGAATTTTAAACTGAAATGTTCAGGTCTGGGAAGGTCATGAAAATAATGGTCTCTGTTTTTATTTTTTTTATACTTTTTTAAATACTTCTGTAGTGCTCATAAATATCTAGAAAAGTCATAAGAATTAATTAGTCAAAATGTGCAGGTCTTATTTATTTAAAATAATGTATTGAAATATAAAACACAATAAAATTGTACTTTCAATTTGTAGTAATTATTTACACATCTTTAAATAAATGTATAAATTATGTAAGATTTAATTTATATTAAATCAAGGTTTATCTAATAATAACTGTTGCACAAAACATTAAACTTTCTTTAAAAATGACATACTTACATTTAAACCATCATTTTTATCCAAGTTTTACTTTATTTAAGATATATATTTTTTACACATAATATATATTTTCAGGCAATCAGTAAACTGTTTTCTCTGTGTGCTGACAGTCTCTCTGTAATGGTGTAGAGTTTTAAAGACATTTTACACATTTACTTCCTTTATCAAGAGCTTCTGATGTCAGAGAGAAGTTTCTGGTCAGTTAAAATGGAAATTGAAAATAACATTGTCTGTGTTTAATTATAATGGTGAATTCATCATGATGGACGAAATCAACTGTAGATCAATGTGCACAGATTATAATTATAATCCCTGATTTATTAATCTGTGTTTAACATTAAGTGATGCAACAAACTATAAGAGTTTGTCTGTTCATAAATCTCACCTTTTAGTTTTGTGTTTCTGCTTTTGTTCTGGAAGTTCTCAACGTCACATCTAAATGATAAAAACTGCAGCTGATTCATTCATCTAAATCTGTTTGTTCATCAGGTGTGTTTGGTGATTCAGTGTCAGTGATGGAGGGAGATTCTGTTACTCTAAACACTGATGTTACTAAAATACGTAAAGACGACGACATACTGTGGAAATATGGAGCTGAAAAGTCTCTCATAGCTAAAATGAATAAAAAGAAGCAAATCTTCTCCACATATGATGTTCCTGATGGGAGATTCAGAGACAGACTGAAGCTGGACAATCAAACTGGATCTCTGACCATCACACACACCACAACTGAAGATACTGGAGATTATCAACTACTGATAATTGGAGAGAAAAAATCATCAAAAACATTCAGTGTTTCTGTCTATGGTGAGTAAAGGTCATTGGTCCAAATGTTCACATATTCTTTTTTTATTTTACTGAAACTATTTACATTGTAAAAAATATTTATTTCAGTGAGTGAGATTACAAACACACACTGTCATTATCCTAAACATTCACTCAATATATTAAACCAAGCTTTTTTTTAATAGTCTATCCATATTTCTCTTAATTCTCACATTTTTCAGCTCGTCTGCCTGTTCCTGTCATCATCAGTAACTCTTCACAATGTTCTTCATCATCGTCTTCATCATCATGTTCATTGGTGTGTTCAGTGGTGAATGTGTGTGATGCGACTCTCTCCTGGTACGCAGGAATCAGTGTGTTGTCCAGCATCAGTGTGTGTGATCTCAGCATCAGTCTCTCTCTACCTCTGGAGGTGGAATATCAGGATAAAAACACCTACAGCTGTGTGCTGAACAATCCCATCAGCAACCAGACCACACATCTGGACATCCACACACTCTGCCACACATGTGCAGGTACCACAGCACTGATGATATATGTGTGTGTGTTTACTGACCTGGTCTCTGTCTTCTGTTGTAGATCACACTGATGGGTTCACTTCTTTCTGTATCATTACAGAACGGGACGGTCAATCTACTTCACAACCAGTGTCAGTGTCTCTGATAGTGTTGATCTCTGCTGGATCTCTGATGATTGTTGCTGGCTTCGGGATCTTCTGGATCTGCAAGAAACACAGAAAAACTGAGCCAAAAGGCAAGTGTTACATACCGCTTTTAACAAGCATTATAACAAATAATAATAATAATTATTATTATAGTAGACTTTGACAGCCTTAAAAGCGTTGTAAAAAATCATTTGAATTTTGTATTTTAAATCTCTCCCTGTTGTTCAAACAGCTCAGATTTGTGAAGATGAGAAAACTTCTGTTGTTATGTTACTTCATCCATCGTTCTATGAAAGAAACACACAAGCATCGGTAAGATAATTTATCATTAGTTTCTGGTGTGTGTATCATTTCAGCAGTGAGTCAGATGGAGATCAGTGTGTGAGTGTGTTTGTCTCGATAATAATCATCACACATTAGATATTTACTTTCTTTAATGTAGGTCCAAAAGAAGCTAATTAAGATATTTGAGTAAAGTGATAGTTGATTTATCGTCTTGTGACTTTGATGTAACACAGAGTTAAATTAAAATAGTCTGATTATGTTACTTTCATATTGTGATTGATCATATTATATATATAAATATATATTTTTTTGTACTGTAAAAAAAATTGTACTGTAATACATTTTAAAGCAACTGAGAAACAGTAAAAGATTGGAGGATATTTTAATATTATAATAAATAAATACAATGTTCTAAAAGTGTTGCAGACAGCAGGAAAAAAATAATAAAATACAACCGTTTAATTTAGCAAAAGAAAGAACAATAAAAAAAAAACATTAACTTTTAAAGGGAGGAAGAAACTCAAACTCTTCTGTATTCAGTCATAAATTAATTAATGAAACTCTTCACTTCAGGCTAATATTAATATAATATTGGTCACACTTGTGTTTGGTATTTAGGCATTTCTGGCATTTATTTATGACCAGCAGCCATATCACCCTGTAGCCCAAGATCGGTTGCCCACTGAAGCTAAGCAGGGCTGAGCCTGGTCAGTACCTGGATGGGAGACTCCTGGAAAATCCAGGTTGTTGCTGGTAGAGGTGTTAGTGAGGCCAGCAGGGGGCGCTCATCCTGTGGTCTGTGTGGGTCCTAATGCCCCATTGTAGTGACGGGGACACTATACTGACAAAGAGCGCCGTCCTTCGGATGAGACGTTAAATCTGTGGTCATTAAAAATCCCATTTGCCCCTTGGCCTCTGTCCATCATGGCCTCCTAATCATCCCCATACACTGATTGGCTTCATCCTCTCTCCTCTCCACCAGTAAGCTGGTGTGTGGTGGGCGTTCTGGTGCAATTTGGCTGCCGTCACATCATCAGGTGGATGCTGTACATTGGTGGTGGTTGAGGAGATTCCCCCCTTCTATGTAAAGCGCATTAAGTGCAGAGAAAAGCGCTATATGGATTATTATTATTTACAAAATTGTAAATTTTCCATTCAGCTTTTGTTATGGTTATGACTTAACACAGTCAGGCCTAAGCTGCATTTCCCAAAGCATTTTAAGAGTGAGTTTATCATAGAGATCATTGGTGGCAATTGTTCTACAATATTTGATTTTTTTTTTTAACACTGATACAGCCTAATTATTATTATTATTTAAATAACTTATTATATCTTGTGTGATGTCTTTTACAGAACACTGAAGAGGAGAGTCTTGTGGAGTATGTGTCTGTCTGAATTCATTTTCAGCAGGATTGAGTCTTTCCCTCTCTAGTTTTCCTTTGAGAATAATCAGGAAATCCCAGCGGACAAACAGCCGGATAATTCTGACGGGTTTGGAGTGTGATATTCAGAAATGTATAATGAATTGCTCTCCTAAAACTTCAACAGACTTTGCATTGTAACACAAAGACTTATTATGTAAATTTTACATTTTCATGTTTGACTCAAAATACTTAAAGAAGTGAAAGAGAGTCCTGGAAACCTTAAAAGGTGATCTGAAATCAAACTGTGATATTACTGTGAAATATGAAAGTATTAGGCCTATTGATATTCAAGGGAATCCACATATTCATGACTCATGCTTTGATATGCAGTGTTAGTTTCAATACTTATTTCCAGCCAGAGGAGCAGAAGCTTCATATATAGCACACTATTTTTATAAAGATCACATCCTGTTTTTCTGTATATCTCATTTTAAGAAAAATTCTATGTCTGACTTGCTGTTGTATTATTTATGATCAGCGGTTGTAGTTTTCATCAGTGAGAAATGCTGTAAAACAACTTTATTTTTTTCAGTATTATTACAGCGCCGTTAGCAAAGGCAAAACACATTAACACATTTTGTCATTTAATTTAGTTATTTAAGGCTGTGATCTGTAACGTAAATGACTTGGACTCTGGGCCTATTAAGTCCTATTGTACCGAGAGGGGGTGATCGCCCATGAATGCAAAATGAATGGGAGTCTATGGAGCTAGACGGCTAAATGTGTCTCTTTCACCCGATTGCCGTTGAGAAATCTCAGATTTGATTGTAGGTTTTGCAAGTTCAACATATAGGTCGAAAGACTGAATGAACGAGTACTTTTGTCCTTTCAATTTCTTACAGGTTGAGTTGTTGTTGCCCATAACACGCTAGCATTGAACAAGCTAATGAACGCTGATTGGTCAGTGAAGGACTGGTTACGACCAGAGATACCGCTTGATGGCATCGTGGCATCCGAAGCGGGACCAGAATGTCTTCTAGCAAAAACTCTTCTAGCACGTGTATTTACCTGTGTCAGCAGTGCTGCTTGTTTACCTGTGTCAGCTGTGTTGTGTATTTACCTGTCCGCTGTGTTGTGTATTTACCTGTGTCAGCTGTGTTGTGTATTTACCTGTCCGCTGTGTTGTGTATTTACCTGTGTCAGCTGTGTTGTGTATTTACCTGTCCGCTGTGTTGTGTGTTTACCTGTGTCAGCTGTGTTGTGTATTTACCTGTCCGCTGTGTTGTGTGTTTACCTGTGTCCGCTGTGTTGTGTATTTACCTGTCCGCTGTGTTGTGTGTTTACCTGTGTCAGCTGTGTTGTGTATTTACCTGTCCGCTGTGTTGTGTGTTTACCTGTGTCAGCTGTGTTGTGTATTTACCTGTCCGCTGTGTTGTGTATTTACCTGTCCGCTGTGTTGTGTATTTACCTGTGTCAGCTGTGTTGTGTATTTACCTGTCCGCTGTGTTGTGTGTTTACCTGTGTCCGCTGTGTTGTGTATTTACCTGTCCGCTGTGTTGTGTGTTTACCTGTGTCCGCTGTGTTGTGTGTTTACCTGTGTCCGCTGTGTTGTGTTTACCTGTGTCATTGTGTGTTTACCTGTGTCCGCTGTGTTGTGTGTTTACCTGTGTCAGCTGTGTTGTGTGTTTCCCTGTGTCAGCTGTGTTGTGTGTTTACCTGTGTCCGCTGTGTTGTGTGTTTACCTGTGTCAGCTGTGTTGTGTTTCCCTGTGTCAGCTGTGTTGTGTGTTTACCTGTGTGCGCTGTGTTGTGTGTTTCCCTGTGTCAGCTGTGTTGTGTATTTACCTGTCCGCTGTGTTGTGTGTTTACCTGTGTCCGCTGTGTTGTGTGTTTACCTGTGTCCGCTGTGTTGTGTATTTACCTGTCCGCTGTGTTGTGTGTTTACCTGTGTCCGCTGTGTTGTGTGTTTACCTGTGTCCGCTGTGTTGTGTTTACCTGTGTCATTGTGTGTTTACCTGTGTCCGCTGTGTTGTGTGTTTACCTGTGTCAGCTGTGTTGTGTGTTTCCCTGTGTCAGCTGTGTTGTGTGTTTACCTGTGTCCGCTGTGTTGTGTGTTTACCTGTGTCAGCTGTGTTGTGTTTCCCTGTGTCAGCTGTGTTGTGTGTTTACCTGTGTGCGCTGTGTTGTGTGTTTCCCTGTGTCAGCTGTGTTGTGTATTTACCTGTCCGCTGTGTTGTGTGTTTACCTGTGTCCGCTGTGTTGTGTGTTTACCTGTGTCCGCTGTGTTGTGTGTTTACCTGTGTCCGCTGTGTTGTGTTTACCTGTGTCCGCTGTGTTGTGTTTACCTGTGTCCGCTGTGTTGTGTGTTTACCTGTGTCCACTGTGTTGTGTTTACCTGTGTCCGCTGTGTTGTGTGTTTACCTGTGTCCGCTGTGTTGTGTTTACCTGTGTCCGCTGTGTTGTGTTTACCTGTGTCCGCTGTGTTGTGTGTTTACCTGTGTCCGCTGTGTTGTGTTTACCTGTGTCGTGTTTACCTGTGTCCGCTGTGTTGTGTGTTTACCTGTGTCCGCTGTGTTGTGTGTTTACCTGTGTCAGCTGTGTTGTGTTTCCCTGTGTCAGCTGTGTTGTGTGTTTACCTGTGTGCGCTGTGTTGTGTGTTTCCCTGTGTCAGCTGTGTTGTGTATTTACCTGTCCGCTGTGTTGTGTGTTTACCTGTGTCCGCTGTGTTGTGTGTTTACCTGTGTCCGCTGTGTTGTGTGTTTACCTGTGTCCGCTGTGTTGTGTTTACCTGTGTCCGCTGTGTTGTGTTTACCTGTGTCCGCTGTGTTGTGTGTTTACCTGTGTCCACTGTGTTGTGTTTACCTGTGTCCGCTGTGTTGTGTGTTTACCTGTGTCCGCTGTGTTGTGTTTACCTGTGTCCGCTGTGTTGTGTTTACCTGTGTCCGCTGTGTTGTGTGTTTACCTGTGTCCGCTGTGTTGTGTTTACCTGTGTCGTGTTTACCTGTGTCCGCTGTGTTGTGTGTTTACCTGTGTCCGCTGTGTTGTGTGTTTACCTGTGTCCGCTGTGTTGTGTGTTTACCTGTGTCCGCTGTGTTGTGTGTTTACCTGTGTCCGCTGTGTTGTCGATGCCTCGAGAGAAAATAAAGTGCAGAGCGCGAAAGCACCACAGTGACTAAAGGATTGCCGTAAAGCAGTATCTCTGGTGGTACGATATGTATGACGTCATTGACATTTTAAAAGACTTTTTAAAGCAAATAAGTGACTCTAAAAAATCTAACACCCAGCAATGTGTCATTTCTTTGCATCTCCTTTCGAATACAACATTATATCCTGAAAAAAAGTGGATAAAACTAACACAAACACACACGCACTGAATGCCCAGTCTCACATAGGAGATTTCCATCCACCCAACTGATCAAACCAAAAAAAAGAAGAAAAGAAAGAAAAAACCCACAGCAGGTTTCAGTTTGACTCAGAAGCTGAACCTCAGTAAACTATGAGATCATACACGGTTTTAACGTCGTACTTTTCCCCTTACGCTATAATTAAGAACTTCATAAATATATACAACAATTTTAAATCACGAGTTACTCTCTATTTCACCATGAAATGTAGTGTTTATATGACATATGATATGTATATAACATGTGCATATGTGTGTGTGTGTGTGTGTGTGTGTGGGTGTGTGTGTGTGTGTGCGTGCGTGCGTGTGCGCGCGTGTGTGTGTGTGCATTAGGAGGATCAGACTCTGTCGGGGGAGGATTCACAAGCTTGTGTTTGTTAAGATCTGTTGAGTTTCATTGATAATCTTATTCGATCAGGCGTTTCACTGAACAGCTGCAAATGTTCCACGTGTTTATTTTGTTCTGTTTGTGCGTCTGCCGTCTGACCGGTAAGTTATAAACATATTTGTGACGTTTATTTACATATGAGAGTAATAAACTCCTGTGGCGGTTCATATTCGATTATTTTCATCCGTTGAGATCAGATCTCTCTTGATGTTTTAGGTATTTTAATTTCAATGATTACAAATGCAAATCCTCCCATGAAATGTCTAAAAAAATTATTGAAATAATTTTAAATACTTCTGCAGTAATCATACACAACAAAAGTCATAGAAATTCAGTAATTAAAAATGTGTTGAATATACAGTAGCATATTTAAACTTGTACTTTCAAGCTGTAATTCATTTATCATATCATTTTTATTAGATTTTTCAGCAGATCATATTAAAACACATTAAAAGATGAAATTATTGATTCTCTCACGTCTGCCTGTTCATTTATGTGACTTTTCATTTAGTTTGGTGTCTCTGCTGCTGTTAAATGTTACAAACTGATCTCAGGCTTTCTAAACCAACATGATCATTAATCTGTTCTCCAGGTGTGTTTGCTGCTAATGAAGTTAAGTCAGTGTCAGTGATGGAGGGAGATTCTATAACGCTAAACACTGATGTTACTGAAATACATGAAGACCACATGCTGTGGAAATATGGAGCTGAAAATTATTTTATAGCTGAAATCAGTAGAAAATACGGGATCTCCACATATAATGTTGTTCCTGATGGGAGATTCAAAGACAGACTGAAGCCGGACGATCAAACTGGATCTCTGACCATCACACACACCACAACTGAACATACTGGAGTTTATAAACTAGAGATAATTGGAGTGAAACTGACATCAAAAACATTCAGTGTTTCTGTCTATGGTGAGTAGAGATGTAATTCCTCTTGTGCTTCTTGTTTTATTAAATACTGAAATGTTTAATTATGTTATATTTTGAGATGAGACAATCACTGCTCATCAACACAATGAACCAAAAATAACACTGATTTATCCATATTTATGCTTATTTATCTCATTGTTATCAGCTCGTCTGCCTGATCCTGTCATCAGCAGAAACTGTTCATCATCATCATCAAATTGTTCACTGGTGTGTTCATCAGTGTTGAATGTGTGTGATGCGACTCTCTCCTGGTACGCAGGAATCAGTGTATTGTCCAGCATCAGTGTGTGTGATCTCAGCATCAGTCTCTCTCTACCTCTGGAGGTGGAATATCAGGATAAAAACACCTACAGCTGTGTGCTGAACAATCCCATCAGCAACCAGACCACACATCTGGACATCCACACACTCTGTCACACATGTGCAGGTACCACAGCACTCATGATATATGTGTGTGTTTACTGACCTGATCTCTGACTTCTGTTGTAGATCACACTGATGCATTCACTTCTTTCTGTATCATTACAGCACCGGACACACACTCTTCTCCAGTGTCAGTGTCTCTGATAGTGTTGATCTCTGCTGGAACTCTGATGATTGTTGCTGGATTCGGGATCTTCTGGATCTGCAAGAAATGTAGAAAAATTGACAGAGAAGGCAAGTGTTACATTATAATAAACAAAACGTTATACCCTAAAATACATTCTAAATATTTATAGTCAACTGACAGCCCTAAATATAATTTAAAAATAATAACTGTCATTACATTGTAGTTAACACCCTTGAGATTATTTATATGAAAAGAAACCAAAATAATGTAAAACATAAATAAAAAAATCTTTACGTTCTCAAATTGCACCAAAACATTAAAAATACAAAAGCTTTCTCCACTTTATGAATATAATTTTACATGTGTAAAGATGCAGCTGGTGCTAAAGTTAAAATATGTTATTTATTACTTTTTGTTGAACTCACCATACAAAAGATGCATTTGACTTAGCTTTATGTTAAATGTCCTGCCTGGGTTTGATTTATAAATTAGGTGTAAAAAAAATGTCTCTCTAAATTTTAAGTGATGGTTCGATTTAAATTTAGTCGAATTCAATTTGTTAATGTCATTTTTTTTTTTTACGTTAAATAAAATGTGTGCATTTACACTTTACCTTTGACGGCCATAATAGTAATAATGATAATACACATGTTGTAAAGAAACAGATCTAATTAGGATTGAGTTGTGTAGTTTTAATGCATCTATTATTGTTGAAACAGTCGAGACTCGCGAAGACGAGATCACTTACGCAGAACCAGCGTTCTACAAAAGAAACGCACAGAAAACGGTAAGACAATTTATTATTAATTTATTATTTCAGCAGTGAGTCAGATCCAATTGTGTTTTTGACTGTATATGATCCATCACACACACACAACAGCACCAAAGCAGATGTTTAATAAAAGCCATAAGATTATCAATGCAAGAAAAACTTCTGTTATTTTCCTATATTGTGTTGTTTGGATCACATCACTGATTATATTTTTAGCAAGCAATTAGTAATTTGAAATGGAATACATGTTTAAAGCAACTGAGAAACTGAAAGACTGCAGGACCTCTACACTTCATCTATAAAGAATTATAATTACATTGAGGAAAACATTTAAACAATGAACGGTTTGTACGACTAGAACAAGCCAATTTAAACAAATTATGTTTTGTTGAACTTAATAAATTTAAGTTCTTGTATCAGATTAACATGTTAGCAAAACCGGTTGAGAACCATTGATATTGGAGATGTTGTTTGATATAATTTCCTCAAGATGCTTAAGTTTACATGCAGTGCTGATAAATTTTATTAGAAAAAACTACAGTAACTATATACTGTATAACTATATTTCTTGTATTGTGTTTTTACAGAAAGTTCCAGAAGAGGATCATGTGGATTATGCACCTCTCACAATGAGAAGATGAACAAACCTCAGTGTTTTTATAAGTACAAGACCAGCTGTGTGACCTGCGTCGAGTCCGAGTCTATGGTTGAGTTTTTGCTGAGAATCACCATATTGTAGGACATCCCAGCAGACGTAGAGCAGGATACAAATTTAAAGTATTAAATGAAGTGGTCTCCTAAAAACTTCAAACAAACTTGCCCTTTTAACAAATTCAATTATATGGTTCATTGGAGCATTTCATGTTTGACTTTTAAAGTCTTAAAGGGACCATGCGTGTAAATCTCATGATAAACATAGATGCAAAACACTCGTGCACACTGTGGTCTCATGTATTCACCTCTGTACAGAAATGTGGTTTGATCTGCTGGGTGGATGGACAGCTTGTTCGCGAGAATGTTTCTTCTGCTGGACGTGTGTGTTTGGTGTCAGTTTGTGATCGTCTCTCTCTGAGGTGTGAAAAGTGTGGCTGTCAATAGCCTGTGGTTGAAGGGCTTTTTCCATTCCTGCTCACATTAAACCGTTTGACTTCTGCTCTACAGAAACCCTGCTTTACTACAAAATACTGAACTCAGCACTGGTGTTTAACAATAAAGTGATATTACTTTTTGTAATTTTCTGTGAAAATCGAAAATATCATATACCTTGTGTTATGATCTATAGTCATGCAGCAACCCTGTTAAGCATTGTGACACTCAGGAAAAAAAGGTACAAAATACAAAAGCTGTCACTGGGGCAGTAGCTTTTCAAAAAGGTACACCATTGTACCTTATTTACCCATTGGTACCTAAATGTTTTAAAAGGTACCGCCCCATTGACCACTTGTACCTTTATATCTGAGAGTGAAGTTACAGTTTATTTCCAGATCTAGCAGAACTATTCTTGATAAATTTGTTTTTCTTACAAAGGTCATGTCATTTTCTGCCAGTGTCTGGATCATTTTAAGAATAAATGCAATGTATGACTTACAATTTATGATTTGCTTTTGATGGATGTTCATTTATTTTGTTTTATTTTGGATGAGAAACTAAACGCTGCAAACAATCTTGATTTTTTTTTCAGTAGCATAACAGTGGTCCTCTTCCATAGGTAAAACCTAAAGGTTGAAATGTATAGAGTGAGATCAAAATCATAATCAGATAGAAATCTCACCTTGATATGACAGTGGTAAAGTCCAGATGCAGTTATGAGGACAGCTCAAGATATCCACTCCTGCTCCAGGTCTGTATGACGATGACGACGAATCAGGAAACAAAACACATGTGTGGGTGAAGAAGTGTTGATCCTACAAATAGGCCTAATACAAACCACTTTTCTTTTCTTTTTTTGATAAATTAATATCCCTAATTAGCAAATATGTAGCTAGTTAGTGCAGTGTTCTGGTGGATATGTGAGTAACTGTTTAGTAGGCTACCTAGGGTGCGCTGTGGTTGTTTACTAGTCAAAAGAGCCACATCTCTGTGCTATTCTCGGTCTCTGTGATCTTCTGGTTTGATGTCTCGGTTTCCTCCTTCAATGTGAGTGACTTTTCACCCGATTCATCTTCATTCAAGTGAAAATCTTAAGTCTGGTCACTTAACATAGCCTAATAACATGTCTCATCAACAACACATTATTTTAGGAATCATCATGTCTAGAGCACAGGACTGAAACGGTTTACTCACTGATTTTCTGATGGGGGTTTTTTCAACTTCAAAGACAAGTGACTTGAAGTCAGTTTTACAGCTAATGCGGAAGAGAATATTAACTTTGATGCCGCCAAGTCACGTGAACACGGCTTCATCCACGCATGGCGATGTAGGCTACACAAGAAATTAGAAATGACAGAATTCTTGTCAAGAACATTAATTTTTAATCAAATAAAAAAAAGTTATTTGTGTTTACAATGAATAATTTCACAGCTGCCATGTTCTTAATCGTAAATAATATCCTTCATCAAACCTATGTGTTCCCATCTATCTAATGCTTCTGTATTGTCCTCCCTAACCGCATTTCTACAATCCTGCCAGTTCAACGCTGAGATTTTGTTTCTTCCGTTTCTTTTTTACTTCTACATGCGCTGAAACTCAAAGAAAGCAGATCTGCTATAATATTTAATATTTATGAATATTTAAACACTCTCAGAAATAACAATAACAACACTTGACCACTAGAGGGATTAATCACATCCCCACAGAATAAATGTGGCATTTTCTTTGTCAAGCGTCATAGCCTACACGGTTTTTATAAAGGTTATTAATAATGTTCACTTCTTGAAAAAAAAAAAAAAAGATCTATTGCAATAGAGCTATTGAACATGCAAAATTATATTTCTCCACAAAATAGTACAGTTATTGTTCCTATTATACAATATAATTTGAGATCATCAAAATTATAAATAAATTGTCATTTATTTTTTAAGTCACTCATGTCTTAATCTATTACATTTCTCTATAATAACTGTTGCTGTTTCCAATGCTTATTATTATTATTATTAAGAACAACATCCCACACAATGTGCCCTTATTATCACCTTATTTTTTCAGATAATAGCGGGCACGGCCATTTGCAATTTGAATATGTCTGACCTCCAGTTATTTTTAGCAGTATAAAACAGCTTGTTATGCTGCTTGATATTTCATTAATAGGCCTACATTAAGTGTGTACTACAAGCAGGATACTGTTAGACCACCATCTAGTGTCAAAACTAGGAATTCACATTCATTTGATGTTTTTAATGTCATGTAGCACATCAACACACACACACACACACACACACACACACACACACACACACACACACACACACACTGAATGCCAGTATCACATATAAGATGTCCGTTCAACCAAATTATCAAACCACAAAAAAAGAAGAAATAAATAAATAAAATAAAACCCACAGCAGGTTTTAGTTTGACTCAGAAGATGAAGACTCAGTAAAACTATGAGATCAGATACGCTTTTAACTATACTTTATTTTTTTCATACACTAAAGTAAAGAACCATTTAAAAATCAGTTATGCTTAGCTATTTAACATAGTAACAACTACTTTTCAAAAAGTATGTTAAGTGATAAAAATAAAGAATATTTCACGGATTAAGAAGAGTTTAAGTCTCAATAATGGCCAGATGAATTATAACATTGATATGCAGATGCGGTGAGTGAAACTAGGAGGGTCAAACTGTGTCGTGGGAGGATTCACACATATAGACTGAGTGTTTTCAGCAGATAGTTTCATCACACACTGAACTACTGAAGAAAATGTTTCAGGCGTTTTTCACATGCGTTTTGTTCTGTCTGTGCTGGTGCCGTCTGATTGGTAAGATAAAAAACATTTCTATGGTTTAATTCAGTGGTTGCTACACGCTCAGAAAAAAGGGTAAAAAAGCTGTCACTGGGGCGACACACTTTCAAAAGGTACTATAATCATTTTGGTACTTTTAAGATACTATGCATCCTTTAGGATTAATAAGTGAAAGGCTCGCTTCACTCACAGCTTCTGTACCTTTTTTCCTGACAGCGTCTGTTCAAACGAGATTCTGTTATGTGTGAAATTAATCATGAATATTGTGAAATCTACTAACTTTGAATTCAGTCTCTAACCAGAAATCTGGGAAGGTCATGAAAATAATGGTCTCTATTTTTTTATTAGTTTTTTAATACTTTTTGAAAATATTTCTGCAGTGACCATAAACATCTAGAAAAGTCACACAAAGTAATTAGTCAAAATTTGCAGGTTTTATTTATTTAAAATAATGTTTTTAAATATCCAACACAATAAAATTGTACTTTCAATTTGTAGTAATTATTTCCATTTTTAAGGCTTACATTTAAACCATCTTTTTGATACAGGTTTTACTTTATTTAAAATGATTCTTTACACATAAGACATATTTTCAGGCAATCCGTAAACGGTTTTCTCTCTCTGCTTGACTCTGACAGTCTCTCTGTAACGGTGTAGAGTTTTAAAGACATTTTACACATTTACTTCCTTTATCAAGAGCTACTGATATACAGTAAGAGAGAAGTTTCTGGTAGTCAGTTAAAAAGGAAATTGAAAATAACATTTTGATATTTAATTCTAACAGTGAATCCATCATGGTGGACAAAATGAACCATAAATCAAAGTTTTAATCAGAGATTAGATTTATAATCCCTGATTTGTTAATCTGTGTTTAATATTAAGTGCTGCAACAAACTATAAGAGTTTGTCTGTTCATAAATCTCACCTTTTAGTTTTGTGTTTCTGCTTTTGTTCTGGAAGTTCTCAACGTCACATCTAAACAAGAAAAACTGCTGATTTCAGGCTTTGTAAACCATCAGAAGCATCAATCTGTGTAACATCTGTACAGTTTTTTCTCCAGGTGTGTTTGGTGATTCAGTGTCAGTGATGGAGGGAGATTCTGTCACTCTAAACTCTGGTGTCACTGAAATACATGAAGAAGACGACATACTGTGGATCTTTGGAGATGAAAAGTCTCCAATAGCTAGAATAAAAAAAAACAAGCAAATCGTCTCCACGTATGATGTTCCTGATGGGAGATTCAGAGACAGACTGAAGCTGGACGATCAAACTGGATCTCTGACCATCACACACACCACAACTGAACATACTAGAGTTTATAAACTACTGATAAAAGGACTGAAATTGACATCAAAAACATTCAATGTTTCGGTCTATGGTGAGTAGAGAACATTTGTCCAAACATTCACATATTCTTTTTTTATTTTACTGAAACTATTCACTATTAACATTAACTTTGCACTTTTAATTACACATTAAACCTCACATTTTTTTATATTGTTTATCCACATTCCTTGATATTCTGTAATGTTTTCCAGCTCGTCTTCCTGTTCCTGTCATCATCAGTAACTCTTCACAATGTTCATCATCATCATCATCATCTTCATCAAATTGTTCACTGGTGTGTTCATCAGTGTTGAATGTGAGTGATGTGACCCTCTCCTGGTACGCAGGAATCAGTGTGTTGTCCAGCATCAGTGTGTGTGATCTCAGCATCAGTCTCTCTCTACCTCTGGAGGTGGAATATCAGGATAAAAACACCTACAGCTGTGTGCTGAACAATCCCATCAGCAACCAGACCACACATCTGGACATCCACACACTCTGCCACACATGTGCAGGTACCACAGCACTGATATCATATATGTGTGTATTTACTGACCTCTGTTGTAGATCACACTGATGCGTTCACTAATGTCTCTCTTTTCCTCTCCTTCAGTTCCTCCAGTCTCAGTGTCTCTGATAGTGTTGATCTCTGCTGGATCTCTGATGATAGTTGCTGGATTTGGGATCTTCTGGATCTGCAAGAAATTTAGAAAAATGAACAGGGAAGGCAAGTGTTACTTACCGCGTTTAAACATTACAATAAACAAAACTTTATACTCTAAAATATACTCTAAATATGTATAGTCAACTGATAGCCCTAAATATAATTTATACTGTAGGAATTTTATGAATATAATTTTACATGTGTAAAGATGCAGCTGGTGCTCAAAAATATGTTATTGATTACTTTGATGAAATTGTTGCGCATCAAAGGATGTATTTGACTTAGCTTTTGCTAAACGTCCTGTCTGGGTTTGATTTATAAATTATGTGTATCAAGCGATGGTTCACTTTAAATTTAGTCAAATTAAATTTGTTAATGTAATTTTTAAAAATGCCAGTGTTAAATGTTTAATGAAATGTGTGCATTTGTGCTTTGGCCCATATGTGGTGGAGTAGTGAGTTTGATGTGATTAAACTCGAGGTTATGTCCGGTGCGGACTGGATCGACTCCATTGTCCATTCATAGAGCTTCCTAACAATGGGTTTTTGGGGTTTGGACTGAAGGGGCAGTGAACCCGGGGTCAGTCCTAGAGCTCCTGCGGTCCGATTTTAGGGAAAAATCGGGTCCATCAGAGACGTCTAATAGATTTCTTAGCCGCGCCGAAAAAACACCACAGACACAGTATCGAAAATCTTACAGTAAAAATATGACACACCGGTGTTTTGCCAGATGAGACATTTATCTATATGTATCATCTTTTTACTCTTTTAATTCCTTTTATAACTATTTAAATTTTCCTTGCTTTTATTCTGTGATTATTTCAATTCCTTTCTGTGTAACTTTGAGTTACCATAGTGTATGAAATGTGCAATACAAACAAACGTGCCTTGCTTTTAACTGACAGCTGTAATAATAATAACACACCTGTTGTAAAGAACCAGATCTAGGATTGAGTTTTGTAGTTTTAATGCATCTATTATTGTTGTTGAAACAGTCGAGACTCGCGAAGACGAGATCACTTACGCAGAACCAGTGATCTACAAAAGAAACGCACAGAAAACGGTAAGACAATTTATTATTAATTTATGTTGTGTTTCTCTGTATCATTTCAGCAGTGAGTTTTTGACTATAATGATCCATCACACACACAAAAGCACCAAATCAGATGTTTAAGAAAAGCCATAAGATTATCAATGCAATGTTATTTTTCTATTGACTACCTATTGGATCACATCACAGATTATATTTGTAGCAAGTAATTAGTCCTTTGAAACGGAGTACATTTTTACAGCAACTGAGAAACACTGCAGCGACCTCTACACTTCTCAAATATTAGAGATCTATAAAGCATCTCTAATATTTTCAATGAATGTAATTACATTGAGGAAAACATTTAAACTATTAATGGTTTGTACGACAAGGCTAGAAAGAGCTAATTTAAACAAACAATGTTTTGTTACACTTAATAATTTTTAGTTGAGAACCATTGATATTGAAGATGTTATTCGATGTCATTTCCTCAAGATGCTTTATACTGATAAGTGCGGGGACATTTTATTAGAAAAAAATATATATAGTAACTATACGTGTTGTGTTGTGTTTTTACAGAAAGTAAAAGGGGAGGATCATGTGGATTATGCACCTCTCACAATGAGAAGATGAACAAACTCTTTTTCATACCCACTGTGACAACCGAGTATGGTTGAGTTTTTGGTGAAAATCACCATATTGTATCAGGACATCCCATCAAACAGAGCAGGATCGAAGTTTAAAGTAAATAATTGAAGATTAAATTAAGTGGTTCATGTTTGACTTTTAAAATCTTAAAGGGACCATGTGTGTAAATCTCATGAAAAACATAATGCAAAACACTCATGAACACTGGTCTCATGTATTCACCTCTGTACAGAAATGTGGTTTGATCTGCTGGGTGGATGGACAGCTTGTTCGTGAGAATGTTTCTTCTGCTGGACGTGTGTGTTTGATGTCAGTTTGTGATCGTCTCTCTCTGAGGTGTGAAAGGTGTGGCTGTCAATAGCTTGAAGGACTTTCCATTCCTGCTAAAACCATTTGACTTCTGCTCTACAGAAAACCTGCTTTACAAAATACTGAACTCAGCACTGGTGTTTAACAAAAAAAGATACATTACTGTTTATAATTAAAATATGATATACTTTTTGTGCGTGATGATCTATATAGCCTACTCATGCAGCGACCCTGCAGTAAAGCTGTATGACACTCCCAGGAAAAAAGGTACAAAAGCTGTCACCTGGGCAGTAGCTTTTCAATAAGGTACCTTATTTACCCCTTAAGGGTACGTATATGGTTGAAAAGGTACCGCCCCATTGACCGCTTGTACCTTTATTTCTGAGAGTTTAGTTTAAGTTAGTTCTCTCTAAGCAGAACTATTCTTGATAACTTTTCTTTTCATATAAAGGTCAAATCCTGTTTTGTTTTTTTTCAGTGTCTGGGTCATTTTAAGAATAAATCCACTGTATGACTTACAATTTATGATTTATGTTTGATGGTTGTTCTTTTATTTTGGTTTCATTAGTTTTGACGAGAAATGAACTAAACGCCAATCTTGATTAATTTTTTTTAGCATAGGTAAATGCCCATAGGTAAAACAAATGTATAGAGTGAGCTTAAAATCATAATTAGATAGAAAATCTCACCTTAAGTTTCCTTGGTAGTGGTAAAGTCCAGATGCAGTTATGAGGACAGCTCAAGATATCCACTCCTGCTCCAGTTCTGTAGGATGACGACGACGAATCCAGAACAAAAACATGAAGTGTTGATCCTACATTTTTTAGATAAATTAATATCCATAATTAGCAGATATGTAGTGCAGTGTTGGATTTGAGTGAAACTAAACCTGTTTAGTGGGTTAGGGTGCTAGTGGTTGTTTACTAGTCAAAGTGTCCACATCTCTGTGCTTTTCTCAGTCTCTGTGATCTTCTGGTTTGATGTCTCGGTTCCTTCCTTCAATGTGCGTCTGAGGGACTTTTCACCTGATTCATCATCTTCATTTAGGTGAAAATCTTAACAGCACGTCTCCTCAACAACACACATTATTTTAGTAATCATTCATGTCTGGAGCACGGGACTGAAATTGTTTACACACTGATAAGAAAATCTTTTTTTTTTTCAACTTCTAAGAAAAGCGACTTGAAGTCAGATGTACTGCTCATGCGGAAAATGGCGCCAAAATAACGTCACGTGAACATGTGACTTCATCCAGGGAGATGTAACCCACATAAGAATATACATTATTTTTAATACAAATAAAAAAATGAGTCGAAGTTCTTTGTGTTGACAATGAATAACTTCATAGATGCCATGTTCTTAATCGTAAATAATATCCTTCATCAAACCTATATGTGTTCCCATCTGATGCTTTTGTATTGTAAACAACCTCCCTAAATGCATTTCAATCCCAAAGATCCTGCCATTTCAACGCTGTGATATAGTTTCCATTCCCTTTCGAAAGGGAACTCGCACTGCGTCGATGACCATTTGGCTGCAGTTGCCTTGGCAGCGTGATAGGGGAGAGGTCGCTCTCGGAAGGCTTGACGATCGTTTTTTCCCCGGCCATAAGCCACCAGCTCAGATGAGTCTTACATTCCTTCCTGATCTCCATAAAGAGATCGAGAGGGCATGGAAGAACCCATGGTCGGCCCGTATCCTTCAGCATCAGCTGGCTAGTTTCACTGGTGTTGAGGGGTTAGGGGAACATGGGTATGTGTCGATGCCGCCCATCGATGAGACATTCGCAAACTACATAGCGTCTGGGTGGGCAGCTCCAACCCTGCCATCCAAACCGCTTAAAGCAACATCTCTTTGAACGGCAGAGCATACATGGCAGGTCAGGTGCCGATCTCAGGTCTGATCTCGACAAGGGGGCAGGGATGTCCCCTGAGGCGGTTGCTGAGCTGCGTCGCACCACTGATCTTGCTCTCCAGGCCACTAAGCAAACTGCTGCCGTGATCGGCCAGTTGATGGTGGCCACGGAGAGACATCTGTGGTTAAACCTGGCTGACATTGTGGAGAAAGAGAAGGGACTTTCTCCTCGATACGCCAGTTTCACCCCCTGAACTTTTCAACACCTCTGTGGAGGCAGCAGGCCCCCTTGACTGGGCATCCCCCAAGAGGGCGCTGTGGGCCAGCTTACCTAATGTGGTTGGCCTCAGTAGTTCGGGCAGTAGACACACTGATGGTTAGTAGGCCTTAAACAGGCCTCCTCGGAAGGGAGTCCTATCGTTGTGGGACATACATTATAGCTGCAACCAACTAGCCTTGTTAGGCCTCCTGTGGGTGGTCTCAATATTTGTGTTGGTGAAGTATGGTTCCCAACGGTATATGTTTGTAGCACAATAGACTGGCTATCAGCTAGTAGGCCCTATTAAGCCTGCCTGAAAGCGAGTGCCCAGCAGTATGGGTAAATTGGCTGACAGCACTGGCTCTCAGGCCTAGTAGGCCTCTCATCCTCGAAGTGGGTTTCGAGTTTCGGGGTACACAACCAGCATTATTATTGGTCAGGCCTGGCCTTAGCAGGCCTTCCTGACCCTGGTTTGCCTACCAGGCAGGCCATGTGCTCCCCTCACTGAGGGTCACTATGTGTACTCAGCCTCCTGAGTCTGGTCAGACGGTCGTAGGCATCTCATGTAGCCTCCCACTTAGATCAGTCCTCAGGCCTCCTCAGACCTCCTTAGTTCTTTGAAACATAAGCGCTGAGTAGATTTGTGGACCGAGCAGAGAAACTCCCCTCGATAGCAAGGGTTGTAAGCATTATGCTGAGTCATGTTCTCCGGGATACCCCGTCTCTAAGATCCGGGCTGGGTGGTTCACTGTCAGCTTCGCAGTCCCTTGGGTCGGATGCCTTACCTAAAGGTAAGTGTCCAGAGGCTCTGTCTCCGGACAGACAGTAAGTTGGCCAGACTGAAGTATCCAATGTAAGTGACACCAGGTCAGGCCTTCATGGTGGCATTTCGGGCAGAAGGTTCCCCCGAATAGTGACTGGCTGGGGGTTCCCTAGCAAACATTACCTAGAAGGGACCCCTTCTAATTTGAAGCTGTGGTCCTAGGCCCTTGAGCAGGCCCAGGTAGGCTTCTCATTAGGTTTTCCTGTGAAGCACATAGCTTGGCTTTGACCGTAGGTAAACCTGTCACTGACAGCTCAGTGTAACCTGAGGGTGAGTGGTTCTGGCATTTCATTCATGCCTGAGGCGTTTCCCAAAGGGTTATCGACGCAGTGCGAGTTCTCTGTTCTCAGGGAACAGAGGTTACAGTCGTAACCTAGACGTTTATTTTAACTTCTACATGGGCTGAAACTCAAAGAAAGCAGATATTTAAACACTCTCAGAAATAACTATGACAACACTTGACCACTAGAGGGAAAATGTGGTATTTTCTTTGACAAGCATCACTAGGCTACTGCTTATATAAGGGTTATTAATAATGTTCACTTTTTGAAAAACAAAAATATCCATTGCCATAGAGCTATTGAACATGGTAATTATATTTCTCCACAAAAAAATAGTAGTTATTGTTCCTATTATAAAATTTTAATTTGAGATAATCAAAGAGTGTAAAAGTAATTTATTGCAGTCACTCATGTCTTAATCTATTACATTTCACTATAATAACTGTTGCTGTTTCCCATGCTCTTTATTATTATAATTATTATTTGTAACAACATCCAACCACAATGTGCCCTTATTATCACCTTATTTTTCAGATAGAGCAGGCACGGCCATTTGTAATTTTAATGTGTCTGACTTCCAGTGTCATACGCCTCCAGTTATTTTTAGCAGTATAAAACAGCTCGTTATGCTGCTTATATTTCATTAATACATAAAGTGTGTACTACAATCAGTATGGATACTGTGTTAGACCACCATCTAGTGTCAAAACTAGGAATTCACATTCAAAGAATGTTCATTTGATGTTTTTAATGTCATGTAACACACACACACACACACACACACACACACACACACACACACACACACACACACACACACACACACACACACACACACACACACACACACAGAGAGCAGTCATTTGGGGGGTTATGTGCCTTGATCAAGGACACCTCAGTCATGTCCTGTCGGTATTGAGAATCAAAACCACAGCTCTTGGATTACCAGTCTGATTCTCTAACCATTAGGCCACGACGGCCCACCGCTAGAGCATCTACTAGTATCATAACCAAAAACCAGCTACATATTAAATAGATGTTTATAAATGACAGTTAATTAAACACTGGGTTCATATTGTTAAGGACTGAGTTGAACAGCTAGTTAGCGCGAGTAAAGGTCGAAAGGTGAATCCTTTGATATTTACACTTCTCTACATTGATCATCAGTTGTATGATATTGACTGAACTGATAAATGGCTCCATCTGGAGTGTTTTTGAAGAACAGCATCATCACTGTGAGCTCAACAGGAAACACTATTATAGTGATGATATGTGTGACCAATCAGGATGAGCGTCCAACACTATATTTACATGAGTTAGGACTTGAGCTCTACACATTAAAAATGATTATTCAAAGCATTAAGGAAATTCTGTCATTTCTAATTTCACATTTCATTCAATGTATTACTCGCCGGTTATTAGTAACTGTGGAATTTAGCAATTTCTGAGTGAAAATTGTTTCGGCAAAGACAGCATTAATCTCATCGATTATTGGATTGATATCAAAATTCAACTGTATTTTAACATTACTTAATATTACACTTAATTACACTTACTAACGACAGAAACACTGAAGCTCTTTATGATTCTGCTGTTTATCTGTAGTTTATATTCTCCAGAGTCTGTGTTTCTGGTGTGTGTGAAGGTCAGAGATCCAGTCTGATGATCCAGCTTCAGTCTTTAAATGTAACGCATGCAAACACACAGCAGACGATCATCATTGATTCACACTTTCACTCTCCAACAAACATACATGAGTCTCATGGACGATCTTCAACAACTTAAAGAACATCATACATATACACACCACATCCTGATTCATACACTGCATATGTGCATTCACACAACCAAGAGATCATTGCACATTTTCACAGAACCTTAAACCCAAGCTGTTGACAACTTTTCACCTGTAACGGAAACAGAATGTAAAATTATTTTTAATGTTTGTTTGTTTTAACTAAGGTGATATTTCTAAAACAAAAATAGTAACTTTAACAATTATTGTTATAATATGATCATTGCGTATTTACTGCTTTTCTCCCTCCGTTTCTCAACATGCTCAACATTAGTGTGTAGATTATAAAGCATGGCAGGAAGAAGCTCTTTACCTCTAAACACACCAGCTCTGAACGGCCATTTTCTCACCTAAGATGTTTGTCCACCAACAGATCAAACATTTCTGAAGAAAACCGACCGCAGCGGTTTCAGTTTTACTCAGAAGATGAACGTCAGTGAAACTGTGAGATCAGACACGCTTTTAACTCTACATTTTCCATACTAAACTTGAGAACCGAATAAATAAACAACATTTTTAAAATCACTAGAGTTAGTCTTTATTTTATCATGAAAAGTAATTCATCCAATATTCAGACAATATTCTTCTATTTTTACATATTTAACACAGTCAGGCAAGTAATTGTGCAATTTTAATGCATAATTTTAAATCTATTAAACCAATTATTAAACAAAAGTTGGAATAACTCAGGTTCAATAGGCTTTGGAAAGATGAGCTGCTCATAATGAGTGACAGTCAACAACAACAACGAGCTTCACTCACAGTATCCACATCATTCACTCCTGCCGCGGTGCATGCTGGGAACTCGACTAGCAGCAAAGATTTTTTTTTTTATCTTCTGTAAATAGTTGGCCATTATCATAACTTTCGAAGTGTGTGTGTGTGTGTGTGTGTGTGTGTGTGTGTGTGTGTGTGTGTGTGTGTGTGTGTGTGTGTGAGGTGGGTCAGACTGTCAGGGGAGGATTCACATGCCACATTACTTCTGTTGTGTTTGTTTAGATCAGTTGTGCTAGTGTTATTACAGCTGAAAATGTTTGTATTGTTCTGTTTGTGCGTCTGCCGTCTGATCGGTAAGTTATAAATATATTTGTGTTGTTGATTTACATATCAGAGTAATAAACTCATGCGGCGGTTCATATTAGATTATTTTCAAATCTCTCTTGATGTTTTAGGTATTTTAATTTCAATGATTACAAAAGCAAATCCTCCCCAGACATTTTCCCTAAAAATACATTTTTATAATTTTAAATACTTCTGCAGTAATCATAAACAACTGCAAAAGTCAAATTCAGTAATACAAAAATGTGTTGAATATATCCAGCATATTTAAACTTGTACTTTAACCTGTTATTCATTTATCATTTATATTTTTTTCTACAGCAGATCATTTAAAAAAGTAAAAAAATGAAATTATTTATTCTCTCACGTCTGCCTGTTCATTTATGTGACTTTTCATTTAGTTTGGTGTCTCTGCTGCTGTTAAATGTTACAAACTGATCTCAGGCTTTCTAAACCAACATGAACATTATTAATCTGAAAAGCCGTTCATGTTCTTCAGGTGTGTTTGCTGCCAAAACAAATGAAATACAGTCAGTGTCAGTGATGGAGGGAGATTCTGTTACTCTACACGCTGATGTTACTAAAATACATGAAAACGACGACATGCTGTGGCAATATGGAGCTAAAAAAAAGTACATTATAGCTGAAATCAATAGAAAATATGGGATCTTCACAAATGTTACTGATGGGAGATTCAGAGACAGATTGAAGCCGGACAATCAAACTGGATCTCTGACCATCACACACACCACAACTGAACATACTGGAGTTTATCAACTACTGATAACTGGAGTGAACCTGACATCAAAAACATTCAGTGTTTCTGTCTATGGTGAGTCGAGATGTAATTCCTCCTGTGCTTCTTGTTTTATTAGCTATTTTGAAATGTTTAATAATGTTATAGTTTGAGATGACAGACACAATCATTGCTCATCAACACAATGAACCAAAAATAACACGGTGTAGATTTATCCATATTTCTGCTTATTTATCTTTCTCAGCTCGTCTGCCTGTTCCTCTCATCAGCAGTAACTCTTCACAATGTTCATCATCATCATCAAATTGTTCACTGGTGTGTTCATCAGTGTTGAATGTGAGTGATGCGACTCTCTCCTGGTACGCAGGAATCGGTGTATTGTCCAGCATCAGTGTGTGTGATCTCAGCATCAGTCTCTCTCTACCTCTGGAGGTGGAATATCAGGATAAAAACACCTACAGCTGTGTGCTGAACAATCCCATCAGCAACCAGACCACACATCTGGACATCAACACACTCTGCCACACATGTGCAGGTACCACAGCACTGATGATATATGTGTGTGTTTACTGACCTGATCTCTGTCTTCTGTTGTAGATCACACTGATGCGTTCACCGCTTTCTTTATCATTACAGCGGACACACTCGCTCATCCAGTCTCAGTGTCTCTGATAGTGTTGATCTCTGCTGGATCTCTGATGATTGTTGCTGGATTTGGGATTTTCTGGATCTGCAGGAAATGTAGAAAAATTGACAGAGAAGGCAAGTGTTACATACAGCTTTTAAACAAATATTATAATAAATAACAATTTGATAATATACTCTGAATATTTTGGTCTATTGATAGACCTAATTATAATTTAATCAATAATTTCCCCCATAAACTTGCAGTTAACACATTCTAGATCACTTATGTGAAAAAAAATAGCAAAATAAAGATAGTTATTGTGTTGAACAATTTCTGTAAATTTCTCAAATAGCAGAATACATGTCTATTTGCATACACATTTTAGCAGTGCTCTTATTAATCGTCTTACAAACACATTAGTTAGTATTGAGTTGTGTTGTTTTAATGCATATATTCTCGTTGAGACAGTTGAGACTCGTACAGAAGAGATCACGTACGCTGAACCAGCGTTCTACAAAAGAAACGCACAGAAAACGGTAAGATCGCTTATTCCCGTCGTGTGTCTCTATCATTTCAGCAGTGAGTCAGAGATCAGTGTGTGCTTGTTTTTGTCTGATCACTCACACACACCAGCACAATATTAGACATGTATAAAAGATCAGGACTCATGTGTGTTGTGTTGACACGAGAGCGGACGTTGTAAAGTAATATTTTGTAAATAAAGCACTTGCTTTGGTCATATAATTGAGATTAAACCACTGGAGTCAGATTACTTTTATAATGCCTTTACTATCTATTTTTACTTAGAAAAAACTATATATCACAACTGCTTAATCAGGAGAAACCTAACATTTATTATTATTAGTATTATTATTATTTTATCTTGTGTTGTGTTTTTTACAGAAAGTAAAAGAGGAGGATTATGTGGTGTATGCACCTCTCACAATGAAAAGATGAACAAACTTCAGTCTTTAGTACCAGACCCAACTGTGTGACCTACGACAGATTTAAAGTATAATAATTTAATATGGATTCATGAAATGGTCTCCTAAAAACTTCAAACAAACTTGCCCTGTATTACAAGGACTTTAAACAAACTATCTAAACCATATGACCCATTGAAGAATTTGATGTTTTTTTCTTAAAGTCTTAAAGGGGCTGTGTGTACATCTCATGAAAAAAGTGCAAAACGCAGATGCAAAACACTTATCAAAAGTATTGGAGACTCTACTGTGGTTTCATTTATTACCTCTGTACACAAATGTTGCTTGATCTGTTGTGCCTGAGCTGTGTGTGTTTGATGTCAGAGAAGTGTGCCTGCTGTCAGTTGTGTGTCTGAGGCGTCAATAGCGTGTGGTTGGAGGGTTTTTTCCATCCCTGCTAACATGAAACCATGCTTGAAACCCGCTTTTCAAAATACTGAACTTATCAATGCTGGTGTTTGACAAAAAAAAGTCTCAAATCAAACAAATAAATTACTGTGGAATATGAACATTTCATATTCTTTGTTCTCAAATGCATTATGATCTTTTAAACAGTGACCGTGCAGTCAAGCAGTGCTGGTTTCAGTACTTCCAGCTCTAGCAACACTTCCTTCTGAGAAGAACTATTCTTGAAAACCCTCTTGATACCTTGATAGGACATAGCCTATCCTGTTAGCCTTTTCCAACGGGGCTAGTTTTCAATATTTCACTCAACGTATGTGATTTCCTGCACCGATTCAGACAGGACTAACATCTCCATGTTTATTACAGAGGAGCAAGTGTGTGTTTTCTTGACGTGGGCATGTCAGGAGGTCATGTGATGTGTTAGCATGCATCACAGATAATGTATATGTCTTTTGATTTATTATTTGGTGATAAAGTTATTAAAAAAAACTATTTAAGTAAACTTCATGAGTTTATAGAAGTGGCTGTTTATAATAAACTTGCATAAGTGAGCAGAGAAGTCTATGGCCAAGTATTACTCATACACTGATATTAAAATGGACAGTCTTCACAGTTTCTGCGATTTGGCTCTATTTGTTCATTCTATAATATTGTTTTTGCATCGGATACCATCCGTATTGAAACTATATTAAAGCATATCTAAAATTGGTGCGCAAATGGCAGCTCAGGTAGGTCAAAAAACACAAGAGAAGCATTAAGATAATACAATATTGGCAATCAGAGGCTGCATCCGAAATCGCACACTCTCTTGAGTAGGTAGTCTGCTAACTTTGAATAAGTAATTACTTAAAGTAAAGTAAGTAAGTTCTATATAGCGTGAATGTGTAGGCCTAATATAATCTGGACGTATACATTTGCCATGTTGTCATTATTACGTCATCTATCAGCGTCAGTTATGCCATTCATAAATCCTATCCTGTGGCCTCATGGGATAGTAAAGTGTCCATCGTGCTCACTTCAGAATCTCACTGAAAGTAGTAGCTCATCCGGGTATTTAACGTCTACTGTTTTATAAGTACTGTATATTCAGACATACAGTCACATTCAGTCGGTCACGTTCAACGTCACGTCGGAACGTCACCATCGTATCGAGATCCCAACTCTGCCTTCTTTGGAATCTCAAAACGTCGGTGAAGTTCTGACGTGACGTCTCCATTTCCTCCTTCAGGGAACGAGGGTTACATACGTAACCGAGATGTTTTTCACCTACTATATAGTAGGGAAGTATGCGATTTCTGATGCAGCGACAGACATTCGCATTCGGGCTGGGTTCGAATTCTCAGAGGATCGTTGAGTTGACCAAAAAACAGTCGGTAATTTGCCCCGGAATTTTTACTTAGGTTTTTTTATTTAGGTTGTGTGAGAAAAACATGACTTGGCAGATTCGCACGGGATTAAAATAGCAAAATATGTCTGTGAAACATGAATTTCTACCGCAGATTTAAAAAATGTTTAGACCTATTGTAATGTACACCCATTGTTAAATGTAAATGTCTTGGGAATAAGCTGTTAGCTAGCAATAGCACATATGCATGAGCAAATGTACGCTAATCACTGCCAAGTCAAGTCAAGTCACCTTTATTTATATAGCACTTTTTACATTACAGATTGTATCAAAGCAGCTTCACAGTGATAACATGAAAATACAACAAGTTTGTTTCTAGAAGAACATTGCGTCATCGTCCACCTGAAGTAAGGCAGATCAATAATATTGTTGAATATTAAATGTCCCCAACTAAGCAAGCCAAAATCCAGGGCAACGAACAGTGTATGATTATGATGCAGGCAGCATTACAGGTCAGAAGTCAGATTGGATCAGAACATTCACCATATTTATCCAGTTCCATCTGGTTGGAGGTCGGAGTTATCACGCCGGTATGGAGACGAGTTTGTTGAGGTGTCCATGAGGCCTTCACAGGGCTGATGAGGCTGGCACTTCAGGGATGCGTTGTGGTCGTGTCCAGGCACAGGTTCACCGTCTGGATACGGCCCGGATACGGCTGACTTCAGTAAACCTCGGAATAAATGGATAGACGAACATTAGCGTAGATGCTTATCTCCGGCGGTTCATTGAAAGATTAGATGGGTTCACTTCTCCCGAAATTACATTGTGAACTTCACTTAATAAAGAAACATGCAGTATAACATCAATGTTTTCTGGCCCATCCTGGACTGAAACAACGGCTCTACTCTTCAGCACAATGGCAACCTCACAAAACTCAGACAACAGAAACCATTTAAATCCCAACAGAACATTAAACACTAACAGATCTCTCAAGATCTCAGCGTCTTCACTTATTACTAACCAGATTTACTTTATTTCTGTCAAACGTCTACAGAAGGTTTATTGAGAATTTTAAAAGGTTTAGATGTTGGCGTTTTATTGAAAATTATAGTTTGCTTTGACGTCATCATTATGGTGATCAGTGTTACACACGAGGATATGTCAGATAACCAGTCAGTACTTTGCTCAACATTTTTATGATATTGATTTAATTTTAACTGGTCAATGGCGCCATCTCTTGGGGTTTTTGAGAAACTGCAGTTTAAAACAGCATCGGCATGTGGAAACACTCAACAGGAAACATCAGTGTCCAACGGAGAACTGGCTAATATTTTATACATTTTTCTTTCTTGTTAATAAGAGGTCTTATAGTTCAAATAAATTACAGTAAAAATCAATGGATTAAAAAAAATGCCATTGTGACAGGGTGGTAAAAAAAAAGTCTGTTGCTGGGATACCAGTGATCTAATGAATTTTAAAGGGGTCATGACATGGGTTTTTTTATTTTATTATTATGTTCCCTTAGGTGTAATTATAGTATTACTATAGTTTTTTTTACAAAAAACTTTTAAAATGTAGTGATTTATGACCTTTTCCCACCCTGTTTCTCATCCTCTGATTCAAACAGTCTGTTTTGGGGGTGTTTCCCCTTTAAGAGTTCAGTGTTAACGCCCACTGTTATGATTGGCTAACGTCAGTGCCTATGCATCAATTATTAACGCCCCCAGCCAGAACATTTGCGGATTCGGCGCAACTGTTTAGTAGCGGGTGATGCATGCAAAGCGATGGCTCTTGCAATGATAAAACCTTATTATGTTTGAGCCGGAATCAGAGGAAAATGAACCATCACCACAACAACGAAGACTGGATCAGCCCGTGTCCACATGGAAAGTGAAACTATTTTGAATTAATAAAAAAATTGTAACCCGAGACACTTGAAAACGGATTATTGTTGCATAATTATCCTATAGCTTAATTTGCTAACAGTTTAACATTATTTAACTAATTTCAATGAAATGATAGGGTGTACCACGGACAAAAATGCATGCACAGGCCATATTTGAAGATGCAGCATTGATAAAGGCAACATTTTTAATTTTCTATCACATGTAGGCCTAACGGACTAGACAGGCGACATATTTTCAAGATTATCTTATACAAATTTGTTTATATTAGCCAGTGATAAAAAGTAAGTTTGCAACGTCGTTTTGAGCCCAGAATAGTCGGCACGGACTTATCTTTGAGCAACAGTTTTCTAGCAAAGCCAGCATCATATTGGTAACACTTGTGAGGCGCGCGGCGCGCGGGCGCGACAACGATACGAAATGAGCGTAGTTGTCTTGCGCTTAAAGCGTAGTTGTCTTGTGACGGAGGCGGTCGTATGCAAACGCTGGTACGTCACTTCGTACCGTGACGTCACTTCTTACCATGGATCCAGAACGAGCTGTATTTAGAGCTTGATTAAATAAATGATTTGTTTATAATGGGGAGGACGTCTTAAGCTATGAAACTTGCAGGACGTTTTAATGGTACAAAGACCTCTTATATACCAAAAGATCAAGGCAAATTTGGTTTCTCATGTCATGACCCCTTTAAAGGCACACAAAAATGGGAACACAGGGAGAAATAGCGAGGCCACAATCAGGAGAGGAATCAGGGAGGATTCGAGACAGGAACGTGGGTTTGCCACATCAGCCCGAAATGCATCAACAACATTGGAGAGAGATGAGTACAGTACAGTCCATGGACAACTAGATAGGCGATCTCACAGATGAACACCAGGGGACAGAGAGAGAGAGAGAGAGAGAGAGAGAGAGAGAGAGAGAGGGACAGAGAGAGAGAGAGAGAGAGAGAGAGAGAGAGAGAGAGAGAGAGACAGAGAGAGAGAGAGAGAGAGAGAGAGAGAGAGAGAGAGAGAGAGAGAGAGAGAGAGAGAGAGAGAGAGAGAGAGAGAGAGAGAGAGAGAGAGAGAGAGAGAGAGAGAGAGAGAGAGAGAGAGAGAGAGAGAGAGAGAGCGCAGTGGTAGTTGTAATCTTTCAGGGCTAGGGGACAGATAGGAGATTTGAAGAGATGGATGGGTACAACGAAAAGAAGAGGGGATCCAGGGGAAAACAAACAAAAACTAAACTAAGTAGGCAAAAACACATAGGTTGTGTGGTGGTTAATAATGCTACTGACAACTTTTTTTTTTCTTTGCACAGTGGGTAGAAATTTCATACAGTCCCTGAGTTTGCCAACAGCTTTCCTTATATAGATACAGTATTAAATGATTTTACATTAAAGTAATATAAAGCACATAAAGGATACAGTTGATACATTTTCACCAGTAAAACTTTTAGAATATGAAACCGTTTTTTTTTTTTTTTTTTTTTTTGGTTACACTATTTTAAGTTGACTTAGTTACATAACTCAAATAAGTTCTGTGTTAGTTACTTGTAATTATGCATAATTTACTGTTATTACTGTATTAAGTACACTTAGTAGTGTGTAATGTCACCTTAAAACAAAGTGTTACCATTTAGTTTACTATAATAAATAAAGTATCATTTTATAAAACTAATAGAAACTTTTAAAAACTAAACTTTTGAATGGCGGTGTTAATCAATGTGTATCTATTGCTTTTTTTACTCTGTATTAATCACAGTATCACATGTCTAATAATAGCCATTTACAACGGCAGGAAGAGGCACTTCACTTACAAACTAAACACACACACACACACACACAAAAAGAATGGCCACATCAGGTTTCAGTTTGACTCAGAAGATAATGTTCAGTAAATTGGTTCTGTGAGATCATGCATGGTTTAAACTTTGTACTTTTTCCATAAACTAAACTTGATAACTGAATATTTACATACAAACTTTTGAAATCAGTGGAGTTAGGCTCCATTTTACCATAACATGTATAGTTTATCCAAAATTTTGAAAATATTCTTCAACCTTTAGCTATAACACAGTCAGGAAACTAGTTTTTAACAACTATCAATGTTAGATGATAAAAATAACAGTTAGTCTTACTATGAGGCAAAAGAACATTCTTATATTACATATGTAACTATATACATCATGCGCATGTGTGTGTGTGTGTGTTAGGATGGTCAGACTGTCGGGGGAGGATTCACAAACCACATTACTTCTGTTGTGTTTCCAGATCAGATGTTTGACTGAACAGCTGAACATGTTTCACGTGTTTGCTTTGTTCTGTTTGTGCTGGTGGAGCCTGATCAGTAAGTTATACATATATTTTTCATACGTGTCATTTATATAGAGTAATAAACTCTTGCTGCGGTTCAATTGTTTTCATCTGTCTTCAGATCTCTCTTGTTTTAGAAATCTTAATTTCAATGATTACAAATGCAAGTTTTCCCCAAGCAATTTCTAAAACATAATTTAAATCATTAAATTAAATACTTTTGCACAACTACAGACGTTGTTGAAATTCAGAAATACAAATGAATTGAATATATATCCTGTACTTGTCTCTGCTGCTGTTCTTCAATTATATTTAATCTGTGTAAAACCTGCTCATGTTCTCCAGGTGTGTTTGGTGAGTCAGTGTCAGTGATGGAGGGAGATTCTGTTACTCTAAACACTGATGATACTGAAATACGTAAAGACGACGAGATACGGTGGACCTTTACAGGAAATATGATTCTAGCTGAAATCAGTAAAGGTGCTAGAATCTTCTTAGCACATGATCCTGACTCAAAGATTAAGAGATTAAGAGACAGACTGAAGTTGGATCATCAAACTGGATCTCTGACCATCACACACACCACAACTGAACATGCTGGAGATTATCAACTACAGATCAACAGTGAGATCAAGGGGTTCAGTCTCACTGTCTATTGTAAGTTTAATGTTTGTAGCTATATAGTAGATAATAGAATAATTTCAATTAAGCATAATTTTCCTCTCTGATATAATAACCTTTTATACATACATGGAGAGGAAGATCATATGAGACACTCACTGACAGACTGACACTTCAATAAACACTTTCTGAACTACTCAAATGTATCTCTTTTCCAGCTCGTCTGCCTGTTCCTGTCATCATCAGTAACTCTTCACAATGTTCATCATCAAATTGTTCACTGGTGTGTTCATCAGTGTTGAAAGTGTGTGATGCGACTCTCTCCTGGTACGCAGGAATCAGTGTATTGTCCAGCATCAGTGTGTGTGATCTCAGCATCAGTCTCTCTCTACCTCTGGAGGTGGAATATCAGGATAAAAACACCTACAGCTGTGTGCTGAACAATCCCATCAGCAACCAGACCACACATCTGGACATCCACACACTCTGCCACACATGTCCAGGTACCACAGCACTGATCATATATGTGTGTGTTTACTGACCTCTTTAGTTGTAGATCTAATACATTCACTCACATTAACGACTGTCTCTCTTTAGCCGTTACAGCACCGCTCCCACAGACTCCTTCACACTCTCCTTCAGGTCCTCCAGTCTCAGTGTCTCTGATGATAGTGTTGATCTCTGCTGGATCCCTGATGATTGTTGCTGTAGTCGTTGGGATCTTCTGCATCTGCAAAAAACAAAGAAAACGAGATCAAAAAGGCAAATTTTACCTTCTTTTTATGATAATACTTTGAAAATAGCATCATTTTATCAAAACTATTCTCATAATTTTGTTGTTAACACAATCTATTTCCTTTTCATTTTACATGTTTAAAGTTGCAGCTAATTCTCACATTAATGTCTCTATGAATAATAACTTAAGCTTCAATTATTCAATTTCACCATACAAAGAATGAAAATGACTTTACTTTTGAATAATCCCACCTGAGTTTGCTTTATGAAATATATCTAAAAATGCTATACACATACTCTGTAACTTTTGTGTGTGTGTGTAAAAGTTATAGGTGTCACAGGTGGTTGCAGGAAGGCAGACGAGGATATATTTCCACAACGAAGGTTTAATGGTAATTAAATACAGGACAGCAGAACAGGCCGCAACACACACTATTTTCCAACGGAGATCGGACACACACTGACTAAACAGACATAACTTACATGCAAACACATGACGATGATTAACTGAACACAGGTGACTCAGATAATACAGCTGAACTGGTAATGATGTGAAGATGACACGTGACATGTGAATACAAGCAGACAAGTCCAAATGAAAACAAACTAACCCAAACACCACTGTGACAATAGGCTTAATGTCAAATTAAATGTATTAATGTCATTTTTAAAAACTGCTGTTCAACATTTAATGAAATGCATTAATGCTTCTTTGACAGCAATACAGCAACACATATGTTGTAAAGAAACTAATGCATCTGTTGTTGTAGAGACAGTTGAGACTCCTGCAGAAGAGATCACTTACACTGATCCAGTGTTCTACAAAAAAAACACGCATAAATCAGTAAGACAATTTATTATTAATTTATGTTGTTGTGTGTTTGTATCATCCCAGCAAAGTCATGTGGAGTTTACATGTTTAAAAGCTGTAATTTTTAAAGTTGATTCTTAGCAAAATACACTTTGTTCTTTCAAAATGATATGTGCTCATTAATGTATAATTACTTCTACCAACTAATCAAGTATTCTCGTAAGCGTAGAATCTGCCATTTCTAATACATACGGGCGAGTCGCTCGAATGGTGGAAACCATGTTGCGCCTCCATCTTGAAAATACATTAGCCAAAGAGGGACACACCTGGAAATTCAAGCGTCGCCTTTCACGTTTTTACACTCAGTGACACCGTGACGAATGCGAGGGGGAGATTACCATAGGTTTCAACGGAGAAAAGTGTAGTCAATTAGAAGCACTCACTTCCTGATCGCCAGGCGTAGTGTGCATGATCAAACTAAGCTTGACGACGTAGATGTGACGTGAGCAACCTGTCTGACAGTTGTCAGTCTTCTAGTAGCTGTGCCGAGATAAATCTGAATCATTCCCTTCCGAATCTCGCAGAGACGGAGAGCGTGAGTGTTAGCTGTCCATGAGCTAGCAGCAGGAGCAACTTTATCACTCTCTATGGGCTTCTCCATTGACTTTATGCCTCCACGTCCCCCCGATTGCTTGCAAGATTCTCCTCCGGTCTATACGGTAATTTCTCGACTGCGACAGAGAGTCGTGTGGTTAAGACGCAATCGTTAGCCTATTTTTACAAAAACTGCTTCTACGGGGCCATAACGTAAGATACAAGGTAATGGAGCCTTTTATACATTTTCGTGTTTCTTTAGAAATAAATAATGGACAAATGGAGTCTTTAAACGCCTCAGATGTAAAGTTATTCGCTGTCAAAGTGACGCCAAAATGAATGGGAGTCAATGGAGTACTAACAGCAGGTGGGGGTCTGCTAATCAATGGTGGCCCCCGGGGAAGCTTCGGTTTCCGGCTGATGGATTACCCCCTTGATTTATACGAGTGAGTCGCTCGAATGGCGGAAACCACGTTGCGCCTCCATCTTGAAAATACATTGGCCAAATAGGGACATGCCTGGAAATTCAAGCTTCGCCTTACGCGTTTTTACACTCAGTGGCACCGTGATGAATGGGAGGGGCTAGAAAGTAATATTCAGTTGGTAGTCATATACAATTTCACCGCTAGATGGGAGAAAATCCTACACAGTGTAGCTTTAATGGTTCATGTCCATCACACACAACTCATATTGATTATATATTATACATTCAAATGACTAATTACTTGATAAAATGTAATCTGGGATGTGATACAAACAACAGAATACACATCTACACATTAGAGATCCTTTGTAGATGAAGTTTAAAGGTCTTGCAGTCTTTAAGTGTTTCTCAGTTGCTTAAAAAATACATGGTTTAAATGACTAATTACTTGCTATAAACAACACAATAGGATTGTCAATTGTGCTGATAAATGTTATTAGAAAACACTATTTATCACATTCTCAATCTTCAGGATGAACCCACTATCTATTATTACTAAAATTATCATTATTATATTGCATTATGTGCTTTTTTTACAGAAAGTTGAAGAGGAGGATAATGTGGATTATGCACCAATCACAATAAGATGAAGTGACAACCATGGTGTGAATGCAGCATTAGCTTCAACCCTATTAAACCTGATCAAGCTGATCAAGTCCTTCAGGCTTATGTAAAAACTTCAGGTATGTGAAGCCGGGTTGGAACTAAACTCTGCAGGACAGTGGGTCTCCTTGAAGACCTCTGATCTAAACCTTATGGTCCATTGGAGCAATTATATTTTTGACTCTTAAATTCTTAAATGACCATGAGTGTAAATCTCATGAAAATAGTGCAAAATGTAGATGCAAAACTGTGGTCTCATTTATTACCTCTGTACACAAATGTGGTTTGATCTGTTGTGCCGGAGCTGTGTGTTCGATGTCAGAGAGTGTGTCTGGTGTAAAAAGTGTGTCAATAGCCTGTGGTTGGAGGGCTTTTTCCATTCCTGCTCACATGAAACCACTTGACTTCTGCTTTAAAACCAAAGAATACTGAACTCATCAATGCTGGTGTTTGACCAAAAAAAAAAGGTCTCAAATCAAACAAAGAAATTAGGGTGGAATATGAAAATAGAATATACTTTGTGCTTATATTCATCATGATCTTATATACTCTTATATATGCAGTGATTGTGAAGCCAAGCAGTGCTGGTTTCAGTAGTTATTTCCAGCTTTAGCAACACTTCCTTGTAAGAAGAACAATTTTGTTTCTGTTAATGTCTGGGTCATTTTAAGAATAAATGCTATGATTTACAAATATGATTTATGTTTGATGTTTGTTCATTTTTCATCAGTTTTGAGGAGAAAATAAAAGTAGCAAGGCTGCTAACCAAGTTGCAAGTTTCAGTTGCATTTCAACGCTGCTGTCCGAAGGTAAAACTAGAAATGTCAATTATAGTGTGGAAATTCAAATCAATTCAATTAGAATTCAGTGTGACACCTGATCCATAATGTGAAATGGTCACTACATTAAAACTCCTTCATAAGACAGGGAAAATAGATTTGCCTTGTTTCAATGAGGGTGGGTAGCCTGGAGGCTGACGTAGAGGTGGAAGCCTCCAGGGCGGACCCAGAGACTCTGGAACGGCGGCGGCCATCTGGGGACGAAGCTCTGGAACGGCGGCGGCCATCTTGGGACGAAGCTCTGGAATGGCGGTGGCCATCTTGGGACAAAGCTCTGGAACGGCAGCGGCCATCTTGGGACGAAGCTCTGGAATGGCGGTGGCCATCTTGGGACGAAGCTCTGGAACGGCGGCGGCCATCTTGGGACGAGAGCCTGGAACGGTGGCGCCCATGACGGGACGAGACTCTGGAACGGTCTTAAGTTCAAGTTCACCGCTGTTGAAAAGGCAGATGGTGACTGAGAAAGCCTCAAAGTTCTCTCGAGGTCCCACACCGGGCAGGCATGCCTTCGTCTCCGCATTGAGGCATGTTTGCAAGAAAACACTCAATGAACGGCCGGGAAGAAGGTAAGGCACGCCAGGTCGAGAAACTCTGAGGTGTGGGCCTCGAGAGAATGTGCAGGTGGGAACCAAGGAGAGTGATGGGAGATGAAGTGCAAGTCTGTGGGTGTTTCTCAAAACCAAGAATGCAAAGAACGGACTTGTGTTCTTGGGGAGAACGCTCTTGCTAGTTGTTCTAGGAAGAATGAACTCACAAGGTGACAAGCACACAGAACGCTGCTGACAGTTTGAGACGATGTGTTCTTGCTGGTATTGCGCAATAATACCCCCGCACAAACGCCGTCTGCAGTACCCAAACATAATGAGAATTATTGACGATAACAGCCAGGCTTTATCGCCCAAGCCTACCCTCAGCTCAAGGGATTACTTGTATATTCATAACAATATATATTCAATACAATGTAATGTATATTCATAACAATAAAGCAACGCCTGTCTCCTTTCATTCTGCTTCTGTTGTTTGTTTGTATACATCACTAGCCAACGGCGGGAAAAAACGCCGGTAAAAGGCAATGGTCTCTTGACTGTGGGGGCTCGCAAGCTAACTTAACATCCGCAGGCGCTTATGGAGGTTCTCACTTCCGAAAACGTTTGAGCACATTTTCAATTCGGCATACATTTTCGTAAAAATGCCAATATTTAAAATCTACACAGTTGATTTCTCGCATCACATGTCCTCAGAAGTGAATTTAGTGATGAAATAGCGTACGAAATTGTAGAAAACGACTTTCTGTATTAACCTGTCTCTCCTTCCTCGAAATCCGAAATGAATGCTGGGATATTTCAGCCGTCAAGTTCACACAAGTTACCAACCGATGCATCCTCGGTAAAATGGACGTGTCAAGAACACTTCCGGGATTTTTAACCGTTCTTGCCATAATGCAAACTTGTGTATTGGGACAGTACTTGGGCCACAAAAGATGACGTTTCACAAGAACACAAGTACAGACAAGAACACAGATTGAGAAAGGCCCAGTGACACCTTGTGTAGGCTAATACCAGCAAGCAACAGCATAATAGGCTAACAAACACAAATGCACTTATAAAGGCTATACTAGATCAGTGACATTGCTGCATACCTTTTATGGTTTGCACATTTTTCATTTTATTATTTCTTTTTTTCACTACCTGAGGTCTTAAACTTCTTAAATCAGGAAGTCAAGCAGGAGGATGACGTTTTGTACGCATGTGTCGTCACCAGATGATAATCACGTTTGGTGTGATGCTGCTTCCTCATTAATGATGTACAGTTTGCATAAACTCTAGAAAGCTGGTTATTGTACAAAGCTTTTTAGGAAGCGAAAGTGATGTTTGCGCTTACATGCACTGTGTTGGCAATAGTTTATTGTATTAATGCTGACGTAATGCTTCAGAACTGCAAAATCTCTGTAATAAAGCTATGTCTTAAGCAACACCATATTAACAGAGGTGTAAAAAAAAAGAAAGTACTTGTAATACAAATGACCAGTGGATGATGGCATATATAATGAGTGATTCACTGATTCATACATTCAAATCAATTTCATGAATGAAAAACAATATGGGTTTGCTATTATTGTTGAAGGTTCAAAAACAGACATTTGCCTAAAATATAAAAAATTTACTAATTTCTTGTTTGTTGAAGTTGTGCTGCTCGTGTGATAATGCTTATATCATAGACATGGACAGCAAACAATATGGACAGCGCGTCTCCGCTTCCTTCCACTGTAGAAAAATGAAGCCAAAATATCCCAGTAACGGTCGTTGTCGATTACGACCCTCGGAGCCCAATCGTAAGCACAGCTGTCAATCATTACGTTACACCCGTTTTTTATAGCATCAAAACCAAACTTGTCGGAAAAACGAACACCCTAAAACCCATAAGACTTTTGTTCATCTTCGGAACACAAATGAAGATATTTTTAATGAAATCTTAGAGATTTCTGTCCCTCCATTGACAGTTTATGCAACTACCACGTTGACGTTTCAAACATTTCATAAAGAAAGTTCATAAATTAATCCATATGAATAGAGCAGGTTAGTCCAAATTTTCTGAAGAGATGCTTTATACGATGAACATATATTATATGAGACTTTTATTCACATAAAACATTGATCAACACACACATCAGTTATGATAAATGGAAGCTCAACATGTTCGCTTGACATGCGAGAACCAATGAGGTTCATCCTCGTGTTACGCATCACGTCTGAGATTCTGTTTATGTTTGTTGATAAATGTTTATGTAAATAAAAGCCAAAATTCAATATATTTTTATAAAGTAATCGATTCTATTTTTGGACTAAAACAAAAGAGGACTAAACCACTCAATTCATATGGATTAGTTTAATGATCTGCTTCTGAACTTTTCGAAGGGTGAAGTTGTGTAGCTGTCAGATTTAATTAAAAAGATCTTCATTTGTGTTTCAAAGATGACCAAAAGTCTTACGGGTGTTTCGAAAGTCTTACGACATAAGGATGAGTAAATGACAGCTTATTCTCCTCAGTGCATTCATGTCAAATTCAGCTCATTTTTCTGAGTGTGAAAATTCAAATGATACTTAAACTTCAGCAATGAAATCTGCAGAATTACACTGGACATTTAATTGTGTTATGCATTCGATAAAAGTTCAAAAACTGTTGGTTCTGGAAAGAAATGTGATTTGATCAGAGAGATGTTGATCGGTGGACAAACAGCTTTCGCATGAGAATGTGTCTGCTACTGGTGTTTGTGGTAAACGTGCGTTTGTGTGTGCATTTCTTGAGGTTTGAAGAGTGTGAGTGTGTCTGCATTTTAGTGTGAATAGTGTGTCTGGAAAAGGACTTCCACAATTTGACTTCCTCTCAAACAATGTCTGTGAAATAGTACGAGTGATGTTCAGAAGCATAAACACACACACACACACACACACACACACACGACCTTAGATAAGCTTAGCTAGTTTGTTTCCAACTCTATAGCTTAATTTTGAAAAACTATTTTAAAGGTGAACTATGCCGGGTTTTTTAGCTTAATTTACCTGAACTGAACAGCTTCGGAGTCATTGGAATGGTTATTCTTTCGGGTTGAATGGTGGCCGTCTCACTTCCCCCTGGTGCCCGTGAGCGGGAAAACCACCCTTGCAACTTTGGGCCATCAGGAAGGAAGCGTCAGGAAGTATCGCGTGATGTCTCGCGATGTAACGAATTGCTTTATGTCAAACAAATAAATGTGTTATATAAATACAAAATTGATAAATACAAAATTATACATTTTAAGAACAAATGCTTGACTTACTGCAAGTTGTAATATTTAGTATGGCATCATGCTGAAGTTACTGGATGTTACTAGCCCAAGGCCTATAAAAATATAAAACTGTAAGAAACTGCATATAAACATAGCATCATTAGGATAATAGTTGTTTTTGAAACAGTGAAGTTTTTCTAGAAACAAACTTTTTTACAACCACTATCAGCAACAAACGCCAGTCACCTCATAATGCTGTTATCACTCTATATTTAAAATAAAATCACTCAAAGAAAACACCCTCCGCAAAGAAACAAGACATAATTTGAGTCATAATTCCACAGGATAAATGTGGTATTTGCTTTGTCAAACACTTACTATTGCTTATTATTACTTATATTTTGTTATCATGTCTGTCCACTACTTGAAAAAGAAAGAAAAACAGATGCATTAACCACAAAGCAATTGACCGTCATAATCATATTTATCCACAAAATGTGTAGTTATTGTTACTACTACAAAAAAAACATAATTTGAGATCTTCTTCAAAGAGTGTAAGATGATTTTTGTCATTTCTTTTGTTAGACAGTGGTGTCAGATCCCACATTACCATTTTACTGTAGTAACAATCAGTAAAATAACTTACTATTTTCTGTTTGTTTCCCTATTTACTGTTTTAATTTTTTTTTGTTGCAAGAACAGCATCCCACACAGTGTGCCCTTGATATAAAGTGCATTATGTTTCACTAATATAAAGTGTACACTACAAAGAGTATTCATACTGTATTATAGCGCCATCTAGCGTCATAACTAGGAATTAATCATTAAGAATGCAGTTATGATTGAATCAGATATTTTTAATGGCATTTATCACATGAACATACACATCTTTCACGTTAGTTTTTGCTTGTTTATTCAGGCGGATGCAAAGTTTAAAAAAATGAATACATGATGTCTAACAATATTTATCTCATGCAAGGCACAGGATTTCTTCACAAAATAAAACCTCTTCATGTGCATATATAATTTACAATATTTGAAAAGCTTATTAAAAACACTGCCAAATTAATGAAACAAAATCATCTATGTCCAGCACGTATTGATTTATATCATGACACGATCCATTGTATTTTGTTAATTTGGCAAATAACAGCATTTTAACTCTGGCATGACAAAACATTTACATGACAACAATATACAAATCCTATTGATGATATTTACACATCTACAATGAGTACCAAACAAAAGACAAACCATAAAAAAAGTAATAAGGGGAAAAGAGTTTTGACAAAAGAACAGAAATGCAAGAAAAAAATACCACATATTGATAATACTGTTAATTGCATTACACAAAACATGCTTCATAATCAGAACTGAGGGATACAAATGAATTAAAGTGTATGCGCGTTGTTCACACGCTTCATAATGGCTAAGCACGCGCCCTTATAATACCATATGACTAACGCGCAACACGCCACTGTCTTTAGACTCGGTTTTTCCTGGTCAGTGGCGGAGTTGTTTTGTAAAATGGCAAAATAGCGCCAGGGAACGTTTGCGCCGGAACACACCTCCTCTTTTCGCTAAACTCTTCTTTTTTTAAATAAATAATACAAACTATACAATAGAAACATAACTATCCTAATCTAATATGGCCAGCTCAAAAAAAAAAAAAAAAAAAAAAAAAAATTATATATATAGCCTATATATAGTCGATTCTTTTCTATATATTCTCAAAAGCCACGAATCAATCTTTTTTCCTTTTTTTTTAACAAGTTACTGAACATAATATCTGATTATGTTAAGCTTAGTCTTCTCCACTAGATGTCTAGATGTGCTTCTCAGACAGCATGCAAATTATAACATTAATTATCTTTCACGTTTCCTTGCGCTTAAAGGATTAGTTCACCTCAAAATAACAATTTCCTGATAATTTACCCCAATGCCATCAAGATGTTCATGTCTTTCTTTCTTCAGTGGAAAATAAATTAAGTTTTTTGAGGAAACTCTTTCAGGATTTTTCTCCACACTATGCACTTCAATGACAACCAAATTGTTGAAGTCCAAATCAATGCAGTTTCAAAGGGCTTTGAAGTGCTTCAAATGTCTCTGCACGATCCCAGCTGAGGAATAGGGTCTTATCTAGCGAAACGATCTGTCATTTAAAAAAAAAAAATAATAATAATAATAATAATACGCCACGTATTACATCATCACTGTAACGAGCAGTCAGTGTCGTGAGGATCCATATGCAGCTTTATTAAAACAGAATGCAAGTCAAACAGGCAGAGTTCAATCACAGGCTTCAAGCACAATGTAGATAAGGCAGAGTTCAGGCTGAAGATCAGGGCAGGCGGCAAACACACAGGATAATCAAATGACAATGCAGATGGAATCAGAATAGGCAGGCAGCAAAGAATCAGAGTCCAGTAAACAGTCCAGGTCATACACGGGAAATCACACACGGAATAAACGCTCAGAAATGTTTGCATGGCAAGACAAGACTTCACAAAGAGGAAGCTGAGAGAACAGTTTAAATAGTTGAGAGTCATTGGGAAACACCTGTGAGTCAAATCAGCCACAGGTACGGGGTATATGGGAAATGCAGTCCAAAGAGTTAGTACTCAGGTGATAGTGACCTCTGGTGGTGAGCGGAGGGAGCCACAGAGGCTGAATTTGTGACAATCACATTGGAAAGGTCACGAAAAAAATAAAATAAATACATTAAAACAAAGATGTCGGACGATTTTGAAGTTAGAGGAGAAAATGAGACGGAGTTTTTCGCCCTTCCCTACTTTTTTGAACCACAGTTAGCAGACAAATAACCTATGCAAATAACTTAGATAGATGACGTGAAACGTCACTTTTCCAACGTGATTACGTAATGTGTGGCGCCTCGCAGACTAGCACAAGATGAACAATTATGGTTAAAAAGTACGATATACATTTTTTTTTTTTTAAATGACCAGTCGTTTCGCTAGATAAGATCCTATTCCTCAGCTGGGATTGTCAACTTAAACTTTGTCAACTTTGTCATCTGAAAATGCTCGCCTTGGCGAGTATCCATGTACACGTAGTCAGTTATGCCTTTAGTAGACGTAAACAGTAGAGAAAGACAACAAATGTTTATCATATTGAATCCCTGCAGCTCTTAAAGTGACAGCAGCCTAATATTCTTGCTGCTGTATGTGTGTTTAATGTTAATCAAACAACAAATGACAGAGAAATCACTTACTGCTCTTCACTAAATAACCTTTTTGTCACTTTAACCCTCTGGTGTCGGCAAACGCGCCGGTGCGTTTTGCTCGTTTTTTTTACATAGCAGCAAAATAGACTTAAAATACTCCGTCATTTTTGGTCATACAGACTTAAGAAATATGAAAAAATAAGCTATTAAATGTCTACTTTTTTATGTGTCCACTTACAATCGAAATAAAACATTGTGCATAATGACAAAACATAATGATTAACCTTTAATTCATTTGTACAATGAGGATTATATGCAGTGTTATTTTACATTTGATTACTTTATTCAATATCTGTACCTGAAAACTACTGTTAGACCTACCTGAAAAACCTTTACATTTAATTTGTCTCTTTGTTCTTGTATTTGTTTATTTGTGCTATTGCTTGTAGTTTAAATATTTGTTTTAATTAAATTTCACTGGTATCTAAATTGTTGGTGTCATAACTATGAGGTTCATAATAGCAGGGGGGAAAACTACAAAGTAATCACACATGCACTAAAAGCCTCTTGCACAAGATGTTTGTCCATCCAGCAGATCACACCATGTTTCTGAAGAAATCAGACCACAGGTTTCAGTTTGACTCAGATGTCAGTGTCTCACCTCAGTATGACCGGCAATGAGAGATGGAAGATGATTTGACCTGTTTTATCATTCACTAGCTACATGATTCTGAACCATTTTAAAGTCCACAATCTTTTTTTAACATGAATTTTAGGAAGATTTACACAATATTACACACTATACTTTTACATACTTAGTACAGTCAGACAACTACCATCATATTTATCAATGGTAATAAAAAAGAATATTTTTTTGCTATTAATAACATGTAAAGTCTTAAGAGCACCCAAAAAATGTTTATATGCAATAATATATAATATACAGATCATGTGTGTGTGCATTAGAAGGGTTAAACTGTATCGTGGGAGGATGCACACCAGCTTGACTGTTTCCAGCGGATATAGTCTTATTACATCAGACACTGAACTACTGAAGACAATGTTTCACGTGCTTGTTTTGTTCTGTTTGTGCAGGAGTTGTCTTGGTAAGTTATAAAATATTTCTACAGCTTAATTATTTCTGTTTCAGAACATTATCAACTTCTGCTGTTCAAATTAGGGATTAGCATTTGCTTTTCTACCCAGATTTACTGAGATTTACTTTATAGTCTGTTTTAATGTCCCACACACACACAACTATGAAATGATTGAAAATAATTAGCAGAGTGAAACTTGTTTTACAGATGTGAGGGAACCATCACATGTTTATTTTGCTCTTCATGAGATAGTGTAAAGATCATGTTCATCTGTCTACTCTTATAAGTGATGCTTAATCTTTTGTGTGTCTGCTGTTCTTCGAATCACATTTAAATTGAAAAAACTGATTTCAGGGTTTCTAAACCAACAAGAATGAAAACTTGTTTCGTTCTCCAGGTGTGTTTGGTTATGAAACAAATGAAATACAGTCAGTGTCAGTGATGGAGGGAGATTCTGTCACTCTAAACTCTGGTGTCACTGAAATGCATGAAGATGAAGACATACTGTGGACATTCAGACATGAAAAGTCTGTCTTGGCTAAAATCAGTAGAGTAACTTCCTCCACATCTGATGTTCCTGATGGAAGATTCAGAGGCAGACTGAAGCTGGACGATCAAACTGGATCTCTGACCATCACACACACCACAACTGAACATACTGGAGATTATCAACTAGAGATAAGTGGAGTGAAATCGTCATCAAAATCATTTAATGTTTCAGTCTATGGTGAGTAGAGATCATTTGTCCAAATGTTCACATATTCTGGTTTTATTTTACTTGAGCTATTAAGAATGTAAATATCTGTAAGATCTCAGTATACCAAGCATTTTTTTTTAATCAAGTTCATCCATATTCCATTTTATTCTCATGTTTTCCAGCTCGTCTGCCTGTTCCTGTCATCATCAGTAACTCTTCACAATGTTCTTCATCCTCTTCATCATCAAATTGTTCACTGGTGTGTTCATCAGTGTTGAATGTGTGTGATGCGACTCTCTCCTGGTACGCAGGAATCAGTGTATTGTCCAGCATCAGTGTGTGTGATCTCAGCATCAGTCTCTCTCTACCTCTGGAGGTGGAATATCAGGATAAAAACACCTACAGCTGTGTGCTGAACAATCCCATCAGCAACCAGACCACACATCTGGACATCCACACACTCTGCCACACATGTGCAGGTACCACAGCACTGATGATATATGTGTGTATTTACTGACCTGATCTCTGTCTTCTGTTGTAGATCAGACTAATGCGTTCACTTCTTTCTGTATCATTAAATATCTAGATGGACAGTCTACTTCACAGCCAGTCTCAGTGTCTCTGATCGTGTTGATCTCTGCTGGATCTCTGATGATTGTATCTGCAGTCGGGATCTTCTGGATCTGTAATAAAACTGATCGAGAAGGCAAGTGTTACCTGCATGCTTATAAGAAAGAATTGGAAATTGGATGTTTTGCTTTTAATGGAAATTTTTATTTTGTTATAGTTGTTGAAGATGAAAGGGTTCAGAATAGAGATAATGAAGAGATCACTTATGCAAATCCAACATTCTACAAACGAAATGCACAGAAACTGGTGAGTTCATTTTTATTGCAATGTCTTTTTTAGTATTTTATATGATCTGACACACATGCATAATACACATGTTAGTAAAGACACTATTAGTTTTTAGTCTTCTGCTCTGATGGGTTCAGTAGATCAGTGGTTCTCAACTGAGTCTTTTCTGATAGCAGACAGCAGGGGAAAATAGATGCAAATAATACAGTTACTAACCATAGCATTCATAGGGTTAGCCTGGAAGGTTCATTCACAGCCCATTTCCAAAGGGGCGTCACCAACGGACGTTGCTCAAATGCCTCTGGGCGCAATTGGATAGACCTAAAACCAATCAGAGTGATCGTCATCGTGTAAAGCCCGCCTCCACGCTTGTGATTGGTGCTTTGATTTGGAAGGATTGGAAATGGGCTTGAAAGGGTTCTTGGCCAGAAGGACTTGCAGAGCAAATCTAAATTTGCTGGAAGAACGTCAGGGTTTTCCCAGGGTAAGTTAGGGTAGTAAAATAAATACATTTTTAAAATGGAAGAGGATGTTGCATAGTATTTGGGGGCAATTTCATTGGTGCAGTTTTTTGTTTTGTTTTGGCCAATAATAACACAATATTTGGCACAGTGTTCATTTTAGGTAAATCTCACTTCTGCTGCTGTTTATGCATCTGAATCTTATTGCATTTACAAAAAAATGGTTAATCATTTTATATTTAGTTAAATTACCTTTTAATTAGAAAATGTAATTCTATTTTTGAATCTTGTGATGTTTTTATTTACAGACAGCTAGAGAGGAGAATCACACAGAGTATGCGGATGTCTGCATATGATGATGAAACTCTCATTTGCCGTTTGGATTTACGTGAACTCTGATCTTCATAAGCTTTGGACAAGTTTTGGGATTGTTGAATAAAAAAAATCTAAAATTGAACATAGGCTATGATATTATGTAAAAACCAGCTCAGTTTGAGAGTCTTGAGTAAAAACATGTTGTGCTATGGTTCCCTTATATATATATATATATATATATATACATACACAGGTGCTGGTCATATAATTAGAATATCATCAAAAAGTTGATTTATTTCAAGAATTCAACTTAACAGGTGAAATTAATATATTATATAGTCTCATTACATGCAAATTGAGATATTTCCAGCCTTTCTTTGTTATAATTTAGATGATTATGGCTTACAGCTTATGAAACCCACGAAATCAAAATCCCAGAAAATGTTTATATTACATGAAATCACACAGTAATTACACAGTAATACTATGGTCATTGAACCAGGTTGTGGTTCTTTTGGCAGTGTGGGCAGGTGCAAATCCTGCTGGAAAATGAAGGAAGCATGAAGTGCTCTGAAAACGTCCTGGTAGACGGCTGCGTTGACTCTGGATTTAATAAAGCACAGTGGACCAAAGTCTGGAGGAAGAGAGGAGAGGCACAGAATACACGTTGCTTGAAGTCCAGTGTGAAGTTTCCACAGTCAGTGATGGTTTGGGGTGCCATGTCATCGGCTGGTGTTGGTCCACTGTGTTTTCTGAGGTCCAAGGTCAACGCAGTCGTCTACCAGGAAGTTTTAGACCACTTCATGCTTCTGCTGCTGACCAACTTTATGGAGATGCAGATTTCATTTTCAAACAGGACTTGGCACCTGCACACAGTGCCAAAGCTACTTGGTTAAGGACCATGGTATCCCTGTCCTGAATTGGCCAGCAAACTCGCCTGACCTTAACTCTATAGAAAATCTATGGGGTTTTGTGAAGAGGAAGATGCGATACGCCAGACCCAAAAATGCAGAAGAGGCCACTATCAGAGCAACCTGGGCTCTCATAACACCTGAGCAGTGCCACAGACTGACCGACTCCATGCCACAGACTGACCGACTCCACGCCACAGACTGACCGACTCCACGCCACAGACTGACCGACTCCACGCCACAGACTGATCGACTCCATCACGCCGCATTGCTGCAGTAATTCAGGCAAAAGGAGCCGCAACTAAGTATTGAGTGCTGTACATGCTCATACTTTTCATCTTACATTTACATTTATTTATTTAGCTGACGCTTTTATGCAAAGCGACTTACAATTGCTATATATCAAAGGTCGCTCTGGAGCAACTAGGGTTTAAGTGTCTTGCTCAGGGACACATTGGTGTCTCACAGTGGATTCGAACCCGGGTCTCTCACACCAAAGGCATGGGTCTTATCCCTTGCGCCATCACCACCCCATTGCGCCTTCATACTCTTCATACTTTCCAACTCTTCATACTTTTCAGTTGGCCAGCATTTCTCAAAATCCTTTTATTTTATTTTATTGGTCTTAAGTAATATTCTAATTTTCTGAGATACTGAATTTGCGATTTTCATTAGTTGTCAGTTATAATCATCAAAATTAAAAGAAATAAACATTTGAAATATATCAGTCTGTGTGTAATGAATGAATATAATATACAAGTTTCACTTTTTGAACGGAATTACTGAATTAAATCAACTTTTTCATGATATTCTATGACCTGCACCTGTATAGACATGTGGTTTGATCTGTTGCTAAAACAAACAGCATGTGCATAAGAGTGCCGCCGGCCTATCATTGAACTTTTGTGGTAGATGTGCATTTGAGAGGGCATGATAGAGGTGTGAAAACAGCGAGCAGTTGAAGGGCTTTTTCCATTCCTGCTAATGTGAAACTCCGCTTACTTACTGCCATGCAATGATTCCATCAAACAACATGGAATTTATTTTGATTTATTTTGAAACCTTACTGTGTGAGCGTGCAAATGTCATGTATTTTTTGTAAGTGAAAACGTTTTAATAACTTTTTAACTTTCTAAAAAAAAACACATTTAATATGTGTGCAAGTACATATGCTTGCTCGCGTCACACTTTTGTTGCCTGTTTAGTTTTTGAAACTTTGGTTTGGTTTTCAATGCGTCAGCACAGAAAATCACTCACCATGTTCCTGGATCCTGCAACATTTCAATCAACCAATCAGATTTGAGAGACACGTTTACAGTTTATGTCCAGTTTTGGCTTACAACCTGTCAGCAAACAGAAGAATACAGCACAAAGGATAACTTCCACAAAGGGTGTTTATTGGCAGGTAAGTTCAGGAAACAAGTGTGACTGAGTTCATTAAAGGGGTGATGAACTGAGAAATTAAATTTCCCTTGAGCTTTTGACAGGTCATCATACTATAAGAATATCCTGTAAGTTTCAGAACTGAAAACTTCCTTGTCAGTCCAATAAAAGCGTTTATTGACACCAGGCCCAGCGAACGACAGGATCTATGACGTCAAATGGTATCAAACCCCGCCTCTGCAGAAGAAGATTGACGCCTACTTCAACACCGCCTGTTTAGCCCCGCCCACCGATTCACACATTACATGAAACTCATTATAATATGCAAAACTGTTATCCAATCATAGCAGGGGGCGTTTATTTCCAAGTCTTCAATGCAGCAGGAGCGGCTCAAAACCAAGGTAGAAAATAGCCTATTACTTATTCATTTTGATGTTTTTTAATGTAAAAACCAAGCGAACGTCATAAGTTGACTTCAGATAACAATATAAAAAAAATATAAAAAAGCCAGTTCAAGACCTCTTTGAATAGCAGCAAACACTTAGCGGAGAATAAAAGTTCTTATTGTTGTAGGTGTTGACTGATGCAAACTGGATGGCAGGAGACTGAAGATGGCTGAAGATAATCAAAGACGGGATCCTAACTGGTAAGTGTCCCATGCAAGGTAGTCCGATAGTAGCTCTGTATGGATCAACAACAGGTAAATAAACACATGTTTTGCCGGTTGGGAAAGTGTGTAAGCACACAATTTGACCAAATCTTAATACACCCATAATGGTAGTAGGTTCAAAAACGCTTTCTTCAACATGCTGTTATTATAATAAACATTACAATGTAACTGATTATAGAATACAGAAGTAGGCTACATAAAGTGTTGAGGAAAGCTTTGCTCTGACGACACATTCCTGGCATGGGTGATACCCTACATACAAGATGGAACTAGCATTCAATTTAAAGCTGCAGTCCGTATATTTTTTGGGGTTAAAAATAATGCAAAATAAATTTTAGTACATATCCAGCCATATGCATTATGCATTAGTGAAGTAAACTAAAACGCTTACAGCACCTGGTATTCCCAGGCGGTCTCGGATCGGACGTTCTCAAAGTGGTATGGCCGTAAGCGAAATCTGCTGCCAAAAACGGGCTATTTAAAAGGTTAGAACATTAGTCAAGTAAACTTTGCGTCATTACGTCACATCTGTACACATAAAGGAGTCTCGGCTAGTAGGCCATATTGCGTGTGAGGATGCTGGAGGTGGAGATTTATAGCCTTTTCTCACAGCACTTGATATAATTAAACTTATCAATTTGATGGCGGATCCAGAAAGGTTCAAATGACAATCACCAGTGACGACTGGAGATTCACCCGATGTAAAATTGTGGCAACAGAAGAAAAAGAGACTGCAACCGGCCCATGTGAAAACAAGGATAAATATCGGAAGGGCATTAAATGTAGTCGCGCAATGCTGATGTTGTTAACATTACAATTTGAAAACAAAGCATAATTTGCACGGTTTGACGTGATATGATAAGCGATCGTTAGATTTAATCAGCGCGATTTACTGCAATGCTGTTTTTTCCCTTAGTTGGTCAGAACAAAAGTGAATGTTACTTATTTGTTCAGATCCAATCCAATCCAATCAAACTGTATCTGTAAAGCACATTTAAAACAACCAAGGTTGACCAAAGTGCTGGACATTAACTAGCCTGGGAAAACCCAGACCACTTCCGGCAAATTTAGATTTGCTCTGCAAGTGGGTCTGGCAAAGAGTCCATTGAAACCCATTTCCAATCCGTCGAAATCGCGGCACCAATCAGAAACGTTGGGGCGTGCTTTACACGATGACGACAGAGCAGAGACGGTGACGCAGATTTTGTACATTACAGAGATGGATCCCGCCGTGGAACATCACAACATCACTCGTTCGAATCAGCTATCGCGTCTGTTTCAAGCGATTTAAAATTTTAATTTTCGTTAACACAAACAGAGAATTGCTGAGAGTTTCGAGATGTTTCTCCGTCGCTCGGCATACGTCATGTCATTCATCACTCTGATTGGTTTTAGATCTATCCGACGTCCGTTGGTGACACCCCTGTGGAAATGAATTGTCTATGGAGCTTTGCCAGACCCTAACTCAGTTACAACTGAGAGTTGTCTGGGTTTTCCCAGGCTAGACATTAACATGATTTCGGACAGATTATAAACACATGAGTAACAAAAGCAAACATTTAAAACAAGGGACAAACTAGAAAATAATAATGCAGAATACAACTCTCAACCAGGTTTAAAGGCCAATGAATAAAAGTGAGTTTTAAGTCGTGATTTAAAAATGTGAAGGCTGGGGGCCAATCTGACATGCAGAGGCAAATCATTCCACAGCCTTGGGGCCACGACTGAAAATGCTTGCATATTTTCCCTATTTTTGAGCCGCGTTTGAGCCCCTATTTTTGAGCCGCGTTCTAGGGACAAAAAAAGAGTAGCTGGTCAGCAGACATTAATGACCTCAGAGGAGCGTGCGGCTTCAGTATGTCAGAGATATAAGCTGGGGCTTGACCATAAAGAGATTTAAAAACAAACAACAGAATCTGAAAAATGTATTCTAAAGCAAACCGGTAGCCAATGAGGGGAAGCAAGAACAGGCCTAATGTGATCTCGTTCAGATGACATATTCCGGTGAAATTTCTTATGTTGGTCACACTTCCAAATAGTAGAATCTGTGATTCCGAATGACAGTTTCCACACAGCCGCACATTATCCTCAAAACATTGGATTCATCCGCACTGTGCCGTGCCGAGGCACAACCCACGTAAAAGTTGATAATACTGCAATTGCAGATTTCAAACAGAGATGGCGACAAAGAGGAAAAACTGGACTGCAGCTTTAAGAAATGAAAAACATTCCGGTATGAGAGGCAAACGAACACTTCATCATTTTTATATTGTTCAGGCAATATGGAAACGCATTGTATGGAAAAACTAACCATGTGGATCTGTTTTGTTCAAAATGCCATGCTGCTATACTAGTATCTGTTTTACATTTCACATTTTTTGGCATATAACAAACTGACAAATATACTGATACTAATATACTGACAAAGGTGCAGAAAACAACATGATTAATCAGTTCATCAAAAGCAGTTTTTCCACTAGCTGAGGTATATACTTATATTATGTAAAGTGCACACAGTTTCAAACATAAGAACACAAAAAATATCATAACACAACAGTAAAATAATGCTATAAACATTAATTTAACAACATACATATATTTTTATATACAACATATTATGTAGCTATGATGATAGGCTACTGTATGTTCCTCTGTGCAAATAAAGGCCAGTTGTTTGATTATTTAGCAAAAGAACATCCTTTGTGCAGGCACGCTTTTTATGTCTCTCTCCTGTAAGAAGAAAACAGATTCACAAAGTTCAAAGAAATGAACAGATTTGATGTTTCAGTTACACACACACACATACTCTACAGTCTAATGAATCTGATAAACTAAATCACGCTTTCCGTTTTTGTCCTACAATGATGCAATAAGTTTGAATGCAGATGAACCAGGAGTTCTCACCAGTTACACCACAGCCACCAGCAGAACACCAACACATGCTCCTCCCATAGCTAAAGACACAATCCAATCTGTAAGAAAAAAAAGTCATTCATTACTACTAGAGATACAGTTGATTTTTCAGGTAGGCTATAGGCTATTTTTGACTGATATTTCCACCTTAATCAGCTGTATGATATAGAGTGATAAATGGCGCCATCTTGTGTTTTTATCGCCAAAAAACAGTGCTTGTAGAAAAACTAATATTATGCATTATGTTTAGTTTCAGACAGGCCACAATGAACAATAATACATTGAGTTACCTGCTCAAGGGGAAATGAACTGAATGACTAAATTATACTCACCAATTGCAGGAACATTGAAGCTCGTATTCCTGATAATGCGGCGCCGGCGGATGCTGCCGCTGTTGCTGATGATTTAAAAGTAAATACCTGTATTTTAACATTCCTTAAAGAAAAATGCACTGAATGATTAAATTACTCACCAGTGACAGAAACACTGAAGCATCGAATGATGCTGAATCTGCTGCTGTTGATCTGTAGTTTATATTCTCCAGAGTCTGTGTTTCTGGTGTGTGTGATGATCAGAGATCCAGTCTGATGATCCAGCTTCAGTCTGTCTCTGAATCTCTCTTCACACTGAACATCTGCACAGATCTTACTGAGATTTCCAGTGATTCCAGCGATGAGAGTGCCATTAAAATACCACATCACCAAATCATTTGGGGTTTTTATTACAGGATCAAAAGTAAAATATTGTCCATCCTTCACTGACGCTGTCTTTGTGTTATCCATCTCTGCACCAGAAACATCGGAAACACAAATTAACATCTGCTGTGAAAAACAAAACAAAAAAAAACAGCAACAACATGAAACAAGAAAGAACTACACCCATTGATCTGGAAAAAAATTAGTATACAACTAAATGAGAATGAAATATTAATTTAGTGTTATGAGGGAATTTTAACTATGCTGTTTAAAAAAAAAAATTATTGACCCACAAATGCTAAACTAACATCAGACTGACAGCAGAAGGTCTGGTTTCAGCTTTAATTGGGCAAGGACCGCCCAGAGGCTTTCTGACTGACAAGTAAAGCAACCAATCAGAGTCAAGTTTAGGGTCGTGACTACAATAACAGACCGGAGTGTTAAACTCTTGGATGTATTTTACAGAGTCTATGCTGTAAACATTACGTACTTCGTATGCTTTTGAAAATCCAGTGTTTAGTTGATCCTGGTAAGTGCTTATTGTGTCACCCTGCAGGGCTTAACTTTTTAGCTCAGTAGCTAATGGTTTTCCAAAGTTACTAGCCACTCAACATTTTCACTGGCCACAATTTTGACATCGACACCAGGGAGGAAAACTGCAATATAGATTTGTTTTATACTATCTCATAATTGGACAGCAGGTATATTAGGCTGCTGTCACTTTAAGACCTCCCGCATAGATCCATTATACTTTTACACATCCGTTTTCTTTCTCAACTATTTACGTTTACTTAAGACATAAGTCCCCATGAAATAAAAAATGGAAGGTTTTTATTTGCGTTTGGTATGAATATGTTAGATGCACTGTTATCTAAGCTAGTGTGCTCCAAAACCATGACAAAATTCACATTTAGAAGATATAAGCATTCAAAGCTTAGGCTACAGTATCTCACATCTGCCAATATTAATCAATGATTTTGATGACATCACTCTGCACTTCAGCTTCTTATCAGATTTTCTGTCCAATCAAATGCTGTCTAGAATCTGAAGCGTCCCGCCCCCCTCACTACTGATAGACGCTGTAGCTAAAATCAGTCACTTGTTTACACAATTATTATTTATTGTCACATATTGCACAATATGGGGTGTAAGGAACGATTCAGACAGTGTGAATATGCTTTCCATTGGGGCTAATGAAGTCTAATGAGGTTTGCATTAGTGGCATGTGAACTACTGGGAGGAAGGCTCTGCGGCTAGTTGAGTCTGTCCGAGGGTGTCACTCTTCTGCACAGGGTAACAACTGTGTATTAGACTGCTCCTATTCTTGCAAGAATAAATACTTCTCTTTTAATAAATTGACTCTGAGTGTCTCTTACGCAGTGATGTTTGTTTGATGAATTTTTGCCACAACAGTGTGAACGCAGCATGAGGCTGACGGTACTGATCCACTTGTCCGACACGAACGTTGCGTGGTGACACGACGCCTCCCCACATATGTACGTTGATGGGCGTTCCTCTAGTTAACCGCTATGGGCATCGTTTTGAGCCAGCGGCCAGTCTAGAACAAAGGACCCGCGAGAGACTTCCCCCCGTCTCCATGTGCTTGCTTCTATTGGATAGCCACGTCGTGTTCAACGGAATTCATTTGCATAAAGATGGGCTTCGTCAAAGTCGCTTGACGTCACCCAGGAATACAGTGGAGTGCAGTGCGACAGAAGTATCGCACGGACAAGTGGATCACCGCCGTGAGACTATGGTGAAGCTAGCCGGAAATGAAATGGAGATGTGAATCTATATGCAACTACAGAATGATAACACCACTCAGCCACAACAACTTCTGCTCACGGACACAATCTCAGCTGAGCCCTGCCCACAGACAGACTGTGACATACTAGAACTGCTCCAAGATTCAACACCCAAGGACGACTTCCTGGAAAACAGCCAGGGAAACCAGGACAGCATATTACAGCCTCCGATAACACCAGAACAACAACAGCCCCTCTCACCAGACACGCTATCTCTATCTCCAGCATCTCCACTTCTGTGCTTCTCAGAGAGAATGGAAAAACTGGTCTTTGCTGGAACCAAACTATCCCATTCTTTTGCTAGCCCCCAGATATCAACCAAAAAACGGCAGGCCCCAAAACCACCAAAGCCAGCGGGCCCCGCTCGCCCTCCCCCTCCTCCTGCAAGAGTTCTTCGGGCTCTGCCACAACGACAGGGCTCACACCCTCCTCCTTCTGCTCGAGGTGAACTAAAAACAACTGATACCAGCTCTCATTGATATGTGTCGGGTCCCCGCTATGATAACAGTAACTTTCTCAAATGTTTACAGAACAAGCGGGAACCCTGTGTGCCTGTATCTTTCTCTATTGCTGTTCGATTACATGATAGAAAGTCTAAGGCCTTCAAAAGCCGTACAGCAAACCCATCTAATCTGGTGCCTATTACACGCCAAACTAAGACTGCTGTGCGGACAAAAAGTAAGACTGTTAAGTTAGCACTCTTAAACATCTGCTCACTTAAAAATAAATCACTTCTAGTCAATGACTTAATAACCACATACAACCTGGATTTTATGTTTCTAAATGAAACTTGGCTAGAAGACAACTGCAGTGCAACTGTCCTCAATGAAACATCCCCTCCTAACTTCACTTTTATGAGTGTCTGCAGAGCGGGTAGGAGAGGTGGGGGAGTAGCTGCTCTTTTTAAAGATGTCTATCCATGTAAGCAAATATCATTTGGTAATTACCCGTCTTTTGAATATCTGGGTATTGTGTTAAAAGGTGCTCCACGCATTTTACTAATCATTGTTTACAGGCCTCCAAAATACTCTTCAGCCTTTGCTGAGGATTTTACAGAACTGTTATCAACCATTTCCTCAGAGTTTGACTGTTTTGCTATTGCCGGAGATTTCAACATCCACATAGACAATGCAGAAAACAATATGGCAAAAGAAATCAAAACTGTTTTAAAAACTTTTGATCTGACTCAGCATGTACATGGACCGACACACAATCGTGGACACACTCTAGATTTACTTATCAGTAAGGGTCTAAACATTTCAGCGATTGTTATTAAGGATGTAGCACTGTCTGATCATTTCTGTATTTTCTTTGATATATTGATCTCTCCTGCCATTGAAGCTCGATCTGTGCCTGTCAAAAAGAGATGCTTAAATGAGAACACTAGTGTACTATTTATGAAGGCTATATCTTTAACACCAAGCATATCTGCTGACTCTGTTGATTTTCTCCTTGATTCTTTTAACTCAAAAGTTAAAAGTGTAATTGATGATATTGCTCCTGTGAAGGTCAGGAAGAGTGGTAGACAAAAGGCACCCTGGAGAAACTCAACAGCAGTGCAAAATATGAAAAGACAATGCAGAAAAGCAGAGCGCATGTGGCGGAAGACAAAACTTGTAGTCCATTATAACATCTACAAAGACACCATCCATGCTTTCAATATGGAACTAGGCAAAGCTAGACAGACTTTCTTCTCAAATATTATTAACAGCAACTTAAACAACACACGCACTCTTTTTGCTACTGTAGAAAGATTAACGAACCCCCCGAGCCAGATTCCCAGTGAAATGCTCTCAGACAGCAAGTGCAGTGAGTTTGCTTCTTTCTTCTCTGAGAAAATCAATAATATCAGAAAGGTGATCAGCACATCCTTGAGTTGCACTGGGGTCAGACAGATCAGACCACAACCTGAGAAAGTTACTATGTCTGATTTCAAAGAAATTGATGGCAAAATTTTGGAAGAAACCGTACAGCACCTTAAAACATCAACCTGCGCCCTTGACGCTCTTCCCACATCTTTCTTCAAAAGTGTGTTAAACAGCTTAGAAGCAGATCTCCTAGAAGTGGTAAATGCCTCACTTCTCTCTGGAAGTTTTCCAAACTCCCTGAAAACTGCAGTTGTCAAACCCCTCCTAAAAAAAGAGTAATCTTGATAAGACTATATTAAGCAATTATAGACCGATCTCAAATCTTCCTTTCATTGGCAAGATCATTGAAAAAGTTGTTTTCAATCAGCTGAACAAATTCTTAAGCTCGAATGGATACTTTGACAATTTTCAATCTGGTTTCCGATCGCATCACAGCACAGAGACAGCGCTCATAAAGATAATTAACGATATTCGCTTAAATACTGATACAGGCAAAATATCAGTGCTGGTACTACTCGACCTCAGTGCTGCATTTGACACTGTTGATCACAACATACTTCTTGACAGGCTGGAAAACTGGGTGGGTCTTTCTGGGATAGTCCTAAAATGGTTCAGGTCATACTTAGAAGCGAGAGGTTATTATGTGAGTATAGGAGACCATAAGTCTGAGTGGACATCCATGACATGCGGAGTTCCTCAAGGCTCAATTCTTGCGCCACTCCTATTCAACCTGTACATGCTTCCAATGAGCCAAATAATGAGAAAGAACCAAATCTCTTACCACAGCTATGCAGACGACACACAGATCTACTTAGCCCTATCGCCTAACGATTACAGCCCCATTGACTCCCTGTTCCAATGCATTGATGAAGTCAACAGCTGGATGTGCCAAAACTTTCTTCAGTTAAACAAAGACAAAACTGAAGTCATTGCGTTTGGAAACAAAGATGAAGTTCTCAAGGTGAATGCATACCTTCACTCTAGAGGTCAAACAACTAAAAATCAAGTCAGGAATCTTGGTGTGTCTCTAGAGTCAGACCTTAGCTTCAGTAGTCATGTCAAAGCAATAACTAAATCAGCATACTATCATCTGAAAAATATTGCAAGAATTAGATGCTTTGTTTCCAGTCAAGACTTAGAAAAACTTGTGCATGCTTTCATCACCAGCAGGGTGGATTATTGTAATGGACTCCTCACTGGCCTTCCCAAAAAGACCATAAGACAGTTGCAGCTCGTACAGAACGCTGCCGCCAGGATCCTGAGCAGAACCAGAAAATATGAACATATCACACCAGTCCTCAGGTCTTTACACTGGCTTCCAGTCACATTTAGGATTGATTTTAAAGTATTATTACTGGTATATAAATCATTTAATGGCCTAGGACCTCAATACATTGCAGATATGCTCACTGAATATAAACCCAACAGATCACTGAGATCATTAGGATCACATCAACTAGAAATACCAAGGGTTCACTCAAAGCAAGGAGAGTCCGCTTTTAGCCATTATGCCAGCCGCAGCTGGAACCAGCTTCCAGAAGAGATCAGGTGTGCTCCTACAGTAGCCACATTCAAATCCAGACTCAAAACACTTCTGTTTAACATTGCATTTACTGAATGAGCACTGTGCCACTGTTCGTCCGACTGTTTGCACTGTATTTTATTTTATTTTATTTTTATTTTTTACTCTAAACTGTTTTAATTATTCTTATTTCTTTTGATTATTTTAATTTCTTCTATGTAAAGCACTTTGAATTACCATTGTGTATGAAATGTGCTATATAAATAAACTTGCCTTGCCTTGCCTTGCCTTACAGAAGTTTATTTATAAACTAAACAAAGATAACATGGAACTTAGGAGAGCAAAAGACAATACTGGACATTGAACTGAGGACATTTATACACAAGAAAATGAGCTACTAAATAAGACTCAGGTGAAGACAATGAGTGTCTATGACAATAAGCTGGTAACTAGAACAGAAGAAACACGGGAAAACAGGGAAATACACACACAAAAAGTCCCTGCTAGAACAGAAACTGAAATCGAAACCAAACATCACACTAAAAGTCCCTTATGTAATATAATAAACACATTGTGATTAAACATGAGTCATGTATTTATTAAATGACTCACCATGGACGAGCATACTAAAGATTGTTTCACTGATGGTGTTGCTGCCGATGATCTGTAGTTTATAAACTCCAGAGTCTGTGTTTGTGATGTTTGTGATGGTCAGAGATCCAGTCTGATGATCCAGCTTCAGTCTGTCTCTGAATCTCTCTGTACCTTCATTACACTGAACATCTGTACAGATCTTACTGAGATCTCCATTGATTTGAGCGATGCGGGTGTTATTAAAAAACCATTTGATCTTTTCTTGTTGGTTTGTTTTAACACCAGTGTTCAGAGTGACTGAATCTCCCTCCATCACTGACACAGACTCTCTGTCTGTATAAACACCCGATGCACCTGAAGAAATAACAGTTCCTTATAAATCACTTCAACATATAGGATTTTTTTATGATGTAATGTGTTTGTGTGAGCCTTGGCCAAAGACAAATTTCGGTTCTTATAGACAAAGGTTTTAAAAAATTAATTAGAATGAATTTATGCTCAATCATGAGCTATTACATCATAAATTTGAGAAACAAAATCACAATGGTTCAATTTCAACACTGGACACAGCATGTGATGAATTATGACTAAGAAAATGTATGGCAAAGTATGGCACCCGAGAGAGAGAGAGAGAGAGAGAGAGAGAGAGAGAGAGAGAGAGAGAGAGAGAGAGAGAGAGAGAGAGAGGAGAGAGAGAGAGAGAGAGAGAGAGAGAGAGAGAGAGAGAGAGAGAGAGAGAGAGAGGAGAGAGAGAGAGAGAGAGAGAGAGAGAGATCTTTAGACATCTTTAGCAGTTTATATATATATATTGTTATTATAGAGGATGATTTTGCAATTAAAACTGCCTTGATTAATGCTTGATTTGCTTTGTAGTGATGTAACCTAAATAGTAATAATGCTTTTGCTAAGATAGATATATGTAACCCTGTTAGTTATGGTAAACAAGATATGTACTGTGTGATTTTAATATTATTAAGAAAATTACTTACTTGCATGAAATGTATGTGTTAACTGAGTTAGAGTAGAAAGTACTTATGTATTAGAAATAGTTTTATGATGTACTAGATAAAGTATATATTGCAGACGACTAAGAGAAGAAAGCAGAGGAGGAGGAGTCGGAGGCGCCGTGATAGAAGACGACGTAAGCAGCTAAGAGCTGTGTCTAAGAAGTTGGCAGAACTCCACTTGATGACGTCAGGAGAGAGTTTGGAATCTACATTCGGGCGCCTGCATATAAAAGACTGAGAGAGACACTGAAGGCTTTGGATTCTGAATAGCGCAGTTTCCCTCGACGCCTGTATAACCAGCTGATTGTTGAAACTTATTATTATTGTAACCTAACTTTAACTTTGATATAACGCTTGTTAACTTTAATAAAAATTATATTATATTATTGGCAAGTTATTGTCTGAATAATTATTTAAGGACCTTAAGCGAGAACTGACCACAGGGAAGTCTGCTGAACTAATTGTAAGTATTTTGAATGCTTATAGTATTGTCCAGACTCGACTTTCCTTACCTACCTGAGAATAATGGAAAAATAGATAAAAGGTGTAAAGGATATTTGAGACACCATAAAACAATATATATATAGTTAATAGTTGTAAATTGAAATCAAAACGGTGTCATCACAAATTCTAAGCGTCAACAACAACTGCATCTGACTTACCAAGATGGAAAACCAGCACTGGTACGAAAATGAAGAGGTTCATCACTTCTCCGAAAAACGAAAGCAGATGGTATGTGGGAAATACTCCTAGGCGAAGGCCCTGTCCCAAATGGCGCACTTCATGTGGACTTTCGGTCTCGTGGACTTAAATTGCGCGTGCTCGCTGAGTCTACGAGTCCGTAGGCCGTCCCATTCATCATTTTAACGCTCTGAAGTGTGCTCAGCAGCTTTGTACCCTTGAAGCGGTCTTCCGCGACGCCCGCATGGACGCAGGCTTCACGCACTTTAACTACCCAGGAATCTTTGTGAATTTACGAAAGGCCAATCAGACAACGAATGGGAGGAGCTTTCGCTCACGTTAACATGGATGAGAAGAAAATATTTAAGTGTAAATATCATTATGGTTTATGACCTATTTGTACATTTTACCAGTTATTACCTACAGTTTATACAAACATTATGATCATCAACCAGTGGTTGATGTCTCAAACATAAATATAAACATAAATAGCGCACTGACTAATAGGCTACGATAGCATTATGATTCATTAAATAAATATAACCGAATGTCAGGGCTTTACTGAGTCATATGTAAATGTAGAAATATAATATATATACAACAACCGGACCATCTTCCTATTTCCGGCGTGGCGGTCGAGTCTGTCCCAAAAATACCTCTCAATGCGCCCTCGTGGACTCGTGCCAAGGGCCCTATAAGTCTGCACTGCATGACGTCACCAAAGTGTGGACTCTGAGGAAGTCCACAAGTCCGGAGTGTGCTATATGGGGAGGCTGCAGACTTGGAGCCGGTAGATATACGTCTAGGACATTTGTTACGCCCCTGTTGTTCCTGATGCGTCCAGTAGGGGGAAATACTGCGAAATAAAATAATTAAATCGACGCTCAAAACTTACACATTAATAACTTTAACCAATTTTGTGTTTTTTGTTAATTTAAATAAAAGTTACAGTGTAGATCTGCACTACAGATTAAAATATCTCTAGATATATTCAGCTGGGCTTTAGGCTACTCTCTTCACTCAGCCAATACAAAAGACTGTTTGTTTTTGTGAATTAAACAATGAATAATACACATAGTTGGATCAGATGACAATAGGCTAATGATACATGACCTACTGTAGAATAGTTATATTCACCGTAGGTTATACAGGAGACTGAGTGAAATATGTTGTTGTGAATTTAAAGTTACATTTAGATATTAACCATATTTAGCCCATTAGACATACAGTAGCCTACCGTGTAACGGATCCTCGATGAAATATCTGCTGTACTATTCTCTATTGGTCATCAGCTAAAAAAAACAGTGTCCTACATAACATTTTATGAAGACAAACGCAATTTATCCCTTTTCTAAAATTCCAAGGGCCATTTAGAAGAAAGAGACAATATTGTTGTTCACAAAAAAAATGTATTAACACCATTTATGAATTATGATGACTCCCGTAGATGACTCCCGTAGATGACTCCCTATGGCTTGCCATTCTTCTTTGTCCCTCGGGGTGTCCCAAATTAATTTTTGGTTTCAGAAGAGTGCTTGCGTCAGCCCCTTTCGTCACAGCAAGTCAGCAGTCAGCCACTTGCGTGCACCCTTCTGAAACCTAAAATGACAAATGGGAATTCCTACAGTCTTGTTTACTTAACTGACACACGCACGCAGCAACCACTGTAAGTCCACAAGACCGCAAGTATACATGAAGTGTGCCATTCGGTACAAGGCCAGTAATTCTCACATAGGAAGCTCAAATGATTTGAGCCACTGGAATGAATACAAATTCCAACACAAAAGGTAAATTTCTTTTTAAATGAAAAACGATTTTAATTTTCTCTAGCAATGTTTTTTTTTTCTCTCTGTTTTTTTTCTCTGTTACAGCATTGAAGTAACCAACTACAATCTCTACCAAATTATAACACTGTGTTTAGAATGATAAACTAAATGATAAGGCAACACTGCGGTTTTATTGTAAGCTATAAAGCAATGACAGCTAAAAAATAATAGCTTAATGAATTTAAATGAAACATGCTTATTAAAATGCTACCTTGGCAAACAGAAGTAGCCTATTTCTTGTTTGACAGTTTTGAAACATATTTTTTTATTTGACTAAAGCTGTGCTGCAGGAGGAAAATCAGACTTTGAGGTTCATTATCAGGACAGGAAGAAGCTCTTGCCCTGCAAGCTAAACACTCATGGAATGCATGCACAAGGTAATGGTCTACCCATCAGATCAACATTTTTGAAGAAAACCGACCACAGCAGGTTTCATTTTGACTCCGATGTTGAGCTGCCACATCTCAGGAGAGGTGGAAAGTAACTACAAATAAATAAATAAAAATAGATTTTTCAATTATTTCTACTTTCTTGAGTATAATTCAGTTACTTTTACTTTTTTCATTTTACTTGAGTTGAATAAAAATACAGTATTCAACTTCGCTACATTTATTTTTCACCAAAAGTACAGAGTAGAGCAACAGGGCGAGCTGGCATTTGACAGACACTTTTCAAACTGCTGCGGTGGAGCCCTGCGCTTCAGCCAATAACTGACAGATCTGACTCGGGGTGCAAAACCAATCAAAACGTCCAGTTCAGCTGGTGGGCGGGCCGTTTAAACCAAGCTTTGACAGTTAATCACTGCACTGGCACCAGGGGGGCAGTGTTCCGAAAGACACTGAAGCATCCCCGGGCGCCGCCATTGGCTAGCGGACCCCCACCTGCTGTTAGCATTCCATTGACTCCCATTCATTTTGGCGTCACTTTGACAGCGAATAACTTTACATCTGAGGCGTTTAAAGACACCGTTTGTCCATTGTTTATTTCTAAAGAAACACGAAAATGTATAAAAGGCTCCATTACCTTCTATCTTACGTTATGGCCCCGTAGAAGCAGTTTTTGTAAAAATAGGCTAACGATTGCGTCATAACCACTCGACTCTGTCGCACAAGTCGAGAAATTACCGTATGGACAGGCAGAGAAGCTCGCAAGCAATCGGGAGGACGTGGAGGCATAAAGTCAAGGGAGAAGCCCATAGAGAGTGATAAGTTGTTCCCGCTGCTAGCTCATGGACAGCTAATGCTCACGCTCTCCGTCTCTGCGAGATTCGGAAGGGAATGATTCAGATTTCTCTCGGCACAGCTACTAGAAGAGACCTACAGGTTGCTCACGGCACATCTACGTCGTCAAGCTCAGTTTGAGCCTGCGCAGTTCGCCTTGCGATTAGGAAGTGAGTGCTTCTAATTGACTTCATTTCTCTCCGTTGAAACCTATGGGGTCGCTGTGTCCAGTTTATATACTGTCTATGACTGGCACTCGTGTGTTAGACAGTATATACAATGGACACAGCGACCCCAGCCCAGACTTCAACAGTGAAAAGTGAAGTCAATTAGAAGCACTCACTTCCTGATGGCTGGGTGAACTGCGCAGGCTCAAACTGAGCTTGATGACGTAGATGTGACGTGAGTCTTCTAGTAGCTGTGCCGAGAGAAATCTGAATCATTCCCTTCCGAATCTCGCAGAGACGGAGAGTGTGAGTATTAGCTGTCCATGAGCTAGCAGCTGGAGCAACTTTATCACTCTCTGTGGGCTTCTCCCTTCACTTTATCGGACTTTATGCCTCCACGTCCCCCCGATTTGTTACGACCTTCTCCGTCGGTCTATACGGTAATTTCTCTACGGTGCGACAGAGAGTCGCGTAGTTATGATGCAATCGTTAGCCTATTTTTACAAAAACGGCTTCTACGGGGCCATAACGTAAGATACAAGGTAATGGAGCTTTTTATACATTGTCGTGTTTCTTTAGAAAGAAACAATGGACAAATTGAGTCATTAAACGCCTCAGATGTAAAGTTATTCGCTGTCAAAGTGACGCCAAAATGAATGGGAGTCAGTGGAATGCTAACAGCAGGTGATGGTCTGCTATTCAATGGCGGCCCCGGGGAAGCTTCAGTTTCCGGCTGATGGATTACCCCCTTGGTTGTATCACTTACACGTTTCAATATTTTAGTGAATGTAAGTGAGCTATGCTCATATTCTGATTTAAATTTTTAAATTGAATACCATTGATATTACTAGAGCACTAAGCAGTTGAAGTGAATAGAAAACTCGGCTCATACAAGGACGCAGTTATTGCATGGACAGAGCAAGAACATTGTAAGTGTCTAAAATGCATGCATGCAGTGGAGTTTAATGCTTTAGCTTGGCCTCTTTAACAATGCAGTAAATGTAGAAAGCAAGCGCAACTGGCTTTTAAAGGGAATGGGAGATGAGACTCTGATTGGTTTATTGCACGTAAAGCCCAAAACACACCCATTACTCATTAAGAGAATAGAGACAACCCTTTTAGACTATGCGCCGGGCGTGCCGACTATTTTTCCCTAGCAAAAGTGGATTCAGACACGCACTTGCACCGTGCGCTTTAGACACGCTTAGATTGTTAAAATAGGGCCCATGGTTTCTATGCGCACATACATAGAAAAGCCGCCTCAAAAATAGCTCGGCAGTAACAAAAGTTATTTTTTGCGGATTATATTGCTTTAACACACAAAATTGTGTCAACATTTCGGTCTTCGTGAGTATCCTCTAAAGTAAACACAGTCGGTTATGTCTTTAATAAGCATAAAACACAAGTGACCGTATAATGAACATGTGCACTAGCTCTTAAAGTGACAGCAGCCATGTATCTGTCATTCATTTAGTTGTCAAAACAACAAAAGATAGCTTTAAGTTTAAGGAATCAGGATTAATAGCCTATGTATTTCATTTAGTTAAGACTAAAATACTACCCAGTGTTATTTTCCAATCGATTACTTTATTCAGTTTCTGTATTTCTGAATAGTCTTAGACCTATTCAAAAACTTTTCTCTTTATTTGCATCTTTATTCTATTGTATGTATTTGTGCTACTTTTTTCAATTTGTGTTGTGTAAATTCTTGACAACAATATTACCCCATTGTAAAAATGCAATGAGCACAAACATTTAAGCAAGATAAATGTAATAATTATTTTTTTTTTGGGGGGGGGGGGGGGGAATTCACCCATTGTATGATATTAAATCATAACATGCATAAAGAGCATGCGCATGAACTACAGTAGTAGGGTGATGAAACCCGGTAGTAGCGTGATGAAACCCGGTAGCGAGGACTCTTCGCACGTGCGGTTCAGTGTCATCAGAGCTAATCTTATTAGATCTATTGCTGAAAATGTGTCACATGCTTGCTGTGGTCTGTTCGTGTTATCTGATTGGTAAGTAATAAATGCATTTCAGTTTCATTTATTTCCAGTTTAGAGATAAAGAGATGCGCTATAATATTCAAATTAGTCAGAGGATTTATTTGCAAATACGCAGATATTATTGTGAGATCTACTTTGGATTCAGGAAGGGTAAATTAAGATAAATTAATATTAAGCTCAAGTACACAGTAAGCACACTACCATCTTTGAGCTCAGATTATAAAAAGAAAAAAATAATGTATTACCGCTTGATGGCTGGTGGCCATTTTGAAAGCTGTCTGAAAACTTTCACCGGAAGAGGAGCCCCTTAAATGTGCATCTTAAAACGGTTTAAGCCTTTATTTTGGGATACTAAACACAATGTTCCTTGATCCTTTGACAGTTAAGAGCTTGTTATACTATCAAAATACCCTTTAAGTTTCAAAACTCTGCACAATGTGAGATGATTGACAGAATGAGAGCACTAAGAGTTTAACTGACGCAAATCAGGAAGAGGAGAGACAGAGTTCGCTGTTTGAGCTCTTCATATCGCATAATTCACTGGATAATGAATAAAAATGTTATTCTGTATGACGAAATATATTACAAACATGTGATGATAAATCATTATTTCTCCAAATATGCGCACCATTGGACTAAGAGGCCTGTCGGATGCTGGATATTGCATGTATGTGAAGACAAATAAACCGGAGAAGACGTGAATGACTGCTTTATAAGTGATGATTTCTATTCAAAATAACGACGGTACAGATTAATAATTTTGCACTCCTGGCATAAATTAAGAAATTAATGCCACTGCAAACCAGTTTTATCATAAACAGTGGTCAAATATCGAAGCTGGAGTCTAAATTAGGTCAAATTAGTGTTTTTGGTAGGTGGCGCTGTCACAATAAAACTAGGGTCCTGGAACTGCGGTCCTAGAACTGGGGTCCTGAAACTGCAGCCTCCGGTTGTGCAGGAATACCCTTCTCGTAATTTCATACGCGATCAACACTGTCTGTAATCTGCTCAATGCTCATCACTGCAACCTTTCATGTGATGGGAATTGATCATTATGATCAATACTTTTCACGATTCCTTAATCTCGATAGATGTAAATTGTAATAGTAAAAACGTAGTAAAAGTTTTAAAGAGAGTTCCACATGTAATGCTAGCTATTTAATATGCAAACGTGTCAGCCAATCACAGCAGTGGGAGTTTACACTGACGTCTCACAGCAGACACGCCCCTTCAAACAGAGCTGTTCAAATCAGAGGCTAAAATCAGGTTCGGAAAAATGCCTTTTATTTATAAATTATGACAATTTTTTAAAATCCTGCTAACATTATAAGGGCACCCCAGAAAACATTATACAATAATTAAATAATCCAGTCTATGACCCCTTTAATGTCTCAATGTAGATTTAGGTGAACTTGGTGTACGTTTACCCTATTTTTTCAATGAGACAAATATAAAAATATAAAACTATTGAAAGTGTCTAGGAGATTTAAACTTAGTTTTACTCATCTGTCTTTGCTGTAAAGGTTACAAACAGTAAAATATGTCTATGTTCATCAGGTGTGTTTGGTGAGTCAGTGTCAGTGATGGAGGGAGATTCTGTCACTCTAAACACTGGTGTCACTGAAATACATGAAGACGACGATATACTGTGGACATTTGGAGCTACAATTTATGTTATAGCTGAAATCAGTAGAGATTATGGAATTGTTCAGACTTATGATGGACCTGATGGGAGATTCAGAGACAGACTGAAGCTGGATCATCAAACTGGATCTCTGACCATCACAAACATCACAACTGAACATGCTGGAGATTATCACCTACTGATAAGTGGAGATAAGGGGTCATCAAAAATATTCAGTGTTTCTGTCTATGGTGAGTAGATATCATTTGTTGAAATGGTCATTTCACACTGTAACACCAACGCTCAAAATAATTAATTGGTTTGAGTAGGGCCAACTTAAATTATATAAATTAGTTCAATCAAATTTACTTTTATAAGTATTTAGAACTTTCTTTTTCTTTTGAGTTCACAAAACGGGCACATTTTAATTAAGTTAAATTGTTTAATTGTTTTGAGTTTTATGAACTTGCTTGTGACAGATTAATGTTAAGTGGGAGATTTAGTTTTTTTTGCTAGTTTTGAAGAGTTTCTGTAATGTTGGGTTTTGGGGTGGACAGGGGGGGGGGGGGGTAACATCATGGTGACGAGAGCATGAGCTTGGTTTGAGAACAGTTAAATGTTTTTAAATGTTGCACTCGTGTATCAAATGCTATACTATGCAAATGCTATCAAAGCATTGTGTCACCAATTAGAAAGGTAGCATTGTTTTAATTAGCTGGTTAAATCCAGCAAAATGTCCACTACTTAAAATATATAAGTTGTGTTATCATGATAATTTTAAGTTGTGTATGAATGAGCTTACTCAAATATTTCGGGTTAAAGGATGTTCACTTTCAAAAAAATAGTTCCTGATAATTTACTCACCCCCATGTCATCCAAGATATCTTCAGTCAAAAAGAAATTAAGGTTTTGGAGGAAAACATTCGGTAACGCTTTAGATTACAGCCCGGAAAGTACTGCGTAATTACAATGAAATTACAGTGTAACTTTCGGTAATTACAGTGTACCTATAAAGTACTTATGTGTAAGTATAGGGGAACAATATGTAAAGTCTTGGGAATAAAGGGGTAACAACCAGGAAAATACTGCGTAATTAAAACTAAATTACAGTGTAACTTTCGGTAATTACAGTGTACCTATAAAGTATGTACGTGTAATTATATAGGGGAACAATTTAAAGTTTTGGAATAAAGGGGTAACAACCAGGAAAAAAAAAATTATTTAGGCAAATTATTAAGTATTTTAGAACTACGGGGTACTTATACTATAATACAATCTTACTTTTGGGAGCAATTTAGCGATCAGGCTACACTGCACCTTTTTGTAATAATAGTGTATACAAATACAAGGCTTTTTTCAAATTACGGGGTAGCCTATATATCAGTGCATTTATAAAGTAGGCTAATTTGTTTTTATTGCAAAGGTGCACTGATTAAGTTGTTTCAAGGCAAGTAAAACTATTGCAACTTTTTTTTTTTTTTTAAATGCTGGGGAAATATACTCTTGTTTCATGTAGTTACAGGGTACGTATGACATTGCGGGCCGTAAATTAAAGTGGTGCTTCTTACCCTCTTGTTTCTTGTAGTTACAGGGGAAGTACAATAAAAACACATGTAAACACACAATCTGATATCACTTGGAAAACTTTATTTGAAAAACAACTTATTTTAAAACGGATTTACAACACTTTCTCTTGCTTGGTTTCCTCCTCCTCTTGTTCCTCTTCTTCTTTCTTTCCACTGATAAATCTTAAGAAGGAATCCCATGTCTCTTGCTATTCTGTATTATGTGTTGAAAGAAAATACAGTACAGAAATGTCCTCACCATTTACTCATCTTTTACCCTCATGTCATCAGAGATGTATATGAATTTCCTTCTTCAGATTAACACAATTTTTTTTTTTTTAGAAAAATATATAATCTCTGTGAATGCATAATGCCCATGTGTTCCTAAAAGTTGACATCAAACAGCACATACAGCAATAACTAAAGTAATCCATACGACCCCAATGGATGAATCAATGTCTTCTGAAGTGAGACGATAAGTGTTTGTAAGAAAGATACCAAATATTTAAACATTTTAAAGACTATCGCTTCCGTTCCGACCAACGGTCACTTGCGCGTGCATGAGAGGGTTGAGTTCACGCTTGACACGCGTGACGTAGGCGCGCCGAGAAACCGAATGTCGATTTTTTTATTTTTTTATTTTTTATTAATGCTCACAACAAAATACAAACAATAACACATAATAATAATGAAAAACAAACAATACAGAAGAACAGAGATGGCAGTTCTCGCGCGAGTTTCACATCTAACTCCCGCGAGAACGTAATGAATGCGTGAAGCTTCACCAAACACGAAGCCAAGCCGACTCTCATGCACTCGCTGGACGCTGGTGACAGTTGGTCGGTAGCGAAAAGATGAGTAAATTACGAGAACATTTCTGGGTGTACTGTAGCCTATTTTCTTTTAATACATAATACAGAATAGCAAAAGACTCATTCTTAAGATTAGGCTAATCAGTGGAATGATAGAAAAAGAAGAAGAGGAACAAGAGGAGGAGGAGGAAGTAGGAAGCCATGCAAAAATGTATACTTTCTGTCAGGACTTTAGTATTTGAAATGAAAAGTTGATTTTAAAAAAGGAATAAAGTCCTTTTTTGAAATAAGTTGTTTTTCAAATAAAGTTTTCCAAGTGATATCAGATTGTGTTTACATGTGTTTTTATTGTACTTCCCCTGTAACTACATGAAACAAGAGGGTAAGAAGCACCACTTTAATTTACGGCCCGCAATATACTTACACTGTAACTACAAGAAACAAGAGGGTAAGAAGCACCACTTTAATTTACGGCCCGCAATGTCATACGTACCCTGTAACTACAAGAAACAGATATTTCCCCAGCATTTAAAAAAAAAAAAAAGTTGTAGTTTTACTTGCCTTGAAACAACTTAATCAGTGCACCTTTGCAATAAAAACAAATTAGCCTACTTTATAAATGCACTGATATATAGGCTACCCCGTAATTTGAAAAAAGCCTTGTATTTGTATACACATATTACAAAAAGGTGTATGTAGCCTACTCGCTAAATTGCTCCCAAAAGTAAGATTGTATTATAGTATAAGTACCCCGTAGTTCTAAAATACTTACAGTATAAATAATTTGCCTAAATACATTTTTTTTTTTCTGGTTGTTACCCCTTTATTCCAAAACTTTACATTGTTCCCCTATATAATTACACGTACGTACTTTATAGGTACACTGTAATTACCGAAAGTTACACTGTAATTTAGTTTTAAATACGCAGTATTTTCCTGGTTGTTACCCCTTTATTCCCAAGACTTTACATATTGTTCCCCTATACTTACACATAAGTACTTTATAGGTACACTGTAATTACCGAAAGTTACACTGTAATTTCATTGTAATTACGCAGTACTTTCCGGGCTGTAATCTAAAGCGTTACCAAACATTCCAGGATTTTTCTCCATTTAATGGACTTCAATGACAACCAAATATTCCAATGTTCAAAGAAGGTTCAAATGTCCGTCTCAATGCAGCTTCAAATGCTCGACACAATCCCAGTCGAGAAATAAGGGTCTTATCCAGCGAAACGATCGGTTATTTTCACACACAAAAAAATGTCTCACAGTCTTGACCCCATTGACTTTCATTTTAAGCGCCTCACTGTAACCTCCATTCTTCTTTTTTTAAAGAAAAAAGTGGCAAGTCATTTTTTGTGGTAATCAATATGCACCACAAATGCTGTTGATTGAGCTTAACTCTGAATCTTCCTTTAATTTTATTAAAGAAAGCTAAAGAAAGACATAAAAACATCCCCCTCCCTGCAATTATTTGTATAATTATTAAAAAGGTATTTTATTAAATTAATAAAGAAATACTGCAATAATTCACAATTTAATGATGATAGATTATGTTATATTTTATAATAAAACTATTTATAAACTATTCTTATTACGAATTTGGAAAGATGGTAAGCACGTTTCATTCCCAAATGCTCTCAAACACACAAATGACTCAAACACACAAATGACTCAAACACACACACACTGCACTTGCAGAGTACCATTTACTGTGAATCGAATCTGAAAATGAACACAATGCTTTACTCTGAATCTTGCAGTGCATCAGACAAAATATTTGTATTCTTATTGGATCACAACCGCTGCTATTGTATGGTTTGTATCAGGGTGTATTTACACGACACTGCTCTCAACTTTTTTATGTGTTTTGGCCATTCATTTACACGACAACAGCATTTCAACATGAAAGGTTTTGAAAACAATGCTGTGGCGAGGGGTGTGTGGTTCAGCGAGGTCTGCACAGAGAGAGAGAGAGAGAGAGAGAGAGAGAGAGAGAGAGAGAGAGAGAGAGAGAGAGAGAGAGAGATAGATGAGTAAGTAGGTCAAATCCATAGTGATAAACACCTCGTTGCAGTAATAGCATGGAGAGAGTGCAACACTAAGGAAGATTACCTTAAAATTACCTAATTACCTTAAAATGATCTCATTACCTAAGATTTTACCTTAAAATAATGTTTCCAAAATCGTTTCAGTGGTTCATCAAGTCGTAACAGGGTGAAAGGCACTTCTGGATTCGCTTTGCGGTCCTTTTTCTGCTATAACCACACTATGTAAGGTTGCCAGATCGGGTCGCGTTTCTGTTCGAATGAGACATAAGAAAACTACAGATTTGGCTTGCTTTACGTCAAGCATTACAATAGTCATTACTTTGTTTTTCTTCGTTTCTGATGTCGCAATACATCATACTTTCATGAAATCATGCAACATATTCTACCTTGTCTGTGGACATCGTTCATTCCAAAGCCGGTGCTGGATAAACAGCGAGCGTGTGTGCGGCGGTAGGCTAAATTATTTACGACAGCGGTAATGGACAATTACACTTCCAACCTGTAGGGGGACCGAAGAGGAAAAGTTCCTTGGTGTTGCTTTAAAGTCGTTATGTTGAATGTGTGCCAGGATCAATAACGCCGGCCCTGACTACTTCCTTCCTTCATACAAACTTCATCACAAATGCCTTTACCATGTCTATGTAAACAGCAAAAACTTGAATTTGTGAAAATGTGACGTCATGCACTTGTGTATTATGGGCCCTATTCCCTATAAAACCATCAACACAGTACACTGAAAATAGTTGTTGGTTAGTTCTCCTTATTTCTCTTTATTCTCTCATGTTTTCCAGCTCGTCTGCCTGTCCCTGTCATCATCAGTAACTCTTCACAATGTTCTTCATCATCATCATCATCATCAAATTGTTCATTGGTGTGTTCATCAGTGTTGAATGTGTGTGATGCGACTCTCTCCTGGTACGCAGGAATCAGTGTATTGTCCAGCATCAGTGTGTGTGATCTCAGCATCAGTCTCTCTCTACCTCTGGAGGTGGAATATCAGGATAAAAACACCTACAGCTGTGTGCTGAACAATCCCATCAGCAACCAGACCACACATCTGGACATCCACACACTCTGCCACACATGTGCAGGTACAGTACCACAGCACTGATGATATATGTGTTTGTTCAAATTCACTCACATTAATGACTCTCTCTTTTCTTCTCCTTCAGGTCCTCCAGTCTCAGTGTCTCTGATAGTGTTGATCTCTGCTGCTGCTGCTGGATCTCTGATGATTGTTGCTATAGTCGTGATCTTCTGCATCTGCAGGAAATGTAAACAGGAAGATGAGTCAGAAGTGCAAGCAATTACTGTACAAATATAAATAAGAGACAAATATTAAAACCTTTGTCGTTTTAACATCTGTGGTTGTTGTTAATGCAGTTCAGACCCAGGAGAAAGATAGAACTGATTCAGCATTGTGTAAACCAACAACACAACAAAAGGTAAGACATTGCAAGAAGTTGTCGCAGTCAGTTAGTGTGATTGAGGTTTGCAGAATCAGACAATCAGTGAAGGGATGTGGGTGGTTTATCGACTCAACTGTCATTATTATTGCCTATAGGACAAAAAGGGGATAGTTTAAGCATGTTTTTTTAATGCTGTTTACACTTACGTTTATGTTCTGTTTGCACTTCAGTGTTTTCCATACAATAACCCTTTCCGGTGATTTGTCCTCTTCTTTAAAACTATTCTGAGCTTCGTTTTTATCAGTAGATGGCACTTTAGGTAAATTTTTGCATAAAAGTAGAACATATCGCAACTTTGTCCCGTCGCTGGACACGTCTCATCCGGTTGCCAACGGTCACTGTCGCGTGTCGCCAGAAATCGCCCGCTCTCCATTGAAATGAATGGTATCGCACCACTGTGTCGCTGGTTGTGTGAACGCAGCTTAAGGTCCTCCAAATCTAGACTATTGCTGGTCCACAAACTAGCATCGTTTGGTGTCAGGGCCTTCAACTTTGCTGCACCCACACACTGGAATTCTGTTCCCCAACATATTTGAAACCTCATATCATTACAAAGCCCACCTTAAGACATATATTTCTCCTTATGTTTTTCTGATCTCCTTAAGAGAATAACAATGTTATTCAGAGAGAAACCTAGCCTAGTTCTGTCGCATCACCAGGTTCCTAATTAAGTTGTTTGTTTCCTTTCAGAACTCGAAGACGGAGTATGTGTATGAAAAAGTATAGTACTTTAGATTATAGTATATTAGATTTATGTTACGTGTGTTACGGTCTGCAAAGCCTGGTTACACATTAACAAGATGAAGACGAAATATAATCAACAAGCTTTATTACCAAAGCCAAAAACATACAAACTTAGCATGTGTGTTGACAAGAACCAACAGAGAGAACTTGCGCAGTGGTGCGGAGAAGGTGGCGGACGAGGAGAAGGCAAAGGGCTAGCAAAAGGCAGACAGAAACCAGGGAAGAGATGATGGTAGGAATGGCCAGGGAGGAACAGGAGGTGGTAATAGTATGGCGAGTGGATTGTGCCATTTCTAAGACTACACTTATGGCGAGTGGACAGTGCCACGGATAACCTACCTAAGTCGACAGTCGTGTACTTTTACGTGACAGAAGGGGTACGCCGCACCACAGACGCGTGACTCCAATGTCGCACCACAGACGTGTGACTCCAAAGTAACACCAGAATAAATTAATATATATTTCCCCCCCTAGATTTTCTAATCTTTCCTTTGTTATCTTTCTAACCAATCATTCTTTTCTTGTGTTCTTATGACATTGAAAATATCATTGATACAAATTGTGTATTGTATACAAAGTTGTGTATGTCATTAATGTCATCTCTGAATGGTTTACGAACGCAATATAGGCGTTATATATATTTTTTTAATAATTCAATCACTTTCTACTGCATATGAGGACTATGCAAATTATACACCATCAAAGTCACAACTTTTTGCACAATTATTAACAACAACTTTAAAGTTGAACAGATAAATTCATTAATTGTAATCTTAAACATAATATTCTGGAATGGGTCATTCTGATTTTTTACTTTTGAAGGTAATAATTTTAATTAACACAGTTGACCATAATGGGCGAATACACAATATGAAACTATTCACGGTATTGGTTTCAGGAGAAGGTGACAAGAAAGTATTTTAATAGTCTTATTATAGACTAGATTTAATAGATAATTATAGTCTTTAATAATCTCCCCCTTATCTGACATACAACACTATCCTGGATATTATAAACATTCCCTTTGATGTGATTAGAGAAAGGAGGAATTCATTGTATCCAAGTGATGGATTTGATTTTTATTGTGAATTTCAATGCAATAGCCTACTTATTGCTATTTATTAAAATCACCACCTGTTAAATAAAACATTACGAAATTACAAATAAATAAATAAACTTTAAAAAAATACAAAAATATAGATGAATGCAGGTAAGTTAACACATCTCATCACCTTAGCAGCTTATTAACGATCAGTCCCACCGACTTTGAAGCGGTACTAACTGCAGTGGAAAAGCAACCGAGCTAAAGCGAACCGAACCGTGCCGTACTGAGTCGAGTCGTACCACGCAGTGAAAAAGCGAAGTGAACCGAACCGTTCTGCGCCGAGTCGAACCGTACCGAGCCGAACCGAGCCGTACCATGCAGTGGAAAAGCGCCATGACTGAGAGGTCTAAAGCACTTCAACTAATAACAGATAGGTCTGACTCGAGGTGCAAAACCAATCAAAACGTCCAGTTCAGCTGGTGGGCAGGGCGTTTAAACCGCGCTTTGACAGTTACTGGCACTCGCGTGTTGTATCCATAGACAGTATATAAAATAGACACAGCGACCCCATAGACTTCAACAGTGAAAAGTGAAGTCAATTAGAAGCACTCACTTCCTGATGGCTGGGCGAACTGTGCAGCCTCAAACTGAGCTTGATGACGTAGATGTGACGTGAGCAGCCTGTAGGTCTTCTAGTAGCTGTGCCGAGAGAAATCTGAATCATTCCCTTCCGAATCTCGCAGAGACGGAGAGCGTGAGTATTAGCTGTCCATGAGCAGCAGCGGGAGCAACTTTATCACTATCTATGGGCTTCTCCCTTCACTTTATGCCTCCACGTCCCCCCGATTGCTTGCGAGCTTCTCCGCCGGTCTATACGGTAATTTCTCGACTGTGCAACAGAGAGTCGAGTGGTTATGACGCAATCGTTAGCCTATTTTTACAAAAACTGCTTCTACGGGGCCATAACGTAAGATACAAGGTAATGAAGCCTTTTATACATTATTGTGTTTCTTTAGAAATAAACAATGGACAAATTGAGTCATTAAACGCCTCAGATGTAAAGTTATTCGCTGTCAAAGTGACGCCAAAATGAATGGGAGTCAATGGAATGCTAACAGCAGGTGATGGTCTGCTATTCAATGGCTGATGGATTACCCCCTTGGTTGTATCACTTACACGTTTCAATATTTTAGTGAATATTAACGAGCTATGCTCATATTCTGATTTTTAAATGTTAAATTGAATGGGACATACTATTGATATTACTAGAGCACTAAGCAGTTGAGGTAAATAGAAAACTCGGCTCATATAAGGACGCAGTTATTGCATGGACAGAGCAAGAACATTGTAAGTGTCTAAAATGCATGCATGCAGTGGAGTTTAATGCTTTAGCTTGGCCTCTTTAACAATTCAGTAAATGTAGAAAGCAAGCGCAGCTGGCTTTTAAAGGGAATGGGAGATGAGACTCTGATTGGTTTATTGCACGTAAAGCCCAAAACACACTCATTACTCATTAAGAGAATAGAGACAACCCTTTTAGACCATGCGCCGGGCGTGCCGACTATTTTTCCCTAGCAAAGGTGGATTCAGACACGCACTTGCACCGTGCGCTTTAGACCATGTGCTGTAATGGAAATTTTACATTTAGAGGTGTTCTTTTACTTTTATATGGGTACAACTTTTATTAACGTTGAAGATGTAGGCTATTGTTTACTCATGATAATTTAAAGGAATATAATCATATAAGCAAAAAGCACATTATTAAAGATATATAACCAAGCTTTTTCTTCATTTAAGAAAATCTGTCGCCTTTCTAGTAGGCCTACATGTGATAGAAAATTAAAAATGTTGCCTTTATCAATGCTGCATCTTCAAAGATGGCCTGTGCATGCATTTCATTGAAATTAGTTAAATAATGTTAAACTGTTAGCATAATTATGCAACAATAATCCGTTTTCAAATGTCTCGGGTTACAATTGTTTTATTAATTCAAAATAGTTTCACTTTCCATGTGGACACGGGCTGATCCAGTCTTCGTTGTTGTGGTGATGGTTCATTTTCCTCTGATTCCGGCTCAAACATAATAAGGTTTTATCATTGCAAGAGCCATCGCTTCGCATGCATCACCCGCTACTAAACAGTTGCGCCGAATCCGCAAATGTTCTGGCTGGGGGCGTTAACGTCAGATGCATAGGCACTGACGTTAGACAATCATAACAGTGGGCGTTAACACTGAACTCTTAAAGGGGAAACACCCCCAAAACAGACTGTTTGAAACAGAGGATGAGAAACAGGGTGGGAAAAGGTCATAAATCACTACATTTTAAAAGTTTTTTGTAAAAAAAACTATAGTAATACTATAATTGCACCTAAGGGAACATAATAATAAAATAAAATAAACCATGTCATGACCCCTTTAATAAAAAGAATCAAGCTTTTATATCACGTCGTTGTCTGCCTCTTGGTGTTCTTGGTGTAGCTCCTCCGGAGTGGTGGTTGTCCTCAGCCCTAGTGGTGACATATGTCTTTAATAAGCATAAAACACAAGTGACCGTATAATGAACACGTGGACTAGCTCTTAAAGTGACAGCAGCCATGTATCTGTCATTAATTTAGTTGTCAAAACAACAAAAGATAGCTTTAAGTTTAAGGAATCAGGATTAATAGCCTATGTATTTCATTTAGTTAGGACTAAAATACTACCCAGTGTTATTTTCCAATCGATTACTTTATTCAGTTTCTGTATTTCTGAATAGTCTTAGACCTATTCAAAAACTTTTCTCTTTATTTGCATCTTTATTCTATTGTATTTGTGCTACTTTTTTCAATTTGTGTTGTGTAAATTCTTGACAACATTACCCCATTGTAAAAATGCAATGAGCGCAAACATTTAAGCGAGAATCATAACATGCATGAAGAGCATGCGCATTAACTAGTAGGGTGATAAAACCCGGTAGTGGCGAGGACTCTTTACACGTGCGGTTCAGTGTCATCAGAGCTAATCTAGATCTACTTCTGAAAATGGGTCACTCGCTTGTGGTTGTGGTCTGTTCGTGTTATGTGATTGGTAGGTAATAAATGCATTTGTACAGTTTCATTTATTTCCAGTTTAGAGATAAAGAGATGCGCTATAATATTCAAATTAGTCAGAGGATTTATTTGCAAATACGCAGATATTATTGTGAGATCTACTTTGGATTCAGGAAGGGTAAATTAAGATAAATTAATATTAAGCTCAAGTACACAGTAAGCACACTACCATCTTTGAGCTCAGATTATAAAAATAAAAAAAATAATGTATTACCGCTTGATGGCTGGTGGCCATTTTGAAAGCTGTCTGAAAACTTTCACCGGAAGAGGAGCCCCTTAAATGTGCATCTTAAAACGGTTTAAGCCTTTATTTTGGGATACTAAACACTTAAACTGCAGAATTAGGAGATTAATGTTTAGACTTTAGCATATTATAACCTTTAATCTGGATGTGGGAAATAATTACGGTTTGATCCAAAAGATAGCATAAGTTGCGCATTAGACGCAAGTAGGAAATAACATATTGTACTGAAACCAATATCTTGTGCACTATAAAGGGGTCATAGAATGAGAATTCAAATGTTCCTTGATCCTTTGACAGTTAAGAGTTTGTTATACTATAAAAATACCCTTTAAGTTTCAAAACTCTGCACAACGTGAGATGATTGACAGAATGAGAGCACTAAGAGTTTAACTGACGCAAATCAGGAAGAGGAGAGACAGAGTTCGCTGTTTGAGCTCTTCTTATCGCATAATTCAGTGGAAAATTAATATAAATGTTATTCTGTATGACGAAATATATTACAAACATGTGATGATAAATCATTATTTCTCCAAATATGCGCACAATTGGACTAAGAGCCCTGTCGGATGCTATGCTGGATATTGCATGTATGTGAACACAAATAAACCGGAGAAGACGTGAATGACTGCTTTATAAGTGATGATTTCTATTCAAAATAACGACAGATTCATAATTTTGCACTCCTGGCATAAATTAAGAAATTAATGCCACTGCAAACCAGTTTTATCATAAACAGTGGTCAAATATCGAAGCTGGAGTCTAAATTAGGTCAAATTAGTGTTTTTGGTAAGTGGCGCTGTCAGAAAAAACTAGGGTCCTGGAACTGCGGTCCTAGAACTGGGGTCCTGGAACTGCAGCCTCCGGTTGTGCAGGCCTACCTTTCTCGTAATTTCATACGCGATCAACACTGTCTGTCATCTGCTCAATGCTCATCACTGCAACCTTTCATGTGATGGGAATTGATCATTATGATCAATACTTTTCACGATTCCTTAATCTCGATAGATGTAAATTGTAATAGTAAAAACGTAGTAAAAGTTTTAAAGAGAGTTCCACATGTAATGCTAGCTATTTAATATGCAAATGTGTCAGCCAATCACAGCAGTGGGAGTTTACACTGAAGTCTCACAGCAGACACGCCCCTTCAAACAGAGCTGTTCAAATCAGAGGCTAAAATCAGGTTCGGAAAATATAAATTATGACAATTTTTTATGTTAAAATCATGCTAACATTATAAGGGCACCCCAGGAAACATTATACAATAATCAAATAATCCAGTCTATGACCCCTTTAATGTCTCAATGTAGATTTTGGTGAACTTGGTGTACGTTTACCCTATTTTTATAAGACAAATATAAAAATATAAAACTATTGAAAGTGTCTAGGAGATTTAAACTTAGTTTTACTCATCTGTCTTTGCTGTAAAGGTTACAAACTGTAAAATCTGTCTATGTTCATCAGGTGTGTTTGGTGAGTCAGTGTCAGTGATGGAGGGAGATTCTGTCACTCTAAACACTGGGGTCACTGAAATACATGAAGACGACGATATACTGTGGACATTTGGAGCTACATTTTTTACTATAGCTGATATCAGTAGAGATTCTGGAATTGTTCAGATGTATGATGGACCTGATGGGAGATTCAGAGACAGACTGAAGCTGGATCATCAAACTGGATCTCTGACCATCACAAACATCACAACTGAACATGCTGGAGATTATCAACTACTGATAAGTGGAGTTAAGGGGTCATCAAAAATATTCAGTGTTTCTGTCTATGGTGAGTAGATATCATTTGTTGAAATGGTCATTCACACTGTAACATTAACGCTCAAAATAATTAATTGGTTTGAGTAGGGCCAAATTAAATCATACAAATTAGTTCAATCAAATTTACTTTTATGAGAATTTAGAACTTTCTTTTTCTTTTGAGTTCACAAAACTGATACATTTTAATTAAGTTAAATTGTTTAATTGTTTTGAGTTTTATGAACTCTTTTAATTTAGACAAAATTAAATTGAACTGAAACTGGGTTGGGATTTCTATTTCCCAGGATGCTTTGCCATGACACAAGGGAGAGTAAATGCTAAAATTAAGTGTTATATAATGATTTGTGACAGATTAATGTTGAGTGGGAGATTTAGTGTTTAATCTTTTGTAATGCTAGAAGAGTTTTTGTAATGTTGGGTTTTTCATGGTGACGAGAGCATGAGCTTAATTTGAGAACAGTTAAATGTTTTTAAATGTTGCACTCGTGTATCAAATGCTATACTATGCAAATGCTATCAAAGAATTGTGTCACCAATTAGAAAGGTAGCATTGTTTTATTTAGCTGGTTAAATCCAGCAAAATGTCCACTACTTAAAATATATAAGTTGTGTCATCATGATAATTTTAAGTTGTGTATGAATGAGCTTACTCAAATATTTCAGGTTAAAGGATGTTCACTTTCAAAAAAATAGTTCCTGATAATTTACTCACCCCGATGTCATCCAAGATATCTTCAGTCAAAAAGAAATTAAGGTTTTGGAGGAAAACATTCCAGGATTTTTCTCCATTTAATGGACTTCAATGGCAACCAAATATTCCAATGTTCAAAGAAGGTTCATATGTCCGTCTCAATGCAGCTTCAAATGCTCGACACAATCCCAGTCGAGAAATAAGGGTCTTATCCAGCGAAACGATCGGTTATTTTCAAACAAAAAAAAATGTCTTACAGTCTTGACCCCATTGACTTTCATTTTAAGCGCCTCACTGTAACCTCCATTCTTCTTTTTTTAAAGAAAAAAGTGGCAAGTCATTTTTTTGTGGTAATCAATATGCACCACAAATGCTGTTGATTGAGCTTAACTCTGAATCTTCCTTTAATTTTATTAAAGAAAGCTAAAGAAAGACAAAAAAACACACCCCTCCCTGCAATTATTTGTATAATTATTAAAAAGGTATTTTATTAAATTAATAAAGAAATACCGCAATAATTCACAATTTAATGATGATAGATTGTGTTATATTTTATAATAAAACTATTTATAAACTATTCTTATTACGAATTTGGAAAGATGGTAAGCACGTTTCATTCCCAAATGACTCAAACACACAAATGACTCAAACACACACACACACTGAGTGCAGAGTACCATTTACTGTGAATCGAATCTGAAAATGAACACAATGCTTTACTCTGAATCTTGCAGTGCATCAGACAAAATATTTGTATTCTTATTGGATCACAACCGCTGCTATTGTATGGTTTGTATCAGAGACAGGGTGTATTTACACGACACCGCTCTCAACTTTTTTATGTGTTTTGGCCATTCATTTACACGACAACAGCATTTCAACATGAAAGGTTTTGAAAACAATGCTGTGGCGAGGGGTGTGTGGTTCAGCGAGGTCTGCACAGAGAGAGAGAGAGAGAGAGAGAGAGAGAGAGAGAGAGAGAGAGAGAGAGAGAGAGAGAGAGAGAGAGAGAGATGAGTAAGTAGGTCAAGTCCATAGTGATAAACACCTCGTTGCAGTAATAGCACGGAGAGATTGCAACACTAAGGACGATTTTTTACCTTAAAATAATGTTTCCAAAATCATTTCAGTGATTCATCAAGTCGTAACAGGGTGAAAGGCACTTCTGGATTCGCTTTGCGGTCCTTTTTCTGCTATAACCACACTATGTAAGGTTACCAGATCGGGTCGTGTTTCTGTAGTTCGAATGAGACATAAGAAAACTACAAATTTGACTTGGTTTACGTCAAGCCTTACAATAGTAATTATTTTGCTTTTCTTCGTTTCTGATGTCGCAATACATCATACTTTAATGAAATCATGCAACATATTCTACCTTGTCTGTGGACATCGTTCATTCCAAAGCCGGTGCTGGATAAACAGCGAGCGTGTGAGCGGCGGTAGGCTAAATTATTTACGACAGCGGTAATGGACAATTCCACTTCCAACCTGTAGGGGGACCGCAGAGGAAAAGTTCCTTGGTGTTGCTTTAAAGTCGTTATGTTGAATGTGTGCCAGGATCAATAATGCCGACCCAGACTTCTTCCTTCATTCATACAAACTTCATCACAAATGCCTTCACCATGTCTATGTAAACAGCAAAAACGTGAATTTGTGAAAACTGTGACGTCATGCACTTGTGTATTATGGGCCCTATTCCCTATAAAACCATCAACACACTACACTGAAAATAGTTGTTGGTTAGTTCTCCTTATTTCTCTTTATTCTCTCATGTTTTCCAGCTCGTCTGCCTGTCCCTGTCATCATCAGTAACTCTTCACAATGTTCTTCATCATCATCATCATCAAATTGTTCACTGGTGTGTTCATCAGTGTTGAATGTGAGTGATGCGACTCTCTCCTGGTACGCAGGAACCAGTGAATTGTCCAGCATCAGTGTGTGTGATCTCAGCATCAGTCTCTCTCTACCTCTGGAGGTGGAATATCAGGATAAAAACACCTACAGCTGTGTGCTGAACAATCCCATCAGCAACCAGACCACACATCTGGACATCCACACACTCTGCCACACATGTGCAGGTACAGTACCACAGCACTGATCATATATGTGTTTATGTTCAAATTCACTCACATTAATGACTCTCTCTTTTCTTCTCCTTCAGGTCCTCCAGTCTCAGTGTCTCTGATAGTGTTGATCTCTGCTGGATCTCTGCTGATTGTTGCTATAGTGATGATCTTCTGCATCTGCAGGAAATGTAGAAAACAGGAAGATGAGTCAGAAGTGCAAGCAATTACTGTACAAATATAAATAAGAAACAAATATTAAAACCTTTGTGTTTTAACATCTGTGGTTGTTGTTAATGCAGTTCAGACCCAGGAGTAAGATAGAACTGACTCAGCATTGTGTAAACCAACAACACAACAAAAGGCAAGACATTGCAAGAAGTTGTCGCAGTCAGTTAGTGTGATTGAGGTTTGCAGAATCAGACTATCAGTGAAGGGATGTGGGTGGTTTATCGACTAAACTGTCATTATTATTGCCTATAGGACAAAAAGGGGATAGTTTAAGCATGTTTTTTTTATGCTGTTTACACTTACGTTTATGTTCTGTTTGCACTTCAGTGTTTTCCACAATAACCCTTTCCGGTGATTTGTCCTCTTCTTTAAAACTATTCTGAGCTTCGTTTTTATCAGTAGATGGCACTTTAGGTAAATTTTTGCATAAAAGTAGAACATATCGCAACTTTGTCGTGTCGCTGGACACGTCTCATCCGGTTGCCAACGGTCACTGTCGCGTGTCGCCAGAAATTGCCCGCTCTCCATTGAAATGAATGGTATCGCACCACTTTGTCGCTGGTTGTGTGAACGCTGCTTAAGGTCCTCCAAATCTAGACTATTGCTGGTCCACAAACTAGCATCGTTTGGTGTCAGGGCCTTCAACTTTGCTGCACCCACACACTGGAATTCTGTTCCCCAACATATTCGAAACCTCATCATTACAAAGCCCACCTTAAGACATATATTTCTCCTTATGTTTTTATGATCTCCTTAAAGGTGCCATGTGTAAAAATTGAGGTAAAAATATCCAAAAAATGAGCTACACGCATCAAAAGAATGAGAAGAAATAAGGGCAATAATGTCATTAAAAAAATGTCACGTTATAGTGCTGCAGAGATATCAACTTAATTAGCATTAGCATTACTAGCCACGGCCCGACAGGTGTCGTAATACCAGTTTCGGCCATGGGAGGCGGTATGCGGGCAACATAACCACCAGCCAACCTGCAATACACGAATAACTCGCACGGCTTGTGGGCGTAGCCTACTTGAACCTGATGTCTATCGTGTGGAAAGTACAGCCCACTACTTCATTTCAATTCAGGGAAGAGAGCGGAAGGATGGCTGAAGCCTTTGGCAAGAGACCCCTACAACCACCGCGCTCTGAAGCACAAATCAAATCAGATAAGAAAAGGACCGCTCGTCACGGTCCGGGCTCGAAAGCGCGGGGGACGGCGAGCGAACTGCAGCGCATAGCCCTGTTTTACAATGTTCAGCACCCATTCTGACACGCCCGGGATCGCTCCCCATGCTTTCGCACGCATAGCTAGGGGCAGAATGGTCTCCGTGTTCTGACCGCCGCACTGCGCGGGTTCGAGAAACTGAAACGGAGGTATCAGCGCGGCGCGCGCACCCTCGTTGTCTGAAGAGTGCTGCTCGCTGACGACAGCAGCCGCTGTTTCACATTCAATGACTCGGTCGCTAAGGACGGAGAACAATTTGTGGCGCGAACAGGTCATTTGTAGCCTACTGTATCTTTCAACAGTGTTCGTGTTTTTTTTACTATAGTAGAGATGATCGGTTCACGTGCGCTGTCTGATGTTTACTGCATCACTCGACATGGAGAGGTTGGGTAAAGTAATAATTACAAGAGCTTCACGGTTATCAGATACAAGCATTCAATGGCCCTGTAGTATATATATATATATATATATATATATATATATATATATATATATATATATATATATAAATATAGGTTATTTGTGTTTGCGCACGTGATATCAGGAAGCAATGTAATAACGTTACCTGTAATACACACATGATGGCGATGCGCAAATCGTGTGTTTGTGTGTGTGTGTCACAAATCATTATTGTTTCTTCAACTTATTAAAATATCTTACTTTACTGCAACTATCTGTTTCTGCTTCTTTATCATATTTATAGTGTGTGATTTATAAAATACCATATCCTACATCACATATTTTGATATGTGAGGTATACTGCCCCCATCTGGTATGGAATGTGGAGTATGACTAGATTTTTTTTGCCAGACAATTACACATGGCACCTTTAAGAGAATAACAATGCTATTCAGAGAGAAACCTAGTTCTGTCGCATCACCAGGGGCCTGTTGCACAAAAGTAGAATTAAGACATCCGGGATAAATGACTCAGCTGAGCTCAATGAAGCCAAAACATGTGCATCCAGGCTTAATTGGTTGCACAAAGACCAAGCCAGGATGAGCAGACACGGATTCATTAAGCCAGGTAAACCAATCCTGGATAGGTGCGTGCTCACGGCTCACTCAAATAGACCCCGCCACAGATCACAGATTAACTGATTTACCATGGCAACTAGAGCGCGTACTTTTCCCCGTCGGAAGCACAAATCCTCATGGAGGCATACGAGGAGGTAAAAGATATAATTAAGAAGAAAGGCAACACCGCCACAGTGATAAAGCAAAGAGAAAAAGCGTGGCAAAGTATTGCAGACCGCCTGAATGCGTAAGTAGTGCACAATTACACACTCACCGCTCCGCTGAAACATCACAATTACAATTCAAATATTTAATTCACATCTCCAAAAACGCATTTGTACTGTAATTATGAAACGGTTAAATTTTTAATTGAAATGCACTGCAGATATGAGTGAAATTGTGTCAAGTAACTCCATCACACTGTATAAAGCTATTATAAATTATTATTAAAGCCTTACATTATTATTTAACGTTACTACGCTCAGTACGGTTTAATCTTAGCCGTTGTAGCTTATGTTGTCCACCGTTTTTTTGAGTGTTTCTCCTGCTTTTATTAATGTAAAGCTGCTTCGACAGAATGAAACAATTGTGAAAAGTGCTATATAAATAAAATTTAATTGAATAAATAGATGAGCTATAATAATAATCACTTTAATTTATATAGCGCCTTTCAAAGGACCCAAGGTCGGTTGCTCACTGCACTGCAAAAATGTATTTCTTACTTAGTATTTTTGTCTTGTTTTCAGTAAAAAACAAATATCTAAAAAAAATCTTCAATATTTTCTTGAGCAAAATTACCTAGGAAAATAAGCAAAAAAATCTGCCAGTGAAACAAGAGAACTTTTCTAAAATTAAGTGTTTATGGAAAAAGTAAACTTATTTCAAGAGAATTTTTCTTATTATATTGACAGATTTTTTTTGTTTTTTTTGCTTGTTTTAAGCACACATTTACTTAAAGTTTATATTTTTTGTCTAAACTATAAGGAAGGAGAGGGCCCCCAGAGTGCCACCAGCCATGGACTGGGACAATCCGGCAATCATCTCCTGATGACGACAGTGGTTGGCTGCTGAGGGACCAATATGTGTTGAATTATTTTAGTTAGTATGTGTGCTTTCAATTTTGGTTAAATATGTCCTGCGGTGGCAGAGGAATTTGGTTTTTTTTGGGTTCGTTTTTTTACGAATTTGGCCTCTTATGATGTTTGTGCGGTATACTGTGTGTAATACAAGGCTGCAGGGAGGCTACTGCATCCATTCATTTGTCTGTTCAGTTGATGTGTATGGATTTGTCCTGCATTAATTTAGTGTGCAGACATGCAGGGTGTGTTATATACAGACCTTTGAATGTGTATGTATCATTTTGTATAATATGCTTTGATTCTGTGCTTTCCATCTTGTAGACTGTGACTTCAGTTTCGAAAGGAGCTGATGGTTTACCTGCTTTGTTTTGTCCTTATTCAATAAAGGAACATAATGTTACACATTGTGTTTTTATATTCATATGGAATGTGTATTTGTTTATATGACAGAGTATTAGGGCCACACTGAAGAAAAAGGATAAAGTCATACATTTATGAGGCTGGTTCTTTCTGCAGAAAAGCTACATATTCTTTTTACAGTTTTGATACTTATGACAATGTGATACTTAATATTCTGGCACATCAGCATGTCTTTGTTTATGAAACCATACTGAAGTACAATTTCACGAAATGCCCCACATCTGTCATTTTAACAACTGTCCTCCTTTAAAACAACTGGTTACAATATTATGACTTGTCTTTTTTTTTTTTCTCTGTGGCCCTAATATTCTATCATTTTATATATAGCCATATATATATATTATATATATATGTAAATATATATATATATTTACATATATAAATATTATATATAGCCTTATAGTCTATGGGAAACTGTAAATTATCTAATGATAGTAACATCATCTAAAAATCATTATTTATCCAAAATGATTGAAATTAATGATCACAAACGTTTAAATAATGACAGTGGGTCTAGTTATATGTGATAATGTATAGTGAGCAGTGAAATAACTATTGGTTTCCATTTGTGGTGACTGCTGACTGACATTAGGGATGAGATTAAATAGATCCTGGAATTTAGCCTGGTCTGGAGCAGGCTAGCTCCACAGAATAAATCTCCATGGTAATTTATACCATAACATATCCTCCTGCCCCCTATCCAGCTTTAGTGCAACCGGATTACGGATCAATTGAGCCAGGATCACCAAGATATCCTGGCTTAATCCCTTATCCTAGTTTTGTGCAACAGGCCTCAGGTTCCTAATTAAGTTGTTTGTTTCCTTTCAGAACTCGAAGACGGAGTCTGTGTATGAAAAAGTCCCCAAAGAAAAAAATATATTTTTAGTTTATCATAATTATGGAAATTTATTTACCTGACGTTCATTGTTAAATATTAATCACAACCTTCACTGTGCTCCTTTGTCTGTAATTTGCTGTTCTTATTTTATTCTTTTTGCAAAATATAATTGAATATTAAGTGCATTGCATTGATTACATTATCACTCAGCTGGATATTTTGTCAAATTTAAAACAAGCACATCATCGCTCTCTAGTGTCCAAAGCAGAAAATCTCTTCTAATAATACCACTACTTTCCCGACAGGGTGCCCTACAGTATACTATAAATAGATGCTTCTGAACACAGCACTCCAGAAACTAAAAGCAGCTCTCACACAGATACCATTTCTCAAATTAAATGATCACACAAAGCCTCTCACAATACAGGCTGATGCTTTGAAAGATGGTCTGGGTGCTTGCCTGATGCAGGTGGGAGCTCCATGCAAGAACTGAAGAGGTGTATCCACTTATATCCTTTTGCAACAGTGTAAAGCACTAACTGTCAAGAGTTCAAATATATAATAAGAAGACTCATTGTTACTGAACTGAAGATTGACAAATTATTGAATATTGACAGATATGATATGTGTTCTGTTATGTGTTTTATAGGTGGGTACAGAGTTGATTTGAGTTTGCAAATATAACAAAGAAAAAACAAACAAGCAGGAATCTTCTGATCCTCTTGATAATTTTTTTTTTGTTTTTGTGGTATTGAATAGAATGTCATGTTTAAAATGGCGGTTGTTCTGAATACAGGTTTAATGAAGGGGGGGGGGGGGGGGGGTGTTCAACCACCATTATGTGGTTGAAAACACTGAATAGTTGTATGACAAGCACTGAGCGCTTCTGTCTCTGGCTCAGCGCCAGCCAATGCGCCAAAGCACGTTTGAATGTAGCAGTTGATCACGTGATGCACTGACCGCTCTATCGTACGCTCCAGGGACCAGCCAAGACTGATCACACCGATGTGATCGTACGTGCAAAAGGGTTAAAACGGAAAAAATTTTTTTTCCATTTTCATATTTTTGAAAAAGCTCCAGGGAGCCACTAGGGCGGCGCTTAAGAGCCGCATGCGGCTCTAGAGCCGCGGGTTGCCGACCCCTGCTATAGACCAACCGATAGTTCGCATCACACTGGTTCCCTGGACAAAAAACCCAAAAGGATTTTCCCAGGCTTTTGGATTATCACGAAAAACAAGCTCTGTGATCAACAAAAGTTTATGATACTTGCACGTTTTGTCCATTAAGATAATTATCACAGATGAACACATGAATTTTGAAGCCTAAATGCAGTTGGCAGGAGTAAAAAGCTAAAGGTAGGCTATAAGCGGACAACATCACGATCCACGGTAACATGAATTCAACGTCACCAATAAGCTTCCGACAACTCTTTCAGTTTTTATTAAATAAAAATTTGAATAGTTTATAAGAGCACAATTATAAGCATAACAATGTTGTATAAGTGGACTGAGTTTACATGTCCAGCGTGATGAACATTTACGTTTAATTTCCGTTAATAACGTTTAATTTCCCTGACACGTTTAATCTCCGACAGCCTCTGTAGTCCCATATTTAGCCACTTGTTAGCATCCGCCTTTTTCAAGAAATATAATAGCTTCAAAAAATCACGAGTGGGGTAATACTGATGGATTTTATGTTGTAGAATAAAACGTGAAAGTGTCTTGAGCTTGTTATTTCAGCCATTTAACCAAAACAACATTCAAAAACCCCGTTGACTTCGGGACTATGGGACCAGAAGTGCTAAAATGCAACTCGCTTCCGCGTTTTGGCCTACAAAGTGATGTCATACTTGCACCACTCTATAGGGGGTACACGCTTTCCAGACAGCAGAGGATGTCCCCTCCGTCATGTCTGGTAAATCCAGAATTATGATTTTAGTGTCCCGTCATCAAAAGCAGTCAGTTGAGCTAAGTAGTGTCCAAAAACAATAGACTAGTCCAGCAAGGAAAGTCACTCGCTTCATTCCCACGCGGTGGTGGCTCGTCAAGAGAGGCACAACCTACCCACAATTTTTTTTTTCATAGGTGCCGAATCAGCGAAACGCGAGTCTGAGGGGATAGAGTAGGGGAGACAAAACCATAGCCGAAGACTTGTGCCTCCTTTGGTAAAAAAAAATGATTAGCCAATAATCACCATAGAGGATTTCACTTTCAGCGATTAGCAGTGTTGAGAAAAGTAACATGGCAGAGGAGGCTTGGTATGCGAAACAATCACAGAAGAGACGTAAATGATGTGATATTAGTTTGAACTTATACCGCTAATGTACCAACTACATATGGAGAGTAGAGATAAGCTAAGATATAGGCTACAGCAATCAGCAGCACTAAACGGCCATACGTGCCCTTTTACACAGACATTTAAAGGATGGAAGGGTGGATTTTTGCTTTAAGTGATAGGCTAGGTGAGTAAAATTATATTTATATTGTCTAGCTCCACCGCCTCGAGCGTCCTTGGTGGCAGATTCTGCTCTGATTAACTCGATGGCACAGTGACAGCCATCCCTCCTTCCTCACGGGTTTTCGCCACCAATGTAGCAAGGTTTAATAGTTCAGGGAAGGAGGCGGGAAACAGTGAACGTTCAAGGTAACTTTAATTCCCAAAGTAAACAAACAACAAAACTAAAGCGTAAGCAACTCATGGACAACTGCCCCATATAAACAATAAAACACAACATTAATTTACCAGGCCTGGTCCTCTCTTGTCCTTCACTGTCTCCTCCTTTTATCCTCCCAGAGATCCTCCGTGAAAAATGCTCTTTTCCTATGGCACAGTGCCTCAAGCAAAACTCTTTGATATCTTTTAAAGTGCCCCTATTATATTTTAAAGTTTCCTATTGTTGTTTTGGATTCTCCTACAACAGGTTTACATGCATCAAAGGTAAAAAAAAACTGTTTCATTTCCTCATAATATACATTTGCACATCACCACATTTTCAATGATTCTCAAACGACTCGTCAGATGAATCAATCTCTCTAAATCCCTCCTTTCCACGAGCTACTCTGCTCTGATTGGCCAGACATCTCAGTCTGTTATGATTGGTTTACCGCATACAGCGCGCGCAGAGCCGAGCACGTGTGTTGACAACAAAAACGCCTATTGTAACACCAACTCTGCTTGTCCCGAGGCTTCCTACATCGTAGACTAAACACAGTAACGGACAATGACGTCGGTTTTACCATATCAATCCGAGTGCGCGTGCGATGATGAAACATTGAAAGAAGTTATTCAACCTGAACCTCCATCGCAAGGACGACTCGAGCAAGACGTTTCTCAGTGATACACTACTCAGTTTGAGGTACATTATGGGATGTTGCAACTGTAATTAATTAGCATCCGCATGTCTATTAACAACACGATTATTTTACTTTTACTTATTTATCTACCGAGTATTTTTCTAATTTATTGCGGTGAACGTGGAAACTGTATCAATAACAGTAGCCGAGCTCTAGCGTGAATGACTGATGTAACATAAACGTTAAAACAAATCTTGCTCCATGCATAATCTCTCCTCAAAGTAGTGAGAACGACAGACAATCTGCATTAATAAAAGTTTAAAGTTTTAGGTAATAGCACCCACAACTGATTAGCAGAAGTATTTCAGTAAGACAGTGATAATGTGAGTAAACCAGTTAGCTGGAGACCTACACAATATAAAACTCAGAACTAAGAATTTTGCGGTTTGCGAATCCTGCATTGAACTCTGAGATTTAAGAAGCCGTCGTCAGTAAAATGAAGGAAACACAGCCAAAGTTTAGGATTATACTGCTGTGGTATCATGGTAAAGATTAATTTTAACCACTGATTCTTCACATGCTCGTCTTTGGGCAGTGAAAACGGGCTTTACCTTCACATTGTAGAGCACAGCGTTTTTTTTTTAACCTGGTAAGCATTCATTATCACAGTTGTAAACACACCAGCTTTATTCCATTACGGGGTTTGGCATCACAGCGGGTTTGTTTCCAGCTGGACCTTTAAAAAACACATCACGTATGAAATCTAAACAACTTAACTACAATTAAAACATTTTGACAAAAAGTTTTAGTGGTTTTTACTAGAAGTGATACTACTTGTCTTTATCGACAATAGTTTATCATCCTGCTTCAATCAATGCATCTGTAGATAAAGAGTCTGAGCTGTGCATAGAAGCAGGAAAAGGCCCCTCACCAAACTAAACCTAAATACCCCTTCTCTCTCTCACAAACAAGCTTGTCCACCAACAGATCAAACATTTCTGAAGACAACCGACCGCAGAGGTTTCAGTTTGACTCAAGCTGAAGTTCAGTAAAACTAGTACTGTGAGGTGGCAGACGGTTTTTACTTTGTACTTTGTTTTGTTTTTACATACACAACAAATGATAAATTGTATACAATCATTTTTAAATCAATAGGGGTTAGGCTCAATTTCACACAATATTTTTCTACTTTTACATATTAAACACACATTTTTTTTTTAAATGAGTGAATATATAAAATGAAGAATGTCTTCATGTGAGCATGTAGACCTAACACTCTGTGTGTGTGTGTGTGTGTGTGTGTGTGTGTGTGTGTGTGTGTGTGTGTGTGTGTGTTCGTGTGTTCGTGTTCTAGGAGGGTCCAACTCCGAAGGAGAAGCTTCACACATCAGATAAGCAGAGAGAGCAGACAGTCTTATCAGAGCAGACGTTTTGCTGAAGAACAGAGGACATTTTTTCAGATGTTTTTTTGGTTGTGTTTGTGCTGCTGGAGTCTGATGGGTAATTTATAAAAACATTTTTATGGACTGTGGACTGATTGATTTCTTTCAGTTGCAGGGTAACAAATCTGCTGCTACAGTTCAGATTACATTATTTACTACTTTTACTGTGTATGTACCAGATCAATATCATGAGATTTACTTAGTTTAAATTCAGGTGTCTGTGATTAATTCGAATTATAAGTGGAAATTTCGAGGCATTCTTTTGTAAAATTGTGACTATACATTTATTTTGCTCAGAAATCCAAAACCTCAATAGAACCGCTTTCAAATCTCTGGTATTTTTCTTTTCTGATTTTCACGGTCTTAATTTCTAAGACTTCAAATGCACACTCTTCCAGCAATTTCTCAGAATTAAACCTTTACTTTCAAACTGTATCATCATGTATTTATTTATTCAAATATATTATGTAACATCACACATTTATTTTAATCTATAGTAGCTAAGTTTAAAAAACATATTACAGATACAATCTTTTTCATTTACAATGTCTTTGCTGTTGCTGGATGTTCTTCAATTCATATTTGAAAAATTCAATCTACATCTGATTTTGTAAACCAACAGGATTCTTAATCTGTCCATGTTCTCCAGGTGTGTTTGGGGCCGAAGCAAATGAAATACAGTCAGTGTCAGTGATGGAGGGAGATTCTGTCACGCTAAACACTGATGTCACTGAAATACGTAATGATGACATAACATGGACATTTGGAGCTGAAAAGTCTCTCATAGCTAAAATTAAAAAAAAGAAACAAATCTTCTCCACATATGATGTTCCTGATGGGAGATTCAGAGACAGACTGAAGCTGGACGATCAAACTGGATCTCTGACCATCACAAACACCACAACTGAACATGCTGGAGTTTATCATCTACAGATGTTTGGAGCTAAACTGACATTTAAAACGTTCAATGTTTCTGTCTATGGTGAGTAGTGTTATGGAAATTTTACATTTAGATATGTTCCTTTTACTTTTATATGGGTACAACTTTTATTAACGTTGAAGATGTATTGTTTACTCATGAGAATTTAAAGGAATATAATCATATAAGCAAAAAGCACATTATTAAAGATATAAAATCAAGCTTTTTTAGAAATGTAAGTTAGAACAAGCTTGAAGGAACAAAATGTTCACTATGTCATGTGAAGACTATGTGTGAAAAATATGTGCGCAGCTTTGATCGAACTAAAGATAGACAAGATGTGTGAAAAAGAGCAGCAGCTAAAAAACAGGAAACTTTTGCAGACATGACGTTGCTCAGACCAGTTAGAATTTGGGTTGGACATGAGATAATGAGCTAAGACATCTCCCTTTAAGGTAACAAAGGATTTTTTACACAGGGTGTGTTAGGGTATATAACCTTGGCGAAAGGGACTAGCCTTCGCCTTCTCATGTCAGATGCTCTCTGTGTGAGAATGCCATAGACCTTCTCATATCAGACGCTGTCTGTATGTTGAACGTCTTATTTCATGCATGAAATAAAATACTTTGTTTAATCTCTTGAGAATCGACTTTGTCTCCTTCATCCAGGTTTTAATATTGAGTAATTTTCCACATCAGTAGAGATCACCAATCCTGCCTTCCACATTCTTTATTAATTAGTTACATATTGAAATGTTTAATCATTTATATTTTGAGATCACAAACATGATCACTAATTGTCAACACACTGATCCAAAAATATGATTGTTGTTAGATTGATCCAGATTTCTCTTCATTATCTGATGTTTTCCAGCTCGTCTGCCTGTTCCTGTCATCAGTAGAGATTGTTCTTCATCATCATCATCATCATCATCATGTTCATTGGTGTGTTCATCAGTGTTGAAAGTGTGTGATGCGACTCTCTCCTGGTACGCAGGAATCAGTGTATTGTCCAGCATCAGTGTGTGTGATCTCAGCATCAGTCTCTCTCTACCTCTGGAGGTGGAATATCAGGATAAAAACACCTACAGCTGTGTGCTGAACAATCCCATCAGCAACCAGACCACACATCTGGACATCCACACACTCTGCCACACATGTGCAGGTACCACAGCACTGATGATATTAGTTGAAGTCAGCGCTGATATTAGCGTTTATTGACTGATCTGATCTCAGTTTGATGTTTTTATTCCTCAGACTCCGTCCACTGTTGTGGTCCTACTGAAGCTGTGATCCGATTGGTCTTTTCTGCTCTGGTGGGCGTGGCTACTGTCATTCTCGTGGTTTATGACATCAGATCCAGAAGAGCTGAACAAGATCAAGCACATATTCACACATTGGGAGAGTAAATTGTCCTTTATCATTCTCACATATTTTAATCTATTAATCTTCATTTATTTTTAATGTCTTTATATATTAATCTGCTAACATCAATGTTTTTTTATTGGCACACTCTAAAAAATGCTGGGTTGTTTTAACCCAATTTTGGGTAAAATATGGACAAACCCAAATGTTGGGTTAAAAATGTAATGTAAAAATGTAACAACGGCTGGGTTTGTCCATATTTTACCCAACATTGGGTTGAAACAACCCAGCATTTGCATCTTAATAAAAAATACAAAATAAATCACTTTGAAGTTCAAGAGTCTCACCCTCTTTTTGTTATTTCACAAGGTCACCTGCCCATCCAGTCTTGATTAATAATGGTAAACACATTGTCGGCCCAAAAAAAAGTGGGTGTATTCAGTGTGGAGCTCTCCCGGTTCTGTTATTTGGACTTTTTGTATCTCACCACTTTCTGCCAGTTAGTCGTTTGTTGTCTTAGTCACTCATTATGTTCAGCTGTGATGTATGTCACATTATCACGTGTACTTAAGTTCAGTTTGTGTTTCATTGTATCGTCTATGTTACGTGTGTGTTGCTCTCTCTGTTCAGATTTACCTTTATGACATTGGATTTATTAAAGACTGTATTCTCTCTTCATCATTGTGTTCGGGTTTCATCATCTACAACACAACGCAGTGACAGGAACATTAAGCAAATGCACTAGACCACAACTAACTTTTACACTCAGAAAATGTGTTAAAAAAACAGTAAATATTGCTGAAATAGGTTTATGCATAAAATAAGTTTTACAATTTACCAGCAGAACAATTAATTTGTTTTTTAAGGATGTTTAGATATTTTGAGTGAAAAGCAAGACACAAAAAACTCTTCAATATGCTATTATAATAAACATTGCTATGTAATGGATAATGTAATGTAATGGATTATAGAATACAGAAGTGCATATAAACACATTCTGTCATGTATGATACTCTACAGCCGAGATGGACCTGGTGTTCAATTTAAGAAAAATAAGCATGATCCAGGTATGAGAGATAAACACTTTAACATTGCTATATTGCTCAGGCTTTTGGAAAAACCAATAATGTGTATATTTTTTGCCTATACTGGTTCAAAATAGATTTCCAACAAAACTGTGCTACACTTCATTTCTGTACATAAATACAGAAGACAGATCCTAGTCTCTGGGTTCTTAAGATGTCGAATAAAGACGCAGCAGGATAGATTCACAACACTACTTTAATTCAATTCACTCTGAACACACACACACACACACAACCCCGTGACCCCCCCTTTACTGCCCCCTGGTGCCCAGCCAATGTAACAATATTATAGATCACACCACAGTCTCAACTATACTTTACTCCACAGGGTTTGGGGTTTTCAGAGTGTATTGCTAAAGGGCCCGTTTACACGTCACCATTTCCAACTAAAAACGGGAAACTTTATGCATTATTTTCATTTACACAAAAATCGAGCGTCAGTTCTGGCAGGTCACGTTAGTCAAGCTCGCATCAGCTGACTCTCAGCTGATCCACGTCTACCTATAGGAATACTACGTCTGTCACCGTATACATATATAAGCTCCTTCAGTATTATCAGCAGCTATCGCGTTTCTCAGGAGTGAATTACCCTCCTCCCTCCCCAGCTCCTCCTCTCATCGTCAGTCAGGATTCGGCATTCTGACTCCCCTTTAATCAGACCAAATTCTCAATTTGATGTGCATTAAAATCTTTATTAATGAATGATATCTGCAATACATTCATGTTGGTTCAGTTCCGTTTACCCTAAGGAGGGTTATTGCTGCTCTATCGGCTCTTATCGCTGCATGGATGCGCAGGGAGTTCTTGCCCATGAACAGCCAATCTAAACTGTATGCTAATTGTCTTTCATATTTGACGATAGTCGTCCTGACCGAAACAGTTTTACGCACCTGAAAACACAAACTTTAAAAAAAAATTTTTTAAAAAGGGATTCAAAGTGCAAGTTTTTAAAAATGATATTCTCTCCATGTAATCTACAAAAAGGGTGAATTTGTGAAAATGGTGTCATGCACATGTGTAAACCCCATCATCTCGCAAGAGCTGATGAGAACTCAAGAGGGCAATGACCACAGTGTTGTTTTTTTTTAATATATATATATATATATAACAAAGGTTTATTATACAACACTCAAAAGCAGCGCAAGGTGGAATTAGAAGTGGCAAAGAAACAAACACAAAATTGTAACAGTTACAGACAAGCGGGTTCCCACTCATACAATAGCAATGGCTCTGCAAATAAGTAAAACAAACACAATTTCACTCCAAACTACAAAGTAAATGTAAATTAAGGCAAACCACTACCAGTTGTTCCCCCGACCTTAACAGAGTAAACCATAAGAAGATGGGAACCCCCTGTTATTTGTAGGTCCACAATAAAACAAAACAAACACAATCTCACAAATAAAATTACTTTCACACTTATAAAATACAATTCATGATCACTCAATTAAATATTTACAGGAATTTAAAAAAAGACTTAAAACCATTAAACATAAATCACAGATTACAATATAAAACGCTTAAAACCAATCTCCTTCAATTATTCATTTGAGAATAATTGAAGTAAAATATAGATGATTCAAAGAATGTCACATGTGTGTCTCTCACTTGTAGTGAGAGAAGATTCTGTTTATGTACCTGGGGAGGCAGAAGGGAGAGGCACTCCAGAGAACAGACGAACAAGGACCTCTGACCTAGATGTCAGAAGGCCATTTGGTGAAGGAGGGCTTAGTGGGCCAACTAGTGACGTAAACTAGATATGGTTCCTGTGTCTATGGAAAACTACTGGGAGGATGGCTCTGGGGGAAGAAGACCTTGGAAGAACTAGGATAAAAAGCTGGTTCAGTCTGTCTGGGGGGGGTGTCACTCTTCTGCACAGGGTAACAACTGTGTATTAGACTGTTCCTATTCTTGCAAGAATAAATACTTCTATTTTTTTATAATTTGACTGTGAGTGTCTCTTACGCAGTGATGTTTGTTTGATGAATTTTTGCCACAACAAGAGCAATAGGCTACCTGTAGATGTATCTGCTTAATTCTCTGAGGCACCAATCAACACATTTCCCATAAGGACACCAAAACAAAAAGCATAATTTATCGATAATAAATCACAATCCTTACCTTCACAAATCAGTTCTGCTCATTAATCAACTGGTCTTTTCATCTGCGATTACACAGCCTTGAGAAACACCACACAGCGTCTCCTGTTCAACACACGGTACCACAAAGAGGAAACCCAAAGTTTGAATTCCTTATCTAGTGCCTTGACTTATGGGCTTTGTGGTCCATCTAATTTGTAGTCTTACACCTTCTAGCCTATTACATGTATTCAGTAAGCATGTAGTGTTTCTTTACAAAGTGACATCGCCCACTACTGGCCTGGCAGCAGAATACAGTGTTTAAGTTGTTTTAATGGATCCGTGTGAACGGGGATCTTTATACGTTGTCCTCTGTATGCAATTTTATGTTTTTTGATGCAACAGGCCTCAAGGGTTAGAGTTACTGTAAACCATAAACATTAGCAACATAGTGACTTTTCCAGTAACAGCAACAGAAGAGAGTTTCAGCTGATCTGCTTCTCTTAATTATCTTCAGTGTCCATTTCAATCATTGTATTAAAATTATAAATGATTTTACATTGTTTTCCTGGCAGCCTCGGCCTGAGTCTGATTCAAGGACGTCTTCTTCCTCAAAGGAATGTCTTTCGGATCTGGGGGCGAGCTATCACATGTGATCATTCTCCTGTAAGCAAATACACATTCACAAAAGGGAAAAGTAATGAGGAGGATTGATGTTTCAGTTACACGAAAACACACACACACACACACACACACACACACGCACACGCACACACACGCACACGCACACACACGCACACGCACGCACACGCACACGCACACACACGCACACACACGCACACACACGCACACACACGCACACACACACGCACACACACGCACACACACACACGCACACACACACGCACAGGTAAAAAGTAAATGTCCCTTTTTCAGAATACTGTATTTTAAAGATCATTTTGTAAAAAATTAATTAAATAAAAAGCTGTGTGAATATGCCATATATCTGCTGCAAGAGGCATGAGGACAGCATATGTGAACAAAGCAATAAACTACAGAGTCTGTGATGTAAGATCTGTAAGTCTGTTATATATATTTCCGTTCAAACGTTTGGGATCAATAAGATTTTTTTATGTCTCTTATGCTCACCAAGGCTACATTTCTTGGATTAAAAAATACAACCAAAAATATATATATATATATATATATAAATAAATATAGCTGCAAGCAGCGATTACGGGCCCAAGCCGGTGGCACCGCCACCCTGGTGCCTTTAGTTACACTAAAGGCACCGGGCTGGCGCTGCCACCGGCTTGGGCCCTCCATCGCTGCTTGCAGCTATATTTATTTATATATATATATATATATATATATATATATATATATATATAAAGCCGCCACCCCGTTGCCTTTCGGGTTCCTGTGCACGACGGGCAATAACGTAACCCCGCTTTGACTGTCGAGAAAAAGTCTGCTTTAGAGCTTGTATCAGTGTGAGTCTTTCTGCTCCCCTCCAAACACACACAGAAAAGGGGGGCTGTCTGTGTGTGTGCCCTCCCTCCCTCCCTCCCCACACACACACACACACACACACACAGAGAGAATGGCAGGGGGAACTCTGTCAGAGAGAGACAAAACCACATTCAAACCAAAATATCTGACTTCCTGTTGGTTGGAGCTAATGACTGTAAATGAGAAAGTTGTCCGGATCGATAAGCACAATATACAGACCAAGTTTTGTGACTGTAAGTAAAAATAACCCCCCCACTTTAGTCAAAAGTATCTTGAAAGTAACACACTTCCTGCTGCCAGTTGGTGGCGCTATAACTTTGACTCACAATAGTCACATCCATGTGATCGGCCTCTTACAACAAACACACTGCTGAAGTTTCATCAAGATCAATAAATGTATGAAGACGTTATAACACATTGTGTTTTTCTTTTCTCGCCATAACTTCGTTTCCTCGCCACGGCCAAACCATTCGAGATATCAAAAATCCGTCCGCAATTTAGCGTCCTCAATGTCTTGACTTCATGCTGACCGAGTTTGGTGAAGATCAAATAAAATTTCTTGGAGGAGTATATAAAATTCCAGGGGCGTTCGTTTTCATACAACCCATAATAGCCGACTTCCTGTTGGGCTGGCGTAAAACTTAGAGCACGAAAGTTGTTCGGCCCGATGAGATCTATATGTGTACCAAGTTTCATACTAATTCATGCAATATTCAGTTTGATATATGGACCAAGTTTTCGGACCCCGTTAAAGGGGGCGCTGTTGAGCCCCCCTGCCACGCCCGGGTACCAGCTTCAGCCCGGCCCTGATGGCCGCAGGTTCTGACCTGTGTGCAAAGTTTCAAGAGTTTTCGAGCACGTTAAGGGCCCCAAAAGTGCCCGAGAAGTCCCACACAGCAGAGAAAGGGTTAAAATAAAGCCCCCCCTCCTCTCTCACACACACAGACACTGAGAGAGACTGGCAAAATTCCCATCAAATCACATTCAAACCAAAATATCTGACTTCCTGTTGGTCGGAGCTAATGACTGTAAATTAGAAAGTTGTCCGGCTCGGGGAGATAAATATAAATACCGATTTTTGTTACTGTAGGTAAAACTAATACCCCATTTTTGACTAAAGGTGGCGCTACTGAGCCCCTTACCACGCCCGTTTCTGAAACTTTGCACAAGTGTACTAGGCAATAAATGTAAAGTGTCTGTCGAGTTTCATGCAATTTCAAGCATGCTAAGAGTCTCAAAAACTTTAAAAAAGAATATTAAAGTTTGCTGCGTTGCCATGGCAACAGTATTTAAGATATCAATAATCCTTTCACAGGTCTACATCTGCCGTGTGTTTACATTATACACATAAAGTTTGAAGCAAATCGGGTAAAAATAAGAGGGTGATTTTAAAGCATTTTGAAAGTGACACACTTCCTGCTGCCAGTTGGTGGCGCTATAACTTTGGCTCACAATAGTCACATCCATGTGATCGGCCTCTTACAGCGAACACACTGCTGAAGTTTCATCCAGATCAATTAATGTATGAGGATGTTATAACACACTTCCTGTTTCCAATATTCGCCATAAATTCGTTTCCTCGCCACGGCCAAACCGTTCGAGATATCAAAAATCCCCTGGCAATTTTTCATCCTCCATGTCTTGACTTCATGCACACCGAGTTTCGTGGTGATTGGTTGAATTTTCTAGGAGGAGTATTTTAAATTCCATTGCATGTGTTTTTTAAACTACGCCAAATAGCCGACTTCCTGTTGGGCTGGGGTAAAAAGTCCGAGCACGAAGGATATATGAACCGATGAGATCTATAAGTGTACCGAGTTTCATATTATTACACGCAAGCGTGATTGATTTATGGACCAAGTTTTCGGACCGCGTTCCAGGGGGCGCTGTCGAGCCCCCCTGCCACGCCCGGGTCCCAGCTTCAGTCCGGCTCTAATGGCCGCGGGTTCTGACATTTGTGCAAAGTTTCAAGAGTTTTTGAGCACGTTAAGAGACCCAAAAGTGCCCGAATAGTCGTAAGAAAAATAATAATAATAATAATAATAATAATAATAATAATAATAATAATAATAATAATCCGAAGGAAAACAATAGGGCCTTCGCCTTTTCAAGGCTTGGGCCCTAAAAATGTAATATTGTGAAATATTATACAATTTAAAATAACTTTGTTCTATTGGAAAATATTTTAAACTGTAATTATTCCTGTGATCAAAGCTGCATTTTCAGCATCATTACTCAGTCTTCAGTGCACACAGAGTTTTGCTTTAGAGTTAGCTCCTTTCTTGCTTGAAACTTATTTGGAGAGTATGCTTCTGAAACACTTCCACTATACTTTATCACATGGATTACTTACTTTACCTAAACCTAAGAAAGACATTCTTCTGATGGATAACTGGCGTCCAATCTGTTTGTTAAACTGCGAGTATAAGATATGAGCTTTGTTGCTGGCTAAAAGACTTAAACGTGTTCTGGGTACAATAATGACACTCCGGTTTCATCCCAAAGAGGCGTATTGCTAACAATATACGCCTTGTTTTAAATTTGTTGGACTATGATGAACTGATTAGAGATTAAAGTTTTATTCTTTTTTTTTTTTAGATTTGTTATAAAGCCTTTGATTCCTTTGAACATGAATGTATTTTGCAATCCCTATATAAATTTTGTTTTTATTTAATTGTCATAATAAAAAAAAATATATATATATAATATATAATATAATATATATATACATGTAAAAAAGTATATATGTGTGTTATATGTATTTACACCACTGTTCTTTAAAAGGTTTTTGTGCACAGTAAATCTCATATCTGTAATACTTACATTCTGTGATACTGCTGCATGCCGGCTCTTGTGGCGATAGTAAATTACAGCACCAGTTACAACAGCAGAAACCAGCAGAACAGCAACAACTATTCCTGCTACAGCTCCTGAAGATAAACCTGACTGTGGAACACCTACAGAGAAACAGTCATTATTACGAGAGAGCGACTGATAATCCATCCAGTCCTTACCAATATATTTGACTGATAACTACACCTTTCTAATTTTGTCATTGGGTGTATGACTTGTTTTAACTGATAAATGCGACTTTTGTTTTTAGCAACTGCAGTTCAAAAAACATCAGCACTGTGAGCTAAACTAGAAGCAGCACTCACAGGAAAACTGGCTGATATTATGCAGTTTGCATGTCAATAACATTAAACAAAGTGTCACTGACTCAAAACTTACTATTTTAAACAGTCCAACACTTATTGAGTAGATTTAAAATATTGCAATGATTGTCAGATTCCTCAAAGGAAAATACACTGAATGACTCACTCACCAATGACAGTAAGATTGAATCTCTTCACTCTGCTGAAGCTGCTGCTGCTGATCAGCTGTTTATATTCTCCAGCTCCCATTTCCCATTTCAGCTGATCTGCTTCTCCTAATTCTCTTCAGTGTCAATTTCAATCATTGTATTAAAATTATAAATGATTGTACATTGTTTTCCTGGCAGCCTCGGCCTGAGTCTGATTCAAGGATGTCTTCTTCCTCAAAGGAATGTCTTTCGGATCAGGTGGCGAGCTATCACATGCGATCATTCTCCTATAAGAAAATACACATTCACAAAAGGTAAAAGTAATGAGGAGGATTGATGTTTCAGTTACACGAAAACACACACACGCACGCACGCACGCACGCGCGCACACGCACACGCACACGCACACACACACGCACACACACACACACACGTAAAAAATAAATGTCCCTTTTTCAGAATACTGTATTTTAAAGATCATTTTGTAAAAAATTAATTAAATAAAAAGCTGTGTGAATATGCCATATATCTGCTGCAAGAGGCATGAGGACAGCATATGTGAACAAAGCAATAAACTACAGAGTCTGTGATGTAAGATCTGTAAGTCTGTTATATATATTTCCGTTCAAACGTTTGGGATCAATAAGATTTTTTTATGTCTCTTATGCTCACCAAGGCTACATTTCTTGGATTAAAAATACAACCAAAAAACTGTGATATTGTGAAATATTATACAATTTAAAATAACTTTGTTCTATTGGAAAATATTTGAAACTGTAATTATTCCTGTGATCAAAGCTGAATTTTCAGCATCATTACTCAGTCTTCAGTGCACACAGAGTTTTGCTTTAGAGTTAGCTCCTTTCTTGCTTGAAACTTATTTGGAGAGTATGCTTCTGAAACACTTCCACTATACTTTATCACAGGGATTACTTACTTTACCTAAACCTAAGAAAGACATTCTTCTGATGGATAACTGGCGTCCAATCTGTTTGTTAAACTGCGAGTATAAGATATGAGCTTTGTTGCTGGCTAAAAGACTTAAACGTGTTCTGGGTACAATAATGACACTCCGGTTTCATCCCAAAGAGGCGTATTGCTAACAATATACGCCTTGTTTTAAATTTGTTGGACTATGATGAACTGATTAGAGATTAAAGTTTTATTCTTTTTTTTTTTAGATTTGTTATAAAGCCTTTGATTCCTTTGAACATGAATGTATTTTGCAATCCCTATATAAATTTTGTTTTGCAAAACTGTCCGAACGTTATACAAAAATGGAAACTGCTCAATTGATCTGAAGTCTGCACTTCTCCAAGTTAATGTGTTTAGAGAGGTTCGTTCGCCAGGGTTGCCCAGTATCGCCTTATTTGTTCTTGATGGACGCTCAACTCATACTTTGCTGGTGAATAGTCAATCACAAGGGGTTACATTCACGTTTATGCATTTGGCAGACGCTTTTATCCAAAGCGACTTATATTGCATTATCCTATACATTTATACATGGGTATGTGCAATCCCATGGGATCGAACCCACAACCTTGCGTTGTTAACGACTGAGCTACAGGAAAGCCATGTTAATATAGCAGATGCACACATTATCATAACCTTATTAGCTGATGATATACCATACTCTTTTATTAAAACGACTTGCAGATCCCTATCGCTCATGATCTTATCAAAATTTTCTCAAAAGCTTCTGGTCTATCTTTGAGTTTAGATAAATGTGAACTCCTTCCCTTAAAGCCTCGTTCTGCTCCATTCCTGCACAATATTCCTGTTAAGTCTCAACGGGTGAATTATTTGGGTATTACAATTTGTAAAGATGTCAATGCGAAAATTAAAATTAGATCCAGAAATTACTAAAACTAAGAAAAAGCTTAATTAAGCTAGATAGACCTGCTCTTTCTTTGCATGTGGACAAGACCATTTGTGTAGAGGTTGTAGAGGTCTTCTACCTCTTGGATACATCCTTGCGAGACAGCAATAGGGAAGATTTGCTTTTTATCTAGTCCCTCTCCCAGGAATAGAAAGATTAGATTAACTTTTCAGGGGTGCGTTTCCCAGAAGCATCGCAAGCCAACTATGTGCGCAAGTTCCGTCGTTATCAGCATAGTTCAATGAGTTGGTGTTTCCTGAAAGCATCGTTCTTTTTAATATTTTGCGCAAATATCTGATGTTATTTGGGTACTATCTCTTCTTCTAGCAATGTCAAAAAGCTTTAAAGTCTGTAACATTGTGCACAAAGTATAATATTTATGTTTTTTTTTTATATAATAAAAAAAATGGACTCAAGGCATTTCTCTCTCTCTCTCAAATTTAATGTATTAGCCTATATGGTACCCCTGCTCAATGTATTTTTTTTTTTGTCTTTTTTTTTTTTACTGGCTTTTCGTCTACTGTTTATAATTATATTATTGTTTTTTAATTCTGTTTTGAGTTGTAACTGTATGCATTTGCTGTTATATATGTTCAATAAAATAAAATAAAAATCACAAGAATAAATTACAATTTAAATTACATTCAAATAGAAAACAGTTTTTTTTAATTGTCATAATAAAAACGTACCAATTCCAAACTTTTGAACAACAGTGTATGTATTTGAGTGTATCGCTATGTGTGTTATATGTATTTACACCACTGTTCTTTAAAAGGTTTTTGTGCACAGTAAATCTCATATCTGTAATACTTACACTCTGTGATACTGCTGTATGGCTCTCTCTGTGACGATAGTAAAACACACCAACAGCAACAGCAACAGCAACGAACAGCAGAACAACAACAACTATTCCTGCTACAGCTCCTGAAGATAAACCTGAATCTGGAACATATACAGAGAAACAGTCATTATTACGAGAGAGCGACTGATAATCCATCCAGTCCTTACCAATATATTTGACTGATAACTACACCTTTCTACTTTTGTCATTGGGTGTATGACTTGTTTTAACTGATAAATGCGACTTTTTATTTTTAGCAACTGCAGTTCAAAAAACATCAGCACTGTGAGCTAAACTAGAAGCAGCACTCACAGGAAAACTGGCTGATATTATGCAGTTTGCATGTTAATAACATTAACCAAAGTGTCACTGACTCAAAACTTACTATTTTAAACAGTCCAACACGTATTGAGTAGATTTAAATATTGCAATGATTGTCAGATTCCTCAAAGGAAAATACACTGAATGACTCACTCACCAATGACAGTAAGATTGAATCTCTTCACTCTGCTGAAGCTGCTGCTGCTGATCAGCTGTTTATATTCTCCAGAGTCTGTGTTTCTGGTGTGTGTGATGGTCAGAGATCCAGTCTGATGATCCAGCTTCAGTCTGTCTCTGAATCTCTCATTACACTGAACATCTGTACAGATCTTACTCTGATCTCCAGTGATTTCAGCGATGCGAATGTCATTAAAATACCACATCATTAAATCATTTGAAAGTTTTATAAAAGCAGAATCTAAAGTGACAGATTCTCCCTCCTTCGCTTTATCTCGTTCATCAGCAGAAACTCCTGAAACACACACCAACAGTAGCTGGAGGATCTAGTATTAACATGTGTTTGAAACATATATAAACTGCATGTAAACTCATTAAATTACTCACCAGTGACGGAAACAATGAAGATCTTTTCACTGTTGCTGCTGTTGCTGAAGATGTTTAGTGTATATTCTCCAGCATCTGTGTTTGTGATGTTTGTGATGGTCAGAGATCCAGTCTGATGATCCAGCTTCAGTCTGTCTCTGAATCTCTCTGTACCTTTATTACACTGAACATCTGTGCAGATCTCACTGAGATCTCCACTGATTTGAGCTATACGGGTGTCCTTAAAATACCATTTAATAACTTCTTGTTGCCTCGTTTGAACACCAGTGTGTAGAGTGACTGAATCTCCCTCCATCACTGACACTTCATCTGATCCAACACCAGACACACCTAGGCAAAAACATACAATAGTGTAGAGATTTTTCCCCCTACAGATCATAAATGTGATAGAGAAATATATTTGTTAAATTTGTATATCATACATTCACTCATCAGACAAACACACATGAGTCTCATGAATGAACGTATCACACAACCCACAATCCACATCCTGATTCATATTTTCACCCCCTTTCTCTACAAGTACAGTAGGCCTATATTTGCAAATGCAATTAAATTAAACAATTTCATACTCAATATAAATATTACAGATGACTAGTACCCAAAAAATACTTATACAAATACTGGTAACAAGTGACTTTACAATAAGGTTCGTTAGTTAACATTAGTTAACTACATTAGTTAACATTAACCTATATAATGAACAGCACATAGGCCTACATCATTTATTAATCTTTCTTAATGTTAATTTCAACATTTACTAATTGTTAGAAATGAATTGACTCCAACAAAAGTGTCCCCCCAGTCTCTGTCTTTATTCAGGCAAATGAATAAACAATTCGTCCAGCGCTGGCGGAGAGAAGATTCTCTAAACTCAGACAATGGTTTAGCACAATATATAGAAGTAGTATAAGGGGAGTATTACCCCTTCAACCAATAAAACCATACATTACATCATATAGCATAGTTATATAACACATCCTAAATATGGTCAGTTTCCTGTCAAAACTCCGCACATGCATGTATACCCGAACGGGACCCTCCAATGCAAAAGAGTGGAGACCCTCAAACCAGCTTCTCCACTTGAACAGAGGGGGCCAGCTTAATGCATAACAGATGTTGACCATTACATTAACATAAAGGAATGCTGCTGCATATATGCAGTTCTGAGAGCATGCAGGGATATATAAAACAGATATTTCTAACAATGGCCCCTTTGATAGAGAATTATCATATAAGAGAATTATCATATCATATCAGTTTCTGCATGCTTATTCTTATACAATGAACATCCTTCAAACATTTCTTTCAAAGCATTAACACTTTACAGTTCTGTTCATCAAAGCATATTGAGAAGATACAAAAGTATTCATAGCACGATGAATCAAAATTCTGATAAATGGAATAATACAACAAATAATAAATGTAAGGATTAACAGTATAACCCCTATCGGGATCAAAGCAGATACAAGCATTTGTTTCCAACTTGTGATCCAATCACCGAAACCACCTCTGTCACTCACTTCCCTTCTTTCTAACTCTTGAGCAATTCTTGTCATGTTGTTTATCCCCTGGGAAATCATGTGACCATTTAAGTCGTTTTCCGGAATGAAAGTACAGCAGGAAGCTCCAACAATAACACACACCCCTCCTCTTGCCGCAGTCAGCTGATCTAGGACCAACCTATTCTGTAGAGCAGTTAAGCGGAGTCCTCGAAGTTCCTCTTGGACAGCAGATAGTGTGTCCCTAGTAGTTTTAATAAATGAAATCAACTCATATCTTGTAACTTCTACTTCTATTTGAAGACTGGATATTCCAATTATTGGAAAAATACCTTCAAAGAATTTTTCCGTACCAGTCCAGAGTCGATGTTCTTTTGGTACTGGATTATCTCTACCCAGACTACTAACTGAACTGCGATCAGAGAGGGAGCGTGTGTTTCGTTGCTTCTTCATATCATCGGTTTTTGGTGATCTAATAATCATAGAATACTCTTCCAAAGTTACTAAAGCACATCGTCCACTCCAATTAAAAGGTAAGGTGGTATAGACCATATGTCCACACAACCAAAACCAATCTTGTACAGCTCTTGTTCCTTTTAAAGTTGGAACATACCTATGACAATTTTTACCCGAGTAAAGTTCACAATACTCGGCGCACAGTTCTTGAACTTCGGGAGTTGCCCATCCATAAGCAGTCATAGTGGATAGAGGGGCAGGAGATTGTTTCATACATTCTTCCGAGTTAAATTGTCCTTTTCCCGAAATACAACTCATACAACAGGGTTTGTTTCGTATTTCACAATGATAATATGTTCGATTACATTTACTCTCAGGAATTAAACCCATTTTCATAGTTCCTACTCTTCTTTCAAGACATATCAATGAGTCAGGAATTGAACCTACAGTTGCCACTTTAACATGTACTTGTACTGCAACAGTCATTGTCCTGTTACCACCACAACTCCATACTGCAGATGAGTTTTTTGGTGCAATCAATCCAGTTATACTAACGAATAAAGGACATTCCAATTCTTCATTCGTTGTTGGTGATCTAACACTTACGTGCGGTCCAGAAGCACTTTGTGGCATTTTTGTGCACACATAACAGTCACCTTTTTTTCCTCCGGCTTTAGCAGTGAAGTTAGCTAATCTCCACCACATATTAGTTGCAAACGCATGTGGCTCTTCTTCGTACTTCAGCCAAGTTTCATTACCACTGCTAATAAGGGCTTGTGTGTGCATAAGTACATTTGTCAGCACGAACAGGTACAAGATCAATTTTGCAGGCATGGCTGACTGGATTCAATGATAATTATTGCTGATTCTTAATTAGCAATTTCTTTTCCTCGTCTTCTTCCACGTTTCTTGGTCCTTCCGCTCAGTGCTGGATGTCCACTCTGCATAGGCTTATGCGTTCCCCAGGGATGGAGCTGCCTTCACTCTGCTAGCATGGATCCACTGCGGCTGGAAATCAGTCAGCACACCGGTCCTCGTCACAGCAATCACCGTGGCAGGCCCCAGATAATTTGGTTCCCCGAGCTTCGTGGGTTTCAGACACCGGATCAACACTGGTTGTCCTGGAACGAAAGGATGAGTCGGCTTTTCTGATGGAAGAGGGAGAGAGAGAGAAACATCACCATTTATGCCATTCAAAGTTCTAACTAGGGAATCCACGTAATCCGCGATGATCACCTCCGTGTCACCTGTGGAAAGATTGCCAGCGCGACCTCTGACCCAAGGGGTCGGGAAAGGTCTACCCATGAGAATTTCAAATGGAGACATTTTTGTGGTTGCTGATGGGGACATCCTTATTTCTGTTAATACGGCCGGCAACAAATCAACCCAATTTCGACCCGTATCTAGACACGCCTTATTAAGACGTTCTTTTATCGTTTTATGGGTCCTCTCTATGTTGCCCGAAGACTGCGGAGCGTAGGGAATATGGAAGTGCCAACTAATATTAAGCTCTTTGGCTAGTAATTGTGTGACTTTTGACGCAAACGGAGTTCCATTATCACTTGCTATAACGGATGGAATGCCGAATCGCGGTATAATTTCTTTTGCAAGAACCTTTACTACCGTCTGCGCATTTTCTTTACCACACGGAAAAGCTTCAGGCCACTTAGTAAATCGATCAATAATCACGAGCAAGTATTTGTGATTCCCACATGGTGGCATGTGTGTAAAATCGATCTGCAAGTATTGGAAAGGAAGTTCAGGATGCGGAAGAGCGTCATGTCTGGTTGCCTTGTGCCTGTTTGTTTGTGCGCACACCAGACAAGCATCCAATATCAACAAAGTATTCCTTCGAACATTTGCTAGGCAGTATGATTGATTCAAATTTTGTATCACTTTTTCTTTTGACACATGTGATACACCGTGATAATGTCTGCACAGCATTACAACGGCGGATGCTGGTAGTGCGATTCTACCTTGTTTATCTCGTAAAATGCCAGATTGATCTGGTTTTACTTCATTGGCAGCCCAATGCGTCAAATCAGCTTGTGTAGGATTAGCTTGTAGTACTTTAATGTCCAAATCATTGATCAGTGATGAATTCATCATCGGCACTACGGTGCTTTCTTCTTTTACATGCGGACTAAGTATTACATCTTTTGCGGCCCATTTCGCTACTTCATCTGCAAATCTGTTTCCTCTAGCCTCATTCGATTCACCGGTTGCGTGACCAGCTACTTTAATGACAGCAAGTTTCGATGGTTGCTGTGCTGCACTAATGAGCTCGGAAACAATATTATGGTGTGAAATTGGTTTTCCATCGGAGGTTTTGAAATTTCTTTCCTCCCATAATTTAGCAAAATCATGGACTACGCCGTACGCATATTTGGAGTCAGTGTATATATTGATGCACTGACCTTTTGCCAATTGACAAGCTCTCGTTAAAGCTATCAACTCTGCTACTTGTGCTGATTTATATGGCAAAGAATACGCCTCAATTACATGATCAGGTAATTCAACAATAGCGTAACCACACAAGTATAAATTGTCATTTGGCTTGAAGCAGGATCCATCGATGTACCAATGTCTCCCCTCCTCCAGGACAGATGTAGACACATCTGGCCTGCAGGCAGTCGAGGTTTGGATTCTGGACAGGCAGTCGTGGTCGTCACTCTGAAATTCACCCTGTGTCAGCAACCTGTGCAAATGTACAGTAGGGCCATGAATAACAGAAGTTACTTTCAAAGTTAAATTAGCAGTAGCTAACAATATAGCCTCATAGCCTGAGCGGCGTTGGGCAGTCATGTGTTGAGTTGAAATGTTATGCATAATGGCTCCCACCTGATGAGAAGTGTGTACTGTGAGTGGATGTGATAAAACAACCCTTTCAGCGTCCTGTACCATGATCGCAGTCGCAGCCACTGCACGCAAACAGGCAGGGAGTCCCCTAGCCACAGAATCAAGGGTTTTAGATAGATAAGCTATAGGACGAAATGTACCCCCATGGTCTTGGGCCAGGATTGCGGCGGCCGTTCCCCCACCCTCGTGCACGTACAGATGGAAGTCTTTTGTGTAGCATGGGAGGCCAAGGGCAGGAGGCCTCAAAAGGGAGGATTTCAAATGTCTGAATGCTTGATCCATCTCAGTTGTCCATGTAATGTCCTCTTTATCACCCAGCGTAGCTTCTCGCAGGATTTTGTCATACATGGAGCAATTAGGCACCCATCCTCGACAGTAATTGACCAGTCCCAGAAAGCTTTGCATTTGCTTCCGTGTCGATGGATGTTTGAAGGCAGCAATGTCTTTGACCCTGTCCGCAGACAGACAGACTTTGCCTTGTGACAGTTCATGGCCCAGGTAGGTGACTTTTCTTTTCACCCACTGGAGTTTCTCTTTAGATGCCTTGAAACCAGCCTCAGCTAGAATGTTGCAGACAATTGTGGAGGCAGCAGCACACATGTCCTCCGAGGCACCAGTGACTAATATATCGTCAGCGTACAGGAGAAGACAGGTGTCAGGAGGTAGCTTGGCATCTTTCAGAGTCGCGTGCACGATCGCGGAAAAAACGGCCGGCGCGTCCTTTAACCCCTGAGGCAATCTCGTCCACATGTATTGACAATTCTGAAAACAAAATGCAAACAGTGGCTGAGTCTCACGATCAACAGGAACACTGAAAAAGGCGGAGCTTAAATCAATGACAGAAAAGAATGTATGCTCCGAAGGGATAGAATTAATTATAGTTTGTACATCTGGCACAATAGGAGCAAGTGGTTTTATCAAATCATTAATTTTTCTCAGGTCTTGCGTTAAACGCCAAGAACCATTTGCCTTCCTGATTGGATTAATTGGTGTGTTATAAGGTGAATGAGTGCGGACCAGAATGCCTTGAGCCAGTAATTGATCAATGAGGGGTTTAATTCCCTCCTCTTTTTCCTTTGAAAGCGGATATTGCTTTTGAAACACAGGCCTATTCGTTGTCAAATTGGCCTTGTAGGGTGGTACATCAATGAATCCTACGTCATCCTTGTGTCCCGCCCACAATTTGGGATTAACATCAGGTATTTCCTGTGTCAGCACAGTTGCAGGCAGATCGTTGAGGAGAGCACTTCCTGTGTCAGTCAAAATGGAAAAGGCTGCAGGAAACATAAGAGTCAGAGAATCAGCGTCAAATTCAAGTGTAATACCCAATTTATGCATCAGATCTCTACCTAGCAGGCAAAAAGGAGAATTTGGAATTATTGCAAAATCATGCATTTTGAACAATGACGGTATGTCATTAGAAGTAACCGGCAAAGTTGGTGTCATTTCACATTTCACGGGGACGTTATCGATTCCCACAGAGTTGATTTTCTTCCCCGTGATGGAGCCCGAGTACCTAACAGATGAGATTGAAGATATAGAAGCACCTGAATCGATCAAAAAGACATATGGTTTATGATCAACGTTTAATTCAATAAATGGCAAAACATTTGTTCTGTTCGGATAACTCATGGAAATCATTGAGAACTCAGGCCCAGAACTCTGTGGGTGACGTCATTGTTTTCTCCACTCCGTCGGAAACTGCTGGCCAGGAGAGCGCAAGGTGGGGGCTTTTGGCCCATAGCCATCCGAGCGCCGGAACATCTGGTTCCTATTAGGCTGCTGCATCTCAGCTTTGCTCCTACAGAACCTGGCGATGTGCCCAGAACGGCCACAGCAATAACACTTTATAGGGTTTTTATTATTCGCTAACGGACGGTTTTGAACGGCGTTAACTTGAAGCATTGCTGGAATTTTTCCTCTGGGGGAATCAAAAGCTCCGGCAGAGGAAAGTTCCCGAAGTCTCCTACCCAGATCATCTATATTCATATTAGAAATGTTCGTTGTTGTAATTCTAATCAATTGTGCAGTTTCATTGTGCATGTTATTTAGGAACGTGTTCACAAACAACAAACAATTATCATCATCAACAGGAATGGCAGACTCTTCGATCCAGGCACGCTTAAATCGATTAAAGAAAGCAACTGGACTCTCGCCAGCTCTTTGTTTAGTATTAGCTGCATGTGAAATGTCTTGTTTAGCAGACGACAACTTCAGCAAAAATGCAGTTAACTGTTTGAAAAAAAGTTTGAGCTTACCCGGACTGGCCCACGCCCATTCATTGAAGAATTCATCATCTTCATCATCTACCAATCTCAATTCGCGATAAGGTCTAGACAAATCAATCGGTTCTGAATCTTTTATCACAATGTTGCGAGCAGGCGGTGCGTCATTTTGCGGGTTTAACAGTTCCACTCCGTCAATTAGCTCCTCTTCTGTAATTTCGGCAGGCAAAGTTTTAGTCAGAATGAAGCGGTAATCTCGACCAGTCAATTGACTGTATGCTGTTAAACGTTTCAATACCGACACAAAGTGATGCGGAGATCTAGCAGGGTCTGGTAATTCTTTACAAATTGCCATCACTTCGGTGATATTAAGAGCGTGGACTTTAAATCCATCTGATGTTTCCACAAAGGGAAACGCAGTCGCCGTCTTTAAATCTGGATACAACTTATTCTTTACTGCAGCAGTCTGAATGCTCTCGTATTTAGGAGGAAGCTGGGTCACAGAGACTGGCTGTTCTGCCTTTTTTTCCTCCTTTGGCTGCACGGAGGAAGAGACATTCAGCTCTGTCTCAGACCGTGCAGCCGAAGAAGCAGAAAGGTTTTTTTCAATATTTTTCGATGGACCACGATTCCAATATGATTTCATGTCATTCCAAATTTTATAAGAATGTTTCATATATTCGTAATCCCAATTTGGATCTCCCCAATTTCCACAGACCATATCTTTTGCTGCGCGCAAATCGTCATCTTTAAATGAACCCTCACTGGGGAACGGAGACAATTGTGACTTGCCAGCCGTCCAACCCACTAAATTTGACAAATATGGTTCTGTGAAGAACGCTTGATTATTTCTAATCATAAAATCTTTTGGCGATTCATCGAATAATGGTGGACTAATTTTATTCCCCATTGTTAACACACAAAGATTTCTCTTCTAGATCAATTAAATTAAAACAACTTTCAAAATAGCCAAATAGAAAACAAAGAAAACAAATCTGGATTTTGCAGATTAATTGTGTTAGTACATTAGACAAAAAGGAGAGAGATAAAGAGACAGAGAAAGAGAAAAAAATTCAAAGTATTATTTATTCATAGCCCAAAAGACAGAGACTTCACATTGAAATAGGGAGAGAGAGAAATCTCAGCTCCAAATCTATTTCCTTCTTACGTAGCCCTATCGTAAGGATTTCACCAAACGGAGGAAAGTGATCAATTTCCCTACACGCTCTTCCCACATTTATTCAGAATGCGAGGATAACCATCCCGTAATGATTACGAGGTAACCAAAAGAGGAGATCAGATCTCTTTTGCGTTCTTCCCGTGTTTAGTTTAACCACGAGGATAACTGATTTTACCAAATATGGCAAAAAATCACGGCACTATAATTATCAATAAAACATTTTTCAGCAGACAGTAAGAATAAACCTTCTCTTTAGAAAAAATTTAAATTCTTACCGTCTGGAAATATCCCGGACGAGCCCCCAAATTGTTAGAAATGAATTGACTCCAACAAAAGTGTCCCCCCAGTCTCTGTCTTTATTCAGGCAAATGAATAAACAATTCGTCCAGCGCTGGCGGAGAGAAGATTCTCTAAACTCAGACAATGGTTTAGCACAATATATAGAAGTAGTATAAGGGGAGTATTACCCCTTCAACCAATAAAACCATACATTACATCATATAGCATAGTTATATAACACATCCTAAATATGGTCAGTTTCCTGTCAAAACTCCGCACATGCATGTATACCCGAACGGGACCCTCCAATGCAAAAGAGTGGAGACCCTCAAACCAGCTTCTCCACTTGAACAGAGGGGGCCAGCTTAATGCATAACAGATGTTGACCATTACATTAACATAAAGGAATGCTGCTGCATATATGCAGTTCTGAGAGCATGCAGGGATATATAAAACAGATATTTCTAACACTAATACTTTATTAAAATCTTGTTAAAATTACATGAACTAGGCCTACCAATAACATGAACTAACAATGAACAGCTGTATTTTTTTATTAACTAACGTAAACACATAGGCAACTACAGTAACAAATGGATTGCTCATGGTTAGTTCATGTTAGTTAGGCTAATAGGTTTACACTAACTAATGTTTACTAATTAGGCTATCTTATTGTAAGCTAAGTGTTAGCCTATACCAGAATTGTTTCCCGCCGCATTAACACTCATAAAACAGTGCCGTGTTTCTTTTAAAAATAGATTTAAGAAAGTCCGGAACAACACACGTAAATGGCGTGTGTAAGGCAGCATTTATGCTTATTTTAATGACTTTGGCAGAAGCTTTTAACCAAGGGACTCACATAACATCCAAGCTACAAGCAAAATCTTAACTTTTAATGGTGTGTATTGTTTAAAACGACACATCGCGCAGCTGATTTGATCTCGTTTTAACTGCGTTGTTTTATCGTTAAAAAGCCTTTCACAGTGTGACAGATTGCTTCTCTTTTTTCCGCAAAAAATATTAGGCTACGCCTAATCCAGTAGCCTATAATCACTAATGCCGAAGATGCGACCTATAGGTCACAGAATTCTACGTTAACAAAAATAAGTTCTTACTGTGGTCGAGTAAAAACAATATCACGGCGAGTACGTTAAAGAAAAGCTTCATTTTCTAATCCTGATTCATGTGTTGTTGTTCGGTTTAAAATGCCGAATGCGAAAGTGAAAATAAGTGGACGTCACTAATATGCATATGCTAGCTGGCTTTCCGCCGTGTTGAGACAGGGGTAGCTGCAGCTTGGAGTGATGGGCGTGGCAAGAGGTAGGGGCGTAGTAAGAGGTTTCTCATTGGTCAAAGGAGTTTCCTCCTGGCAGAGCCATAGAGAGAAATGGCTCTGCCTCCTGGCAACTGCGTTGGCCAATCAGCAGTAACCATAGTTATACGTCATTTCCTTTAGCTAAAAAAAGGGGGTCTTCACGGAGTTTGATGGCTTCTGTTCTATGGACTGCTACTACAGTATGAATCAGTGAAGGAATGAGTTTTGACTTTGAACACAAGCCTTTGATGACATTCACATTCTATTGACGTTTCAAAAAATGAATTGTAAAAATGACAACTGAATAAATGTATTTTGTATAAAATGGTGTTTGTTTTGCTTAATTGATCAATGTCACTAAATAGTTTATTAAACTGTTTTTACTTAATTTTATAATTATATGGTGAGTGTTTGATCAAACATGTACAGTAGGCTATATATGCATTTATACAGCAAAAAAAATTGCTGTACCATTATTATAAAAAATAGCATTACTTTTAGTTTGTACTTTAAAAGAAAGTTCAAAACTAGTATGACTTTAATAGTGTCAGGAGATATTTTTATCTTTAAAATAATAATTTAATTAGTTTTTTAATGATATTTTCATTTGATTATTTAGTTCAAGTACAGACATTTCAAGTATAATGCAATACAAAAAAAGATTAATACATGGCATTGTAAATACAGCTCAAAATGTGTAAACCAGAGAATAACAGTAAGTATAAAATGCACATAATATAAATAAATGCAAAAATAAAAGTCTATAATATCAAGGTAGTTATAGATATTTTCAAAAACTTTGTTTTGTGATCTCATGTTTGAAAGGCTTTCAAAGTATACTGTGAGATCAGTGTTATAAAAGGTCATATATGAGGGTTTCTTTTATTTTTGTCTTATGAATATAAAACTTCGCCAAAATAATTGAATTATATAAGTTAGTTTTTCAGAAAAATATGGGTTTTGGAAACAAAGTAAAATGTCATGAGGTTCTCAATTAAGACAAATATGTTTCTCATATCTATTTTAAAGTCAGTCCAAAAAGAAATAGGAAAACGGCAATACAAAAATAAATGTTCAATATCTTCAAGTGATGTGTTACAAACATAGGTTACAAAAAGTGCATTTATCACAAACAGTATGAATGTTTTTTAATGATTGATCCTATAAAAAGTTGCGGTGGTGAGAACGTCATGTAACCCGCGCCATACAGAAGGTTTCTTAGGTAACGTACTTTTGAATGTATTCTTAATATCATTATTGCTATTTTTACAGTGAAAGAAATGTATTTGGTCTTGTATAATTATTTGTGTAATTATAGTGATTAAGTTTATGGCTCGCTTTTATGTGGATCAGGAAGCTTTTCGCATCCAATTGAAAATACCTTACGGCACGCCCCATTCCTCACGGCACGCCCCATTCCTTACCGACCTCATGGCACGCCCATTGCTCCAGCCTGCAGTTACCTCTACTTGGCCGTGTTCCGTTTGTAAATAGGCCTAGATAGTATAAATATAATTGTATGGCGATAGTAGACGAGCCTATATTACATTTCTTATTCCTAACCCCAGTGGAGTACCTTAAAGAATTTGGAGACTGCTGCCTAGTTTTAAATCATTGTTTATTATTTTAATAATACAAGTAAAAAAAAAAAAAAACTTGATCTTTAGACTGCATGTCATGTAACAGTAATGTGAGAACACGGAACAGTCTTGTGGAAATAAAATTCATACATCACATTTAGGCCCAGTTTCACAGACAGGTCTTAGATTAAGCCTTTTGGGGTGGCCGTGGCCACCCTTTGCCTAAGCTTGGCCACCCCTTTGGCCACCCCTGTAGCCTAGCTCATGTAATCTCTAGTTTTGACATTTATTAAAACCCATTCATACTTTGACTGTCTCTGTGTTTGAAAAACCCATTTTATGAAGTCACTGAAATGCCAAAGATCTAATTAAGCTACACGCTCGATATTAGACTACTTTGAGTAGTTTTAATTCATAAACTCATAAAAGTTTTATGTTCGTGGCCAGAAGATAAAATTTCGTGGAGTTTGTAAACACGGTAATACCCTTTTGCTGATCTGTGATAAGCTATCTTACATATGTACACTTGGTGGACAAGTGACTGATTTGATAAATGAGAACCGGCCAGTTAAGAGGTAAATACCGAACATTGATAAAGTAAATGTATATGCGATTTATGAATTATGACCATGAGTTATGATTATTAATATTTCCCAAAATTCCCTATTGAGCTAATTCGCATGGACCCAAAGTCCGAGTCATTTACGTTACAGTGCTGAACAATCCCATCAGCAACCAGACCACACATCTGGACATCAACACACTCTGCCACACATGTGCAGGTACCACAGCACTGATGATATTAGTTGAAGTCAGCGCTAATATTAGTATTTATTGACTGATCTGGGGCCTGTTTCAATATGGAGGTTCAACCAACTCTGAGTTCAAACTTGAACTCTGAGTTGACTTACCCTGAGATGGGAAACTCTGAGTTTTCGGTTACAGATCAGCTGAAATGAGTTAGTTCAATCAACTCTAAGTTGACTGACTCAGAGTTAAGCACGTGCACCACAACTATAGAAAGCCATTATCAATAGAGCGCAGATATTATGAGTCACCATGGCAACAGCGCCAGACACAAAGAGGAATTACTGTTATACAGTGTTGGGTGTAATTAATTACCAAGTAATCTAAATATTGTAATTTAATTAAAGGGATTACTCTTAATTCTACTGTCATTTAAAATAAAATCTGATGTAATTACATTAAATAGGCTACTGCATAGACCATAGAACAATCTGTATAAAACAATAGTGGATTTAACATACATTTTTAAAAGGTATATTTTTAATGTAACCTTCTCCCTCTACACACTTTGGTCAATTCAAGAATAATTCATGCAATTAAATTGTGTAAATTTGAAAGCATTAGAAGTGCAATTTCTAGTCTCTCCTTGTGTTTTTCAAGTGGTTGAGGTTGAAATGGGATTTAGTAATTAATAATACGTAGATCAATACTTTCTAAAGATAGTAATTACATTAATCTAATTACACTGTTGAAGATGTCATTTGCAGCTAGTTAATAACTATTTTAGAGTAACTGTTATAATATTAGAGGTGACACTGGGAGAACAGTTATTCAACCTAATTTTAATTGTCATATAGGCTATGTGCAATCCTGCAGGCATTAAAAGAATGTGGCAGCAGCTGAAAATAAAAAATATAAAACGTAATTCAATCAGGTAAGGCTTGAGCATATCATGGGTGTAGGCTAACTGACTTTACAAACATTTGACATATTACATAACTAAATAGCATCCAGTGTCTAGCAGTGCAGTAGCATTTTTGGCTGAGGGAATTCCTTCATCAGAATCAGTCACTCCCGGAGATCCAAGGGCCTTCATAAAATGTAAGACGTCTACATATGTGTTATTTTTTATATAGGGCATTTTAAATATTTCCATTTATTTGACTTTGGGTCGGGTTTTTCGTTGGTCCCAAAAGATTCTGATGGTAATATCTGTCTTTTGGAGCCTCCTGTCCCAACAGAACCCCAGGCAGTTGTAAGTAGCCGACTCAATACACCAGAAATGATGACAAATAGTGTTATAAAGTGTACTCGACCAAATGCTCATCTTCACCGGACGATGGGGATGAAACAGTTTCTGCTGCCACAGAGAGGCCTACAGAGGTAATGTTAATATTATGTGTCTGCAGATCAGACAATCTACACATTCAGATTTGTATGTGGAGTAGCCTATAGAATCTAAGTTTATATCTAAGTATAAACAGACATTCTTATATTTCCCCCCAGTGTGTGGAAGAACAGCAGGAGGACCAGAGTTTCCCTCATTTCAGGGTTAACATACTCAGAGCTTTCACTTAACCTCCTTTCTGAAACAGGCCCTTGATCTCAGTTTGATGTTTTTATTCCTCAGACTCTGTCCACTGTTGTGGTCCTACTGAAGCTGTGATCCGATTGGTCCTTTCTGCTCTGGTGGGCGTGGCTACTGTCATTCTCGTGGTTTATGACATCAGATCCAGAAGAGCTGAACAAGATCAAGCACATATTCACACATTGGGAGAGTAAATTGTCCTTTATCATTCTCACATATTTTAATCTATTAATCTTCATTTATTTTTAATGTCTTTATATATTAATCTGCTAACATCAATGTTTTTTTATTGGCACACTCTAAAAAATGCTGGGTTGTTTCAACCCAATTTTGGGTAAAATATGGACAAACCCAAATGTTGGGTTAAAAATGTAATGTAAAAATGTAACACAACGGCTGGGTTTGTCCATATTTTACCCAACATTGGGTTGAAACAACCCAGCATTTGCATCTTAATAAAAAATACAAAATAAATCACTTTGAAGTTCAAGAGTCTCACCCTCTTTTTGTTATTTCACAAGGTCACCTGCCCATCCAGTCTTGATTAATAATGGTAAACACATTGTCGGCCAAAAAAAAAAGTGGGTGTATTCAGTGTGGAGCTCTCCCGGTTCTGTTATTTGGACTTTTTGTATCTCACCACTTTCTGCCAGTTAGTCGTTTGTTGTCTTCTTAGTCACTCATTATGTTCAGTTGTGATGTATGTTACATTATCACGTGTACTTAAGTTCAGTTTGTGTTTCATTGTATCGTCTATGTTACGCGTGTGTTGCTCTCTCTGTTCAGATTTACCTTTATGACATTGGATTTATTAAAGACTGTATTTTCTCTTCATCATTGTGTTCGGGTTTCATCATCTACAACACAACGCAGTGACAGGAACATTAAGCAAATGCACTAGACCACAACTAGTTTTTACACTCAGAAAATGTTAAAAAAACAGTAAATATTGTTGAAATAGGTTTATGCATAAAATAAGTTTTACAATTTACCAGCAGAACAATTAATTTGTTTTTTAAGGATGTTTAGATATTTTGAGTGAAAAGCAAGACACAAAAAACTCTTCAATATGCTATTATAATAAACATTGCTATGTAATGGATAATGTAATGTAATGGATTATAGAATACAGAAGTGCATATAAACACATTCTGTCATGTGTGATACTCTACAGCCGAGATGGACCTGGTGTTCAATTTAAGAAAAATAAGCATGATCCAGGTATGAGAGATAAACACTTTAACATTGCTATATTGCTCAGGCTTTTGGAAAAACCAACAATGTGTATATTTTTTGCCTATACTGGTTCAAAATAGATTTCCAACAAAACTGTGCTACACTTCATTTCTGTACATAAATACAGAAGACATATCCTAGTCTCTGGGTTCTTAAGATGTCGAATAAAGACGCAGCAGGGTAGATTCACAACACTACTTTAATTCACTTCACTCTGAACACACACACACACACACACACACACACACACACACACAACCCCGTGACCCCCCCTTTACTGCCCCCTGGTGCCCAGCCAATGTAACAATATTATAGATCACACTGGTCTCAACTATACTTTACTCCACAGGGTTTGGGGTTTTCAGAGTGTATTGCTAAAGGGCCCGTTCACACGTCACCATTTCAAACTAAAAACGGAAAACTTTATGCATTATTTTCATTTACAGAAAAATCAAGCGTCAGTTCTGGAAGGTCACGTTAGTCAAGCTCCCATCAGTGACTCTCAGCTGATCCACGTCTACCTATAGGAATACTACGTCTGTCACCGTATACATATATAAGCTCCTTCAGTATTATCAGCAGCTATCGCGTTTCTCAGGAGTGAATTACCCTCCTCCCTCCCCAGCTCCTCCTCTCATCGTCAGTCAGGATTCGGCATTCTGACTCCCCTTTAATCAGACCAAATTCTCAATTTGATGTGCATTAAAATCTTTATTAATGAATGATATCTGCAATACATTCATGTTGGTTCAGTTCTGTTTACCCTAAGGAGGGTTATTGCTGCTCTATCGGCTCTTATCGCTGCATGGATGCGCAGGGAGTTCTTGCCCATGAACAGCCAATCTAAACTGTATGCTAATTGTCTTTCATATTTGACGATAGTCGTCCTGACCGAAACAGTTTTACGCACCTGAAAACACAAACTTTTGAAAATAAAAATAAAAAATGGGATTCAAAGTGCAAGTTTTTAAAAATGATATTCTCTCCATGTAATCTACAAAAAGGGTGAATTTGTGAAAATGGTGTCATGCACATGTGTAAACCCCATCATCTCGCAAGAGCTGATGAGAACTCAAGAGGGCAATGACCACAGTGTTTTATTTTATTTTATATATATATAACAAAGGTTTATTATACAAAACTCAAAAGCAGCGCAACGTGGAATAAGAAGTGGCAAAGAAACAAACACAAAATTGTGACAGTTACAGACAAGCGGGTTCCCACTCATACAATAGCAATGGCTCTGCAAATAAGTAAAACAAACACAATTTCACTCCAAACTACAAAGCAAATGTAAATTAAGGCAAACCACTACCAGTTGTTCCCCCACCTTAACAGAGTAAACCATAAGAAGATGGGAACCCCCTGTTATTTGTAGGTCCACAATAAAACAAAACAAACACAATCTCACAAATAAAATTACTTTTCCACTTATAAAATACAATTCATGATCACTCAATTAAATATTTACAGGAATTAAAAAAAAGACTTAAAACCATTAAACATAAATCACAGATTACAATATAAAAAGTGTGAAACCAATCTCCTTCAATTATTCAATTGAGAGCAATACCTGTAGATGTATCTGCTTAATTCTCTGAGGCACCAATCAACACATTTCCCATAAAGACACTAAAACAAAAAGCCTAATTTATCGATAATAAATCACAACCCTTACCTTCACAAATCAGTTCTGCTCATTAATCAACTGGTCTTTTCATCTGCGATTACACAGCCTTGAGAAACACCACACAGCGTCTCCTGTTCAACACACGGTACCACAAAGAGGAAACCCAAAGTTTGAATTCCTTATCTAGTGCCTTGACTTATGGGCGTTGTGGTGCACCTAATTTGTAGTCTTACACCTTCTAGCCTATTATATGTAGTATGTATTCAGTAAGCATGTAGTGTTTCTTTACAAAGTGATATCGCCCACTACTGGCCTGGCAGCAGAATACAGTGTTTAAGTTGTTTTAATGGATCCGTTTGAACGGGAATCTTTATTCGTTGTCCTCTGTATGCAATTTATTTTTATTAATTTTTTCGTTTTCAGTACTTACTGTAGAGACAAGCTGCTTTTAAAGGGAATCATCTGTGCGCTAGGGGGCGCTCAAAGAGATGAGTACATGGGAAAAAATGGATGGGGGTGTGGACACACACACACACACACACACACACGACATTGCTATTTTTTGTCCTACAGTAATGCAACATGTTTGAATGCAGTGTCTGATGCTTTGTGATTAAAACAATCAAATCGGATGTTTCTATAAAATGGCTGGGGAAAACGGGATCATGTGACTTTACAAATGAAACATCTAATTTGACAGCCAAAGAAACTAATTTAAATTTGAATCAAAAGGTTCTTAGCATTGCATAGTTTTTTCTGCAAAGGGACTACAGGTGGAAAGATAGGCCTACTTATCAATAAGCTTCTGTTTCTTATCAGAGATTTGGTGTAGCCTACTTGTACAAAAAGATTTGAAAAAGATGAACTAAACCAGTTGTGTAATATTACATTGAAATTACTCCAGTTTATACTTCAGGGATTTATCTTAACTACAGTGCCTTATGGCTGGCTCAATTTACCCCAGATAATTTGGCTCACTTTGTACCATAGATGAAATTTAGAATTTGCACGGTTTTATACATTGGTAAATCATCTATATGGATTATAAATATTTTATTACAAATTTTCTTTGATGTAACAGCCATTACTTCTGTTATGCTAACATTTTACTGTGACAATATAGGGTTCTACAGTATTTGGGCCAAAGTACTGATTCACACACGTCACTCACTTGTCGTCCCCTACTGGTGTAACTTTGTGTCCTAAAGGAAGGTATATGTGCTGCCCGCTTTACTCTCAATAACGAAATATACACAACTCAACTCTTAAATTGAGAAAACAGCAAGTATTTTAATTAAGCATAAGAAAAGCATCTAAGTCTTGTCAAGTGCACTTATATAGGACTTTATACAATAGATTGCTTAAAATCAGCTTTACCGTATTAAACATGAAAAACAGTGTCAGTGTGTCATTTCATCAGAAGTACAACTTCATTTTCTACTATCTTAATTATTTAATGTAAATCTGTCATGAAAATGACAGCCAGTGAGTAAATGATTATATTTCAACAATAAATTAAATGAATTAATGAATTGAGTAAAAACAATGCAAAAACTGCCTAATGTGCAGTTTACATGTTTGTTATGAATATTGATTATTATAAAAAATGAATTTAGGCTAATAGTTTGGGCTCTGTTGTCAACCTTAAATATTTTAGTAATGTGCAAAGGCTCCCTACATAGTTTACAGCATTAGCAGAGATATATTTTTTTATCTTTTAGATTTGTTTTGTTAAAGACAGAGACACCATTTTTTTCAGTAAACCACTGTTTATTAATAATAATAATAAAATAAGTTTAGTTTCCTCCCCAAATTCCCCAGTGTAAAAAGAATTTAATGATTACTTCAGCTTGTTGCTCATGTCATGAGGTTTATATTTGTATGTTTTTAGACAGCTGTCTAGTTTTGTTTCCTCTTATTAAACACACACTAACTGTGGCCCAAGGGGGTTATTTTGTTATTTCGTTTTCCTGTACGGAAAATAAATGTTATTAATGGTTAATAAAAAACTATTCTTCCATAGAGTGGATCATGTTTTTAATAATGCTTATCACATACAGAGAACTTTCGAGTTTCAGAAAGATAGTGTTGTGGGCTTTACTTTAAAAAGTGTTTAAGGCAATATTTCACAAACAAAAAATGAGCCCCAGATGAAGACAAAAATAGGAACAAAGAAACAAGGCAAAACATGTTATGTTTGTCTTCATCAAACATAACATTTTAACAAGACAAATACAATTATTGACTAAAGGGGGACTTTAAAACCATTTTTGGTTATTGTAGTAGTATACAGTACACATACACACGCAGAAATTACGCTGTAACATTCTCCCTGACAAACAATACATCAAGTATTTTGAAGTATTTTGAAGTATTTTGAAGTATTTTGGAGTATTTTGAAAACAGAGTTTGTTCAACTAGTTTCATGCAACAGGCCTCAAGGGTTAGAGTTACTGTAAACCATAAACATAAGCAACATGTGACTTTTCCAGTAACAGCAACAATAGAGAGAAGAGAGGCATTCTGGGCATTTAATTCTCTTCAGTGTCCATTTAAATCATAGTATCAAAATTATAAATGATTTGACATTGTTTTCCTGGCAGCCTCGGCCTGAGTCTGATTTAAGGACGTCTTCTTCCTCAAAGGAATGTCTTTCGGGTTAGGTGGCGAGCTATCCCCAATTATCATTCTCCTGTAAGCAAATACACATTCACAAAAGGTAAAAGTAATGAGGAGGATTGATGTTTCAGTTACACGAAAACACACACACACACTTTTAAAAAATAAATGTCCCTTTTTCAGGATACTGTATTTTAAAGATAATTTTGTAAAAAATGTAATTAAATAAAAAGCTGTGTGAAGATGCCATATATCTGCTGCAGGAGGCATGAGGATAGCATATGTGAACAATGCAATATAAACTACAGTGTCTGTGATCTGATCTGTAAGTCTGTTATTGGAAACTATTTCTAAATGTAATTATTCCTGTGATCAAAGCTGAATTTTCAGCATCAGTTTTCAGTGCACACAGAGTTTTGCTTTAGGGTTAGCACCTTTCTTGCTTGAAACTTATTTGGAGAGTGCTAACAAAGTAAATAGGGTCAATTTTGATTTCATGCCGACTTTAAACTAGTCCCTCTCCCAGGAAAAGAAAGAGTAGACAACTTTTTCAGAATTATATTATTACTGTCCCTTCTGTAACATCTCAATTGGAGTAATTGTTTTAATGACATTCCTTGGAAGAATATATTTCTTGTGGTCTCTCAACAAATATTTAATCGCTAATAAGGTTAAAGAGGTATCATTCAAGTTGTTACATTGATTTTACCCAGTCAATCTTTATATAAAAAATATTGTACATTTTTGTCTGTCATCTCTCTCTCTCTCTATTCTGTTATAGCTGTATACAGTTATAATAACTGTATGTATTTGCTGTTATATATGTTCAATTAAATAAAATATAAATCACAGAAATAAATTACATTTTAAAATATATTCAACCAGTTTTTTTAAAATGTCATAATATTTAACAACATTACCGTTTTGTATTTGTATTTTTAAATGCAGCCTTGGTGAATATAAGAGACTTCTTTCAAAAACATTTAAAAAAACTTACCAATCCCAAACTTTTGACCAACAGTGTATGTATTTGTGTATAGCTATGTTTGATATGTATTCATACACTGTTCTTTAAAATGTTTTTGTGCACATAAATCTCATATCTGCAATACTTACATTCTGTGTTACTGCTGCATGGCTCATGCTGTGACGATAGTAAACCACAGAAGCAACAACTGCAGAAACCAGCAGAACAGCAACAACTATTCCTGCTACAGCTCCTGAAGACAAACCTGAATCTGGAACATCTACAGAGAAACAGACATTATTACTAGAGAGTGAATGATAATCCATCCAGTTTACTAATTTATCCATATTTATCGTTGACTGATAATTATACATTTATACTTTTGTCATCAGTTGTATGATATTGTTTTAACTGATAAATGCGACTTATTTTAGCAACTGAAAATCAAAAAAGTATCAGCACTTTGAGCTAAACTAGAAGTACTCAGGAAAACTGGTGGATATTATGCAAGTGTCACTGACTAAAAACATACTTTTTTTAAACAGTTCACAAACCAATACTTATTGGGTTAATTTAAACGTAATTAAATGACTCACCTTGGACAGTAACACTGAAGATCTTTTCAATGTCACTGCTGCTGAAGATCAGTAGTGTATATTCTCCAGAGTCTGTGTTTCTGGTGTGTGTGATGGTCAGAGATCCAGTCTGATGATCCAGCTTCAGTCTGTCTCTGAATCTCTCTGTACCTTCATTACACTGAACATCTGTACAGATCTTACTGAGATCTCCATTGATTTGAGCGATGCGAATGTCATTAAAATACCATTTAATATCTTCTTGTTGGTTTGTTTTAACACCAGTGTATAAAGTGACTGAATCTCCCTCGATCACAGACACTTCATCTGATCCAACACCAGACACACCTAAGCAAAAAACAATTGTGATTTTTGTTCTACAGATCATAAATGTGAGTAGAGAAATATGTCTGGATTCATCATTTTAAACCTGCAAACAAACATCAGAAAAAACTCAAGACTCACACATTCACTCAACAGACAAACACGAGTCTCACGAATGATCTTATCACACAACCCACAACCTGATTCACATTTTCACCCACTTTCCCTAAACATACAGTATATTTGCAAATGCAATTAAATAAATACAAAAATCATAGACTCAATATATATTAAATAGATGACTAGTACCCCCCAAAAAATACTTAAGAGAGTTATGGTAACACTTTACAATAAGGTTTGTTAGTTAACTACATTAGTTAACATGAACTAATAATGAACTGCATATAGGCCTAAGGCATTTATCAATCTTTTTTTTATGTTAATTTCAACATTTACTAATACTTATAGGCCTACCAATACTTTACTAATAACATCTTGTTAACATTAGTAAAAATGCAATGAACTTACGTTAACAAATACAGTAACAAAGGGATTGCTCATAGTTCATGTAGTTAGGCTAATACATGAACTAATGTCAACAAATTAACCTTATTATAGAGTGTTACCAGAATTATTTTCCACCACATTAACTCAGATAACACAGTGCTGTGTTTTCTACATTGTATTTAAGTCAAACAACCCACGTAAATAACGTGTGTAAGGCAACATTTACATAATTTGGCAGAAGCTTATAACCAAAGCTACTCACATTACATCCAAGCTACATGCACAACGTTAACTTTTACTGATGTTTATTGTAAAAGTTTAGTTGTTTAAAAGGACACATCGCGCCATCTGCGTTAAGGGGTCGCACACCATTAGGCCTAGGCTATAGGCCTACATTTATTTGTCTCAAATCGTCGTTAATGTACACTAACTTCACCCTGTGCTGCAATATACATTTAGTTTTACATTCATTTACAGAAAGCAGCTGCTTGAATGAAAATGTATGATGTTATCGGTTGTGTTACATGTTTTTCAGGTGAGGCTTATTCTCAATTCATTCAGTTAACGGACGCTCTAGTGTTCAGACTGCAGACTCAGCAACGATTGTATTTAATTGTACAGTAGGCTACAAATAACATGGTAACCTATAGACATTATATTAATTCCATAATGTCCTTAAACATAACGTTAACAATATTGTTGGCCAAACTGAGAAAGTGCGCGATACCTTTGTCCTAGACGTGAGGCTGCGCTTCTCCGGTGTGCGACCACCTTTAGGCTTATTTTTCAGCCTATTTTCTTAACAATAAACCTAAACCGAATCTAGCAATCGTGGCACATACGGCCTAAAGGTCGCAACTGACGTTAACAAAGAATATGTCTTACTCTGGTCGAGTAAAAATAAAATCACTTTAAGCACGTTGAAGTAAAGCTTCATTTTCCTCAGAAAACGAATTCAGATTCATAAGTGATGTAGCCTACTCCTGATTTAATGGTTAAATGCAAAGTGAAAGTAAACCATCGACCCATCCCTATGGGAAAAAAGAGCGACTCACAATGGCGTTACAAAATAACCAGAACCGGAAGTTGGAGGATGCCGCTTTAAGCCATAAGTCAGGCAAATAAATGATTATAACAATTTATTTAAAAAAGTACTTCAAATAAAATACTTCTATTAGTAATTATTTTATATTATTTGATTAAAAAAGGTTTATCAAATATAAATAATGTAACGAAAATCATAGACATAATGAAAAAAAAAAACATTAAGGTAAATTTGAATTTACGAATATGTACGTATATAAATATAATTTATGAATTAGTGTACATGTTTGTTAAATAATTAAATATATACATACAGAAAGAAATGCCTATGTAATCATATTGTATGTTATATTGTTATTAAATATACATAAACATTCATTAAACTTAAATAATGAAAGACATGTTTAACAGAAAAAAAAGAACATTGTCTAATCAATGACCGGCTTTATTTAAAATCACATTTTGCTATAATTTAAGTTCAGTTTTACATTTGCAGTACTCAAGAAAATACATTCTTGTCTTTAATACCTTTTGAAACTGGCTTGTAATTTGTTGTTCTTAAATCAGAATGATCGACAACAATCCTGAACTATTCACAAACTGTGGATGATTAACTAGATTGGATGAATTATCCCTCCTCCAGCATCTGGGACCAATCACTGCAAAACCTGGATGGGTGTTTTCGGAGTAAAAGCCTTGCATCTCTCCTTGTTTTCCTCTTTCAACATAACCTAGAAGATTGATAAGAAAATTGAGACATTAATATCCAAATGATATTATTAACAGTACACATGCATGCAGCCTGTTGTGGAAATAATTCCTACTAAAACATGGATGAAGGAGACAAAGCCGATTCTCAAAAGATTAAACAAATGTGCTTTATTTCTTGCAAGAAATAGGCGTTCACACACAGACAGCGACTGATTTAGCGTCAGACAGCGTCCCTTTCACCAAGGTTATATACTCTTAACACATCCTGACAGTGGCGTAGGTTTGATTTTGAAATTGGTGGGGACAGGGACATCAATATATAAATATAGTTTAAGTTCTGATTTAAATTATTGCTAGGGAAATATCAGTGTCACTAGATATTGGTAGGGACACGTCCCTAGCGTCCCTACTAAATTCTACGCCCCTGCATCCTGAGTAGGCTGTATCTGTTTCAAAAGATTGCCTTTTTTACCTTAAAAGGAAACGTCTTTGTTCAAGATCTCTTGTCTAACACTAATTCTAATTGGAAAGAACAATGTCATGTCTGCTAAAGTTTCCTGTTCTTAGCTGCTACTTGATTTCACACTTTTTACCTATCTCTTGTTTGATCAAAGCTGCGCACATACTTTTCACACTTGAAGTACACAAAAGTTCACTTGGAGTACACATAGTCCCTTCAACTAAGCCTTCTATAACATTTTGTTCCTGAAAGCTTATCTTAACTTATGCATTTCTAATATCTTGGTTACCTATTTTTAATAATGTGCTTTAGCTTATATGACTATATTTCTTTAAATGCTTATGAGTAAAAATAAATCTTCAACGTTAATAAAAGCTGAACACATCTAAAGATAAAGAACACATCTGAAAGTAAAGAACACATCTAAATGTAAAATTTCCATTACAAGCCACATGAATGACTATTCTTATTGCATCTTGTCATTAAGCACCTAGCAGTGATCACATTTTTATTCATAATTTATACACCTGGTAAGCTGTTCTTGTAAATAGCATTGCAGTGTCTGCATGGCTGCAGTGTGTACATCTGGTAATATTGTTGACATGTCATAGACTTCTCTCTCCAATTTGTTACACCTGAATATTTAAACTTGAAGAGCATAAAAAACAGGGGATAAAGTAAAACATTTCATATCTAACCGAGGAGAACAATTATTATTATTATTGAATTTTAACATTATGGAGCCTTTTCACAGACTATGATGATGTGTTCCCACCGTTATCAACATCAGAAATCTAGTAAGTTTTTAATATTTTAATTTTTTTTTAAATGCTATACACATTTATAATGCTATATTAACTTGGCAGTAAATTCAGAAAGCTAAGGCTGTTGTGAGGGAGATTTGCATTCAACGGCTGAGAGAGTGACGGCAAATTTGACTGTGAATCTTTCTTTCTTTTAGCTGCTGTAATCAATCTTTTGCTATCAGAACAAATGCAAACACAGAAAATCTTTTTTTTTTGTCGGCGTCCATTCACTGCTATAGACGTTTACCTAAAATGAAGACATCTGAGAACCCTAGAAATGTGGAAAAAGGTCCACTATAGGCTTTCACTGACAGACATGGCAGTGAGTGAGGCAGACTGCTGTTACTTTTCAGAACTAAATTAGTTATACTGCCTGTCAAATAATAATAACTGCTTTATCCCTTGAACTCGTTTCTATAGATAGACTATTTAGTTAGAATAGAGTAAAGGTGTCTTTCAATACATGCTGGTTGTAGTCGACCACTCTTAGGTATGCTCAAACGTATGCAACCAAGAAGAACACTTTATACTATGTTTCGAAACAATTTTACAGTGATAACAGGAAAATTCAGCATTTTGGTTGTTCAGCTCAAACGGTCGTGGAAAAAGACAACCTTGGTCAGGTGTCCAGTCCTCTTCTGGCCAGCAAACAAACACTGTATGATTATGATTATGATTCTGTCATTGTCATTATAAGCATGCATTTATTAGTACTTTTGTTGAAAATGTCTTTTGAAAATGGATTTTAATGCAATGTTTCATTATAAGACAACACAGAAGACCAACATTGTCTCTCTGTCTTTAACTGCTTATAGCTATCAGCCAGGAAAATGGTCAAGTCTGTATTAAACTTTTTGACTCAGATTATTCCTTTTTTTTAATGGATACAGTATTGTATAGGACTGTAACGCTGTTTTGAGGTTCATAAAAAGACAGGAAGAAGCTCTTCACCTTAGGTGACCTACAACACAAGATTTTCGTTCAGCTCAAACCACATCTCTGAAGAAAACCACAGGTTGATTTGTTGCAGTGTCAGAAGATGAGCTGCAAGAGCAACAATGTGAGCCGGAAGATAGTTTTAACTTTTTGTTGAGTTTTTACCATACTTTGTAAAAAAGTTCTGTGTAAATAATGGAATTATATATATTTTTAGAATGTTAAGTCTTAATAAGAGCCAGAAAATAATTTATATTTAACTACAAATCATTTGTAAAGAGCCTGTAAAGAGTCTACAAATGGGTAAAACTGTTGTGGGAGTATTCACACGCTTTCGGCAGATCGTTTTATCAGATCAGACTTTTCAGGAAATGTTTCATGAGTTTGCTTTGTTATGTTTGTGCTGGTGGCGTCTGACTGGTAAGTTGTAAATATAGTTTTTTACTTAATTTCAGTTATATTCTTCAAGATTTATACATCATCTGGAAGCTGAATATAAATGGATGGATATATATGGATCGAAGATAAAACTCTCAGAAGCCTTAATCTGTGTAAAATGAAATCTTAATCTGTTTATTCATCAGGTGTGTTTGCTGATTCAGAGTCAGTGATGGAGGGAGAATCTGTTACTTTACACACTGATGATATCGAAATATGTTATGGCAATGACATACTGTGGAAATATGGAGCTGAAAAGTCTCTAATAGCTAAGATAAAGAAAAAGAAGCAAATCGTCTCCACATATGATGATGTTCTTGATGGGAGATTCAGAGACAGATTGAAGCTGGACAATCAAACTGGATCTCTGACCATCACACACACCACAACTGAACATGCTGGAGATTATACACTAGAGATAAGTGAAGTGAACCTGGCATTGATAATATTCAGTGTTTCTGTCTATGGTGAGTAGAGATCATTTGTCCTGTCATTCAAATATTATTGAATATTCAGTACGACTAAAGCTCAATCCGCAGCATTTGTGGCGTAATGCTGATAGTTATTTATGATGAAGGACTTAATTTATAATTTATGCAGTGCAGACTATTTGACAACTTTATTCAATTTCTGTATATTTCTATCAGTGTGTGTGATCTCAGCATCAGTCTCTCTCTACCTCTGGAGGTGGAATATCAGGATAAAAACACCTACAGCTGTGTGCTGAACAATCCCATCAGCAACCAGACCACACATCTGGACATCCACACACTCTGCCACACATGTGCAGGTACAGTACCACAGCACTGATGATATGTGTGTGTGTTTACTGACCTGATCACACTGATGCGTTCACTCACATTAATGTCTCTCTTTTCCTCTCCTTCAGTTCCTCCAGTCTCAGTGTCTCTGATAGTGTTGATCTCTGCTGCTGCTGCGGCTGGTGGTTTTCTGTTGATTGTAACTGCTGTCAGGATCTTCTATACCTGCAGGAAATGTAGAAAAAGGTTGAGGGTTGAGGAGATCAAAAAAACATTATTATTTATTTTAAACCAAACCCCTTATGAACCAAACCCACTTTGATTAAGACCGGACTCATTGACTGTACCTCAGGTTTCTCTGCTAATGTGCTTCACCTGTTAACGTGTCGTATAATTCTCATTAATCCTCACATGCTGATCTGCACTCGTCCTAGCCTCAAACTAAGCTAAGGAGAACCATTCCCTCTGGATGCTGCAAAGGAAGCCTCACTGACTTTAACACCTCCAGAGTCCAATGCAGTCTTCAAACTTCTACTTGTTAATTGTAAAGACTGACTCCTCCCTCTGATGCTGATATGTGCATAACTGATAATAAATCAGTGAAAATTGATTGCTTTTCTCTCTGTCGTGATCTAACAGACACACCTGGTACACTGCTATACACACCTGAAACCAGCCCTTATCTTGAATGTAGCCTTCGCTACAACTACCGTACCTTTTGTGTTTGCCGAAAGAAAGAGAGTTAAGTCTTTATCATCAAGTGTACGCCGTAGTGTACATTTATACTTCTGCATTTTGTCTGTGTTGCTCTGCAATTACACAGTCAAAACACTAGTTGGCACGAGGGGGTTTCTATGTTCCACGTGTTGAGTTTTCTCGCGGCTGTTTTGAGTTTAGGCTACTTTGAGTTTTGGCAACTGAAATTGATTGGATCACATTGGAGTTAGAGTCGATTGATGTTGAAAAACAGTTACTTTTAGTGAAATTACTAAAGCTAAAATGGTACATACGATCTATGAACCAGTTGAGGCAGAAGGAGGAGGAATTTGCGATGTTTTTTTCGGCCACTGAAAGACTGGATGAGGAAATGCATTTCAGATATTTTGGGATGTCGGGAGGGAGTTTTGATGATTTGGTTTGTCGTGTGCTGCCATTTATGATGATAATAATGATGATAAATAATTTATTAATCCTTCTCAGGAAGTTAGATGTGTTACAATAGCAGCAACCACATTCAGTGCTCGCACACAGACAACTTCAATCTATCTACCTAACTACATTTATAAAACAAAACTTTCACTGAAGCATCCTATACCCAATAATATATTAACTAAACATGCTTTACCCTATAATGATGATACTAAAAACAAATACACAAACACAATTAAGTAAAGGTATACAACCCCTATTTTAATAATACTAACATAGGTAAAAACTATAAGAATAAATATATTAATAAATATAAATCAGACTCCGTTATTGCACATTAAAGAGACCAATAGTAGCAGGCAGGAATGACTTCAGATGCCGTTCAGTTTTACATTTCAGTGGCATCACTCTGCCACTGAACGTGCCCTGCCGAAACACCGATAGTGGTTGTCTAATGTCTATCATTGTTCATGATAATGTTTAATTTTCTCAACATCCTCACCTCTGCCACTTGCTCAACCCAGTCCTGTGAGATGCCATTGATGGAGCTTGCATTTTTAATCAGTTTATTTAGTCTGTTCCTGTCAGATGTGCGTGTGCCCTCCCCTCACCACACCACACCAAAGAAGAAAGCACTAGCCACATCAGTCTAGAAGGTGCACCACAGAGGTTGGCAAATGTAGAAAGATTGCAGTCTTCTTAAAAAAATACAGCCTGCTTTGACCTATTTTTATATACTGCCCCCATGTGGCTGGACTAGTCCAGTTTGTTATCCAGCTGCACTCTTACTTATAGTTGTAGACAAGATCCAAATCTGTTCTTTGAATGGAGACTGGATCTGGTTTATGCCTCATCCTTCTAAAGTAAATTTCTTTTGTTTTTAAGATGTTAAGCATCGGGTGGTTATTGTTACACCAGCCCACAAAGTCCCTGATCGTGCTCCTGTATTCCCCCTCACAACCTTCTCTAATGCAGCCCACGACAGCTGACTGAGTATTTCTGAAGAAAACAGGTGTCAGAGTTACATTGGATGTCGGATGTGTAAAGACTAAACAGGAAAGGTGATAGAAAGGTTCCCTGTGGGACACCTGTGCCTCACAGAACAGTCTCTGAAACACATTTTTGGAAGCACACTGAGGTCTGGCAGTAAAATAGACAATCTCTGTCTCCACCTGCATCCTCCTCATCTTCTCACCAGCAGTTCTGGCTGAATGCTATTGAATGCATTTGAGAAATCAAGATACATAATTTTTAGTTGCACCAGGGTTATCAAGATGTTCATAGACCCATTGTTCATTGCGATGTTCATTTTTTGATGATTTATGATCACATAATTGTATATTTTTATATTATTGATCAATATGTGAATATGTTGACCTGGCTACACATGACATGAATTGTGGTCTCATTGGCACAAATTAATTTAGATGAGATTAGATAGAACTGTATTGATCCCAGATTGATTCCACTCATGTCTGAGTGGAGAAAACAAGTCTGACCACCAGATGCCGCTATCGCTCTTTTTTCTTTCTTTTTTTAGATATTGAAGTTTTAATCAGGATACTTGTCCGATTGGGCATGTAAAATACGTTTCATTTGCCCCTTCAAAAAATCCACTTGTCCTGGACAAGTGTTAATGTTGAACCCTGATATAGATCATGTTATTAAACTCTTGCATCAGCAAGTTTCTGCTCATTTTCTTTGCAGAAATCAGAGGAGGCTGTGTATGCAAAGGTCAGCAAAAATGATGATCAAAACAGAATTTACAGGAGAGCTCATATGTGCCCTGACTTACACCTTTAGTTCATATTTATTCTCTGCCAGGTTCTTTGTGCTACATTGTTTGATTTCATCTTTGTTTTTTTTTGTTTTTTTATGCACTCTCATAAGTTGTATACATCTGAAATTTTGTTGCTTTGCTCTAGTTTATTTTAGTCGTTCAGAAATAGTAGGCTTATAGTAAAAATAGAGAACATAAATAAACTATGTTTAGCTTAACATGCATGGAAATGTTCTAAGTTTATTAAATATTGATTCCACCCTTCACTGTTCTCTATACTAACATTGGCAAATTCAGCACAAGCTCTCTAGAAAATTATAACAATGCAACCGTCTACTACAGTAATGCACCAGGCAGTGCATTGTAATCTCCCTGACGAAAAATGTGATTCATTCATTGCTATAGGAGAGGAAGAATTTTGCAAACTCGTTAAATCATCTAAATCGACAACGTGTATGTTAGACCATATACCGACTAAGCTACTGAAAGAGATGCTTCCAGATGTCATAGATCCTCTTCTTAATATCATTAATTCATCTTTGACATTAGGATACGTACCAAAAACTTTTAAGCTGGCCATGATTAAACCGCTTGTTAAAAAAAAGCAACTTGATCGGTTTAAAGGTTTACAGGCCGATTTCGAATCTACCTATTCTGTCGAAGATACTAGAAAAAGCAGTATCTTCACAACTATGTTAATTTTTAGCTAGAAATGATATCTGCAAGGATTTTCAATCAGGATTTAGACCGTACCATAGTACTGAGACCGCTCTCATTAGAGTCACAAATGATTTGCTCTTATCATCCGATCGCGGATGTATCTCTCTATTAGTGTTACTCGATCTTAGTGCTGCATTTGATACCATTGACCACAACATTCTTTTAAATAGACTCGAAAATTATGTTGGCATTTGTAGAATTGCATTAGCATGGTTTAATTCATACGTATCTGACCGTTATCAGTTTGTAGCAGTAAATGAAGAGATGTCTTAACGATCACAAGTTCAGTATGGCGTACCACAAGGCTCAGTACTAGGACCGCTGCTGTTCACTCTGTACATGCTACCATTAGGAGATATCATTAGGAAGCATGGCATTAGTTTTCACTGTTATGCTGATGATACTCAGCTGTATATTTCTTCAAAACCTAACGAAACCTACCAATTCACAAAATTAACGGAATGCATAGCTGATGACTGAAAAACTGGATGACTGAATTTCATAACCTAAAAAACAGAGATTCTAATTATTGGACAAAAACCATTCTTCACATAATAACCTAGAGTACTGTCTAACACTTGATGGCTGCTCTGTTAAGTCTTCGTCGTCGGTTAGGAACATGGGTGTGCTCTTTGATACCAATCATTCTTTTGAAAGTCACGTGTCTAGTGTCTGTAAAACCGCATTTTTTTTTTCATCTTAAAAATGTATCTAAGTTACGTCATATGCTCTCAATGAAAAATGCAGAACAATTAGTAAATGTGTTCATGGCATCAAGGCTATATTATTGTAATGCTCTACTGGGTGGTTGCCCTCCACGCTTAATAAACAAACTACAGCTGGTCCAAAACGCAGCAGCTCGAGTTCTTACCAGAACCAGGAAGTATGACCATATTAGCCCCGTTCTGTCAACACTGCATTGGCTCCCTATTAAATATTGTATGAATTTTAAAATATATTTGATGATTACTTACAAAACACTAAATGGTTTAGCTCCGCAGTACTTGAGCGAGCTCTTAACGCATTATAGTCCTTCACGTCTACTGCGATCTCAAAATTCTGGCCAGTTAATAATACCTAGAATATCAAAATCGACTGCTGGCGGTAGATCCTTTTCCTATTTAGCTTCAAAACTTTGGAACAGTCTTCCTAACATTGTCCGGGAAGCAGACACACTCTGTCAGTTCAAACCTAGACTAAAAACACATCTCTTCGGCCTAGCATACACATAACACATTATAGACTTCTATAATTCAATGTTAGGCTGCATAGTTTAGAACAGCCGGGACTGGGAACACTTCCCGTAAATCCTGATGTACTTGGTACTTTATAAGAAGGATGGCGTCTACGCTAATATTAGTCTCTCTGTCTATCCCGAGGTTTACTGCTGTCCACCGGAACCAGGCCGTATCCAGATCTGATGAAGGACCAGCGCCAGGACACGACGACGCCGCTGACCTGAAGTGTCAACCAGTCTCTCCTCCTCTCCCCTCCCCTCCGACTTCAACCAATCGGAACTGGACAAATTCTCTGATTCATTCTGAACTTCTGACCTGTAATGCTCCTGAATCATAATCATACCCTGTTCGCTCGTTGGCCAGAGGAGAACTGGCCCCCGACTGAGCCTGGGTTCTCCCAAGGTTTTTTTCTCCATTCTGTCACCTGATGGAGTTTTGGTTCCTTGCCGCTGTTGCCTTGCCTTCTGGCTTGCTTAGTTGGGGACATTTAATATTCAACAATATTATAGATCTGCCTTAAAGGTGGATGATGATGAAATTTTTTTTTTCATGTTATCACTGTGAAGCTGCTTTGATACAATCTGTATTGTAAAAAGCGCTATATAAATAAAGGTGACTTGACTTGACTTTACCTCTGTACAGATAAAACATTGTCGGGATAATTCCGGTTTACATGGCTATGCGGAAGCGATAAAAAAAATTCTGTATTATAAATTTATCAAGGCTCGTACCTTGGAACTTATTTCATGGTTTGCATTCTCGAGACACCAGGCACTGTTTTGTGCGAATGAGTGGCCGGATCGCATTAAGGGTTTTCTGTTAGAGCGGTGTCGTGTTAGCGACCCCTAAGTAATAATTTAATCTAGAGCTGCTGTTAAGCCAAAACAATTGCTGTTACTTTAAATTTCTGTATCACTGTAAAGCAGATTTGAAACTATCTATATTGTTAAAAGCGCTATATCAATGAAAGTGACTTGACTTGACTATAGTGTCCAAAGCAGAAAATTACATCTCTCTAAGAATATCTTACTTTCACAGGATAGGGTGCGCTATAGTTACTGCTGTTCTCACAGTCACATCTCTGATGTTTATAATAATATACAGAGCTGGGTAGAAACTGATTAATCTGGATGACATAATCAGATTCCAAAAATTTACATCAGCGTATCACACAAAAATGCTCGTTCCAAGGTACTTCAGTGGGGCTTCAACAGAAATTCACCATAATGTTCCTCGAACCACTCCATGATGATTCTGGCAGTGTGGTATGGTGCATTATCCTGTTGGTAATGGCCATCACTGGCAGAGAACACAATTGCCATGAATTAGTACATTTGGTCCGCAATGATGTTCAGATATCTGAACCTGAACCTACTGTCCGTCAGGGATTGTGCTGTTAGGATAATGGGGATTAAAGTGTCCCATCAAAACATTGCCCACAGCTTTACAACACCACCGCTGGCCTGTCTCTGTCCAACTGTGCATACAGGTGCCAATGCCTCTGTTGGTAACCGCGCTCGGCCGTTGACGTGATGCACCAGGAATCTTGATTCGTCAGGGCACTTTCTTCCAATCATCCACTGTCCAATCTCAATGATCTTAGGCCTTATTGACGATGGTATGCAGTTAGTGAAAATTGGACCCTAAAGTGTGACTAATAAATATGCTATTGTTTTTCTCCCTCAGTGTCAAACAGTTACTCATGTTTTTCCCCAGTAGGTTAAACCGCCAAAAAAGCTGTTTATAGTAGAAGCACAGAAACTCTTCACCTACAAATGAACCACTCGTGCACTGAATGCCCAGTGTCACCAACATGTGTGTGTCGACCCAACGGATCAAACCACAGTTAGAACTAACCGCAGCAGGTTTCAGTTTGACTCAGAAGATAAACCCAGTACTGTGAGATCATACATGCTTTTAACTTTGTACTCTTGTTTTTTGTATAATTTTAAAATCACTAGAGTTATGCTCCATTTCACTATGAAATTCCACAATACACACACTATTCTTCTACTTTTAGCCATTTGAAACAGTCACTGAGTTATAGAAAAGCTATCACTGAGGCGGTACTATGAACCTTTCTAATATGAATCATTAACCTTTTGATAAAAATATATATATATTTTTTTTTTATCCATCAAGAACAGTTAAAATCTTAAGGGCCAAAAGAAGTAAAGAACTATATATCATATGCTAATGCAATGTGTGAACTAGGAGGGCCAAACGCTGCATGGGAGGATTCACACTACACTTGAACAGTTCTGCTGTTAGATCACACACTGAACCACTGAAGAAAATGTTCCTCATGTTAGTTTTGTTCTTTTTTTGCTGTTGGAGTCTGACTGGTAAGTTATAAAAGCATTTTTATGGCTTGTTTAAAATGCTTTTAAAGCCCCCATCCACCATTTCAGTGTAAATTATTTTGGATTATTTTCATCTGCTTTTATGTACCAAAAGAATTGTGAATTTTGTATGAACATAATACAAAATCTTCTAACTTTGAATGCAGTCTCATTTGGGTTTAGGATTAGGTTTACATTGCCATTTTCAAGTCTGGAAATGGTCATAAATATAATGGAAATATCTACAGTGAATGTAAATGTCATGGAAATGTACTAGTGAAAATGTGCAGCAAATTTACAGTGCAGACTATCCAGTGATCTGAATATCTAAATACACATTAAAATAACCAGCACAATTAAAACTGTATTTGTAATCTGCAATAATTATGCATTTATTGTCAATATATTTTGAAACTTTAAAAACTGATTGTTCTCTACACTTTAAAACAAATTAAAGTGTAAGGATGCGCTGCACCAATAAGGTTGATAATTTGAGGGTTAATATTTTACATTTTGTTTTGAGTTTGTGCTTGTTTTGGATATTCTCAACTTTACATATAAACAAAGATGATTTCAGGCTTTGTAAACCATCAGTGGCCGTAATCTGTGTAAAATCTGTTTGTTCATCAGGTGTGTTTGGCGATTCAGTGTCAGTGATGGAGGGAGATTCTGTTACTCTAAACACTGATGTCACTGAAATACATGAAGATGAATACATACAGTGGAAATATGGAGCTAAGAACTCTCTGAGAGCTAAAATTAAAAAAAACAAGCTAACTTTCTCCATATATAATATTACTGAAAGATTCAGAGACAGACTGAAGCTGGACAATCAAACTGGATCTCTGACCATCATGAACACCACAACTGAACATACTGGAGTTTATCAACTACTGATAAGTGGAGAGAAACTGAGATCAAAAAGATTCAATGTTTCTGTCTATGGTGAGTAGAGATCATTTGTCCAAACGTTCACATATTCTATTTACATATTCAGATGTTACATCATTTATAGATGACAGACACATTCAGTGACCATCAACACACTAAACACTCACTCAAAACAACATTTATTAAATGGATTCACTACAATTGACAACGTTAAAAATTATCTGATTGTTGTGTTTATATTCCTCTTATTGTCTCATTTTCCAGCTCGTCTCCCTGTTCCTGTCATCATCAGTAACTCTTCACAATGTTCTTCATCATCATCATCATCATCATCAAATTGTTCACTGGTGTGTTCATCAGTGTTGAATGTGAGTGATGCGACTCTCTCCTGGTACGGAGGAATCAGTGTATTGTCCAGCATCAGTGTGTGTGATCTCAGCATCAGTCTCTCTCTACCTCTGGAGGTGGAATATCAGGATAAAAACACCTACAGCTGTGTGCTGAACAATCCCATCAGCAACCAGACCACACATCTGGACATCCACACACTCTGCCACACATGTGCAGGTACCACAGCACTGATCATACATGTGTGTATTCACTGACCTGATCTCTGTCTTCTGTTGTAGATCACACTGATGCGTTCACTTCTTTCTTTATCATAACAGCAGCATCAGTCGGACCGTCTCCTCCTCCTCCTCCTCCTCCTCCAGTGTCAGTGTCTCTGATAGTGTGGATCTCCGCTGGATCTCTGATGATTGTTGCAGGATTTTGGATCTTCTGGATCTGCAGGAAACACAGAAAAACTGATAAAGATGGCAAGTATTATCTTCTCCTTTTAAACAAGTTAAATAAGAAAGAATTCTTTGAAAATATGTTCTTAAGATTTTAGCCAACTGATAGCCCTATTTTATCATTTAATTAAAAATGATTCTCATAATTTTCATTGTTATGATAAATGTATATTTCTAATTGCATAAAATGACACTGTATGTCGCTCTTTACTCTCGCACAAAAAACAAGTTTCTCAAACTGAATCAACACTGATAAATAGAAAAATAGAAAAGTTAGTTATTATGAATATAATCTGTAAGGATGTGGCTGGTGCTCTAAAATCGATGTATATGAATGATAACTTTTGTTGTGCTTGTTGAGCCTAAATGCTGATTAAACAAAGAATGTAAAATACTTTTATTTATTTATTTATTTATTTATTTATTTATGTGTCTCTCTAAATTTAAGGATAAACACTATTTTAGCCGTTTTTAAAAACTTTCAGTGTTACTTTGGTTAACTTTGAAATTCATAATAATACACATAGGCTGTGAAAAACTAGATCTAGTTAAGATTGAGTTTTGTTGTTTTAATGCATCTATAATTTCAAACAGTTGAGACTCGTAAAGAAGAGATCACTTACGCAGAGACGACATTCAACAAAAGAAACGCACAGAAATCGGTGAGACAATTTATTGTTCATTTGTATCATTTCAGATGTAGATCAGTGTGCGCTTGTGTTTTTGTCTGTATAATAATGAAGCCCATTTCTACCAGATAATAAATAAAAATCATGCTCTCATAAATCATAATTATGACTTAAAGTATAAAATATCACATATACACATTAAAAAGTTCAAATTAGGACTTAAAAATGTTGAAATTATGAAAATGTTTGACTTGCGTCTGTCATAATTTGGCATTTTTAATCTCACAATTTTTATTTATTTTTTCATAATTATGATTTAACTATAATTGTATTCTTATGTGGCGGTTTCAAAGTATAATGTTTCAACATTAAATCTCAAACACAACAGCACCATCGGATGTTTATAAAAAACTACATCACATTACATTACATTATTATTATATCTTTTGCTATGCATTTTTTTACAGAAAGTTGAAGCGGAGGATCATGTGGAATATGCACCACTACAATTCAGAAGATGATCAAACTTTATTGTTGTTCAGAGTACAAGACCCAGATTGTGTGATCATTTAACTGTGAATCTCCTGAACAACGTCAATAGTTAGTTTTGGGATTGTGAGAATCAACATGTTTCATACAGGATCATCCTAAAGGGTTTAAAGTATGATCATTAAAACCAGATTAATTAAATGTTCTCCAAAAAAATTCTAAATAATTGACACTTAACTGCAATACAGGGACTTTAAACTAATTATGTAAATAATGTGGCCCATTGCAGCATTTTTATGTTTGCAAAACATAGATGCAAACAAGTGATCCAAAGGTGACAAAGTGAACTCTGCTGTGGTCTCATTAATTTATATAAATGTGGTTTGATCTGTTGGGTAGACAAACAACTTGTGCATGAGAATGTTTCTGCTGCTGGAGGTTTGCATTTGATGTCAGTTTGTCAGCATTTGTCTGAGGTGTCAATAAAGCGTCTGTGTGTCTGAGGTGTCGAGAGTGTGTCGCTGCGAGTGTGTCTGAGGTGTCAATAAAGCGTCTGTGTGTCTGAGGTGTCGAGAGTGTGTCGATGCGAGTGTGCCTGAGGTGTCAGTCTGTGTTCACAGCAAGTCGTTGCAAGGATTGTTGCATGAAAACTGTAGATGTCTTCTGTACAGGGAAGCCACTTTAGTACAAAATACTAAACTCATTCGTGCTGATGTTTGACAAAAAAGGTCCAAAATCAAACTGTGATTTGACTTTGAAAAATGTAAATATTCTATACTTTATGTGCATGATGATCCTGCAGTTAAGCAGTGCTACTCTCAGACATAAAGGTACAACAGCTGTCATGTGCAGTAGCGTTTCAAAAGGTACACCTTTGTACCTTATTTACCCCTTATAGTAGTACATGTACAGCACGAGTGACAGCCTATACCTTTTTTTCTGAGAGTGCAGTTTCAAGAGTTTCTTTCTAAGCAAAACTTTACTTGATCCCTGTTTTTTTTTTTTTTTTTCTTATAAAGGTTATCCTGTTTTCTGCCAGTGTCTGGCTCATTTTAAGAATAAATGCACTGTATGACTTACAATTTTTGATTTGTGTTTGATGGTTGTTAATGTTTTCATCAGCTCTGAGGAGAAACTAAATGCTGCTAACAACCTGATTTTTTTTCTTGTTTCAATAGCACAACAGGTGAAAAAAGGATGTGAAATCAAGATCATAATTTGATATAAAATCTCACCTTACATTCCCTCGATAGTGATAAAGTCCAGATGCAGTTATGAGGACAGCTCAAGATCCAGTTCCAGTTCTGTAACCACCTGAGGGTCAGAGAACAAAACATTAGTGATGGGTGAAGGACTGTTAAACGATAAAGACTAAATTATTTTAACTTTAACTTAGACAGAAGCATTAGCAAATGTGTGGTAAGTGCGGTACGTGTTCTGGTAGATTTGAGTAGGCCTACCTAATGCTACCTCTCCTCGGCAACACAGAATGAGGAATAATTATGTCTGAAGCACAGGACTGTGTTTTTGGTCAAGTTTACACGCTGATAAGTCGTTTTGAACAACTCGAGCGGGGTTTATGACGTCACGCGAACATATGCGGTCACACGAAAACATTTTTTACAGTCTATGGCGGTCAAACAAAACATTCTTTCAATTAGGCCTACATGAAAAGCATCAAATGAGTCGAGGTTCATGTTGTTTCCTTTAATTTAAATAACATCCCGTTTCAAAAGTATCTCCACCTTCTGTATTGTAAACATGATTGTAAACCCAAAAACATCCTACGAAAGCAGACATACACACACACACCATCGGAAGTGAAATTAATACAACGTTTGACCACTAGAGGACAGGAATATTTTCACTTCCTCTTCTTCTATGGTTTATTGGCGGTTGGCAAACAACGAGCTTGTTAATTTCCGCCACCAACTGGTACCAGAATGTCTATGTAGTAGGCCTACATTGTTTAAAAAAAATACTTAAATTAGTTTCTCTAAGGTATTTAAACGATAAATTATAACACCTATCTAAAATCTTTTAAATCACATCGTATTTTTAGCTTTCCTTAAAGGGATAGTTCACTTTAAAATTAAAATTCTGTCATCATTTCCTCACCCTCAAGTTGTTTCAAACCTGTATTAATATATTTCTTCTGCTGAACACAAATAAATATATTTTGAAGAATGTCGGTAACCAAACAGTTAACTGTACCCATTGACTTCCATAGTAGGAAAAATACAGGTTTGAAACAACTTGAGGGTGAGTAAATGATGACAGAATTTTCATTTTAAAGTGAACTATCCCTTTAAGTTTTGAATCAAATCGTTTTCATATTTCTGACAATAATATCATAACATGTTAGCCGTTTCCTCCTATTTCTCCACAGAAATCACATTTCCTTTGTTATCTTTACATATTTTGAACAGTTTGATTTAGTCCATTGTGTCTAAACCTAAGCCTTGCAATTATTATCTCTTCCCGTCTTATTCCTCCCTATTCCTTACTGTAAAAAAAATCCAATTAAATATATTTAATATATGATGCCTAAAATTTTTAAGTACGGTCAATTTGGATTTTTAAGTCAACCTAATCGCATTAATTTGACTTAAAATAATGAGTTGAGTCTTGTATAACTTATTAAAGTTGAAACTTATTTTGATGAGTTAAAGTAATGTGTAACATGTTGTCTTAACTTATTTATAATTTAACTTATTGACCAATAACTTTTTATAGGGTTATTAATAATGTACACCGCTTATAAAAAAGAAAAAGAAAATCAAATGCATTGCTAAACCATAAAGCAGGTAACCTACATATAACCATACAAATATTTCCTCCATGTTCTTTTAAAATCGTAATTTGTGATTTTCTTCAGTGCATGTGGGAGAAAGTGCCTGATATCACATTACCATTGTTTTACTGTGGTAAAAATCATAATAATAACTTACTGTTTATTATTGTGATTTTTTTTTCAAGAACAGCATCCCACACATTGTGCTCTTGTTATAATTTCCCTGATATGTCTTTAATACATTCAGTATTTAAACTACAAATATGTATTCTGTATTACAGCGCCATCTAGTGTTCTAACTAGGAATTCAACATTCAAAGAATCCATTTATTAAATCATGTGTTTTTAATGCCATTTATCACATGAACATATATCTTTCAAGTTATGGTTGTTGTTGTTTTTTAGACAGAAAATTATGTTTATATGGGATGATGCAAAGTTAAATAAAAAATGCATGTCAAAAAGTATTCTGCTCATGGAAAGACACCAGAGTTTTTTTTATTTTATTTTTTATCATAAAATAAAACCTCTTTATATGCACAGATCATTTAAAATATTACAGCTTATTAAAACACTGGAAAGGTAACTGGAAAAACTGGAAAAGAAACAAAATTATATATATATATTATATACACAGGTAGCTTTACAAGATAATAAGATAATGGAAATAATAAAAGAATCCAACCACACAGGGAATACATGACAAATATATAGAAAGTGCATACAGTGCCATACACAAAACATGTGATAATATATTTATATAAATATTCATTTAACAACAAGTTTTACTATGATGTATTATATGGGCTACATATCTGGAAAAAAAAAGAATAACAAGAAACATTTATTAATCTGAAAAATCATCAAATATGAGGTGTCACTCAATTAATTCTGGGAATGAAGCTTCATGTAGCCTAAGCTTACAAAAGCTTACTTTTTACTTACAAAATGGTAACATTTTACATGAAAAATGTGTAAATTTACAGAAATGTAAGGTTAGTTTTTAGCTCTATTACTTTAAGTAAACTAACTGTTAACCAATTAACAAGTTTTTCCTGTTACATAAAAATTCACGTTTTTCACAATGCAAATTATAGTTATTTGAATGTAATGTAATGATACCGTTCCTCTCTGCAATTAAAGACCAGTTGTTTGATAGTTTTGAGAGGGAGACAGATCACCCTTTGTCAATTTTTCTACACCGCTTTCCTAGAAAACAGATTCACAGAAGTAAAAAGAAATGAGTTTTTAACACAAAGACTCTAATAAACTGAATCATGTTGTCATTTCGATGCAACACGTTTGGATGTTTCTAAAGTTATCATGTGACTTTGCGGGTGATTTGACAAAACATCGAATTTTGCAGTTATATATACGGGGTTTTATGTAATGACTGAATGAAACCTCATCACACACACGCACACAGAAAACACACAACCAGAAATTCTTACCAGTTACACATGCAATCACCAGCAGAACAGCAACAGCAACTGAGAAATGTTTTTAGCATTTCCCTCGACCAATTCAACCAGCTGATTTCTGCAATTCCTAAAACTTGGAAAATGAAAAGAAAAATAAATTAAAGGTTTGTCTTCCACCAATAAGATGCCTTAAATGGTTGTCTGGTGTAAAGATAAAAAAAATTATATATATTTGTAATTTAAATATCACAGGCACTGCACTTTTTTTGAGAAGGTGCTCGATGCAGAGCCAAATGGGAGGAGCTGGAGCTCCACCTCCACCTCGCTGGATTTAGTGGGCGGGGCTTTGTTGCAGCGGCAAATGGGATGAGCTAGAGCTCTAGCTCCCCCTCGCTGGATCTAGTTGACAGAGTTTGAAGCGCTATCAAGCCTGTTAGTGCGAGTTCAACCGTGAAGGAAGGACATTTGATGAATTTTTTTTTTTTTACATACATTCATACTTATTTTTCTCTAATATTTGTCATGATTATGATGATTAATTATTTTCAGCATGGTCAGTATCGTTTCTGTGACAAACGACATTACGTAAACACTTAATAAGAACATTGCTCACAGGCACTGTGTTTCTGTTTCTAAAAACTGTTGAAAACTGTTGACACTTTGTATCTATGGGTTATTTTATCTTTATTAGGATAAACAGTCTCGTTTTCCGCAGTTTTTTTTGCTGCTTTGGATAAAAATGTCTGATGATTATGTAAATAACTAGACTTAAGGTAATTGCCCTTTTTGTACGTAAATGTGAAAGCATGTAGGCCTACTCCAACAAGTTGTATTTTTTTTTTATATTGTCAATTTAAATGGAATATTGACTGTAATTCTGGATAGACTGAACCTTCAAGGAGACAGGCTATGCATTAAACTATTTTAATTAAATGGAAACAAGCAGTCCAGTAGTCTAAAACCAGCCATGTGACTTTCCACAGAGGAAAAACAAGATAACAAATGTTCTCTGAGATTAGTGAGGCATCCACTCCAACATTTGGGAGAAGATTAATTGAATTTAATAGTCACATACTCAACTCTCTTACAAGTGTTAAATTGGATTTATTTGTTTTTATTAGCCTAAATTAGCTAAATGTTCATCTAACATAAATGGATCTTAAATCTAGATAAAACATCTTGTGTGGAAACTTTTTTTCCACACAGCATTTTAATGATATTAAGATCAAATAATACACACACACACACACACACACACACACACACACACACACACACACACACACACACACACATATATATATATATATATATATATATATATATATATATATATATATATATATATATATATATATATATGAGTGAAACACACTTCATATAAAATTGTAATGGTATTTTACAAGACTCAATCAATATTTATTCACATTACAGGCCCAACTTGTATCAATCAATATTTATTCACATTACAGTACCCAACTGGTATCAATCAATATTTATTCACATTACAGTACCCCACTGGTATCAATCAATATTTATTCACATTACAGTACCCCACTTGTATCAATCAATATTTATTCACATTACACATTTTGCATGTGATTAGCTACATGATTTCGAAGCTCGTGTAAATGGTTATACACCGATTTACAGTATGCACAGTGATATCGAGCACCACTTGCTTTTTTCCCACACAGAACCTGCCTGGTTTGGGAAGATGAATTTAATGATCCAATTTTGTGGAAAGATTACTTAAGAACAATTTATAGAACTACAATTGATTCGTATTCCAGAATATTTCAACTTAAAATCTTTTATAAAATTATTGCAACAAAAATATCTCTGTACAAATGGCAGATAGAAAAGGATCCCTGTTGCCGGTTCTGTGGGGATGAGGAGGAGGACCTGATGCATTTGTTTTATTTTTGCCCACATGTGGCTAAGTTTTGGGTCAGTATACAATTATGGTTAAGGTCTATGGTTATTGTTTTGCAAATCACACCTCAGAATATTTTGTTATGTGTCTTTGAAGGTAAATGCATACACTTTTTGAATATGATTATTTTGATGGGTAAAATTTGTATTTTTAAAGCTAAAACTTTATCAAATTTATGTATAAAACATTTTAGGAATGGAGTATTTCATCAGTATATGCTGGAAACAATTATAGCGGAGAATAACAACAGAATAACTGAGCATGAAAATAAATGGAATGTCTGCTTACTTGAGTTAGAGATATAAATATTATGTGTACTTTCTTAAAGATGCGCCATGTGTCATGGCATACATGTTTTGCTAATTCTGTCGTATTTTGTTTATAGATTTTTTATTAGTATTGTTGATTTATTTACTTTCTTTAATTTTTTATATTTTTTTCTCTTATGTTATTAATTTGGTTTGCCTTGTGCTTCCTTCTATTTTGCTTTTTGTTATAACACTGTGTGGATGATTGTGGTATGAATGCATGGAGAGGTGGGTGGGGGGCTTGAAGCTTATCTTGTCATTTTATTTTGCAATAAAATGAATAAAAGAAAATACAAAACAATAAACAGAAAAAACAGCAACAGCAAGTCCCACAGTCACAATCCAATCTGTAATGAAAAAGAGAGCCATGTTACTAGAGCTCGACATTGATTTTTCAGGTAGGCTATTTTTGAAAGATTTTCCACCTTCATCATCTTTATGATATTGAGTGAACTGATAATGGCGCCATCTGGTGTTTTTATCACCTAAAAACTAGAGGTCTTGAGAAAACTAAACGATATTATGCATTATGTTAATTTACAGAAAGGCCACAATGAAAACATTAAAATATATTCTAAAGATGCTCGAGGGAAAATGAACTGAATGACTGAGTTTGACTCACTCGGGATAAACCCATAACCGTCCTTTTTTCTGATGATGCTGATGCTGCGCTGGCGGCGGATGATGCTTCTGTTGCTGAAGATCTCCAGATGATAAACTCCAGAGTCTGTGTTTGTGGTGTTTGTGATGGTCAGAGATCCAGTCTGATGATCCAGCTTCAGTCTGTCTCTGAATCTCTCTTTACACTGATCATCTGTACAGATCTTACTCTGATCTCCAGTGATTTCAGCAATACGCGCTTCTTTAAAATACCACGTCATCACATCATCTGGATTTTTTATTACACCAGGATCAAAAGTGACAGATACTCCCTTATTCACAGACTTGGTCTTCGTTTTATCCGCCTCTGCACCAGGAACATCTAAAACACAAATTAACATGCTGTTGTTGTTGTTGTTGTTTTTTAATAAACAGCAACAACATGAACCAATAAAGAACTGAGAATCTACTTAGCATGTATAAGATACATTATTCAATATATTATTAGAGGAACTGAATGGAAATATTTGTAATTCACCTTTCCATTAGCCTAACTCTGATATTCATCATGATTGTCACATTTCTCCCCCTAGTGGCAGTCGCGCAGAATCAACATAAATAATGATAAAAAAAATAATAAAAGTATTACTTATTCCATAATTATTCACAACCACCATTTTACAGGAGTAGCCTAACGTTTTAGTTTAAAAATACTGTAGGCTAATTCTCACCTCAAGCTCAGTTTTTGTATTAGTTAGCATCGGCTACACATGTATCTAGTCGAGCAGCCCTAGCCACAAAAGTTCAAATATTTAAACGCATTAGAAATTGAAATTGAAATCGAATCCGAAATGTCCGTAGGCTAGGCGCATATGGTTGGAACTCCACACACAGGCCTGTACTAGCCTGAAAGTGATTAAGGTTTTGACTTGGGGAAAGAGTTTTTTGTTTGTTTTTTATACACCAAGTTCGACTGCAACAGCGCTGACTCTATCTACACTGACTGGGTGCGGGGGGAGAAGGGACAGTTGCAAATCCATTTGTCTGTGTTAAAGGGGTGGTAAAATGCCCTTTTCACAAGATGTAAAATAAATCTCTGATGTCCCAAGAGTGTGTGTGTGAAGTTTTAGCACAAAATATCCCACAGATATTTGTATATAGGATGTTAAAAGTTATCACTTTTGATGATTTGCAAAAACGCACCGTTTTGTGTGCCTGTGCCCGGTTGCATAAAGCACCTTAAGTTTTTCCCTTAAGTATGACACTTAAGGGGCGATTTCCCCTTACCTAAGAGAATAACTTAAGGGTGTTGCATATAATCTCTTAAACGATTCTCTTAGGTAAGGGGAACATTGTCTGAATATTGCTGCTTGCTGACGACAGCAGCCGGCTGTTTCACATTCAACGACTCAGCAAGGACGGAGAACAACTTGTGTGGCGCGAACAGGTCATTTGTAGCCTACTGTATGTTTCAACAGTGTTCGTGTTTGTTTTACTATAGTAGAGATGATCGGTTCACGTGCGCTGTCTGATGTTGACCAATGATGTTGACAGAATGCTGTCTGTCAAATTAATTTAATTCAAACAATGTGTATATACAACTCAAAATGTAATATGAACAAAACGAATATGAACATATTCACTGGTAAAGGTGAAGGAGTAGCTTGAAGATGTCATGTTTCGATTCTGACTCCTGTATAAGTTCACTGCAAAAGAGAATGTTGTTTGCTGGGTTTACAGCTGCAAAGACGACAATTATACAGAATTGGTTTACCCCGCACATGTGTGCAAAAACATATTGGATTCATAGTCTCCATAAAATAGTGACTTGTGAATGTACAACAGCACGAATTAACAAGGCTAAACCTAGAACCATTGATGCATGGCAATGTTTTTCTTCCAACATATTGGACTATATAAAGGAATGACTATATAAAGGTGTTTTTTATGTTATTTTATTTTTTTAATACTTTTTTTATATATTTTTATTTATTTATTTACTTTTCCTCTCTCATATTGTTAAATTATGGATAATATGTCTGTTGCTCCCCCTTCCCTGTCTGTTTTTTTTGAATGTATGATATTTCTAAAGACAATAAAAAGTTGATCACAAAACAAAAAAGATGTCATGTTTCAAAATCACTTGACATCACCCAACGTTCCTCTGGAGGCAAAACGTCCTCTATTAGGCTTCGGCTATGGCTCTAGGGTTGTTGTGAAGGTAGGGGCGAAGCATAGAGACTATGCCTTTATCGTCTGTTACTCTAGAGTAGACCAATTCACTTTATGGAGGTATTACTGCCCCCATCTGGTGTGGAATGTGGAGTATGTCTTGATTTTTTTGCCAGACATTACACATGGCACCTTTAAGGGAAAATTTCACTTAAGGTGCTTTATGCAACCGGGCACTGGCCCTTTAAATGCAAATGAGCGGGTGCAGAGGGCGGGGTTTCAAGAGCTTGTGTGTTAGCAGCTGCGATTACGTCACGCAGACACACTAAAATGACATAAACTGTTCTGCCTTTAATGTTAAAACGGAGTCAGACAAAGATGGAGAGACTCAAGAAGAAGTGACAACATGTAGAATGCAACAGGACGTCTCTGAATGGTTAGTTGATGAATGTATGTTGCTGATGTGGAGTTAACTATCTTCAAATAGCATATTCTGATATGGTAATCTATAAATCGCTCGTATAGGAACTGTTGTGAGATGCACACAGAGTGACATTTCTATTGCATGTGAAAAGATGGATGTTAAAGTTTGAGCTGACTCACAAATGTACTCTTATACAACAACTCTTCCTCTTCTAAACATGGACTGCGTGTTCAGGGGGCGGGGGTTTATGTACATTTTAGACTTGCTGATGTCACTAAACCCGGAGGAAAGTCGTGTAATTCCTACCAGCCGTTTGTTGTAGTCCTTTTCTTTCAAAGTAAATATCTTCCTTTGCTTTGAACTTTGAGCGTTGTAACTTTGCAAAGCAACATTACCGGTACACACTAACTAAAGTTAGAAAAGTGAAATCATACTTTACCACCCTTTTAAAGGGACAGTTCACGCTTGAAAAAAAAAAAATTCTGTCATCATTTCCTTTCTAATAAGTTGTTCCAAACCTGTATGAATTTCTTTCTTCTGCTGAACACAAAAGAGGATATTTTAATACCATTGACTTCCATAGTGTGGGAAAAAATACAATGGAAGTCAATCAACTGTCTGGTTACCAACATTCTTCAAAATATATTCTTTTGTGTTCAGCAGAAGAAACAAACTCACACAGGTTTGGAACAACTTGAGGGTAAGTATATTATGACTGAAGACTGAAAATTGACTGTTTAAAGTTATTTTTTAGTATTATTTTATTTTATTAATTTTCTTTATAATTTCATAATGTATTTTGTGAAGTCAGACTATGTTTGTACATGTGTACTGAGCAGAGAGCTGGTAGAGCTATATTTTGCTTGGAAGTATGTGTGCTATGTAACATGTTCTTTGCAGGGAAAGGAATGTGTCCACTGATGCAAGTGTATCACCAATGTAAACAACAAGGATAGTTCTTAATATGGAAGTGGATTGCACCATGTTTAAGCATGACGTGTACATATGACATATACGTTCCAATTTTAAGAATCTCAAAGCAACATGTTTTGTTACCTTACATGGAAGTTGTAAGTCTCTCTGGGATGTATATAAGCTGAATCGTACTGTACCACCTCAGAGAAGCATTAAGGCATGATGATGGGGTGAGAGGAAGGAGGAAACATAGAACTTATGGGGTAAGGGAGGAGAAACCCAGAAACCATTTACATCTAGCATGATGGTGTGAGAAGATAGAATAATGGGGAATGGAGAAATCTAGAATGAAGACCTTCTCTCGTGTAGCCTTATTCTTATATGCCTGAGTTTCTCTCTGTCTGACACATGACACATGTTCAAATAATAAATCTCTTGGCAAGATATCAGGTGTAGCTTCTGTGATTCAACAATTATGGGGGAAGCACGATTTTTAGAATCTACAATGACACTTTTAATTTTGGGGCAAACCCTTTAGTTTAAAGTAGTGTGAGCGCTTTGAGTAGCCTATACGTCAGAAATAGAATCTGATATCAGTTTACGAACGGTTCGTTCAAGTGTAAACAGCATCACTGATTATTCTTTTGCAGAGGTGTCAAAAGTATTCACATTCATTACTCAAGTAGAAGTACAGATACTAGGGTTTAAAATGACTTCTGTAGAAGTTGAAGTATCAACTCAAGTTTTTTACTTAAGTAAAAGTGTAAAAGTACATGGTTTCAAAACTACTTAAAGTATAAAAGTAAAAGTAATGCAAGGCAAAAAATGCCATTAAGGACAAAAGCTTAGACCGCGCCAAAGGGGCCTATAGTGCACCCCCCCTCCTCAAACATTCTAAGGCCATAATGACTATAATGTTATATATATATTAAAATGTAAATGTTGAAAAACTTGTGAGGCACTAGGCTCCCTGTTTCAGCCGCATATAAGGATTTTGGATATTGCCATCTTTGTGGGGATATTTTGACACTATAATGGTTGCGCGCACACACACACTCTCTCTCTCCCACACACACACTCTCTCTCTCCTCTTTCTCTCTCACAGACACACGCACGCACTCTCTCTCTCTCTCTCACACACACACACACTCTCTCTTCTCTCTCTCACACACACACTCTCTCCTCTCTCTCTCTCTCTCACACACACACACACACACACTCTCTCTCTCTCTCACACACACTCTCTCTCTCACACACACACACACTCTCTCTCCTCTCACACACTCTCTCTCTCTCTCTCTCACACACACACACACTCTCTCCTCTCTCTCTCTCACACACACTCTCTCTCTCTCTCTCTCTCTCTCTCACACACACACACTCTCTCTCTCTCACACACACACTCTCTCTCACACACACACACACACTCTCTCTCTCTCTCTCTCTCTCTCTCTCTCTCTCTCACACACACACACTCAGTCTTCCTCTCACACACACTCGCTCTCTCACACACACGCACACACTCTCTCTCTCCTCTCTCTCACACACACACGCGCGCACGCACACACACACACACTAACGATTATGTTTGCCACTTATCCCGCGATTGTCATACAGTAGGCAATATTGTAAAAACGGCTGTCCCCAAAGCAATATTTGACGCGATTTGCCCCGTATTCTTGGGCACAAAACTGTTGATTCATTTCTCCCTCGCTTACCGCATCTATAGGTTTCCTTCGGACGGAGGAGTTTTGCCGCTTCCCACAACCAAATGTAACTACAGCGCGGACAGCCTCTCACAAGTTAGAAAGAAAACACAAAGCCAATCAGTTTAGCGATGTGTGTTCAGGAGGCGGGACTCAGATCTATTGTATAATTGGTCATTTTTTGAACGACGACAAGCCAGAATGAAAACAAGCGGGAATGAAAACAAGCAGAAATGAAATAGGAGTAACGAGGCTATTTTTAAAATGTAAGGAGTAGAAAGTACAGATAATTGCGTGAAAATGTAAGGAGTAGAAGTAAAAAGTCGGCTGAAAAATAATTACTCAAGTAAAGTATAGATACCCAAAATTTCTACTTAAGTAATGTAACGAAGTATTTGTACTTCGTTACTTGACACCTCATGAATGCACATTTGCATTTAGTCTTGGTGTTGGTACAAAATAAAGAATAGTGAATATAGCCTATTCATTGATAATTTAGTTAGTTTTTATTCATTTTAATAAATGTCAGAAAAATCAAATAACAGAATCCAAATAAATGTACATTATATAGCCTAGGCTAATTCTAAAAATCATTCAAATAAAGTTCAGATTTAATGATTCTGCTCAATTGTATTATAGGTTCAAATTAATGGAAATGCTACACTCTAAAAAATGCTGGGTTGTTTCAACCCAATTTTGGGTCAAATATGGACAAACCCAAACGTTGGGTTAAAAATGTAATGGGTTTGTCCATATTTGACCCAAAATTGGGTTGAAACAACCCATCATTTTTTAGAGTGTAAAAATGTTTTAATCTAGTTCATGGAAAAAAAAAAAAAAAAAAAAAAAAGAATAAGCATATGAATATATATGAATAATAAATATTAAACAAACCAACAAAAACTGCAGCAACAACAAGGCCGGCATATTACCTCGATGGTCCCACTGCAAACTTTTCATTTCAAAATCAAATAAATTATTTTTACCCAGAAAATGTAAATGTATTACGGTGTCCACAACCACACATTCTCTTTCTTGACTTTTATTCTGTAAAGCAAAATTTGTCTAAATGTGTACTTATAAAAACACATTTTACACTTATTTTTAATACTTCAAATCCTCTGCACAGAATTATATATCAAATGCTTTTTAACAGATGATAAGACAATGTCATACTGGTGGGAGGGAGGGAGATGGATGAACAGCTCTGAATGTTAAAGTGAGGATGACAAGAAAAAAAAGAGATGTCAATCTGGTTGCAGAAAAAGTTTATTTCCAAAAACAAACAAAACAAAGATAACTGTGGAAGAGAACAGCTTTGCACAACACAACTTATAGACACAATGCTGGACATAGAACTGAATAAACTGAGAGAAATTACAAGAAAATAAGGAACTAAACATGACACAGGTGAAGACAACTATGACAACAAACTGGTAATAGCCTAACAAAGGAAACAGAAATGAAACACTGTAACAAGGAAGCACAAAATGTCCTTGGAACAGAAACCAAACTTTACGTCACTGCTGTAATAATAAACAGATTAAGCGTGTATAATCTTAGTCTTTAAACATTTTATAAATGACTCACCATGCACAGTCATACTAAAGATCGTTTCACTGACGGTGTTGCTGCCGATGATCTGTAGTTTATAAACTCCAGAGTCTGTGTTTGTGATGTTTGTGATGGTCAGAGATCCAGTCTGATGATCCAGCTTCAGTCTGTCTCTGAATCTCTCAGTACCTTCATTACACTGAACATCTGTACAGATATTACTGAGATCTCCATTGATTTGAGCGATGCGGGTGTTATTAAAAAAACACTTGATCTTTTGTTGTTGGTTTGTTTTAACACCAGTGTTCAGAGTGACTGAATCTCCCTCCATCACAAACACAGACTCTCTGTCTGTATAAACACTCGATGCACCTGAAGAAGAAATGAACAATTCATTATCACTTCCAAGAAAGTGGTAAATATAGAACAAGCACAGAGAAAAGTCTAGTTCATACAGTATTTTTTATTTTATTTTTTTTATATAAATTTATGTTCGATTATGAGATATTACATAATACTAAGTAAATTAAACAAAGCATTGGCTGAAAAAATTATAGAGACAACAATTTACTAGTGTACATGTACAACATCAAAGCTCATGTGTCCAGAGGTAAAAAAAAATATATATATTTAAGAAATACTTTAAGACATTTTTTTTAATTGACATAAATATATCAAATAAATATTATTCACAATTAATGATTAAAACAGTTAACAACATGACTTTTCTCTGTTGCTCTTGAAAGCTGAAGTAGGCAAATTCTGTGCCTTGAAAGGCAACAGGCGATGCTCAAACACAGCTGAGAATTGTTGTTGTGCAAGAGAACGGTGTGTACAGTTCGAGGAAATAAAAGCAATTGATGCATTGTCTGTAAAATAAGCTGGGGTGGATAGAATTAAGTTTTGTAACACAGAACAATTAGGCTACTTCTAATGCTTAGGTTCACTTTTTCAGACTGTGTTTGCGTGAATAGCCTACTATACGCCCGACAGCCGACATTTTGACATGTTATTGTAGGCTATGTGAGGCGCGTCCCCAAAGCAGTTCTTCTCTCCGTCTCAAAGTGCGCGCACCCTGCATGATAAGAGCGAACGATCTCCTTCGCGTTTCAATAGCCTACACTTTTAATACATTTTTTACGTCTGAAAATTACGTTACCCGATTTGAAAGGCAAGTTTGTGCTTTTTAAGGGAAAGCGTACGAGCACCGCTGAAAGGGAGCAAAAAAAAAATCCATATCAGAAAAAAATAGCCCAAATGACTTACCAAGCTGGAAACCCCACACTAGGACGAAAATGAAGAAGTTCATCACTGTTTCTATGAAAAAATAATGCAGATTTAGAAACTAAAACTGTTATGTTTCTATGTTGACGCCATTTCAAAATCGATGTAGGCTACTCCAACAGTTTGGCAAACAACGAGCTGGTGCATTTCCGCCACCAACTGGTATGGAGTGACAGTACCTACATTGTTTAAAAAAAAACTTACATTTGTTTCTCTAAGGTATTTAAACGATACATGTATAACAGCTATCTATAATCTTTTAAATCACATTGTATTTTCAGCTTTCCTTAAGTTTTGAATCAAATCTTATTTTTCATATTTCTGACAATAATATCATAACATATTAGCCGTTTCCTCCTATTTCTCCACAGAAATCACATTTCCTTTGTTATCTTTACCTATTTTGAACAGTTTGATTTAGTCCATTGTGTCTAAACCTAAGCCTCAAAATTATTATCTCTTCCCTTCCTATTCCTCCCTTTTCCTTACTGCAAAAAAATTAAATTAAATATATTTAATATATAACTATATGTTGCCTACAATTTTTAAGTACAGTCAATTTGGATTTTTAAGTCAACTTAATCGCATTAATTTGACTTAAAATAATGAGTTGAGTCTTGTATAACTTATTAAAGTTGAAACTTGGTTTGATGAGTTAAAGTAATGTGTAACATGTTGTCTTAACTTATTGATCAATAACTTATTATAGGGTTATTAATATTGTCCACCACTTACAGAAAAAAGAAAATCAAATGCAATGCTAAACCATAAAGCAGGTAACCTACATATAACCATAAAAATATTTCCTCCATGTTCTTACTCTAAAATCGTAATTTGTGATTTTCTTCAGTGCATGTGGGAGAACGTGCCTGATATCACATTACCATTGTTTTACTGTGGTAAAAATCACAATAATAACTTACTGTTTATTATTGTGATTTTTTTCATTAACAGCATCCCACACATTGTGTCCTTGTTATAATTTCCCTGATATGTCTTTAATACATTCAGTATTTAAACTACAAATGTGTATTCTGTATTACAGTGCCATCTAGTGTTCTAACTAGGAATTCAACATTCAAAGAATCCATTTATTAAATCATGTGTTTTTAATGCCATTTATCACATGAACATATATCTTTCAAGTTATGGTTGTTGTTGTTTTTTAGACAGAAAATGATGTTTATATGGGATGATGCAAAGTTAAATAAAACATGCATGTCTAAAAGTATTCTGCTCATGGAAAGACACCGGAGTTTTTTTATTATTTTATAATATAATATTTATTTTATAGTAAAATAAAACCTTTTTATATGCAGATCATTTAAAATATTTCAACAGCTTATTAAAACACTGGAAAGGTAACTGGAAAAACTGGAAAAGAAACAAAATCATATATATATTTTATTATATATATATATTATACACAGGGAAGACTAGCTTTACAAGATAATACATCGTGATAAATGGGAAACACCTTGTGAAACTATCAACATGAAAAAAATACAAAGAAATACAATACATTGCACAAGACATGGAAATAATAAAAGAATCCAACCACACAGGGAATACATGACAAATATATAGAAAGTGCATACAGTGCCATACACCGCCCAGACATGGGCAGTATTTCAATTAAATGTATTTTAAATACGTATTTAATTACTTTAGTGTATTTTGTAATTTGTATTTTGCAGGTGTGGAAAAAATAAAATGTAGTTTGTAACAAAATATTTTGAGGGAGTGTATTTTGAGTATTTCAAATACTTAAATACTTAAGAAAAATCACCATATGCTTATCACCATAGTAAATGATTTTGCCATATTTTCGGTCTGATGTTGGCAATGGCAATGTCCAGGTTAGATGCACGAAAATCACGTGACACCCTGTAGACCGGGCTCTCTCCAAGCCTAAGTGGCTACTAGTCTCCCTATGGAGCAGGGCCGGATTAAGAGTTCAGAGGCCCCTGGGCACAATGACTTGTAGGACCCCCCCCCCCCTTCTTAACTTAATATACAAATGAAATAAACATATTTATTTTTTCAGCTACAGTATGTGTATTTAACAGCATTGAAGAAAGTCATTAAATGATATGAAATATGAAAATAAAACACAACATAGACTTCACTGTATAAATTGTACATTGATTCTTATTAAAGCTACTATTAAAGTTCTCAGTCAAGAGCGAGGGATTTGCTCTTTGTATTTTGTTGTTTTGTTAACAGGGAATTTTTTAATTGTCATCAATTAAATCAATTACTCTCTCAAGCCGTTTCAAACCCAAATAAGTCTCCCTCTTCTGTTGAAAATAAAAGTTATTTGGAAGAATGTGGGTAACCAAACAGTTGATGTACCCCAGTGACTTCCATAATAGTTTTTTTTCCTATATGGTCAATGGGGACCAGCAACCGCCCGGTTAGCCACACTCCTCAAAATATCTTCTTTTGTGTTCAGCACAAGAAAGAAATTAACACATGTATGGAACAACATTAGAGTGAGTAAATAATGACATCATTTTTATTTTTGGGTAACTATCCCTTTAAGGACAAGCGGTTGCATGTTTACTATTAGGACTACTGTCACTTTAAGATCTGCCCGCGATGAGTCTAATATACACGCATTTGACAAGCAGATTTTTTTTCTTATTTTTTTTCTACTGTTCTTTCACTTTAGACATAAGTTAACCAACTTTGTTTATGTAAACCTTGTGTGTATTTGACAGTATTAGTGCAATAAGACTCGAAAGATAACTTATCCAGTAACAGACGCTGTTAGACAGGCTTTTAGTGCATGTGCGCGGCGGGTGTAACGTTATTGCGCTCAGAAAAGCGCCCGTTAGAACAGCACATCAGCAGCGAATGACATGTTTAACCGGCAAGGCTTTAAAGCACATGCAAATAATAAATTTTTATGAACTACAGTGTCCCGTTCCTCTGCATTTGATGTGGATATACGTCGCGCTGTACAGTATGTTGAGACGGAGGCGCCAGAACTGCAAACTGATAGAATGCACGATCCTACGATATTTCTTCAAAAGCAGATCGTGGAGACATTTTAATCATAATATTTGACATAATATTTGACGGTGCCCAGGGCCCCTTAGATGTCCTGGGCCCCTGGGCAATTGCCCAGTTGCCCTAATGGTTAATCCGGCCCTGCTATGGAGGATCCCTTTACCGCTACAGATAAAGTGCTGTGGGGAATTCGGCTCGCGTACCTACCCCGAAGTGATAAAATAAAATTCTGTATCAAAATTTAAGACAAGTATACTTGATAGATTTACAGCTTTGCATCGTTCAAACATCGGCCGGAGTTTTCTCTTTTGTAGCATAGTTGTGTTATTGCTACTATTTCTGTTATTGATCTTTCAATAAAGTTCCTCCATTAGCCAGTGGTGAGGAAATGTCTCTCTACACTTATTCAAGCCTTAAGGCACAAGTAGTAACGGTGATAATATGGCTACGTAGCCTACATCAAACACGTTTTGCTATTAAGGGCAGCCTACCACACCATTGATGTGAACTTGATGCCATTTACGTCAGAGGGAGCTATTTCAGGCCAGGTAGAAATTTAGTGAAATGCCCATGCTTTTTTATTTTGCTACTTCGACATTTTGAATTTACACATTTCTCATATTTGTGTTATTGAACTTTCAGTAATAAAAAAAAAGATTTAAGATTATTGTGGAAGTATTTTTGTATTTTCAAAATACTAATTACTTGTATTTTATTTAAATACATTTTTCACATCAGTATTTTGTATTTTATTTTGTAACATTTCATGAGCCAGTATTTGTAGTTTGTAACAAAATAGTTTTTGATGTAGGCTATTTGTGCCCACCTCTGAAAACACGTGATAGTATATTTATATAAATATTAATTTAACAACAAATATTACTATGATGTATAGGCTACATATCTGATAAGAAAAAAATGAATAACGAGAAACGTTTATTAATCTGAAAAATCATCAAATATGATTGGTCACTCAATTAATTCTGGGAATGAAGCTTCAAAAAAGGTTTTTTTTTTTACTTACAAAATGGTAACACTTTACATGAAATGTAAGGTTAGTTTTTAGCTCTATTACATTAAGTAAACTAACTGTTAACCAATTAACAAGTTTTTCCTGTTACATCTGTCAGGAATCGGTCACATTTTTACAGTTTTTCTCAATGCAAATTATAGTTATTTGAATGTACTGTAAATGATACCGTTCCTCTCTGCAATTTTAAGACCAGTTGTTTGATAGTTTTGAGAGGGAGACGGATCACCCTTTGTCAATTTTTCACACCGCTTTCCTATAGGAAGAAAACAGATTCACAGAAGTAAAAAGAAATGAGCATGATTGATATCACACACAGACACAAAGACTCTAATAAACTGAATCATGTTGTCATTTCGATGCAACACGTTTGAATGTAGTTCCTGATGCTTTTAAAACAATCAAAAACTATTTACAAACTATTTAGGAAGAATTTGGATGTTTCTGAAGTTATCATGTGACTTTGCGGGTGATTTGACAAAACATAGAATTTTGCAGTTATATATACGGGGTTTTATGTAATGACTGAATGAAACCTCATCACGCACACAGAAAACACACAACCAGAAATTCTTACCAGTTACACATGCAAACACCAGCAGAACAGCAACAGCAAAAGCAACTCCTACAGCCACAATCCAATCTGTAATGAAAAAGAGAGCCATGTTACTAGAGCTCGACATTGATTTTTCTGGTAGGCTATTTTTGACTGATTTTCCACCTTCATCATCTTTATGATATTGAGTGAACTGATAATGGCGCCATCTGGTGTTTTTATCACCTAAAAACTAGAGGTCTTGAGAAAACTAAACGATATTATGCATTATGTTAATTTACAGAAAGGCCACAATGAAAACATTAAAATATATTCTAAAGATGCTCGAGGGAAAATGAACTGAATGACTGAGTTTGACTCACTCCTGACAGACCCATTAATGCTCTTTTCACTGATGATGCTGATGATGTTGATGATGCTGATGCTGCGCTGGCGGCGGATGATGCTTCTGTTGCTGAAGATCTCCAGATGATAAACTCCAGAGTCTGTGTTTGTGGTGTCTGTGATGATCAGAGATCCAGTCTGATGATCCAGCTTCAGTCTGTCTCTGAATCTCTCTTCACACTGATCATCTGTACATATCTTACTGAGATTTCCAGTGATTTCAGCAATACGTGCTTCATTAAAATACCACGTCATCACATCATCTGGATTTTTTATTACACCAGGATCACAAGTGACAGATTCTCCCTCCTTCACAGACTTGGTCTTCGTTTTATCCGCCTCTGCACCAGGAACATCTAAAACACAAATTAACATGCTGGGGGGTTTTTTTGTGGTTGTTTTTTTTTTACTGTTATAATAAACAGCAACAACATTAACACCAATAAAGAACTGAAAACATGCTGCTTAGCATGTATAAGAAACATTATTCAAACATTATTCAATCTATTATCAGAGGAACTGAATGGAAATATTTGTAATTCACCTTTCCATTAGCCTAACTTTGATATTCATCATAACTATGATCGTCACATTTCGCCCCCTAAAGAAATAGGGCTAATCAACATAAATAATGATAAAATAATAATAAAAGTACTTATTCCATAATTATTTACAACCACCATTGTCAAACGGGACAGTTGCAAATCCATTTGTCTGTGTTAAAGGGTTGGTAAAATGCCCTTTTCACAAGATGTAAAATAAACCTCTGATGTTCCCAGAGTGTGTGTGTGAAGTTTTAGCTCAAAATACCCCACAGATATTTCTATATAGTATGTTAAAGTTGTCACTTTTTGGGGGTTTGCAAAAACGCACCGTTTTGTGCCTGGCCCTTTAAATGCAAATGAGCTACAGCAGAGGGCGGGGCTTCAAGAGCTCGTGTGTGTTAGCAGCTGCCAATATCCTCACGCCGACACACTAAAATGATAGAAACTGTTCTGCCTTTAATGTTAAAACGCAGTCAGACAAAGATGGAGAGACTCAAGAAGAAGTGACAACATGTAGAATGCAACAGGACGTCTCTGAACGGTTAGTTGATGAATGTATGTTGCTGATGTGGAGTTAGTAACTATCTTCAAATAGCATATTCTGTCATGGTAATCTATAAATTGCTCGTATAGGAACAGATGCAGTGACTTTCTATTGCATGTGAAAAAATGTATGTTAAACTTAAAGTTTGAGCTGACTCACAAATGGAAATGTACTCTTACAACAACTCTTCCTCTTCTCAACATGGACTGCGTGTTCCCGGGGGCGAGGCTTATGTACATTTTAGACTTGCTGATGTCACTAAACCCGGAGGAATGTTGTGTAGTCCCTACCAGCCATTTGTTGTAGTCCTTTTCTTTAAAAGCAAATATCTTCCTTTGCTTTGAACTTTGAGCGTTGTAACTTTGCAGATGTTGCTTAAGCTCAAACAGCAACATTACACACTAACTAAAGTTAGAAAAGTGAAATCATACTTTAACACCCTTTTAAAAGGGACAGTTCACGCTTGAAAAAAAAAACTGTCATAATTTCCTTTCTATCAAGTTGTTCCAAACCTGTATGAATTTCTTTCTTCTGCTGAACACAAAAGAGGATATTTTAATACCATTGACTTCCATAGTGTGGGAAAAAATACAATGGAAGTCAATCAACTGTCTGGTTACCAACATTCTTCAAAATATATTCTTTTGTGTTCAGCAGAAGAAACTCACACAGGTTTGAAACAACTTGAGGGTAAGTATATTATGACACTTTTAATTTTGGAGCAAACCCTTTAGTTTAAAGTAGTGCGAGCGCTTTGAGTAGTCTATACGTCAGAAATAGAATCTGATATCAGTTTACGAACGGTTCGTTCAAGTGTAAACAGCATCACTGATTATTCTTTTGTCATGAATGCACATTTGCATTTAGTCTAGGGGTGTTATAGTACAAAATAGAGAATAGTGAATAGCCTCATTGATCATTTAGTTAGTCATTTTTATTTATTTTAATAAATGTCAGAAAAATCAAATAACAGAATCCAAATAAATGTACACTATATAGCCTAGGCTAATTCTAAAAATCATTCAAATAAAGTTCAGATTTAAGGATTCTGCTCAATTGTATTATAGGTTTAAATGAATGGAAAGCTAAAAATGTTTTAATCTAGTTCATGGAAATAAAAAATAAAAAAAAAAATTAACATATAAATATATATGAATTATACATATTAAACAAACCAATAAAAACAGCAGCAACAACAATGCCGGCATATTACCTCGATGGTCCTACTTTAACTTTTCATTTCAAAATCAAATTAATTATTTTTACCCTGAAAATGTAAATGTGTCCACAACCACACATTCTCTTTCTTGACTTTTTTGTAATACATCAAATCCTCTGCACTTTAGGTCACAGAATTAGAACTAAACCGAATTATATATCAAATGCATTTAAACAGAAGATAAGAGAAGGTCATACTGGGAGGAAGGGAGATGAATAAAGAGAGAATAAAACCGATCTGAATGTTAAAGTGAGGCAGACAAGAAAAAGGAGATGTCAATCTGGTTGCAGAAAAAGTTTTTTCCAAAAACAAACAAAACAAAGATAACTGTGGAAGAGAACAGCTTTACACAACACAACTGATAGACACAATGCTGGACATAGAACTGAATGAACTGAGGGAAATTACAAGAAAATAAGGAACTAAACAAGACACAGGTGAAGACAACTATGACAACAAATTGGTAATAGCCTAACAAAGGAAACAGAAATGAAACACTGAAACAAGGAAGCACAAATTAAATGTTCTTGGAACAGAAACTGAAATCAAACTTTACGTCACTGCTGATATAATAAACAGATTAAGCTTAGTCTTTAAACATTTATTAAATGACTCACCATGGACAGTCATACTAAAGATTGTTTCACTGATGGTGTTGCTGCCGATGATCTTTAGTTTATAATCTCCAGAGAGTGTGTGTGTGATGTTTGTGATGGTCAGAGATCCAGTCTGATGATCCAGCTTCATTCTGTCTCTGAATCTCTCAGTACCTTCATTACACTGAACATCTGTACAGATCTCACTGAGATCTCCATTGATTTGAGCGATGCGAATGTTATTAAAATACCATTTAATATCTTCTTGTTGGTTTGTTTTAACACCAGTGTTCAGAGTGACTGAATCTCCCTCCATCACAAACACAGACTCTCTGTCTGTATAAACACTCGATGTACCTGAAGAAGAAATGAACAATTCATTATCACTGAAAGTGGTAAATATAGAACAAGCACAGGGAAAAGTGTAGTTCATACAGTATTTTTTTATTTGTATTTATTTGAATGAATTTATGTTATATTACAAGATATTACATAATATATTTGAGTAAATTAAACAAAGCATTGGCCGAATCAATTATAGAGACAACAATTTACTAGTGTACAACATCAAAGCTCAGTGTGTCCAGAGGTAAAAAATAAATAGAGGCTATTTAAGAAATACTTTAAGACTTTTTTCTAATTGACATAAATATATAAAATAAGCCTAAACATATTCACAATTCATGATTAAAACAGTTAACAAAATATGACTTTTCTCTGTTGCTCTTGACATGACAGCTGAAGTAGGCAACTTCTGTGCCGAAAGGCGTTGCTCAAACAGCTGAGAATTTTGGTTGCACATGAGAACGAAACAAGTTGTCGAAATAAAAGCAATTGATGCATTGTCTATAGAATTAAGTTTTGTAACACAGAACAATTAGGCTACTTCTAATGCTTAGGTTCACTTTTTCAGACTGTGTTTGCGTGAATAGCCTACTATACGCCCGACAGCCGACATTTTGACATGTTATTGTAGGCTATGTGAGGCGCGTCCTCAAAGCAGTTCTTCTCTCCGTCTCAAAGTGCGCGCACCCTGCATGATAAGAGCGAACGATCTCCTTCGCGTTTCAATAGCCTACACTTTTAATACCTTTTTTACGTCTGAACATTACGTTACCTGATTTGAAAGTCAAGTTTGTGCTTTTTAAGGGAAAGCGCACGAGCACCGCTGAAAGGGAGCAAAATGGAAATCGATTTATATCAGAAAAAAATAGCCCAAATGACTTACCAAGCTGGAAACCCCACACTGGGACGAAAATGAAGAAGTTTATCACTGTTTCTATGAAAAAAGAATGCATATTTAGAAACTAAAAGTAAAACTGTTATGTTTCTATGTTGACGCCATTTCAAAATCGATGTAAACAGTGCCAATGGGCGGAGCCTATCAAGTGACACCGTTCTTCTGTAGTGTAAGCTGAGATCTCAACATTATTTTCAACATGGATTATCCGAATGCAGTGACATCCTATATGCCTAAACACTATCAGAAAACTTGCTTTCATATATTTTTCTATAATTATTCCCAATAGTCCATTCCCTTAATTTCAGCTTTTCTCTTGGTTGGAATGTTATGTTAGAGCTTTTATCCAATCATATTTCAGTCATCATGTGTTGCCAGGGTCAAATAAATCTGCCTTGAGGCCTTCAGAATTTATAGTGCAAGCGCACCTTAAAATGAATGGCAATGAAACTGCTGCTTTAACCAATCAGATAACCAATCAGATTTAATCAGCCAATCAGATTTAGATTTGACTACACATTTTCACGTCTTTTGATTGGATGGTCAGAGCGCTATATTCAGAGCTAGCAAACCGCATCTGTAGCGAACTGCATAAACTAAAATATATTCCTGTAGATTTAATAGTTTGTTCAACCAACAAATTAATATTTTTCTCCTTCCTTGACCCAAGTATCAAATCTACCGGGAAAAAATCCCTTATCCAGCTTGCCACGGAACTCTATTCGGTCCGTCCCGGGTAAAAACAGAACTGACTAATGTATGCCATGACTGATTTTGAAGGCAAAAGTCCGAGAAGCATCCAGCTGCAGCCCCGCAGACTCACTTCTTGCTAGACACCAGTGGATGGACACCTGTGGATGGACAGCAAACGTCATTTCCTTTTCAAATTGACGTCATTTCCGTATCGTCATTCACTTTTCAAATTTGACGCGCCATGCAGATGTCAGCGGTAAGAAAAATAAATAAACTGTCGATGATGATAGGTCATGTCAGAATTCAAATGCACAAACTAGCTATTTAAAAAAAATCGTCTTGTTTTCAAGGTACTGTGTCGTGTTTTTTAAAGATATTAGTGAACTGGTGTGCCTCAATTCTAGAGCTAGGTTGCTCTAGGTTACTTCCCCTTCAACCTTACGGACTGTGGCATCTTCATTCTGATGGTCAGATTGTGTAATTTCCAATAAATATTGCAAAACCATGATTTGTTCATTTGATCTGGATTGTTTGGTAAATTGTCTGATCATGTATATGCATCTATGTATATTTTAAAAAACAGAAGTGGTTACATTTACAAAAAAAAAAAGAATATCCAAATGGGCAAGGCAAAAAACTGTGGTCAATTAACATGTACAAGTCTGTTGTATTGACAAAACGTTATAGTCCATTGATCTAGGCTGAATTCAAGTCACAAAGAATAGTGATATGATCTGAACAATATATATTTTCGAGGTGCTTCTTGTGTATGCAGTTTGCATGAATTATTGATGTTATAATATTAAGTATATTATTGAGAATTGTTTTATGTAAAGACATTATGATAAAGATCATATTTCAATTTGCACACAGCTTTTATATTATATATATATATTATTGAGAATTGTTTTATGTAAAGACATATGATAAAGATCATATTTCAATTTGCACACAGCTTTTATATTATATATTTTAAAGGTAGGGTAGGTCAGAATTGTATAAAAAAAACTTTTATTCAAATTTGTTTAAACTGTCTTTATATACCAATACATAATTAAAATGTAAGTAATTTGAAAAAGAGAGTATAAAAACTGAGTGACTCTAGTGTATTTAATCTTCAATAAACACAGCTCATTAATTCCATTCACTCCCACCTAAAAACGGGTGCGCGACTGCGCGCAGAGCCAGTAATAGCGGCGGTAGTCATGGCGACGGAGAGTGACAGTCGCGCAAGCCAATCACTTGTTTCGTCCCGGTAGGAATTAATGAGCTGTGTTTTTTGAAGATTAAATACACTATAGTTACTCAATTTTTATACTCTCTTTTTCAAAGTACTTACATTTTAATTATGTATTTGTATATAAAGAAAGTTTAAGCCAATTTGAAAAAAAAGTTCTTTAGACAATTCTTACCTTACCCAACCTTTAAGTCATAAAAGTAAAATGACAATATGGAAAAGACGTGTGCAAAAGCCTGCAAAGAATGCTGTCTATCCACTGGTGAAAACAGAAAATAAATATTTTGAAAATATAAAATGAATATATGCATGTCAATCCAGAGGTGAAAACGGAAATTGGCGGCGAAACGGAAATGACGGAGAAAAAGGAAAAGACGTAGGCTGTCTATCCACTGGTGTCCAGCCACTGGTGTCCAGCCACTGGTGTCTAGCCACTGGTGTCTAGCCGGAGGTGAGTCTGCGGGGCTGCAGCTGGATGCTATTGAAAAGTCCCGCTGATCTCATTGATTTCCTTCAAAGGATCTGTGTGAGGGCATGGGGCAGCTTTACACATCCTAATGTTTAGTAGTGACTGTCGCTGTGTCCACGGCTTCTGTCGAGCGGACATTCTCAACCCTAAAGCGAAGTAAAACGTATGCCAGAAATAAGACTGGACACACTCGACTTTCAGCATTAGCTTTGATGGCGATAGAAAAGGTTGTTGGGACTGAAACGCACAGATAACCAGTAATGAACGAGCACCGATTGCCTCCAATTGCCTGCATTTGTCTGCGATTTCGTAAAATCTGACTGCAATTTTAAAATCGCCCAGTGTGAACTCATAAGACGCTCACTTGTCGCCACCTACTGGTGTAACTTTATAACCTAAGGAAAGGGTCAGAGAGATAGTCTTTTTAAATAGAAACATTTGTACTTTCTCCTGCAGTGTTACTCATCGCATCTTTTACAGCACTGAAGTAACCATCCATTATATTACACATCTCTACCAAATTATAACACTGTGCATCTAGAATGATTACTAAATGATACCGTAACACAGTTTTTTTTATTGTAAACTAAATCAATGACTGTTAAAATGATCAATTAATTTAAATGAAACATTAAATCAATGAATGCAACCTTGCCAAACAGAAGGTTATTTTTTTATTTGACAGTTTTTCAAACATATTTTTTTATGGATTCATTTTATTTGACTAAAGCATTCTGTGTAAGGGAAATATGAGGTTCACAACAGCAGAACAGGAAAACGCTCTCCCCCTGCAAACTAAACACACATCAAACCAATGGCCATTCTCATGCATGAGCTAAATTTCTGTCAAGAGTTCAACCCAGAAAAGTGACCACAGCGGGTTTCAGTTTGACTCAGACCTGCTCGTGTCAAAGCAACACTGGCAATAATGCGAGATGGCGGATATCATTTGCCATTTGCAACAATTGAACGATTATAAAACAATTCTGAAATTCATAAGATTTATTTTATCATTAAATTTAGGTTGACTAATCCAGTTCTCCACTCTTCTACTTTTTCATATTTGACAGTCGACAACTACCTCTCAGTGCCCATAAATGTAAAAAAAAATGCAATTAATTTTTTGGCCTTTTAGATCCAGAAGAACATTTATAATAGGTACATATACAATATATATATATATATAAAATCGTAACGATTTTATATATGACAAGAGTGTGCGCGTGAATAGGATGGTCAAACTCAATCGTGGGAGGATTCACATGCCAGGTTCAGTGTTATCAGCGGATAGTCTTATTAGATCAGAGTTCACGCTGAACTACTGAAGAAAATGTTTCACACGCTTGTTTTGTTCTGTTTGTGCTCTCTGATTGGTAAGTTATAAATCAATTTTTATGGTTTCATATATTTTCATTTCAGATAAAGATTCTCCAACTCTTCAACATATTTTGAGGATTTATTTGCAAATTCGCAGATATCAGTGAGTCTGTTATAGTGAGCCACATATGAAATTGCTGAAAGTGTCCAGCAGAATTAAACTTAAACTAGTTTAACTTGGCTGCAATTCACTTTTATGAAACGTGACATATTTACTTTGGTCTACAAGCAGATACAACATTTTAAAGATAGAATTATTGATTTCACACACATTGTGTCTTCTTTATAAATGTTTATACATGTCTCTGCTGCTGTTAAAGTTTACAAACTGAACTCAGGCTTTCTAAACCAACAACAGGATTAATTAATCATCTTTTCTCCAGGTGTGTTTGCTGCCGAAACAAATGAAATACAGTCAGTGTCAGTGATGGAGGGAGATTCTGTCACTCTAAACACTGATGTTACTGAAGTATATGAAGACAACTACAACATACTGTGGACATATGGAGCTAAAATTAACGTTATTGCCGAAATCAGTGGAAAATATAAAATGGTCTTCACATATGATGATGTTCCTGATGGGAGATTCAGAGACAGACTGAAGCCGGACAATCAAACTGGATCTCTGACCATCACACACACCACAACTGAACATGCTGGAGTTTATATAATAGAGATAACTGGAGCGAAACTGACATCAACAACATTCAATGTTTCTGTCTATGGTGAGTAGAGATCATTTGTTCAAACATTCACATATTTTTTTTATATTGAAATAATATTTGGTTCACAAATTAAGCATGTTGTGGCACAAGGTTGATTACCACAAAAGTAATTTGGCTCGTCAAGAAAATAAAAAAATCAAGGTTACGGTACGTCGAGACTCGAGGCGCTTACAATTGAAGTTAATGAGGTCATATTTTTAAGATATAAAAGTAGAAATGTAAAGCTTATAATTTCATAAAAACACATAGGCCTACATTAATTCTACTGTCAAAATAGTGTATTATTTGAGCTGCAAAGCTGTTTAAATCATAATATTTCCAGGCGGTTTAGGGTTTATGGTGTTGTGTTGTAAAGCAACGTTTAGAATTTAACTTTACAAAGTACCTTAGTTTAAAGATGGACCCCATTGATGTCCATTGTAAGCGCCTCACTGTAACCTACATTTCTTCTCTTTTTTTTATTTTTTAAACAAACCAAAAAAAAAAAAAAGGGGTGAGGCATTATTATTTTTGTGGTAATCAACTTCATGCAGTTGACTGAGCTTAATTTGTACTGAACTCTGAATATTTCTTTAATTATTTACATAATGACATGTTTACTCATTATATTTGATAGACGCGCACTGACCGGTAACACTACACCAGATTGATGTTTAGATTGACCCACATTTCTCTTTATTCTCTCATGTTTTCCAGCTCGTCTGCCTGTTCCTGTCATCATCAGTAACTCTTCACAATGCTCTTCATCATCATCATCATCAAATTGTACATTGTTGTGTTCAGTGTTGAATGTGAGTGATGCGACTCTCTCCTGGTACGCAGGAATCAGTGTGTTGTCCAGCATCAGTGTGTGTGATCTCAGCATCAGTCTCTCTCTACCTCTGGAGGTGGAATATCAGGATAAGAACAACTACAGCTGTGTGGTGGCTTATTCATTCATCAACCGGACTCAACATCTGGACATCCACACACTCTGTCACACATGTGCAGGTACAGCAGCACTAATGTTTATTTACTGACCTGGGCTGCGTTTCCCCAAAGCATCGTAAGCTTAAGTTGATCGTAGAACAATTACCAGCAATGGTATCTACGATCAAATTAGGCTTACGATGCTTTGGGGAAACACAACCCTGATTTAATTATAGATCACAATGACGCATTCACTTACATTAATGTCTCTCTTTTCCTCTCCTTCAGTTCCTTCAGTTCCTTCAGTCTCAGTGTCTCTGATAGTGTGGATCTCTGCTGCTGCCGCTGGATCTCTGGTGATTGTTGTTATAGTCGTGATCTTCTGCATCTGTAAGAAATGTAGAAAAACAGGTCAGAAGAGCAAGCAATTATCTGTATATAATGTTTATCTTTTTTAAGACACAACAAGTATTGAAAACTCACTTGAACTCATCTGTGATTATTGTTAATGCAGTTCAGAACCGGCAAGAAGACCGAACTGATTCAGTATTGTGTAAACCAAGAACACGTATAAAGGTAAGACGCTGCAAGTAGTCGCAGTCAGTTAGTGTGATTGAAGTCTGCTGATTGAAGTTTGCAGGTCAGTGAACAGTGTGGTTTATCGACTCAACTGTCATTAGTATTACCTTTAGTAGGGAGATGCAAAAGTTTAAAGGGACAGTACACCCAAAAATGAACATTCGGTCATTAATTACTCCCTCTCCTTTCTTTCCAAACCCGTAAGAACTTCAGAACACAAATTATGTAATCCGAGAGGTTTCCGACCCCTTCATAGACTGCAACGTAATTACCGCTTCCAAGGCCCGGAAAGGTAGTAAAGACATTGCTAAAACAGTCCATGTGACTCCAGTGGTTCAAACTCAATGTTATAAAGCAATTAGAATACTTTTTGTGCGCAAAAACAAACAAAAATTACGACTTTATTCAACGATCTCTTCTCTTCCACGTCATTCTCTAACGCTGTTGACGTAGTGTAAACAATGTGTCACGTACTGCTCTGCGCGGAGAGGCTTGCATATGCTTTTATAAAACGGTTACTCCATAAAAATATTCATTTTAATATTTAATTTATTCATAAAATAAACACCAGCACCAAAAAATATAACGTCATAACACATGTATTCCTCCGCCAAGCAATGTAGTCCCAAAGAGGTTGCCAACCTCATGCAGCAACAAAGCATCACAAACGGTAGTTGCGCAGTACACTAATGTAATGCGCTCACAGCTGTGTGTTTGTTGAGTAATTTACAACGGCTTCGAACACGGCTCAACCAATCAGAATCAAGAATTGGAACTATCCGTTTTATAAGCTAAACTTCTTCGCAGGGAATGAATGAGTGTAGTACATGGTTTAAATAGGCTGAGACTGACAAGGTAATGAGACACAGGTGGATGCAATCAGTGATGATGAGTCCGGGCAGTGAGTTCTGGGAAATGTAGTTTCAGGAGGTAATGACATTAGTCCGGGGTGGAGTGCCCTCTGGTGGTAAGGACGGGCACTCTCACTGGTGATCATGACACAATGCAGAACTTTCGGGTTCTACGCCAGAACGCCAGCTCATTATTGGCCAACGCTGGTCACGTGAGCATCACAAACAGTGGAAAGAAATGAGATTGGTGAATAAAGAAAGTAATTTTGTTTGTTTTTGCACCTAAAAAGTATTTTTGCCACTTCATAACATTAAGGTTGTGATTCACAAGGGCTATTTTAACGATGTCTTTACTACCTTTTTGGGCCTTGAAAGTGGTAAATATGTTGCAGTCTATGAAGGGGTCGGGAAGCTCTCGGATTCCATAATATCTTGATTTATGTTCTGTATATGAACGAAGGTCCGCGGGTTTGGAACGACATGAAACGAGAGTAATTACTGACAGAATTAACATTTTTGAGTGAACTAGGTATGTTTTTATGCTATTTACACTAAGTTTGCAAAACTATTGCACCTCAGTGTTTTCCATTTTACCTGTCAATTTTCATTTTGCAGAACTGAAAAAAAAAAACACAATACAAAACAGCCCTAATCAAAATATATCAGCACATAGAAAAAGTTTTTTCAAAAAGTTATTTATTTTTTTATCAGTAAAAGTAATATTTTTATCATTGATAATTTATTATACATTAAAGTGTTATTAGCTCGCATTAAGTGTATACATAAAAAAAATGTTTTAGGCTGAATGTTATCTAAAATCTTCAGTCACCATTTTGCATTTTATAATAATAATAATAATAATAATTCATTACATTTATATAGCGCTTTTCTGGACACTCAAAGCGCTTTACATAGAAGGGGGGAATCTCCTCAACCACCACCAATGTGCAGCATCCACTTGGATGATGCGACGGCAGCCATATTGCGCCAGAACGCCCACCACACACCAGCTTACTGGTGGAGAGGAGACAGTGATGAAGCCAATTAGTATATATATAGGAGGATGATTAGGAGGCCATGATGGGCAGAGGCCACTGGGCAAATTTGGCCAGGATGCCGGGGTTACACCCCTACTCTTTCGAAAGACATCCTGGGATTTTTAATGACCACAGAGAGTCAGGACCTCGGTTTAACGTCTCATCCGAAGGACGGGACATTTTGCATTTTCCCCCCATAAAATAAAAGTGAATGGTGACTTTCTGTCGCTAATATTCTTACTTTTCTTTCTTCTTTTTTTTTTTTACTTTAGATGTAGGCTACACTAGCCAAGTGAAACTTTCCTAATTGAGAAACAAAGGCAGACGTGGCGTGTTTGCAGTGGTGCAGTGAAGGGAGCTCAATTGTACTCTAATCACGATTGAAACAAAACCCACATAAAGCTTTCACAACTTATAAGGGGCTTTTCGCACTAATTTGAATGAGGGCCAGATTCCCTCACTACAAGGTACAGGCAAGAAGATAAAGATAAAGTAGAGACACCTACAATAAAAATAAACATACGGCAGCGATCGTTATGTTATAGCCTATAGTCTTAAAACAGATCAGTCTTGCTCTGTCGATCTCGTGCTCGTGCATGTCTACACTGGTGTGTATCATGTGACCGAACTATTTTAGACATTATAACTAGACATTATAATCAGTGAAGTTGTTGTTGCACCGTGACGCATCTTTAGTCACATGCTCCTGTCTGCCTGAAAGGTTACTTATGTCCATATATCATGAATGAGGTGTTATGGATTGTATTACTTATAGCCTAGCCTGTATGTAAAACTTTTGACTGTTACACTTAACAGCCAGCCTGTGGTCTGTGGCCTATAGCCTACTAATTTAAATGATCTTTTGTTTAAAATCATATTTAAATAGTTGTAACTATAATAAATAAATTGGTTTGTTATTTTCAAATAACTCAAACAAGGTCAGTTTTATGGCATTCAATTTTCATTGAAAAGAAAAGTAGGACACAGAGTTGTTACTCATGTTGTGTTGAAGTGTGTCCTCGATCTGCAGCGTCTCTGCGGTTTATCATTATCTGAGCTGAGATGCAGCTTTAGCAGACGTTGGTGCAACACGTGTCTTTGATGGTTTAGTGTGAAAGACAGTCATTCTCGAACTGCAAACCTGCAGAGCTGAATCTGTTTGATGATTTGACGGTTTAAAAAGTCATGATTGATGTCATTTCCTCTTGCTGCTTCATGTTAGCATCTATCATAGTAGTTTTTTAAAACAAAATATGTGTCTGTATTTGTAGATTAAGATGTGCATTAATAAGGTTTGTTATTAAGAGAAACCTATAGTGATGTCGCATCAACAGGTTTCTGACTGAGTTTGTGTTTCCTTACAGAAATCAAAGGCGGATGCTGTGTATGAAAATGTCCCCAAAAAAAGATGATCAAATCTGAAATTGATTTTATTCACATTTTTTCTCTGCCAGGATGTTTCTGTTTTGGTTTCACTCTATCATGTATCATATCGTTTAGTGTTATTGTAATGTCTGAGATTGTTTTCATTTAGGCTAGTGGTTAACCAGTATAATTACATACAGAAATGCAAGATTATCATATGAAAATGTAGCTAATTATTAAAATTAAAATTAATCACACCCTTCACTGTGCTCTGTCATTTACTGTTCTTTGTTTTTATTTTGTTTTTGCAAAATATCATTTAATATTAGGCCTAAGTGCATTGCAGTGTTTTACAGCCTAAGCCCTGCTGGATATTAGGGCAAATGTAACAAGCACATCATCGCTCAAAGCAGAAAATCTCTTAATATTTCTCGAGGCTTTGAATGTACGAGGGACACCTGCTGGGCAATGGAAATATGGTGCAGCCGTGCAGGAAAAAAATGGTCACGTGTAGCTATTCAGTATGTAGGCCTATGCTCAGTGTTGTTTCAATGTTTCAGAATGTTATAACTGGGCATAAACATGTTAAATGTAGTTCTTTATACTGAATAAAAGAAAGTGAAAGTGAGGTGGACTTTCACTTCAGAGAGAAGTGGAAGTGCTTGTGTAACTTGAGAGGAGAAAAACACTGACGCCATTTCACTAAACGGAGCTCGGGAGGGAAGTAGACACAAACTTTTGTATCTGGCGTACTACTAACCATGCAGGTGACTTCAATTTTGTCATTCATCTACAGATCTTTTACAGAGGTTTAGATGTTGACGTTTTTGTTGTTGGAAATGCTTGGTCAGCGATGTTCGATTCTTGAACGAATCGTTCAATTCACCTTTGGCTAAGCCCCGCCCCCCTTAGTTACTGTTGCTACCTCCGACAACTTCATCTGGGCTCTGGTTTGGTATCAACATGGCTTATGCTGTGACGGCTCTTCCTGCTGAAATTTTATCAAACTTTTATAAAGCAGCAAATAAAGTGTCCGATAGAAGTAGGCAAAAGTGTCTGCAGTATGCGTTTGAAGGCTTCATTCACGACAAACGGTGAAACGCACGCAACAACAAGGCATCCAAATAGAGGCAAAAGCATAACGGTCACAGTCAAACAATGAACCACCGCATATCCTAATCGAGACGGAGGCAATCAGGAGAAACACTGTCATGCAAAGCTGGGTAGGTCTCTATTCACTTCTATAATCGTTATTATTTACAAAGCAAACGGACTACGCGAGTATAAAGTTGTATTTATTAGCAGTGTGTGCTAGCGTATCAACAATTAGGGCAGAGAACCGAAATCATAACCTAAACCAGCATAAAACGGTCTAACTAGTATAACTTCACAGTAAGGTTAAAAGCTAAATGTATCTTGATCCTTGAGGGGTTTCGCTAACTGAGGACGTCCACACAGTTTAATCCAAAGACGACACTTGTCAGTATTTAACTTCGGTTTTGGGAAGGGGAAAAACGGACACCCCCCTCCAACCTCTCTGGGAAACGCGTATCTGTGTTACAAATGCCCCAGGCACAACGTTTAACCATATTTTTAATAAAACGACGACGTAATAGCCTGCCGAGACCAAAAATATGAGCCGAGTGTCGGACCCTCTGTGGGAGCTCGTTCTTGGCTGCGCTGTGATTGGTCAATCTACATTCTAGGGCGTGGCTTAGCCAAAGGCGAATTGAGCCGAACAGTTTCGAACTTAGGTCCGGGTTGATGACGCAAGACGCACACAAACGAAGTTGCACGTCCGACTGAAGTGGAACGAGCCCAATAATGAACTGGTTCAACCAACTGTCGAAGTTTGCCGAGGATTACCGAAGAGTCTGATGAGTGAGTTGACGAGACTATGCAGAGGTAGGACTGTTGCTTATGACTAGTTTTATTAAAAAGTGTCTACATCTTTGTTAAAAATGGGAAGACCTGAATTTTAGTATGGTTATATTTACCATGCATATTTTTCTAGTTGTCAAGCGAAATCAAGGAGCTTATTCTTAAAACGTGTTTATTATATAGGCTACTACTTTAGACATGTAACGTATCCGCGTTTGAGCATCTAATGTGTGCGGTAATAAATTACTTTATTGGAATGTTTCATTAAAAATGACAGGCTCTTTTGAAATGCACCTCGCCTGAAATGTAGGGGGGGAGGAGTGCTGCAGGCCAACAGGTGTTGTAATGTGCACTATTCTGCTCCTGTGAATTTTGGATTTGGATCACAGCAAAGGAATGTAATACTTTCATGATCATTTTATTGTGGGTGATTAATTGGCTGAGACTCAGGCCAGTTATGACCCATTTGAAGTCCTAGTCTTTGATTCAGAAATGGGCCACTACAGGGCCGTCATTCTTTGTGGTATGTGGGCTGAGGGAAATGGGGTTCTGTGAGTCTCTCTGAGTCTCAGCTAATTATCGTGTGCTGTAAAATTCACCACAAACACAATAAAATGATCATAAAAGTATTAAATACCTGTGCTGTGATCCATGGGTAATTAATTGGCTGAGACTGAAGCCCGATCTGGGCCACTACTGGGCCATGTACCTCATGCTCCATCTAAACTGGGATCTAGTACTTAACTCTGGACGCAGATTTGCGTGCGGAAACATAAGACTTCACTTAACCTACTTGAGAAAATAATTTCAGAGTAATTCAGAATAAATTCAAACGTGACAATTTATTATGTCAGGTAAATTTATCATGCCAATTACATTATCAGTTCAAAGATAATCAATACAAAAACATTAAATGCTCAGAGATAAAGAGTAAAAGATGTACCAGACTCATTACAAATCGCCCTGAGCCTCTTATGCTTTTTCTTTAAATACTCAGACCAAGACAGAAACGTTGTTCACATGGAAACATTTGCTAACAATGGGAATCTGCATTCAGAGTTTACACCTTTAGAGAGCAGGATGTAATTTGCCTGCACACACCCTCTTCAAGTTATCTTTAAACTCTTAAAAACTTTATTATCTTTTGGTTTACTTCTGTGGAGAATTAAACATTGTTTTGTACCAGTCGCACTGAGACATTTCAAATGATACCAAAAATGTATAATACTGTATGATAATTATTCACATTAAACCATATTGATTTTTTGGTGAATTTTTGTGATCTCAGCATGAGTGAACAAGAGGACAGTGAGGCAAGAGGACACAGGAGGCTGTTTCTCAAAAAGTGGGGTTTTATACCCAAAATATTAAGAAGTTCACATAAGGACCAAAATTAATAACTAGGCCTTAAAAAGAGGTAAAAAAAAAAAAAAAAAAAAAAATATAAACTCAAATACATAGACTCGTAACACAAGGTTAACTGAACAAAACACTGACCTGCCACAAAGACAAAGGAGCAAGCTTATTTAACAGCTTGACAAAACCAAATAACATAGAAGGGGTAAACAAACTAACACTTGAGAACTCAAGAACTAACTAAGGACAAAATCCCCCCGGCACATGGTGAGACATGGTATGGCCTAATGAGCTGGCTCCCGGATATAGGTCTCCTCAGCCCTTAGCCACTCCTTTCGCCCAACCAGGAAGGGACCGCCCCCAACAGTCCAGGTAACTCAACACAAAGTAACATGTGATTAGTGCACTCCCTATAAATCAATGTTAAAGTCAAGCGAAATAAACCAAATAAAAAAAACTGTAAATAATGAAATAATAAAACGGTAATCAAATATTTAGACCTGAGGGGATGTTACCCTGTGTGGCCGTAGCCATCACAGGGGGGTCAAGGGAAAGAGCTGTAGATAAGATTAGGATGATACTGAGGTGTGACGTACGTCTCGAATGGCGATGCTAATTTCACAAGAGAGAGTTCACATGTTAAAGAGGTGGTTCAGGATTTTCACGCAGTCCTTACGAACTATGTAACTGGAAGAACTGGATAAAAATTTTTGAAAACTGTCTCCACTGATAAATAACTCCCAGGCTCACTTGGAAATTAGGTCCGATGTCCAAAATCCTGAACCACCCCTTTCATTTCCTTTGTTTTCTCAGACCGTTTGGAGGTTTTCGCCCACTTGGAGCACAAGCCCCTCACACTGAGAGATTTCCGAGCAGAAGTGATGCTTGCTTGTCTTTTTCAACGGTAGTTTCTTATCTTGTAGTTTCTTATATTAGTTTCTTATTCTTATCATCTGTAGAAAAAGAGTCTGAGCTGTGCATAGAAGCAGGAAAAGGCCCCTCACCAAACTAAACACACATGCCCTACCCTTTATCTCTCTCACAAACAAGTTTGTCTACCAACAGATCAAACGTTTCTGAAGAAAATCGTAGAGGTTTCATGTATGACTCAAAAGCTGAACTTGGTTAAACTTGGTCAAACTGGTTATGTGAGATGCAGATGCCAGATGTTTTTAACGTTGCACTTTCTTTTGTCCACACAATTGAATAAACTGAATATAAACAACCATTTTAAATCACTAGGGGTTAGACTAAATTTCACAGAATCTTCTTCTACTTTTACATATTAAACAATATGTGTGTGTGTTCTGTGTTTATTAAATATATAGATATTCACCTATATCTCCTAGAGCATGTGTGTGTAAAGTAGGAGGGTCCAAAGATTCACACACCAAATAAGCAGGAGGAGTGTTTTAGCGAGACAGTTTCGCTAAAGAACTGAACAATATTTTGCCATGTTTTTTTTGGTCTGTTTGTGCTGCTGGGGTCTGATGGGTAAGTAAAAAACAAAACAAAATGTTTATGGTTTAATTTCTTTCAGTTTCAGGGTAATAAAGCTGCTGCTACATTTCAGATTACATTATTTTCTACTTTAAATATGTACCAGATCAATATCATGAGATTTACTTACTTTGAATCCAGGTTTCTGTTTAATTGGATTTTTAAGTGGAAATTTCCAGGCCTTCTTTTGTGACTATAAATTTCTCTCGCTCAGACTCAATTGAACCACTTTCAAATCTCAGGTGTTTTTTGTAGTTGTTATTTTCAGTATCGTAATTTTCAAAGATGCAAATGCACAATGCACACTCTTCCCAGCAATTTCTCAAAAAGTATATTACATATATACAGCAGAATTACAATTGTATACTTCAAACTGTAATTATCATCATGTTTTTATTTTTGTAAATGTATTATTTTAAGTTCAAAAAAATTATAAAGGTAAAATCTTAACCTTTTTAATTTGCTTTTGTCTTTGCTGCTGCTCTGAAATATGAATCTTCAGTTCATATTTGAACAATTCAATATACATCTGATCTCAGGCTTTCTAAACCAACATGAGCATTAATCTGAAAACCTGTCCATGTTCTCCAGGTGTGTTTGGGGCCGAAACAAATGAAATACAGTCAGTGTCCGTGATGGAGGGAGATTCTGTCACGCTAAACACTGATGTTACTGAAATACGTAATGACGACATAACATGGACATTTGGAGCTGAAAACTCTCTCATAGCTAAAATAAAAAAAAAGAAACAAATCTTCTCCACATATGATGTTCCTGATGGGAGATTCAGTGACAGACTGAAGCTGGACGATCAAACTGGATCTCTGACCATCACACACACCACAACTGAACACGCTGGAGTTTATAAACTACAAATATTTGGAGCTAAACTGACATTTAAAACGTTCAATGTTTCTGTCTATGGTGAGTAGAGATCACCAATCCTGCCTTTTACATTCTTTATTAACTATTTACATATTGAAGTGTTTAATCATTTATATTTTAAGATCACAGAGTGTCAACACTGTCAACACACAAAACACTCACTCAACACACTGATCCAAAAATATGATTGTTGATTAGATTTATCCAGATTTCTCTTTATTCTCTCATGTTTTCCAGCTCGTCTGCCTGTTCCTGTCATCAGAAGAAACTGTTCTTCATCATCATCTTCATCATGTTCACTGGTGTGTTCATCAGTGTTGAAAGTGTGTGATGCGACTCTCTCCTGGTACGCAGGAATCAGTGTATTGTCCAGCATCAGTGTGTGTGATCTCAGCATCAGTCTCTCTCTACCTCTGGAGGTGGAATATCAGGATAAAAACACCTACAGCTGTGTGCTGAACAATCCCATCAGCAACCAGACCACACATCTGGACATCCACACACTCTGCCACACATGTGCAGGTACCACAGCACTGATGATATATGTGTGTATTCACTCATTCACTTAATGTGACCGTCTCTCTTTATCAACACAACACGCTCTGCTTCACTTTGTCCATTCTCAGACTCTCAGAGAGTGAGGATCTCTGCTGCTGCTGCTGTTGTTGGATTTCTGATGATTGTTGTTGCAGTCGGGATCTTCTGGATCTGCAAAAAACAAAGAGAAGAAGAAGGCAAGTGTTACCTACAGCTTTTTTTAAACAAGTATAAAAAAATACTCTAAATCTTATCATTTTAGTAGTTAATGCCTTTTAGTTTCTTTTTAATTGAATAAACTGAAATTACGTGGGTTACTGGGTTTCGGTATGCGTTTGTATATAATGTCACTGGGCCACATTCTTAACTCGTCTCACTCACAAACTTCATCAAATTACTCTGTAAATGCAAACAAGGAAATGCTTATCTACATTATTTCAACAATAACACAACTGTCTCCAGCATGGGCGGCGGTAGGGAGGGGCAGCAGTGCTTCAACGCCCCCAAGAAAAACCAAAGCACCCCGATAGCACCCCCAAAATAATTTCTGGAAGCAATTATATTCAGGCTGTATTCTATGGAAGCCCTGACCACATGGTGAAGAAAGAAAAATAAAAACAACTTATCTTGTTATTTCGAGATATTAAGTCGTTATTTCAACATAATATATCATTATTTCGACATAATAAGGGCAGGCGTTCATGTTTTATATTGGAGATAAATGCTTAACGTACCGTATTTACAAAGGCATCTTGCTTGTTGCACGCAAACATATGTCGAAATAAAAAGGTATTATGTTGAAATAACATTATTAATAATAATAAATATTTAAGAATATTTGATTGAATGCTGAATGTTGTGCTTGTTCAATTGAATACAATTAAAGCTTTAATTATGATAATTAAAATAATTGATAAAATAAATTAATATATATATATATATATATACATATATAGGCTATATATATATATATAGCACAGCTCCCGCTGTCAATGATCTAGCACCCCCTCAGCACCTGCGTTAAAAATTATCTGGCGCTGCCGCTGCCCCTGGTCTCCAGTTTACCTACCTTTATGAACATAATTGTGCTTGTATAAGGATTCAGCTTTCTGCTGGTGATCAAATTAACAGCACTATGTATTACAATGTGTGTTCATCGAAAATGACGTGTCAAGAATATTGTTCTAAATATAATTACTGCATACTCTGATATAATGTAAAATTCATGAATGCTAATTCATCTTTTATTATTATCATTTAAACAGATCAGGCTTGTGATGTAGAAATAACGCATTTTCACCCAATTATCAACAGAAGAAATACACCTAAATCGGTAAGAGATTTTAATATCTGCATTTAGTCTGTATTTTAGCAGGGAGTGAGATTTTGATGTGTGCTTGGGTTTGTGTCTGTATAATGATCTCACACACATTACACACAACTCCATTATATCAGATATTATAAAAGCCATAACATTATCATTCAATGTGAAAACTTCACTATCGATACCTTTAAAGGTGCTGTATGGAGTTTTTCTACTAAAATGAATCCATTTTTTATTACCTGTGTGTGAAGGGGTTGTAATCTCACAATAAAATGATCCACTTGGCGGGTTTTGCTATTACCTCTGAAAGCAAGTATTCCTATTTCTATGTGATGCTCCGGGTCAGATTTGCCGCGAAATCCAGTGACGTGACTGAGACCTGCATGTGCGCTCCCGAGCGTCTCGCCTCTCGTCTCGTCTACTGACTTTGCACTCAACAGCGACAACACTGCAACTTTATAACATGGAGTTTGCTAACACTAAGAAACGAGCCGCACAACACAGACTCCAACACAAACTCCGCATGATAATAAAAAATAAAAGATAGCACGCTCACGAGCACTCGCTTGTAAACATATTGGTTGCAATCTGAAACATCACCGCTATAGATGCCGCTGAAAACTCCATACAGCACCTTTAAATACCTGTAAAATCTTGTCATTAACATGAAATAGATTTTAAAAAATCATTAAACAAAAGAAAATTATTTAACATAGTCATTTAACAAGACTAGAACAAGACCAAGTTTGTGTTGTCAGCTGCTAGCCCTATCGCATATTAGCATGATAAACATGATTTCGTTGAATGATCGGGAAGAGACTCTTTAGCACAATGACAACCAGGGAAAAAAAAACACCTCAAAAACATAACAGAAACTCAAAATCTCCATATACTGTGCCTTGCGAAAGTATTCGGCCCCCTTGAACTTTTCGACCTTTTGCCACATTTCAGGCTTCAAACTTAAAGATATAAAACTGTAATTTTTTGTGAAGAATCAACAAGTGGGACACAATCATGAAGTGGAACGAAAGGTCCGTTTAAAGCACAGAGCATCATGAAGAACAAGGAACACACCAGGCAGGTCCGAGATACTGTTGTGGAGAAGTTTAAAGCTGGATTTGGATACAGAAAGATTTCCCAAGCTTTAAACATCCCAAGGAGCACTGTGCAAGCGATAATATTGAAATGGAAGGAGTATCAGACCACTGCAAATCTACCAAGACCCGACCGTCCCTCTAAACTTTCAGCTCATACAAGACTGATCAGAGATGCAGCCAAGAAGCCCATGATCACTCTGGATGAACTGCAGAGATCTACAGCTGAGGTGGGAGACTCTGTCCATAGGACAACAATCAGTCGTATACTGCACAAATCTGGCCTTTATGGAAGAGTGGCAAGAAGAAAGCCATTTCTTAAAGATATCCATAAAAAGTGTCGTTTAAAGTTTGCCACAAGCCACCTGGGAGACACACCAAACATGTGGAAGAAGGTGCTCTGGTCAGATGAAACCAAAATCGAACTTTTTGACAACAATGCAAAACGTTATGTTTGGCGTAAAAGCAACACAGCTCATCACCCTGAACACACCATCCCCACTGTCAAACATGGTGGTGGCAGCATCATGGTTTGGGCCTGCTTTTCTTCAGCAGGGACAGGGAAGATGGTTAAAATTGATGGGAAGATGGATGGAGCCAAATACAGGACCATTCTGGAAGAAAACCTGATGGAGTCTGTAAAAGACCTGAGACTGGGACGGAGATTTGTCTTCCAACAAGACAATGATCCAAAACATAAAGCAAAATCTACAATGGAATGGTTCACAAATAAACATATCCAGGTGTTAGAATGGCCAAGTCAAAGTCCAGACCTGAATCCAATCGAGAATCTGTGGAAAGAACTGAAAACTGCTGTTCACAAACGCTCTCCATCCAACCTCACTGAGCTCGAGCTGTTTTGCAAGGAGGAATGGGCAAAAATTTCAGTCTCTCGATGTGCAAAACTGATAGAGACATACCCCAAGCGACTTACAGCTGTAATCGCAGCAAAAGGTGGCGCTACAAAGTATTAACTTAAGGGGGCCGAATAATTTTGCACGCCCAATTTTTCAGTTTTTTATTTGTTAAAAAAGTTTGAAATATCCAATAAATGTCGTTCCACTTCATGATTGTGTCCCACTTGTTGTTGATTCTTCACAAAAATTACAGTTTTATATCTTTATGTTTGAAGCCTGAAATGTGGCAAAAGGTCCAAGTTCAAAGGGGCCGAATACTTTCGCAAGGCACTGTATAACTGAACATTGAACACTAATAAGTCTATCCCTTTACTGAAAAACACATAAAATAATGCTTACTTTCTACATTTGCAGTCCCATGCAAAGCATGAAAAATTATTCATGTAGTTCCAACATAAAATTAAGTTACCTTTCATTTGATTATTAAGTGAATTAAGTTAACATTGTGTTTGTTTTAAGCAGTGAAAAGTGTTTATTTTATGTATTTACAAGATCAGATCAGCTGTAGTCGCCGTTTAACCACCGTGGTCTTCCCAAGTCGACTTGCGATGTCTCGCCATCCGCTGTCACACACACCCCTGTCGAAATAAGTAAATTGATCAACTTCGCCCAGAGGCTGTTGGTAAACGTGTACCGGAATATGCGCGGGTGTAGCCTATAGAAGGATCTTGCTCTTGGACAGGGTTTATCCGGAGTCCGGCTTTTTCCGCTTTGCTTCCCAGCGCAGTTGTTAGCTCGCAGAGTGATCGTTGAGTAGATCCAGCAAATCAATATCATCCACGAAATCTAAATCCGCAAGTAGTCCTCCATCTCATCGCTGTGGGTACGTCACATGAAGAAAACCATGACGAGAAGAAAGAGTAAAGTCACCAGCACACAACCCTGCCTCACTCCCGTGTCAATGAAGGAGAATTCGGGAGACGTCTTGGTGCAGATGTAGCAGCTCCATTCATGATAAATGTTGCGGAAGAGGTCAATGGATGCTGTATGATTTTTCCAAAGCGTGCCATGATGTAGGCTTACACTGTCCAGTGCTTTTGTAAAATCGATGAAATTGACAGTTTCTGTTGTAGTTAAACACTTTCCTTGATAATTGTTCTTAAGAAGAACATTTGTAATATTGTATAATATTACTTCATTTCAATTTATTTGAACAAATTTTACTTCTGAAAGATAAAAAAAATTGCGTCACCACTTGATGCCCAATGTCAGATTTGGGTCCTGAAGCAAATGACAGAGAACTCAATCTAAATCTGCTACATGTTAGCTTAGCAGTAAGAAAAAGTTAAATATTTTATCAAATTACATTGCATCGCAGTTATTAGAAAATATATCAATCAATCTTCAGGATGCCACATTTTAAATATAATAAATGTACTGGTATTATAATTTATATCTTGTGATGTTTTTTTACAGGAAGTTAAAGAGGGGGAGAATCCCGAATCCAGAGAAAACCCAGCCTCGTTTGAGTCTGACCCATTAAAAGGTGTTTATGTTTGAATCTTAAAGGGATAGTTCACCCAATAATGAAAATTATCCCATAATTTACTTGCTCTAAAGCCATCCTAGGTGTCTATGCCTTTCTTCAGTCGAACAATCATGTATGCGCGTAAGCCAGTGATTTTAGTGTATAAAGTTTTAAATATGGATGTGTTTCTTACAAAAAAATCCATTGCTTCGCATTAGAAGGTGTTTAATAATATATATATATGTATACTTTTATGAAGGATAGATGCGCTTCGTTGGAGCTTCAAAAACTTATATACACCTATGGCTTGAGGGTGAGTAAATTATGGGATAATTTTCATTTTTGGGTGAACTATTTCTTTAATGTTATTTGACTTACCTGTGATTATTTTTAGTAATTTTACCCTTTTTGAGTTGTATGTTTGTAAATGAGAGCACATGACAAATACACATAATATTTATTTTAAAGAGGACATTAAGTGCAATTTACTCAAAGAGGCTGCTTGTTTGTGTTTTATACGTGAATAAAAATTTTATTGTGTAATGTAATTTGTTTTATTCTGTATATACTCTTCTTCCTTTTTGTATTGAAACTGAATGGGAAAACCTCTCATAGAGGCTGCTTATTTTGTCTTGCATCAGTGGAATAAAAGATCCAGTGAAACCGTCGCCTGATGTCCCGTGTCTAACTCCACAAAGCTCCAGAATCAAGTGATTTATAACTGGTGTCGCTGGCCAACAAACAAACCTCATTTGTTTTCTTGCATCAAGCATGCAGATTGGAGCTTCTAACTGACTCAGCTGAATGAGACATGAGTGTAGACTACATCTAGAAAACATAAATGCTAAATATTCATCAAAACAAGTCAGGCGGCTTCATGAGCGTGACCACTGTAGGATGTTTGCGTTTGAGGTGTGAAAGCGTGCGCCGTGCGGTTTCCATTTCTGCACATATGAAGCTCACCATTTGACTTCCGCTCTGCACAGCTTTACGATGAAACTGATTCTGTTTGATAAAAGATTGTCACATTAGACCGTGATATTATTTTAAGATCTTACTGTAGAAATTTAGCAGGAGTTCTAGGCTGATTTGGCTGTTGCTACTGGAATGGTGGGTCCATTAAAACTCACTCAGTCATCAGTTACTTTTCCCAGTTTATTTGACTTGACATATAGGAGTAGAGATTTCTCAGATGGCAGTGACGGTAATTGTTGGTTTCTAAAACCCTTAAACAAAACCATTTAATAAATACAAACACAATTGCAAATCTTAAATCATACATTTAAAATCAGCTTTAGCAATCAAATGAATATAACGTCAAAGAGAAATGTCAGGTTCTTGGTTCAAACAAGTGAAGACTGAAGCATAATTAGTAAAGGACCACAGGTGATCTTTATCAAGACTCATTCAGCCAATCAGATAGAGGTGTTAGTGAGGCCAGCAGGGGGCGCTCACCCTGTGGTCTGTGTGGGTCATAATGCCCCAGTGTAGTGACGGGCACACTATACTCTCAAAGAGCATCGTTCTTCGGACGAGACGTTAAACCGAGGTCCTGACTCTCTGTGGTCATTAAAAATCCCAGGTTGTCCTTCAAAAGAGTAGGGGTGTAACCCCGGCATCCTGGCCAAATTTGCCCCTTGGCCTCTGTCCACAATGGCCTCCTAATCATCCCCATATACTGATTGGCTTCATCTCTGTCTCCTCTCCACCAGTAAGCTGATGTGTAGTGGGCGTTCTGGTGCAATATGGCTGCCGTCGCATCATCCAAGTGGATGCTGCACATTGGTGGTGGTTGAGGAGATTCCCCCTTCTATGTAAAGCGCTTTGAGGTCTCAGAAAAAGCGCTATATAAATGTAACGAATTGTTATTATTATTATTATTATTGTGAAATAAGAAAATGTCATACTTATATGTGAAATAATAAGATTGATGTTCAAGGGCGTATACATCTTTATGTATCAATCACCTTATATACTCATGCTGTGGTCCTGTAGTTAACAGTTTCTATAGTTATATCCAGCTCTAGCAAGAAAAGCAAGAGTTATTTCTAGAAAGCTTCAACTATTCGTGATCTCACACCTATAGTCTCCACATCCGGTCCCTGTTTAAAAAGATCATATTCATATCCAACAAAACATTGTTTGATCTTTGTAGGTAGGCTATGTAGCCTGATACTGAGATATAATATCATGTGACTGTTGACTCAATATTGAAATTTGCTTCAGCAAACAGGGGAAAACACAAGTCTATTTTAAGAAATACTTGAATGAATACATAAATGGCTGTCAATGTAGAAAGATGCCTTTTGCCCACATAATGCGATAAAGTCCTAACTGGCCATTTAACAAGACAAACCTTTATTCTTTCACACATTTATGAAACCCGTTAAATTAATGCAAAACTACAGATATATCTGCCCTCAACAGCTTTCCATCTTTTTACTGTTAAATACACATGATCCAATTAAATGATCTAGACAGACCCTTTAGTCCACAAAATTAGGTGGGGGTGAATCATATTAATTGGGAATCATAAATCTGCATTTATGAATGAAGTATTTAGCAAGTTCAAAAAGATTATTAACCAAGTAGTAGGCCTACTGTGAACAATCTTTCTTAAGTACACCAAACTTAATTTATTTGTATTCAAGGAGATTTACACATGTAATAATACATGACAGTTTACTGTACAATTGAGACCAAAACAACTTTACAATAATAAAAAATATGTTCAGTAGATTCAATATCAGTTTCACAAAATTGACACGAGTTTTCTCCGATATCAAATTAAGATTTCAGGAATTCTTTAGAGGGGTATATGTCATTTATAATTTTAAAATGAATTTATTTCACTTTAGGAAGACTTGGAAAAGTAAGATAATTCATGTTCAATTCCATTCCTGTCAGATGTGTGTGCGCCCTCCCCACACTACACCACACCACACCACACCAAAGAAGAAAGCACAGCCACATCAGTCTTATAGAAGGTGCACCACAGAGGTTGGCAAATGTTGAAAGATCGCAGTCTTCTTAAAAAATACAGCCTGCTTTGCTTTGACCTTTTTTATATACTGCCACCATGTGGCTGGACCAGTCCAGTTTGTTATCCAGCTGCACTCCTAGGTACTTATAGTTGGAGACAAGATCCACATCTGTTCCCTGAATGGAGACTGGATCTGGATTGGGCATCATACTTCCATGTCAATGACCATTTCTTTTGTTTTTAAGATGTTAAGCATCAGGTGGTTATTGTTACACCAGCCCAAAAAAAACCTGATCGTGCTCCTGTATTCCCCCTCACAACCTTCTCTAATGCAGCCCACGACAGCTGACTGAGTATTTCTGAAGAAAACAGGTGTCAGAGTTACATTGGACGGTTATACAGATGATAGTACGGTTCCCTGTGGGACACCTGTGCCTCACAGAACAGTCTCCGGAACACAGTTTTGGAAGCACACACACTGAGGTCCGGCAGTTAAATAGTCAGTCACCCAGAAATCAAGCTCTGGCTCCACCGGCATCCTCCTCATCTTCTCACCAGCAGTTCTGGCTGAATGCTATTGAATGCATTAGAGAAATCAAGAAACATAATTCTTACAGTTGCACAGTTATCAATATGTGCATTGACCCCCTGGAGCAGGGGTGCCCAATCCTGCTCCTGGCGATCGACTGTCCTGCACTCTGTTGGAGAGTTCATCTCCAACCCTAATCAAACACACATGAAGCAACCAATTAAGGTCTTCAGGGCACGTCAGGATCACTTGAAAATTAAAGGCAGGTGTGTTTGATTAGGGTTTTCCTCTTGGGAAAAGGGACCAGGCATGATGTTTTCCACAAAGAGGGAATCCTCTGCAACCGCAAGCTCAGAAAACAAACAACCACAGATCTTGCCGTCTGCATCGTTGTGACATGTAGGTCCCTTTTTGGTGAGGTACTCGTCAGGGTATGCGTATGGTACACGACTATGTAGGCTACCTCGTACACTCGACGCAGAAGTATAAATTGAGCTTTATGGTAGACTTCCATGTTTGTCGTGGACAGAAAGACTTGATGAAATAGTTGTGCCTTAAGCCTTGTCATTCTTCTCCGACACAGTTTTCAAAGCACTATTGTATCACACACACTGTACCGATGCTTGTATCGAAATGACAAAACCACGTGATTGACGTTTGAAGCTTCGAACGTAATGCAGTATTCGAAGGTCAGAACAGCTGGTTTGGAAAAAAATTGGCGCTTCACCAACCCACCAGATGTATAAAAAGGGAAAATATTACCGAGGAGGCATTATTTATAAATTATTTAGCCCTATACTTCCTTATAACATAAATTGTAAAAAAATATATATATATATTTTTTTTTTTTTCAAATACTCACTTCAATTACTAATTATGATCACATACTTGTATATTATTGATCAATGTGACTCCATTGACCAGGTTACACATGACACGAGTTGTGGTCTCATTGGCGCAAATTAATTTAGACCAGATTATAACTGTATTGATCCCAGATTGATTCCACTCCTGTGTCACAGACTTCTGAAGCTTTATTTGGTCACATGCTTTTTCTACTCTCCGGTGATTTGACATGGTGGAGAAAACAATTCTGACCACCAGATGCCGCTATCGCTCTTTTCTTTTTTTATATATTTTAATCATGAAAAATCCACTTGTCCCGGTGTTACGGCTAGTGCCGTTTTGTGTGTTGTTCGTTTGTTTCCCCCCCTTTCTGTTTGTTTTTTCTTTCACTTTCTTAGTTCCGCGCCATTGGCTGTGCCTCCTGTCACTCATCGTTGGAGCCGATGACGCTGCGCTGCTTTCCTCCAATCGGCGGACACCGGGAAACATATAAACGGAGACGATGACGCTGAGAGAGGATAGGCTTTGTTTTTGTCTGTTGTTGCTCTGAGAGAGTTCGTGATTGAGAGATGCGCTCATTTTGTGTATTGTGGTTCCGATTCGTAGTATGTTCGTGTGCTACCTAAACAACTCTTCACCACCATTTGTTTGAATGGCTATGTTTACAATGGGGAAGGAAGGAGAGGAAAGGTAAAGATATCACGTGATATACATTGAGCACCACTTGTCAGTGAACTATTGTGAGAAACACTAGGTTAGAGGCGTGCATCACTTCTTGTATTTTTGTTTTGATTTAGTTAGTATAGTTTAAATTAGGGTATCTTTGGATACTGAAGATGTTCTTTTCTTTTTCTTTGTTTTAGTTAGTTTAGTACTGATTATTAATGAGTTAGAGGGTTATGTTTTGATTATTTCATTTATTTGATTGCCGCCCAATTCCCTTCTTCTTTTCCCCTGTCTGGGTGTCTTTTTGTTCTTTACTTTTCTGTACATATTATTGTAAGATGGTTTGTTTATGGATTCGTCCTATTCCCTTTTGTTTTGTAAATAAATATGGGTTGATTGTCTTTGGAGCTGTGGTATTCTTTGCTGACATTTACATTGGTACGAAGTAGAACTACGACATTTAATGTTATTCCCGATACCCCTTTAATAATCTCAGGGTACGTAACACCCGGACAAGTGTTAATGTCGAACCCTGATATATATCATGTTATTAAACTGTTGCATCAGCAGGTTCCTGCTTAGTTTCTTTGCAGAAATCAGAGGAGGCTGTGTATGCAAAGGTCAGCAAAAAAATGATGATCAAAACAGAATTAACTGGAGAGCTCATGTGGGCCCTGACTTACACCTTTAGTTCATAAATGTTATCTGCCAGGATCTTTTACTTTCGTCTATTCTAGTTCGTTGTGCCACATTGTTTGATTTCATCTGTGTATTCGGGGGGGGGGGGGGGGTTTGCATGCATGCATGCACTCTCATAATACGTCTGAAATTGTGTTGCTTTGCTCTAGTTTAATTTAATGGTTCACAAATAGTAGGCCTAGTCACAATATAGAACATCTAGAAACTCAAATGTAATTCTATTTTTAGCTTAAAATGCATGGAAATTTACTAACTTTATGAAATATTGATCCCACCCTTCACTGTCCTCTGTACTCTTGTGTAAAGAGAAAATTGGCAAATTCAGCACAAGCACATTATCGCTCTCTAGTGTCCAAAGCAGAAATACACATCTCTCTAAGAATATCTTACCTTTACATGATAGGGTGTGCTATAGTTACTGCTGTTCTCACAGTCACTGCTCTGATGTTTATAAGAATATACAGAGCTGGGTAAAAACTGATTACATGTAATCTGGATTACGTAATCCGATTCCAAAAATGTAATACTTGTTATATATTATTAGATTACATTTTAAAATACTCGTAATCGGACAACAACATTTTTGTTTATATGATTATTCTCACAATAGCAGTAAATTACATCCCCACTACTTAGTGTTTATCTTTTACATTTTCCTTTCTAGAAAGCCTACTGTTATGGAAGCTTGTTTCTTCCACAGAAAAAGATAATTGCGCCTTTATATTTTTATAGAATCTCACAATTCAGACTTTTTTTGTTGCGAGTTTATATCTGCATTTCTGACTTCTTTTCTCAGAATTGTGAGACATAAACATGCAGCAGTTGCGAGTTACAAAAAAAACTATACATTTTTTTTGCAACTTTTTTTTTTACTATTAATTGCAACTGCATTTATTTCTCACAGTTGTGAGGAAAATTTTGAATTGCGAGATTTAAACTCACAATTGCAAGAAAAAGATAAGAATTATAAGATAAAATGTTAATTACCTTTTCATTTTTTTATTCAGGGGCTTCCATATACTGCTTAAAAATGTTCAGAAGGTATCATAAAAATTTACAAACACACATATCATTATACATTTACATGCAATGCGGGGATTCAACTTTTATCGTCAGCTGAACCTACACTAAATTGCCAAAAGTATTGGTACACCCCTCCAAATCATTGAATTCAGGTGTTTCAATCACTTCCACGGCACCTTGGCATGCAAACTGCTTCTACAACAGTTGTGAAAGAACGGGTCGCATGCTGAGGCGCAGAGCAGAAGTCGCCAACTTTCTGCAGTCAATAGCTACAGACCTCCAAACTTCGTGTGGCCTTCAGATTAGCTCAAGAACAGTGCGTAAAGAATGGGTTATAGAATGGGTTTCCATGGCCGAGCAGCTGCATCCAAGCCTTACATCACCAAGTGCAATGCAAAGCATGGGATGCTGTGGTGAAGCATGACGCCACTGGACTCTAGAGCAGTGGACAATACGATGGACCAGTCTGTGTTTGGCGGTTGCCAGGAGACTGTACTTGCCTGACTGCATTGTGCCAAGTGTAAAGTTTGGTGGAGCTGGATTATGGTGTGAGGTTGTTTTTCAGGGGTTGGGCTTGTTCCCTTAGTTCCAGTAAAATGAACTCTTAATGCTTCAGCATACCAAGACATTTTAGACAATTTCATGCTTCCAACTTTGTGGGAACAGTTTGGGGATGGCCCCTTCCTGTTCCAGCATGACCAGTTTGGTGTGGAGGAACTTGACTGGCCTGCACAGAGTCCTGACTTCATCCCGACAGAACACAAAGGGTTGCCCAACTCCATATTAAACCCTACGGATTAAGAATGGGATGCCATTAAAGTTAATTTGCATGTAAAGGTAGATGTCCCAAAACGTTTGGCAATATAGTGGTATTTACACACACCTTACATTATAACACGCATTACATTATAACCACCTATCTAATAACCTGTAGGACCTCCTTTAGACCACAAAACAACGGACACGCCATGATATGAGGTATTGATTTGTCGAGGTGGCGATAGGTCTCTTGGGGTATCTGGCACCATAATGTCAACAGCAGCTTCTCCAGTTCCTGTTCATTGTGGGGTGGTGCTGATGTAGTGCAAATCCTCTTTTCCAAGTCAAACCACAATTGTATTATTGAGTTTATGTCAGGTGAATTTGGAAACAAAGGCATTAACAGAAATTCACCACCATGTTCCTCAAAACCCCTCCTTGATGATTGGCAGTGTGGTATGGTGCATTATCCTGTTGGTAATGGCCATCACTGGCAGAGAACACAATGGCCATGAATCTTGCACTTGGTCCTCAATGATGTACAGATACCGGACATCTGTCAGGGATTGTGCTGTTGGGATAATGGGGATTAAAGTATCCCAAGAAAACTTTGCCCACAGCTTTACACCGCCACCGCCGGCCTGTCTTTGTCCAACTGTGCATCCAGGTGCCAATGCCTCTGTTGGTAATCGACATATCCGCGCTCGGCCGTTGACGTGGAGCAGGGCACTTTCTTCCAATCATCCACTGTCCAATCTCAATGATCTTAGGCCTTAGTGACGATGCTATGCAGTTAGTGAAAATTGGACCCTAAAGTGTGACTAATAAATATGCTATTGTTTTTCTCCCTCAGTGTCAAACCGTTTCTCATCCCCCCCACACCCCCCCACACCCCCCCCACACACACCCCCCACACCCACACCCAACAGACACTCTTCACCTACAAACTAACCACTCGTGCACTGAATGCCCAGTGTCACCAACATGTGTGTCCACTAGGGCTGCACGATTTTGAGAAAAAACCTAATTGCGGTTTTTCTGACAAATATTGCGATTGCGGTGCGATTTTCGATTTTTGCGTTCGATACTTTTAAGTGCATAAAACCTAAAATTATGAATAAAATGTGTTGTTACTTCGACACAGAGGGTTAAATAAACTACATACATAGTGATTGAGGTAATGAGATTGTTTGATGCTTCGTGATTATTAAATACCTGAACCTAAATACCAAAGAATAAGAAGACATAATGGAAATTAACTTAAACACTTGGTCATTTGTTTTTAAATTCTTTAACACTGAAAATGAATTCTTATTAGATTTAGATTTACAATTAGAAAAACAAAATAATTCTGTAGTCCACTGCCATTTACTGTTATATTGCACACATTTTAAAATAAATAACAATAACAATTAAAAACAACACCTTATCCAGCCTTCTGCAAGATAAGAAACAGAAACTGTGTCAGAGTGCTACATTAAAGGTTTTTTACTATAAAACACCAACATATTTACCATTTCTGGCTTGAGACAAAACATTCAATTTTCAGTTAAAGGCATTTCATTATTGAATTCAGAGATGCCATTGTCTAGCTGTTTAGTTTAATTCATATCTGTGTAATCAAATTGATGATAATCGCTAATGAAGGCAAATTGCAGAATTAAATAATAATTTTCTGAATAAAGTTAAATAGGCACAAGTTAATTTACATTTGACCACAGTTAAAATATTTACTTGTCTAAGATTCCTCAGTCAGATTATGTTAACTTTAAGAATTATGGTGAAAAAACGAGACAACACAGACTCATATCAACAAAAATACTAGGCCATCTTGGTTAATGTTTCAGAAAAGTTAAAATGAGAAGAGTTAGTGTTTCCTTTAGGATTTTTTTAGCAGTGGGGAAAGGTCTGTCCAAACAACAAACACCCCTGATGCTGAGCGTAGCCTATGCTTGCTAAATGGTACCCCTGGAGCCTGTTCCTTAAGTCGGTTTTCACCTATAAAATAATTTTAAAAAAATGAGTGATGTGAGGGATTATTGATTGTCAAACAATCTTTTGGGTGCCCGCAGCCCGCTCGCAGTGTGAAGCAGTGTTCCAGAGCTACTCCCTGCGAACAAAAACTAAATTACACTGATGATGCTGAGGAAATGAGTGATGTCAGAAAATACAGGGAGGTAGTAGGTAGCTTAATCTACCTGGCAACATGTACAAGGCCAGACCTAAGTTTTGTAGTTAGTAAACTGTCACAGTATTTTAATAGGCCAACCACAGAACAGTGGACTACTGTCAAACATGTTTTGAGGTATTTGAAAGGGACACAAGTCAAAGAACTGTGCTACAGAAAAGGTGCAAATGGAAATTTGATGCATGCATACAGCGATGCGAATTGGGCAGCTGATGTAACTGATAGACGGAGTACTACGGGTTACTGTATTAGCCTAAACAAAAATGGTCCATTGGTCTCATGGAAGACCAAAAGGCAACCTACTGTTGCACTGTCCACCTGTGAGGCCGAGTATATGGCATTGGCTGCGACTGTACAGGAGTGTTTATACCTACAGCAATTGCTAGAAAACCTTGATGGTTTGAAATATGAATCTAGAGTCTATGAAGACAATCAGGGTGCCATAGCATTAGCAAAAAATCCTGTGTATAGACAGCGGTGTAAACATGTGGACATCAAGTACCATTTTGTGAGGTCTGTAATAAAGGAGGGCAGGGTTACTCTGGAGTACTGTCCAACTGATGAGATGGTTGCAGATGTACTAACAAAACCAGCAACAAAGCTTAAGTTAAGAAAATTTGACTCGTTTATGTTTGGTGTATGAACTTTGTATATTTATGTCAAAAATGATAAAATAGAAATGTGAGAGCAAGTGGGGGTGTTAAGATGTACAAATATTATGCTCTCATTTGTATTTGTTTTTCCTGTTTGTTTTTTTCCCCTTCGTGACCCAGGTCATGTGACCTAATCAGTGGCTGAATGAATGCAGGTGTCTTTGTTTGAATAAAGTGTGCCAGTCAGAGAGACTGGTAGTTGTGAACTTTGTTTTAAATGGGTATGTGTGTGAGCGAAATGATAGGAGTGATAGTAGTGGGGGTGGGTGTGCTACTTTTATTAAGGTGGGGGTTCCCTACAGAGTTTTAGGTAAAGGTGGAGGATTAGAGTATTTAGTTATTGAGGTTTGGTGTGATAATAGTAGCTTAAATGTTATAAATTTTTATAATCCCTGTAAAAGACTGGATATTGATGCACTAGAGTTGGTTGAAGGACAAGAAGGTGGCAAAATATTATGGTTAGGAGATTTTAACGCACATAGCCCCCTGTGGGGAGGAGATAAAACAGATCATAATGGTCTGGTTTTAGAAGAACTAATGGATAGGAAAGGGTTGGTTTGTTTAAATGATGGGTCGCCTACACGTATTGGGGTGAGGGTGCAGTCTGTATTAGATCTGACTTTAGTTTCTCAGTCTCTTGCAGGTCTAATAATATGGGAAGTTTATAGTGAGTCAACGATTGGAAGTGACCACTATCCGATTATGTGTAGGATGGGTAACAGGAGCTGCAATGTGACCCAGGGTTTTTCTGAAAGATGGAATTTTAAAAAAGCTGATTGGATAATGTTTACATTTATAAGTGATAGGAATATGAGACAAGTTGAGGTGATAGATGATGTGGATGAATTTAATGATAATGTTAGTATAGCTATTGTGGAAGCTGCAAGAGCTTCTATTGCCGAGTCGAGGCCGGGAAGTAAGAAGCGGAAATTGGTACCCTGGTGGACAGGTGAATGCACGCAAGCAATAAACAGTAGAAATAAAGCGTTTAAAGATTTTAAAAATAGTTTAAGCTTTCAAAAGTATTTGGAATATAAAAGGGAGCAGGCTAAGGTGAGGAAAGTAATTAGGAAAACAAAAAAGGATTACTGGATAAAGTATTGTAACACTATAGGAAGGCAAACTTCTGTAAATGATATATGGAGAGTTGTTAAAAAAATGAGTGGGGTGCAACAATCTTGGAGTTATCCAGTCCTTAAGAATGGTGAGACTGTGGCAGTGAAGGATGAAGATAAAGCAGCGTTAATGGTCAAAGTTATAGCTAATGTTCATAGTAGTCTCAACTTAAATGAGGATGAAAGACATAAAAGAGCGACAACAAAAAGACAGTATCAATATCTTTTAGAAAATGTAGAGGATCGAGGTGATAGCATGAATGCAAGTTTTTCAGTAAGTGAATTAAAGAAGGCTATAAGCAAGGCGAAGATAACAGCTACAGGGAAAGATAGAATAAGTTATGCAATGTTTAAATATCTTAGTAACGAGGCTCTTAATATGGTGTTGAAGTTGTTTAATAAGGTGTGGGAACAAAGGAAAATTCCAAAGAGCTGGAAGATGGCTGTGATTATTCCAATTAGAAAGCCGGGGAAAGATCCTACTGTGGCTTCAAATTATAGGCCAATTGCTTTGTCATCCCACCTAGGTAAGGTAATGGAAAGAATGATTGTGGACAGAATTACCTTTTATGTTGAGTCTCGGAATCTGATAACACCGTTCCAAAGCGGCTTTAGGAAAGGAAGGTCAATTATGGACCCAGTTATTAAATTGGAGAGTGATATAAGGAAGGCCCAAGGGTGTAAAGAAGTAGTTGCTGCTATATTTTTTGATGTGGAAAAAGCGTATGATATGCTTTGGAGGGATGGTGTGTTAATTAAAATCCGAAGGCTTGGAATAGAGGGGAAAATGTATTACTGGATTAAGGACTTTTTAAGCAATAGACAAATTCAAGTGAGGATAAACAATAGCTTCTCTGATTGCGTATTTGTGGAAAATGGTGTACCCCAAGGAAGTGTTATTTCACCTATTCTGTTTTCTATTATGATAAATGATATATATGATACACTTGATTATAGTATAGACAAATCATTGTTTGCAGATGACGGCGCTCTCTGGAAAAGAGGTAAAAATGTTCAATTCATTGTTAAAAAATTGCAAAAAGCTATTGACTCTGTTGAAGAATGGGCTGGGAAATGGGGATTCAGGTTCTCTGTTGAGAAAACCAAGGTAGTGTTTTTCTCTTTTAAAAAAATTGAAAAAAGATTTAAATTGCAATTGTATGGTAGAGACTTAGAAAGAGTAAATTGTATAAGATTTTTAGGTATGCATTTTGATTCTAAGCTTACCTGGCATAATCATATTGAAAAGGTAGTTGACAAGTGTAAAAAAGTCATTAACATAATTAGGTGCTTGTGCAATAAGGAGTGGGGAGCAGATATGACTTCAATGAAAAGAGTATATGTTGGATTAATTAGGTCTATTGTTGACTTCGGGTGCGTGGCTTATGGGTCTGCTACAAAGTCTGAATTAAAGAAGCTTGATGTTATTCAGGGTTCAGCCCTCAGGATATGTTCAGGAGCAATGAGAACCTCCCCTATATCAGCGCTTCAGGTTGAAGTAGGTGAAATGCCGTTTGAGTTGAGACGACTGCAAATGTCATTGTCATACTATGTTAATTTAAAGGGGCATAAGGAAGACCATCCAACTAAAAGTGTCCTTATTCCAACATGGGAGCAGACCAAAAGTAAAAGAGAGTCGTTTAGTGCAAGCATACATGGAAAGGTTAAGCAGGCGGCTGTAGGAAATTTCGAATTTAGTCCATCGGTGGTCTATCCACCGCATCCACCGTGGCTACTACCGGTTCCAGACACTGATATAAATTTGCATGAAAAGATTAAAAATTATAAGGGGGATAGTGGACAAATGGCTATGAGGTATGTGGATAACTATTATGGGTACGTGCAAATCTTTACTGATGGGTCAAAGCAACCAGATACAGGGAAAGTAGCAATAGCATATGTGATACCAGAGTTTGATATTAAGTTTTCTGCAAGAGTTTCGGATCATGTGTCAGTATACTCAGCAGAGCTGATAGCAATTTTGATGGCGTTACAGTGGATAGAACAAATTAAACCACTAAGAGTAGTTGTGTGTTCAGATTCGTTGTCAGCTTTAGAACATTTTAAATTAGGTAACTCAAGTGAAAGGTATGATATTGTATGTGAGATATTGACTTTGCTATATAGTATTCAAAATGGGGGGACGCATGTAAAGTTTGTTTGGGTTCCGGCTCATGTTGGTGTGCCTGGTAATGAGTTGGCAGACACGTTTGCTAAACAGGCTTTGAAAGCGACAAATGTGTCTATTCAATGTAAAATATCAAAATCAGAGGCTAAGTCAGTGATTAAAAAACATGTTAAAAAGTTGTGGCAAGATAAATGGGATAGGGGAGATAAAGGGAGGGGTTTTTACACTATTAATCCTGGGGTTGGTCAGGGGCGTATGGTAACAAGGTGTCGAAGAGAAGAGGGAATTTTTACAAGAATGAGAATAGGGCACACCGGACTAAATAAAACACTACAGTTAATAGGAAAACATAATTCAGGAAAATGTGAGATTTGTAATGTACCAGAAACAGTGGAACATGTCTTTATGATATGTAGGAAATTTAATAGAGAAAGGATTTTAATTAAAAGGAAAATAGAGGACAGTGGAGAAAGGTTTATCTTTAGAGGCATTTTGTCTAAGGCTTCCGATCATAGAGTAATAAAATATATGTTTCAGTTTTTAAAGAATACCAGACTCATAGACAGATTATAGGTTTTTCTTTCTTTTTTTTTTTTTTTTTTCTTTCTTTTCCTTTTTTTTGGGGTAGCTTGTAGGCTACAATATTCCCAAAGATGTAAGCCATAATGATGATCAGGCACAATTTATCCGGAGGGTGGCGGTAGTGCGCTAAGTTAGTCCGCATCCGCCGTTAAGCAGCCAAAGAAGAAGAAGAAGACTGGTAGTTGTGAAAACGAAACAGTATTTCGTGTGTTGTCTGTGTAGCTACTCTGCTAACACTGACATACCCGCTCGGGGTGTGTAGCGCGTGTCCACGCTATTCTCCGACTCCGACATGCCCGCTCGCGGTGTGTTTTTACGCGTGTCCACGCTATTCTCCGACTCCGACATGCCCGCTCACGGTGTTCTTTATCAATCAACCAAAGCCGGTCGCGGGGGCGCCGCCCTCGCCATCTTTCCATTCACTTCACTTTTGCTATTTAACCAGAGCGAATGAGACGAGTGCGTCACGTGTGGTGTTTGTCAACGCGCCTTTGGAGAGAAGTGAAAGTGACCGCTCGGCTAGTATCGATACTTCGGGAAATTAGTATTGGTACCGTTCAGATATTTCAGTATTTTTGACAACACTAGTGTTAGCTGCTTTTCCTGCTGACAGAAAGCCGGAGCACTGCATACAAGTTGATACAACCTTGTTTCCATTGCCATTTCTAATTGGCCAGCAAGCCAGGAACGCGAGATTCGACCATTTTGATTGGCTAATAGGTTTGTCACTCAAATGTCAGAGGCGGGGGAAAAAACCTCAGACTCCTGAGGTTAGGTTATCGCGGGAGTTAAAACCTCAATATCGATGCGATAAAGGTTAATCGTGCAGCCCTAGTGTCCACCCAACGGATCAAACCACAGTTAGAAAAATAACCGCAGCAGGTTTCAGTTTGACTCGGAAGATAAACCCCAGTAAAGCTTTTAACTTGTATTCTGGTTATTCTATTCACTCAATTTTAGAATAAATGCATATAATTTTAAAATCACTAGAGTTATGCTCGCCTACAATCTATAATTGCACTCTCATCTTTGTTTAATTGTTTCATTTGTAAAGCGTCTTTGAGTTTCTTGGAAAACGCTATATAAGACTGATGTATTATTATTATTATGCTCAATTTCACTATGAAATTCCACAATTCACACAATATTCTTCTACTTTTAGCCATTTGAAAGACTCAGGTAGCTACAGTCTCAGAAGAAAAGCTGTCACTGAGGTGGTACTACTTCTAATATGAACCCTTAACCTTTTTATGAAAATAAATTTTAAAAATGTATCCATCAAGAAAAGTTCAAATCTTAAGGGCCCGAAGAACTATAGCTTTATATCATATGCAAATGCGATGTGTGAACTAGGAGGGCAAAACGCTGCATGGGAGGATTCACACAACACTTGAACAGTTCTGTTAGATCACACACTGAACCACTGAAGAAAATGTTCCTCATGTTAGTTTTGTTCTTTTTCTGCTGTTGGAGTCTGACTGGTAAGTTATAAAAGCATTTTATGGCTTGTTTTTTTCTTCCGTTTCAGTGTAAATTAGAATTCGATTATTTTCATCTGCTTTTATGTAACAAAAGAGTTATGAATATTGTATGAACAAAATACAAGATCTTCTAACTTTGAATGCAGTCTCTTTTGGGATTAGGATTAGAAAGTTTACAGTGACATTTTCAGGTCTGGAAATGGTCATGAATATAATGGAAATCTCTCCAGTGAACGTAAATGTTCAGAAAGTGTGAACTTTCCATTGAGCGGCTTTCAAATATCAGGCCATTTTTTTGTCTTTCTTAAAATATTTCTGCGGCTATTAATCTATATAAAAGTAATGGAAATTTACTAGTGAAAATGTGCAGCAAACTTACAGTACAGACTATCCAGTGATCTGAATATCTAATTTATTTAAAATACATATTAAAATAACCAGGACAATTAAAACTTGCAATAATTATCATGCAATTATTGTAATACATTTTGAAACTTTAAACACTGATTGTTCTCTACACTTTAAAACAAATTAAAGTGTGGATGCGCTGCACCAATAAGGTTGATAATAATTTGATAGTTAATATTTTACATTTTGTTTGGAGTTTGTGCTTGTTTTGGATATTCTCAACTTTATATATAAACAAAGCTGATTTCAGGCTTTATAAACCATCAGTGGCCGTAATCTGTGTAAAATCTGTTTGTTCTCCAGGTGTGTTTGGTGATGCAGTGTCAGTGATGGAGGGAGATTCTGTTACTCTAAACACTGATGTCACTGAAATACCTGAAGATGGCCACATACAGTGGAAATATGGAGCTGAAAAGTCTTTCATAGCTAAAAAAAATAAAAACAAGCTAACTTTGTCTATATATAATATTACTGAGAGATTCAGAGACAGACTGAAGCTGGACGATCAAACTGGATCTCTGACCATCATGAACACCACAACTGAACATACTGGAGTTTATAAACTAGAGATAAGTGGAGCGAAACTGACATCAAAATCATTTAATGTTTCGGTCTTTGGTGAGTAGAGACGTCATTTGTCCAAACATTCACATTTTCTATTTACATCATTTATAGATGACAGACACATTCAGGGAAAATCAACACACTAAACACTCACTGCACACAAATTTTTTTAAATGGATTCACTACAATTCACAAAGTTGAAATAATCTGATTGTTGTGTTTATATTCTTCTTATTCTCTCATTTTCCAGCTCGTCTCCCTGTTCCTGTCATCATCAGTAACTCTTCACAATGTTCTTCATCATCATCAAATTGTTCACTGGTGTGTTCATCATCAGTGTTGAAAGTGTGTGATGCGACTCTCTCCTGGTATGCAGGAATCAGTGTATTGTCCAGCATCAGTGTGTGTGATCTCAGCATCAGTCTCTCTCTACCTCTGGAGGTGGAATATCAGGATAAAAACACCTACAGCTGTGTGCTGAACAATCCCATCAGCAACCAGACCACACATCTGGACATCCACACACTCTGCCATACATGTGCAGGTACCACAGCACTGATCATATATGTGTGTGTTTACTGACCTGATCTCTGTCTTCTGTTGTAGATCACACTGATGCGTTCACTTCTTTCTTTATCATCACAGAGCTGGACACACAGTCTTCTTCACTCTCTCCAGTGTCTCTGATAGTGTTGATCTCTGCTGGATCTCTGATGGTTGCAGGATTTTGGATCTTCTGGATCTGCAGGAAACACAGAAAAACTGATAAAGATGGCAAGTATTATCTTTTCCTTTTAAACAAGTTAAATAAGAAATAATTATTTGAAAATATGTTCTAAAGATTTTAGCCAACTGATAGCCCTATTTTATCATTTAATTAAAAAATATTCTCATAATTTTCATTGTTATGATAAATGTCTATTTCTAATTGCATAAAATGACACTGTGCGTCGCTCTTTACTCTCGCACCAAAAAAAAGTTTCTCAAACTGAATCAACACTGGAAATACAAAAACAGAAAAGTTAGTTATTATGAATATAATATGTAAGGATGTGACTGGTGCTCTAAAATCGATGTATATGAATGATAACTTTTGTTGTGCTTGCTGAGCATAAATGCTGATTAAACAAAGAATGTAAAATACTTTTCTTTGTTAAACATCATTTGGGGTTGATTTATGCGTCTCTCTAAATTTTATGATAAACACTCTTTTAAGAATTGTTGTGAGTGGAAAAAGTTGTAGGCCTAATGGAAAACGTAATTTGTTAATGCCGTTTTTTTTTTTTACTTTCCGTGTTACTTTGGTGTTAACTTGTTAATCCCTAATAATACACATAGGCTGTGAAGAATCAGATGTAGTTGAGATTAAGTTTTGTTGTTTTAATGCATCTATAATTTCAAACAGTTGAAACCTGTGAAGTAGAGATCACTTACACTGAGGTTACATTCAACAAAAGAAATACACAGAAATCGGTGAGACAATTTATTGTTCGTTTCGTTTGTATAATTTCAGATGTGTGCTTGTGTTTTTGTCTGTATAATAATGAAGCCCATTCCTACCAGATAAGAAATAAAAATCATGCTCTCATAAATCATAATTATGACTTAAAAAGTATAAAATGTCACATATAGTTTAAATTATAACTTCAAAATGTTGAAATTATGACATAAAATTTTTGACTTGCGTCTGTCATAAATTTGGCATTTTTTATCTCACAATTATTATTATTTTTTCATAATTATGATTTAACTATAATTGTATTCTTATGTGGCGGTAATGGTTATACACAATGGTGTATAATGTTTCAACAGTAAATCTCAAACACAGCAGCACCATCGGATGTTTATAAAAGACTTGTTACTTTTAAAAAAACTACATCACATTATTATTATTATATCTTGTGTTATGCATTTTTTACAGAAAGTTGAAGAGGAGGATCGTGTGGAATATGCACCAATAAAATTCAGAAGATGATTAAACTTTATTGTTGTTCTGAGTACAAGACCCAGATTGTGTGATCATTTCACTGAGTCAATGGTTAGTTTTAGGATTGTGAGAATCAACATGTTTCATACAGGATCATCCTAAAGAGTTTAAAGTATGATCATTAAAACCAGATTAATTAAATGTTCTCCTAAAAACTTCAAAATAATGTACCTTAACTGCAATACAGGGACTTTAAACTAATTATGTAAATCATGTGGCCCATTGCAGCATTTTTATGTTTGCAAAACATAGATGTAAAGTGATCCAAAGGTGACAAAGTGAACTCTCATTCATTTATATAAATGTGGTTTGATCTGTTGGGTAGACACACAGCTTGTGCATGAGAATGTTTCTGCTGCTGGAGGTTTGCATTTGATGTCAGCATTTGTCTGAGGTGTCGATAAAGTGCCTGTGTGTCTGAGGTGTCGATAAAGCGCCTGTGTGTCTGAGGTGTCAACAGTGTGTGTCGTGCGAGTGTGTCTGAGGTGTCAGTCTGTGTTCACAGCAACTCGTTGCAAGGATTTTTTCATTTATGCACACATGAAACTGTTGTATGCACACTTTACTACAAAATACTAAACTCATTCGTGCTGATGTTTGACAAAAAAAGGTCCAAAATCAAACTGTGATTTTACTTTGAAAAATGTAAATATTATATACTTTATGTGCATGATGATCCTGCAGTTAAGCAGTGCTACTCTCAGAAATAAAGGTACAACAGCTGTCATGTGTAGTAGCTTTTCAGAAGGTGCACCTTTGAACCTTATTTACCACTTAGGGTGGATATTAGTAACTAAATGGTCGAAAAGATACAACGCGAGTGACAGCTTATACCTTTTTTTCTGAGAGTGCAGTTTCCTGTAGCTCAAACAGTAGACGGCTGGTGCTTGCAACACCAAGGTCATGGGTTCGATTCCCAGGGAAAGCAACAACTGATAGGAATGTAAAATGTGTACCTTGAAATGCAATGTAAGTCACTTTGGATAAAAGCGTCTGCCAAATGCATAAATGTAAAGTCAAGAGTTTCAATTATTTCTAAGCAAATCTGTACTTGATCCCTGTTTTTCTTGTTATATCCTGTTTCTCCCAGACATGGCTAATTTTAAGAATTGCTTTGAGGAGAAACTAAATTCTGCTAACAAACATGGTTTTTTTTTTGGGGGGGGGGGGGGGGGGGGAATCCTGTCCACGGTGAAACAAAGGTTGTGAAATCAAAAACATAATCAGATAGAAAATCTCACCTTCCGTTCCCTTGAGAGTGATAAAGTCCAGATTATATGAGGATATGAGGCTCAAGTAATCCACTTCTGCTCCAGTTCCAGTTCTGTAACCACCTGGGGGTCAGAGAACAAAATATGAGAGATGATGGGGACGGGGTGAAGGATTGTTATCCAACAATTGATAACGACTAAATGACTTAAGTAGAAAGAAGCATTAGCAATATGTGGCAAGTGCAGTGTTCTGGTAGATTTTAGTTGGCCTACCTAATGTTACCTCTCCTCGGCAACACAGAATGAGGAATCGTTCATGTCTGAAGCACAGGACTGTTTTTGGTCAAGTTTACACGATGATTTTGTCGTTTTGAAAACTCCAGCGGGGTTTATGACGTCACGCGAACATATGCGGTCACAAAAAAAAATATATTATATATATTAGTCTATGGCGGTCAAACAAACATGAAAAGCATCAAATGAGTCGATGTTCAAGCTGTTTCCTTTAATGTAAATACCATCCAGTTTCAAAAGTATCTCCAAATAATGCTTCTGTATTGTAAACATGATTATAAACCCCAAAACATCCTTCGAAAGCAGACTACACACACACACCATCGGAAGTGAAATTAATTCGACGTTTGACCACTAGAGGACTGGACAAGAGTCATGTTTCCACTTCGTCTTCTTCTTCTTCTTCTTCTTCTTCTTCTTCTTCTCTGGTTTATTGGCGGTTGGCAAACAACGAGCTCGTGCACTTCCGCCACCAACTGGTAAGCTTTGGAGAGTGGACCAGATTGTCTGTATACAGTAGGCCTACATGAAACAAGAAATTATAACACTTATCTAAAATCTTTTACATCACATCGTATTTTCAGCTTTCCTTAAGTTTTGGATCAAATCTTCTTTTTCATATTTCTGACAATAATATCATAACATGTTTGTCTCCTATTTCTCCACAGCAATCAGATTTCCTTTGTTATCTCTACCTATTTTGAACAGTTTGGTCCATTGTGTCTAAACCTAAGCCTGGAAATTATTATCTCTCCCTGTCCTATTCCTTGCTGTAAAAAAAAAAAAAAAAAATGTTGCATACATTTTTTAAAATACCGTCAATTTGGATTTTTAAGCCATTTAAACTTAAACTGCATTAATTTGACTTAAAATAATGAGTTGAGCTTTGTATAACTTCTTAAAGTTGTTATTTTGATGATTAAGTAGTGTGTAACATGCTAACTTATTGATCATTTTACTTATTGATCAATATTATAGGGTTATTAATAATGTTCACCACAGAAAAAAAATCTAATCAAATGCATTGATAAACCATAAAGCATGTAACCTACATAACCATACAAATATTTCCTCCAAGTTCTTACTCTAAAATCGTAATTTGTGATTGTCTCCAGTGCATGTGGGAGAAATAAATGTCATTTCTTTGTTTAAGATAGTGCCTGATGTCACATTACCGTTGTTTTACTGTGGTAAAAATGACAATAATAACTTACTGTTCAAGAACAGCATCCCACACAGTGTGCTCTTGTTATAATTTTCCTGATATGTCTTTGTGTATTCTGTATTAAAGCGCCATCTAGTGTTCTAACTAATTCAACATTCAAAGAATCCAGTTATTGAATCAGGTGTTTTTAATGTCATTTATCACATGAACATATATAAATATAAAAATATATTGTTGCTTGTTTCAGAAAGAAAATGGTGTTTATGGCTGATGCAAAGTTAAAGGAAAAATACATGTCTAAAAGTATTCTGCTCATGGGCACAAGAGTTTATTTTATTTATTATTTTAGCATAAAATAAAACCTCTTTATATGCATAGATCATTTAAAATATTTCAACAGCTTATTAAAACTATTAACTGTAAAAAATGTAAAAGAAACAAAATCATCTATGCTCAGCTCTTATTGATTTGGCAAATTTTGACTCTGACGTGACAAAACATGTAACACTTGTTTGTGTGTGTGTGTGTGTGTGTGTGTGTGTGTGTGTGTGTGTGTGTGTGTGTGTGTGTGTGTGTGTGTGTGTGTGTGTGTGTGTATATATATATGTATATATATAATGTAAATCCAACTGCCCTTTTCTGCCAAATTAGCATTTTGTGTCATGTCTTTCTTGGCAAGCAATAATGACAACTGACAACTTGAATTAAAATAAAACAAACCGTTTACTGAAGTTTTGTGCAGTATTACAAAGGAAACGATAGGAAACACCACACATAACATATACAACAACTAACAAAACACAAGTGTAAAACAAGCACTATATATACACAGGAAGCTTTACAGTATAATAAGGTGGCGTGATAAATGAGAAACACCTGGTGAAACTTATCAACATGAAAAAAACTACAATACTTGGCACAAGACTGGAAATAACAAGAGTCCACCATTACAGGGAATACATGACAAATATATAGAAAGTGCATACAGTGCCTTACACAAAAACATGATAATATATGCCATTAACATGCATACCATATTGAAACCCCAATATATGCTTAATCTGATAAGAAAATAAAACTAAAAAGGAACGTCACGTCATGGGGTTTCACTGTAAGATGTTTTGTTCCTTTTTACTCCCAAAATAAAATTAAAGTTAAAATTTTACAAAAAAAAAATATGAAATGTAAGGTTATAGCTTTTCTCTATTACAATATAACTGGTATTTCCTTTCACAATAGTACAGTCTTTCACACTAAACATTTCAGTTATTTTGAGTGTACTGTAAATGACACTATATGTTCCTCTCTGCAATCAAAGTCCAGTTGTTTGATAGTTTAGATAACGCCACCCTTTGTACGTTTTCTACACCTCTTTCCTATAAGAAGAAAACAGATTCACAGAAGGAAAAAGAAATGAGCATGATGGATATCACACACAGACACAAAGACTTTAATGAATCTGATCAACTCAATCACGTTCTGTTCAGTGATGCAACACGTTTGAATGCAGTTTCTGATGCTTTCTGATTAAAACAATCAAAAATACATGTACAAAAAGTTATCATGTGACTTTGCGGGTGATTTGACAAAACATATCATTTTGCAGTTAAATATCCAGTCAACTTTCATAAACAACTTGCACATGTCAAAGGTCAGTACTGTCTCAAATAGTCATATATATATATGCGTTTTTATGTAATGATGACTGAATGAAACCATATCACACACACAAAACACTCAACCAGAAATTCTTACCAGTTACACATGCAAACACCAGCAGAACACCAACAGCAAAAGCAACTCCTACAGCCACAATCCAATCTGTAATGAAAAACAGAGCCATTATTACTAGAGCTTGACAATTGATTTTTCAGTTATTAAGCCATTTTTGACTGATTTTCCACCTTCATCATCTTTATGATATTGAGTGAACTGATAATGGCGCCATCTGGTGTTTTATCACCTAAAAACTAGAGGTCTTGAGAAAACTAAACGATATTATGCATTATGTTAATTTACAGAAAGGCCACAATTGAAATATATATTCTAAAGATGCTCGAGGGAAAATGAACTGAATGACTGAATTTGACTCACTCGTGACAGACCCATCAATGCTCTTTTCACTGATGATGCTGATGCTACGCTGGCGGCGGATGATGCTTCTGTTGCTGAAGATCTCCAGATGATAAACTCCGGAGTCTGTGTTTCTGGTGTGTGTGATGGTCAGAGATCCAGTCTGATGATCCAGCTTCAGTCTGTCTCTGAATCTCTCTTTACACTGATCATCTGTACAGATCTGACTCTGATCTCCAGTGATTTCAGCAATACGAGCTTCGTTAAAATACCACGTCATCACATCATCTGGATTTTTTATTACACCAGGATCAAAAGTAAAAGATTCTCCCTCCTTCACAGACTTGGTCTTCGTTGTATCCGTCTCTGGAACATCTAAAACACAAATTAGCATGCTGTTTTTTTTTTTACTGTTATAAAAAACAGCAACAACATGAACCAAGAAAGAACTGAAAACATGAATCTGCTTAGCATGTGTACATTATTCACTATATTATCAGAGGAATTGAATGGAAATATTTGTAATTCACCTTTCCATTAGCCTAACTCTGATATTCATCATAACTATGATTGTCACATTACGCCCCCTAGTGGCAGTCGCGCAGAACTAGGGCTAATCAAAATAAATAATGATAAAATATTAATAAAATGATTACCTATTCCATTATTCACAACCACCATGTTACATGAGTACACTGTAAAAAAAAAATTATAACCTCTCCAAAGTCAAAATTGTCTGGTCACATACATTTTTTTTAAATTGGCCCAAGTGAAATTCTTTCAAATTAATTGAATTAATTGTTGCAATAGTCTGTTAACATTGGCTCAATGAGAAATAATACGTCAGACTAATTGAAAAATTTAGATGTGACCAGTCACTAGAAAATTTTGACTTGGGGATGTAATTTTTGTTTTACAGTGTAACGCATTTTAGTTGAAAAATACTTGTAGGCTATTATTCTCACCACGAGTTCAGATTTTTTATTAGTTAACATAGGCTACACATCTAGTCGAGCGGTAGCATTAGGCCTATAAGTTAAAATATTTAAACGCATTAGAAATTTTAAACGAATCCGAAATTTCCGTAGGCTGCATGGGTGCACTCTAAAAATGCTGGGTTGTTTCAACCCAGTTTTGGGTAAAATATGGACAAACCCAGCCGTTAGGTAAAATTTTTACATTCGATTTTTAACCCAACGTTTGGGTTTGTCCATATTTTACCCAAGATTGGGTTGAAACAACCCATCATTTTTTAGAGTGTGCACTGGAACTCCACACAGGCCGTACTAGTCTACTCCACATTGAAAATTATTAAGGTTTGCTTTGTGGTTTATCGGAGATTGGGGAAAGATGGAATTGTTTTTTTTCTTCACACCAAGCTCGACTGAAACAGGACGCGAAAAAGGGACCGTTGCAAATCCATTTGTCCGTGTTAAAGGGACAGTTAACGCAAAAAAAAAAAAAAAAAAAAAAAACTGTCATAGTTTCTTTTCTCTCAAGTTGTTCCAAACCTATATGAATTTCTTTCTTCTGCTAGACACAACAGAGGATATTTTGATACCATTGACTTTCATAGTGTGGGAAAAAATACCATGGAAGTGAATCTGTCTGGTTACCAACATTCTTCAAAATATCATATTTTTGTGTTCAGCGGAAGAATGAAACTAATACAGGTTTGGAACAACTTTTTGTTTTTGAACAATTTCATTTTTGGGCGAACCCTCTAGGCTAGTGCATAGCTAGAAATAGAATGTGGCATCAGTTTACGAACGGTTCTTCGAGTGTAAACAGCATCACTGATAATATAGTGGATTCTTTAGTCTTTTGTCACGTTGCGCCATTTGCATCCTGTATACAGTGCTTATAAGTGAACACACCCATGCTAAAGTTGACTAAAAAGAGAAATAAAAAATCATATTTTGGAAATGTATCTTAATGCCTTCATTAAAAAAAAAAAACTAAAAAAAAACTTCAACCTTTAGGGACACCAATTTTCTTTGTGAATGAATAATGTATCCTAAATACATGTTCTTCCTTAAAATACAGGGGGCATAAGTCAAATAGCCCCACATCACCACATACCCTTCACTGAACCTATTGGCATGGTTGTATTTCAGTTAGCCTAATAGATGGTTTGATTTGCATTGAGAGATGATCTTATGGAAAGTACCACATGCCAATCTCTAGGTGAAGGGAGTGTGATGATGTGCGGCTATTTTAATTCCAAAAGGGAACTTTATCAGGATCATAGTATCCTGGATCCATGAAATAACTGGGCTTTAAAAAAAAAATCTGCCTGCCTCTATGGGAATTTAACATAGGGGTGTCACAGTGTCTGGTGGTTCCCTGGGTTTAACATTAGAGGTCTCAGTTTTCACGGTGTCTAGGCATTTTCACTACATTTCCCATAATCCTGTCTGTCACTGATTGTTTATTTCCTTCAGCTGTTTCTCGTCACCTTGTTTGCACTTGTGTATATATACCCTGTCTGTTTCAGTGTTTGTCACGGAGTCCTTGTATATTGTCCTCACACTGCCGTTGTACTTTTGAGCCTGTTTTCCTGTTGTTTGTTTATTTTATGTTTGATTGCTACCCTGGATATGACCTCTGCCTGGACTGGATTGTGAGTACGGATTACCCCTCAATAAACTACTGCTTTTGGATCTACCTGTTCCTGTGTGTGTTCGTGACAAGGGGTGTCCTGACTTATGCACACTGTATTTTAATGAAGAACATTTATTTATTCACGATACATTATTCATTCACAAAGAAAATTGGTGTCCTTAAAGGTTGGAGTTTTCCTCTTTTTTAATTGAGGCATGCAAGATAAATTTCCAAAAGATTATTTTTTTATTCCTCTTTTTAGTCAACTTTAGCATGGGTGTGTTCACTTATTCTATAGGCACTGTAGGTGTTATAGTAAAAAAATAGAGAATATAGTGAATATATTAGTTGATCATTTAGTTTGTCATTTTTATTAACTTTAATAACTAAATGTCAGAAAAATCAAATACAATATAGCCTAGGCTAATTCTAAAAATCATTCCAATAAAGTAAGAGTCCAGATTTAATGATTCTGCTCAATTGCATTATAGGTTAAAATGAATGGAGATGCTAAAAATGTTCGCCTTCAATTTAATCTATAGTTCATGAAAATCAAGAAAAAGAATGAATTATAAATATATATGAATTATAAATATTGAACAAACCAACAAAAACATCAGCAACAACAAGGCCGGCATATTACTGTACTTCGATGGTCCCACTTTAACTTTTCATTTCAAAATCAAATTAATATATTTTTACCCTGAAAATGTAAATGTATTACGGTGTCCACAACCACACACTCTTTTATTCTGTAAAGCAAAATTTGTCCAAATTTGTTCTTATAAAACACATTTTACACTTGTTTTAAATACATCAAATCCTCTGCACTTTCGGTTACTGGTGAGCTAAACAGAATTATATATCAAATGCTTTTTAATAGATGATAAGAGAAGGTCGTACTGGTGGGAGGGAGATTGATAAACAGCTCTGAATGTTAAAGTGAGGATGACAAAAAAAGGGGATGTCAATCTGGTTGCAGAAATGGTTTATTTAAAAAACAAACAAAACAAAGATAACTGGAAGAGAACATAACAGCTTTGCACAACACAACTTATAGACACAATGCTGGACATAGAACTGAATGAACTGAGAGAAATTACAAGAAAATAAGGAACTAAACATGACACAGGTAAAGACGACTATGACAACAAACTGGTAATAGCCTAACAAAGGAAACAGAAATGAAACACTGAAACAAGGAAGCACAAAATGTTCTTGGAACAGAAACTGAAACCAAAATTTACGTCACTGCTGTAATAATAAACAGATTAAGCGTGCAACCGTAAACATGTATAAAACTCACCATAGACAGTCATACTAAAGATCGTTTCACTGATGTAGTTGCTGCCGATGATCTGTAGTTTATAAACTCCAGAGTGTGTGTCTGTGATGTTTGTGATGGTCAGAGATCCAGTCTGATGATCCAGCTTCAGTCTGTCTCTGAATCTCTCAGTGCCTTCATTACACTGAACATCTGTACAGATCTTACTGAGATCTCCATTGATTTGAGCGATGCGGGTGTTATTAAAAAAACATTTAATCTTTTCTTGTTGGTTTGTTTTAACACCAGTGTTCAGAGTGACTGAATCTCCCTCCATCACAGACACTGACACTCTGTCTGTATAAACACTCGATGCACCTGAAGAAGAAATGAACAACAATTCATTGTAAATCACTTCCAAGAAAGTGGTAAATATAGAACAAGCACAGGGAAAAGTTAAAAAAAACCCCGCAAGAATGATATGCCAGCGGATGTTTACAGAGGTCGAGGAAATGAAAGCAATGAATGCCTTGCCTGCAAAATAAGCTGGGTTGGATAGAATCAGGCTAAATTGTGTAACACAGAAAAAATCCTTCAAATACTTAGGTTCACTTTTTCAGAATGTGTTTGCGTGAATGCCACTTCCGACATTTTGACATGTTATTGTGTGAGGCGCGCCCCCAAAGCCCGCTTGCGATCCATTTTCTCTGTCTCAAAGTGCGCGCACTCTGCATGATAAGAGCGCGTTTCGCATTCGCAAGATCTCTTTCGCATTTCAATAGCCTACACTTTTAATATTTTTTTACGTCTGAATATTACGTTACCCGATTTGAATGTCAAGTTTGAGCTTTAAAGGAAAAGCAAAAGAGGAAATCGATTTAGCTAGGCATATCAGAAAAAAATAGCCCACGTAACTTACCAAGCTGGAAAACCCACACTGGGACGAAAATGAAGAACTTCATCACCGTTTCTATTAAAAAAAGAATGCAGAATTGGAAACTGAAACTGTTCTGTATCTATGTTGACGCCAAAATCGATGTAAACATTAAATTGGGCGGAGCCTTTTCAGAATGTTTGGCACCAAGATACTTTATATATATATAAAGTATATATAAAGTATATATATTTATATATATATAATAATATAACAGCTGGAGAACAAATTATGTCACATAACATTTACCTCAGGAAAGCCATTTAATGACCATAGCACGTTATTTTGGCTAGAAAAGAGAGCTAGAGAGTATTTTGCTAATTATGTGTCTACTATGTTACATATTTATTATATGTTTTACTTCTATCATTGAATACAGTTGTTATTATGATAAATAAAAAAAACGCATTATATTTAAAAACATTTTTTCTTTTTATTGCATTTTTACTGCCGACGGTGGGTCTCCCTTCCCAAGTAATTTACTAGCGTTGCCATAGGAACGCTTCGGCTTTTGCCACCTGGAAGAACGCCTACTTGCCTACTGTTGTGACGTCATGGTGAATTGTAGTGACCATTCATCAGTCAGCTGCCAAGAGGTCCTCACTGCAGCCTGTAGCATGATGACAAGGCTGGATCATATCCAACACACACTTCAAGTGTGAACATATGTGTGGGCGCAGTTTCGATCAGCAGTAAGACCAGTAGCTAAAAACAGGAAACTTTTGCTGACATGACATTGTTCTGTCTGAATTTATGTTAGACGAGTGTAGTTTTTGATAGACAGAAACACAGAGAAGCCGTCTTGCTTCGTACACCTAGTTTATTGAACTGGCCGCTCTACCTCCGTGCTCTCTGTTTCACGTCATAGGAGGACGTGACATACTTAAAGGGGACATACACATCACTCTACATCCCCCCTCTTTTAGTAGAAGACAAAATAAAGTACAACCAACCATCTAACATTGGATGACAGAACAGGTGCAATGAGAAGAACATTTGACTGCACAAAAATCACACAAAACATGCGTACCACACATAAAGAAATATGAGAATGCATAGCACGTTTCAATCAGGTCATAACATAGTCTTTGTAACATTGGTTAGGACGGCTGACTCTTCCTGAACGAGTCACCACTGAATGCTTGCCCTCCGTGTCAGTGTAACAATCCATGTTAGAGGATTGAGGTTGCTGCATGGGCCCATCAGCATTGGATGGTGTTGCGAGAGTCTCAGCATTAGTCACCACCGGAAGATCATCCTCAAAGTCAGTTGGAGGGGATTCTGAGACGTGGAGGAGATGCCGTCTGTTCCTGATGTACTTGCCACCTTGTGATGTCACAACGTAGCTATTTGGTTGCTGGGCAGGGGAAGTCACAATTGCTAGCCTGTCAAAACCACGTGCTGTCTGCATCCTGACAGTTTGCCCTGGCTTCAGTGCAGGGAGCTGATGAGCATTTCTGTCATAATAGTCTTTCCCCCTCAGTCTTTGTTTTGTGATGATGTCCTTTACGTTTGTGTGAACAACTGGCTGAAGCATGGCCTTGGTCACTGGGAGGAAGGTCCTTGTTTGTCTGGATAGAAGGCGTTGTGCAGGGGAGGGTAAGCCATCTCGTGGAAGATTACGAACATGGAGAAGTGCAGCACGGATGTCAGTATGATCACGGTAGCATTTTTCCAGAAGATGCTTGGCAGATCTAACAGCACGCTCAGCCAGTCCATTGGATTGGGGATAGTGAGGGCTGCTGCGGATATGCTTAAAGTCCCATGTGCGTGCAAAATCTTCAAAATCCTTGCACACAAACTGAGTAGCATTGTCAGTCATTAAAGTGTGAGGGACACCATGGACTGCAAAATGTCTTTTCAGCTTTGCGATAACCGTGATGCTTCTCATGTCAGGAAGGTAATCCAGCTCAAACCAGCCTGAGAATGAATCCACAAGGACTAGATGTGTTTTTCCATGCCATTCAAACAGGTCAGCAGCCGTGAAAGACCAAGGAAGATCCGGGATGTCATGAAGCTGCAGTGGTTCTTTTGTCTGATGAGGTTTGAGTGCATTGCAGGGTGCGCAACGAGAGAGTTCAGCGTCAATATCAATGTACATTGATGGCCAATACATAATTTCCTTAGCTCTGCGCTTTGTTGCTGTAATACCAGGATGGCCCTGATGTAGCTGGCCTACATAAAATTTTTGCAGCGCAGGTGGGATAATCAACCTCTCCCCTCGCAGCAGCAAGTCATCCTGAATGGCCAGCTCATCTCTCATTGAAAAGAAGGGACGCAAGGAATATGGAAGTTCTTTTGAGGTGGCTGGCCAGCCGTTTCTAATCATGTCAGAAAGCTGTTGGCATGTGACATCTTTTTGCACAGCCGCCCTGAGTTCATCTACCCGACGGGAAGATAGTACCTGGACAGTCATGACCTCCAGCAGGTCATCAGTGAGTTGTGGGTCAGATGTGGAGAGGTGGGCCCGGGACAAAGCATCAGCCACAAACAGCTCCTTACCACGTTTGAAGATGACATCCAAGTGATAACGATGCAGTTTCATCATCATACCCTGTAGTCGGGGTGAGGCCGTGTGGAGTGGCTTCTTTAATATGGTTATTAAGGGCTGATGATCAGTTTCTACAGTGACAGGGCGGCCATAGATAAAATCATGGAATTTTTTTGTTGCAAACACAAGTGCCAGCATTTCCTTTTCAATTTGAGCGTAACGGGACTCTGTGGGCGTGAGGGCCCTTGACGCAAATGCCACAGGCCGCCCTCGCTGTAAACATACTGCACCCAGGCCATGTTGAGAGGCATCCGCAGAGAGAACTACTGGTACGGACGTGTCAAAATATTGTAACACTGGGGGGTTTGTCAAAGCCTGTTTCAGTCTTGCAAAAGCCTTGTCATGAGTCTCATGCCAGCACCACTCCGAATCATGATGAAGCAACTGTCTTAACGGACCAGTGATGTCGCTGTACTGGGGAATGAATTTGGATAAGTAATTTGTCATGCCCAACAACTGCTGCAGAGCTTGTTTTTCCTGAGGTTTTGGCATGTCACATACTGCTTTCGTTTTTTCAGGGTCGGGTTTGACACCATCAGCAGTCAGCAGGTGACCCACATACTGGACTGAATTTACTCTGAATCTGCATTTGTCCGGGTTAAGTTTCATATTAATGGCACGAATTTTGTTCAGTACCTGTCGCAAACGATCATCGTGTTCCTCATGCGTCCGGCCCCAGATGAGGATGTCGTCAACTACAATTTCACAAGGCTCTCCAGCAAACAATTGCTCCATTGATCTCTGAAAGACCTCACTGCCTGTGGAGATTCCATATGGCATCCTCAAGAACCTGAAACGGCCAAACGGGGACATAAATGTGGTTAATTTGGATGAAGCTTCATCAAGGGGGACTTGCCAAAACCCACATTTAGCATCCAGGATGGTAAACACTTTAGCACCAGGCATATCTGCAATGATCTGTTCAATTGTTTTTAGGGGGTGCCGTGGTCTGAGGAGGGCTTTGTTAAGATGAACTGGGTCTATGCAAATCCTCACAGACCCATCTTTTTTTTGGGCTGCAACCATGGCGGATACCCACTCCGTTGCCTCAGTTACAGGTGTTATCACACCCAGCTCAGTCATGTGATTCAGTTCAGCTTTTACTTTTTCTTTCATGGCTATTGGTATTTTCCGGGGAGCACAGACTACAGGGGTCACTGTGTTATCCAGTCTCATATGATATACAACTGGCAAACTGCCAATGACAGCACAATCAAAAAGATCTCTGTATTCACGTACCTCCGGCGCCTCATGATGCAGCATGTGTACATCAGGTCCCAGTTGGATGAGTCCCATAGCGATGCTATCCTGTAGACCGAGAAGGGGTTTTACATCACGATCCACTACATGAAATTTAAATTCCCCACGGACACACTGCAACACTGTTGTTCCCTCAGTGTCGATTGTCTCTCCTCCATAAGCCACCAGATTGACTTTCTCTGCTATGTTGGTAGGGAAGGTGTGATTCAAACCTTTCAGCATTCGTTTTGATATTACATTACACTTGGCGCCTGTATCAACCTTTACTTTCAGTTGGCCATTTCCATTTTTCAATTTCAGAGTTGTGAAAATCTCACCCTTCTGACTGGTGAGCTCAACAGGGTCACAGAAAAAAGTGTCCTGCATATTGTCATCAGGTTGTGCATCCAGTTCATGTATTCTATCCCTTTGCTGGGTCCTAGGCTGATAGAACGCTTTGGCATCCATTTGCTGTTTTGGTGCTGCCCTGCAGCATCTCGCAAAGTGGTTTAGTTTACCACAGTTGTTGCAGCGTTTGTTGTATGCATAGCATTTGTTTTTTTCTGAAGGATGTTGGCCATTACAGTTTGAGCAACGTGTTTTTTGCAGAGCACATACCTCTGTGTCTTTTCTCAGCTCTCTCAGACTTCTCTCAGACTGTTCATGCAGCAAACATATGTTAACAGCCAAGTCCAGGGTGTGGTGTTTTTCACGGAGTAACTGTTTACGAACCGTGTCATTTTCTATACCGCAAACTATGCGGTCTCTAATGAGTTCATCTTGCAGTGATCCGAATTCACATTTCTTCGCGAGAATTTTCAAAGTGGAGACGTATGCTTGCACAGATTCGCTTGGTTTTTGAACAGCGGTATTAAACGCGTGTCTATCCATGATGACGTTTTTTGCTGGTAAGCACAATTCAGAGAATTTAGTTAGAAGTACCGCTGGATCCTCATGATCTTCCCCGTCATCATACACAAATGTTTCAGACTTGTCAACCGCTTCGGGACCGGCAAGGTTTAACAATGTGTAGGCTTGTACCTTCTTCGATTTATCCGACAGGCCTGCACCGCAATAGATGCGCCATTCCTTTTCAAACTTTCTCCAGTTATCGGCAATGTTGTCATCAAAGACCAACGGGTCGATACGGCGAAGCCCCTGGGCCATTTTTATCCCACTTCTTACACCATGTAGTTTTTGATAGACAGAAACACAGAGAAGCCGTCTTGCTTCGTACACCTAGTTTATTGAACTGGCCGCTCTACCTCCGTGCTCTCTGTTTCACGTCATAGGAGGAGCGGCCGCACTTAAAGGGGACATACACATCACTCTACAACGAGATCATGAGCTAAGACGTCTTCCTTTAAGGTAACAACGTTTTTTTTTACACAGGATGTGTTAGGGTAGGCCTATATAACCTTGGCGAAAGGGACTAGACTTTGCCTTCTCATGTCAGATGCTCTCTGTGTGAGAATGCCATGGGCCTTCTCATATCAGACGCTGTCTGTGTGGGAACGTCTTATTTCATGCATGAAATAAAATACTTTGTTTAATCTTTTGAGAGTCGACTTTGTCTCCTTCATCCAGGTTTTAATATTGATAATTTCCACAACAGCTTCTCTACTACTTATTGTGAAATTATTATTTTTATATTTGCTATTAGTATTATCGGGATAGGCCTACTATTATTAAATTATTAAAATACGGGACAAATCGCGTCCCTTATTGATTTGATACGCATAATCTTACTTGTAAATACGGGAAGCTTACAGATCACTGTGGAAAAAAATCATTAATGAAGGAACTCTTACCAGGCAAAATATCATTAAGCACTTTTTTTCTGACAATAATTATTTTCTTGATGCTGTTAATATTTTTGCATTTTCCCTTGAATGTGTACTGGTAGCCTATTTTAAGTTGTTTACAGACCTTATTGTATTGTACCTCTAGGAATGAAATTACAGAGACAATTACGCGACTCATTTTTGCTTCCACTCAATAGCAAACTTGACTTGAATAAAATAAAATGGCTTTATTTTAAAATGTTCTGTATATGCGCATTAAATCCATCAAATTTAGGTTTAAAATCATGTGATTTAAAATGTTGTAAAATTAACTATTTTGCATGTATGTACACTCTTAAAAATGCTGGGTTGTTTCAACCCAAATTTGGGTAAAATACTGTATGGACGAACCCAACCGTTGGGTTAACATTTTTTATTTAAAAAAAAAATGTAACCCAATGGCTGGGTTTGTCCATATTTTACCCGGGTTTGGGTTGAAACAACCCAGCATTTTTTAGAGTGTAGAGAGAAACTAGGAAAGCATCACATTTATTTAAATAATTACTTGTTTATCAATAATTACTTATTACTATCTAACAGTACTACTGCTACACAGGTTAGAACATCATCTCAATTCAATATTGAGCACGTCACTGAAGACCAGCGCATGCGAATCATAACCCAAACACACCTCCATCCAGTACTTATTGGATCATCCAGCTACATCATCGTGCTACAGGCTGCTGAGATCTCAACATTATTTTCAACATGAATCATGCGAATGCAGTGGCAGGCCATCAGGGCCAGCAAGGCCTTCTCTGCTGGCCTAAACACTATCAGAAAACTTGTGATTTCATATATTTTCCTATGAATGAGTATTAAATTATCCCCAATTGTTCATTCTCTTAATTTCAGCTTTTCTCTTGTTGCGCTGCTTCCACTGGTGAATGTTATGTTAGAGCTTTTATCCAATCATATTTCAGCCATCATGTGTTGCCAGGGTCAAAGAAATCTGCCTTGAGGCCTTCAGAATTAGTGAGAGCACACATTAAAGTAGGGCTATGCAGTTTTGTGAATTTCTTCGCTGTATTCTCGCTTTTTGCTCGCAGGTTTCTCTATAGAGCTCCCCCTACAGCTTCAGAATAGATATTTGACAACACTGTCGAAAAACTCGTTGGTGACTCTCAGATACCAGAGGCTAGTAGATCAACGACATCAAAGCAGACGGGACAATCTTTAAAACGTCGTCTTCATTCGGGTTCGAAAAGCGTGAGGGAACACAATAATGATAGCATTTTAGCAGATTTTTTTTTGCCGTAAAGCAATTTTACATCGCGAGACCTGATATCACGCGATACTTCCTGACGCCGTGTCCGGCAACCCGCTGGCTCAAAGTTGCAAGGGTGGTTTTTCCACTCACATGCTATAGGGGGGTGCGAGACAACCACCATTCAACCTGAAAAAAGTAATATAACCATTCCAATGACTCCGAAGCTGTTAAATTCAGGTAAAAAAAAAAACTGCATAGTTCACCTTTAAAATGAATGGAAATGAAACTGTTGCTTTAACCAATCAGATAATCAATCAGATTTAATCAGCCAATCAGATTTTGATTGAACTACACTGGGGCCATCTAGCAGGCGTACAATAACATCTGCATTTTCTGGTCTTTTGATTGGATGGTCAGACAGAGCGCTAGTATTCAGAGCTAGAAAACCGCATCTGTAGCGAACTGCATAAACAAAAATATATTCCTGTAGACTTAATCGTTTTTCAACCCACAAATCAATGTTTCTTTCCCTCCTCGATCCCCAGCAGTTTCAAACCTACCGGAAAATAATCCCTTATCCGGCTTAACGCAGAGTCACTGGTGATAGAAAAGATTGTTGGAACTGAAACGCACAGATAACCAGTAATGAACGAGCACCGATTGCCTCCAATTGCCTGCATTTGTCTGCGATTTCGTAAAATCTGACGGCGATTGAAAACCGTGCAGTGTGAACTCGGCATTAGACGTCATAAGACATAAGACGCTCACTTGTCGCCACCTACTGGTGTAACTTTGTAACCTAAGGAAAGGGTCAGAGAGATAGTCTTTTTAAAGAGAAACATTTGAACTTTCTCCTGCAGTGTTTTCATTGCATCTTTAACGGCACTGATGTAACCATCCATTATAGTACACATCTCCAAATTATAACACTGTGCATTTAGAATGATTACTAAATATACGGTAACATTGTGTTTTTATTGTAAGCTAAAGCAATGACTGTTAAAAATAAAAAATAATAAATTAATTTAAATGTAAAATTCGTATTAAATCAATGAATGCTAACTTGCCAAACAGAAGTATTTCTTATTTGATAGTTTTTCAAACATATTTTTTTATGGATTAAGTTTATTTGACATTCTGTGTAAGGGAGATCAGACTGTGAGGTTTATAACATCAGGACAGGAAGATGCTCTTCACCTGCAAACTAAACACACATCAAACAAATGGCCATGAGCTCATTTTCTGTCAAGAGTTCAACCCAGAAAAGTGACCGCAGCGGGTTTCAGTTTGACTCAGACCTGCTCGTGTCAAAGAAATGCTCGTGGCAATAATGCGAGATGGCGGATATCCTTTGCCATTTGCAACAATTTAATGATTATAAAAACCATTCTGATATTCATAAGATTTATTGTATCTTTAAATTTAGGTTGACTAATCCAGTTTTCCACTCTTCTACTTTTTCATATTTGACAGTCGAAAACTACCTCTCAGTGCCCATCAATGTAAAAAAATAAAAATAATTCCAGATTGTTTTTGGCCCTTGAGATCCAGAAGAACATATACATATACAATATATATAAAATCATGACATACGTAAAGAGTGTGTGTGTGTGTGTGTGTGTGTGTGTGTGTGTGTGTGTGTGTGTGTGTGTGTGAACTAGTAGGGTGGTCAAACTCTTTGGTGGGAGGATTCACACACCAGGTTCAGTGTTTTCAGCGGATAGTCTTATTAGTTCACGCTGAACTACTAAAGAAAATGTTTCGGACGCTTGTTTTGTTCTGTTTGTGCTCTCTGATTGGTAAGTTATAAATGCATTTTTATGGTTTCATTAATTTTCATTTCATAAAAAAAGATTCTGCAACTCTTCACCATAGTTTAAGGATTTATTTGCAATTACTGTGAGATCTTATGATTCGGGCCTCTTCTCAGTGAGTCTGTTATAATGAGGCAAATATAAAGCTGAGTCCAGCAGAATTAAACTTAAACTAGTTTTACTTGGCTGTAATTAACTTGTATGCAACTTAACATAAAAATGTTTTCCTTTGCAGATAATTTTTTTTAAAGATAAAATTATTGATACACACACATTGTGTCTTTTCATATGTGACTTTTCATTTTAGTTTGGTGTCTCTGCTGCTGTTAATGGTTAAAAACTGTTCTTCTCAGGCTTTCTAAACCAACATGAGTATTAATCTGAAAACCTGTTCATGTTCTTCAGGTGTGTTTGCTGCCGAAACAAATGAAATACAGTCAGTGTCAGTGATGGAGGGAGATTCTGTCACTCTAAACACTGATGTTACTAAAAAACGTGAAGAATATGACAACATACTGTGGAAATATGGAGTTAATAAGTATGCTATAGCTGAAATCAGTAGAAATTATGGATTATTCACATTTGATGTTCTTGATGGGAGATTCAGAGACAGACTGAAGCTGGACGATCAAACTGGATCTCTGACCATCACACACACCACAACTGAACATGCTGGAGTTTATCATCTAATGATAAGTGGAGCGAAATTGACATTAAAATCATTCAATGTTTCTGTCTATGGTGAGTAGAGATCATTTGTTCAAACATTCTCATGTTATTGTTTTATTAAAATAATCTTTGGTTCAGTACAAAATAAGCAAAATCCACCGCATTTGTGTCATAAGGTTGATTACCACAAAAATAATTTTGACTAAGAAACAAAAAATCAAGGTTACGGTATACGGTGAGGCGCTTCCAAGTAAATGAGGTAATTTGTTTTAAGATATAAAAGTAGAGATGTGGAGCTTATAATTTCATAAACACACATACATTAATTCTACTGTCAAAATAGTGTATTATTTGAGCTGCAAAGCTGTTTAAATCATATTTTTTCCAGGCGTTTTAGGGTTTATGGTGTTGTGTTGTAAAGCAATAAAGTTACGAATTTAACTTTACAAAGGACTTAGTGTTTAAAGATGGACCCCATTGATGTCCATTGTAAGCGCCTCACTGTAACCTACATTTCTTCTCTCTCTTTTTTTTTAAACAAACTAAAATTAAAACAAGGGCTGAGGCATTATTCTTTTTGTGGTAATCAACTTCATGCAGTTGACTGAGCTTAATTTGTACTGAACTTTACATAATGAAATGTTTACTTATTATATTTTGAGATGATGGAAACACTCACTGACCGGTAACACACTACACCAGATTGATGTTTAGATTGACCCAGATTTCTCTTTATTCTCTCGTGTTTTCTCAGCTCGTCTGCCTGTTCCTGTCATCATCAGTAACTCTTCACAATGTTCTTCATCATCATGTTCACTGGTGTGTTCATCAGTGTTGAATGTGAGTGATGCGACTCTCTCCTGGTACGCAGGAATCAGTGTATTGTCCAGCATCAGTGTGTGTGATCTCAGCATCAGTCTCTCTCTACCTCTGGAGGTGGAATATCAGGATAAAAACACCTACAGCTGTGTGGTGGCGTATTCATTCATCAACCGGACTCAACATCTGGATATCAACACACTCTGTCACACATGTGCAGGTACAGCAGCACTAATGTTTATTTACTGACCTGGGCTGCGTTTCCCCAAAGCATCGTAAGCTTAAGTTGATCGTAGAACAATTACCAGCCATGGTATCTACGATCAAATTAGGCTTACGATGCTTTGGGGAAACACAACCCTAAATTTAATTATAGATCACAATGGCACATTCACTCACATTAATGTCTCTCTTTTCCTCTCCTTCAGTTCCTCCAGTCTCAGTGTCTCTGATAGTGTGGATCTCTGCTGCTGCTGCTGGATCTCTGATGATTGTTGCTATAGTCGTGATCTTCTGCATCTGCAAGAAATGTAGAAAAACAGGTCAGAAGAGCAAGCAATTATCTGTATATAATGTTTATCTTTTTTAAGACACAACAAGTATAAAAAAAAAAACTCACTTGAACTCATCTGTGATTATTGTTAATGTAGTTCAGACCCGGCAAGAAGGCCGAACTGATTCAGCATTGTGTAAACCAACACCACGTAAAAAGGTAAGACGCTGCAAGTAGTCGCAGTCAGTTAGTGTGATTGAAGTTTGCTGATTGAAGTTTGCAGGTCAGTGAACAGTGTGGTTTATCGACTCAACTGTCATTAGTATTACCTTTAGCAGGGAGATGCAAAAAAAAAGCGTTTAAAGAGACAGCTCACCCAAAAATGAACATTCGGTCATTAATTACTCCCTCTCCTGTCGTTCCAAGCCCGTAAGAACTTCCGAACACAAATTATGATATTTCTGATGTAATCCGAGAGGTTTCTGACCCCTTCAACTTACTACTTCCAAGGCCCAGAAAGGTAGTAAAGACGTTGTTAAAATAGTCCATGTGACTCCAGTGGTTCAAACTCAATGTCATAAAGCAATTAGAATACTTTTTGTGTGCAAAAACAAACCGAAATTACGACTTTATCTCTTCTGTTCCACGTCATTCTCCTACTCTGACGTAGTATAGTAAACACAATGCAGCGCTTTCGGGTTCTACCCCAGAACGCCGGCTTGTTATTGGCCAACACTGGTCATGTGAGCACCACGCTAATTACTTATGTCAACAGTGTAGGGGAATGACGGAGAAGAGATTGTTGAATAAAGAAAGAAAACAATTTTAGTTTTTTTTGCGCCTAAAAAGTATTTTTGTCGCTGCATAACATCAAGGTTGAACCCCTGAAGTCACATGGACTATTTTAACGATGTCTTCATTACCTTTCTGGGCCTTGAAAGTGGTAAATATGCTGCAGTCTATGAAAGGGTCGGAAAGCTCTCGGATATCATCAAAAATATTTTCACTTGTGTTTTGAATATGAACACATGTTGTTCTTACGGGTTTGGAACGACATGAAGGCGAGTAATTAATGACAGAATTAAAATTGAGTAAACTACTTTTAGGGATGTTTTTATGCTATTTACACCAAGTTTGTGTACAGTTTGCACCTCAGTGTTTTCCATGTGGCCGATCTATTCTCATTTTGCAGAACTGAAAAAAATAATAATAATCAATTAGCCCTAATCAAAATGTATAAGCGCATTTTTTTGTCAGTAAAAGTATTTTTTTTATCACTGATAAATCCATTTTAGTGTTATTAGCTAATACATTAAAGTGCATACATAAAAAGGTCGCTAATGTCGCTAATATTTCTGTCGCTAATATTCATACTTTTCTTTTCTACTTTAGACGTAGGCTACACTAGCCAAGTGAAATTTTGCTAATTGAGAAACAAAGGCAGACATCTGTGTTTGCAGTGGTGCAGTGAGGGGAGCTCAGTCGTAGGCTCCTCTAATCTCGATTGAAACAAAACCCACATAAAGCTTTCACAACCTGTAAATACACAGTATGCTTAGAATTTGGCCGCCGAAACAACGGGGCCGTTGACATTCACCCCATCATCGCTTTCAGTGAATTGTGGATTTATCTGTAGGCCAAACAATCTAATCTCTATTTTAACACACAGAACTCTGCATGAAAAAAAATTAAATAAAACTACATGCAAATAAATTAGATTTTGTTAGCCAAAGGCTATACTTTTTAAGGGGCTTTAACACTAATTTGAATGAGGGTCGGATCCCCCCACAACAAAGGTACAGTAACTGCCAATAAAAAATACAAATGAGGTCGACAAGACAAGAAGTGACGACTAGCCTACCCATGAGGATACATAGCCTAGGCCTACAGTGATCCGTCGAAAGGCCAGATACACATATAGTAGAGACACTATAGCCTACATGAAAATAAACAAACGGCAGCGATCATTAAACAATATAATTCCATTAATTTTTGTATAAAAACAGATCAGTCTTGTTCTGTCTCGTGTCTACACTGGGTGTGTGTGGTGTGTATCATGACTGAACTAGATTTTAGACATTATAACTAATCAGTGGAGTTGTTGCATCTTTAGATTACGGATGGCAGATTTCTCTTTTTCACATGCTGCTGTACCTGAAAGGTGTACACATATCATGAATTGTTATGGATGTTATTAGTTATAGCCTAATCTAAAACTTTTGACCGTTACACAACAGCCAGCCTGCGGTTTGTGACCTATACTAATTTAAATGAGGTTCAAAATCACAAGCGTTACAACATGACATGTAAACAGTTGTAACTTTAATAAATAAATTGGGTTGTTGGGTTAAATAACCCAAACAAATTCAGTTGTATGCCATTCGATTTTCATCGGAGAGAAAGTAGGACACAGAGTTGCTACTCATGTTGTGTTGAAGTGTGTCCTCGAGCTGCAGCGTCTCTGCGGTTTATCATTATCTGAGCTAAGATGCAGCTTTTGCAGACGTTGGTTTCTTTGTAGACTTTAGAAGTCTCTGCTGCTGTGTCATTCTCGGACTGCAAACCTGCAGAACTGAATCTGTTTGATGATTTAACGGTTTAAAAAGTCATGATGATGTCATTTCCTCTTGCTGCTCCATGTTAGCATCTGTTCTGTACGCTTTTTCGAAACAAAACAATTTTGTCTTTCCTGCTTCTGTCTCCTAACCGTGGTTGGGAGACACAGGGGAGATCCGCCTTCTCCAGGGCCGGTAGTTCTCCTCCCGGGGTTAACTCCCTAAACTTCACGCTGTTTAGTGAGATGGTAGCATATACAAACAAAGAGGCCGTCTTGCCGAAGAGTTTAGGTGCTTTATTTTGCTGGCTGCACTCAAATGCACCGGTCACCGTATCACTTCCATCCACACCACTCTCATCCGCTGCTTCGCGGGCGTCATATAGGCTACAGGAAGGAGGGGCGCGCCTCGGACACGCGCACTCACTCACTCTCATTCACACACACTGACACACACACACACTGACACACACACACACACACTGAGCTGTCCTAAACTAAACACACTGGAGACACATCCCACAACAGCAGATTACATAAATGAGAGTGAGTTAATATAATTATGAATAAGCTTGTGAATATAATAACAAGGTTATTCAGACATAAGCTAGCCTATAGTATGCTGTGCTGTCGCATCAGCAAGTTCCTGATTGAGTTTGTGTTTCCTTGCAGAAATCAAAGGCGGAGGCTGTGTATGAAAATGTCCCTAAAAAACGATGATCATATACTGTATTTATCTACTGGAATTGATGTTAAAGCTCATACGGGACAATACCTCACACTTTTGGTTTTATCCACTCTCTGTCAGGATGTTTCTGTTTTGTGATGTTTTTTTGTATCATTATATTTTGGTGTTATTGCACTGTCTGAAATTGGTAACCAGTAATAACATGAGAAATGCAACTAAAATAATCTATTTTAGATTGTGATTTGGAAATGTAAAGTTCATTAATAAACATTAATCACACCCTTCACTGTGCATTTACTGTTCTCGTTTTATTTAATTTTTTACAAAATATAGGCTAATTTAATATTAAGTAGCCTACATTGTATTGATTTCAGTATCACACACGATACGCTCTGCTGGATACTATTGGATGACAAGCACAGCATCGCTCTCTAGTGTTCACAGCAGAGAATCTCCTTTAAGAATAGCAGTGGTTCATTCATTTCTCGAGGCTTCTGGTCTCGAGACACCTGCTTGTCAATGGAAACATGGTGAAGGGGAAAAAATTGCCAGGAGTGTGGCAGCGCCACAATGTTACATCGTTCATCATGATATAGGCTACATACATAAAAACGTATTATGTATGTCTCTGTGAAGTATTTATGGTCAGTGTTGTTTTCAGAATTCAGAATTGTGTTACTGGGCAGTGCTTGTTGATTATATACGGATTGGGAAGTTTTTTAGACTGGACAAAAGAAGGTGAAAGTGATTAAGGTGGACTGGACAGAGAGAAGTGGAAGTGATTGTGTAAGTTGAGAGGGGAAAAAAATATCGTTCCGCAAAAAGTGATCCTCTTGAAGCACTGCACTCAAACGAGGCTTCAAACGTCACCGCTGACGTCATTTCACTAACGGAGCACCAGCGGGAAGCACCTGTTCTTCTCGACAGTCTTCACAGAGCCCCGGTATCAGGCGTATAGCATCGCAAACGTTATTTACAAACCAGGTTAACTTTAATTTGTCATTCGTCAGCAGATCCTTTTGAGAGTTACAGAAGTTTAGATTTTGATGTTTTGTTTTCTGAAAATGTGTCGTCAGTGATGTTCGATTCTTGAACGAATCGTTCTTTTTAACCGGTTCTCAGGAAGTAACCGGTTGAACCGGTTCACTAATCGATCGAACTGATTCGAACAGATGACGTAAAACGCACAGCCGAAGTTGGACGTCCGACTGAAAAAGAACCGATTGAGCTGGTTCAACCAAATGTCGAAGTTTGCCGAGGATTACCGAGGAGTCTGATGAGGTACGTAGCCTACTTCTAAATGCTTATGACTAGTTTTATAAAAGCCCTACATTAAAAAAAAACTATTAAAAAAAACACATGAAATTATGATCAACCTAAATTTTAGTAGCCTATGGTTTATTCTGCATGCAGATTTTTTTAATTATTTTTTTTAAATGTAAAATCAGACCTTATTCTTAAGACTTGTTTATTCTTTCTATAGGGTACTTTAGACATATAACATATCTGTGTTTGAGCATAAATGTCTGTAATGTGTGCGGTTGGTGCAAAACTTTTAGGAATTCTATCCAAGCCTCCTTTCCACTGCACTCGACAAACGACCATAGACAGTAAAATAAATGGACACAGCGACCCCATAGACTTCAACAGAGAAAAGTGAAGTAAATTAGAAGCACTCACTTCCTGATGGCTGACCAAACTGAGCTTGACGGCGTAGATGTGACGTGAGCAACCTGCCTGACAGCTGTAAGTCTTCTAGCTGTGCAGAGAGAAATCTGAATCATTCCCTTACGAATCTCGGAGAGCGTGAGCATTAGCTGTCCATGAGCTATAGCAGCAGGATCAACTTTATCACTCTCTATGGGCTTCTCCCTTGACTTTATCTGACTTTATGCCTCCACGTGGTGCATGGAGGCGAGTATCCGTTCCCTCGACCAGCCCTCTTGAGCCCAAAAGGTTATTTGTTTGCTAGCAGCCATATCCCACTGTAGCCCAAGACTGGTCACCCACTGAAGCTAAGCAGGGCTGAGCCAGGTCAGTACCTGGATGGGAGACCTCCTGAGAAAACCAGGTTGTTGCTGGTAAAGGTGCTAGTGCGGCCAGCAGGGGGCGCTCACCCTGTGGTCTGTGTGGGTCTAACGCACCAATGTAGTGACGGGGACACTACTGTCAAAGAGCACCGTCCTTCAGATGAGACGTAAAACCGAGGTCCTGACTCTCTGTGGTCATTAAAAATCCCATGGCACTTCTCGTAAAGAGTGGGGGTGTAACCCCGGTGTCCTGGACACATTGCACCCATTGGCCCTTACCAATCATGGCCTCCTAATAATCCCCATCCATTGAATTGGCTCTATCACTCTCTCTCCTCTCTCCACCTATAGCTGGTGTGTGGTGAGCGCACTGGCGCCGTTGTACTGTGGCTGCCGTCGCATCATTCAAGTGGATGCTGCACATGATATGATTGTAAAGCGCTTTAGGTGTACAGTACATATGAAAGCGCTATATAAATGTGTCATTCTATTCTATTCTTGCTCCACTGTCTCGAGCGTCCTTGGCGGCAGATTCTGCTCTGATCCGACTCGATGTCACCGCGACAAGGTAACTTTAGTTTCCAAAGTAAACAAACATCAAAACCTAAGTGGCAGCCACTCATGGACAACTTTAGAATATAAACATAGTTAAACACAACATTAATGTCCCAGGCCAGGTTCCCTCTCATCCTTCACTGTCGTATCTACTCCTTTTTTCCTCCTCTGTGAGAAACTCGAGGCCAGTGTGTCACGCAGGTGATGCTCATCAGCACTCGCGCCACCGGCCCCGCTCTGTTCCCACAACTCTCGGCCCCGCCCTGCTTGCCACACCGCCTCAAAACTCTTGAACGTCTTTTAAAGACTCTATGCCGTGAACTCCACATACTTTTGAAAGCATTTAAAGCATTTTTTTCAAGTCTTGACCTGAAGATTTAATAGTTTTTTCCATTAGAATTGCTACTTTCTGCCATAATTTGTTGTCTTTCTATCACCGCATCTACATAGTTAACCGTTTGGAGGTTTCCGCCTGCTTGCTCCCACTTGGACCACAAGCCCCTCCCACTGAGAGATTTCCGAGCAGAAGTGATGCTTACTTGTCTTTTTCAACGGTAGTTTCTTATCTTGTAGTTTCTTATCTTGATGCATCTGTAGAAAAAGAGTCTGAGCTGTGCATAGAAACAGGAAAAGGCCCCTCACCAAACTAAACACACATGCCCTAAATACCCTTTCTCTCTCTCACAAACAAGCTTGTCCTACAACAGATCAGACATTTCTGAAGACAATCGACCGCAGAGGTTTCAGTTTGACTCAAGCTGAACTTTAGTAAAACTGGTAATCTGAGATGACAGACAGTTTATACTTTGTTCTTTGATTTTTTCCCACACAATTGAATAAACTGAATATATACAACACAATACTCTTTTACTTTTACATATTGAACATAACTATATCTTTCAAAAATGTAGTTAGTAGAAAAAAAAAAATGTCTTCCAGCATTATCAGTTAATTTGGGCATTCATTCATTTATATATATATATATATATATATATATATATATATATATATATATATAGATAGATATAGATGTAGACCGTAGATATATATATATATATATATATATAGACCTATTTTCAAAACACGTTCAGAGCGTGTGTGTGTAAAGTAGGAGGGTCAAAAGTTTCAAAAATCGGTTGAGCAGGTTCAGTGTTTTAGCAAAGACAGTCTTGTCAGATCAGACGTTTCGCTGAAGACCTGAACAATATTTTTCGGATGTTTCTTTTGTTCTGTTTCTGCTGCTGGAGTCTGATGGGTAAGTAAAAAAAAGCAAAAACATTTTATGGTTTAATTAAAGTTTCAGGGAAATAAAGCTGCTGCTAGAGTTCAGATTACATTATTTTATACTTTTAGATGTTACTTTGAATCCAGGTCTCTGTGTTTGGAATTGGAATTTTAAGTGGAAATTTCCTGTCCTTCTATTCTGACTATACATTTTCTCTCGCTTAGAAATCCAAAACCTCAATTGAACCGCTTTCAAATCTCAGGTGTTTTTTTTTGTGATTTTCAGTATCGTAATTTTCAAAGATTACAAATGCACACTTTTCTTCCCAGCAATTTCTTAAAAAGTATATTAAATATATCCAGCAGAATTGATCTTGTACTTTCAAACTGTAATTATCATCATGTATTTATTTTTTTCAATATATTATTTTACTCTATAGTAGATAAGTTTAAAAAAAAAAAAAAAAGATAAAATATTTACCTTTTTACCATCTTCACCTTTCAATTTGCTTTTGTATCTTTGCTGTTGCTCTGGATGTTCTTCAGTTCATATTTGAACAATTCAATCTACTTCTGATTTCAGATTTTGTAAACCATGCTTTTGTCTCTCTTCATGTTCTTCAGGTGTGTTTGGGGCCGGAACAAATGAAACACTGTCAGTGTCAGTGATGGAGGGAGATTCTGTCACGCTAAACACTGATTCTGAAATACGTAATGACGACATAACATGGACATTTGGAGCTGAAAACTCTCTCATAGCTAAAATAAAAAAAAAGAAACAAATCTTCTCCACATATGATGTTCCTGATGGGAGATTCAGAGACAGACTGAAGCTGGACGATCAAACTGGATCTCTGACCATCACACACACCACAACTGAACATACTGGAGTTTATAAACTACAAATATTTGGAGCTAAACTGACATTTAAAACGTTCAATGTTTCTGTCTATGGTGAGTAGAGATCACCAATCCTGCCTTTTACATTCTTTATTAACTATTTACATATTGAAATGTTTAATCATTTATATTTTGAGATCACAAACACAATCACTGTCAACACACTAAACACTCAATCAACACACTGATCCAAAAATATGATTGTTGATTACATTTATCCATATTTCTCTTTATTCTCTCATGTTTTCCAGCTCGTCTGCGCACTCCTAACATCACCAGAGATTGTTCTTTATCGTCATCTTCATCATCATCAAATTGTTCATTGGTTTGTTCATCAGTGTTGAATGTGTGTGATGCGACTCTCTCCTGGTACGCAGGAATCAGTGTATTGTCCAGCATCAGTGTGTGTGATCTCAGCATCAGTCTCTCTCTACCTCTGGAGGTGGAATATCAGGATAAAAACACCTACAGCTGTGTGCTGAACAATCCCATCAGCAACCAGACCACACATCTGGACATCAACACACTCTGCCACACATGTGCAGGTACCACAGCACTCATGATATATGTGTGTATTCACTCATTCACTTAATGACCGTCTCTCTTTATCATCACAACACGCTCTGCTTCACTTTGTCCAGTCTCAGACTCTCAGATCTCAGTCTCAGACTCTCTGATAGTGTTGATCTCTGCTGCTGTTGGATCTCTGATGATTGTTGTTGCAGTTGGGATCTTCTGGATCTGCAAAAAACAAAGAAAAAAAGATCGAGAAGGCAAGTGTTACCTACAGCTTTTTTAAACAAGTATAAACAAATGTATACTCTAAATATTTAAATCAGTTGTTAAATATAATTATGATTTAATCATTTATTCTTACAATTTTAGTAGTTTCTTTTTACTCGTCTCACTCACAAACTGCATTAAATTTAAAATTAAATTTACACTCTAAATGCAAACACGGAAATGCTTATCTACATTATTTCAATAATAACACAACTGTCTCCAGTTTATGAACATAATTGTGCATGTATAAGGATTCAGCTTTCTGCTGCTGATCAAATTAACATTGTGTTCATCGAAAATGACGTGTTAAGAATATTGTTCTAAATATAATTACTGCATACTCTGTTTTAATGTAAAATTCATGAATGCTAATTCATCTTTTATTATTATTATTTAAACAGATCAGTCTTGTGATGTAGAAATAAAGTATGCTGACCCAATGAGCTACAGAGGAAATGCACTTAAATCGGTAAGATATTTGAATCTCTGCATTTAGTCTGTATTTGCTTGTGTTTTTGTCTGTATAATGATCTCACACTGCACAACATTATTATATTAGATATTCTAAAAGCCATAACATCAATGTGAAAACTTCACTATCGATACCTTTAACTGACTGTAAAATCTCTTTAGTCATTAAACATTTTTCAAAATATCATCATTAAAATCATTAAACAAAATAATTTTTCACACATGTGAAAAATCTAATTCCAATTCTAACACTTCTAATTTTGAACAAGACTAGAACAAGACCAAGTTTGTGTTGTCAGCTGCTAGCCCTATCTATCGCATATTAGCATACTAAACATAATTTCATTGAATGATCGGGAAGAGACTCTTTAGCACAATGACAACCAGAAATAAAAAACAGCTCAAAAACAATAACAGAAACTCAAAATCTCCATATATAACTGAACATTGAACACTAATAAGTCTATCCCTTTACGGAAAAACACATAAAATAATGCTTACTTTCTACATTTGCAGTGCAGACGGTATACAACATAAGATAAACATTAACATAAACATGCAAAGCGTTTATGTTAACCCAACATAAAATTATTAAGTTACCTTCCATTTGATTATTAGGCGAATTAAGTTAACGTTGTGTTTGTTTTGAGCAGTGAACAGTGTTTATTTTATGTATTTACAAGATCAGATCGTCCATGAAATCTAAATCCGCAAGTAGTCCTCCACTCCCGTGTCAATGCGGAAGAATTCAGAGGCGTCCTGGTCGGTGCGGATGCAGCAGCTCGATTTATGATAAATGTTGCGGAAGAGGTTAATGAAACGAACCGGGATGCCGTATGAGTGAACAATTTTACAAAGCGTGCCATGAAGTAGCACTGTCGAATACTTTTGTAAAATCTATGAAATTGACCGGCGGTTTTCTGTAATTCAACTCTTCGCTCGATAATTGTTCTTAAGACGAAAATTTGTTCCAAGCAAGATCGACAGTGTAATATTACTTAATTTCAATTGATTTTATACAAAAAAATACTTTTGAAAGATATAATATTTTGCTATTTTGCATCACCACTTGCAATGTCAAATTTGGGTCCTGAAGCAACACGACTGAGAACTCAATCTGCTTCATGTTAGCTCAACAGTAAGAGGAAGTTAAATATTTGATCAAATTACATTGCATCACTGACTACGTTTACAAGCTGTTAAAATTCAGGTTATGGTCGGGTTAAGGTCACTATTCGGGTTTCTGAAACATTCGGGATAACCCGTTTACATGCGTGAGCAGAGAGAGTTACTCCTGTATACATGGAATGTGTAATCAGTCGCCAATATCCCTGTAAACGGCGACGCACGGTTAGCGTCTGGACGTACGGACAACATTAAGACGCAATATGCGTCATTTCCGATTCTTCTTCCTGTATCCAAAGACAACAACAACAGCAGCAGCAGCAGGCGGATAATGAATAGTTTGGGGCAGATAGCGATAGTCTTTGTTTGCGCTTTGGCGCTGGTACTGATCCAATAAAATACATTATATTCTTGGTTTTCACCACACTAATAAAGAAATTGGTGTCCTCCTCGCTCCAAAAGTGTGGTGCTGTGCTGCGTCTCGCCATGTTAACCTCGACTTGTTTACTTCCGCTATACTGCACGCGGGTTTTTTTCTGCGCCGTCTCTACTCAAAAGACCAAGATTCCTTGCGAATAGAACATGAGCAGAACACACATTTTGATGGGGATATGCCGAAACGCGTTTACAAGACCAAATATTCGGGATAGAAAAGGGGTACCCCAGGTATAATATCCCGGTTTTTAAAAACCGGGATAAGAGCATATCCGGGTTTTTGCCGGTGTTTACATGGCCGTGCGCAACCGGGTTATTGCTAATATTCCGGTTTTGAACGAGTTATTGGCTGCATGTAAACGTAGTCACTGTTATATAAACAAAACAAAAAAAACACACATGATTTCACATTGAATCTCAATCAGAATTCAGACACATTTTTAATATGATAATTTTATTGGTATTATATCTTGTGTGATGTTTTTTTTTACAGAAAGTTAAAGAAGAGGTTCATGTTGTGTATGCACAAGTCGCTACAAGAGAATCCTGAATCCAGAGAAGAAGCAGCCTCGTTTGACCCATTGGAAAAAAATGATTTTTGACTCTTAAAGGAATAGTTCACCCATGATTTACTTGCTCTAAAGCCATCCTAGGTGTATATACTGTAGCTTTCCTCTTTCACACGAACATGTTCACGCATACGGCCGTTGCCAGAAGCCAGTGATTTTAATGTATACAGTTTTAAATATGGATATTTTCCCTCCTAAAACCCATTGTTTCACTTAAGATTGACATGATTTTATGATGGATAGATGCACTTTTTGAAGCTTCTAAACCTTGGACAATTGTATAATTGTTATGCCCTTACGGAGCTGGGAAGAGCTGGAAGAGGTAGGTTTCTTTTGACTTTTGATAATCTTTATTGTAATAATTACTTTTATGTATATTAAATTACAATTAATGTATAAAGTGTGATTTTACTTTCCTGTGTGATTTATTTTTTCTCATTTTACCCTTTTTGAGTTGTATTTTTGTAAATAAGAGCACATGACAAGTACACCTCATATTTATTTTATAGAGAACATGAAGTGCAATTCACTCAAAGAGGCTGCTTGTTTGTTTTATACTATTTTCTTGTGTAATGTATTTTTTTTTTTTTACTCTATATATGTCCCCTCTTCTGCCCTTTTTGTATTGCAACTGAATGGGGGAGAAAATAAGAGTGATTCCCTCTCATAGAGGCTGCTTATTTTGTCTTGCATCAGTGGAATAAAAGATCCAGTGAAACCGTCGCCTGCTGTCCCGTGTCTAAGCTACACAGCGCAGAATAAAGTGTTTTATAACTGGCGTCGCTGGCCACACATCACGCTTGGCGTTGCGAGCCACCGGTTACACACTGAAAGTCTATTTTCAAGCTTAAAAAAGATTTTTGCAAGAAGAACAAACCTCATTGGTTCTGGTGGATCAAGCAAACAGATCGGAGCTTCTAACTGACTCAGCTAAAGGAGACATACGTGTAGCTTCATCTAAAAACCATAGATTCATCAAAACAAGTCATGCCTGCTTCATTTTGTACAGAGATGTTTTGATCTGTCGTGTGGACAAACAGCTTCATGAGCTTTCGACCACTGTAGGATGTTTATGTTTGAGGTGTGCGCTGTGCGGTTTCCATTTCTGCACATATGAAGCTCAGCATTTGACTTCCGCTCTGCACAGCTTCACAATGAAACTGATTCTGTTAGATAACAGATTCTGTCACAATAGTTTGTGACAATATTTTGAGATCTTACAGTGGGAATGTGAAATAAGAAAATATCATACACGTATGTGAAATTGTTCAAGGGCGTATACATCTCCATGTATCAATCACCTTAAATGCTCATGCTGTGGTCCTGTAGTTGCCCGTTTAACAAGAAAAGCAACAGTTATTTCTAGAAAGCTTCAACTATTCTTGATCTCACACCTTTAGTCTCCACATCCGGTCCCTGTTTAAAAAGATCATATTCATATCCAACAAAACATTGTTTGATCTTTGTAGGTAGGCTATGTAGCCTGATACTGAGATATTATATCATGTGACTGATGACTCAATATTGAAACTTTCTTCAGAAAACAGGGGACAACACAGGTCTATTTTAAGAAACATCTCTATACTTAAATGAATACATAAATGGCTGTCAATGTAGAAAGATGCCTTTTGCCCACATAATGCTGTAACTAACAAAGGGTTGCCTGGTCATTTAACAAGACAAACCTTTACTCTTTCATACATTAAACCCAGTAAATGAATGTAAAACTACCAGATATATCTGCTTTTAACAGCTTTCCCTCTTTTTACTGTACATGATCCAATTAAACTATCTAGACAGACCCTTTAGTCCACAAAATTAGGCTGGTTGTTCAGCTAATTTTCATTAATAATTTACTATTGATTTTAGTTCTGCTTGTGAAGCAAAGCATCTCCATTATTATCATCATGCATGCTTCTTCTTCCAAACATACTTTGTATGTAACTCCCAAGGTCCAATTGTGAGGCTTATTGAGTAGAGGGGTGTACAATTTTACCAATAATACCATAAACACTGTACACTGATGAGCCAACACATTATGATCAGTCACAGGGGAAGAGAATGTCGTTGATCATCTCCTAACAAGGCCACATGTTAAGGTCTGGGTAAATTAGATAGTGAGATGCTTGTTTGTGATTTGTATCAGGAATGTTTTCAAACAATCAGTTCTCGAAATCAATTTCACGAGTCAGGTAGAATAAATGGTATGCTTATCTGGCGTGTTGTCCGAGGACAGGGCTCCGAGCTCGGTATTTGGCCCGAACCCAAAGTAACCTGGTAGAGTCGACTGTGTATAGGCTTCATCTAATGCTGATAGGATAGACATGGTTATTGCTGTTAACCAGTTGATTAGATAAATCATTTGAACGTGCTCCTCTCGAACTTTGTTAATGAAACATCACGTGTTAGATGCAGGAGAAATGGACAGGAATAAAGATTTGAGCGACTTTGACAGGAGCTAAAAATATGGCGAGGCAACTGTGTCAGAGGATCTCTGAAACCGCACGGGTTGTGTGTTTCTGGCTGGCTTATTAAAAGGGAATTACACTTTATTTTAAATTGAAAAAGTTAATTCATCACACAGGCGTAGATACAGAGGAGAAAAGAAGGCAGTTTTAAAACAGTTTTTAGACTGTCTTTGGTTTATTACAGTATTAAGGAGAAAATACTCAGAAATGTTGACTGATGAATTCTCACATGGTTTGTATTGATGCATTAAAAGCACATAGAAATGTAAACAATACAGTGTTTAAAATAATAACATCTTACCCATTAGGTTGAAAATATATTTAAGACCAATAATACCAATATGTGACAAAATCAATAAACTCAGCATAACAATAATAAAAGAATGTCTCAGTACATAACACCTCACATTCCTCCTCACATGACGTGATAAATGAAAGAACTCGGCAGCGAAATAACCCGATCAAAACTTAAAATACTACAAAGGTTTCGTTTACAAAACCATTTATGCCTCCAGGTAAAAACATGGAACATATTAAATAATCTCAATAAAATGTTTAACAGACTATAAAATAAATCAGTAAGACTAAGATAGTAGTTAATGCTTGTTTGGTGCTGCTGTAGATTGTGGATCTATATAAAAATGAAAAAAACATTCTGTTCATAGTCAGTCCACCAGCCTTTTCCCCCCCTAATGGTTGACCAAAGGCAAACAGCAAAATAAATCATCTTGTTGAAAAATTAAGAGATTTGGAATGTCATCTTTACAGTTTAGAATATATTTCAGAATGCACAGAAACAGTTAAGGCTGTATTATTCCTTTCGTTCATCGAAAGGCAGACAAAAGGCTGTTTAAAATAGTAAAAAGCCTATGTACATTTGCAACATAACAATATCAGTTGTTTTTTATCCATTAACAGCAATGATATCAGTAACAACACCTACAGTCTACAGTCTCAGTAGTACATTTACATTTATTCACTTAGCAGACGCTTTTATCCAAAGTGACTTACAAATGAGAACAATAGAAGCAGTTAAACTAACAGTAGGACAACAAACTGCAAGTGCTATGACCCGTCTCAGTTTAATCTAACGCAGAATTATGCAGGTTTTAATTTTATTTTTTATTTTTTTTAAATAAATAGAATAGAAGAGAAAGTGTTAGTATTACTGGATCAAGTATTGCCGAAAAAGATACGTCTTCAGCAGTTTCTTAAAAATGGGTACGGACTCAGCAGCTCTGGTTGAGTTAGGCAGATCATTTCTCCAGCAGGGAACCGTCAAGCTGAAGGTCCGAGAGAGAGATTTTGTGCCTCTTTGAGATTGCACCACAAGACGCCGCTCGCTTGCAGAGCGCAAGTTTCTGGATGGCACATAAGTCTGAAGAAATAAGTTTAGGCAAAAGTGAGCAGAGCCAGTGGTTGTTCTGTAACGCCAGTGACTTGAATTTGATGCGAGCGGCAACTGGTAACCAATGTAATTTAGTGAGTAGAAAAATGACGTGTGCTCTCTTAGGCTTGTTAAAGACCACTCTAACTGCAGCATTCTGGATCAGCTGCAGAGGTTTGACCGAGGAAGCTGGGAGACCGGCCAGGAGAGCATTACAATAGTCCAGTCTGGATAGAACAAGCGCTTGGACAAGGAGTTGTGTAGCATGCTCTAATAGGAAGAGCCTGATCCTTCTAATGTTGTACAAGGCAAATCTGCAGGACCGGGCAGTGCTAGCAATGTGGTCCGTGAAGTTCAATTGATCATCAATCACAACTCCAAGGTTCCTGGTTGACCTTGATGGAGTTGTGGATGACGAGCCTAGCTGAATGGTGAAGTTGTGATGAAGTGTTGGGTTGGCCGGGACCACAAGTATCCCTGTCTTCGCAAGGTTTAGTTGAAGGTGGTGGTCATTCATCCAGCCGGAGATGTCTGTCAGACAGGCTGAGTAGTAGACTCAACCCAATCCCTGAATACCTCACAGCGGTCTTGAAGAAACAATCATATTTGTGCACATTTGTGGGGTTTTCCAGTAAGCAGGTTATGTGACCCATTTAGATTTACAGATATGCAAATTCACTGCTCAGCTGATGCTTTTCTCTCATTTTCCATTGCCTCTTCACTGTCCTTTTCAAGGAAAGTACCAGTGTAATAAATGGTTATATTGGTGTCTCACTGGCAGCCTCAGTCTGATTAGAGGACGTCATTCTGATTAAAGGAACACACACACACACGCACACACACACATACACACACACACACACACACGGAATTTAGCATTTATTTCAGAGTTTGCAGACTATATAATAGTTTTATTTTCCTTCATATTAAACACATTGTGTAAGAGCCATTGAATGTTTGTTGTTGTAATTCCATTGTTGGACACAGGGTGGAGTGTAGGTGTGTAATGTGAGGCACAGTTTTGAGCGTGTCAGGACATGTGATTGTGAAAGCAAGCTTGTGGGATTCACTATGTGTTTGTGCACCAGAACTGTGAGTTTAAAATGACATCTACAAGCTTTATGAAAAAGTTGATAAACGCAGCACTGGACTGGAAGTGTGTCTTTTGGATCTTACACGTCAGAAACAACCCTACAACACCTCTAAAGACAAGATAGCTCTCTTAATGAATCTTCAGTCTGATAAACCAAATCAGTTTCATCTTCTGTACTACAGTAATATAAAATGCTTCCATGCAATTGTCGGAAGCAGTGAGATTTACAATGCAACATTTATCTTTCCTAAACAGCCTCCATGTCTAATATTCTTGAACTATTGTATTGGTGAGCCTTAATAAGACACTCCCAGCCTATGGTAAATAAATATATGATATTAATGCCACTGTTCTTTATTATAAAGAAAATCATTAAATGTGTGGGTTTTTTCAGATCTTTCGATCTAATGGACGAAATAAGCTCACGCAATTTACATATGGATGTGAAAGGAGACGACGGAAAAACAAACGGAGAGCATGAGCTTTAGTTTCTGCTCTGACAGACGCAAGACCAGCCGAACGCTGTGAGTGTGTGTTAGAAATCAGGAATGCTGAGAAAACATTGTGCTTGGTGGGTTTTTTATCTTCAAAACGAAACTTGGGTCTCCAGCCGACAAAGTTTAAATCCCGTCTGGCTAGAGCTCTTCCCATAATGTTTACGCATTAGGTCAGTAGACGGAGAGTAGGCGTCTTTTGTGGTTGTTTGAATGCATTCGACCACGTGAGCGTTTACACTACTAAAGCAATCCGGTCGATTGTTTTCGACTACCGCTGGAAGTGATCAAAAAGTGGAAGCTCAAAACGTTTTACACCCTGTATTTACAGTAGCATCCGATCGACCAAAACGCATCTTAATACCAGTCGTAAACATGGCCTCATTGATTGTTCACATTTTAACACTATTCAGATCTGATTTGTGAGTCCCGTGGCGCTGTTTAGTTTTCCAGAATATCTGCATTTCTTTTCTGCGGAAATGACGTTGCATTGTTAGGCATACGGCTTGCAATACAGATATTGTCTTTCATTGGTTGCCAGTCTCAAAGTTCAATTCCATTCTGTTCAACAGGCACTTTTCAACAACACGACCTTGTTTCTGCAGCAGCTTTCAGCATATTTTATGTGGCGTGAGAAAGTGGGATAAAAAACGTGAAATTTTATCAGAGCAGTCAGACTGGAACGGATTTCCAGAACTGCGATTGGAATAAGATTCAAACCACATATGAATGAAGCTCAAAGCGGATTTGTAAAAATCGCATTGCATTTGATTTTGTTTTGCCGTACACACTTGCTAAATCTGATCGGATTTGAACTGACAGTCTGAATGAGGCTATGGTATCTTACCTAATTATTGGCCGGCGATCTGGTATTTGTTTAATAATGAGAAGAAAATCAATTAAACACAGATCACTTGAATTATTTGATGAATTATTATTTACATACAATTTCCATCTTTTTAAATCAGCTATATGTAATACTCACTTGAACGCTTGAGATAGTAAATCGCAGCAGCAGCAGCAACAAGCAGCAGAAGAACAGCAACAACTATTCCTGCTACAGCTCCTGAAGACAAACCTGAACCTGGAACATCTACAGTACAGAGAGACAGTCATTATTACGAGAGAGCGACTGATAACCAACGTTAACAATCTTTGGTCATCAATTGTATGATACTGGTTTAACTATTAAATGGCAGCATCTTTTAATAATAAATAAATACCAGCAGCTACACAACACAGTGTTCTCAAAAGGAAACATCAATGTTCACAGATGGATAGATAAAAAAACGATAAAAAAACAACTGTATTTTAAAATAGTTCACTCACTGACAGTAACACCGAAGTGCTTTACACTGCTAGCGCTGTTGATGCGACCACGGCTGCTCCTGCTCCTGCTGACCTTCAGGTCATATTCTCCAGAGTCTGTGTTTCTGATGTCAAATACGGTCAGAGCTCCAGTCAGATGATCCAGCCTCAGTCTGTTTCTGAATCTCTCATTACACTGTTCATCTTCACAGATATTACTCTGATCTCCAGTGATTTCAGCGATGAGAATCTCATTAAAATACCATCTAATCACATCACTTGGGTTTCTTACTACTCCAGGATCAAAAGTAACAGATTCTCCCTCATTCACTGACTTGTGATCCTTTTCTGTAGCAGGAACTGCTGAAACAAACCAACAGACGATTCAAGGATCTTTTTTGGGGGGAAAACAACAACAATGGAAAAGCACTGTGGATATAATTTATCCAGTTTAATTTATCATGTTCTTTGAAAAGAAACATTTATTTACTCTGCACACACATTTTAAAATATTATTTTACATTAAATGTTTTGAAAGAGATAAACTAGTTTTCAAACAAAGTTTTAAACCACTGCATTAAAATACAAGAGAAAAGAACACCTCTGAATGCTGATTTGTGATAGATTCAATTATGTGATTTAAACTATTTAACCTGCTATCCAATCATTGATGGACTCACCATAAACAGAAACCCTGAAGATCTTTTCACTGATGCTGCTGCTGCTGATGAGCTTTAGTTCATAAACTCCAGCGTCTGTGTTTGTGGTGTGTGTGATGGTCAGAGATCCAGTCTGATGATCCAGCTTCAGTCTGCCTCTGAATCTCTCAGGACCATCTTCACACTGAACATCTGTACAGATATCACTGAGATCTCCACTGATTTCAGCTATTCGAATGTCATTAAAATACCATTTAATATCTTCTTGTTGGTTTGTTTGAACACCAGTGTTTAGACTGACTGAATCTCCCTCCGTCACTGACACTTCGACATTAACATAGAAAAGAACTGAAAAAGAAATTAAGTTATTTATGAGCCAAACAAACAACAGGCCAGTGCAGAGAAAATGTTTATCTAATGATCATAAATGTTGAGTAGAGAAATTCATCTGGATTCGTAATGTAACATGCAAACAGCAGAAGAACATCCGATTAACACATTCACTCATCAGACGAACATGAGTCTAATGAATGATCTTAAACTTAATGAACATCGTATATAAGCCAGAAAAATATAAGAAAAGTGTGCTTTTAATCACAAAACATTGTTTTATTTTTAGTACTAGTTTAAAAACATGTGATATCCCACGTGTTTTTAAACTAGTACTAAAAATAAAAACAATGTTTTGTGATTAAAAGCAAAATTTTCTTATATTTTTCTGGCTTATATACGATGTTTATTAAGTTTAAGAATATGTAACTGGGTAACTTTCGTTTTAAGAATATGTAACTGGGTGACTTTCGTTTTAACGTTAGGACAGCATGCAGGCAGAGAGATTGTAACAAAAGTCTTACCATGGTCGAATAAAAACATTAACACCAAGAACACATTTAATAGAACCGCCATTAAAAAACAGTTTTTACAGTCTCTATTCCCCCACCCCGTATTTATTTCCCTCCTTCCCCTTCTTCCCCTTCTTCTTCTTCTTCTTCTTCTTCTTCTTCTTCTTCTTCTTCTTCTTCTTCTTCTTCTTCGTGTTTATTGGCAGTTGGAAAACCAGCTTGAGGTGCATTTCCGCCACCTAACGTTACTGGGAGTTACTAAGGAATAATTAAATAAGAAAAAAAAACGATATTCTTCTAGTCAAATCTGAATATCATATCATACACCCTAAACTGTTTCTGTGCATTCTGAAATATATTCTAAACTGTAATGATTACATTCCAAATCTCTTAATTTTTCAACAAGATGATTTCTTTCTCTTTTATATGCCTCACAGTCACAGTGTAAGATCACACGTCCAACTGTGTCTGATTTTCCTCTCCTTCATCTCGTTTATTGGCGGTTGTATTGCCTAACTTTTTAATCATTATGGTCCATTAACTGGACAGAGAAACAGCTATGGACCTTTTTCAAACACTAATGACGCGTTTGAACGGTCACGTTTTTTTTTTATGTATGTATGTATGTGCATTTATAACTCTATACGTTTTATTATATTACATTTTCATTAAATGACAAAAAAAAAAACGAGTTACTGGTGCTACGAGGGTGTTTCCTACACCTACAGTGGGAGTGGCAGTAAAATTGACATCTTCTTCTCTCTTCTTACTGCCATTATCAATCTCTCTGTGTTTCCCCTTCCTTTTAACCCTTTCATGCATGAATTATGAAACCTCAGTCAGGATTTTATTTCCTATGTGTTTTTATTGCTCTTAGGTCATGAAAAACAAGATTTTTTTTTTTTTTCAAAGAGATTTTCATATGTCCACTTGAGTGGACAGCATGCATTTGAAGAGATACTGTATTAAACATAATACAATAATCAAACAGATAAAGTATGTGTATTTAACAAACTAATCAATACAATTACATAAAAGCATGTAAAAACTATAAAATATATATAAAAATATAAATCCGAAATATTGCAAAGGAAATTGAACCTTTTTTTTTTTTTTTTTTTGAAATTGAACTTCTTACAAGTTGCACTTCGCTTATCTGTGATATCAGAACATGAGGACGTGATTCCATCAGAATTTTCTACAGCCTGTCAAGGAACAACTGTGGAAACCACTCAGGTGCTTTCTCCTTTTTTGATTGCCTCTTCACTGTCCTTTTCAATGAAAGTACCAGTGTAATAAATGGTTATATTGGTGTCTCACTGGCAGCCTCAGTCTGATTAGAGGACGTCCCATGATAGTCTAATACATCTCATGGGCAGGTCATCACTTCAACATCATTCTGATTAAAGGAAATAATTCCCCTGTGAGAATTCACACACACACACACACACACACACACACACACACACACACACACACACACACACACACACACACGCACGCACGCACACACGAGACTAAGAATTGTGCATTTCTTTCAGTGTTTGCAGAATATAGTAGATTATTTTCCTAAATAATGAACACATTGGGTAAGTACACATTGTTGTAATTCCATTGTTGGACACTGGGTGGAGTGTGGTTTAATCAGTAGTGTAAAGATAGCCATAGAAAAGTAAGCACAGTTTTGAGCATGTCAGTACATGCGAGTGAAAGCAAGCTTGTGGGATTTACTATGTGTTTGTGCACCAGAACTGTGAGTTTAAAATGACATCTAAGCTTTATGAAAAAGATGATAAACGCAGCACTGGACTGGAAGTGTGTCTTTTGGATCTCACACGTCAGAAACAACCCTACAACACCTCTAAAGACAAGATAGCTTGACTCTGACTCTTCAGTCTGATAAACTGAATCATAGTTTCGTCGGTTGTGTCTTCAAGGCAAATGGCATCCATTCCCATTGTTAGCAAATGTTTCCATGTGAAAGAAGTTTCAGTCTAGGCTACTTTCTGTTTCTGTTTCTGAGTACTTAAAGAAATGTTGAAATCAGCATGAAATCATGTCCTCAAGACACTCAGCATCATGTATTTGTCTTATGTCAGGTATAGCTTATACATCTTTTCTCTATCTCTGAGCATTTGATGTTATTTGGCGACAGTGGCTCAGTGGTTCATGTACATTGTCTACAAACCGGAAGGTTGGTGGTTCAATCCCCGGTTCCACCTGACCAAGTGTCGAGGTGTTCATGAGCAAGACACCTAACCCCAGCTGCTCCCGACGAGCTGGATCGCCTTGCATGGCTGACACCGCCGTCGGTGTATGAATGAGTGAGTGAATGGGTGAATGTGAGGCAATATTGTAAAGCGCTTTGGTGGCCATTGGGTCTGTGAAAGCGCTATATAAATGCAGTCTATTTATTGTATTGATTATCTTAGAACTGATTATGTAAATGGCATGATACATTTACCTAACTAATAATAAATTGCTACATTTGAATTTATTCGGACTTACTTATTTTCTAATTATTTTCCCAAGTAGATTAAGCGGATTCGTATGTTACCGCAAACCTGCGTCAGATTAGTGACGGACTAGAGTCCAGTTTTGAGTGGAGAGGACACACCAACTGTGATTTTAGAGTTCCGGCTAATATTTGGTACTAATTCAAGTGTAGGCTACTTGGTTGTGTAAAGACAAAAAGGAAATTTCTGTTTAAACCACAACTGCTGCTTGACCAACCTAAATAGGGTGAGTCTTACCTCCGTTTAATGTTACTTCACTTTAGTGTACGTGAGAAACCATGGCATGACCAAACCAAAGCTACTATCAGAGAAGTAAAATCGGCTTATATCAGTAGTAGCCTAGTGGTCATGACCTCTGTCTGAAGAAACCGTACTTTAATTCAAGTGTATACAGACCAAGGGGGCTATACAAGAATATATTTGATTGTGTAAGTGTGAATGTGACCGTCTAAGATATTTGCCAATTACCTCTAATTAGTGACCGAAAACTGATGAGCTTGTGATCGTGAGACCCAAGTTAAATCGCCAGCGTGAGGACCTCAAAGCAACACTCCTAATACGAACGGGTAAAATATAAAGTAGGCCAAAGATTTAAATAGAATAATCAAATGTATTGCTAAACTATTATATAAATGACCAATAGCAAATCTGCATTCCAACCTAAATTCAAGGTCGTGATAAAATGGAATTTTATTGGAATGAAACTACTTTTCCACGGTGAAAATACCTGCTCCTCAGACTGGACGGCATTCACACAGGTTGCCAGCTTGAGCACACACAACAGGAATGAGCGCAATGCAAATTGCCAAATTGGCAACATGCAATATCACAGAACAAAACAAAAACAAACATTCCAGTCACACATTTCAAAGTAAAATAACTGGCTGTAGAAGTGTTTTTCAGAGAAACGAGTATGTGAATAGCAGGTTTCCTCAGTATATGCAAACATATTATGGTAATTTTATAGCCTGGCAAGCCAGACGCACATCAAGATGTTAGGTCTGGGAACTCACCATTGGCAGGGCTCAATCCAAGGGGCGGGATAAACGGTTGTCTTTCAAATTCCCACTGCACGCAATAGGATAGCGCTACAACCAATCAGAGCGACGGAATGACTTAAGTGCCGTTCTTTGTTCTTTTCTCAAAGAAAAGCTTAACTCCAAGTCCTCCATAGTCGCGGCCAAAGCCGAGTAGCAGGGAACCGTCGCAACTCTGTCGTCATTATGTTTAGCACGCCCGCCAACTCGGTTTGATTGGCCTGACTCGAGTTCGTTTTTTCCAGCTCGAAAGCCAACGGAGAGTTGCTAGACTACCCTGGGTGCAAAGTACATTTTGTGCCTCCAGATTTCTAGGCTAGTATTTTTATGCTTTAGTAGAGTGTAAGGGGATTTACAGCCAAAGACCCCGAACCAGAAATGATTAATTAAGACAAGAGTCAGAAGTATAATAAATTAAAGAACAGTTTTACTGAAGATAGTTTGCAGTTTCATCAGCAGAAGTCAGATTTAAGACTCATTCGGAGTTCATAGGCCGCTCCACTTACAGTTACAAAGATCACAGCAGTTATTCCCTTCACCAAGGTCTAGCCACATCCTTGCTTCAGGTTGCCGTTTCTGATTGGATATTTAAATAGATAGGCTATATATATATATTTAAATAGATAAACATAGTAATTTTCCACACATATACTGATAGACTGAAGCATATCTCCATCAATAGGCGACTGACACTCTGATCCTGAAGTTAGGCACGTCGTGACCTTCCAGGTCTCAGATTTGTGTTGCTGAGCACCAGCATGTCCAGAACAACAACTCAGTCAATCTCCAGTAATGCCAGTAGTTCCTTAACCTGTAACCAAGAAGACTAACACACACACCGACACCCAGCTTTTCCAAGGTTATATTTGGCCAGGCTCTAACTATAAACAGGAGAGTCCTCTCAAAACATCAAGATAACGCGTTCTTTCTCTCAAGGAGAGGACACTTTAATATAACACAGTAAAGTAAGGCTTTAACTGAGAAATGGTCCCTTACTTCAATGACTCCTGTGACTTCTAGTCGGCAGGGTACCCTAGAAAAACAGATGGATGTAGTGACACATGTTGAAGACCTTTCTCAAACAAAACATCTTTCCATATTTAATTTCTGGAAGCCACGCTAAATGAGCAAGCACTGCATTCCTGACATCAGCTTCAGTCACCTCTCAGATATTTAACACAGACATTAGAGAATACATGAAATAACATTTCAGTAATCACACTGGTAACTTTTAAAACAAAATAGCCTAAAAATCTCACAAGCATAGAGAAGTCATTCAACTCATGTGATATTTAGAAGGAAAAATATTGATTAATACCTTGATTATAATCACTCATTACATTTAAGCAGCAGTTTATTCCAGAATCCACACCCTTCAAGAGTGAAAAAGTTACATACAGCACCTTTAAATCACAACAGCAGCAAAAAGCAGAACAGCAACATTTATTCCTGCTACAGCAGCTGAAGATGGACTTGAATCTGGAACAGATAAAGACAGGCATTATTAGAGAGTGATAACCAACATTAACAATATCTTTGTCTGATATTGACACCTTTGTACTTTGGCCATCAATTGTACGACATTGATTTAACTTTTAAATGGCAGCATATTTTAATAATAAATAAATACCAGCAGCTAAAACAGCATCACAACACAGTGTATTTAAAAGGAAACATTAATATTCACAGAAAAACTAAGTTTATACGTTTTTCATGTTAATAAAACTTTATACTTGTTAAAAGCATTTATTTGTTTTAACATTGTAAGTAACTTATTGTGCATGTGACGGTGATAGAGATGATCTCAACTATAGTTTAATACTGAGGGAAAAATTTATTTTTTTCTAATAGCCCACAATTACTGGACCGAAAAAAAAGAACTATATTTTACAATTGCTCAAGCTGAACTAAGTTATACTCACTAACAAAAACAGCAAAGCGCTTCACAGTGACAGTGCTGTTCATCTGTAGGTTATAGAGTCCAGAGTCTATGGTTCTGATGTCATGGATGATCAGAGATCCAGTATCATAGTCCAGCTCCAGTCTGTCTCTGAATCTCCAATAACACTGTTGATCTTCACAGATCTTGCCCCGATATCCAGTGAATTCAGCGAGGAGAATCTCATTAAAATACCACTTCATCAAATCGTTAAGGTGTTTTATTACACCAGGATATAAAGTAACAGATGCTCCCCCCATCACTAACTTTTGATCTTGTTCTGTACCATTAACAACTGAAACACAAACCAACAGATGATTGAAGGATCTTTTTGAAAACAAAAAAAACAAAACAACAACTTGATAGCACTGTAGATGTGAACAAGTTCTCATGCTCTTTGAAAAGGAACATTTATTTGTTTTGCCCACTTTTTTTTTTTTTTTTTACATGAAATCCTTTTAACAGTGAATGTGTTTTCAAAGATATTAAGAATGTACAGCATTAAATACAATAAGGCCCTGTTTACACCTGGTATTAAGATGCATTTTGGTCGATCGGTTCAAGTAGATGAATACAGGTGTAAACAGTGTCTAAAACGTTTTGAGCTTGTCCACTTTCAACCACTTCCAGAGGTAGTTGAAAACGCATTAGACCAGATTGCTTTAGTAGTGTGAATCTGTTCGAACAGCCACAAAAAAACCCCAAAAAACCCCACCTATCTACTGACCTATGTGTGAACATTATGGGAAGAGCTCTAGCCAGATGGGATTTAAACTTTGACCAAACTTTGATTTCTAACACATACACAACGTTTGGCTAGTCTTGCGTCTGTCAGAGCAGAAACTAAAGCTGATGCTCTTTATATGTTTTTACCCGCCCATAGACCCTCCCATAAACCCGCCCATAGACCCTCCTATAAACCCGCCCATAGACCCTCCCATAAACCCGCCCATAGACCCTGCCATAGACCCGCCCAAAGACCCTGCCATAGACCCTCCCATAAAACCGCCCATAGACCCTGCCATAGACCCTCCCATAAACCCACCCAAAGACCCTCCCATAAACCCGCCCATAGACCCTGCCATAAACCCGCCCATAGACCCTGCCATAAACCCGCCCATAAACCTGCCCATAGACCCTGCCATAGACCCTCCCATAAACCCGCCCATAAACCCGCCCAAAGACCCTCCCATAAACCCGCCCATAGACCCTGCCATAAACCCGCCCATAGACCCTCCCATAAACCCGCCCATAAACCCGCCCAAAGACCCTCCCATAAACCCGCCCATAGACCCTCCCATAAACCCACCCATAGACCCTGCCATAAACCCGCCCATAAACCCGCCCATAGACCCTCCCATAAACCCACCCATAGACCCTCCCATAAATCCGCCCATAGACCCTGCCATAGACCCTGCCATAAACCCGCCCATAGACCCTGCCATAAACCCGCCCATAAACCCGCCCATAGACCCTGCCATAAACCCTGCCATAAATCCGCCCATAGACCCTGCCATAGACCCTGCCATAAACCCGCCCATAGACCCTGCCATAAACCCGCCCATAGACCCTGCCATAGACCCTGCCATAAACCCGCCCATAGACCCTGCCATAAACCCGCCCATAAACCCGCCCATAGACCCTGCCATAAACCCGCCCATAAACCCGCCCATAAACCCGCCCATAGACCCTGCCATAGACCCTCCCATAGACCCTCCCATAAACCCGCCCATAGACCCTGCCATAAACCCGCCCATAGACCCTGCCATAAACCCGCCCATAGACCCTGCCATAGACCCTCCTATAAACCCGCCCATAGACCCTGCCATAAACCCGCCCATAGACCCTGCCATAAACCCGCCCATAGACCCTGCCATAAACCCGCCCATAGACCCTGCCATAAACCCGCCCATAGACCCTGCCATAGACCCTCCCATAAACCCGCCCATAGACCCTGCCATAGACCCTCCCATCGAAGACAGGACAGAAGTGGTTGAAAGTTGACAAAAGAGACTTATTAAAACACCTAGGGCCTCGTACGCAAAAAAACAGGCCCTGAAAGAGGCGTACGCCACTTCCAACGCATAAGTTGTGATTTATAAAAATGAACTTGACCGGATTTCCTTCATCTGCCCTTAGATTTAGCCCTATATACTACAGCAGTCTATATACTGTGTTGTGCGTAGCCTACGCAACGGTTATAGGCTAAATGAGGCCCCAGGTGTAAACGGGAATGTGTCTCCGTCATCTACTTGCGATCCGATCGACCAAAACAGATCTTAATACCAGGTTTAAACAGAGCATGAGACAAAAGAACACCTCTGAATGTTACTGCAAAAAATATCTAACATTAATGCTGTGATTTAAACCCTTTTTAACCTGTTTTTAAACATTCATTAATTGACTCACCATAAACAGTAACATTGAAGATCTTTTCACTGATGCTGCTGCTGCTGCTGAGTTTTAGATGATAAACTCCAGAGTCTGTGTTTGTGGTGTTTGTGATGGTCAGAGATCCAGTCTGATGATCCAGCTTCAGTCTGTCTCTGAATCTCTCAGAATCTTTATTACATTGAACATCTGTACAGATCTCACTGAGATCTCCACTGATTTGAGCGATGAGATTGTCATTAAAATACCATTCAATCTTTTCTTGTTGGTTTGTTTGAACTCCAGTGTATAGAGTGACTGAATATCCCTCCATCACTGACACCCTGACAATATTAACATAGAAAGAATCTGGAAAAGGAAAGAACAGTTCATTATGAGCCAAACAAAACTAAACAACAGGAAAGTGCTGTGAAATGTTTTTATCTACAGATCATCACGATTGTAAGTAGAGAAATATGTCTGGATTAATATTGTAACGCAAACAAACAGCAGAAGAACATGATTGATTTACAGATTCACTCATCAGACAAACATACGTCTCATATGAACAATGAACATCATACAAGACACACGCACGCGCGCACTCAGACAAAGAAAATTGTGCTTTTGATCACAAAACATTGTTTTTATTTTTGGTAGGGTACAACAGGGCTAAAGGCTCCACAGGGCAAAAGGCGCCTCTGATTTTATTTTCCTCTAAACCACTAGATGGCACAGAAACTTGCCTCAACACTTTCCAGCACTTTTTTTTTTACACGTGGAAATTTGGCCTATCCTTGAAGCGATCGCTTGCAGCAGCGCAAAGTTGGTTCTACGCTAATTTGATCTAATATTTGATGTTTTTTCAAATGTTGAATATTTATGTAGCAAATGAGAATCGCTAAAATGGTTTAATATATTTTGAGACAAAGGTCTTATTGTTAAAGCTAAATAAAGCACCAGTTTTAAAATAACGGTAGAATATGTAAAAGTATGGTATTAGGGGTAAAAGGCGGCACTGCTGATGGGGTGAAAGACACAATAAATAACATGATAAACAGCTGCCTGACTTTTCCATTTATTGACATGTCAAGGTCAGATTCAGATGGTAAATATAATATATTAAGGTGTGTGTCCATCCAAATAAAGCTAAAGTGATTGGTTTGAACAAGTATTATCTTAGACATCATTAAAAACATTATTTTAGTTGAAGTAATTGTATCAATTACTTTGTGTATTTTGCCCCATGCTGGTTTTACAAGGCCCACCTTGCCACCTCATACATTTACAAGATTTTTAAACAAAATAAACCACTTTTATGATATATTTTCACACAAAATGTGTTGCTCTATAAATGTTCAATACAAACATGTATATTTTTTGCCAATCATACACTATGAGAGTAAGTATAAGTGAAAAGCACATTTTTTCTTGAGGTGTGTCATTAGCACCGTTACAAGTCACCTACTGGTTTGAAAACACGTAGGGGAGTCTAAATATATCGAGTCTTTGTATTTCTATACACAAATTGTTTTGAACGTTTCAGTCCAATTAGATGAACTGGTTCGACCAGTTCCCTTAAAAGAACCGGTTCAAAAGAATGATTCGTTCAGGTACCGGACAACACATTTTTATTTGGCAGAAATCTTTCCAAAGCGACTGACATTACAATCAACGTACGTCAGTTCATATAGTAACGTATACGATATCAACATTTACTCACAGTATGATGCCATGATACTTTCAGATAAAGTTTTCAACACCAAGATAAATTGTATCAAGGCCTGTGTTGTGTGTAGCCTACGCAACGGTTATAGGCTAAATGAGGCCCCAGGCTTAAATGGGAATGTGTCTCCGTCATCTACTTACAATCCGATCAAACAAAACACATCTTAATACCAGGTTTAAACAGCATGAGACAAAAGAACACCTCTGAATGTTACTGCAAAAAAAAAAATCTAACATTAATGCTGTGATTTAAACCCTTTTTAACCTGCTTTTAAACATTAATTAATTGACTCACCAGTGACAGTAACATTGAAGATCTTTTCACTGATGCTGCTGCTGCTGCTGAGTTTTAGATGATAAACTCCAGAGTGTGTGTTTGTGGTGTTTGTGATGGTCAGAGATCCAGTCTGATGATCCAGCTTCAGTCTGTTTCTGAATCTCTCAGAATCTTTATTACACTGAACATCTGTGCAAACATTACTGAGATCTCCATTGATTTGAGCGATGAGATTGTCATTAAAATACCATTCAATCTTTTCTTGTTGGTTTGTTTGAACCCCAGTGTTTAGAGTGACTGAATCTCCCGCAATCACTGACACCCTGACAATATCAACATAAGAACCTGGAAGAAAAAAAAAGAACAGTTAATTATTAGTTAACAGTTAAAAACAGGCCGTGAATGCTGCAGTTCCCCCTGAGGCGGATGTGAATGCTGCAGTTCCCCCTGAGGCGGATGTGAATGCTGCAGTTCCCCCTGAGGCGGATGTGAATGCTGCAGTTCCCCCTGAGGCGGCCGTGAATGCTGCAGTTCCCCCTGAGGCGGATGTGAATGCTGCAGTTCCCCCTGAGGCGGATGTGAATGCTGCAGTTCCCCCTGAGGCGGCCGTGAATGCTGCAGTTCCCCCTGAGGCGGATGTGAATGCTGCAGTTCCCCCTGAGGCGGCCGTGAATGCTGCAGTTCCCCCTGAGGCGGATGTGAATGCTGCAGTTCCCCCTGAGGCGGATGTGAATGCTGCAGTTCCCCCTGAGGCGGATGTGAATGCTGCAGTTCCCCCTGAGGTGGTCGTGAATGCTGCACTTCCCCCTGAGGCGGATGTGAATGCTGCAGTTCCCCCTGAGGTGGTCGTGAATGCTGCAGTTCCCCCTGAGGCGGTCGTGAATGCTGCACTTCCCCCTGAGGTGGTCGTGAATGCTGCAGTTCCCCCTGAGGCGGCCGTGAATGCTGCAGTTCCCCCTGAGGCGGCCGTGAATGCTGCAGTTCCCCCTGAGGCGGCCGTGAATGCTGCAGTTCCCCCTGAGGCGGCCGTGAATGCTGCAGTTCCCCTTGAGGCGGCCGTGAATGCTGCAGTTCCCCTTGAGGCGGCCGTGAATGCTGCAGTTCCCCCTGAGGCGGCCGTGAATGCTGCAGTTCCCCCTGAGGCGGCCGTGAATGCTGCAGTTCCCCCTGAGGCGGCCGTGAATGCTGCAGTTCCCCCTGAGGCGGCCGTGAATGCTGCAGTTCCCCCTGAGGCGGCCGTGAATGCTGCAGTTCCCCCTGAGGCGGCCGTGAATGCTGCAGTTCCCCCTGAGGCGGATGTGAATGCTGCAGTTTCCCCTGAGGCGGCCGTGAATGCTGCAGTTCCCCCTGAGGCGGCCGTGAATGCTGCAGTTCCCCCTGAGGCGGATGTGAATGCTGCAGTTTCCCCTGAGGCGGCCGTGAATGCTGCAGTTCCCCCTGAGGCGGCCGTGAATGCTGCAGTTCCCCCTGAGGCAGCAATCTCCATGCCATCACCTTGCAGACGTAAGCGGAGGAAGAGAAGGAAGGCTCCCTCCGTCTCAAGAAGACTGGTGGTCCCAGAGCTCCCTGCTCTCCCCGATATGACCACACAGGCCACTTCTGTCTAGTCTATTTCTTGGTTTTGTGACAGAGCCCTGACACTCCTGTTTTGTCTTGTCTGTGAGCCTTGTTTCATGTGCCTTCATGTCACGCTTTGTCTTGTGCTGTGTAGCACACAGCTTGTGTTTTACACTGCAAAAGTCTGCTAGACAGCGAAGGCACCGATCTGCTCACGGTGGCTCTCGTCGCATACGCGTTTATGTCACAGGCATGCGCCAGTACAGGAAAATAACTAAACATTATCAAACTAAAATATAGTATTAATTTCATTGACAAAAAAAAAAAATCTGTCATTTTTGAGAGACATGCGAAGAGCACCGAGGGTTAAAGCACCAGCTGGAAGAGGTGTTAGTGTGGCCAGCAGGGGGCGCTCACCCTGTGGTCTGTGCGGGTCCTAACGCCCCAGTGTAGTGACGGGGACACTATACTGAAAAAGAGCGCCGTCCTTCGGATGAGACGTTAAACCGAGGTCCTGACTCTCTGTGGTCACTAAAAATCCCAGGATGTCTTTCGAAAAGAGGGGTGTAACCTCGGCATCCTGGCCAAATTTGCCCAGTGGCCTCTGTCCATCATGGCCTCCTAATCATCCTCCTATATATGTATATACTAATTGGCTTCATCACTGTCTCCTCTCCACCAGTAAGCTGGAGTGTGGTGGGTGTTCTGGCGCAATATGGCTGCCGTCGCATCATCCAGGTGGATGCTGCACATTGGTGGTGGTTGAGGAGATTCCCCCCTTGGGGCCCCTTCTATGTAAAGCGCTTTGAGTGTCGAGAAAAGCGCTATATAAATGTAATGAATTATTATTATTATTACCGTATTAACCATGAAAAACAGTGTCTCTTTCACTTTCAGTGCTTCACATTGCCACCTAGCCGCCTGGAGAGCATACTACATCGAATTTCACACACTTTTGCGTCACCATATGCACGCAGATTTCCCCCCCATAACGCTCGTCTAAATGCAGAATAAAAAGAGACTTTTGCGTTTTCGCTTCAGATCGTTTCCGTGCAAACATAGCATAATTATCCTTGTGTTTTCAGTCCTGTGCTGGTTCGTCGTATGTACACCGTGTTTCCCTGCTGTCAAGTCTGTCTTGTTTTCCCCCTCAGGGTAGTTTTTTTTTTTTTTTTTTACCTAATAAACCCATTTTCCTGCAATTGAGTCCCCGCTTCATCTCCTCAACCCCAAACCCTGACAATAACATGATTAACAGCTGACTGACTTTTCCATTTATTGACATGACTGAAGTTAGATTCAGATGGTAAATATCAAATATTATGGTGGGTGTCCACCTTAGAGACAATCACCTTATGATGTTTCATTAACAAAGTTCGGGAGGAGCACGTTCAGATAATTAACATGAGTGGAGTGCAATCAATGATAACAGGAATATACAGATTCAGCAGTCTCACCTCAATCCATTGACAGTTTAGCAGCATCCCTCCACCACCCCTTCTTCACACTTCTAGTCCAGACACTTTACATACGGGGGGAGTAGGCTACTCTGGGTTCGGGCCGAACTCCGAGCTCAGAGCCCTCCCCCAGACAGCTTGTTTTGAACAAGTATTATCTTAGATATTATTAAAAACATATTAGGCCTATATATAAAAATTATAATACTTTGTGTATTTTGCCCCATGCTGGTTTTACAAGGCCCATCTTGCCACCTCATACATTTACAAGATTTTTAAACAAAATAAACCACTGTTATGATTTATTTTCACACAAAATGTGTTGCTCCAAAAATGTTCAATACAAACATGTAGCCTATATTTTTTTTTGCCAATCATACTATGGGAGCAAGTATAAGTGAAAAGCTATTTTTTTCTTTAAATGTGTCTTTAGCACCGTTGTAATTAAGTCACCAACTGGTTTGAAAACACGTGGGGTAGTCTAAATATATATCGAGTCATAGACGCGAACTGTTTTGAACGATTCAGTCCGATTTGATGAACTGGTTCGACCGGTTCACTTGAAAGAACCACGGTTCCAAAAACGATTCCTTCACGTAGGCTACCGGACAACACATTTTATTTGGCAGAAGCTGTCATCCAAAGCGGCTGACATAACAATCAAGGTATGATCAGTTCAACGTGCCAACATTTACTCACAGTATGATGCCATGATACTTAGATAAAGTTTTCAACAACAAGTTACTTGATAAATTGTATCAAGGTAATGATACACAGGGCAACTTTTTGATTTGTGTTGCCTTGATGTTGCTCGGGCACTTTCCCATTGAGAATAGGCTACACATTTCTATCTGGATAAATTATATCGGTCTTGGACCCTTTGTCTCACCTGGTTGCCCGTTGACGGCAACATTGCCAACATTGCTCAAAAAGTTGCCCCCTTTTCATCATCTCAGTTGATTGTAGAAATTGGCATTGAAAATGAACGTTTCATAATGGCTTAAAACTGTAGCCAGGCTTTTAGAGCTGAATAAACTGGGTAACTTTTGTTTTAGTTACCAGGCAGAGAGATTGTAAGTAACAAATGTCTTACCATGGTCGGATAAAAACAATAACAACGCCACGAACAAAACGATTAGAAAGGCCATTTCCACAGACAGACAAAAAAAAAAAAAAAAACAGATCCTTTTTTACAGTGATGCTATACGTTAAACTGGTCCCTTAATCGGCATGTTAACATCTATTTTCCCTTCCCCTTCTTGTTCTCGTTATTGGCGGTTGGCGAAACAAGCTGTTGGAGCATTACAAATGTAGGCTAGTGATCAGCAAAGCTCCGAGGCGTGTGTCAAAAAAAACCCGAAACGATTTTCAGTGAAGCTTAGGCTTGTTTGAGATGCACCTTGCCTGAAATATAGGCGAGAGGAGGAGTTAAAAAAGTGCAGGCTGGACAGTTCTTCTCTCTTCTCATAGTGGATAACCAGACACTGTGAGATCAAATCGCGGGATTCACGCTCGTGCATTGTGTTCAATGATAAACTGGATGCAATTTAAGTTCTGTTGCCAATATGAAAATAAATATAATGAACAAGTCACCTAAAGTAGGCCTAGGCTACTGTTATTTATTTAAATTCGAAATGCGTGTTTATCAATCATTTTTACTTTAATTAGGCTACAGACATGTATTTCTAAATGGACAACAATCAAATAACCCATAGCCTATTAGTTTGCAAGTTTTGTCCATTTGTCCCTAACTGAATGCTTGTCATTCCCTTTGTAGATAAAGCACAGCCAACTTCAACTAGTCATATACATATACACATTTATACCTTGTGATGCTTAAAACTGTGTATTTTACTCATTGTTATCATTTGTTGAATGCAATAACTGAAATGCATAAATGTATGAATGTATCTGTGGACTAAAAAGTTGTTGTATATCCTTGTTGTAACGAGGTTTGATGTTATGGGAAGAAGGAGGCGGGAACTGGCGAACATTCAAAAACTTTATTAAAACAAAAGTAAAGACGGCAGTCCCTCACGGTCGACTACTGCCACACATAATAAGACATAAACATCAAATAAAATCCAGGCCTGGCCTCTCTCGTCCTTCACTGTCGTCGCTCCTCCTTTATGCTTCCGCACCTTTATGACCGGTGCGTCTCACAGGTGTCGCTCATTATCAATCACGTCACCGGGCTCGCGCCGTTCTCTCACGTCCCTCGGCCTCGTCCTGCTCACCACACTGGTGTTATTGTTCTTAAATTCTTGTTCATTTTGTAAATATAAGCTAAATAACTTAAGACCACACACAAGCACAAATGTGTTGCTTTAATACATTACAAGTAGGACATTTAATACGTTACAAGTAGTACAATTTGGATTAAACAAAATTGTATGGACAAAAGTAAAAAAAATACATTTGGTACAATACTGTAAATGAGAAAAACACTTCACATTATTTTACGGAATAGAATAAGCAACCAATTTGATGATAACAAAAATATATTTTTTTTTTTGGAAAGTGTGCCTGTGCTGATATGATATAATATTTGATATTATATATAAGATAGTTTGGTGTCTCTTCATATCTTTACTAATCATGAGTTCATGTTGAAGTAACTAATAATTTAAAAACATAAATGTCTTTGCTGTCATTTTTGACCCATTTAATGCACCCTTGCTTGCTAAAGTATGCTATACATTTCTTAAAATAGTGAATCCATTTAATCAAATAGTGAATGAACTTTTGTCATGCAAATCTCATGAAAATCCCATAATGTCATCTTTTTAAGATTTTAAGTCAAAAGTGCTTCTATTTGAAGCACAAGAACATACATGTTTATGAAACTTTATGACTTGTATACAAATGTTGAATGAGTGTTTGTTGAGCAAAATGGATCATGCATTTGTATCAATGATCCATCATCATTGTGTATCATCCAGGCACACAGTGCAACACATGGTCAAAGAAAGAATAGATGACAAAGAGAAACAGTGTGTAGGGTGCAAAATGTTCATTAGGCTTGGTAGTTGGTTCATGTACTTTAGAACATTCTGTGCTCTTCTATTGGAAATCAGTTTCGCTGTAGTCATTCAGGTGTTCTGGAATTTTTGATTTCACATTAAAAGTGGAACCTTAAACCTTGTCATTTTTTATTTGTACATTTATATTTGTTTGTAAACAAATGTTTTTTTTTTATTTTTGTTTTTTTACTGGAAATAGGCTAGGCCTATGAAAAATCAATGAAATTTCAGCTACATTTTCAACACTATGACTTTTACAACCGCAGACAGTTCACAACCAGAGAACTTGGAGAATGTTGAATATTTTGACTCAGAACAGGGTTGACACCAGAAGGCTATTGTCTTACAAAAAATAGGCTATTGTGTCCACAGATATTTATACAGGTTTATTTCAATTGTTACGAGCAGTGACATAACAAACGATAACGTTTTAAAGCATCAAGGTACAAAGGAAAATCACAACGAAATGAACGAGTTGCGGTTTGCTGCTCCTTTATCCTCATTACACGAAGTGAATGTCTGCCGTCACCGTGCAAACAAATAAAAACATTATTAACTTTACGATTTTTTTTTATAACCCATTAAACCTGTTTTGCTCTCAGTTCCACGCACATGCCCGGGAAACTCAGGGTTATTCATGTAAGCCCCGCCCACTGAAACCGAAATGAAACCGAAAATCTCATAACACCTGTTCAAGTCGAACAAGCCTTTGTTTCACACACACACACCCTCGCGACTGCTTCCTAAAGCGATTCAAAGGTTTAAAAATGCGCCACACAGGACGTGCCCTCGTCGGTTGTTAAAGTGTAGCCTATGTGTTGCATTGAACTGTTTGTTTAGGAGAGTTTTATTGTTGCTATATAAAATATTTAAATTCCACTCCTCAAGCACAAGTAATTCTAAAAGAACACTTCTTGCAATGGTCATTAAGCAAAACATTTCCATTAACCCTGCCCATGGGCTACACATTGTTGGTCTGTAGGCTATAGGCTACATATTTACTAATCGTGCGTGCGTGCGTGCGTGTGTGCGTGCGTGTGTGTCTGTGGCAGAAACTGCTAATGTTAAAACGGAGTCAGACAAAGATGGAGAGACTCAAGAAGAAGTGACAACATGTAGAAGCAACAGGACGTCTTTGAATGGTTAGTTGATGAATTTATTGATGTGGAGTTAACTATCTTCAATTAGCATATTCTGTCATAAATCGCTCGTGTAGGAACTGTTGTGAGACAGTTTCTATTGCATGTGAAAAGATAGATGCTAAAGTTTGAGCTGACTCACAAATGTATACAACAATTCTTCCTCTTCTAAATGTGGCAGAATTAGGTAAGTGACTGACAGTCCTGGTGTCCTATCAGGAAAGAGTACGGTCTATTTAACGCTGGTTGGCTGTACTCTGAGATGCGTCATGTCTTGTCCTCCCCCTCCTGCGTCATCCACTATCGCCTCAGGTATGTGCTGGTAGCGGGTGGTTTAAATCGTGTGTTTAGAACGCCACTGATATGTTATCTTTTTAATTGTAGCGTTTCATTTAAGCACTTGTCCGACGGTGCATTTTCGTCAGCTCAGAATAGGTGTTTGCCCACCCTTCAGGTATGTAAACTGTCCCTGTATTGAGTGGTGGTTATGATGGCGTATGGTATACTGAGTCGCTATGTCACTGTTAATGCGTTGCTTCCTGTACCCCAGTTAATCGGTGGTTGTGATGATCGCGGTAAACAGTAGCCTGTGGGGATAACATGTGGGGTAATGTCGTCTTTTGGTAAGTGTCACGTTAGATGTTTGTAAGGTTGTAGTGGAAAGAGAGGCACTAACATCCCGCTGCTTCTCTTTAAGGCGTCCGTGAGGCGCAGGTCCTCCCTTTCGTCCTCCGGACCATTGTGCTGGTTCTCTGCACAATCTCCCTCTCGTTCTTCTGTGTTTCTACGAACTTGAGTCCACCTGGATAACCACGGTGCTTGCGCTGCCCTCCGTGTCGCGCTAATCGTGACGGCGGGAATTCATAAGGGCACAGGATTATACCGTCTACTTCCTTCTACTTCCTTCTACTTCCTTTCGTTTTTAGTGTGATTAGAAAAGTTGATTAATAATAATTGACTGTTATTTGTACGAGAACCAGTGTGTGTGTGTGCACACGCGCGTGTATGTGTGTGTGCTGCACCAGCTCTATCTGCTGTGATTCTTTTCTTTCTTTTGGTCAGCTGTGTTTATTGTTTAGATTTTGTTTCTGTAACTACTGTTGTGTTGTTGTGGACCTTGATTATTATATTTTTTTGGATAAACAAATTCAGCTGTTTATCTTGTTTTTCCCCAGGAACTGAGGTGACCAGGCGGGAGGACCTCCGAGTGCATTTGTGGTGGTGGTAGTGTTGCAGTGAGTGACACCTTTTGGAGTGCTTGCGTGTATGATCCAAGTGCACGGTGACGTGTGTGTGTGTGAGTAGAATTACGCTTTTGGAAAAGCCATTAAGTGGTCCTTCCGCCGGTAAGCTCAGCCTGGTTTTGGTTTTGTTTAATTTTTGTTTGACAAACTCCTCCTACCCTCGTGGGTAGAGGACTATGTCGGTGTGTGCCACTCATATTGCCCCCTTGTGAGCACCTGTTTTTCTGTGCCTTGACATTTGTGCATTGAGCGCTGTGCGCCTTTGTTTTAAAAGAAGATACTGGTTTTAACTATTTTTGTATGTCAATAAAATACCTTTTTGTAATTATTTGTACTCTTGTCTCTAACCTCCCTGACACACACGAACCTGTGTGACCTAATGCTAACCGCTGGGTTATTTAGATATTCCCTGATTTATTCAGGGTGGCGTAGTCGACAATTATCACCATAAGCAAAGTAACTTATTGAAATCCTGTACCGCTCCGCTTCGTCACATAAACATGGACTGTGTGTTCAGGGGGCGGGGTTTATGTACATTTTAGGGTTGATGTCACTCACCCGGGAGGAATGTCGTGTAGTCCATAACAGCCGTTTGTTGTAGTCCTTTTCTTTAAAAGCAAATATCTTCCTTTGCTTTGAACTTTGAGCGTTGTAACTTTGCAGATGTTGTTTATGCTCAAACAGCAACATTAGGCTACACACTAACTGAAGTTAGAAAAGTGAAATCATACTTTACCACCCCTTTAATAGTAGTGTGTCATGAGGTTAGAATAGTTGAGCACATGGTTAGCACGTGTGCTGACTCTGAGCGATTAGCACGCCAGCCCTTATTAAATGGTCAAATATGCAATTCTAATAAATAGCCTAATAAGAGTGTATGATGTCGTTTCAGATTTATGAGTTAATTTACTTGCACTTGTTTTAATCAATTTCATATGTCTTTATATGAAATGCATCAGACACGATGAATTGAACAGTGTTAGAGATGAGGCTAATATCCCAGCTGCAACAATTTAATAATGTAAAGGGTAAATACGGTATTAGTGAAAATGTTATATGGTTTCATTGGTTCCATACTTCTTTCAGGAGTACTATTTACACAGTTAAGGAAATGTTGAAATTAAAGTTGAAGTTACAATCTCCTCCCAAAAAAGTCAGTTGGTGCCTCAGTGATTACTTCACTCAGAGAAGCTGTCAATCAGAGATGTCAATCTTGACGTCACACTCCCATTTTTACAGGATCAATTAAATAACTATTAGGCCAAACTCCTTTAAAAAAAAAAACGAACACTTAATTACATCAGCGTGATAAAAACTACCTAAAAAGACAGAAAACATTGTTGGAAAAAAAATATTTGAAGTGTAGGCTAATTTGATTGATTAGTTTGCCTCATGTCCATTACATTGAGGGCGGGGTTTACGACGTTTACTGAGACCAACCACCTGAGTGCGATGCTTTGGCTTCACTCTTCAGGACTTGTGTGGCATGCTCAGCTCGAGTCCCCCAAGGAAGTACCGGTGTTGTGCCAAATTTCGACCCCCTGCCAAATTATTACCCCCCTCGTTGAAGTCAGTACCTGATTGCCTAATCTTAACCCCATCCCTAATCCTAACCCCTCCCCCACAACTAATCCTAAACCTAATGCTTGTAGCTCCTTTAGCTTCTTGTAGCAAGGTAAATTCGCTGTACTTTTACTTTTGTATAGGCTACTGATGGCGAAGTGAAGCTTTCTGAACCAGCGAAGCTTTCAACACAATTGTATCAGAAAAATGTTAGTTACTCGAAGCTTTTCAAATCAGAGCTCGACGAGGACCTCTGCTGCTGAAAGTGAGGGAAAGAGCCGAGTCGCAAAATGTTTCACAACTGACCAACGCATTAATCGTAGAAGCAAAAATGAACGAATGGATGAATAAAGTAATTGAATCAATATATTAAATACATGACAAGAATCTGTTCCATCGCATACACCTAGTGACTCAAAACAATAAAGAAAACATTTTGTATTCTGGGTGTGGACATTTTTCTGGTTTGTAAACAAATAAAACTCATAAATAGAGGAAGTAAATAAATGCAGGTACATGTGCATAATTCTGTCATTTTAGTGTGTCTGCGGTAATCGCAGCTGCTAACACACACCAGCTCTTGAAACCCCGCCCTCTGCAGTAGCTCATTTGCATTTAAAGGGCCAGGCACAAAACGGTGCGTTTTTGCAAACCCTCAAAAAGTGACAACTTTTTGAAGAATTTTCGGAGCCTGATAAAATCGGAATAAATACGCGTTTTATACTGCAAAATACGCTCTGTTACACTGCCCTTGCCGTCCAGAATAAAAGAGAACATCCCAATCGAGTGAAGGGATTTGTGGAAACTGTGATTCCTAATTATTGTGATCCAGCATTTCGGGATGAAAAGACAAACATGTCTTCTAATATCTTCAATTGTTGCGTATACCGAGCTGCAGCGGACGCATTTGTCAACAACTTTACTTGTACCCATTATTGCTTGCTGTCTCTTTAATACCGCGTGGTTAATATACATGTTGCTGCTGATTCGGCCAACATTTTTGACACGCACCAAACAAGACAAAATGTATCTTATCTAAAACATTACACACCGTTTCCAGGAAACATGTCGTTCAACCCGGAAACCGTAGCAAAATGTTGCGCACCGGTTTGAGTGAACGTGCCCCTGATTTGCTCATGTCACAGTGGGGGTAGGGTTTAGGGGTCGGGTCGGGTCAGGTCAGGTGAAGGGCATCACTAGGCTCGTTTGACTTCATGCAGCACTGTGGAAACCGATCGGCGGCTGATTTGAAGCAGTGCATGCCGGTTAGAAATTAAGCTTGTTTGAGATGAGCAAAATCTGCTGTGACGTAAGCCATCAAAGTACCGCGAGAGCGATTCGAGTGCAGCCGCAGGACTCAGAAAGCGCAGTTTCTCCGACTCACAAGCTCGGATGACAAAGAAGCTGTTCCACGATTGGCCGAATCCACCACGTGACAATGTGTGTTTGTGTTTATTCTCACACCTTCAGTTCCACTCCTGCTCACAAATCTGTTTTTTACAACAGTAAAATCTCTTTTCATGTAGTCTTGATGTTATATTGTGTCATGCTTATCAAAATAAAACTGATTAAAAAAGCGTAGACCCCACTACATTGATAGTAGCTATAGGCTTGTTGATCTTTATTATTGTACTAACAGACGCTGTATTAAGCAGTACGTGTAGGCCTACATAAAGTATTAAATGAAAATGTCTCTGAAAAGTATGTGTATTTTGACAAAATTGCATTTATTTCACTTCAACTGTGGTAAAGTATGCAAACACCACGTGAGCGGTCATTACGGGAAGCAGAAATCGTCCGAGTTCGTTTTACGTCCTGTAAACGATTGACTTATAAAGCTTATAAAGTTGTAGAATCCTTAAGACCTTTTCAAACTATACTTTGTATTATATTACATTTGCATTAAATTATAAGAAAATAGTTGCTGTGAGGGCGTTTTTAATACAGCAAAGTTTCTACATGTGAATTTAATGGGAGAGAGTCATTAACAAAGGACATAATATTAAGTATGAACATGAAGTAGATCATGCATCATAATGGTCAACTCAACATGAAGGTTTATGTTTGTTTTGAGATTCAGGGTTTTCACACTTTATGAGTATCATTATCGTTTAAATATTTTCATGACTTTTCTAGTCATTGTTAATGAAAGAGCTGTTAAATTAATTAGAAACTAGTTTACAACTACGTTTTTCATTTGTTCTGAAAGAAACTATACAACAAGTGAACTTCTAGGTATCCTGATAGTTTATTAGTCACATACTTCTAGCACATTTTTAGTTTATAAAAATACACTTTCAGTAAACTACTAGTTTAATAGTTTTATACTGCAAGTACTTGTATTCTTTTGGTGAACTAAACAACATATGCATATCTGGCTGTAAAATATGTGAAGAACTATGTTGTTTGCACATTTAAGCAAATTAACTTATTCTATTACACCCAAACATCTAAACAAATTGATGAATAAAATAGCATAATATGATCTGTTTAAAAAAAGCATGGTAGATACACACGCAACATAATATTGTCATAAAACAGGAGGTGAGACAGAGATGAAGTTAACAGGTCTTTATTCACAGATAGATCGTGCAGGAAAGAGATGAACATGAGCAGAAACACTTCACCGAGGAGTCTTTGTTTCTTTGCAGGATGGTTCGATGAGCAGACAGATGATGAACAGTCTGAAGGATCGACGGATGAAGGAAGACGAGGAAGGCAAGTATCACAGGTAAATACATCCTCATGCAGAGACTGACGAGACCAGACAACAGGTGTGTGTGTGTGTGTGTGTGTGTGTGTGTGTGAGTGGCAGGTTAATACTCCAGTGATTGTGAACGAGTGGACGTGTTGATGGCATGCTGGCTGAATCCGTCACAAATATCTTTTCCAGTAGTTTTAACATTAGTGCAGAGTCGATTCATGTTGTCTGACATGTTTGCATATTTGTGCACATGATCTGTGTGCTTGCATATTGCAGTAAGATGCTGTGTGAGAGTAGTAAAATACACTTCTTGGTCATAAAGAATGAGGTACTAAACTGCTACAAAAAGCATGATAGCATCATAAATAAATCTCTACAGAAAAACATGAAGCATTCGCTGTTCTATTGCTGATAATGTGCTTCTTTCATAAAATATATTTTGGCTACATGCTTTAAATGATTTAAATAGTTAAAAATGGTGATGTCGCTCTGGCATCTTCAGTCGGGTATGATTCATCGGAAACAGTCAACAACGGCATCCAAGCCTTATTAGTGTACGAGTCTTCAACATGATGCTCCTGTAAGAAAACACAGATTCACAGAAGATAAATTAAATGAACAAGACGGATGGTTTCCTTAAAAAAAAAAAAAAGTAACTGTATTTTAAATATTGGACGTTTCTTTAGAATATTCAGTCTTAAAAACTGTATTGCATTGTCATTGCACTGACATACACATCCACACATGTGATGACATGCAGATTCAACAACCAGTTTATACATTTAAAGCATTCAAAACTTGTATATTTACGAATACTGTTTTGCATTTGTGAAACATATTTAGCAAATATAAGGGCCATTTTTACTAAATGTCTTCATCTGGCATTAATAATGAACACGAAGGGATAAAATGATCTCCCAGTTCCAGCATGTCAAGCGAAAATAGGTTAAGACATGCTTATTTGGGCTTTAAATAATGGCTCAGATCCCAGTAAATTGACTACGGCAAACATTAGTAAATCCCCTAGCATGGGAAACGCCTAAAAAAACATTTGCAATAAGGTCAGCAGCAAAAATATCTGTGTCCGCTCCTGATAGCACACGTACATCACGGGGACGTCTATTTGATGTGCGTGTTTACATCTGGAAGATGTGATTTTTAGAGTGTTTGCTCATCTGCAATACGTCTATGTTTCCTGTCAGATGTCAAATAGACGTTTAGAAAATGTCTTTAAGATGTTTATGATTTAGAATGTATGTAAAACTGACATCTTAAAGACGTCTATCAGATGTTACTACACGGCTCTGTGGAATTCTTGATTCTGATCGCGCCATCCGGCGTTATGTTATTCCCCGATAACAACCCCTGAAAACAGAAACGCAGGCTCATCCGGGTTACTGAAGTCAGCAACTCTATACGCTTGCTAGAAACGTTTTTTCTTTGTGGAAGTTTTGCATTTGGTGAGCTAATAAAACATTAAAACTCAGTCGGATCAATATTTTGTCATCAAATTATGCCATCGAGTATCATTGACTCGCTCCATCTTGTTTCATACAAACGCAGCTGCTGCCATTTTGTGACTATTGTTTTGTACACTGTTGGATTATAAGATACAAACAGGTACGATTTTAAAACAGTTTAATCTGAAATCAATATCTCTTATCTCTATAAGTATTTATGTGGCCAAATCCTGTGTAATAAGTGTGGACTTAAAGTATACGACTGTATACCGTATCTCTTAAATGTCCATCTAGTTTGAACTTGCCGCCTGCTGGCAACTGCTCTCTCCGCAGAAGCTTTGCGTTTAAAGAGCTAATAAAAAATTTCAACTCAGATCAATATTTCATGTCTAATTATTTACTTATCTGGCAAGTAGCCGTGTAATAAGCGGGATAATGTACATCCAGCCGGTTGTTATCTCAGAATAAACCCCCTTCACAGGCTGATGCAAGACCCTCAACACCATGTTGGGAGTTTATTCTGAGATAACAACCGGCTGGATGTACATTATCCCTTACTTAGTAAACAGCAGGTGCTTTTCTTTTTTTTTTTTCTTTTTTTTTTTCAGCTTTTCAGATGAAGTGATCTTTAACAGACATCTTGCAGATGCGCATATGCTATCTTTTAATCGCTAATGTTTCACTACTTGGGCTTCCATCCAAACGTAAAGCGAATCTTTTCAAAGTTTGAAAAAAAGAAAGAAAAGTGAATTAGGTGCACTTCCATCAAATTGTTTGAGAGAATGACGGTGGTATTGGGGTCCGTGTACCTTGGGATAATTTGTTTTCTTGTTTTTGTCCTCTAAACGGAAAAACCAACAAACCGGTCATTTATCACATATTTCAACCCTCATGAACATAAATAAACACATTTTCAAACACTGGATAAATGACGTGAGATTTGTTTTTTATGTTCATAAGAAGGGTCATATATGTATCCCAAGGTACACGGACCTATTGGTAACCTAGTAACCAATAGTAAATAAAACACCATCAGCGGAAACAGACCATTAGTCACGTGGGTTTAATGCTTGCCATTTCAGAATTTAATCGGCAAATGCATTTCAGTTTCCCATTATTCACATGAACTCTTTTTTGCACAAGTCAAAAACCAGCTCAAGCACACGTACATTTGTTTTTCACACGAATTTAAGATTTTTTTCAGATATTTGCCGTTTCCATCACTCGTTTCTGATGCAATACTTCAAAATGTACATAAAAACAGGGTGATGGAAAAACAGGGTGATAGAAACATAACTACTGTCTCAGTAAATCCTGACAGTATTTTTTTAATGCCAAATGAGGGTTTGCGCTGCCGCACGCTGTTAGTAAATCTGGTCCATATTTTATTGTATACAAGTTAATTAGTTTATATCCTGATTATATTTAGAAATAGCTAAATCAGCTGTATGTATGTGATACTTGCAATCTGTCCTGCTTTTGTAGCTTTGTTACGGTGACAGTTGATCACACCAGCGGTGTGATTTAAAGCCGCAGAAACCAGCAGGAGAACACCAACACCAGCGCATATTACTGCTATAGACTGACTGGATTCTGTAACAGGAGAGACAGACATACATAATCACTAGACATCAAATCATAATCAACTTTACTGATATTTACCACTTTCTTCTATGATTATCAGTTGTATGATATTGTTTGAACTGATGGGTTTTTTTTAAAGAAAAGCAATTAAAAAAACATGGAATAAGTGAAAACTGAGTATATCATCAAAATGTTATTGAGTCAAAGCTCTTTTTTTCTATAAACAATATACACCGAAACTTAATTTTTTTGCAATAATGTATAATTTAAATTATTTAAATGATATACTCAACCAGTGACGGCAACACTGAAGCTCTTAAAGCTGCTGATGCTGATGTTGCTGCTGCGGCGACGACGGACGCTGATGCTGCTGCTGTTTATCTCCAGTTTATAGAGTCCAGTATCTGTGGTTCTGGTGTTCATGATGGTCAGAGATCCAGTCTGATGGTCCAGCTTCAGTCTGTTTCTGAATCGTCCGTCAGCATGTTCACACTCATCATCTGTGCAGGTCTTACTCTGATCTCCAGTGATTTCAGCGATGACAATGTCTTTAAAATACCACGTCATCAAATCACTTGGCTGTTTTATTACACCAGGATCTAAAATGACAGATTCCCCCTCCTTCACTGACTTTCTCTTCACTTCATCTCGTTCAGCAGCAGGAACACCTGGAACACACACCAACAGCTTATCTTTTTTTCATGGGGAAAGTGTGCAACAAGAAATAACTGGATATGTAAACATGAATTTCCTGAAAATCAGAATAAACAAAATGAAGAAATCTCATTATTAATATAACCACAAATATTTAAAAATTGATGTATTAGTTGATTATTGACACAAAAAAAATACAATTATAATATTCATCGCAAAATGCATTATTACATGGGATTTTTTGAATAAACTACATTTACTTTTGTCAAAAAATTTGGGGTGTTACAATTAATCGTTTCTACGATGCATCACGAGTAATAGACCATAATTGATTATAGCCTACTGACGTTTCTCTTCCATTATTTGTCGCGTACACGCTTCACGTTAAATCGCCATATATTATGACAACTCTAGGAGTGTTTGGCATGGTAAAGGATAAGACAATGTTGACATGGTCTTGGTGGAATCGATCTGCTATGTTGCTGTTGCTACAGACCAAGAACGGGACTTGCCAATTCATACACGACATGCAATGTATGAGTACAATATAATGTACATGAATTACCCGTAGCAGATCTATACAGGTGGAGCTGGGGAAGGTGGAGGGTTTCTGAAAGCGCACTGCACCGCTAATGCAAATGCTACCCATCACCCATGTATTTGAAGGTTGAGTTGAGCACACAAGCTCATTGGCTACTGACACAACAGTAACCAATCAACTGTACCCGATAGAGAATCATGTGATTACAAACAGATTCAGCCTGCGCAGAAACTCTAGGGGCCTTATTTTAACGATCTGAAACGCAAGTATCAAACGCAAAACGCAAGTAACTTTGTGGGCGGATCCCGGGCGCTGTTGCTATTATACCGGCGGGATAAATGACTCTTGCACCCAACGCAAATCTAAAATGGGTTGGTCTGAAGTAGCTTCATTATTCATAGGTGTGGTTTGGGCGTAACATGAAATAAACCAATCAGAGCGACATCTCACATTCCCTTTAAGAGCCGGCGCGCTTGTTCCATGGCGGATTGCCATTATAACGACAGATTTGCCAGGCGCGCGCCAGGAGCGGTTCACAGCCGAGGAGACCGACGTTCTCGTCAGGGCCGTAAAACACAGAGAAGTGACATTGGGGATGATGGGAGAAACCCACCCAAATTAGGTTCGGTTATATGGCTTATAATAATTTGGGTAAATGTGTAACCTAGATTTATGCCTATTTTTTCACATCTTCATGGACACAACAATGATTTCCTTCGTGTGTTAATATGTTTCCTTGTAATAATGTATGATTTGCAAAAATGAAAAAGAAACGGCTGCGTCTGTTTAGATTAGAGAATAAAAGTGTATGCGTGTTGTCCACACGCTACATAATGGCAAGCATGCACCCTTAAAATACCATATGATTATAACGCGCACCGCGCCACTGTCTTTAGACTAAGTTTTTCCTGGTCAGTGGCAGAATTTTTTTCTCAAACTGGAAAATATCACCAGCGAACGTTTGCGCCGGAACACGCTTCCTCTTTCCACCAAACCACCCCGTGAGCGCAAGTTCATTCCCTAATTTACAGACGTGCGTCTGTGGAGGGAAAAGTCAGCAGTGCGCGGGTGTAAAATAGGAATGATACATGCGTCGGTGTACAAAGTCAATTGCGCTGGGAGCAAGATAGGGTGTTTGGCACGGTAATTGATATTTTTTTATGTTTGTCATAGTAGTTTAAAAGTTTTTTTGTTATTTGCTATTTGAAACTTTGCCCGCCCTGTTTTATGACGGCCTACCCACTTGAACATTTCTGGCCCTCGCCCCTGGTTCTGTGCAACGAAGAAAAGTGTGAAATTTATACAATTACACTTTCACAGCAAAAAATTTTTAAAGGGGTGGTATAATAATACCCTTTTCATAATGTAAAATAAGTCTTTGATGTCCCCAGAGTGTGTATGTGAAGTTTAAGCTAAAAAATACACACAGATATTTTTATATAGCATGTTAAAATTGTCACTTTTTGAGGGTGAGCAAAAACGCACCGTTTTTGTGTCAGTCCCTTTAAATGCAAATGAGCTGCTGCTCCCGGCACAGAGGGCGGAGCTACAACAGCTTGTGTCCTGAAAATTTCAAAAACGTTTAGCCTTTTATGTTCAAACCGGAGTCAGACAAATATGGAGATGCTCAAGGAGAAGTGACAACATGTAGACAACATTTCTGAATGGTTAGTTGATGAATTTATGTATCTTATGTGTAGTTATCTTCTAGTCATTGATTAGCATATTCTGTCTTGATAATCTATAAATCGGGTCCCGGGGGCGGGGTTAATGTAAATTTTAGGGTTTGTGGTGTCATTAATCTGGGAGGAATGTCATGTAGTCCCTACCAGCCGTTTGTTGTAGTCCTTAAAAAGCAACTTCTTTAAAATAATATATCTCCCTTTTGAACTTTGCAGATGTTGTTTATGCACAAACAGCAACATTACACACTAACTAAAGTTAGAAAAGTGAAATCATAATCAACCACCCCTTTGAGTAAATGACCTATATACTTAAATACAAGTATAGAATAAATAGCCGTGATGGTCACAGATATCAATGATGATTATAATAAACATAGCCAGCTTTTAAACATTCATTTAATGACTCACCAAGGACAGAAACGCTGAAAGTCTTGTCACTGTCACTGCCGCCGCTGAAGATCAGTAGTTTATAGAGTCCAGCATCTGTGGTACTAATGTTTGTGATGGTCAGAGATCCAGTCTGATGATCCAGCTTCAGTCTGTTTCTGAATCTCTCATTATCATCATGACATTGATTATCTGCACAGATCTTACAGGGATCTCCATTAATTTGAGCTACACAAGTGTTATTAAAATACCATTTAATTCTCTCTTGTTGGGTTTGTTTAATGTGTAGAGTGACTGAATCTCCCTCCATCACAGAGACTGACACTCTGTCTGTATCATCAGCACCACACACACCTGGAGAAGAAATTCAAAATTATAAATCACATAATAATAAATTACGCCGATCATGCAGCTCAGAAATCAAAGGTCGTCAGGCCGTTCTATTCATTAAAACGGGACAACTGAAGCAATATGGTATTTAGGCCAACCATTATATAAAACAGCGATCACAACAGTTTTGTATCTTTAAATTATATTGAGCTATTTGTTTCTTCTTTTAACAATGCCAGTTTTAGGCTACATCCAGTTTCCTTAGGCCTAGTTAAATTGTGATATTAACGTAGCTTAAAACGTTCGATAGAAAAAAAAGAAAGACCAAAAAATAAAAATAAAATTTAGTCTGGAACTAGGTTAAGCCTTGTGAAACCGGGCAATAATATGGGAAATAATTATAATGTGAATATTATTGCCTCTGGATCGGAAGCGAGATAAACATTTTAACAAATAGTCGAGTCTACGTCTTACCATGCACGAGTAAAACACTCGCTATGTGCAAAATGAAGAACTTCATTCCTCTGAAAATGAATAAATGTTCAGTGGAATATCAATTGTTCGTTAAAAAAATGCTGTTTTCTGTTCTTGCGCAGACGGCTTTTGCTGCATTAGCTGAATCCCCGATCTGATCCAGATTCCTCTGAAGCTACAAAAACTGATCCTCCACGCCTATCGATTGGTGATATTTGCAGCTTGTTCTGAAATATGTGGGGGTTGTTGTTGTTGTTGGGGAATCGAGGATGCTTCTATAAAAAAGGCTGCATCCTAAGTGAGGTTGTGTCCTTCCTAGTCCAGTCCTTGGGATGCTGTAAGCTGGTGTCCTTCTTAGCACTGAACGCTAGATGACGTCTCGGCGCTGTTGTCCTCGGACTGCTGTGACGTATGGTCTGATGTTCTGCAGGTGGATAGTTAGGCTATACTTAGCACTAATGGAAAAGCTATTAAGACTGTTCATTTGTGTACTGTCTTCAAAATATTTGATTGATATATAGGTCTTGTATTTTTGTGATTTAATATATATATATATATATTTTATTGTTGTTTAAAAATATATATATATATATATAAATTAATATATTATTTTTTTTATTTTTTTTACAAATCCCTGAAAAAATGAAACCCTCAAGTACATGTGATCGATATCATGGTCAAATCTGTGGCACAGGCTTTTGTGAGGAGTTTTATTGCAATATTGCTTTGGCACTTACATTATTTTTCTTACAACATTTACATATTTACAATGTGCACCAAAACAAAAAAGACAAATCCAAAAGGGAATCAGAGAAGAAAAAAAAAATTCTTTTCGGGAAATATAACAAATATTTGTTCACAATTTCAGATAAAAACACTATTCTACAATGACAATATATATTAAAAAACAATGAAGGATATAAAATAAATGTTGTCATTGTTTTATCAAGTATGTTTTTTCTGTAGAAATTGTGCTGTAAAATTCCTCCAGAAAAACATGATAAACAGTATTTATCCAGCTTAACATAAGAGTAAAAATATTTAACACCTGTGTCATTAATAATTCCATTTAGACATGGAATTTTATAAATACTCTCAGCAAATTGTTTCAACAACTAATAAATCAATGAACTTCCAATTAGTTGTATAAACGAGCATTTCAAGGCCGCTGTCAATCTAACTTGTTCTCTATGAAGGGATGTACGGTACAAGAATAGCAACACTCAATTTGGTCATAATACAATCTTTGTAAAGCTAAGAAAGTGATAAGAGGGTGTACACAGACTAGACAAATAACAAACATGATGTTATAGGGATGTCTATTTGGCAGCTTCAGTTGGATTAGAGGATATCCCATTGGCAGCGTTCCCCATTAGAGGCTCAGTCTGATTAGGGGACGTCCCATTGGTAGCGTTCTTCTTTGGAGGGTCAGTCTGATTAGGAGACGTCCCATTGGCAGCGTTCTTCATTAGAGGATCAGTCTGATGAGGAGACGTCCCATTGGTAGCATTCTTCATTAGAGGATCAGTCTGATTAGGGGACGTCCCATGGGCAGCTTTCTTAATTGGAGGGTCAGTCTGATTAGGGGACGTCCCATTGGTAGCATTCTTCATTGGAGGGTCAGACTTATGAGGAGACGTCCCATTGGCAGCGTTCCCCATTAGAGGCTCAGTCTGATTAGGGGACCTCCCATGGGCAGCTTTCTTCATTGGAGGGTCAGTCTTATTAGGGGACGTCCAATTGGCAGCGTTCCCCATTAGAAGCTCAGTCTGATGAGGAGACGTCCCATTGGCAGCGTTCTTCATTGGAGGGTCAGTCTGATTAGGGGACCTCCCATTGGCAGCGCTCCCCATTAGAGGCTCAGTCTGTTCAGGGGTTGAGTCCTCTACATGATTCTCCTGTAAGAAAACACAGATTCACAGAAGGTAAAAGAAATGAACAGGGTTAATGATTCAGTTACACTAACACAAAAATACAAGAGAAATACAAGAGACTAAATAATCCTACTATCGTAAATGGCTTGTTATAATAAGACACCTACTTTCTAAATAAAGTTGCAAGATCTTTTTGCTTTATATTTTTTATTATTTAGTTTATTTGGGTGTAATTTGTGCCTCACCTGTGAACCTCAGCTTACATAGCAATAAAAATAAAGGACAAAAAAAAAATGTACAGTGTACATTTATGTTACACAGAAAGTGGTGTAATTTACACAGAATGTTAATATATTAATATATGAATATAAATAATATAATATTAAAAAAAAAGTTATATAACTGTTCTTAGTTATGTACAAATTCTTAAATAGTCAGTTATTATTATTGTTATAGTTATTTTTTCTGCAGCCACAACATTGGCAGTGTTACAGACACACCATATACTGATATCACAGATCTGAATCTGTAGTAAATTTACAGTTTTTAGCAGGCCGACAGATTTACTGCACACATAATCTCACCTGATTACGCTGGTCCTGCATCTTGATGTCTGTTTAAACAACAACAAACTCAATTAAACATATTACTTACGTTAGTTAGAATAAAAATAAATTTTCACAAATTTGAACAAGTCTTTCCCCAAAATCATATGATAAAACTATGATATTTTCAATCTTGTTAAGTCATATGTATGAAATACTCACCCTTGTGTCTTGCTTGACGCTTGCAATAGTAAATCACACCACCAATTACAGCTGCAGCCACCAGTAGAACACCAATACATATTCCTGCAGCAGCAGCTGGAGACAGACCTGAGTCTGAAACATCTGGAGACAGACCTGAGTCTGAAACATCTGGAGACAGACCTGAGTCTGAAACATCTGGAGACAGACCTGAGTCTGAAACATCTGGAGACAGACCTGAGTCTGAAACATCTGGAGACAGACCTGAGTCTGAAACATCTGGAGACAGACCTGAATCTGAAACAACTGGAGACAGACCTGAATCTGAAACAGATAAATCTAGGCAGTCAGTCATTATGACTGAAGAGTGAATGATAATACATCCGATATTTATCAATATCTTTGAGTCATATTTACACTTTTCTACATTGACTATCAGATGCATGATACTAATTTAACTAATAAATGGCTCCATCTAGTGTAATTTTAAAGAACGACAGTATCACAACAGCACTGCTGACTCAATAGAAAACAGTTGCACCAGAGAATGTCTAATAAGGGGAGAAGTTTACACTCTCGCTACACTTCCGGCTTCTGACTGGTTGCAATTCCACTCTGATTCCATATGAGGGCGCTCACAGGACGAGTGCAGAATGAATGGAGGTCTATGGAGCTATACCCTCAAAATCCACTTTTCTCAAGATATAATTTTTTGTCTAGTAATTTGAATGTTGTATTCGAAAGGAGATACAAAAAAATTGCACATTGCTGGGTGTTAGATTTTTTAGAGTCACTTATTTGCTTTAAAAAGTCTTTCAAAATGTCAATGACGTCATACACATCGTACGAGCAGAGATACTGCTTTACGGCAATCCTTCAGTCACTTTGGTGCTTCGCGCTCTGCACTTTCTTTTCTCTCGAGGCATCGACAGCACAGCTGACACAAACACACGTGCTAGAAAAGATTTTGTTGCCACGATGCCATCAAGCGGTATCTCTGGTCGTAACCAGTCCTTCACTGACCAATCAGCGTTCATTAGCAGAATGCTGGCGTGTTATGGGCAACAACAACTCAACCTGTAAGAAATCGAAAGGACATATGTACTCGTTCATTCAACTTTCGACCTATAACCCATGTTGAACTTGCAAAACCTACAATCAAATCTGAGATTTCTCAACGGCAATCGGGTGAAAGGGACAAATTTAGCCGTCTAGGTCCATAGACTCCCATTCATTTTGCACTCATGGCGATCGCCCCCAGTGGAACTCTGGTGGAACTACAACCAAATTAATAGGGAGTGGGCAGGCTCTCCGTAGACGGGCTCTGGTTGCACTGTGTTTATGCATTTTTCCTGTTGATAACTTAGAATCTAAAAATGGCAAAATTCATAATGTCACAAATAATGCAATGTGGAGTCAGCGCACAGTCTTGCGGGGGGCGCACCGATATATAGCTGCCTGTCAGGAGTCTGTGTTTCTTACTAGTGTCATGTCTTTTATTTTGAATCTTGTTTTATTTTTGTATTGTTCATGATTTCACTTCCTTTTGTAGATTTTTTGCCATGTCTTCAGTTTTCCTGTGGAATATTGGCTACTAAAGTGACATTCTCGATTCTCCCTCCACAGACTGGTTCTTTCTCGCTGAAGAAGAAAAAAACCCCTACATGACAGAACTGAGGAAATTAAAATGATTAAACTAGATCTGTCTCCTTTTTAATCTTTAATCTAAAAAAAGTTCTGTTTTAAACAGTTTTTGTGCCTAACATAGCCTATTTGAATACTTATTTCACATCAAATACTAATCTAAGAGAAGCTGAGCAGAGATTTTATGATGAGAAACTCTTTACCAGAACACAACAATTTTATAAATCAAAACTAAAAGCTCATTAGTGGTAATGATTCAATTTTAAATCAAAATTAACGTATGTAGTTTCATCTACAAATACCACTTTAACAGTAAATGTGTTTAAGAAATCCTTTACATTATGTGAATTATTATACAGGTACACAGAAAAAAATACACAATAATGATGTGATTTAAATATTATTCATGCTTTTAAACATTTATTAAATCACTCACCGGTGACAATAACGTTAAAGATCTTTGGACTTCTGCTGCTGCTGCTGCTGCTGTTGATCCATAGTTTATAGAGTCCAGCATCTGTGTTTGTGATGTTTGTGATGGTCAGAGATCCAGTCTGATGATCCAGCTTCAGTCTGTCTCTGAATCTCTCAGTACACTTGACATCTGTACAGATTTTACGCTGATCTCCACTGATCTGAGCTAAGCGAGTGCTATTAAAATACCATTTAATATCTTCTTGTTGGTTTGTTATAACACTAGTGTTTAGAGTGACTGAATCTCCCTCCAACACTGGCACTTCATCTGTACCAACAGCTAACACACCTGAAGAAATGAAAAGTTCATTATAAATCATTTTTTGGTTAATGTAGCACATGAAAACTACAGCAGATGAACATCATTGATTTACACATTCACTCATCAGACAAACATGAATGAGTTTAATGGAACATTATACAACACATCCTGATTTAAATTTTCTATATGTTTGTGAATTCATGCAACCAACTATTTTAAAAGCCTCACGAATATTACCCGTTATGAATATTACAGATGAACAGCAGGTCAGAATAAGTTCAAACAATTTATTAACCATGTAATTCCAGCTTTAACCAGCTACAGCTTACCAGCCTAGGCTGTTTTTAGTTTTTTATTAGTTTTAGGGGTTTTTTTTTCCAGCAGAGGTAGTTGGGACTATTACTTTGAAAATTGTCAGTGCACTGCACAATAACAATTCTGCACATCCGAGGACGAGGAGAACAAACCGTTCAGCAGTCGACGGTAAAAGTAGCTGATAAGTGCTGTCTGTCATAATCAACTTTAGGTTTAGAGTGTTTTTTGTTTTTATTCTGTGAGTGTGCAACAGAGAGCCATACGTATGAGTTTAATGCATTTTTTTGTACCCTTGATTTATTATTCCTCTTTTCGGGTAACGTTATTTGGCCTGGAGTCGGTACACATGAATGTTTGATGTACAATACAACTTATTAAAAATAATCAGTCCAATTTTGGCCATAGGACGGGGTCCGCTACAAACTGAGCATGGATCACTTAAAAAATATATTTATATAACGTTATATAGGCTACATATATATATACTTGTGACCATTTTGGCACTAGGCCTATTCATCAATGAACTGCGTCATAACTTTAAAAGTTGTCACATTTTGTCGTTTTATTGTTTAAAAGAGGAGATTTTACTACAACGTCGTACAATGGTAAAAAGCAAAACACACTGATAGCAAAATACAAATAATAAATGCTTATCTGTCGAATATAAAGTTTTTTAGAGCTATAACTTTAACCCGGAAGAGCTGATCAAAATTTCTTACCACTGTGGATCAATAACACCGCTGAGAGAGAAAACAGACAGACGTTCATTTTCACCGAGAATTACCATCCAATAATATATAATAGCTACCGATTGGATCGTTCATCTGCAGTACGAGACAAAATCAAAAAGATATCTTTAGCAGATATCGTCTTTAGCGAGCTCAGGTGTGCCCCACCCATACATGCTAGTGGGTCTGACTGATGATGCTATTCTATATCGCGCTAGTTAAGTTGTGCTCCTGGGACTCAGAGATAGATTTTGTCCACTGTTTTGGAAAATATATTTTAGTGAATTTCTTTGACACCAAACACGTCCCCCCGTTTTATGTCTGGATGTCATGTAAAGAGTAGTACAGGGCGTTCCACCACAACAACACATCTGGCCAATTCCACCGAATGTGTCATTTGCTTGTTGTATAGCTCTTAAAAATCTTGAATTTAAATATTTTGTCAACATTGAATCTAATACTACTCATATTTAACTATTCAACAATGTGCATTGGTCAATCAGGTAACTTTTCTTTCTTTTTTTATTTTGCAAGGTTTCTAAGCAGAAGATGGAGGCATGTTTCTAGCTGCTACCAAAACATATGCCAGTTGTGTTAAAAAGCATATTTAAAAGCATGTCAATTAATTCATTTAATTCAAATCATTCACTAAAAAAAGTGTTTATTTTAAAGGAATGGCTGGTTATATGTTTAAATAATTGATATGTGATAATTGATTCTGACTAAAGATTTTGGGTTTGTCAGGCTCACTTTCCCTTGCATCATGTGCTAAGCCATGGTTGGGTAAGCCATGTTTTTTTTTTTTTTTTTTTTGCCAACTGCGCATACATAGTATTGCTTTTCTCCATCTTTTTCAAAAAATAAGAAAGACAAAGTTTAAGTCACTTTGTGGTGGACTGGCTCTCTGTAAGCAGCATTGGCATTTACGATGTAATCCTAATCCTAATTAAATGTCTACAATTTAAGTAATTTAAACTGTAAAAACTAATATTCACACTATTAAATCATCAAAACAGAGGACTCTACTCACTCCTGTTATTTTTAGTAACATGACTGAAAGTAACAAGATTTAGCTTTTAAGCAAACAGTTATCCATGTCTCAAGCTTTTCAGAGGAGGGGATGTGTGAGGGAGGGTAACAGGACTGGGTGAAAACCTGGGGACACTACTAACGTGTATTTATACAACATGTAGATTTCTTATGGATTATTTTCAAAGCATATATGGTATATGGAGTCATACAACAATGGAAATAAAAAGATTTCTGAAAGATTTTAATGATATTTCATGATAAAGTTTAGATCCTGTAGATAGCAGGGACATATAGCCTAACACATGCTAGTGTTCTCTGTAGTTTTTATTAATGGTTTAAATTATACATTTTAAATGTACTGTTAGATTAATGTTCAGGACATTTAGCTTAATACAATTTATTTAAGAGTTCATTTTCATGCATATTTCATGGCATGGACTTCTTGTTTGTCATAAATCAACATCTCAGGAAAATGTTGTGGGGTTTCTAATCAAAATATGACTTTATGTTACAAAACAGGGCATTGATTTCATACATGTGTTGTCAACTGTAGAGGACATCAGGACTTAACTCATGTTTATCAGAAATTTTAGGAGACACAAGTGAATAGGGAAAGCAATTATATATCAATATTCCTATGAAATATTAGATATTATTATGCAAATATTGCCAAATATTAATCCTATTATTACACTTTTTTTCATTACATGAGTACACATGAAAATTAGATACAGTGTACACACTGTAAAAAATGTGGCTGCGATTAGTTAAAATTTGTTGAGATAACTTAAATATCCAACTTAACCAAACTAAACTTAAGTTAACTAAACTTAATATTTTAAGTCAAGCTTGAACACATACTTTTTAAAGTTGAAACAATGTTGGATTTTAAGTTGTGCTAAATAATCGCAGCAATTTTTTTTACAGTGCAGATACATTGTATTGAATGAGACAATCCATTTAGCCATCAATTCATTCTGGTATATACATATATACATGCATACATACACAACCAGACAAAAGTTTTAGATCTGTAAGATTTGTTATGTTTTTAAAAGAAGTCTCTTCTGGGGCCTCATTTATAACCGGTGCGTACGCACAAAACAGGCCCTGAAAGAGGCGTACGCCACTTCCTACGCATAAGTTGTGATTTATAAAAACAAACTTGACGGGAAAATGTGCGCACCTGCACGCAAACTCTGACCCATGCGTACGAACGTTTTGGAGACGGAGCAGTTTGGCGACACCAATGGTGAGCTGGAGTTAAATGTCTTTTTGGTGACTTTTTTAGACAGAAAATCGAAATTAAATTATACATATACAGAAAGATAATTCAAATATAATTTCACTCACCAAGCCTATCACTTGAAGCAAATATCCATATCTTAAATGTCCGCGCCAGCGAGCGCGTTGGGCCGTTTAGTGAAACTGACGCATATCTAACGGCAGATGAAGTAAAACTGTAAATCTTTATTATGAGTCCTAATCATAAATAGGCTACAGTGCATGTTCACAATTATAGTTTAAATAAAATAATGATTTAAAATATGTTTTACTTCCGATATAAACATTTAGATTAAATTTGCCATTCTCATTAATGGAGTTAAACACTTAAACTAGCCTACATGAAATTTACTGAAAAGTTAATATATATTTGGCCTATATATATAAATAGCCTATAAATATTTGTTGTGGATGCAATGCTTTTGAACACTTTTCCTTTGGCATGTTGTGTTTTAATGTTTTAACTACAGAGATAATTGCTTATCATGATAATAGCAGATTGTGCAAATATAATGCACAACAAAGGTCTATCTATGTTTCCATTAAAAATATAAATCAATTAAAAATACTATTTGGTCAGTGGAAAAGATTGAGAAAAACTTTCTCTGAAATGTATTTTACACTATTTGATTTATTTATTCAAAAACAAGGCAAGGATAGGCTACTAAATTATTTTTATTAATGTAATGTGACGGCACATCCGTATTTCATATTTTCCTCATGTCTTGTACAGTTAAACATGTTATCACGTGGATGAAAAATCATATGCAAATGATATGCAGATGAGGATATGCATAGTAAAACTAGGCGTTGTAAGCTCCATATATGGTTATTTCGGGGAGGAGACGCATGTGCGCACAATCTTCTGCTGAGTGGGATTTATAAAGTGAATCCTGCGCAGTTTCTGGCGTACGCACGCTTTTATAAGTCTGAATATTTTTTTGCGCACACAATTTCTGGCTTTTGGGCGCACGTACACTTTTAGTAAGGATCCTACGCACAGTTTTATAAATGAGGCCCCTGGTCACCAAGGTGGCCTTTATTTGATTAAAAATAAAAATCATATATATATATATATATATATATATATATATATATATATATATATATATATATACATTTATTTTTTATTTTTTTTAGCAAATAAATGCAGACTTGGGGCCACAAAACGGGGCTGAAAACATGCGTACGCCAGTTCCTGCGCAAAAGGTGGGATTTTTAAAGAAAAACTTGACGTGAAAATATGCGCACCTCCACGCAAACTCTGACCCATGCGTACGCACATTTTGGAGACAGAGCAGTTTGGCGACACCGATGGTGAGCTGGAGTTTAATGTCTTTTTGGTCACTTTTAGACAGAAAATCGAAATAAAATTATACAGAAAGATAATAGCTGCAAACATAATTTCACTCACCAAGCCTATCACTTGAAGGAAATATCCACACCTTGAATGTCCGCGCCAGCAAGCGCGTTGGGCCGTTAGTGAAACTGACGCATATCTAACGGCAGATGAAGTAAAACTGTAAATCTTCATTATGAGTCCTATAAATAGGCTACATTGCGTGTTCACAATAACAGTTTAAATAAAATAATGATTTAAACTATGTTTTACTTCTAAACATTTAGGCTAGATTAAATATGCCATTCTCATTAATGGAGTTAAACACTTAAACTACATGACATTTAGCCTACTGAAAAGTTAGGCTAATATATATTCAATAAATAGCCTAAATATTTGTTGTGGATGCAATGCTTTTGAACGCTTTTCCTTTAGCATGGCCCTTACAAGGTCTAGGCCTATCTGTTTGCATTAAAAATATAAATCAATTAAAAATACTATTTGGCCAGTGGAATGTAATTTAATGTGACGGTACATCCGTATTTCATATTTTCCGAATGTCTTGTACCGTTAAACATGTTATCACGTGGATGAATAATCATATGCAAACGATATGCAGATGAGGATATGCATAGTAAGACTAGGCGTTGTAAGCTCCATATATGGTTATTTCGGGGAGGAGACGCACGTGCGCACAATCTTCCGCTGAGTGGCATTTATAAAGTGAATCCTGCGCAGGTTCTGGCGTACGCACGGTTTTATAAGTCCGAATATTTTTTGGCGTACGTCATTTTTGGCTTTTGGGCGCACGTACACTTTTAGTAAGTATCCTACGCACAGTTTTATAAATGAGGCCCCTGGTGTCCACTACAGTGTTATGCCCTAAAACATGTAATGACATGAAAAAATAAAAAAATAAAAAAACTTTTTTTTCTGGGTCTCAGGAGGTTATGTTTGTTAAATGCTATTTGTGTAAATGTAATTGACACAAATTGTAGTATGTGTCCTTTAAAATTATTGTCTTTTTATTATGTTTATTATTGCTGTCATAGTGATAGCAGCACATTAATTAAGATGACAACATTTGAAGTAAGATTAGAATAAACCAACATCAGTAATGTGGCAAAAAAAGCTGTTTCACCTCATTTACACAGACATTACTCCGGAAGTACTGTAAGCTTAATCTTAATCAAATTATATGACAAATAATTTAAATTTACTGTACAACTGTAAACTCTAAATATTTATGTTTTAATTTCTTAATTTACAGATGTTAAGCCATCAAGCATTTATTTTGACTGAAAACTGCAGGGTGTCATGACTCCCGCCTGTTTCAGCCAGAGACTGTTGCTGCGTCCCAATCCAGAGGCAGCATCCTTCGTAGGCTGATGGCGTCACAACAGAGCTAGGAAGGCGAAATGCGACCTTCAAATGTATCCTTCATTTCCTGTGAAATGAAGGATACAACAGATGGATCCTTCGCGGCCCAGCCTACCCCACAATTCAGTGCACACCGGAGATGAGACAATAGGATTCCTTGAGAGAAATTGCTCAATTACACTTTTAAATGTAAGTATTGTGTTTCAAATTACTCAAATATGTAATTATATATCTAATATACAAATGTAAAAATATATATTTTAAAGTGGTTCAAATGTTGACGCATATCTGACTAAAATGCGATTATATATAATTTATTTATAATATACCGAAATGGATCATAGTGTAGCCGAGTCCCAAATAGACGCCTGGTCTGTTTTTTAGTTTCGGGTTGTATTTAATCTTCTAAAACCCGTCAGATCTTACCCGTCAGGTTCTATGGTGCAGATTGCGCACACAAGAGAGCCCTGAATCTGTCAGCGCAAGCAAGGCAGGCAGAGTTAGCGAAGGCCAGAGAGGGAGAAGTGGAGGAGGAATTCGCCCATGAACTTGTAGTTGAGGATCGCGGTGAGATATGACATAGCCAGCTGATTATGATTTATACAAGGGTAAATTTAAATCTTTAACAATATCTAGAGAATCTATAAAGTCAAAACACATTTAAATCAAACTCAATGTTGTCCAGATACACCAGCATCAAAATAATAAAAACGCATTATATCCAAAATATTCTTGTGGATGGGATTCAAGTTTTCAGCTATTTTTCTATAAACTGATTTATTTAGTAATGGATATCTCATTGTCTGCCCCCTAGACATTTGCTTTTAGAGACCATATTGATGTATTATGTTCCCTTCAGTTTACTCAATTTACATTGATAACACCTGTAGAAACCCTGACATGATACAAGGTTGGTGGAATATGTAATTATCTGGATGAATTTAAATATTATTAGGCTTTCACAGATACAAACAATGGGACAGACTGCAGCAAGACTGCTTTTAAAGGTACAATATGTAGAATTTTTCGCCGCCAGGGGTCGCTAACCTCTTACAATAACATAAGGCGTATATTAATGATGCAAAGCATTAAGCGGAATTATGGATCTTGTCGTCAAGCTGATGGATCTTTTATGGATGAGTGAATACATTGATGTTTTTAACATGACTGTGGTATGAAACAGGGCGTGAGTGCTAATGAGAGACGTAGCCTATACCAGCGCTACACGCAACGTCCCGCGCGGATATAAAGGAATATGGACATTTTATTCTACCGAACTACACGCAAGTGCTGAATTACTACTCACACAGGTCAGTTTATTAGACGAATGAAACTTGTGAGGTAACGCAGCGCTGTTTCACTCGCTCTAACAGTTACACTATCACACTAAACAGCGTTTGAGTGTGTTAAATGTTATTAGTTAGGTTGTTTGTTGGCTATATGAGACTAGCAGTTAGCTAGATCAACATTAGAATAACATACAGATCATATTCTAACATTTCATCATGTTGAACTAAATAACATTGATTCAATGGTAAATGGACTGCATTTATATAGCGCTTTCACAGACCCAATGGCCACCAAAGCGCTTTACATATTGCCTCACATTCACCCATTCACACACCGACGGCGGTGTCAGCCATACATGGCGCCATCCAGCTCATCGGGAGCAGCTGGTGTTTGGTGTCTTGCTCATGGACACCTCGACACTTGGTCAGATGGAACCGGGGATTGAACCACCAACCTTTCGGTTTGTAGACAACCTACATGAACCACTGAGCCACTGCCACTGCCACTGCCGATTAGTTGTATGTACATTTGCTCAAGTGTCTAAAAGTACATGCAACAATCCAACACTTGGTGAATTCTGCTTCACAATGATAGGAAGAGCCGACATCGAAGGATCAAAAGTCTTTGACTGTTAAGTTGAAGTTAGTTGCGGAGCTCTCGGCATCTCGAAAGATGTTGATCTTCGTTTTAGTCCTCTTTTTGTCTCAAAGTCTGCTTGCCATGGTCCATAATGTTTGAACAAAACAACAACAGCGTGAGCGTCCTGCTAGGCATAACACAGTTGTCCACGTCTGTCGCCATGGTTACTATGGCAGTACGAGCGGAAACAGAGGGTAACGCGGATATGACGCCATTGACTGGCGACTCACACGCCCCGTTTCCTTGGTTAAAATCGCAATTTTCTCACGATTTACAAATAGTTGGAAACATTTGGGATATTGTAAGTAATCAACTAAACAAAATATAAAACATTGGCCCAGTGCTTTTGGGATAGTTTACTGCTAAAATTCGACATATTGTACCTTTAAGCTACTCTGTTTGACAGACAATATTACTGATTAACTAATAAAGTTATATTTGCTATAACATATTGTAATTGAGAGTCTGGCCTAATGGCCGTTTAACCGGTTGTTCATTAAGAAAGAGTTTTAGGTAGAGAAGAAGAGGAGAATCCAAGAGCAGAATCTATTGTAGTTTATCAATCATTTTTGATGGGTAAGATGACCTCTGAACTGTGAATCTTCTTTGGCTGTTTTACATGCATAAGTTTTGATGGATTGATTCAGCACTTTATTACACTGTAAAGCAGGTTTATTTAGAGAGGAAGTCAGACTGAGGTTCATAAAAAAGGACAGGAAGAAGCTTTTTACCTACAAACTAAACCCACATTGGACAATGTGCCACTTTTCTGCAAAGCTGTTTGTCCATCCAACCGATCAAACTACATTTCTGAAGAAAAACGACCGCAGCAGTTTCAGTCTGACTCAATAGATGAGCTGCTAGAATCACACTAGAAGTAAGGAGTTAGACTGGTAATGTTATGATAATAGATGGCTTTAACTTTTTAGTTTTTCTATGTACACATTATATATGGATATTCAATTGAATTATAAAATCAGTAAGATTTTAAGACGGTAAGTAAGTGTGGTGTATGGAGGGTGGGCGGTGTGTAGGGGGTGGTGTGTGGAGGTGAAGGGGGGAGGGGGTGGTGTGTGGAGGGGCAGGGTGTCTAACTGTTGTGGGAGGCTTCACACCTGGTCGAGTGCTTTCAGCAGATAGTCTTGTTAGATCAGACACTAAACGGTGGAAGAAAATGTTTCATATATTTGTTTTGTTCTGTTTGTGCTGGAGGTGTCCAACTGGTAAGTTTTAAAAGTATTTTATGTATTAATATCTTACATTTGTTTAAGAATAAAGTGACAAACTGCTATGGCTTAGATTAGACTATTTACACTTGTTATCGCAGATCAAATCAAAGATTTTATTTAGAGATATACTTTGGATTCAGGCCTCTGGTTGTCAGGGAATTTTAAATTGTAAGTTTCATTTCTGGAAAAGGCATGGGTGTCACACTACTGCAAGGATGAAGACACAGAGAATGACGTTAACAGGTTTTATTTAGACACGGTATGCAACTCCTGAATACAGGAAGGGCTTCGAGATCCACACAGGGGAACGCAAGTTGAATACTGGAACTGATGTAGTTTTGTAACTTGGAATGGAAGCTGGGAATGGATACTGTCTCTGAGATATATGGAATTTCAGACCACTGGATAGTTTAGACCAGGATCTCTTCCTGGTTAGAGATCCGGGAAGTATACTGGAATACACGAAGAGGCGGTTTTGGAGAATCCTGGTCCCGGATAGGTTGGTATAGGTAGGATAGGTATCCCGAATACTTGCGAAGGGTATCCTGGAACCAGACAGAAGTGTTAGGAACCGGGGAGTCACTGGCGTCAAACGACGAGACCTGACAATGAGCTGTAGGCTGACTGGGGTTTATATGCAGAGCTGGTGTGGTAAATTAAGTGATGAGGTGCAGGTGTAGTAACTCAGAACTCCGGTGATTGCGATCGGGACCAGGTGTGTTGGGTTGAAGCTGGTTGGGGTGTGTCGTTGGGTGAATCCGTGACAATGGGAATGTATTCAAATGTTACAAGTCATGTAGAATAATGGAAATGTCAAATGAAGAAACTCGGAACAGTGGAGGCTCAGAAATGAAATCCTCAATTGTGCCGCTTTTAAAACTCATGCCCTTTTGGGTGATTTTAAATATATTAATCTCATACAAAATGGACAAATGGAAATTCATGCCCAGCTACCATTTAAAAATTATTTAAAAATACTTCTACAGTAATCATGAATGACAACAAATATAGTACAAATGAATTTGTCAAGACACAATTCATATTTAGCCTACTTTCAAACTGGAACTGATTTCAACCTTTGCAAACCATTAGTAGCCTTAATCAGATTAATTATAAATAAATATAATAATATATATCAAACATTTTAATGGTGTTTTTATTATGTGACTAACAACTATGATAATAACAAAGTACAGAAACAACATGTTTATTTTGGGACGGTTGACATTCACTTTAGGACGGTTCAAATTGTTTTTCAGGACGGTTCCAGGACGGAGGTGAAAAAAGTTAGTCTGGAGCCCTGCTTAATCTGTTAAAACCTGTTTCTGTTTGTTCTCCAGACGTGTTTGGTGATGGTGAAGTGAAGTCAGTGTCAGTGATGGATGGAGATTCGGTACTTCTACACTCTGGTGTCACTGAAATACATGAAGATGACGACATACTGTGGAAATTTGGAACTGAAAACTCTCTCATAGCTAAAATCAATAGAGAGAAACAAATCTTCTCCACATCTGATGTTCCTGATGGGAGATTCAGAGACAGACTGAAGCTGGACAATCAAACTGGATCTCTGACCATCACACACACCAGAACCTCAGACTCTGGAGAATATACACTTGATATATTTGGAGCTGATCATTCATCAAAAACATTCAGTGTTTCTGTCTATGGTGAGTAGAGAGTGTATTTGTCTAAATGTTCACATATTATTATTATTTTTCATGGAATATTCTGAGTTTAGCAAAAGTTAAAGAGATTCATCCCAAAAATGTAATTCTGTCATTAATTACTCTTTCATGCCGTTCCAAACCCGTAAGACCTTCGTTCATCTTCGGAACACAAATTAAGATATTTTTCGATGAAATCTGAGAGGTTTCTGAACCACCCATAGGCAGCAATGTTATTGCAACTTTCCCAGAAAGGTTGTAAAAGGCATTGTTAAAATAGGTTCTTGCCAAAGCTCAAACGTGATGCGTAACACAAGAATGAACCTCATTGGTTCTTGCCGAAGCTCAAACGTGCTGCGTAACACAAAAATGAACTTCATTGGGTCTTGCTGAAGCTCAAACGTGCTGCGTAACACGAGAATGAACCTCATTGGTTCTTGCTGAAGCTCAAACGTGATGCGTAACACCAGAATGATCCTCATTGGTTCTTGCTGAAGCTCAAACGTGATGCGTAACACCAGAATGATCCTCATTGGTTCTTGCTGAAGCTCAAACGTGCTGCGTAACACAAGAATGAACCTCATTGGTTCTTGCCGAAGCTCAAACGTGCTGCGTAACACAAAAATGAACCTCATTGGTTCTTGCTGAAGCTCAAACGTGCTGCGTAACACGAGAATGAACCTCATTGGTTCTTGCTGAAGCTCAAACGTGATGCGTAACACCAGAATGATCCTCATTGGTTCTTGCTGAAGCTCAAACGTGCTGCGTAACACGAGAATGAACCTCATTGGTTCTTGCTGAAGCTCAAACGTGATGCGTAACACCAGAATGATCCTCATTGGTTCTTGCCGAAGCTCAAACTTGATGCGTAACACGAGAATGATCCTCAATGGTTCTTGCTGAAGCTCAAACGTGATGCGTAACACCAGAATTAACCTCATTGGTTCTCGCATGTCAAGTGAACATGCTTGAGTTTCCATTTACCACAACTGACGTGTGTGTTGATGAATTTTTATGTGAATAATAGTGTAAGGCCCGTGAAATTGGTCCAATTGCCGGTTCACCAATAACACAGGGAAGGTCTCACATGCTCTGTCCTCACTCATGCAAAGTATTGGTTGGTTAAATTTACAATACATTTGGTTATGTATTCTCTCGTTAATTTTATCTGACTCCATAAATGAAAAGGTTTTAATAATATCTGTGCCTCACTAAAAGTGAGCAAATGTTTGACTATTCCTTTTAACCATTAAATGAACATTGTCAAAATCAGTTAGAATAATCCCATGTAACAATTTAATATTTCAGATATCAGAAATCAATTCCACAATCAATTCAAATATCTAGAACATGGTTATACATTGGTTACACCAAAGAATCTTACCCAGCTTGTACCTGAGATAGAGAGAGAGAGAGAGAGAGAGAGAGAGAGAGAGCTACCACCTATTCCGTTTCTCACCAGCCAAGAAGAAGAACCCCGATAGAGCAAGCACACCTTCCTTTATACTGTTTGCCCAGGTGATATGGGGGATGGGGAAAACCACCCTCAAATGGCTTTCCCAGTTTTCTCTAAACTTCTATAAACCTTATTACCTTTTATTTTATCTATCTGGATATGAGATAACTGTCCCACTCACTTTGAGACCTTTCAAATGACACCAAAAACATAAGTTATTGATAAACATTCACATTAAACCATGTTCTTGTGTGAGTTCTTCGTTGTTTCTGAGTGGAAGTCAGGCTGTATGGGGGAGGTCGAATTCTAATTAGCTAGCAGGGCCATGTTGTCTCAGACCAGGGCCCCAACCAATATTTTCAGTCTTACAATAGCTTAAATCAAATATTGTCATCATATAAAGTGATCGAGTCTCTTCAGATAATTTGGACTAAACCTCTCGATTCATATGAATAGAATAGAATAGAATGAGGCATTTATATAGCGCTTTCCGCTTTCATATGTACTGTACACCCAAAGCGCTTTACAATCATATCAGGGAATCTCTCCTCAACACCACCAGTGTGTAGCATCCACTTGGATAATGCGACGGCAGCCACAGTACAACTCACTCTCTCTCTCTCTCACACACACACACACACACGCACACACACACACACACACACACACACACACACAATGTGTCCAGGACACCGAGGTTACACCCCTACTCTTTACGAGAAATGCCATGGGATAATATGGATTCGTTTTACAACCTCTTTATGAACTTATTGAAGCGTCAAAGTAGTAGTTATGTTGACTGTCAATGGAGGGACAGAAACCTCTCAGATTTCATTAAAAATATCTTAATTTGTGTTCTGAAAATTAACGAAAGTCTTACGGGTTTGGAACGACATGAGGGTGAGTGTAAGTGTCTTAGACCAGTAAGATATGTGTATGTAAACCTCACTCCCCTGATCTCAAGAGGCACACTAGCGACTAGCGCTAAAGGCTGTGGTCTTTATCCTTCTTGTTAGAGCACCCGACTCCTACGCCAGAGACTACAGCTCGAATCCCACTCAGAGCAGATTGAGTAGAACCGATTACATGAGTAAATGATGACAGAATTTTTGGGTGAGCTAACCCTTTAAGCTCAATTCGCTCTTATTATTGCATTTATGGCATAAGGTTGATTACCACAAAATTAATGACTTATCCCTTTTTTTCTTGAAGAAAGAAAAAATGAGGCACTTACTAAGAGGCGCTGGGGTCAGTTTTTAGACATTTTAAAAGTAGAAATGTAATGCTTATTTATAAAAACACTTAAACTAACTGTGTATTAGTTGAGCTGTAAAGCTGTTTAAATCATTCATTTTAGGGTTTTAGTTTTTAAGGTGTAATGTAAAAACAAATAATGAAATATAACTTTACACACAAAAGGATAGTGTGTGATTTTGTTTTCACATTAAACTTCTCATCTCACATCTTGTCACTGTACTACTAAAACAGTGAGTATTTTAATGTTTGTGTATCGGCCCCGTCCACTGTCATTGTGAGTCTCATTGTAACCCAGATGTGTGTATTTTTTGCTGAAAATAAATTGTGGTTATGTTTATTCTCTGAAATTTTCCAGCTCAACTGCGCACTCCTAACATCACCAGAGATTGTTCTTCATCATCATCATCATGTTCACTTGTGTGTTCATCAGTGTTGAATGTGTGTGATGCGACTCTCTCCTGGTACGCAGGAATCAGTGTATTGTCCAGCATCAGTGTGTGTGATCTCAGCATCAGTCTCTCTCTACCTCTGGAGGTGGAATATCAGGATAAAAACACCTACAGCTGTGTGCTGAACAATCCCATCAGCAACCAGACCACACATCTGGACATCAACACACTCTGCCACACATGTGCAGGTACCACAGCACTGATCATATATGTGTGTGTATTTACTTACCTGGGCTGTGTTTCCCAAAAGCATTGGGAGCCCAAGTTGATAGTAGAGACCATTGACACCAATGTTCTCTATAATCAACTTATCTCACAATGCTTTTGGAAATGCAGCCCTGATCTCTTTTGTTGTAGACTGACACATTCTTTACACTAATGACTGTCTCTCTTTAGCCGTTACAGCTTCGCTCCCACAGACTCTTTCACACTCTCCTTCAGGTCCTCCAGTCTCAGTGTCTCTGATAGTGTTGATCTCTGCTGCTGCTGCTGCTGGATCTCTGATGATTGTAGCTGTAGTCGTGATCTTCTGCATCTGCAGGAAATGGAGAAAAACAGGTCAGGAATTAAATTATTAACTAAGAATATTAATTCATTTTAATCAGATATACAAATTATATATGAGAATGCAAGCTCTGTTGTTTTTAACACATCTGTGGCTCTTGTTAATACAGTTCGGACACATGAGGAAAACAGAGCTGATTCAAAATTGTGTAAACCAACAACACGAAAAACGGTAAGATCATTCTTGACTGTTACAAGAAGTTGTTGCTGTCAGTTAGTCTGATTGAAGTTTGCAGCATCATGCCATCTTGTCTCGGTCTCGACCACAATTCTATCAGGACCACTGTCGTCAAATATGGTTGACAATTAGCATATAGTTTAGATTGGCCGTAATTCTGTTCGGGGCGAGAACTCCCTGCGCATCAATGCAGCCTAGCAGTGATAAGAGCCGATCGAGCAGCAATAACCCCCCTTTTTTTTAGGTTTTCATAAGCTGTAAGCCATAATCATGGCAGATTTTCAAGGCACAAGGCATAATTACTACATTTTTAGGCTACCACAATTAATTGTAATAATTAATTTGGGTAAATGTGTAAGCTAGATTTAGCCTATGCCTAATTTTACACATCTTTTCACAAGATAAATACTCTTCTGAAAACGGTCTGCAACGTCCGATTAAAAGCACCTTAACGAATGTGATGTATGACTTCTTGTGCTTCTGTGTTGATGCTACAGTTCTACATTTGTCAAATAATCAAGAGCCATTCAAATAAATATTCATTGAAATAAATTATAAAATAATCAAATTTTGAGTGAATTTGAAGCAAAATTCTATTAGCTTAAGGTTCCTGAATGAGATTATTTTTCATTTTCAGAAATCAAAGACGGATGCTGTGTATGAAAACGTCCCAAAAAGACGGTGATCAAATACTGGATCTGATGTTAGAGTTAATAGCCTAACACTGTGGTCGCACCTTTTGACCACATTTATTCTCTGTTAGAATATATCTGTTTTGTTTTCAATCTTTGTATCATATCTTTGGGTGTTATTGTGATGAATGAAATTTTGTGAACTCAACTAAAAGTTTAAACTTTAAGTTTATCGTATGGAAATGTACCTAACTTTTATTATTAAATATTAATCACACTATTCACTGTGCTCTTATGTCTGTCATTTACTGTTCTTGTTTTATTCTTTTTAGGAAATTTAATTGGATAACTGCTTTGCATAATGATTGCAGTATCACACACAATAAGCTCTGCTGGATATTTTGGCAAATATAACACAGGGACATCATCGCTCTCTAGTGTCCAAAGTAGAAAATCACATCTCTAAGAATTGTGCTACTTTTACTCGCTATAAATAGATGCTGCTGTTCTCATAGGCTAGAGGAAGTGCTAAAGAACCAAACCACAGATGGCTATTTGAACAACAAACCTCTTATATTCCATTTATATTAATTCAGCAGTATGTACGCCTACTGGACATTCTGTAGTGCTATTTGTTGTGTGTAGAGTGACTGCGGTGAGAGTAAATCACACCAGTTAAAGTTACCAGCAGAACAGCAACACAGATATTCTTCCTAAAGAAGACACCTGAAGACAGACCTGTATATGTCATGATAAAGACTTAACCCGTTCACACCAAGTATGATAACTATAAAGATAACTCTAAAGGTAAATATACTAGGGTCCACATCAGTGGACAATATCATTCTGTTTATTCTAAGTGTGTACTTTTCGTTCACTTTAAATGCTCAAGCTTATTACAGCAGGATGGATTCTGATTGGCTGTCAATGTTTTTATCGCTCTGGATAAAATTATTCTAAAAGTGATTCCAACAATATTGTTTCTCGGCAAGTGGTACTCGCTGCAGAGTCAAATGAGCTCCACCTCTCTGGACGTCTGATGGGGTGGAGGGATAGAGTAGTGGTTAGGTGTGGTTGGATAATCGAGCTCCACCCAAATTACATTCGTGGAGGCACTAGATGCACTTATCGTCCTTGGTGTGAACGGGCCTTTAGTCATTATTACTAGATCGACTTCTAATCGGTTTTACTGATATCTTTGTCCGTGTCCATTCACATTCAGTGCATCTTTTTCTCCATACAATCAAAGTCAGTACCAAGCGGCAACCTCCCTGGCCCTGTCCCAAATGGCACACTTCATATGCACTTTCGGTCTTGTGGACTTACAATGGCTGCCGCGTGCGCATGTCCGTTAAGTCTGTGAGACCGTAGGGTGTCCCATTTGTCATTTTAGGTCTCAGAAGGGTGCTTGCTCCCCCCTTTAAGGTCGATATGCGCCCTCGATGCACACTTTTGCAGAGCCCGCACAGATGCGAGCTCCACAGCAGCTCTAGGTCTCTGGTGAAGGGTGTGTGATGATGTGCGGCTATTTTAATTCCAGAGGCCAAGGGAACTTTATCAGGGTGCATAGTATCCTGGACCATGAAATAACTGGGCTTTAAAAACAAATACAAATCTGCCTGCCTCTATGGGAATTTAACATAGGGGTGTCCTCACTTATGCACCCTGTATTTTAAGGAAGAACATTTATTTATTTACGATACATTATTCATTCACAAAGAAAATTCCTTAAAGGTTGGATTTTTTTCTCTTTTTTTTTTTTTTTTAAATTAAGGCATTAAGATCAATTTCCAAAAGATTATTTGTGTATTCCTCTTTTTAGGCAACATTAGCATGGGTGTCCTTACTTATTCACATCACTGTATATAAAAATATCTGTGGGGTATTTTGAGCTAAAACTTCACATATGCCTACACACTCTGGGGTTATCAGAGATTTACTTTACATCTTGTGAAAAGGGCATTATACCACCTCTTTAAAGTCTTTGCTGATGTCCTGTTCTGACAGCGCTGGTGTTGCAGCAGGCCCCGCCTCCAGAGACCCGGCAGACAGATTACTACAGGAAACAAACAAAGAGCAAAATCTGCCAGATCCTCTGCATGTATGAGCAGCGCCTGCAATGCAGATAGTCTGTATGCGGTATATCTTCCCGTATCAAAATAAGAGTCTCTGCTCAGATTGTCCATGTAAAAAGGTAAGAGTCTTTTCTCAATGTCCATATTCAGAGTGCAAAAGGGATATTTATTACTTGTTCACACTTTTCACAGTCGCGCTACTTCTGACATGAAGGACAAATGGATTGGATGGTCTTTTTTTCACATTCAGTGTATCTTTCTTCAATGCAATTAAAGTCAGTACCCACGACCTAATACATTCTGCTTACACCACCATTTGTGTTACTGGAAAAAAAGACTAAAAGAGTTTAATTTCCTTTTCTTTTTTTACTGTTGCTGCACGGCATGAAAACGGTTGTGTACGCGTAACGTTATACATGGTAGCAGGAAGGAATCACCCATTCAAAGGGCATTTAAATTGATTTATTGCTATTATCCACCATATCATGCCTTAAATAATATAATTTAATGTTTTTATTTCCATATTTGCAGCTTGACTCTCCCAAGCATTATGTGAAAGATATCAGTGTTTTTAAATTTGCATGCGTTTTAGGCCCATTTCAGAGGTTTGGCCAAATCTCGTCTGTAGTAAGTCAGTCACCTCATCCTGTTCCTGGAGATAGATACCAAAAACACCTGAACCTGCTAATGATGATGGGATGGGTGCGTTTCAGTCAGCTCCCTAGTACAGTAGTCAGGGCACTGATCAGGGATTTGGACAGTTTAAGGACTGTCTCATGTGCAAAATCCTTCCAGTGCACTAAAGCGTTCGCACCCTAAAAAGTCCCACAATGCACCATGAAAACCAGGGAGCACCAATTCAGAGGCTGCATCCTTCGAAGGACACAGATTTCAAAGGCCACAAAGGTCGGACTGAGCAATGTTAAATGGGACAATTGTTCTTGTCGCCTAGCAACCGTTGATGAGTGGCAGTAACGTTTGACTTTTTTGAAAGTTATATTTAACTTTCTGAAAAAAAAACAGGGTTCACAAACTAATATTGTTCACCATGGTCCATTTCTATATAAAGATACAACTTCATAATCGCATCTTAGTAAGATTTGTAAACTTAGTCATCATTCGAACTGCTTTAATGTTTTTTTTATCTTTACATTTGTATCATTAGATATTTGAGTAAGTTGTAAGTGTAATTTGGCTATTTCTTTTTTTTTAAATCACGGGAAATGAAGTACGCATGTGGAGGACACATTTGAAGGAGTCTTTGTCGTTCCGCGGTGATGTAAACGCCTTTCGAAGGATGCAGCCTCTGAATTGTCACGCAGTCCCTTAACAAAAGTGCTGAAGCATAGAACATAAATCACGTGAGCCAACTCACTACATATAACAACACACACTAGGTGTTTTTAAAAAAAAAATACAAACCATTATTTAATTATATTTCAACATAAACATACATCGCTAGACAGGCAAGTAACATAATTTAGCTAACATTTATCATTTATTTACGGCTGAAATGTTGCAGCATGAAGCGGAGTGGGGGAGACGCCCCCCTTTTGTCATTTTTTTTTTGTGAAACAAGTTAAATGCGTCTAGAATAGTTCTCCTATTTTTCACTGTGACAATGACATAAATTATTAACCAAGTATAAAAAATTGGTTTATGACAAACTACACACTATGACAAAGCAATTTGCTTTATATATTTACAGCAAATTCAAATTACAAGCAGTTTTAGATTTAAAAAGACAAGCCAAAATAACAGTAGATAAATATGAATATTAATTAATGAACCATGCTGAAAATCAGCCTATTTGAAAATCATTTAGCTGATGCTAACTGGCTAGCTGATGCTAACTGGCTAGCTGATGCTAACTGGCTAGCTGATGCTAACTAGCTAACTGATGCTAACTTGAGGTAATTTTTAAATAAAAAATCCAAATATTTGTATCCAAACACCTAGATTACATTCGATGTAAAACCAAAGGTTGTTAATGTGACTACACGATTCACGACCTATAGCTATATAGGGAGCTTTTTGAGACTTTATACTTTCACTGAAAAGTTTCAATATCTTTTTTAAAACAAAAAAAAGATATCTTTACAATCCACTCTCTTGAAAATATGAGTTAAATATGATCATAGTTTTGCTATTGCTTTTCTCTGTCTGTGTCAGACACAGTTTCTCATCATGGTTTAGGCCTGTTGTTTCTGTGGGCAGGAAGAAGCTCTTCACCTTTAAACACGCATGCCCTAAATAGCCATTCTCTCTCACAAACAAGTTGGTCAACCAACAGATCAAACCGCATCTCTGAAGAACACCGACCGCAGCATCTTTCGGTTTGACTCAGAAGAGGAACATCAGCAAACCGGTATGTGAGATCACACACGGTTTTAACTTTTTCCATACACTAAAAATGAGAGCTAAATAAATATACACAGCCATTTTAAAATTAGAGTTACGCTCCATTTCACTGTACCATATTCATCATATATTTTCATCCAAGATTCACACAATAGTCTTCTACTTTTAAATATGTAACATCGTCAATCAACTACATTTCAAAGATTATCAAAATTAAATACAAAAAATGAATGTATTCCAATATTAAAAACATAGTTTTATTACATATAGTCTTATTATAAGACTCTGTAACCATATTTAACAAGCGTACAGAGCGGTTGTGCGTGTGCACTATAGGAGTGTCAAACTCTAGGGGAGGATTCACACACACGATTACCAGTTCTCGCTTGCTTTAATCAGTTTGACTTTTCACTGAACAACTGAAAATGTTTCCCACGCTTGTTTTGTTCTGTTTGTGCAGCCGTCTCATTGGTAAGTTATTAATGTATTTGTGTGGTTTTTTACATTTTACATGTGAAATTTACATTTCAGAGTAAAGCTACTGCTACAGTTAATTTATCATGTAACTTTACATTAATTTTGCTACCGAAGATACATTTAAAACACAATGAAGATACATATATTGATTCACACATGTCTGACTGTTGACATGTGTCACCTTTCATTTTGTTTAGCATCTCTGCTGCTGTTCTTCAATTCATATTTAAAGGTTAAAAACTGACTTCAGGCTTTGAAAGAGCCTTAACCAGTGAACCTCTTCATGTTCTCCAGGTGTGTTTGGTGTGTCAGTGTCAGTGACAGAGGGAGATTCTGTTACTCTAAACACTGGTTTTACTAAAATACATGAAGACGACGATATGCTGTGGAAATTTGGAGCTGAAAACTCTCTCATAGCTCAAGTCAGTAAAGCTGCTGGAGTCTTCTCCACATCTGATGGTCCTGATGGGAGATTCAGAGACAGACTGAAGCTGGACGATCAAACTGGATCTCTGACCATCACACACACCACAACTGAACATACTGGAGTTTATCAACTACTGATAAGTGGAGCGAAACGATCATCAAAAACGTTCAATGTTTCTGTCTATGGTGAGTAGAAACGTCTTTTTTTTTCTTTTTTCTTTTTTTAGCTATTTACATATTGAAATGTTTGATCATTTCATAGTTTGAGAAGACAGACACACTCCCTGCTAGTCATAACACTAAAAAACACATTGAACTGAAAATGTGATTGTTGATTACATTTATCCAGATTTCTCTTTATTCTCTCATGTTTTCCAGCTCGTCTGCCTGTTCCTGTCATCAGCAGAGACTGTTCTTCTTCATCATCATCATCATCAAATTGTTCACTGGTGTGTTCATCATCAGTGTTGAATGTGTGTGATGCGACTCTCTCCTGGTACGCTGGAATCAGTGTATTGTCCAGCATCAGTGTGTGTGATCTCAGCATCAGTCTCTCTCTACCTCTGGAGGTGGAATATCAGGATAAAAACACCTACAGCTGTGTGCTGAACAATCCCATCAGCAACCAGACCACACATCTGGACATCCACACACTCTGCCACACATGTGCAGGTACCACAGCACTGATGTTTATTTACTGACCTGGTCTATTAAGTTATATATACTGTAGTGCTAATATTCACTCGTATTGGCTCATTTTGTCCATTATCTGTTTGTCCATTACAGATCAGGCTCCATTGTTTTATATAGTGTTGATCTCTGCTGGATCTCTGATGATTGTTGCTGCCGTTGGGATCTTCTGGATCTGCAGGAAATGTAGAAAAATTGACAGCGGAGGCAAGTGTTACAAAGAACTATTATAACAAATAATGTTTTTAAAATTTGCTCTAAATGATGGTGCTATCAATCGATCACAAATATTTAATCAATTATTGTCACACATTTATTCTCATAATTCCTTTTTATAAATGATCAAAGTTATTTTTTATTAAAAACAGCAATACAAATGCTTTCTCCATTTTATAAACCTAACCTTACATGAGTAAATAAACTTTTAATGCTCAAATTAAAATTTCTATGAATGATGACTTGATAAATTTCACCATGCAAAAAATGCAAATGACTTTACTCTTGTTAAACATCCGCCAGGGTTTGATCTATAAATTAAAGAATGTTTCTCTAAATTTGGCAAACACAAAATCTGTTCTGAATGTTTTGTGTGTGTGAAAAAGTTATAGGCCTAATGTTAAACGGTTGATACCATTAATGAATTAAATGTGCGCATTAATGTTTTAACTTTGACAGCCCTAATAATTATATGTTGTAAAGAAACAGATCAAGTTGAGTTTTGTTGTTTTAATGCATATTTTATTGTTGGAACAGTCGAGACTCACAAAGACGAGATGACTTACGCTGATCCAGTGTTCTTCAAAAGGAACGCACAGAAAACGGTAAGACAATTAATAATATTACACATAAAAATACACGTCACAGATTACATTTGAGGAAGCAATTGATCATTTTAACTTGACTACATTTTAGCAACTGAGAGAAACACTGCAGGATCTCCAATTTTTATACTTAAATGTAATTACATTGAGGAAAATAAAAATGTTAACACTATAACAAGTCCTTTTGAACAAATAAGGTTTTGTTTCATTAAAATAAAAGTTATTGTTTCAGATAACTACTAGCTAGAAATAGTATGCTAAATATAATTTCATTTATTATTATTATTTATTATTATTATTATGCTATCATATAGCCACCCATAACCTTTTTTTAACAAGGCGTTTCCTCAAGCTGGTTAATGTAGGAGCGAATTTATTTTCATATAACAGTGCAGATCACATTACATCTTAATAAATCTTCAGAAATAACCTGCCTCATTTTTTATTTTGATCATATATTTTGTTATTGTTGTTTTTTATTACAGAAAGTAAAAAGGGAGGATCACATGGATTATGCCCCTCTCAACATGAGCAGATGATCAAACTTAATTATTTTTATAAGTACAAGACTGTTTGATCACTTTCACTGGAAATCTCCTTTCATGTTTCATCTTAAAGTACAGAGCCCCTATAGGGACGTTAAAAGAAACATTGCGTTCTCTCGCAAAACTATAATTTGTTCTTAAAACTATATTTTTCCTTTCATCACCTTGTCTCTTTATGGGCTCCGTAATAAAGAGACCATGGTTATGAATCTCATGAAAAAAGTGCAATACATAAATGTAAAATAGTGGAGACCCTGCTTTATACATTTGTTTACATCTAAACCGATATTGTTTGATCTGTTGGACAAACAGCTTGTGCGTGAGAATGTGTCTGCTGCTGGAGGTGTGTGTTTGATGTCAGTTTTTGAGTGTGCCAGTAGTGTGTTTGAGTAAAGAGTGTGTTTGAAGGGGTTTTTCCATTCCTGTTCACATGAAACCGTTTGACTTCCGCTCTTCAGAATTTCTTTTTACTACAAAATTCTGAACTTGTGTTCTCAAAAAGGTCTTAAATCAAACACTGTTATTACTGTGAAATATGAAAATATCTTATACTTTGTGTGCATATGCAACATGACCGTATACACGCATGTAGTGATCGTGCAGATAAGCTCTGCTAGTTTCAGTTGTTATTTCCAGCTATAGGAAGCAAGGCAGAAGTTATTTCTAAGAACTATTCTTGAATCTCACATCTTTTTTGAAAAAAAGGTCATATCCTTTTTTTCTGTCAATGTTTTTAAAAATAAATTTGATGTACTATTCTAATATTTATAGTAGGCTAGCATGCCCATGTTTGATGGACGTTGTTATTTATTTTGTTTTCATTGGTTGTGTGAAGAAAATAACTAAAAGTTAAAAATTATGGTAAAACAGTGCTGCTGTCCAAAAGAAAAACATAAATCATCAAAATGTAGTTATTAAATATTCTTTAAAATTCTTATCTCTTCGGATGGGTTTGCTCATTCAGAAAAAAGTTTGAAAATTCAAATAAATTAGAATAAAAAATTTTTTTTTTCTGATTTCCAGTATTGGCACTCCAGCGTGACTGATGTCTGAAGCACATGTCTAAATGCGACAATAACATTGGCCGGCGACAACCTATGACGTCACCGGTGCGGCCAGAGTATACAAAGGGTGCTTCTCAATATCCCTCCCCTGCTGCGTTCCAGTCCAAAATTGTCATGCCCTTCACTCGCAAACTTTCCTCCGTCTCGTTCACTCGGATGTACGTCATTGGTTACGTTGCACGAGTGCCCACTTCTGGCAGAAACTGCAATGGGCTGAACTGGAATGTCCTAAGCCCTTGATCACTTGGAATCAGCTGGAGTTTATGTATTATTCACTATTTTTTCCCCTTTAAGAATTTGTTTAATGCAGCATCCAAATGTATATAGGAGTGTTTGGGTTGTTTTAAATTAAAAATATATATAATTAATATATCATAGAGTTGTTTGATGTGGTGGTGATTAGACGAGATCTGTGGTGACGACATACTGCATTGGACATATAGGTGCCTGAAGTGTACATATGAAGTGGACTTGCTCCCTCGGTCAAAATCAAGGGAACGAGGGTCTGTCCATATAAATTTCCCTGGTCCACTTCACGAAGTGGAACGCACTTCAAAATGGCGGCAGGGATTCCCCCGAGGGGAAGTGCTTAGGGAAGTTCGCAAGTGAGTGTCTAAAAGTGGACTGGAACGCAGCCCTCGTCTCCTCGCTCCTCCGTCCTCCATCCTATGACCCAGAAACCGATCGAGCTCAGCCATCTTGAAGGACATGTCAATTCTCTAATTGCACCGCGAGGATCGAGGAGTCAGAAGGCTTCCTGTAGTACACGTCAACAATTTATGTTGTCTTCATGGTCCATTTGTTTATGTACGTGTGAAGACGATCACTCATCCAAGCGTCTTAGGAAGTTTGTGCCTCAGTCTCAGAGACGACACTTGAGGACACATGACTTGTGTGTTATGTGTTAGGGTAAGGAGTACAAATTCAGTTCTCCAGGGAACTCGAGGTAGTCTTTGTTCTCACCTGAGGGATAGTACTTTGTGTTAACATGGGCACGTTTGGCTTTCAAGTGATAGAGTCTGGTGTTTGAATGCTTGGTTTGTTGCTGGAGTCTCAGTTGAGCATTTTTGATGGCGAGGCTAGCACTTTTGACTAGCCCCCTTATACTTTCATGTGATCTTCCAAACAAAGAAGGCTTGGAGCTCTTATGGTATCCTAGAGGTGGTCTGTTCACCTTGGGCGAACTCCTCATGTTGTACGTCACCTCTGAGAGTGTTGGAGCCTAGAGACCAAATCATATTACAGGTTTTACAATGGTTGTAGTTAGCCTTAACTGGTAGCTCCCATTGGTATAGGATGAGCATGGGGAATGCCGTGGACACACTTAACGACTAGCTGAAACATTCTAAGACTGAACTGAACACACTTGCAAATTGTTTCCAACAACTGCAGCAGATTTCATACACCGACTGAACGCAACTGTCTCTGTCTCTGTTTCGGCACAATCATTCATAAGTATCAAATTACATTCATAATCGGCCTAACAGTCATTAAGTGTGTCCCCGGCTTAAGATGGAGAGTTGTTAGGGTTCCTCTCGCTCCAGAGAGTTGTCCTGCTGAGGCCTCGGCTCCCCAGAGCTCCGCTTGGATAGCAGTATTGATTTGTCAGGCTATTTTGTGAGCCTTCTTTGTAAGCAGTCCTCCTTATAGAGTGTAGTTTGGCTTCTTCTTGTTATAGAGGTCGTTATGCTGAATCCTCTGCTCTGAGAGCTCTGTGGAGGCAGTGGACTGGATTGTAGACTTGTAGTCAAGACCGCCTAAACCGAGACCAAGACACTACCAAGACCAGAGGGTATCAACAAGACCAAGACCAAGACAGACCAAGTCAAGACCAAGTCAAAACCAAGACCGAGACCAAGTCGAGACCGGAGGGGGGTAAAAACAGACGTGTTGAAGCTAAGCAATAACTTGTATGAATTCAAGAACAGCAGCAAAGGGTTCAGCCGCAGTTTACATTCAATGCATATTAGACGGTATTACTTCAACAACACAGACAGAACAATACAGAGACAGACCATGTCGTGTGTGTGACTGTGAGCTCACTGTAAATGTTTTTGCAGACTGGGTGAGATCAACTATGTGTAGCAATTGCATGACGGCTGTTACTGCACTATTAGAGGATTGAGACTCCCTTAACTTTTGTGTACTGTTGAGGGCTGACATGACTGGAACTGACTGGTTCATCTGACAAAACATCAAACACCTCCAACACCATCTTGCTCCTCCAACAACTGTCTAAAGAATGAGAAATATGTAACCAATTTAAATTATACTTAATGTGTAGATGAAATCGTAACATCAAATTAAAGACAATTATAAACTTGGATTAGGCCTAATGTTTAGTCAACACAACGGAGATATGCAGACGATATTTAAAAGACCATTTATTTAGTCTAACACCATCTTAAATACAATACTGTAATCAAACAACACATTATTGCATTATCGAACGTTGTGTCGTCGTGGATATTGTAGTATTGTGTATTGCTAAATCCCCCGACCACTATGCCGGTCTGAGACAGCGAGACCTAGACAAGACCGAGAGGTCCGAGACCAAGACAAGACCAAGACCAAAGACCGTCAAGGCCGTGACAAGGCCGAGACCACGTAAAAGTGGTCTCGAGACCGGTCTCGAGACATACATCACTATTGGATTGTAGGCTTTTTTTATGAGCCTCCCTGGTTAACTGTCTTCAAGGCTTCGACTTGCTCTAGAGAGTCAGAGTCGTCCTGCTGAGGCGTCCATTCCCAGATCTCCTTCTGGATGGCAGCATGGAGTTGTCAGGCTCTTTGTGAGCCTCCTTAGTAAGCAGTCCTTAGTGTAGAACGTAGTTAGGCCTCTTCTCATTTTAGAGAGTCATCTTGCTGGGACCTCCCTTCATAGAGCTCCTCTCAGATACTATCAGGTCGTTGGCTCTCTGCAAACCTCCTTGATGATATTTTTTAGAGTGCCGCCAGTCTCCTATCGTTGGAGAGTGGTTTTCCTCCACTCGTCAGGGGTATAGTGTCTTCTGAAGTGACAGGCAGGATATTTTCTTTATCCTTGGCCATATTCCCTTGAAGGTATTTGGACGAATACCAGGCCCTGAGCTCTGCCGGCGGGGTATGTAGCCGAGGTTTCTGGCCCTAAGGAAAAGAGTCACGACAGCCGTGAAACAAAGTCTCAGCTTTCAAATTTTGTTTTGACAATGGACAGCTGCAAAGCTACTATGTTTTTTAAATAATATTCCACATCAAATTGATGTGTGTTTTCACCTAATACTTGTATTGTAAACACATACATCCCTTGCATTTCTAAGGGTTTCTGGGTCGGAAATGAGGGGACTTGGCCCCCTGAGGTAAGGGGGCAAAAAATGCCCCTGCACAATTGCAGCATTACATTTAGATCTTTTCAGGTTTCATCAGATTTCTTTTTACATTATGCCTAAAAGATAATGCAGTCAAAAGTGACTGCTGCACTTTTGCAGTGCAAGAGTCCTCAATGAAACATCCCCTCCTAACTTTACTGTGTCTGCAGAGCGGGTAGGAGATCTCTTACCAAAATCTCCAAATCTCTTACCACAGCTATGCAGACGACACACAGATCTACTTAGCCCTATCGCCTAACGATTACAGCCCCATTGACTCCCTGTTCCAATGGATTGATGAAGTAAACAGTTGGATGTGCCAAAACTTTCTTCAGTTAAACAAAGACAAAACTGAAGTCATTGCGTTTGGAAACAAAGATGAAGTTCTCAAGGTGAATGCATACCTTCACTCTAGGGGTCAAACAACTAAAAATCAAGTCAGGAATCTTGGTGTGTCTCTAGAGTCAGACCTCTTAGCTTCAGTAGTCATGTCAAATCAATAACTAAATCAGCATACTATCATCTGAAAAATATTGCAAGAATTAGATGCTTTGTTTCCAGTCAAGACTTAGAGAAACTTGGGCATGCTTTCATCACCAGCAGGGTGGATTACTGTAATGGACTCCTTACTGGCCTTCCCAAAAAGACCATAAGACAGTTGCAGCTCATACAGAACAGTTAAATTTTAGAATTGATTTTAAAGTATTATTACTGGTATATAAATCATTTAATGGCCTAGGTCCTCAATACATTGCAGATATGCTCACTGAATATAAACCCAACAGATTACTCAGATCATTAGGATCACATCAACTAGAAATACCAAGGGTTCACTCAAAGCAAGGAGAGTCCACTTTTAGCCATTATGTCAGCCGCAGCTGGAACCAGCTTCCAGAAGAGATCAGGTGTGCTCCTACAGTAGCCACATTCAAATCCAGACTCAAAACACTTCTGTTTAGCTTTGCATTCACTGAATGAGAATTGTGCCAATGTTCGTCTGACTGTGTGTACTGTATTTTATTTCCTTTTTATTCTAAACTGTTCTTATTTCTTGTGATTATTTTAATTACTTCCATGTTAAGCACTTTGAATTACCATTGTGTATGAAATGTGTTATATAAATAAACTTGCCTTGCTTTAAGACGCTTTCTTCTTTTAGCAATATTTTTAGTGCATATCACCATCTACTGGCCTTTTTTAAAATCTTATCTTTACATTTTTTATTTATCTTTTTTTTTATTACTGTGTTTGTTTGTTGCTAAATATTTAAATAAAACCTCAAATATGTGCTTTCAAAGATAATATGGCTGTAGGTTTATTTTTTATATTTAGCCATTTTACTTCCATAATAACATGCATGCATTTTATTATAGAAATACTGTATATAGAAAATGTCCCATTTTCATTCAAAAGCATTTGAATGCACCTCTACAATGTGTGAGAAGAGAATAAAATAAATGTAAGTAAAAACAAAACAAAAAAAACATTGCTTTATATCATGTAAAAGTGAAAAAGTGACGTGATGTATAACCAAGTATTAACACACTATATTATAGTATTATAACTTTGATGAATTGAGTATACAAGTGCTATGGGTTCTCTTACGTAGAGTTCTCTCGTACTGCGTCGAAGAACGCTACGGGAAAGATATTTCTTTGTCGAGATTGAAGCCTAAAATTAATCCTTAATTTTGTAATATTGTAAAACGCTTTTCTGAAGCATACAACCTAGGCGGAGCAATACAGCTCACCCATTGGCTGCTCTGCCAGAAAAGCACAGCCTATGCGAGGCCAGAGACGCTGACCAATGAGGACGCTTCGCGCCCTTCTGCGTCACCTCCCGCCCAAACAGGCGTGGCCTAGGCCTATAAATACGAGCATAGCTGTCTAACACGCCGATTTTCTTAAATTCAACAAAGCTGCACGCATCGCTGGATTGATTCGAGCCGCCACAGCCGTTTGGAACAAGCACCTCAGCAGGACGAGCCTCTTACCTGAAGCCGCTGGTCATCGCCGCCTTCAGCCGCCGTTCCCTGCTGCGCTTCTCCGGCGTGGAATATCCTTTCAGTTTTGTGTGTGTTTTGTGTGTGTGTTCGCCTACCGCGGCACACATTTTTTCCTCACAAAAGAGCAACGAGTGTCTTTTTAAAGATGTCTCGCGTTTCCTGCGGCTCCTGCCGAGCCGCGCTCATCGACGGGGACCACCACGAACTATGTGTTTCCTGCTTGGGCGAGGAACATGCAGCTCTCGCTCTCGGTGATGGCGGCTGCCATCACTGCGACATGATGCCAATCGCGACTCTGCGGACTCGCCTTGCATCTTTCGCCGAAGCTGCTCAACCGCCCCCTGTAGCGCCGCGCCGTAAGAAGCGCCGCGCTCAGCGGGTCCCGGAACCTCCCTCCACGAGGAGCTCGCCGCCGCCACCGCCGCTAGCTCCTCTCAACGTGTCGCTTGAGTCGCTCAACGACGGACAACAGCCGCAGCACGCCGCTTTGTCCGTTATGGAGGACGACCAGCAAGCCGTATCAGAGGGGGATGACGACTGCTGTTCGCTTCTCGCTTCGGAGAGCGAGGGATGGGCGAGCTCTGTGGACCTCCCCTCCCCCGCCGTTCCGGAACGTCGAGGAGGGAAGATCAGCATCGAAGCAGAGCTGATGCGTCTGCTCACACAGGCCGTATCGAGCCTCGGCCTCGAGTGGTTGACGCCCGAACAACCTGCACTCAACCGGCTGGATGGCCGCTTCCTCTCTGGAGACCGCGCTGCCCCCCCCTCCAGACACGCACCCTTTCTTCCTGAGCTTCACGAAGAGGTAGCGAAATCGTGGAAGGCGCCTTTTTCAGCCAGAGTACGTACTTCTGCCTCGCCAGCATTCTCCGTAGTGGACGGTGCTCGAGACAGAGGCTACCACGCTCTCCCTCCGGTCGAGGAGGCTGTAGCGACTCACCTTTGCCCACCCTCTGCTGGACGGCGGGCTAAGGGAGTCCTACCATCTAAAGCTTGCCGCACATCGTCAGCTCTGAACGGCCGCGTGTATTCCGCCGCCGGACAAGCTGCATCGGCGCTGCACACCATGGCGGTGCTCCAAATCCACCAGGCTAACCTCCTCTGCAAGCTAGACGAGGAAGGCCCGGGCGCGATCAGTGTTCCGGACTTACGTAGCGCCACAGACCTAGCTCTTCGCGCTACAAAGTCCGCCGCACACGCCATCGGCAGGATTATGGCCTCAGCTACTGTTTCCGAGAGACATTTATGGCTGACTCTCTCTGAAATGGCGGAGTCGGAGCGCTCTGCGTTCCTCGACGCTCCCATTTCACCGACTGGCCTCTTCGGATCCTCCGTGAAGGACTTCGCGGACCGATTCGCCGAGGTACAGAAGACTTCGCAGGCCATGAGACATTTCCTGCCAAAGCGCTCCAGTTCCGCAACAGGCCGCCCTAAACAGCCGCCTGCCCGAACTCAGCAGCGCCCCGCGCCCGCCGCGCCAGCACAGCAGCAACAGGCCCGAGAGAGACCACGGTCTCGCTCCGCCGGACGCCGCCCGCCACCGCGTGGTCCTCGGCCCAAGATCTCACTCAAGCCCGAGGCCTCGGCGCCATCCTAGCCCTGCTAGGAAAAAGACGGTGTTCGGGTCCCGCTGCGGCCGGACTTCCACCAAAGATTTTCGCTTGTACAGCCCTAAGTTCCGTGTTTGTACCAGTGTATTTAGCAGCCAACAAACCGGCCGTAAAGCCCGTTTGCCTGCACACAAACGCCGTTTTCACGGCGACCCAGATAAATCTAAAAAAGAGTTTAATTTCTGGTGTTCCGGCCAAGGCCGATGGTGTAATGTTTGTAACTGCAATGCCCACCCAGTGCCCATTCATTCACACAAGCACAGCCCCGTTCAACACAGGGTTTGCACACATAAAATCGGCTCATGCCGGTTGTGCTTTACATGTAGTGAGCGTGCCCACTATCCAGTGCCCACAACCACTACACACTGCACGTTCCGCGGTTTCTGTAAAAACGAAACTAACGAACGGTCAGTCAGTTCACAAACACAGTGTCCCCGGTGTTATAAATGTGCCCGCTACCAAGCGCCCACGTTTATTCACAAACATAACGAGCCCAGTAGGGCTCGCCCCGCGTGCTCTCTCTCAACTCAGAGAGTCGAGCGCGCGCGGGACGCATACTGTGTTAAACATGTCCCCCGCCTCAGACGCCACGGCGTCCATGTTACAGCACACGGTTGCTCTCGTGTCGCCGCCATTTCGCGACCAGGGCCCAGATTACATTCAACCCCTAGTCACACGTGCACATGCATGGGAAAGACTTCCCGGGGTCTCAGAATGGGTGCTAGAGACTATAAAAAGAGGCTATTCGCTACAGTTTCACGGGAAAAGTCGAAACCACGGTAAAAACAGAAGTAGCACATCTACTTCGAGCCGAAATAGCGAAGCTATTGAGCAAAGGGGCCATAGAGCCTTTATCTCAAGCTCAGAGCGAAGGGGGTCTGTACAGCAGATATTTCCTGGTACCGAAGAAAGACGGGGGTCTCAGACCCATTTTAGATCTAAGGTGTCTGAACAAAACGCTAACAAAGCGGAAGTTCAGAATGCTCACGACCAGAAAAATCCTCGCGCAAATTCGCCGAGGAGACTGGTTTATGGCGATAGATCTGAAAGACGCGTATTTTCACATACAAATTGCGTCACGTCACAGGCGATTTTTGAGATTCGCCTTCGAGGGCCGGGCATATCAGTACACAGTCCTGCCATTCGGCCTGTCTCTAGCACCTCGTACATTTACAGTGTGCATGGACGCGGCGCTGGCACCCCTGAGACTCCGAGGCGTTCGAATTCTGAACTATTTGGACGATTGGCTGATTCTAGCTCAATCGCCGTCAGAACTCGCTCACCACAAGACACTAATACTCGATCACCTCGAGTGCTTAGGTCTGAGAGTCAATTGGGAGAAAAGTTCACTGTTTCCCAGTCAAAGGATCTCCTTTTTAGGACTGGATCTGAACTCACTGTCTATGACAGCACGGCTGTCATCACAGCGCAGGCGAAATACCCTGCAAATGGCGAAATCCTTCCGCAGCGGCCACATAGTGCCGCTCAGGAGATTTCAGAAAATGCTGGGCCTCATGGCCTCAGCCTCTACAGTGCTGCAGTTGGGCCTGCTGCGCATGCGCCCACTACAGTTCTGGTTGAGAACGCGCGTACCGCGCCGAGCATGGTTACACGGTCGTTATCGCCTCAAGGTCACTCAGGAATGCATTTCAGCCCTGACACCATGGAGAGCGTCAGACTGGTACCGGTCAGGTGTAAGCCTGGGGACTTCCTCGAGCCTGAAGGTGGTGTCCACGGACGCGTCCACCTCAGGCTGGGGAGCACTGCTCGACGGCAGACCGCTCTTTGGCCAATGGGCAGAGCGAGCCAAACTACCGCACATAAACTGCCTGGAAATGATGGCGGTGGACTTTGCGCTGAGGCGCTTCTGTCCCCGGATAAAAGGACACCACGTCCTGGTCCGCTCGGACAACATGTCGGTAGTAGCCTACATAAACCGCCAGGGTGGCCTGAGGTCCCGAAACCTATTCAGGTTAGCGGAACGCATACTGGTGTGGGCCCAGCACAACCTGCGCTCGTTAAGAGCAATACACGTGCCAGGCCATTTGTTCTGAAGGAAGTGAGCCAGTAGGGGGCGATACTGAAAGTTCCTTTAAATATTTGTCACCCTACTTCCTCTTTGAGCACATGGACATGGTGGAAGCCATTGAATGGTGTTTGAGGCCTATGGACAAGTGATGGCCTTGACTGGGTTTTTGATATGTGGATTGTGTGCGTGCATCAAATGTAAGTTGATAGTTTTGTATTATATATAAATATTGTTGATTATATGATGATGATGATGTGTATAGATTGTTTGGTGGGTACCTTTTTATCTTTATACATGGATGATAATGTTGTTGTATGTATTTGGATGTTGATATTGTATATTGCTTGCAATTGGGCACTTGAGGATTTAGATCTGTTGTTTAGCTCTTTTAAATCTGGTGAAACCTGCTTGTTATATGCATCATTGTGTTAATGTTTGATGTTTGTCATACTTGTAACTGATGGCAATGTTGTTATTCTTTTATAGTAACCACACACAACTTGAACATGTTGAGCCATCAAAATAAAAGCCATTAAAAGGAACTTTGTGCATTCTCATCGATGCCCCACAGTGATTACGATTTAACCAGCACTTAAGAAACTTAAGAAACTTCAGAATAAATGGTCCTTCGAGCCGGAGCTGGATAATTGCTGTGGATCAAAATGGCACATTCACTAAGGGGTAGTGATCATCGACCATTTGATGTTCGTCCGAAACGGCTTATTCGCCCACCCGCATGGATGAGTCAGTATGAGGTGGAACTACCATCAGCAGCAAATCGGCGGCTTCTTCCTGAGGAGAGAATTGCCGATAGGGCAATGCAGAGAGCCGAAGAGAAGGGATCTTACTCTCAATACTCAACATTAACTAACTGGAACATAGTGGATGAAGACCACTCTTCAGAACAGATACCCGTTCATAAGAGTTCAACACATATTACTTCACAGTATTCTCAGCCAACGGCAGATTCCTTTTATAGGATGCAAGAGGATAATAGAAGACTGCGACAGACTGTATCTGAGTTAAAGAGGCAACTGTACCAAGATGGGGTACCAGCAACTTCAAATCCAATGGAAGCACTATCCTTTGAATCAGAAGAGTATTCTCCTCTACCAGTATTTCAGCCAGCAGCTGTCGAAGAAGAATGGCCACTGCCACCTCCTTCGATAATAGTTAATAACGAAGAGTTGCGTCCTTCTAAAGGAACAGAGCTTAATATGATGGAAGATCTTCGGGATCGCATTCGCAGACTTGAAATGCAGAGACTACCAGTTCCATCTCTAAGTTATCAGGATCCAGAACCTGATTATGGTCATTTACCTTACATGGCACCAAGTCGACCAGTAAGAAGAGATGTTGGGCCTCCACCAGGGCCTCCACCAGTGCCTCCACACAGATACCAATATCGGGGACCCAAACCATCTATCCCCGATTTTACATCTGATGACCCAAGAGAGTTTGCAAGACTCAGGATTTCGTTGGAGAATATCCTTCCACAAGATGCCACAGAGCAATTTAAGTACCAGATTTTACTTGATCATTTGAAGTTTGAAGAGGCACTTTTGATAGCTGATTCTTATTGTAATTCTGGTCGCCCTTATTCCGATACAATGGTTTCACTTATTCAACATTATGGTCAGCCCCATCAGCTTGCTCTGCGTCGAATTGCTGGATTAATGGATGGACCAGTTGTCCAGAATGGTGATTCTACTGGATTCCGCAAATTCGCATTGAGGGTACGAGCATTGGTTGGGATGTTGGAGCAACTGGGTAATGAAGGCCATGTTGAACTTCATTGTGGGTCACATGTAGCTAGGTTAGCAAACAAGCTACCATATGACTTTCGAGCTAACTTTAGACGATATCTCTACCCTTTGAAGAGAGGAGTACCATCCCTCTTAGATTTTGCAGATTGGCTTGAGTATGAATTACAGATCCAAGAGGAAGTATTAGAGTGTTCAGATGAGCCATGGAAAGGAGATGCCAAGCAAAGAGAACGTCAGAGTTTTAAGATGAAGAGGAAGTCAACGACTGTGCTTCTTGGTTCTGCTTACAACACTGTTGAGCAGAAATCAATGTCTCAAGGGAAGTCGAAAACGTATTGCTCCTACTGTTGCAATAACATGCATTTCCTTGATCAATGTGCCAACTTCATTAAGCTTACTACGGAGCAGAAGAGGGATTGGGTAAAGTCCAATAACCGCTGTTGGAAATGCGGATTTCGACATCAAGCTGCCCAGTGTCGTCTGAGAATTACCTGTGACATCTGCAAAGGTAAACATGTCCAAGCATTGCATGAAGTAAATGTCAAGCCTACAGAGAGCTTAACTACAGCGACTTGTGGTCTAGTAAACTCTACTACAACTGACATTCTTTATCTTGATCGGAGAGCTGGATGCAGTCAAGTTTTGTTGAAAATCAGTAAAGTACTCTTACGTAATGGTAATCACACGCTGGAAACCTATGCTATATTGGATGATGGTTCGGAGAGGACAATTCTCCTTCAAGAGGCAGCAGAGAAGTTAAAGTTACAAGGTGATCCAGAGAGCATCACACTGAGAACTGTGAGACAGGACCTGCGAGTGTTGCAGGGATCTTCGGTGACTATCGGTCTGTCTTCCATTGACCAGCCAAATAAAGTTTACACAATCAGGAAAGCGTTCACTGCAACCCAGTTAGGTTTGGCTGAACATACTTACCCAGTAACCAGACTTCAGCGGCAGTACAACCATCTGAGAAAATTGCCCTTGCCACATTTTAACAATGTAAGACCACTGATACTGATTGGGTCAGATAATCCGCACTTAATAACTCCTGTCCAGCCAGTGAGACTAGGACCACCTGGAGGTCCTGCGGCAGTCAAGACGAAACTTGGATGGACGCTACAGGGTCCAGTCAAAGGTCTTCTACATACTGGTAATGCAACTTCTTGTTTTTTTACTTCTAATGTTTCTCCATCATCTGAAATCTACCATCAAGTAGAAAAGTTGTGGCAATTGGATGTATTGCCATACAGAAGTGAAAAACTTGTTACCAGATCTAAGCAAGATCAAGAGGCCATGGATCACCTGCAAGCTAGAACAGTCAGAGTAGAGGTGGATGGAGTTCGGAGATATGCCACTCCTCTTCTACGTGTAAGGAACATGCCCACTCTGTCAGCACCCCCTGAAGCAGTTCTGGCTAACCTTCGTAATACTGAGAAGCGTCTCATGAAAGATCCAGAACGTGCTGCTGCTTATAATGCAGAGATTGCCAAACTTGAACATGCAGGATATGCAACCAAAGTTACCAGAGAAGAGGAATGCCCCAAAGAATCCTGGTTTATCCCTCACCATATGGTAACGCATAACGGGAAGAACAGAATTGTGTTTAATTGTTCATTTTCCTATCAGGGACACAATTTGAATGAGCTACTCTTACCAGGACCAAACCTGAGTTCATCCCTTTTGGGTATTCTGCTGCGTTTTAGAGAGCACTCTTTCGCTATAAGTAGCGATATTAAAGGAATGTTCCACCAGGTGAGACTGTTACCAGCAGATAAGCCAATTTTGAGGTTCTTGTGGCGTGATCTTCTGAGGGAAACCCAACCCAGTATATACGAGTGGCAAGTACTTCCATTTGGCACAACTTGTTCACCATGTTGTGCCACTTATGCACTGCAGCAGCATGTCATTGAGCAAGGTCAGTCGGAAGATGTATGCAAAGCTATTCAGCAGCACTTCTACGTTGACAATTGGTTACAGAGCTTTCCTTCAATGGAGAGAGCCCGAGCTCTTGTGGACAAAATGAGGAAGCTTCTTGATGAAGGAGGTTTTGAGCTAAGACAGTGGACAAGTAATGCTGCAGGTATCATTCATCATCTGCCGAAGGAAGTATTATCTCAGAGTGGTGAACACTGGCTTAATCAGAGTGATATGGATCCTGAAGAACCAGGTTTAGGACTTCGGTGGTTGTGTCAGTCAGATACTTTGATGTACAAGTCTTACACACTAAAGTCATCCCCTATCACTATGAGAAATATTTACAGAATGATCGCCAGTTTATACGATCCTCTTGGATACATCACTCCTTTCACTACCAGGGCAAAAATAATCGTGCAGCAGTTGTGGAACAAAAGGCGAGAATGGGATGACCCTCTTCTCCCTGGTGACCTCTTAGAGGCTTGGAAGATATGGGAAAGGGAGCTCCAACACTTGAATGAGATCAGACTTCCCCGGTGTTATGTGAGTGCTGAGATGGACCGAACTGATTGTGTGCAAGAAATTCACATATTTTGTGACGCTTCAGAACGTGCCTACGGATGTGTGGGATACTTGCGGACAGAAGGTCTACTAAATCGGGTGGAGGTAGCATTCTTAACTGCACGGTCACGAGTTGCACCAAAAAAGCAACTGTCAATGCCAAGATTGGAATTGTGTGCAGCACTGACAGGAGCGCAACTTGCTCACCTGTTAAAGAAAGAGCTCACTATCAAGATATCTGGAATTCATTTATGGACAGACTCTACCACTGTGCTGACTTGGATTCAGTCTGAGTCATGCCATTTCAAGGTATTCGTTGGAACCCGAATTGCAGAAATTCAAGAACTGACTGACTCCCAAGATTGGCATTATGTAGATTCACCGAATAATCCAGCAGATGATGTTACAAGGGGACGGACCCTACAGGATCTTAGGGAAGATAGTAGGTGGTTCAAAGGTCCCCCTTTCCTGCAGTTGTCACCAGAACACTGGCCAAGAAATCCTTCAGCTTTAATCAATGACGACACAGAAGAACTGCGCAAACCAATCACTTGTCTAAATTTGACTGCAGTCTCGTGCCATTCAATTCCAGAACCTTCACAAGCTGACAGCTTCAAGGATCTAGTTTATGCTACCGCGAAATCCCTTCATGGGGCGGCCTCCATAGAGTCGAATCTCCATCAAAGTCCTTCTGCTGAGGAGTATCAGCAGGCGGAATTAATGATTTTAAGAGCTGCACAAGGAGACAGTTTTCCTGAAGAGATTCAAAGTTTTAGCAATGGGAAATCTCTGTCATCATCAAGTCGTTTGATAACGTTAGCCCCAGAATTTGATACAGAAATGCAATTAATTCGAGTGGGAGGCAGACTGCGCAATTGCAATCAGTTGGAATCAGAGACGGTTCATCCAATTGTTCTAGATTCAAAACATCCAGTTACCAAGCTGCTTATTCAACAATATGACAGTAACTTAAAACATCCTGGTGCAGAACGTTTATTTGCAGAGTTGAGAAGGAAATATTGGATTCTTAGAGGAAGAGAGGCTGTGAGAAAGGAGCAACGTGGCTGTGCAGAGTGTCAAAAATGGAGGGCTCAACCAATAATTCCACGAATGGCAGATTTACCTCCCGCACGTTTACGTTTACATCAACCACCTTTCTTCTCTACAGGGATGGATTGTTTTGGGCCACTTACTGTAAAAGTGGGCAGAAGAAATGAGAAAAGATGGGGAATACTGTTTAAGTGTCTAACCACAAGAGCTGTACATATTGAGGTTCTAACTAGCATTGACCTTGATTCTTTCTTGATGTCTTTAAGACGTTTCATCTCCCGAAGGGGAAAGCCTGCCGAATTGTTCTCTGATCAAGGAACAAACTTTAAAGGGGGAGAACGAGAACTTACAGCTGCATTCAATGCCCTGCACCCAGACCTGAAAGCCAAATTAGCTGAGTACCAGATAACATTTTTCTTTAATCCACCTAATGCACCACACTTTGGAGGTTCTTGGGAGAGGGAGATCCGGTCCATTAAAAATGCTCTAAACGTTACCCTGAATTCACAAACTGTAACCCATGAAGTTTTGACCACCATCCTTGTGGAAATTGAAGGGATTCTAAACTCCAAGCCTCTGGGTTATGTGTCCACTGACGTGGCCGACCCTGATCCTGTTACCCCAAACCTTCTGTTAATGGGGCGGCGAGACCCTTCACTTCCGCAGGCCATGTATCATGAGTGTGAAGTACTAAGCCGACGAAGATGGAGGACCTGTCAAATCCTTGCTGATAGGTTTTGGTCACAGTTCATAAGAAATTACCTACCAAGTTTACAAACAAGGGTAAAATGGAAAACTGACACTGATGCACTCCAGTTATATACCGTTGTCCTAGTGGTGGACCACCAGTTGCCTAGAGCACTTTGGCCTGTAGGCCATATCACTAAGTTGATTTATGGTAAGGATGGAAGAATACGCACGGCAGAAGTAAGAGTGAAAGACAGAACATATCTTCGACCAGTTAGTCGGCTGATACGCCTCCCTGCTCTCCCTAACAGTAATGCCTAGTTGAACATTATTGCAAATTTGTGGGACAAATTTGGGGGCGGCTGTTCTGAAGGAAGTGAGCCAGTAGGGGGCGATACTGAAAGTTCCTTTAAATATTTGTCACCCTACTTCCTCTTTGAGCACATGGACATGGTGGAAGCCATTGAATGGTGTTTGAGGCCTATGGACAAGTGATGGCCTTGACTGGGTTTTTGATATGTGGATTGTGTGCGTGCATCAAATGTAAGTTGATAGTTTTGTATTATATATAAATATTGTTGATTATATGATGATGATGATGTGTATAGATTGTTTGGTGGGTACCTTTTTATCTTTATACATGGATGATAATGTTGTTGTATGTATTTGGATGTTGATATTGTATATTGCTTGCAATTGGGCACTTGAGGATTTAGATCTGTTGTTTAGCTCTTTTAAATCTGGTGAAACCTGCTTGTTATATGCATCATTGTGTTAATGTTTGATGTTTGTCATACTTGTAACTGATGGCAATGTTGTTATTCTTTTATAGTAACCACACACAACTTGAACATGTTGAGCCATCAAAATAAAAGCCATTAAAAGGAACTTTGTGCATTCTCATCGATGCCCCACAGTGATTACGATTTAACCAGCACTTAAGAAACTTAAGAAACTTCAGAATACCATTTGAACGTAGGCCCGGACAGACTCTCACGGAACAACGTTCCTACGGGAGAGTGGTCCCTACACACACAGACAGTGCGTCTGCTGTGGAAAACGTTCGGCAGAGCGGAAATAGACCTGTTTGCAAACCAGGAAAACGCTCACTGCCCAGAATTCTTTTCGAAGAGCACGAACGCGCTGGCCAGAGTCTGGCCCCGCCGTCCGCTCTATGCTTTTCCTCCTGTCTCGCTCCTGCCTCAAGTGCTGGAGCGTATCAAGGAGAGCGGATGCTCAGTACTACTAGTTGCTCCATACTGGACGAATCATACCTGGTTCCCAGCTTTGATGCGACTGAAAAGTACTGCCCCGTGGCCGATTCCAGTGAGGAGAGACCTCCTCTCACAGGCCAAGGGCGCGATTCTGCATCCTCACCCCGAGCTTTGGTCCCTACACGTATGGGCCATAAACGGGTACCCGCTAACCTCCCAAGAGGAGTGTTAGACACGATCGAGCAAGCTAGGGCTCCGTCTACTAGACGACTCTACGCTTCCAAATGGTCGGTGTTCTCTGGATGGTGTTCAGATCAAGGTCTGTCACCACTTCAGTGTGGAGAACCGGAGATTCTCTCCTTCTTGCAAGAGCTATTGGATAAGGGAAGAACCCCATCCACGCTCAAAGTCTATGTGGCTGCCATATCAGCGTTCGTTAATCCAACGCTTGGCCGTTCACTAGGCAGGAACGACCTGGTGGTCCGCTTCCTTAGAGGCGCCAGGAGGTTAAACCCTCCAAGGCCCCCCTCAGTCCCCGTTTGGGACCTTTCTACAGTGTTGAACGCTATGAAAGGGGCCCCTTTCGAGCCTATTCACTCAGTTGACATGAAACACCTGTCTTTCAAGACCGTGTTTCTTTTGGCTCTCGCTTCAGTGAAGCGTGTGGGAGACTTGCAAGCGCTCTCAGTGAGAGCTTCTTGTATGGAGTTCGGGCCAAACGACTCTGTAGTCGTATTGAAACCGAAGCATGGGTACGTGCCTAAGTCCCTCAACACACCGTTCAGGGCTCAGGTCATCTCCCTGTCGGCCCTGCCGGCCTCAGAGGACGGAAATAGCTCCCTTTGCCCGGTCAGGGCATTAAGAGCTTACGTGTCCCGCTCCGCTGTTTTTCGACAGACGGAGCAGCTCTTTGTTTCGTTCAGCGGACGCTCCAAGGGGCGAGCCGCGACGAAACAGAGTCTGTCTCGATGGGTAGTGGACGCCATTGCGCTAGCCTACGCATCTAGAGGTTTGGAATGCCCTTTGGGCATCAGAGCACATTCCACGAGAGGCATGGCCTCTTCATGGGCTTGGTATAGCGGGATCTCGTTACAAGATATCTGTATGGCGGCAGGCTGGGCCTCCCCGTCTACATTTATTAGGTTCTATAACCTAGAGGTTCCTGCGTTGCAGGCTAAACTGCTCTCGGTCTAGAAGACTATGTATTAGTGTTCCTGCCCCGCGCTGCGGCCCAGGTCACTTCAATGTTAATATGTATAAGTGTTCCTGCCCCGCGCTGCGGCCCAGGTCACTTCAATGTTTAATGTGTATAAGTGTTCCTGCCCCGCGCTGCGGCCCAGGTCACTTCAATGTTTAAGCATCACTCACTGACAATGTGTCCCATGAGCATGCTATTACCCCTCATATATATCTATATTTACATATATATGCTATTATGCCTTAAGAGGCACTACTATAAAGGGATGATGCTAATTTAGCCGCTCTCCCTATACTTCTTGGGGTAGGCACTTGTATACCAGGGCGCGCGCGCCCTTAGGTGTCTGTGTCGGTCCAAGAGCACGCACGGCGTTTTACATGGGGTTCTCGTAGCGTTCTTCGACGCAGTACGAGAGAACTCTACGTAAGAGAACGTACTCGGTTACTAACGTAACCTCGGTTCTCTCTAGAAGAGGGAACGAGTACTGCGTCTCATGGCCGTGCGTGTCCGCGCTGCGTCGCTTCATTGACGAAAATCGGCGTGTTAGACAGCTATGCTCGTATTTATAGGCCTAGGCCACGCCTGTTTGGGCGGGAGGTGACGCAGAAGGGCGCGAAGCGTCCTCATTGGTCAGCGTCTCTGGCCTCGCATAGGCTGTGCTTTTCTGGCAGAGCAGCCAATGGGTGAGCTGTATTGCTCCGCCTAGGTTGTATGCTTCAGAAAAGCGTTTTACAATATTACAAAATTAAGGATTAATTTTAGGCTTCAATCTCGACAAAGAAATATCTTTCCCGTAGCGTTCTTCGACGCAGTACTCGTTCCCTCTTCTAGAGAGAACCGAGGTTACGTTAGTAACCGAGTACGTTTTCATTTGGCTTAGCACTCTCTGTGGGATCTAGGTATTCGACCAGGATGTAACATCTCATTGATTTATTTTCTTATGTTTCTTATATCATGTAGCTTTAAGAATTTGTTATAGACTTTTCTCTAGACTTGTTTGTGGTTATTGTTGTGTTGGTTAAAGGACAAGTTCGGTATTTTACACTTAAAGCCCTGTTTACAGACCGTATCTGATGAAATAGAACGGTTAAGATTAAAATTTGGACACATGCTGCTGTCGCGAGAATTTTAGGTTTATTTAGCTTTTGTGGACCTATTTTGCCAAACGCGTCACACCCAGATTCTTCCGTTGAGAGCTTGAATAATAGACACCAGTTGGTGGCGATAATGCACCTTTGCCAATTGCAAGCAAACCGCTGGCATTTCATTGAATACACAGAAGAAGCAGAAGAAGAAGCGGCGGAGGAATATCGTACCTCACACAGCACATTCAATACAAGTCAACGGAGGTGGACAAACACTACGATAAAACCTGTTGGAAAGCATCTTTTTCAGCGATTTTTTTTGGGATCATATCAGTGAACACCCCTGACCACTCGGTGAGTTTCACGTCTTTGTAAACGAAAGTTTAATGTGTTTTAGGAAGGAATCTGCCAGTGCACATAGACAACCATTGTGGGGGTGGGGGGGGGGCGGGGGGAAAGCTAAATAAACCTAAAATTCTCGGGACAGGAGCATGTGTCCAAAGTTTAATCTTAACCGTTCTATTTCATCAGATACGATCTGTAAACAGGGCTTTAAATGTAAAATACCGAACTTGTCCTTTAAAGAAAATATGGCAACTTGTATTCATTAAATGCTGGTGTATGATCCATCTTTTATGTTACGGTATGAAACGAGCTGGCTGTAACACCCGGTACTAGCAAGGTGTACCTAATAAAGTGGCTGGTGAGTGGATGTTTACAATACAAGTAGTATGAATAATGCATTACGCCATCTTGTGTCCTAAGAATTCACCATTCAAAAAAATCCAGTTATGAGTGAAAATATGTTTTTAATTGCATTAATCACAAAAAATATATCTTTCAAATAAATGTTCATGGTTTAGAAAGAAAATGGTGTGTACATAGAAACAACTTCAAATCACTTTTTTAATGCTGACTGATGCAAAGTTGTGTACAAATGTATAAAAATACATTGATTTGATTTTTGTCTTTCCACACAAAATAAGACCGCTTTATAGGCACAGATAATTCACACAATATTTGAATATCTAACCGAAATAAATTGAACCATTTGTGATTGGAAACAGCCATGTCTAGTTCGTATTGATTTACATCATGTTGATGTTCATGATACAGGATTTTGTGAGGAGTTTGGCAAATGGCAGTATTTTAGCTTTATAATGACAAAATATTAACATAACCTAAATAGGATTTAGAAATATATAATGTATTGTCATCTATTTTTGTCATTTACAATGAGTACAAAAGACAAAAAAAACAAACAAAAACACATTGCTTGAAAGGTCTAGCTAAAGCATTAGAATCTGAAGACCACAATACCGTACATGATATGTAGTAAGAGCAAAATGTCAATCCAAAAATAATAGGCACCTACAATATCGGTAGTGCAAACTCCATTCAGCACCTGCATGTCATTTGATTGACAGCTGCTTTCAAATTCACAACAGTGCATTTGTGAAGGGTGCTTGTGTCTTACAGTACAAGGCCATCTGTGACTACTAATATAGTCAAATACACTTCTTGATGATAATGGCCGTCTTGGCCACATCCTTGGCACGATAGTTGCTGTTTCTCAATGTCAAGGATACTTCCTTGGCAGGACTGGTCCTTCCAAGTCATTTCCTTCAAAGGCTAGGCAAGGCTCCTCTTTAGCATTCGGAGAACACGTAAATGGAACAGGCTAGCAAGTGCATTGCGTCATTACGTCAGTGAAAAGGTCCGCTTTTGCCGCAGAAATGGAAGTGCTACTGATTTGGTTGCTGTACAGCAACTGAACTCAAGTGGACATCTGAAAATCTGTTTTTTTTTTAAATAAAATAAAAATCAAATCTTGTTTTTCATGCCCTAAGAGCAATAAAAACACAAAAAAAATCCTGACTGAGGTTATCATAATTCATGCATGAAAGGGTTCAAATGTGCATAAACAATTATTTCCATACTTTTCTCCCACCTTGTACTTGGTTTTTAAATTGTCCCAGTTTTTTTAACAAGATAGCAAAGCTGCGCACATGGGATTGTGGGTGATTTGGGAGCGTGAAGGATACACATATGCATCCTTTCCTGGAACATTTTCCTGAACGAAGGACTCAGTCCTTGGTTGAAATTCCGAGGATCCTCGACATTGAAAAGTCCTTCGACGGATATCGATGACGTAGCATCCTCGAAATTCCGTCTTCCGAGGATCCTTCATTGACATTGAGAAACAGCTAGTGTGTCCCTCCCTGCTTCCTCACAGGTTTCGGCAACAGTATAACGAGGTTAGTAGTTCAGGGAAGGAGGAGGCAGGAACCGGTGAACATTCAACAGCAAGCAACCAACACAAAATTAAAGTAAAGTGGCAGGTCCACACGGACGAACCCTGCTGCACAAACATACAAAACATAAAACATAAAATCCAGGCCTGGTCATCTCTCGTCCTAAACACAGTCATTGATGCTCCTTTTATCAATCCGAAGTGCATCCGAGGGCGCATATCGACCACAAAGGGGGGCACCCTTCTCAAACATAGAATGACAAATGGGACATACTACAGTCTCATGGACTTAATGGACACGGCAGCCAGCCCAGTCCACAAGACTGAAAGTGCATATGAAGTGTGCCATTTGGGACAGGGTCCATGAGACACGAGACTCTTGGGCCCGCCGTGCTTGCCATAGGCTACCTGACCGTTTCAGTGAGTTTCATCCTCTTCTTCTCTCATTATCCATCTTCTCTTCAGTGTCACATTAAATAAATGTACCAAAATAATAGTTAATGTTACTGTGATGTTCAAATGGCAGTCTCAGTCTGATAACTGCATGCACCATTGCCCTATAAGAGAAAACGGATTCATAAATGAACAGGATTGATGATTCAGGGTGTTTTCACATATAGTTTGTTATAAAAGAACCAAACCCAGTTTTTACTATTTTGCAAGTGACTGAGCATTACAGCCACACTAATGTCCCCATTTAAAAACTTAGCCTTGCAAGGTAACAAAATAGATCAAATCATTATTTTATCTTTGTTATTAAAAATAAGAACAAAGATGCACATTACAAATACAAAACATAATATACAAAAGAAATAAACAGTCCTTTATTTTTTCAGCCACAGCAGGTGTATATAACAGCACCATTCAAATACAAAATTGAAAAACATGTAAAAAATTAAATGCTACATAGAACCCACTGTACAAAAAAATAAATAATACATTGATTCTTATTTAAGCTACTGAAGTTTGTCAGTGAAGATCAGTGAGTAAATACTAAAAAATGAAGACTTGGAATTGGGTTTGAGGAATCTGTGGTGGTTTCCTTTTCCTGAATATTTGACAATACTGTAGTACAACGTTTGAATGTCAATGTCTGATTATTTTTGATTAAAATAATATGAAACTACTCTTGGAGAATTTGGGTGTTATATAAAATGATTGACTGTGACGATCCAATGTGTGACTTCCCCTTCCCCTGTGTGTGTGTGTGTTAACATAATTATTCAATCACATAAGACATATATTCATGCCACTGCTTTTCAATCTAAAGTAAAACAGTTTCAATGTACTGATTTTTTAATTAAACTACTTAAAACTGTTCAGATCTGTTAGCGGTGTGTGTCTGTTTGCATGTGAGTTTTCAGTGCATTCATGATTTTGGGCCATACTGGTGCCTGTTGTACATACTGATGAACAATAAGGACTAGGGATGCATAACGTTAATCGCAATTAATCGTTTGCAGAATAAAAGTTTTTGTTTACATCATATATGTGTGTGTACTGTGTAAAATAATTATGTATTTATAAATACACACCCATGCATGTATATATTTAAAAATATTTACATGTTTATATAATTTTTTTTATTTAAATATTATATATATAATTATAAATACTTAATATATATATATATATTTTTTCTTAAAATTATACATGCAATTTTGTATATTTATATATACATAATTATTATACACAGTCAGGGTGGGAAATTAACTTTTTTGTCCACCAGCCACAGTGGCTGGTGGATGCCCAATTTTACCAGCCACTTATATTTTTTACCAGCCACTTTTTCCGGAATTCAAATTGCAAGAAAGAAATTGCTTTAATACGTTTTTTATTTATTTCAGGGTACCCCCAGGATCCTCCAGCTTAAATTCAAGGCTTTTTAAGACCTTTTTAATACCATTTCAAATTAAATTCAATGCCAACTTCGTACCCATTCCAACATAAGTATGAGGGGAAAATATCAAATCTGTATAAATTTTAAACCCTGGAAAATAATTATGTAGGCTACTATCTAGGCTACTTGAATTAAATAAAACATTTTATTTAAATGATCAGTCATATTTAATACATACGCAACAGCGTTGTAGTCCGCTTGGTGTGTGTAGGCCAGTGTTCATTTTGGCAACCATTTTTGATTCAGTCTTAGTCTTCATCTTCAGACGAAAATGCTTATGAATGCAAACTTTTAGTCATTACTTTTAGTAAACTGCAGTTACTTTAGGTAGCTATTTTATATGTAGTCTTTAGACAGAAAATGTCATAATTATTCTCTCTAGGCCATTCAATTAAGCTTATGATGATAAATTATTTACATTGCACTCTTTAGCAGTAGCACTTGTGCAATTCTACATATCCCTTTTCCTAAGTTCCTCTCTTCCACTTAGACTGCAGTCACACCTTTTCCATTAAGGGACAATATTCGCCCCCTTTAATACATTTTTTCATTAAATTTTTAACCTTTATAATACCTTTTAAAAATAAATAATGCTTTAAATAAAACAATGTTCAATAAATATGCAATGTTAAAAAACGTTTTTAATATTAATAAAAATATTATATTAAAATAGCCAGTAGGTGGCAGTCATCGAGTCATTCATTCATTGAATCTCACGATTCGTTCAAAGCCACAGATTTCGTTGCAAAAGAGCAATAAGCCTGACTATACTGTTTTAAATGCAGTACATCACTTAAATGTTACCCCTTTTTTTTACTGTTGTATAAAATCAATGTCACATTTGAAATCGTGTGGATATTCGGGAAACATTGCATTCTTGCTCATATAGCCTATAATCAACATTAAAACACTGCTGGATATCAGCCTGCATTTTGATCGCAGATTTAGTCGCACAAACAGCGCAAGCGGCTCGTGACAGAACACAGACCGACTGAATGACACTTTAATTTAAGTAGAAAATCTCAAATAAAGATCGCTGAACTCCAGCTTGTCTGTGTTTTCAGATCATCCGCGCTTCAGCAGTGTAGAGAGCGCGCGCGCATGGTTAAAAATAATTTCCCTTTCTTCTGCACCAGCTCAGCTCAGCTATATATATACACTTTTTATTTTATTTTTATTCTCAGCTTAGCTATGTGTATAAGTTATACAGTATAACGGTCTCTTCAGCGCCGTGACACACAGCCCTGAAAACCAATCAAAAGAGTTACTCGACAAAAGTGTATTATTGTTACTTAGCAACCGCATTCTTTGACAAAGGCTGTCCAATCCGTACAATGAAATCACTCGCAGCATGTGTTTATTGGTTACTACTTAATACATTCAATGTTAAGTCAATGTAAAGACGCGTTTATGCGCGTCTGGTGGTCCTGTCCTGGTCCCTCGATGGATGCTAATTTTTGCGAACTGTATTCGCTTTTGGTGCGAACGCAGCATTATTATAATCCACCCGCCACTGTGGCTGGTATACACGGCAAAGTGACCCGCCACTTTGAAAAAGTACCCGCCCTCGGCGGGTGGCGGGTGCTAATTTCCCACCCTGTACACAGTACACACATATATATGATGTAAACAAAAACTTTTATTCTGCAAACGATTAATTCCGATTAATCGTTATGCATCCCGAAGGACAAACTCAATTCCAATCAAAATGAAAATACATATTTTCACACACAAACTCATATTTATCTTATTAAAATCAGCTGTATTTAATGCTCACCGTATCTTGTTGCTTGACCCTTGCGATATAAATCATAGCAGCAACAGCAGCAGCAGCAAGCACCAGACCTAATATTCCTGCACGAGCAGCTTGATTTCGGCCTGAACCTGTAACAATAAAGAGACAGACATATCAATTTTACTGATGTTTTTGACTGATATTTACACCTTTCTGTTTTGTTCATCAGTTGTGTGGTATGGATTTAACTGATAAATGGTGGGGGTTTGAGAAACAGGAACTAAAATGACATCAAAGCACTTTGAGCTCAACAGGAAACATCAATGCTAACAGGAAAACTGCTTTTGTGCATTGTGCAGGTTTGTAACATTCATCACAATGTTGGTCAAAACGGTCCACAAAGGAAGGCACTGTATTTAAAATGCACTGACAGACTAAATGACACTCACCAGTCACAGTAACACTGAATCTCCTAATCCTCCTAATACTGAAGCTGCTGCTGCTGCTAATGATCCTTTGTGTATAACGTCCAGAGTCTGTGGTTCTGGTGTTTGTGACGGTCAGAGTCTGATGATCCAGCTTCAGTCTGTCTCTGAATCTCTCTTTACACTGAACATCTTCACAGATCTTACCCTGATCTCCACTAAATTCAGCGATGAGAATGTCATTAAAATGCCATGTAATCAAATCATTTGTGTTTTTTATCACATCAGGATCTAAAGTGACAGATTCTTTCTCTTTCACGGTCTTCACTTCATCTCGTTCAGCAGCAGGAACACCTGAAACAAACAAACAGATGCTGGAAGATCTATTTGCTGAAAACAACAAACTACACATTTTAAAAATGCATATGATGAACTGATTTAATTTGAGCTTTTAATCAAATATAATCATTGATCAACACTCAAACTCACAAAGTACGGTGAAAAGAAGCTCAAATGGGTTTGAAAAGACATGCATTGATTATAACAAGTGTTTTTTGCTTATTTTCTGTATTTATACCATGGTCTGTCTGAATACACAATTCTGATTGGCTGGAAGCTAAAACAGCGAATACACAGGTAGTTTTTATTTTTATACGCATTACCACCTCGGGTGTGCATTATTTTTATAATAATTCAACGGCCTGGAGTCAATTATTCCTTACTTATACATTTATTTGTATAGGGACAGTACAAAAAAACATGATCCCAGTCAAAGCTGGAAAATATGTATTGCACATAGAGAGTATAGTGAAAGCTAATTTGCATCTCAGGACCCTAGAAAGGCTTTTCTAGACAGAACAAAAAATAAAAAATAAATAAAAAAATATGTTACATTACATAATTACATTACACTTTTACATACTAAAATTATTACATTTAAATATGCGTGCAGTTCTGGTTTATTTTAAACCACCGCTTTACCTTCAATGTAAAAGACTTTCCAAGTCTAGTTCCAATCAGTTTAATCATCACCGTTAATGCGCTGCCTTTATTGAAACCATTGATTATCCCTTACATAATCCATTCACAATTTTAAGAAACTTTTTGTTTGTCATGCTGCTAAGAGTCCCTGCTATTATAAACACCACAAATATGTGATATAAACATATATAACCTGCTTTTAAAATGTTAATTGACTCACCATGAACAGCTAGATTGAAGGTCTTTTCAATGTTGCGGCTGTTGATCTGTAGATGATAAACTCCAGAGTCTGTGTTTGTGATGTTCGTGATGGTCAGAGATCCAGTCTGAAGATCCAGCTTCAGTCTGCCTCTGAATCCATCAGTGCCGTCATTACACTGAACATCTGTACAGGTCTTACTCTGATCTCCATTGATTTGAGCAATTTGAGTGTTATTAAAATACCATCTAATTCGGTCTTGATGGTTTGTTTGAACACCAGTGTTTAGAGTGACTGAATCTCCCTCGATCACAGACACAAACACTCCAGCAGCTCCTGAGGACAGATAACAGATCATCATAAATCACTTTTAAAATGGTGGCAAAAATTATAGCAATGTTCTTTTTTCAATGTCATTTTATGCGTTGGTCATGTAAAAAATATTAAGGTAAAAGAGATGATCTTCATAATATTTCAATATTGAGACATAGCTCACTTTTTCATTTTACTTTATGGATTTAAAAATATTCAGCTGTATGTTAACACTCCTTAAAGGAAAATGCATTGAATGACTAATACTCACCAATGACAGTAACATTGAAGCTCTTAAGGCTGTCGGTATTGCTGATGCTACTGGTAATCTGTAGTTCATAAACTCCAGAGTCTGTGGTTCTGGCGTTTCTGATGGTCAGAGATCCAGTCTGATGATCCAGCTTCAGTCTGTCTCTGAATCTCTCATCACCATCTTTACACTGAACGTCTGTACAGCTACTAATATTCCCAATGACTTGAGCTATACGAGTGTCTTGAAAAAACCACTTAATTCTGTCTTTCTGGATTATTTGAACATTGGTGGGTAGAGTGATTGAACCTCCCTCCTTCCCTGTTACTCTGTCAGTCTCAACACCAAAAACACCTGGAGAAGAAATGAACAGATAATCATAAATCATACATGTCTGGGATATTGGGACAAAATTATATAACAGGAGAGTGCTGTGAAAATATTTTTCTACAGATCATACAAGACTGTGAGAAATATGTATGTATTCATAATGTAACATGCAAACAGTACAAAAACATCATAGATTCACGCAATCACTCATCAGACAATCACAAGTCTCATGAATAATATTAGAAATATTCTAAATTAAACTTCCATAGCACAAAGTTAAGGCTCCAAAGTTTATGTTCCCATACGAAAACCAAAATCCATTGTTATTGTAGTTAAACCATGATAACCACAAATTATCATGAATCACACATTTTTACATTAACCATTGTTTTGATAACTGGTTATACAAATGGTAATCAACCCGCCAAAAACATGGTTACTACACTTTTACTATAACAAAACCATTATTAGTTTTAAGTGTAGGCCTACGACCCTGCATCAACCTTTTGTTTTGTTTTTTCTCGAAGATTTTGCTGTTAGTAATTTAGGTGCAATCTTCCAAATCTATTCAAACTGCGTCATAATCAATAAATAATATACCATTGAAGCGGTATAGAAATATATTCAACATTTAAAACAGGATTAAACGTGTGAGTGGATCATAATGGCGACGCCAAGGCATTCACCTAGTCTGCACCCTCATAATCATATCTAATAATAGATATCACACTAGTCTTATAAAAAATGACTTACCATGCAAAACACACAGTGTGAGAAAAATGCCGAGCATTATTTTCAACACTTTTGCGGAATTAAGTCCAGATCCCGTCGAATGTTTTATGTCGATACCATTTTTTTATATAAAACTGAAAGCGAAAGTAGCCTAGTAACGTTGAAGTTATTTGACGAAAACATTAACAACACGACAAAGCTTGTGTCGGTGATGTGACGTTCGACGCTTAAGCTCCGAAACGTGTGTAAAACAAATAGAAAAACAGACTAAGTTATTTTTTCTTCGGCTTTGCCTCGTCTTACAGATGCGTGACATTTGCAAATGGCGTGCGCAGCAGAGAAAGAGGGGAGGAGAAATGAGAAAAAAAGAGAATAACTGCTTCTTCTTCTGTTATTTTATGGCGGTTGCAACTTAAAAAGTGCATTACCGCCACCTACTCATCTGGAGTGTGGAGTGGAAAACTGCATCTTCTTCTTGTGATGTTTATCAATGGTTGCAAACTAGCTTGTGGTGCATTACCTCCACCTACTGGAGTGTGGAGCATCAATGATTAGAAAAATACACAACTTTATAAAACTTATATAATATCCTGTTCCTTTAAAATATTATCAGAGCTATTCTAATATGTTTATTCATTTTGCTGTTTACTCAATACATACTTTATTCTAGTCATGTTGTTTGTACCTTCTTCTTTTACTTTTGTTTCCAGTATTGATATGCTCTACAGGGCAGAAAGGCATTCTCTACGGTTTCATACAATCCGCAGTTTTCTTGTTTTCCTGTGGTTGGCATCAGCTTATTGGTGCATTACTGCCAGCTTCTGCTCCTGAGTGTAATCAGATAATAGGTTTACAATCTATTTTCCTTACTCTCTCTTCCCCACTAATACACACTAATTCATTACTCACTCATTCATACACACACACTAAAAAAAAATATAATTCCCCCACCTCCTTACAGTATATTTAATTCAAGGAGCCGTGACTGCTTCCGTTGGCTTGCTTTATCACAAAGGAAGTTGATTCAATATTTGTCAAATAAATTTACACCACTTTTCAAGTGTGATCCTTCGAAAAACGAACTCTCAAGATAAGTCTATTTTAAAATAAGAATAAAGTGGGTTATATATTTTTATCAGTTTTATTTTGACAAACATATATAACACAGTTATTACTGCTATAAAAACTTGAATTTGTGAGCATTAGCATATACTGTAGCCTATTTATGTATTATTATGATCATTATTATTATATTCATGCAACATGAAATACACTTTCGTACAAATGCAAGCATTTGTGCCCTTATACGTAATATTACAATTACAGTTATACAATACAAAAAGAAAAACAACTATATAAATTGTTTTATAAAAAATGTTAGATAATAATGGGAGATAATAATATAAATCTATATAAATATAAAGGTGCAAACAGATATAAATAAATCAAATAAATACTTTGTAAAGCTCAAAATCCTCTTTTTTTTAACCAAAAATAAGTATATTTACCTTTACTGACCATATAAATGAATTTAAACAAACAGGGGAAAAACTGTTCCAAACCTTGAATGATAACATATGATGATTGAGTTTTTCATGTTTCTCGGATGAGAGTAATGGTCATTTAAAGTATAGTTTGGTTCAGTTTACTGGTGATCATGTCGGTCTGTCAAGTTTCTCAATGATTCATGATAGTCAATTCTGTTTGACCTGTGATTATTAGACATGTTTTGATGGATTAATTTTACTTCAAGCTGTGTGAGGAGATCAACTGTGAGGCTCATACACTGTAAAAAAAGATTAGTTGACTCAACTTAACTAAGTCAAGTCATCTTGTTGCTTTGACTGAGTTAATTTGAGTCAACTTATAGTGTCAAGTTTATTACACTTCAAAACACGAATTGATGCATAAACTTGACACTATAAGTTGACTCAAATTAACAAGATGACTTGACTTCGTTTGGAAGAAGCTCTTCACACTCTTGCACAAGATGTTTGTCCATCCAGCAGATCACACCTTGATTCTGAAGATATCAAACCACAGGTTTCAGTTTGACTCACGTGTTAGTGTCTCACCTCAGTATGACCGGCAATGAGAGATAGGAGATGATTTTACCTTGTTTTATCATTCACTAAATTAATGATTGTACCATTTTAAAATCCATAACATTTATTTTACCTCAAATTTTTGGGAGGAATTCACAATATTGCACTTATCAGTCAGGCAACTATACCTGTCCATGTGAATCAATGATAAATGATAAAAAAGAATAATATTTTTCACTTTAAAGGGACAATCCGTAGGAATTACTCCCATCTAGTGGTGAATTTGTATTTTGCATTCAAACTAATTTTGCTCTCCAGCGCCTCGCTTTTTCAAATGCGCATTGCATCTACGGTAGGCGATATGTACCAAAAAGTTTTGACAGGATGTCTTCTAATAGCACTTCGTCGAGTTTTCCTTCAGGTGAACAGGTGTGTTATTTCAAACAAACTGCAACATGACAACAAACAAACGAATGTTACAGTATGAATTACTGACTGTGAAAAACATGAAATATTGTAGTTATGCCCAGGTTGCGATTTGTGAAAAAAACACAAGGGGGGGGTGTTTTGAAACATTGTTGTTCATAAAAATAAATCATGAGAACATGAACTTCATCACTGCATTTGCAGGAATTGTAAAATCTTTTTTCTTATTAACTGAAGTAGCCTAACGCAATATTTTGCGCTAAACACCGCACCGCAGGACCTCTAGACGCGCATAAACGCGTCTTTACATTGACTTAACATTGAAATCACTCATGCCAGACGCTCAAGAGTGAGTGAGTAATCATTTTTAAATAAAATTGACTTTAATCAAACCACGGATCCGTGATAAGTTTTGTGATCCGTCTCGCCACTATGTAGTAGCACTATGATCACTTTGAGGGGAGGATAAATTTATCCCTACCGGGGATAAAAATAATTAAGCAGAGGCAGGGTAACATTGACCAGAAAGGGGGAAATCCCACGCATTTTACGGTCTATTTTTGACTTTTCTGGCGACGATGTTTTCTTCTCCTGTGGCGCAGCATATGTATGGTCCAAAATAACAATGCAATCCAGACTTTTAAACTTGCCGGTGCAGTTTCAAGCGCCTCTCACTGCTCTGCACCTGCGTTTCTGCTGGTTTCGGCTGGCTCTGAACGAAAACGCGTTGTGGAAATGCGTTGGCTTAGTACTTTTTGTCCCTCTCTGCTATTATAGTTTTCCAAGATGGCGGAACTACATGGATGCCTCCGTTGACCTACCCGTCCCATGTATATAAAGATAATAAATTCTTCATTTATAAGGATAAGTCAGATAATTGGCCGAGGTATTACACCATTGAGGACATATTTATGAATAAAAATATTGATTTTAGATAATAAAATACCTAAAAAGATACTTAGTGTCCCTTTAAAGTATATTTAAAGTCTCATATGAGCCAGATGAAAGTTTATATGTAATTATACACTTATAAATATACAGATCATGTGTGTGTGCATTAGAAGGGTTAAACTGTGTCGTGGGAGGATGCACACCAGCTTGACTGTTTCCAGCGGATATAGTCTTGTTTCATCAGACACTGAACTACTGAAGACAATGTTTCACGTGTTTCTTTTCTTTTGTTTGTGCAGGAGGCATCTTGGTAAGTTAAAAATATAATATTTATCGCTTCATTTCTTTCTGTTTCAGAACACTCTATTTCTACTGTTCAAATTAGGGATTTGCATTTGCTTTTCATCCCAAATCAAATCAAACTGATTGACTTTATTTTCAGGCTTTCGGCAATGTCCCACATACACAACTATGAAATGATTAAACACATCCAGCAGAATTAAACTCGGCACTCTACATTTGATAACTTTAAAGATAAAAGATCACACATATCTGTCTGTTCATATATGTGAACTTTAATATTTTAAGTCTTTACTGCCGTTCTTCAATTCGCTTTGGATTTCAGATTTTCTAAACCAACAAGAACCTTAATCTGATTAAAACCTTTTTGTGTTCTCCAGGTGTGTTCAGTTCTGAGACAAATGAAATACAGTCAGTGTCAGTGATGGAGGGAGATTCTGTTACTCTACACACTGATGTTACTGAAAAACCTGAAGATGAAGACATAGTGTGGTCTTTTGTAGCTGAAAAGTCTCTCATAGCTAAAATCAATAGATACACTAACATTTCCTCCACATCCGATGTTCCTGATGGGAGATTCAGAGACAGACTGAAGCTGGACGATCAAACTGGATCTCTGACCATCACACACACCACAACTGAACATGCTGGAGTTTATCAACTAGAGATAAGTGGAGCGAAACTGACATCAAAAACATTCAGTGTTTCTGTCTTTGGTGAGTAGAGACATCATACTGTATGTTCAAAATGTTCATATATTATATTCTTTTTGTACAAACACACATTATTTATCCTTATTCCTTGTTATTCTCTCATGTTTTCCAGCTCATCTGTCTATTCCTGTCATCATCCGTAACTCTTCACACTGTTCTTCATCATCATCATCATCATCATGTTCACTGGTGTGTTCATCAGTGTTGAAAGTGTGTGATGCGACTCTCTCCTGGTACGCAGGAATCAGTGTATTGTCCAGCATCAGTGTGTGTGATCTCAGCATCAGTCTCTCTCTACCTCTGGAGGTGGAATATCAGGATAAAAACACCTACAGCTGTGTGCTGAACAATCCCATCAGCAACCAGACCACACATCTGGACATCAACACACTCTGCCACACATGTGCAGGTACCACAGCACTGACGATATATGTGTGTATTTACTGACCTGATCTCGGTCTTCTGTTGTAGATCACACTGATGCGTTCACTAATGTCTCTCTTTTTCTTTCCTTCAGTTCCTTCAGTGTCAGTGTCTCTGATAGTGTTGATCTCTGCTGGATCTCTGATGATTGTTGTAGGATTTGGGATCTTCTGGATTTGCAGGAAACACAGAAAAACTGATCAAGAAGGCAAGTGTCACTTACTGCTTATAAGAGAGAATTATAAATAGTATATTACAGATTTTTACGGAGCCCCTAAATGGACCTTTGCAAAAAATAAAAACAAATAGACTTTCACGTGGTCGCGAAAAACGCATCTCGTGCTCAAGCGAAAGTTTATTTTTGCAAAGGTCCCCTTAAGGGCTCCGTACTTTGACCATTTCTGTGAATTGCACTTAAATATGTGTATATCTCAGGTATATCTAACTAGATGGCGCTACATAGCCTACACATATAACCTGTTTAGGGAACTATATCTCAGTGACCAGTTTTGGCTATTATTTTAATCTGACATTAATCACAGAAATTAACACTGTAACTTTTTGAAGACAAAGATGTAGTTACATTTTAAGTTTTGTTTTTAATGCCTATTATTATTGTTATATAGTTGTTGTTGTTGTTGATGTTCATGATGATGAAACAGTGCAGACTTGCGATGAAGAGATCACTTACGCTGATCCGACATCCTACAAACGAAATGCACGTAAACTGGTAAGTTAATTTTTATTTTTGTTTCTTATTGTGTGCATGAGTGCAGGTGTGTGTGCTTTATATGATGATCTGACACACACTTACAATTAAGTTGAGTTTTTATTCTTCTGCTCTGATGGGTTCAGTAGATCAGTGCTTCTCAGCTTATGGGCTGTGACCCAAAAAAATAAGTAGTAGGTCTGTTATGATAGCAGGGGAGGAAAAAACCTAGATAATACAACTCAAGCAACCATATCATGCATAGCTAGCTAAATAAATATACGTTTAAAATGGAAGAGGATGTTGATGTCAATAGTTTGTGTGTCCAATCAAACTGTATTTGGGGCAATTTCATTGCTGCAGTTCTTTCCTTTGCCCAATAAGAACAATATTTGCCACAGTGTTTGTTTTAGTCAAGTAAATCACACTTGTTGTTATGCATCTGAATCTGAAGCGTGCATTCACAATATTAATCAGGCTATTTAAATTCCTTTCATTTCCAACATTTATTAATTTTCTTTTTGTATCTTGTTTAATGTTTGTTACAGACAGAGGAGAATGACGTGGACTATGCGTCTGTCTGCACGAGAGTATAGCCTATACGTCCTTTTCACAAGTTAGCACCTCTGAACGTTTGGTTTCAGCATCAGTGTGTGAACTCTGATCTTTACAAGTTGTGGACAAGCTCTGGGGTTGTTGAGAATCCACGTGTCTGAACACAAATTATGGAAAATCACACAAAAAGCACTAAACTTCACAACATCCTTACTGGGAGTACCAGCTCAGTTTGAGAGTCTGAAACCCGTGGTCTGGTTTTCTTAAATGTATACATGTGGTTTGATCTGTTGCTTAAACAAACAGTGTGTGCATAAGAGTGCCTATTAATAAACATATGCGGTTGATGTGCATTTGAGAGGGCATGGAGGTGTGAAAACAGCGTGCAGTTGAAGGGCTAGTGCCAATGTGAAACTCACAGTTTACTTGCATTCAATAGTGACTCCATGCATGATAATGTCTACGCAAGTGCATATGCTTGCTTGCATCACTTCTGTATTTGGCCTTTGAAACTTTTGTTAAATTAGAATTAGTAATAAATTAAAAACCAACTAAAGGAACAAGGCAGTACATTTAAATATTTAGTACATTCTTTGAAAAGAAAGAGTCACCATGGCAATTTTCCCATATACATTTATTTTTAAGGATGTTTAGATATTTTGAGGAAAAAACAAGACAAAATAGGATTTCAAATAGCATAGACAAGATCAATGTACAATTAGTGAAGGTACAATATAAAACACATGACTGACTTTGTAATATATCAGGAACAAATAGGCTCTCCTGGCTATGTGTGCTACAAGTACAGGCATGTCCTTAGGATACGTTCACACGACAACGATGTGCTAAAAATGGAGAAGTTTTTCCTTTGCTTTTTCCATGTACAGATGACATTGTCAAAATAATCGGATTCGCAAAAACGACTAAACACTCTGCATTATTCATGTCAGGCCAGTAGTTGGCGACGTCACTTAGTAAAGAAACACTTCACACTGTCAGACTGAGCACCTAATACGCATGCGCTTGACATCACTGTTTTCACAAAATCATTGAGAACTGTGTAAGTGTCCAGACAGTTTAATAAGAAGATATTTTATACATACAGTCAACTTCACGTATATAAGCAGAATTCATCTTTGAAAAACAGACTCTATCAGTCGAACTACGAACCGCCGATCCAAATGCGCTGAACTGTGTAGAATCTCATATGGTCCAGCGCATTTGGATCGGTGGTTCGTAGATCGATTGATAGAGTCTGTTTTTCAAAGATGGCTTCGGTTTGCATGTAGGGACCCTCATTATGCTACCGTGTTAGTGTGGGGCTATTTTGAGCCTTGTTAGTGGTATTAACAAGCGATTTTTATTTGTCATTACTCCATGCCCTATATACTAGCGTAATACTAGCGTTATAGGCTAAACTGTTTTTAGAGATAAAACTATTTACATTCGATAATCATGAAAACAAATCTCAGATAACGGTTGACTAGGTAACAATGTGTAATTAGACCAAAGGTTCATTTTGCGCTGGAGTTCTCCTTTAACATTGTAAATCTTGCCATTCTTTGCTCTTCTCTCTCTTTTTCTTTGCTTTTCTTTATTCTATATAAGCTCTGCTTAGTTTAGTTGTATATACCCATAGTTTAATTTATTAAACCCTTCATATCCGCACATGATTGTCTCTGTGTTTGTGGCTCACAAATCAGTCACTTAAACGTTTGATTTTGCTACAAGCTTTTGTACTGTTAGTACAACATAGAGTTATCCTTCTTGGCCAGGAGAATAATAACTCTTAAAGTCCCCCTGTAGTCAATAATTTGATCCCTTAAAACTAATATTTAATCACCAAAATTACATATTGAAAAAAAAAATTCCTAGAAAAAAAATTCTTCATGCCTTAAAATAGCTTGAATGTAACTGTCACGGTTGTGATAGCCACCAGAGGGCACTACACCCCGGACGGGACTATTACCACACTATCTCGGACTACATTACCCATAACCCACTGCCCGGACTTATCAACCATGATTGATCTTTATAATTAATTATAACCCACTTTTATATATATATATGTCCCTTATATAATCATTTTATATATATTTTTCCCCTTTGAGCTAATTTGATACACCTATGCTATTTCCATTCTCTTTAATAACATGCTTTTTCCATTTTTTTTAAACTAATAATATTTGCACCAGTGTACATGTTAAAACTGCATGCTATAAAAACATTCAGTGCAGCCTATGATTATATTTATTCAAATCATAAATGGATGCTGTTATTGGGACCTTACAATAGCCTAAATAATACAGTAAAGCTGTCCTTGAAGATCCAGGAAAGAAGCCACGGTAATATGTTGTTATATGGACTGTACTTTGAAAGGATATGGGTTCGGCTTTATGTATGCAGTATTCATGTCAAAAATTAAGTAAACTTTGGACTTAACAATATGAGCTCCACGCGACGCGGTCGATGTGCTACTCCGTGAAAGTCTACTTTAAAAATTAAACAATGTTATTATTCCTTTAAGTCATTATATTTTGACAAGATTTTCCTGCCATGATCAACTTTTGTGACCAGCAATCTAAAGGAATTTTAGTTGCAGTTACAACTTCTGGCCACTGTGTGGAAGCCTATGGAGGGAGGCAGTAGAGTGTCGACTGTAGTGACTCATGTGCAGTTACACTGAAACAGTGAATTTAAAAGAAAAGGACTATTGAATAGCTGTCCACAGTAGTGGCCAACATGCGTAACAGGACTAGAATAACTTCCACGGTCAGTTAAATCCAGGAAAATGTCACTAAGCTTGCTAAGCTTTGGAGGATCCAACATAGCAGGGTCCATCCGTGACGCACGAACATATTGCAAATGCTTGCATCACTTTGCACATGACACTGTTATAAGCTAAATGGTTGTGACAGAATTACACATACATTAAATAAAACTCTTCATCCGTCCAAAAGTCCTTTTTAGTGGCCCGTTTTCTACACCATTCACCTGTAAGAAGAAAACAGATTCACAGAAGGTAAAGGAAATGAACAGGATTGATGTTTCAGCCACACACACACACACACACACACACACACACACACACACACACACACACACACACACACACACACACACACACACACACACGCACACACTTTAAATTACAAAATATTCAATAAGGATTTGATTGTTTCTATAAAATGGCACACAAAAATATAACCGCATCATGTGACTTTTTTTGCATGTGATTTAAAATTTCAGTCATCTTCACTAAACAACTTCACATCTAAAAAAGAAGCACAATCATAAATATACATTATACTGATGTGTGTGTAATGATGACTGAATGAAACAACATCACACATAAACACATAAAACACACACACACACACACACACACACACACACACACACACACACACACACACACAAAAAGAAAGAAATTCTCACCAGTTACAACTGCAAGCACCAGCAGAACACCGACAGCTCCTGGTATTAGTAAATATATAATTCAATCTGTAATGACAAAATATAGTCATTATTAATACTAGAGCTTGACAACAATTGATTCTTATGCCTTTCCACCTTCATTAGTTGTGTGCTATTTATGGAACCGTTAAATGGCGCCATCTGGTGCTCATGGGAAAACTGACCGATTTTTATGCATTGTTTATGTTAATAACTTTCAATTGTGACAAAAGTGTGTCACATGACATGCATGTCACAGTGATACAGATTATCTCAATTATACTTTAATTTTTACTTTAAGAGAGCTCTCTTTTTCAGACAGGCCACAATGAAAACAAAATCATTGAAAAACATAGACGTGCTGAAGGGAAAATGAATTTGACTCACTAGAGCCAGTCCCATTTTCACTGATGATGCTGATGCTGCGCTGGCGGCGGATGATGCTGCCGTTGCTGAAGATCTCCAGATGATAAACTCCAGAGTCTGTGTTTCTGGTGTTCGTGATGGTCAGAGATCCAGTCTGATTCACTTTCAGTCTGTCTCTGAATCTCTCTTTACACTGCACATCTGCACAGATCTTACTCTGATCTCCAGTGATTTCAGCAATACGACTGTCATTGAAATACCACATCATCAAATCTTTGGGGTTTTTCACCACACCGGGATGTAAAGTGACAGATTCTCCCTCCTTCACTGACTTTGTCTTTGTTTTATCCGTCTCTACACCTGGAACACCTAAAACACAAATAAACATATAATAGGATAAAGGATTCTTCTATGAGATTCTGAAACCTCCTTTCCGCTCTCTCTTTGACAAAAGCCATTGACTTTTACATGTGAACATTTATCCCCTACCCTAGTGATTGTGATTGTCCCCAAGTGGGGAGGAGAAGCAACATTTAAAGCAACACTAACGGCGGTGATCCACTTGTCCGTGCAACACTTCAGTCGCGCTGCACTCCACTATATTCCTATGGGTGACGTCAAGCGACTTTGACGCGCTCGCAAAGCATTCCGGGAAGGCGGCGCTTCATTTGAAAAAATGCCGCGCGTCAAAAAGCTGGCCGATGCCCATCTTTATGCAAATTAATTCCGTTGAACGCGAGGCGTCTATCCAATAGAAGCACGCACATGGAGACGGAGGGAAGTCTCTCGCGGGTCCTTTGTTTTTGACTGGCCGCTGGCTCAAAACCACGCCCATAGCGGTAAACTAGAAAAACGCCCATCAACGTTCACATGTGGGGAGGCGTTGCGACACCACACGACATTCGTGTCGGACAAGTGGATCAGTACCGTAAGGAACTTTGCCTCTTCTGTCCCCCTACAGGTTGAAAGCGGAATTGTCCATTACCGCTGTCGTAAATAATTTAGCCTACCGCAGCTCTTACGCTCTCTGTTTATCCAGCACCGGCTCTGGAATGAACGATGTCCACGGACAAGGTAGAGTATGTCGCATGATTTCATGAAAGTATGATGTATTGCGACATCAGAAACTTAGAAAAACGAAATACCGGTAATGACTATTGTAACGCTTGACGTAAAGCAAGTCAAATTTGTAGTTTTCTTATGTCTCATTCGAACTACAGAAATGCGACCCAATCTGGCAACCTTACATAGTGTGGTTATAGCAGAAAAAGGACCGCAAAGCGAATCCAGAAGTGCCTTTCACCCTGTTACGACTTGATGAATCACTGATACGATTTTAGAAACATTATTTTAAGGTAAAAAAAATTCCTTAGTGTTGCTTTAACTTTTATTAACCGTGGTGAAATTACTTATTTGAATGAATATAATGAATGTATAAATATATCCACAAATGACCCTCAATACATCTGTAAAAAAACAACAAAGAAAAACATGGTAGACAAAGCTTTGCCTCCGCTAGCCTGCTAAGTAACATTACAGTATTGATGTAGTGTTTACTGTTGCTTCTGTAAGCTCTTGCTTTTGTAAGACTGTTCTTAGGAAAATTATCAGTGATTTTGTGATCGATTACTGTTTGTATTACCATAGTTTCCGACAAATATGATTAAATGGTGTATACCATCGAATATATAATCTATCAAAACAAAAAAAAACATACCACTCTGAAACTTCCTGTAAAATTTGTTTTTGCAAAGTCAGTCCATGAAATCTGTTTATCACAATCCTCTTGTTTGTAAACATTGTCAGGGTCTGAATCGGGCTCGAATTGGTTTGAAATGGACGGCATCGTTAATAATTACATCTCAGTAGAGCTTGCGGTTATGAAGAGGCAGGACATTTCCCGAACACGCGCTGAGCGCTGCCAATCACAACACACTGGGCCAGCTAACCAATCACAGCACATTTTCTATTTCGGAAGGAGGGGCTTCATCGAAAACAACGCGTTCGAGACAGATTGGGGAGAGGGGAGCTGTATGCGCATTTTGAACAATCATGCATGAAAACATATTATAGTACACCCCAAAAACAAAATCAAGACTTCATAAAAGGGCATAAAAGGACTCCTTTAAAAATAACGTACATTTTCAGAACATTTACATACTTGCTTCAAAGTTCCCGTTTTCGCTATGCTTAGGTGTTATTAACTTTGTAGAACAAAACGTCAAAGTGTAGTCCACAAATGTCTGGAACACACAGGCAAATAGAATAGACAGCTCTGAAAGTAACTCATGTAAACACATTGTGATTATGCATGTCTTTAAACATTTGTTAAATGACTCACCATGGACAGTAACACTAAATATCTTTCCAATGATGGTTTTGCTGCCGATAATCTGTAGATGATAAACTCCAGAGTCTGTGTTTGTGATGTTTGTGATGGTCAGAGATCCAGTCTGATGATCCAGCTTCAGTCTGTCTCTGAATCTCTCAGTGCCTTCATTACACTGAACATCTGTACAGATCTTACTCAGATCTCCAGTGATTTGAGCTATGCGGGTGTCATTAAAAAAACATTTAATCTTTTCTTGTTTGTTTGTTTTAACACCAATGTGTAGAGTGACTGAATCTCCCTCTATCACAGACAGTGACACTACATCTGTTTTAACACCAAACACACCTGGAGAAGAAAAGAACAGATAATCATAAATCATTTAAAGTGAAAGTATAGGACAAATACAACAAGCACAGTGAATTTTGATTTTCTGCCAATTTCTAAACAATCTAAACATTTTGTTGGTAAACAGCAAAGTCGAGTTCATTATACTATAGCCCAGAGAAATACATCACAAATAAACTTACTGCAATGTATTATGACCATATAGCCTGTAGCATACCCTATAGCCTACAACATCAGAAAAGAAAATCGTCCAGAAAAGAAATATTAATTTCACACAGTTAATGTCATACATTAAATTCTGTCACACTGTCAAATTCTCACCATCTTAAAACAACAGTAGGCTAATTAAAAAATAGCCCACTAAATGATGGTCCGGTCCAGTCCAGTCCAATAGCAGGCTTCCCAAATGGTAATGACAATTGCTTTGCTGTGAAAAAAAAATCACAAAATCTTCTTCTTAGGGTCTATCTCCAACTTTTGGAGTAGTAGCTATGTATTATACAACTACGCAACTAGGCTACACATTGTGGCGCTGACACTGTTTATTCTCTGTTATAAATACGGTACTTGATTCACCTGCTGTTGGGGGGAGGTGTCCGGGAGGGAAATAGTTAAGAGGGAGGGGCTAAAGACGGAAGTGCAGAAAGAGTGTGCAGAAAGACTGTGAGTGGTGCGGAGAAAAGTTAATCTAAATCTCTTCTTGGGCGTGCTTGTTGTTTTGAGGGACAGCTAAGACACCTCATCATGATACCCGTGTGTTTGTTGTACACATTCATAAAATAAATAAACCACAGCCGTTTGGTGCTTGTAGACCGGATCCTCGTCTCCTTTTTATTTTATTTTATATGTCAGCGATCGTTCCCGCCGCTTTTTTTTCTTTCTCCAATCCTCATCTCCTGTCTGTTTCTCTGGGAAAGTGCCCGACGTCACATTATTATAAAATTAAGAGTCACTACGATAGGGGAGAGCGATTTCAGAGGACCGCGTCACCTTCACAAATAAATGAAGAATAACATGCAAAACATTTTTGCGTTTTGCATTTATAGCCAAACGAAATCTGAATTGAAACCAAAAGCTGACCTTATCAGAACTGCGAAAATCCGTCACAATCTTCATCCGTTTTTATTGTGAATCACCAGAAACAAATGCTTACCAAGCTGTAAAACCCACAATAGGATGAAAATAAGAAAGCTCATCGCCTCCTCTGACACTAATGCAGATTCTGTGGAAACAAAAGTAGCCTATTTACCGTTCGTTGATGCTTAAAACGAAAGTAGCCAAATGAGAAGGGGAGTCAGTCATAGGGGGGATCCCACAACTGATGAAAACCGGGAGCATAGTCCTTCATTGACATTTCCATGCCAAGTATGTCTCTACATTTATAAACACTCACCAGTTTGAAAACACCCACAAATTTAGAAACGCCAACTTTTGTTCCACAGAAGTTCTTCTTGTAAAAATATATATATATTTTTTTTTTGAGCATTATAAATGTAGTGTTTAGTAACTAGCCTATATCATATTTTTTCTGGCATACGTACCCTAATTTACATTGTATCGCTATAAGAAATATTCATGTTACAATTCAAAAGATATAATTTAGAAGAATATAGTGCAGAGATCTCCGGTTATCTTCTTGATATGTTAAAGGCTATCCATCATTTGATCCATCATTTGGAATATACATAACATGTTATAAATACTCATATTAGACTAATAATAAAAATGTGTTTTAATCATCATAAAATGCCCCTATTAGTCAGGGGTGGACAAAGTACACAACTTCCTTACTTGAGTAAAAGTACAGATACTACTGGTCAAATATTACTCCGTTACAAGTAAAAGTTGTAAAGACAGATTTTTACTTAAGTAAAAGTACAGAAGTACTCGTTTTTAGAAGTACTTAAGTATAAAAGTAAATGTCAATTGATTGTTTTATTATTGTTGCATGTAATAGCCAATTTACAGTACCTTATGCCACTGAATCTATGCCTAGTGCCTACCATCATATCAATATCACATTTATTTCTAGAACAGTTCCAGTCGTGGGATTGAATAAGTCACTCAATAACGTCCACAATGGTTTCGGACACCCAAATGGCTGTTCCCCGTTTTTTTGGCTTTTAGTATGAATATGTTAGCCATACTGTTATCTATAAGCTAGTGTGCTCCAAAACAATGACAAAATTCACATTCAGAAGACCAAACCCAACGTTGAAAATTAAAATCATGTTGATGTCAGAATCCAATGTCAGATTGACGTTAATCTCCAACGTTGGACAGACGTTGTATTGTGGTTTAAAATCGGTTGACGTCAGAAACCAACATCAGTCGAGTTCTAACGTCAACCAGACTTTCATTTACAACCAAAATGCAACCCAAATCATCCCTGACGTTACTACTTTCTACTCAAGGCCCTTGACAGAAATGTAGTGGAGTAAAAAGTACGATATTTGTCTTTCAAATGTAGTGAAGTTAAAGTAAAAGTTTCCAGAAAAAATAATACTCAAGTAAAGTACAGATACTCAAAAAGTGTACTTAAGTACAGTACTCAAGTAAATGTACTTTGTTACTGTCCACCTCTGCTATTAGTGAAACTTAAAATAAATAGACTGAAAGCTAAAAAACTCGGGAAAACCCGGTGTCAAATATTGCTGCCAGTCCTGGTTTCCCTATGGGAGAAACAAAGCATTTCAAAGCTTTGAATCAATTAAACTGTTTCGAAGCGTTTCGAAACACCTTACCTTACCTGCCCTGCTGGTCACAACAGCGTAAATGCAACAAATGCCAAACATGCATAGAAACAGCACATGGGCCTCATCTGGACCACACACAGCAAGCCACAACTCACATTAAAACCGGCTTGATGTGAATGGGCCATATATGGCCCATATGACCTTTGCCGCTTCCAGAACTGAGCCATATGTGCCATAGTTTGCCGGCCCAGATGAGGCCCGGAAATGTATGCTATCTGGGTCGAAGCCACACGCTCAAACAAGACAGAGCACATGGACAATAAGTGAATGCTAATCCTGTGCGCTCACAACAGAAGACCAACACATGAGCATGAATGTCCGAATCCTGACAGAGAACCAAAACCAAACTAGACTGAAGTGCCGGGATCTGAACACCACACTCCACACAGAAAACAACCCGCATGACCAGAAGAGAGCACACTGGAACCCACGCGTTCACACAACGACAAGACTATACAGGAGTGTCAGGGCTCTGTCACAAAACCAAGAATAAACTAGACCGAAGTGACAGAACCCTGACACTAATAAATAAGCTAATAACATTTCCTCAGCACCAGACACTGAAGAACATTATTCAGAATAACCAATCACTTTATTGACTTCAACACAATCTGGAATTTTTAAAATATGATTTTTTTTTTTTTTACATGTGTAAAATTAAATTGATTTCACTGTAAAGCTAGAGGAAAGTAAGACTGTGTGACTGTGGTTCATAACAGCAGGACAGGAAAAAGCCCTTCAACTGCAAACTAAACACACATCAAACAAATGGCCATTCTCTCATGCAAAAGTTGTTTGTCCATCCAACAGATCAAAACATGTTTCTAAAGAAACCGACCGCAGCAGTTTCAGTTTGACTCAATAGATGAGCTGCTAGAGTCAGGCTTCAGCAAGACTGGCAATGTATGATGGCAGATGGTTTTTGCCACTTCGCAAAAACTGAATGATCATAAAGCCATTTTAAAATCCATCACATTTAAAGGCTGACTTATATTCAATAATCCAATATATTGCTACTTTTTCATATTTGACACAATCACAAACTACCTTTCAGAAACAATCGATGTTAAGATTAAAAACATGTTTTTCATTTGATAAAGATTTGTTTTTTCACTAGTGCTGTGTCGTTTTGACCAAAAATCTGTATCACATAATTTTTTTAAGATTCTAGCAGTTTTACAATATAGCACGGCCATTTTTTTTCTTTCCAAATTTGTTTTAATGTGACCTTGTTTATTGTGGTTTATTTTACTGTCAGGAGTACATAGAATATAACATCAAATTAAATGTAATATTTTAGAATTTAATAATTCCTTTTTTGGCAAGTTTACTGTGTAAATTAAAACATGTGTGAAAACTTTTGTAATATTGCTTACAAATAATGTTTTATTATTATTATTATTATTACTTTAAAAAGTACATTGTACTGTGCAATAGTAAACTATTTATTTCATAATTTCTTCAAGTTAGACCAAACCTTTATTTTGGCGGGTAGTAATGAAGATCTTTTAGTTAATGTGTGTATTAATAAATTATTATTATTATTATTGTTGTTGTTGTTGTTGTTGTTGTTGTTGTTACTTGAAGAAGTGGACTCTAGAAGTACACTGTCATAATTTCTTCAAATTAAACCGCACTTTTATTTTGACGGGTTGTTTTGAAAACCTTTGTTTCTGTTTACATATATGACTGACATGAGATAGTTTTATCAAATGAAATGGTGAAGCTCATGAAGTGACTCTCAGATCAGCTCTGCAGAGGAAGTTTGTTGTCCATTTTCTCATAGTGAGACAGCAGACACTGAATACACCACGAGTGTATCGCGTGCTTGAGTAAAGCCTAGATGAAACTGCGTTCATTTTTTTTTTTTTGACAGGGACAATGGACAGTGAGAAACTGTCCCAGAATTAGCTACAGAGCTAAATTTCATCTGCAGTCCATTCACACAGACATGCAGAATATGCAGAATTCAGATGACAATACCAGTCTTTTTGAGCTTTAATATTCACAGACACTAGTCCATTTCAAGATTTAATTCATTCTACTGCCCTACTTTTGATTTAATTTGATTTTATTCATCCCCCTCCAAAAAAATTACAATTCCGTGACATTTGCATTCATACCAAGGAGTCCTTGGACGATAAAGATAATGATAAAGACATAGTTCTAAAAATCATTCTCAATATTAAAGATTAGCAGAGTTCACATCACAACGATAACGGCACAGAGAAACGATATCGTTGGAATCACTTTAAGAACGATTTTATCCAGTTGATGAATGATAAAAACATTGACAGCCAATAAGAATCCATCCTGCTATAACGAGCTCGAGCATTTAAAGCGACAGACAAGCACATGCTTAGAATAAACAAAACTATTGTACGCTGGTGTGGACGCTAATATTATTGCTATTATCTTTATATCGTTGTTCTTGCTAACGGGACTTTATACAGTAAGTTCCATATGGATTCCATGATTCAGTCCGCGTCATAGGGCTCTAGCCTACATGCCTTAAAGAAAGTTAGCTGTGGGTTATTTATTGTTATGTTATAAAGTTATAACCATTAGTAAGAAAGGTATGAAGTTAATAAAGGCTCTCAAAACACTCTACATAGTGCTCTTCGTGGCCATTGAATAGATTCAGCAGTTGTTTCAGTTATGCACTGGAGTAGGCCTATGGCAGTATTTGTAAGATAAATCTTACGCACAATTGAAACCGGTATAGCGCCCAGCACAGCATTATTTTCAACTGTTAAGTATAACTAAATACATATAACTTAACAGTTGAAAACAGTGCTGAGCTGGAGATATCATAATACATGTGTGTGTGTGTGTGTGTGTGGGTGGGTGGTCAAACTCAGTGGCGGGGAGGACTTACACCAGATAGTTTTATCAGCAGATAGTCTTATTAGACTTAATGTTCGACATGTTTGTTTTGTGTTGGTTTTTGTGTTGGTGGAGTATGATTGGTAAGTTTTACAAATTTACTGTAAAATTCCGGTTACACTTCATTTTAAGTTGACGTATATACATTACACATACTCAAATAAGAACTGAGTGATACTAATGAACTACATGTACTTACTATAGAGTTAGAGTTAGGGTTTGGTTTAGGGTTAATTGTAATTATAGATAATTTACTGTTATTACTATAGTAACTATGCAGTAACGTGTAACTACGCCAGCTTAAAATAAAGTGTTAACCTAATTTCTTTGAGTTTTAGAGAAATAAAGCTGCTGCTATACAGTTCAAATTAGTTAGAGGATTTGCATTTGCTGTTCTTCTAAAATATATAAAATTTAACACATATAATTGCGAGATACTTAGAATTCAACTTTGAAGTTTTACTCGGCTGTAATTAACTTGTCATGTAACTTCAGATGTTTATTTAGCTCTACAAGCCGATAACTTTAAAATACATTAAAGATAAAAATGTCGCCTCTTATTTTGAGTCTCTTTTAAAGATTAGAAACTGATTTCAGCTTTAAACCTCCTCATGTTCTCCAGGTGTGTTTGGTGATGCAGTGTCAGTGACAGAGGGAGATTCTGTTACTCTAAACACTGGTTTTACTAAAATACATGAAGACGACGATATGCTGTGGAAATTTGGAGCTGAAAACTCTCTCATAGCTCAAATCAGTAAAGCTGCTGGAATCTTCTCCACATATAACGGCACTGATGGGAGATTCAGAGACAGACTGAAGCTGGACAATCAAACTGGATCTCTGACCATCACACACACCACAACTGAACATACTGGAGTTTATCAACTACTGATAAGTGGAGCGAAACGATCATCAAAAACATTCCGTGTTTTTGTCTATTGTGAGTATAGATATAATTTATTCAGTTCTTCAAATATTCTTTTTATTAGATAATTGTCAAGGAATATTTTGCATTCAATAGAAGTTAAACTTAATTGACAGCATAATGTTGATTACCGCAAAAAATAATTCTGAAAGAAAAGAAAAGAAAAAAAAGGTTACAACAAGGCGCTTCCAATGGAAGTCAATGAAGAATTTTTTTTAAGGATTTAAAAGGAGAATGTGAAGCTTATAACTGAAAAGAAACACAATAATGATTCTCTTTAGTTAAGCTGTAAAGCTATTTAAATCATATTGTTTTGTGTTGTAGGGGTTCTGTTGGCAAAGAGACAAAATTGTAAATTAGATAACTTTACGCACGAAAAGTAAGCAACATTTTTTTTCCCACTAAAATCATGTTAACATTCGTGTTGTGTTGTTTATGTCTTGTAAGAGTCTCACTGTAACTTCTCGCTTTTCTGCAGGACAAATGGAAATAAATTGTGGTAATAAACACAATTTGCTTTTGATTGCAACAAATGCTGTTGATTAGGTTTAACTTCTACTGAACTCTGAATTCTCCATTATTTTGATATTTTGACATGTTTAATAATTTTATAGTAGGAGAAAATAGAAACACTCACTGACTGTCCAACGCACACTGAAAATAACAGTCTTGACTATAGATTTAACTTCATTTATGTTTATTCTCTCATGTTTTCCAGCTCATCTGCCCACTCCTAACATTACCAGAAACTGTTCATCGTCATCATCATCATCATCATCATCATGTTCACTGGTGTGTTCATCAGTGTTGAATGTGTGTGATGCGACTCTCTCCTGGTACGCAGGAATCAGTGTATTGTCCAGCATCAGTGTGTGTGATCTCAGCATCAGTCTCTCTCTACCTCTGGAGGTGGAATATCAGGATAAAAACACCTACAGCTGTGTGCTGAACAATCCCATCAGCAACCAGACCACACATCTGGACATCCACACACTCTGCCACACATGTGCAGGTAAAACAGCACTAATGATATGTGTGTATTTACTGACCTGATCTCTGTTGTGGATCAAACTGATGCATTCACTTTTTTCTTTATCATTACAGCGGACACACAGTCTTCTTCACACTCTCCGGTGTCTCTGATAGTGTGGATCTCTGCTGCTGCTGCTGGATCTCTGGTGATTGTCGTTGTTATAGTCGTGATCTTCTACATCTGCAGGACATGTAGAAAAAAAGGTCAGGAGAGTAAACTATTAACTACAAATAACTTCAAATAATGCATCTGAAGCACCAATATTTATCCGTTACATACACATTTATGAGTTTGCAAGCTCTGTTGTTTCAACATGTCTGTATTATTTTTAAAGCAGTTCAGACCCAGGAGGAGGAAGACAGAACGGATTCAGCTTTGTGTAAACCAACAACACGTAAAAAGGTAAGAAGTTGTTGCAGTCAGTTAGTGTGATTGAAGCTTGTCTATTGAAGTTTGTAAGACGGGACTCAACTGTCACCTTCAGAGCAGATCAAAAGGAGGGTTTGTTTAAGTGCTATATTTACACTAAGCGTACTGTTTGCAACTCAGTGTACTATGTTTTTCCATTTTAGAGGGATGTTATTTTGCAGATGTGAAAAAAAGAAGCACAAATTAGCACATAGAAAATGGGTTTAAAATTGATTTTTTTTTACCAGTAAAAGTAATAGGCCTATATTACAATTGCTAAAATATTATATGTGACAGCCTCAGTCAGTCACCATTCACTTTACTCCGATAAAGCGAACGGATTTAAAGCTGACCACACGCATCGTCGTGTTCGTAATCGAGTTAAGAACTTGCATTTAAACACACTCAGTGCGTGACTGGAAACTTACTTCTACTTCTTTCTTTCTTTTTAATTTGGTCATATCTAGCCAAGTAAAATCCTAATTTATCCACTGACCTAAATCTGTTTAAAACTTGTGTGCGATGTTGCACCCGTTCATTAGATCGCCCCGCATCAAAAAAATATTATTCATCAATACGGGGACGTGACTATTTGTCCCGTATTTCAAAAGGATTTTGCAGTGTGGCAAAAAAATAAAAAAATAAAAAAATAAATTACACTAGTAGAGAAGCTCATTTGCCCGTAATTGCATTTTGGTGTCTTTTTATTTCAACGGACACTCAAGATAATGCGCAGTAAACCTTAGACATTATTAGACAGATCATTAATTAATATCATAATGTTATTTAGATTTGTATTAAGATTATAAATGTTTTATTATTTGAATGTTATTAAGATTATTAAAAATGTCATTTAATCATTTATCATTTATAGCATACAATTAATGACATTTAAACATTTTTTTTAAAGAGTTGATTTAGATAAAAATGGGACAAACAAGTAATTAAGTAAATTAATTAAAGATGAAAAATTCATCCCATCCAGTCACAGAATTGTCTAAAAAGTGATAAATGGTTCCAGACAGAATAACTGCTAAAGGCACACCGACATATTCTGATAGAGTTCTTTAAAAATTAATAAAATACTCAAATGTAAAATAATATCAAATGTGTTCGTTGCAAGTTCACATAGGCCTTGTTCCCAGACAGCATCATAGTGTCGGTCCAGATCCGGCCCAAATCCAGGCCGTGTGGAAATCTGTACCAGATGTGGGCCGGATCTGGGCCGGTCTGGAATGGATCTCGCTTATTTTGCATAAGAATTAATAATTAATTTGTAAGAATTAAGAATTAATTTGTAAACAACAGTGCTGATCGCCTCTCTACGCACGAATACGGCATGGAAAAGAGAACCACCAATGAAAATCAATGCATGCGATGATAAATATGAATTAGGTTTGGTTATGCATTAATTTGAATGAGATCTACCGGGTTCTGCAAGCAACAGTGATCATGCAGTCAGTGTCGTTTGCCTGAAGTAGATCGCTCCTGTAGTTGTGACACATCTTTATGGACAGACCAGTTTTTGATGCGCTGCTTGTCTGCCTGAAAGTAGGCCTAAGAGTGTTTTTCTTTTTTATATTTTTTATTATTCTAAATTCACCCATACAAAATCAGGTTTTATACCATTGTATTTGGAGAGAAAGTACACAATTGTTACTCATGTTGTGCTGAAGTGTGTCCTCGACCTGCAGTGTCTCTGCGGTTCATCATTATCTGCTGAGATGCAGCTTTAGCAGACGCTGGTTTCTTTGTAGACGTGATGCAACAAGTGACTTTGCTGTTGTGTGAAAGACAGTCATTCTAAGAGCAGAGACAAACACACAGAACTGAATCTGTTTGATGATTTAACTGGTTAAAAAGTCATGAATGGGATGTTTGATGTCATTTCCTCTTGCTGCTCTATGTTAGCATCTTTTACTAGTAAAACAACGTCTGTTTTTGATTTCCATATTAAAAATAAAAAAGCAGTATGCAAGATCATCCTTTGGAATAAAAATGATATAAAATGATGTTCAGTTGTAATCTATCTGGAGTTTTAAAAGGTTTTATTAAGAGAATAACAAGGTTATTCAGAGAGAAACCTTGGTCTGTTATTAAGTTCCTGACATAGTTTGTGTTTCCTTTCAGAAATCAAAGACGGAGTCTGTGTATGAAAATGTCCCCAAAAAACGGTGATCTTTATCTACCGAACTGATGAGAGATCATACTGGACCCGGTCTCACTCCTTTTGGTTTTGCTCGCATTTATTCCCTGTTTTCACTCTTTGTGTGTGTGTGTGTGTTTGTGATGTCTGAAATTGTGTTATAATTTAGTGGTTTCCCAAAAGTACATCATCCATAAACTTCACTAAAATGTTCTATTTTTAGTTTCCCAGACAGGAACATGGTGTCGGCCCAGATCCGGCCCACATCTGGAACACATGGAGTTCACACGCACCAGATGTGGGCCGGATTTGGGCCAATATGTTTCTGTCTGGGTTATCAGAAATGTGCATAACTTTCATTAGTAAATATAAATCCACCCTTAACTGTGCATCTATGCCTGTCATTTACTCTTCTTGTTTTATTGTAAAAAAAAAGAAAAGAAAGAATATTAACTGCATTGCATAATGGTTTACAGTATCACACACAGAAAGCCCTGCTGGATATTTGACCAAATGTAACAAGCACATTGTCGCTCTCTGGTGTCAGTAAAGCAGAAAATCACATCTCTATAATAATATCACTACTTTTAACAGATAGGGGGCGCTATTTTAGAGATCTGCTGTTCTACAGTAGATGTCATATTTCCATCTTATAAAACCAGCTTTATGTGATGCTTACCATTCACAGTGATTTTAGTTTGTGATTTGGTTATCAGTCTTATATTAATTAAACTGATAAAAGCTGGATTTTTGAGTAAGCAGCTAAAACAGCATCATAGCACTGAGATCAACATGAAACAGCCGTGTTCAGGAAAACTGACTATTATGCAAGTAAAATTCATAACGCTGAGTTACATGCAATCAATGTGAAATCTGTCACAGAAACCTTAACTAAGAATTCAGATTTCCAAGAACAGCCTTCACCTTCCTCCAATATAAATAGAAATAAAAACATATAAAAATCACAGTTGATTAGACACTGTTCATGTTCCTAAAGATGGAGTTGTACAGCGAGTTAGCTTTAGTAAATGTCAAAAGTTGAATCCTAAAATGTTACAGGTGAACATTAGTCCATCAGTAAGTAATGTACAGAGACGGTAACTCTATAAATGATTAACTTAGTTCAGTTATTTCTGATAACAAACTCACAGATTCCAGTCGTAATGAGTGAAACAGATCTGTTTTAATGTCATTCATCACATGAACACACAAAGACCTTTCAAGCTCCTTTCATTGTTACAGAAAATAAAATCGTGTTTTAATGGACTAACATTTTAAAGCACATTTTCCTTTGCTGTTGAAAAGTTAAAGGGTTAGTTCACCCAAAAATAATGTCATTAATGCCTCCGTTCATCTTCGGAACACAGTTTAAGATATTTTAGATTTAGTCCGAGAGCTTTCTGTCCCTCCATTGAAAATGTATGATCGGTATACTGTCCATGTCCATAAAGGTAATAAAAACATCATCATAGTCCATGTGACATCAGTGGGTTAGTTAGAAGTTTTTGAAGCATCGAAAATACTTTTTGGTTCAAAAATAACACAAAATAAGACTTTATTCAGCATTGTATTCTCTCCCGGGTCTGTTGTCAATCCTTCACAGTTACGCTGATGGCGTAAGACGCTGATGACGTGTTATCTGGTGCGCCCGAGCTTCATTTATAGACTGAGGGAAACGCACGCTGTAAAAGTGTCTCATCCGCGACATGCACATTTACGCACCATTAAAAAAATGATATCCACGCAAACAATGTAGAATAGCTTGAATATAGCGTGCGTCTCCCTCAGACTGTAAACGAAGCTCGGGCGCACCAGATAACACGTCATCAGCGTCTTACGTCAGCAGCGTCACTGCAGAGTCCTGAACGCAGATTCACAACAGACCCGGGAGAGAATACAGTGCTGAATAAAGTCGTAGTTTTTGTTATTTTTGGACCAAAAAGTATTTTCGATGCTTCAAAAACTTCTAACTAACCCACTGATGTCAGATGGACTACTTTGATGATGTTTTTATTACCTTTATGGACATGGACAGTATACTGTACATACAGTTTAAATGGACGGACAGAAAGCTCTCGGACTAAATCTAAAATATCTTAAACTGTGTTCCGAAGATGAACGGAGGTCTTACGGGCTTGGGACGACATGAGGATGAGTCATTAATGACATTATTTTCATTTTTGGGTGAACTAACCCTTTAAAAAACAAACAATGCAAGGCACCCAAGTTCTGTCTTCTACTGAGGTTGTGTTTTTCTGAGGCCTATAGTACTCTGAAACTGACATGACTTTTCTGAGAACATTTACTATAAAGTGCCGCTTCTAAATCCTGCTGTTGATTTTGGAACCCCAGATCTCAGAGTTCAGAGAGATCTGATGATGTTCTGTAAGACAATGAGCTCTTTGAACAAGAAAACCAAACAGGATCAAATTAAGAAACAGAAATTTGTACAATTGCAAGTATTTTATTCAGACAAGTGTATTCAAGTGAAAAGCTTAAAACATAATTCAGATGCTTAATACCAGTTAACATGCTTGCACAGCAGCCAATAACATGTATGGAACATAAAAAAACAACAATATGAAAATACAATTTGGCATTTTGTTGCCATTTTTATCCACAGTGTTTTCCGTTACAGGTTCAGTTCCTGAGATTGAGAGTTTGATCAAGGACACATTGGTGATATTTCACAGATCAACCCTTGCAGGATTTTAACTGACTTTCTTTAACCACAAAGATACGGCATTACAGACAAAAACACAAAGTTCCTCATAGACTTAAACATAAATAAAAGGATCCCAGCTGAAAACACCAGCTTTAAAGGAACGTGATTATCAGCATGATGATGTTTTCTTCAGGGATGTTCCTCTCTAGTGTTGTCAATTAACAATAGTAAAGATTGTAACATTACCAGTATGAGTACAGACTCAATTCAGTACCTGTGTGTTTGACTGACAGCCGCTCTGTGAAGAGCTACATTACTGGGTCAAAATATCCATCTTGAATGATTCATGTTCAGTTATTAATGAAATGTCTCACTGTTCCTGTCTGGATCACTTTAGCCGCTTCAATAAACCCTCTATATAATGAAAAACAAAGCACTCTCTACTTTAGCCAATTAACTGTTTGAATTTCTAAAGCAACATTTACATAAAAAAATTGTTAATGCATTATTTAAATGACTTATTATATTTATTTATTCATGTATTATAGCAAATTAGTTTGAATTTGAATTAGCAAAAATGTTGAGGTGACTTTCAGTATGGTACCTAATAGTGTAATCTTGGTATTGTTGCATTATTTGTTGCATGAGTGTGGTTGTGAGTGTTTCCTGATCCTCTTCTCTCATTTCCCATCTTCTCGTTGTGTTCTCTTCCTGAAAGAATCTAAATAATTTACTAAATAAAAAAAAGTTTGTAGATTAACTTTGATGATGGCTTGAGAAAGCATAGCAGGGAAGTTTGATAGTTTTAACAACTTTAAGTTTGAAGGTTTTAAGTGCAGGTTATTTAAGTTTGAAATAGTTTATGTTGGAGTTCTCAAGCAAACATAATAATGTTACTGCGGTGTCTCACTGGCAGGCTCAGTCAGAGACTTAGTAGAGGAATTCCCATCCCACAATGGAGCGTAATCCGGATTAGGGGACGGGTCCTTTGGATTACATGCCTGTAATAAAACAGGGTAAAAGAAGGTACAAGGTAAAATAAATGAATGGGACTGATGATTCACTGACACAAACAGAAAAAATATATAAGACTTAAAATGCTGTTTTCCCCCCTGATATTTGAGTAATGATAATAAAGATTTAAAAAAAAAAAATTAAAAAAAAAAATGAACAACATGTCTTATATGTGGGATGCTTCTCTTAAAGGGGTCATGACATGAGCAATCAAAATGTATTTGATCTCTTGACATACACAAGGCCATTTTACTAGAAAACATATTCTAAGTTTCAGAACTTAAATCTCCGCACAGCAAAAATAGCTTTTGTTCAAGCCATCTTCCTAAACAGCCTGCACATCTGAAATGCTTGAACTATACTGGCGAATATAAATAATTCATTACTGGTGCTCATACCTGCTCTCTTAATAAAGTTGCGCTTTTTGTTTTCATATTGTCATTTGGGAGTTTACTTGTAAGAAACATTTATATTACACCCTGATCCTAGACTAGGGTCATAACAGACAATGTCCAGGTCAAAAAATAGAATTATGATTATATAATATAATTAAATTATTGTAATTTTACAACAACATAAAATGCATTCATGTATCAACCCGATCTCACCAAATGCGTCTATATAGCACGCAGTGTGTTTATCGTGTAATATATACGCGAAAATGAGTTTTTACGTGCATAGTATACGCATGGATAGCACATGGTTGGGTTTAGGGTGGGGTAGGGTGCGTGTGTATTATACGCTTGGGTAGGATTAGTGGTGTGGGGTGCGTGTGTATATCACGAAATTAAGTGCGTATCATATGCACGCGCAAAACTGCGTATCATATCCACGTAAAAACTCATTTTCGCGTATAAATTGCACGATAAACACACTGCGTGCTATAGAGACGCATATTTATGGAGTGTCAGTTACTACTGGTGTTTCTATGCAATGGTTTCTGAATGAAACTACATAAAACACACAAACATGCTGCAAACTCACAGATCTGAATCAGTTTTTCTACAGGCAGATTCAGTGCTCATAGTATCTTACCGGAGGAGTGCGATTCGTCCTTCTGTCTGCGCTGCCTGCACACAGTACTTTGGTTAATAAGAATACAAATGTTAACTTCTTTTAAAGATACAAATGTTCAAACAATACACATCTTATTTTCATCTTGTATCAACTGTATGTAATACTCACATGTGTAAATCACAGCAGCAGTTGCAGCAACAAGCAGCAGGACACCAAGAACAACAGCAACAACAACAGCAACAACATGTATCCCTGCAGCAACAGCTGAAGACAGACCGTCATTATTACTTACAGAGTGACTGATACAAACAACTTTACCAAGAGATGTGTCTGCTACTTTGGTCATCATTTGTATCACATTGAATTAACTGATAAATGGCGCCTTCTGGTGGGTTTTAGCAGAACAGCATCACGGTGAGCTGAACAGGAAACCGCATTCATAATTTTATGTGTTTTTCATGTTAATTGTGTATCACCTGGGGTGCATGTTAAGGTGATAGAGATCATCACAATTATATTTCTTATATTAATTGTAATATAATTATATTTTTGTATTATTGAGTCCAAGTCACCATTTCAAAGAGGCCACAATGAAGACATGTACTGGGTTGATTTGAGGGACTTTTTGATACTCACCAGTGACAGTAACACTGAAGATCTTTATGATGCTGAATCTGATGTTGCCGATCTGTAGTTTAAAGAGTCCAGAGTCTGTGTTTCTGGTGTTTGTGATGGTCAGAGATCCAGTCTGATTCACTTTCAGTCTGTCACTGAATCTCTCATTACACTGAACATCTGTACAGATCTTACTCTGATCTACAGTGATTTCAGCGATGAGAGTGTCATTAAAGTACCACATAATCAAATTATTTGTATTTATTTTTTCACCAGGATCTAAAGTGACAGATTCTCCCTCCTTCACAGATGTTCTCTTCATTTTATCTCGTTCTGAAGCAGGAACATCTGAAACACAAACATATACAAATTGATTCCTCAAGCTTATCTTAACTTTCAGCCTATTTCCCATTTGTTGACCTTTAGTGCTTATAAAACACAATTTGCATAGATGTTTTTACATCAAATCCTCTGAAGTTTGGATTCCTAGTGAACAAAAAAAACGCATAGTACTGTAGTAGGAAACAACAGATGCATTTAAAGGAGAACTCCGGTCAATTTTAACATTGAGCTCAATTTTTAGTAAATTTTGAGTGCTGTCAATACAGAGAACAACGACAAAAATCGGTGTTGCCTACACCGAGTTATCCTCTTTTTAAAATTTGCACCCTATTGACTTGAATGGGGTCTAATTTTAAACCTGCTTTTATTTCTCTTATCATCCTTGATGTGTCATACAAGTGCCCAGCCATGTTGAGTGATTCCTTCAGAGTGAACACGAGTGAATCTGACTGCAGATGTGAAATATATGAATAAAAATGATGTTATATCAGCCAGCGCACATACCTGTATTTAGTTCCTGTTTTCGGTCGAAGTCCACAGTAGTCGATTGTCGAGTTCACGCGCGTGATTCATATATTTCACATCTACTGCAGTCAGATTCACTCGTGTTCACTCTGAAGGAATCACTCAACATGGCTGGGCACTTGTATGACACATCAAGGAAGATAAGAGAAATAAAAGCAGGTTTAAAATTAGACCCCATTCAAGTCAATAGGGTGCAAATTTTAAAAAGAGGATAACTCGGTGTAGGCAACACCGATTTTTGTCGTTGTTCTCTGTATTGACAGCACTCAAAATTTACTAAAAATTGAGCTCAATGTTAAAATTGACCGGAGTTCTCCTTTAAAGGTGTAGTAAGCAATTTCTGAGAAACGCTGTTGATATTTGAAATCAACCCAAACAAACACATCCATCCCTTTATTGCCTCACCCCCAAATTGCATGAACAGTTGATGTCAATTTATCATAGCTGAAGCAAGGGCAAATACATTTTTCTGGTGATATTCTTCTGACTTTTTGTGATGTCTCTCAGCCATATCTCTTTCTCTGATTGGCTACAAGTGTGTTGTTGTGCTGCTTTTCTCAGAAATTGCTTACTGCACCTTTAAACAGATGATAATTGAAGGGGAACTGAAACGTCCATGTTTTCGCACTGGTAGTAGCTACATATATTAGAAAAATCACCTTGCCTAAAATTTTATTTTAAAAAGTTGTTAAAACCACAGATATGAATAATTGGTCAATCCTGCATCACCCTGGCGCGCACATTTACCATGCTGAACAGAAATACGACTCGGACAAATCGCACTCCATTTGCGTGCACGCGCCTCCCGCATTAATACGCGCTTAAGCGAGTATAAATGCACTTCCTTTGCCATATCCGTTTATCGATAGACTTTTCACACAGCAAGCACCCAGATCTGCATGGAAGCTTGGTCTACACTTAAATAAATTAACAGAAAGTGAACTAATGTGGATAACAGATAAAAAAAATAAAAATAAAAAAACATGAAACCCGCGGTTCATAGGAAAAAACGTCTCTGGTTACGTATGTAACCTTAGTTCCCTGAGAGGGAACGAAACGCTGCGTTTACGCTGTGGGAACACTTCCAAGTGTCTCGTCATGAAGCAAATGTATAATCAGTCCAATGAATGAGCGGGACGTCAGGTGACGTCATAGACCAGGAAACTATAAATCACCCCTGAACGCAGAGCGTGACAGCTTCTGAAAAGCCTGAAGCAAGTCGATCAGGGCATGCAGGAAGTATGGCAGGCGAACGCAGCGTTTCGTTCCCTCTCAGGGAACTAAGGTTACATACGTAACCAGAGACGTTCCCTATCAAGGGAACTCCCGCTGCGTTTACGCTGTGGGAACCCCAATACCCACTACGCCATAATGACAAGTGCCCGTTCTGTGTGAAGACCTTGCGCACACTAGAAGCAAGCAACCTCGCCCCAGGAGTGGAGAGGTCTAAGTCATAAAATTTGACAAATGCATGCGGCGAGGGCCAGCCTTCCGCATCACAAATGTCGTGAAGGGAAACTCCCGAAATTAGAGCCATAGAGGCAGCCATACTCCTCGTAGAATGGGCCCGGACAGCCAAGGTGAAGGCTGTCCGGCCGCTTCATAAGCAAGTGAGATAGCCTCAACTACTTGCTTGCTCATTATCTGTTTAGATGCAGGGCAACCTAACTAGTTAACCCAAAGCAAACAAATAATTGCTCTTATATACGCCACAGGGCAGCTCTGTGGACATAAGCATCCAAAGCCCGGAAAGAGCATAACAGATTAAGTTTTTCCTGATCTGGGGTATTAGGTGGAGGACAGAAGGCCTGCAGCACAAATGACCCGCAATTTTAGAAGGGACCTAGGAATACAACCCGGCCTGGGGTGAAGAAAGACTATCACCCTACCAGGTGCAAATCCAAGTATGTGCAGGCCTCAGCCTCATGTACCACGGAGAAATCGAAATTAAGGATCTCTCCTCAGAGATAACCCAGCAAAGAAACATTAATTGCAGAAATCAAGTATTGTACCATCAGGGCAGATAACAAGATTCAGAAGGTGTTCTCCGCACCAGGCAGAGAACAGTTTCTATTTCAATGCATATTCAGTATTCTCGTGGAGGGAGCTCTAGACTGGAGTATGGTCTCCACGACCTCGGTCGAGAGACCTGAATCTATGAGCTGGGCCCCCTCAGAGGCCGAGCCCACAGTATCCATAACTCCGGAAGAGGGTGAAATATTGTGTCCCTGATTGGGACGCTAAGTCCCTCCTGAACGGAATCTCCATGGGAGAGCCATCTAGAAGGGACAGTAGGTCTGAGAAACACTCTCGGGCCGGCCGGAATTGGGCTACTAATAATAGATGAGCCCCTACCAGGCAAACCCTCTCCAGAACTCCCGGGAGCAAAGATATCGGGAAATGCGTACAGGTGTAGCCTCAACCACACCTAGTACATCGTATCCAGTCCAAGCGGAGCTGGATGCATCAGGGAGAACCACAAAGGGCAATGCGTAGTATAAACGATGCAAAAAGGTAGACTGAGTTTACCGAAGTTCTCCCAAAGGAGCTCCACCACCTCAGGGTGAAGTGTCCATTCCCCGGGCCTCAGCCCCTGCCTCAACAGGATATCTGCTCTGATATACGAGACCATCAGTGTGTTGTCCGAAAGGACAGGCACATGGTGACCTCTCGGGTCTGACAGGAAGTATTGAGATAATCGGAATACCGCCATCACTTCTAGCCATTTATGTGCAAAAAGGAAGATGGTCCTGCCAAAGACCCTTCGCCGAGTGACCACTCATGATCACCCCCCACTTGTGAGGGAAACATCTGTCGATAGCATTATGCGTCGACAAGAAGCCCCCAACACTGGGCCTGGGCGAGGAACCAAGGTTCTTCCACATGACCGAGGCACGTAGGCATAGCCGCGTGACCTTGATCATGTGAAAACGGATTTCCCCTCGGAGAAAACCCCTTGGGGTCCTGAGCCACCACTGCAGGGGTCTCATGTACAGAAGGCCAAAAGTAATTACGTTGGACGCAGCTGCCATGAGACCCAACAGTCTGAAACTGCTTCACAGTGAGTGACTGGCCTAGTTTTACCCCATTTACGGCGAATCGTTATAGCACACCTAGAAAAGTGGTCCTCTGAGCTGGGAGGAGCACACTCTTCTTGGTGTTGTGTCGCAACCCCAACATCTTAAATAAAACAGGACGACATCTCGATACCGAACTGCCATATGCTCAGATTGAGCTAGGATCAACCAACCGTCTATATAATATAATACGTGAATGCCCTGGGGTCTCAGAGGAGCCAGAGCTGCATCCACGCATATTGTAAAGATGCGGGGTGATAAACATAGGCCGAATGGAATAACCCGATATTGGTATGCTTCGCCCCTGAAAGCAAACCTCAGGAACCTCCTGTGATGAGGATGGATAGATAAGTAAGCGTCCTTCAAGTCTATTGTGACAAACCGGTCCTCGGACTGAATCTGTGCACAATCATATTAGCGTAAGCATACTGTGAACTTGAGATTCTGAAACCTGCCGTTTAATTGACGCAGATCTAGAATAGGACGCAACCCTTCATCCTCTTTCAGAACAATGAAGTAACGGCTGAAAAACCCTGACTGTCTGCTGGGAGGAGGAACCCCTTCTATAGCTCCTTTTGCAGAAGTGTCAGCACTTCCTGCTCCATAACCAGAGCCTGCTCGAGGTCCACCACTGTGGGGAGGACCCCTAGAAATCTGGGCGGACGAGAACCGAACTGAATTCTGAAACCCTTCTATAGTGAGCAGGACCCACTGAGAAATATGTGGCAGTAGTAACCACGCTGCCAGAAATTCTGCTAAGGGCACCAGTCTCTGGAGTCTGGCCTCTGGATTTGGTTGAACAGTCACTTCGGTGCCCTGAAGCGGCGAACCGGCAGGGAACAACCGAACTGGCAGCGCTGCGACCCTCCTCAAAGAGTCGCACCCCAGAGGTCGCCGAGGAGAAACGATTTCTCAAAACCGTCCCTGCCCCGGAGGAACCTTCAGAAGCCTGATAGCCTCAGCGTCAGGACTTCTTGTCCAAGTTTTATTAGAGATAACGACAGTCCTCAGATCTTGCCTACCTCTAACTCCTAGTTCCAACGACCCTCCTCGGAGGATCGTTGGAAAAAGCAGGCACCTCGGTACCCTGAAACGGCGAACCGGCAGGGAAACCGAACTGACCGCTCTACGACCCTCCTCGGAGGATCGTTTGGGGACGCTGACACCTCGGTGCCCTGAACGGAGGACCGGCAGGGAACAACCGAACTGGCAGCGCTGCGACCCTCCTCAGAGAGTTGCACCCCAGAGGGCGCCGAGGAGAAACGATTTCTCAAAACCGTCCTACCCCGGAGGGGACCATCCTCAGAAGCCTGCAGCCTCGGCGTCAGGCTTATTTTCTTTCTTTTTGCAGCACTTTATGCTGCGAGGAGCTTTAGTAGGTTGAGACTGCTTCCCAGCAGTCTCAGGAACATTAGATCGGTGAGGAAGAATCCTCTGGAACGCCGCTGAATAGTTTATTCCTTTGTTTATTTGAAAGCGCAGAGTTCAGAAGAACAGACATGTTTTATATTATTTTTCTTTACATCAGAAAACTTAATATATATCACTCCGTGGCCACCAGCAGGAAACAACCGAACTGGCAGCGCTGCAACCCTCCTCAGAGAGTCGCCCTCCAGAGGACGCCGAGGAAAAACGATTTCTCAAAACCGTCCCTCCCCGGTACAGTTTTGTCTGTTGCGCGACGCAATTCTGAAATAGCGTCAGCGCTGACATCCTCACATTCATCCATGCCCTTATATATAAATATATATATACTTTACCAACCAGCGCTGCTTAATAATATTGATCTATTATTTATGATGGCTGGTGGGTAGCGTCGGGGTTATAATGACGCCGACTCAGGAGAGAGATAGCTTGCAAGCGTCTCTTAACCCGAGGCTCTGTCATACCATGATACTAAATACCCATAACTATAGTAGAAGTTTGGGGATTTAAAACACATAAATAGAAACCGGTTTATTCCACGATCTCGACACCTCAGTGTGCAGATAGGGCGCTTTTTTTAAAACGGCAATCCCCGACGAGGAGGCTGAGATATAGAGTTTATATAAATCCATTATATTTTCACTCTCAGATTTTTTATCATTATATTCTCACTCTCATAATGTTGGCTGGCCAGTAAATATTTATTTAACTTAGCAACAGCACTAGATAAAACCTCCTTTTATAAGCTCCTCTTTATTCAACAGAGTTATGAGCAAACTTATTTATTATAGAAACTCATAAACATCTGCCTTATATATATATATATATATATATTCTTTATATATATTCTTTATTGTTTTGTTCTCTCTTTCTTAACAAAACATAAACGATACCAGTTCCTCGGAACTGGAAATCGCAGCATCATCGCGGGGAGGAGAAACGCAGCGCGTGCTTCTCCCCGAGAAAAGCCACTGGATCTGGCAGATGAGAGCCGAGATAGGGCGCGCCCGTCTCAACCCCCGCTGTCAGATCCGTTTGCGAACCCCACGAAACGAGTCCCCGCCGCGCCTCGGCAACAGCGGGACCCGCGCCTCGAGGAACGCGAACCGAACCGTCATCCTCGAAGAACGGCCGGCGGGAGCAGAGCGTCCTCACGGACAGCTTCTAGCAATGCTCACAGGCAGTCCCCTCGAGAACTGACTGTTAACATGCTCCACTCCCAAACAAGCTGATGTGTGTGTGTCCCCGCTCGTAAAATAACGTGGGCAGGGAACAACACAACGCTTGTTTGCTCTTTTTTTTTTTGCCATAAAATATATATTGCAACTTGACAGACAACAATAAATAAGACAGACAGAATCAGACCGATTCACACAGAGAGCGCTTCGCTGAAGAAACAGAAGCTGTCACGCTCTGCGTTCAGGGGTGATTTATAGTTTCCTGGTCTATGACGTCACCTGACGTCCCGCTCATTCATTGGACTGATTATACATTTGCTTCATGACGAGACACTTGGAAGTGTTCCCACAGCGTAAACGCAGCGGGAGTTCCCTTGATAGGGAACTGTATTACTCTCACCATTGTACAATAATTTCATTAAAAATAATAATATTTAACCTTTTTTTCCCATGAAGGTAGGCTTTATATAGAGTTCATCAAATACATTTCTGTATATTGTTGTATATAATACAACAAATACATGCTAACTTACATGGTGTTGACAAGAGACAGGAATATGATGGCAGACATCACGAACAATGTTTCCATGTGCAGTTTGTTAACATATAAAACATTAGAAGTCGTCTTTTTGTCTCGTACTAATAAACTACACTAAGTTAGCGTTAGCTAGTTCATTACAGCTGTTATCTAACAATGACTGTACCTAACGTTAGTTGTTCGCGGTAAAAACACTGTGGTGTAGACAGAGCCTTTGAAGCCAACCAACCCCGTGACGTCACAGGTTAGAATACTGCACAATGATATAACGAAAGATATAACGGTTTGTCTTTTTTCTTTTATATATTTACATTTGTCATGTTTCTTATATAATTGTTGATTATAGTGGAAATCCTTCTTGTAAATCATGTAAACTTGATTGACTGCTTCATTTCCCCTTTAAAAGTGATCAGGTGATGAGGTGTCATCTTCACCAAAACAAACTGATAAAATAACAACTCAATAATTGAAAAACAATTTGTTTTAAAATCATACTAAACTAAATTTGTTGTTAATTATACAAACTTCACTTTAAAGGGGACCTATAATGCAAACTTCACCAACATGTTTCCGGTGCGGATTCCTGACCTGTGTCCGTTCTCAAACCGTTCAGTACATTTCCACTGCAGAAAACGGGTTCCAGGCCGGAAAGATCGGTTCAATTCCGGCCATAAAAACTTGCTGGTCTCGAATGGAACTGGGGAATGGGAATAATACTGTTAATTTAAATTAAGTATTTAAGTGTAAGTATACACAGGCTTTATAATGGCATGTGCGAGTGATTTGAGTGTTTGAAAACAAAACTTCACTATAGATGATCACTAGACAATGCGTTTTTCTACGCTCACGGCCAAGGAATATACTTTGAAAGCTCTGCGCACTCAACTGTGTATGAGACTGAAAATGAAGTGTATATCTTTACAGTATACTGTATGTCTGCTGTCTTTTATGAGACACGCCCACAGCTGGTGATAGACTGTGCATTAGCACAGGTCCCTCCCTTAATCGATCCGCCATGTTTATATCCTCACTAGAGCAGCTAGTTGTAACACACAGTCTCAGATACGTGGTAAACGGTCTAAATGTTCTCCGTTTTATCAATTTATCAACTAACCATTCAGAAATATCTTCATTTAAATGCATTATCAGAGGTTCTACTTCTGCCAGAGTCTCTCCTTCATTAGTGTCCCACTCCACCTCTGGCATATGGCTGAACACTGGTATTTTCACTGTCATTCATTTTTGTTCTCCTGTTTTGTTGTTGTTGGAGTATCTGAGGCAGGAGCTGTAAAGGCACAGCACTCTTCTGGAAAAGGGGGAGCAGCAGCTCATTTGCATTTAAAGATACAGACACCCAAATATGGGCATTTAGGGCATGGTATAATACATAATTTTGGGGGTATTTTGAGCTGATACTTCACAGGCACATTCTGAAGACACCTGAGACTTGTATTACTTCTTGTAAAAAGTGGCATAATAGGTCCCCTTTAACAGTAAATGTGAATAAATGTGAAATAATTCACACGAAAAAATAAAAATCACCTCTGAATGTCACTGCAAAAATATCACTAAACACATTACTGATGCAATTTAAATGTACACTTCGTTTTTAAACTTTGCGACTCACCAAAAATGCTGAATCTCTTCATGATGCTGGTTTTGCTGCTGATGATATTTAGTTGATAATGTCCAGCATCTGTGATTGTGATGTTTGTGATGGTCAGAGATCCAGTCTTATGATCCAGCTTCAGTCTGTCTCTGAATCTCTCAGTGCCTTCATTACACTGAACATCTGTACAGAACTTACTCAGATCTCCATTGATTCGAGCGATACGGATGCCATTGAAATACCATATAATCCTCTCTTGTTGGTTTGTTTCAACATTAGTGTGTAGAGTGACTGAATCTCCTTCCATCACTGACACTCGCACTTCATCTGTACCTACACTAGATGCACCTGAAGAAGAAATTAATAGTTAATTATACACCAAACTAAATTACACAACAGGAAAGATCTGTGAAAATGTTTCCTCCAGATCATAAAGATTGTGAATAGAGAAATGTCTGAATTCATAATGTGTTTACACATTCACTCATCAGACAAACATTAGTCTCACGGATGATCTTATACATAATGACTTCTCTGACTTTTTATAGTGGATCAACCGATGGGATCAAAGATTTAATGAATCAACACTATTATACTCACTAGCGATAGTAACACTAAATCTCTTCATGATGCTGATTCTGCTGTTGTTGATCTGTTGTTTATAAAGTCCAGCGTCTGATGTCCTGATGTTTCTGATGGTCAGAGATCCAGTCTGATGATCCAGCTTCAGTCTGTCTCTGAATCTCTCAGTGCCTTCATTACACTGAACATCTGTACAGATGAAACTCTGATCTACAGTGATTTGAGCTATTCGAATCCCATTAAAATACCATTTAATCTTTTCTTGTTGGTTTGTTTTAACACCAGTGTTTAGAGTGACTGAATCTCCCTCCATCACTGACACTTCATCTTTATCAACACCAGACACACCTGAAGAAGAAGAAAAGAAAGCCCTTATGAGCAAAACAAAATTACAGGATATGAATATGAAAAATATGAAAAGCTAGTCTATGACCGGACTAAACCAGCCAAGGTATTAGCTCTTTTTTTTCTTCTTCTCGATATTGAGATATTTGCACACCACTAAATGTACCACATGTAATCAAACAGCAGAAGAACATCATTGATTGACAGATTCACTTATCAGACAAACATACATGAGTATACTGATCTTATTTAACATAATGAACATTATACAATTCATTAATACATAGATGAATGTTACACATGATAATACCTCATAAAATTGTCAAATTTTTTCCTATTATGTGTATTATGATGTTATAATGAACTATATGCCTTTCTCCACTGACGTTCTGAGTTGTTCAAAGAGTGTCTGATGATTGTTAGAAGACAGACTGAGATGGAGAACGGGAACATGTTTTGTGTAACATTAGCAACACATTAATAGCTGTTTGACAATGTAGTCCATCCAAAGGCCAATCATATTAATTACTGTTATGTGTCTGACGTTGTAGAGAGCGATACCATTCTGATACATTGTAGAGGAGCCTGTATAATACTCTCTTCCACTTCTTCTGTATCAGTTTCTTGTTAAAACATATATGCCTGAATTAAACCTGTATTTCCACTTGCCATTGTGCAACGTTTACTAGAGTAAAGTCCAGTGGAGCTGTTGTGAGTGAGTGGAGGCAATGTTAATTAGCATATTCATGAACCCACATATACAGGAAGCAAGGGTATAGAGTTATGGCGCTTTTCCACTGCATGGTACGGTACGGTTCGGTACGGCACGGCACGCTTTGGCGCTTTTCCACTGCATGGTACGGTACGGCTCGGTTCGGTACGGCTCACTTATGGCGCATTTCCACTGCATGGTACGGTACGGCACGGCTCGCTTTAAATGGTACCACCTCTGTTGAGGTTCCAAGCGTACCGTACCGATACTAAATGTGACGTGAAAACACTGCAGATCACTGATTGGTCAGACAGAATCGTCACTTCAGCGTCATTGTATTTGCGACACGAGACACTAAACCCGCTAGATTTAAATAGCCAGCCAACGCGGTAGCACCTGTTTTTAGAGTTTTTACTTGACAAAAAAAGTAAAAAAAAATCAAACAAGAAATGGCTGAATCGTGGTCAGTGGACGAGGTGCAGACGTTCCTCTCGTTGGTTGCCGAGGAGCGGAAGTAGCACAGCTCTTAGCCGCACACGGCTACCACCGGACCTACAATAACGATCAGTCCCACCCACTTTGAAGCGGTACTAACTGCAGTGGAAAAGCAACCGAGCTAAAGCGAACCGAACCGTGCCGTACCGAGTTGAGTCGTACCACGCAGTGGAAAAGCGAAGCGAGCCGAACCGCTCCGCGCCGTGTTGAACCGTACCGTACCGAACCGAACCGAGCCGTACCATGCAGTGGAAAAGCGCCATTACATTCAAAGGCATGAAAAAAAAAAAGTTTTAAAGGGGACCTATTATGCAAAATTAATTTTTGCATGGTGTTTGGACATAAATGTGTGTACACCAGTGATTAAAATCCACTCACTCCTTTTTTAAAATCCCCATAAATCATAAGCGGTGTCTCCCAACAACCTGTATTCAGCCATGGGGCTGGTGTGACGTCACATCAGCCACAGGCCCCGCCCACGAGTGTTGACAGTCACTACCGTTTTAACATAGACCCGCCCTGATCGAGTTCACAGCGAGTTGTACACATCCACCATTGCTGCACTGGCGAGAATGTCTCCCAAGCGTTGTAGGTGTTGTGTGGCTGGATGTATTAATCCACATAGCTCTCTATTTACTCCCGAAATCGGAGGCAGCAGCTGAAGGTGAGGTGGATTCATTTGGTTTTCGAAGAAAATGCTCCCTCAACTCTACCGAAATTCTTTATGTACTTACGCACTTCTTATACTGTGTTAGCTCTCAGCTCTTACGGTGATTTTATGAAGTAAAACTGACACTTCATCTTTTGTGTGATGTACAATAAAATGTACAACACAAAACGGCCGTGCTTTAAAATTTAATATAATGTAAATATGCTTTTCGCGTTCGGGTTTGTCCAATGTATTCCTTTAATAATGTGAATTATCCAAATTTGAGTAAAATCCTGAGTTTGAACTGATCCACCGATCCTGATGGAAATATGAAGAAGCCAAATGAATGACGCGCTAATGTAAAATAGCTCTATTAGCCTGAAGTACACTGAGGTCACCAAGCGTTCGTTTTTAAACAATTACTTAATCTATTCTGTGTCTTAACAATAAAACATTAGCCAATAGATCTTAACTAAAATTACCACTGTAAACCGATACGATTAGAGTTAGCATTTAATATTTCTTTAATACGGCCAAATCATTCATAAAATAGTACATAAAGGAATGGCTCGAATCGTCAAGGCCAATAAGATTGCTGTATAATAAACCAATTAAATTGGGGGTGGGCGACAAGTGTCTTATTTTACATCTTGTGAAAAGGGGCATAGATCAGGGGATCACATTATTGACTACAGGGGGACTTTAATAATAACTTACCATGTACAACAATAGAGTAGGATTCTCCACCGCCACGTTTTCTGTTGGACACCCATACATCATAAAGTCCTGAGTCTGTGTTTCTGGTGTTTGTGATGGTCAGAGATCCAGTCTGATGATCCAGCTTCAGTCTGTCTCTGAATCTCTCTTTACACTGAACATCTGTACAGATCTTACTCTGATCTGTAGTTATTTCAGCTATGCTAATTTTATTAAAATACCAAATCATTTCTTCTTGTTTGTTTTTCTCTATAAGATATTTTAGAGTGACTGAATCTCCCTCCATCACAGACACGGACTCTCCATCTGTACCAACACCTAAAACACCTGAAGAAGAAATGAACAGTTACGAGCCAAACAACAACACACAAATCACGTTTACGTTCATTGTTCATTTTTATCTTTGACCAGAAAAGAGACAACAAATAAATGTCTTAGAATGGTCTAGCACACACATGCCTATTAAACTAATTTCCATCGAATATAAACTAAACTGCTTCACGTTCGTTCATCGTTGTCCTAAAGAGACAAGAGAAATGATAACCTACAAATGTCTTACCGTACAAAAGTAAACAAATGCGCAATAAGCGAATATTTGAGACATTCTGCATTTTCACAATGTTGGCCTTAAATGACGTAATTCGGTAACGTAAAAGTGCTGTTTCATCTGTGAAACTGAAAGTAATCTCTGATGCGTCGTTCTTTAAACGGTGCAAAACACAAGTCTTTTTCAGCTTCTGTTTGTACTGATGATGGGCGGTTGCTCGTTTGAGATGAGCCTCGCCCTGCAGTGAGGAGAAGAGAGGAGAGAGAAGTGAAGCCAAGACGGACATGCAGATCTCTCTGGTAAGAAGTGGATTAATGTCGAGTCACTCGCGTGATTTACGCTCATGCGCTGTGTTGCTGCTTGCTGGACATAACTGGATTTAGGTTCTGTTGTTTTTATGTGAAAATAAATATCATGAACAAGACATCCAAAGCATTTGCTATTTTATTCCATTCTAAAGACGCGTTTTCCATAATTTTTTACTTTAATACATGTTTTTTTCAGGTTATTATTATTATTTTGAAATATGACAACAGTTATATGAAACCGATAGCACTGTCAGAAAATTAGTGAAGATTCACACAGAATTTATACTCATAAAAACATGATATCAGAGTTTTAAAATCAAGCATTTTAAAAAGAGAACAATACATCACGGTTGTTTAAACCAGTGAGCATTAAACCAGTGAGCATTAAAGGGATAGTTCACTTTAAAATTAAAATTCTGTCATCATTTACTCACCCTCAAGTTGTTTCAAACCTGTATTAATTTATTTCTTCTGCTGAACACAAAGAAAGATATTTTGAAGAATGTCAGTAACCAAACAGTAGTCTGTACCCATTGACTTCCATAGTAGGAAAAAAAAATACTATGGAAGTCAATGGGTACAGACTACTGTTTGGTTACTGACATTCTTCAAAATATCTTTCTTTGTGTTCAGCAGAAATAAATTAATACAGGTTTGAAACAACTTGAGGGTGAGTAAATGATGACAGAATTTTAATTTTAAAGTGAACTATCCCTTTAAGCTTCTAGCAAGTCGTTTCCCATCGTGCTTTTGATCAGCGCAGTCGGTGGAGAGAAACTGCGCCCGACTGCAGAATCCGACAGGGCCGTCTCGCCATCCCGAGAGTTTTTTTAATATATGAGGAAGCATTCATTTGCGTATTGACAAAGCCACAATTGAAGTCAAGGTTGCAATGTTAACACGCATTACTCCTCTCTCATTGTCCGCTTCTGCTGGTTTCAGTCACGTTACGCTGGCTCTGAACGAAAACGTGTTGTGGAAACGAGTTGAGATAGGCTATAGTGCTTTTTGTCCCTCTCTGCTATCATAGTTTTTCCAAGATGGCGGAACTACATGGAAGCCTCCGTGGACCTACCCGTCCCATGTATATAAAGATAATAAATTCTTCATTTATAAGGATAAGTCAGATAATTGGCAGAGGTAATTGTACACCATTGAGGACATATTTATGAATAAAGACATTGATTTTAGTTAGGCTAATAAAATACTTAAAAAAAAACTACACAGTGTACCTTTAAAGAAAAAGAAAAAGCAACGCCTCCTAATGTTATGATATGCACGGAAGGAGACCAGAGGCGGTTTTTAAAATATTTTTTTTATTGGATGTCAATGGAGGAGAAGCTTCACAATGCTGAAATTTTTTTGGGGGGGGGGAGTTGAACAGCTTATTTATTGAATCGAAAGCCTATTGGCTAATCTTCAACTTGGAGCCTCAGGCTCACGCCAATTTTGGCTTGATCTATTTTTAGTTTACATCGGGAAAAAAGGCTGTTTCATAAGAAAAGTCACAGTTGCACGACAGGTATAATTCAGTTTACGACACTTCTCATTCATTTCTATGGGACACAGTTCATGCGTCCCTGCTCGCACTGACATCAGAGCCGGGTCTACCATACTAGATGCGATCTCAAACGCCTTGGGACAGACTTTGATGCTTCGGGAGTGACAGCTATGATGGCTGCAGACTCTGGACTTGGAACCACCGGACTCAGAATCATCAGACTTGAGAGGTAGATGTAGTGTTGGGGAAGGTTCCTCCTCTACCTCCCCCACGGTGAAGTGGGATCCACTTATACAAAAGGGCACAATCTAGGAACTCACTCAGTGATTCTCGAGGACCATCACAGATAAGAGTACAGTAGATAGTAACGCGTTATGTAATTCATAGCAAAAGAAGTCAATCAAAGCCTGGGAGGTCAGTGATATTAGCAATGTCCAGGCACTCTCTGATGTAGTCCTCGATATGCAAGTTTCTTGGCGAAGTCAGACAAGTCTCACTGCTGGATCCATATTTGGTCTGGTGTTCTGTAACGGCGGTTTAGTAAAAACAGGACGTTGAATCCAAATATAGCTAAAGGTTTATTTAAACAAAACAACAGAAGTAAATCCAGGCCAGAACAAGATAATCAAGACAACAGAACATAAAACAAATGCATACATCCACGATGGAAAACACAAGACAAAGACTATGAGACATAGGGTATTTATACACAAGAGGTGATTGGCAAATAAGACACACCTGGGAACAATCAGGAACTAATCAGGGTAACTATGGAGACAACAAACAAGGCAGCAAGGCAAACAGGAACAGAACACAGGAAAGTAATACAGATATGAAAAGGAACAGAACACAAGACAGGGGAACGCAGGCCGGGATCATGACATTATTTGAATTTGATCTTACTAACATTAAAAAAGTATGTTCCATATAGTATAAATATATTGTTGTATTGAATGAAATTTGTGCTGCTGGTGTGTGATTGGTATAGCTTATATATTTGTGTAATTTATTCACATTCAGAGTAATAAACAGAAAATACATTTCTGCGGTTCAAATTTGGTCATTTTTACTATGTTCAAATCTCTCTTGTTTTAGATATCTTCATTTCAATGATTACAAATGCAAATCTACTGCACTGTACTGAAATACATGAATACAACGACATACTGTGGAAATTTGAAGCTGAAATCGGTAGCGCTGCTGGAATCTTCTCCCCATCTGATGTTCCTGATGGGAGATTCAGAGATAGACTGAAGCTTGACGATCAAACTGGATCTCTGACCATCACACACACCACAACTGAACATACTGGAGATTATAAACTGGAGATAATTGAAGCAAAACTGACATCAAAATCATTCAATGTTTCTGTATGTGGTGAGTAGATAAATTTACATGATATAATGATCAAACATTCCAATATTTAAAATTATAGAGACACTCAGTGCTCATCATCACACTAAACACTCACTCAACACTTTAAAACAAAAATAATATTGCTGGTTAGATTGATTTGTTCATATACGTTTATTTTACCTTGTTTTCCTGCTAATCTTCCTGTTCCTGTCATCAGCACTAACTCTTCACAATGTTCTTCATCATCAAATTGTTAATTGGTGTGTTCATCAGTGTTGAATGTGGGTCATGTGACTCTCTCCTGGTACGCATTAATTTGAATGAGAGGTGTGTGTGTGTGTAATTTAGTGGTTCCCCAATAGCATATCATCCATAAACTCAACTAAAATGTTCTATTTTTAGTTTCCCAGACAGCAACATGGTGTCGGCCCAGATCCGGCCCACATCTGGAACACATGGAGTTCACACGCACCAGATGTGGCCCGACACTATGTTTCTGTCTGGGTTATCATATATAAATGTACATAACTTTCATCAGTAAATATTGATTCCACCCTTAACTGTGCATCTATGCCTGTCATTTACTGTTCTTGTTTTATTGTAAAAAAAGAAAAGAAAATTAACTGCATTGCATAATGGTTTACAGTGTCTCACACACAAAAAGCCCTGCTGGATATTTTACCAAATGTAACAAACACATCATCGCTCTCTGGTGTCAGTAAAGCAGAAAATCACATCTCTATAATAACAGCTCTACTTTTAACCGATAGGGAGCGCTATTTTGGAGATGCTGCTGTTCTAGATGTCGTATTTATGTCCATCTTATAAATCCAGCTTTATGTGATGCTTACCATCCACATTGATTTTTTTTTTCAGTTAAAACAGCATTGCAAGAGCCATATTTCATATTTTAAAATTTATATTTTCATATTTTTATTGCGTAAATTTGATAAAATAATTATTTTTGTTAATTAGTCATTTACTGTGGAATATATTTCTTTGGTTTATATTTGTTCTTACCGCGCATGTTCAGTGAGGTCTTTTTTGTAGCGCATGTAAAAAAGTTTGACGCGCATGCAATAAGAGCAGACGCACATGGAGAACACAAAGCTTTTGACCGTTTATTATAATATAGCATACATTGCCTCATAAGTAGTATCTCTACAAATAAGTTGTTGAGAAGACATCGCTGGGCAAGAGGATTATGCTGTATGTTATGTGATTCTTTATTGACTTGGAAAAATAAACAGTGATAAAGGAACTATATGGATTTCGAGTGTGAATACACAACAAGAAGACACGCGTCAAAACTTGGGGAATAAATAAGAAACATTCACATGTCCCATACAAGCATCTTAGCACTGAGATCAACGTGAAACAGCCGTGTTCAGGAAGTTGACTAATATTATGCAAGTAAAATTCATAACGCTCAATTACATGCAATCAATGTGAAAACTGTCACAGAAACTTTACCTAAGAATTCAGATTTCTTTCCTCCAATATAAATAGATGAAATAAAAACGTATTAAAATCACAGTTGATTAGATGCTAAAGATGGAGTTGGTCATCTAGCTTTAGTAAATGTCAAAAGTTGAATCCTAAAACGTTACAGGTGAACATTAATCCATCACACCATCAGTAAGTAATGTAGGCTACATACTGTAGACTCTATAAATGATTAACTTAGTTCAGTTATTTCTGATAACAAACTCACAGATTCCAGTCGTAATGAGTGAAACAGATCTGTCATTGATCACATGAACACACAGACCTTTCAAGCTTGTTTTTATGCAGCATGTTTTTATGGGCTAACATTTCAAAGCACATTTTCCTTTGCTGTTGAAAAGCTAAAAAAACAAACAATGCAAGGCACCCAAGTTCTGAGGTTGTGGTTTTCTGAGGCCTATAGTACTCTGAAACTGGCATCACTTTTCTGAGAACATTTACAATAAAGTGCGCCATGTGACGCTTATAAATCCTGCTGTTGATTTGGGAACCCCAGATCTCAGAGTTCAGAGAGATCTGATGATGTTCTGTAAGACAATGAGCTCTTTGAACAAGAAAATCAAACAGGATAAACTTAAAGGAACACTCCGACTTTTTGGGACTTTAGCCTATTCAACTTATTCCCCAGAGTTAGATAAGTCCATACATACCTTTTTCATCTCCGTGCGTGCTATAAGTCTGTTTGACGCACCCACCGCTAGCCTAGCTTAGCACAAAGACTGGATGTAAATGGTTGCAGCTAGCATACTAATCCAAATAAAAGACAAAATAAAGCAAACATTTTCCTATTTACATGTTGTGACTTGTATAGTCACAGAGTGTACAAAAAACAAAGTCACATGAGACACAGACATATTTTAACCATAAATACTGGGAACTATATTCTCTGAAGGCGAAGCACTGCTACTTGGGCGGAGTGATAACCGCAGCACATGAGACGAACTCTGAACGAACTCTCTGCTCCTCACCACGGCGCGTCTCAGGTGCTGCGGTTATCACTCCGCCCAAGCAGCAGTGCTTCGCCTTCAGAGAATATAGTTCCCAGTATTTATATTGTTAAAATATGTCTGTGTCTCATGTGACTTTGTTTTTTGTACACTCTGTGACTATACAAGTCACAACATGTAAATAGGAAAATGTTTGCTTTATTTTGTCACTTATTTGGATTGGTATGCTAGCTGCAACCATTTACATCCAGTCTTTGTGCTAAGCTAGGCTAGCGGTGGGTGCGTCAAACAGACTTATAGCACACACGGAGATGAAAAAGGTATGTATGGACTTATCTAACTCTGGGGAATAAGTTGAATAGGCTAAAGTCCCAAAAAGTCGGAGTGTTCCTTTAAGAAACAGAGATTTGTACAATTGCAAGTATTTTGTTCAGACAACGTGTATTCAAGTGATAAGCTTAAAACATCATTCAGCGTAATACCAGTTAAAGTGCTTGCACAGCAGCAGTAACATGTGGAACATAAAAAACAACAATATGTTGCAAATGAAAATACAGTTTGGCATTTTGTTGCCATTTTTAGTTCCTGAGATTGAGAGTTTGATCAAGGACACAATGGTGATATTTCACGGATCAATCCTTGCAGGATTTTAAATGACTTTCTTTAGCCACAAAGAAACGCCATTACAGACAAAAACACAAAGTTCCTCATAGACTTAAACATAAATAAAAGGATCCCAGCTGAAAACACCAGCTTTAAAGGAACGTGATTATCAGAAACAACAGTATGATGATGTTTTCTTCAGGGATGTTCCTCTCTAGTGTTGTCAATAACAATAGTAAAGATTGTAACATTACCAGTATCAGTACAGACTCAATTCAGTACCTGTGTGTTTGACTGACAGCCGCTCTGTGAAGAGCTGGACAATACTTGGTTAAAATATCCATTTTGAATGATTCATGTTCAGTTATTAATGAAATGTCTCACTGTTCCTGTCTGAATCACTTTAGCCGCTTCAATAAACCCTCTATATAATGAAAAACAAAGGGTAACGCTTTAGATTACAGCCCGGAAAGTACTGTGTAATTAAGAGGAATTTACAGTGTAACTTTCTGTAATTATAGTGTACCTATAAAGTACTTGCATGTAAGTATAAGGGAACAATATGTAAAGTTTTGGGAATAAGGGGATAACAACCAGGAGAATTAAACAAATATTTATTCTACTATTATGATTCTTACATTTTGGAGCAATTTACCGAGAACAGACACTGCGTACCTTTTTGAAATAATGGTGAACCAGTACATACTGTATAGCCTTTTTAAAAATTACAGGGTACATATCTATGCAAATACAATAAAAAATAAATAAAAAAATTATAGCAAAAGTGCAGATGTTTAAGTTTGGGCTAACATGTTTCAAGGCAAGAAAAGCTAAGACTATTGCAATTTTTTTAAATACTGGGAAATATATCTTGTTTGATGTGGTTACAGGGCAAGTGGTGCTTGTATAATAAATAAAGGTTTCCGAGTCAGTGATATAAGATTGTGTGTATGCATTTTTATTGTACTTACCCTGTAACTACATGGAACAAGAGGGTAACAAGCACCACTTTAATTTACGGCCCGCAATGTCACATTTACCCTGTAACTACATGGAACAAGAGGGTAACAAGCACCGCTACATGAAACAAGAGCATCTTTCCCCAATATTTAAGCAAAAGTTGCAATAGTTTTCGTTTTCAGTGCACTTTTGTTAAAAATATTACTTTATAAATGCATAGATATGTACCCTGTAATTTTTAAAAAGGCTATACAGTATGTACTGGTTCACCATTATTTAAAAAATGTATGCAGTGTATGTTCTTGCTAAATTGCTCCCAAATGTAAGATTGTTATATCATAATAGTAGAATAAGTACCCCTTAGTTCTATAATACTTACAGTATAAATATTTGTTTAATTCTCCTGGTTGTTACCCCTTTATTCCCCAAACTTAAAATATTGTTCCCTTATACTTATATTGTAAGTACGTTATAGGTACAATATAATTACCGAAGGTTACGCTGTAAAATCGCTTTAATTACGCAGTACTTTCCGGGCTGTAATCTAAAGCGTTACCAAACAAAGCACTCTCTACTTTAGCCAATTAACTGTTTGAATTTCTAAAGCAACATTTACATAAAAAAATTTGTTAATGCATTATTTAAATGGCTTTATTATATTTAATTATTTATTATAGCAAATTAGTTTGAATTTGAATTAGTTGAAATGTTGAAGTGACTTTCAGTATGGTGCCTAATGGTATAATCTTGGTATTGTTGCATTATTTGATGCATGTGTAACGGTGCCAACCCAGTAATAAATTCAAATAATCAACCAACGATTGTTCAAATAAAAGTTAGTAAGTTCGGGCGCCAGGCAGGTTTAACCCTGCCAGTATTTGCAAACCAATAACCCAGATAGCTTAAATGCCACCAGTTACATACACGAAAATAAAAAAAAGAAAAGAAAATCACCAAGGACAGTTCAGAATCAGCTTAGAAATGTCTGTATTTTCATACCATTTCACACAACACAAAACCAAACAAAATATACAACCACTTTAAATTCCCAGTCAAATCTTTTTTTCAAAGACCCCGGAATCAACAGTGCGTTCGTCCAGACACAGAATCAGATGTGGCAAAAAAAAAAAAAAAAAAAAAATATTACTCACTGCTTAGTTTCATAGACAGTATATAAACTGGACACAGCGACCCCATAGATTTCAACGGAGAAAAGTGAAGCCCATTTGAAGCACTCACTTCCTGATCGCCAGGCGAACTGCGCAGGCTCAAACTGAGCTTGACGACGTGGGTCTTCTAGTAGCTGTGCCGAGAGAAATCTGAATCATTCCCTTCCGAATCTCGCAGAGACGGAGAGCGTGATTATTAGTTGTCAATGAGCTCGCAGCATGAGCAACTTTATAAATCTCTATGGGCTTCTCCCTTGACTTTATGCCTCCACGTCCCCCCGATTGCTTGCGAGTTTCTCCGTCGGTCTATACGGTAATTTCTCTACAGTGCGACAGAGAGTCGTGTGGGTATGACGCAATCGTTAGCCTATTTTTTACAAAAACGCCTTCTACAAAGTCATAACGTAAGATACAAAGTAATGGAGCCTTTTATACATTGTCGTGTTTCTTTAGAAATAAATAATGGACAAATGGAGTCTTTGGACGCTTTAGATGTAAAGTTATTCGCTGTCAAAGTGACGCAAAAATGAATGGGAGTCAATGGAATGCTAACAGCAGGTGAAGTTCTGCTACAATGGCGGCTCCCGCGGAGGCTTCAGTTTCCGGCGGATGGATTACCCCCTTGCTTAGTTTGGGTGGGACCGGATAACCCGGATGTGTAAAATGCAGAGGTGAATTTGTGTGAGTGTTTGGGGAAAACCAGCTGCGAATACAGCCACGCCGTAGCCTTTAGCAATGGTGAAACAGGAAACCATTGAACAGGAACAGGAAACAGGAAACTGGAAACAGCCACAGGATCCGGACGGTCCTAAACCCAGCTCGCTTGGGTCTTTTACACGCTCCGTGCTGAAGACATTGGTGTGGAGAGCGGTTTACTCTCCCGCATCCGCTCCAGCAGAGGCACAGCGTTCTACCCGCTGACAATTGCGTCACCGCCTCCCAGTTAAGGGAAAACCCCTTCTTTTGCAGTTACTATTCCACCACGGAATAACCCACAGCTCGTTCAGTTCATGTGGTTACTGTCAGTTAGCGTTCGACTGTTATTGAAGCTTTCCGGTTCTCACCTCCATAAATCGCCCTCGTAACAACAAACTTCACCCCTCTTTTGCCCCCTTTCTCTATATCCCTATTCAGTATATACTCCTCCCTTTATGTGGTAACCTCATTTCCTATTCCCCCACTTAGCAACAGAAATGGGCGGAGCCAACCTTGATTTAATGATTTAATTTGTTTTTGTAGTGTTTCAGCTCCGCCACACATGCGTGTGGTTGTGAGTGTTTCCTGATCCTCTTTTTTCATTTCCCATCTTCTCTTTGTGTTCTCTTCCTGAAAGAATCTAAATAATTTACTAGATAAAAAAGTTTGTAGACTAACTTTGATGATGGCTTGAGAAAGCATAGCAGGGAAGTTTGATACTTTAAGTTTGAAGGTTTTAAGTTTAAAGGTTATATAAGTTTGAAATAGTTTATGTTGGATTTCTCAAGTAAACATAATAATGTTACTGCTGTATCTCACTGGCAGGCTCAGTCAGAGACTTATTAGAGGAATTCCCATCCGACAATGCAGTGTAATCCGGATTAGGGGACGGGTCCATTGGATTAAATTCCTGTAATAAAACAGGGTAAAAGAAGGTACAAGGTAAAATAAATTAATGGGACTGATGATTCATTGACAGGAACACAAATATATATATAAGACTTATTTGAGTAATGCATGGTGGTTTCCTTTTACAAAAAAGAAAAAAATAACAACGTCTTAAATGTGGGATGCTTCTCTTAAAGGATTAGTTCACTTTCAAAAAATGTGTTGCTGATCATTTACTCACCCCGATGTCATCCAAGATGTCCCTGTCTTTCTTTCTTCAGTCAAAAAAATATTAAGGTTTTTGAGGAAAACATTCCAGGATTTTTCTCAATATAATGGACTTCAATTTCAACCAACGGTTTGAAGGTCCAAATGTCAGTCTCAATCATAGGTCTCAATGCAGCTTCAAAGTCTCGACACAATCCCAGTCGACAAACGACGAGAAATCCAACGAAAAGATCGGTCATTTTCTAAAAACCACAAATCCCCATCTTGTACTATCTCAGAGATGCGGCACGTATTACGTCATCACGTTGGAAAGGTCACGCAAGACGTAGCCGGAAGTACCGACCCAGTGTTAACAAGTATGATGTATGTATGTTGAATGACACATATTTATATGTATTTGTGTCAGTTTATTGTTTAAAATGGTCCTTACGTGTGCATATCATTATTGGTACGTGTATTAGTCTTTGCCCGTTCGCTTTGTAAACACGTCTTGCGTGACCTTTCCAACGTGATAACGTAATACGCGACGCATCTCAGAGATGGTACAAGACGGGCATTTGTGGTTAAAAAAGTATATCATTTTGTGATTTTTTTTTTTTAAATGACCGATCGTTTCGTTAGATAAGACCCTTATTTCTCGACTGGGATTGTGTAGAGCCTTTGAAGCTGCATTGAGACCTATGATTGAGACTGACATTTGGACCTCCAAACCGTTGGTTGCCATTGAAGTCCATTATATGGAGAAAAATCCTGGAATGTTTTCCTCAAAATGCTTAATTTATTTTCGACTGAAGAAAGAAACACATGGACATCTTGGATGACATCGGGGTGAGTAAATTATCAGCAACACATTATTTGAAAGTGAACTAATCCTTTATAGGGGTTATAGCATGACCAATCGAAATGATATATAACAAGACATGTAAGACATATAAGAGGCCATTTTACTATAAAACATATTCTAAGTTTCAGAACTCAAACATTCCTCCACACAGCAAAAATAGCTTTTGCTGAAACCATCTTCCTAAACAGCCTGCACATCTAAAATGCTTGAACTATCATACTGGCGAATATGAATAAAAACGTACTGGTACTCCTACCAAACTTATCACTCTACTCTCTTAAAGGGGTGGTTGATTATTATTATTTCACTTTTCTAACTTTAGTTAGTGTGTAATGTTGCTGTTTGATCATAAACAACATCTGCAAAGTTACAATGCTCGAAGTTAAAAGCAAAGGGAGATATTTGCTTTTAAAGAAATTGCTTTTTAAGGACTACAACAAACGGCTGGTGGGGACTACACGACATTCCTCCGGGTTAGTGACATCACTAACCCTAAAACTTACATAAACCCCGCCCCCAGGATTTAAAGAAGACCATCAAGACAAAATATGCTAATCAATGGCCGTTTCTCAATACCAAGTACGCAAACTTCGGACTTGCGTCCTTGGTAGTTCAGACTTGCCAAGTTCGACTTAGGAGAACAAACTCCCGAGGACGAGAGGACGCAAGCCCGGTTATTCTGCAAATGGGACAGTGGCGTTCTTGATCGCGTCACGCTCTGGCTACTCCGGTTATCTCTTTATGTATATTTTAGGCAACAATAAAACGAAATATGGTATAAAACAACACTCTGCCTCTTTTCATTTAAAAAAAAATCTTAAACACATTAAATGGCCACACAAAGGTGGTTCAGGCAACGTGTACATTGATTATCTTCACTGCATATATTTATAACAACACAAAATATAAAACGCAACCCTGCTTCTTTTTGTTTTCATTTTAAAAATATGAAACATTATTGAACATTAAAACTGACATTTAAAAAACAGAGACGGGGTTGTGTCATTTTTTTTTATTATGTCATGTACAGCGAAGATAATGTAAAATAAAATAAATATAAAAAAATATTATATATATTTTAAAATATATAGCCTAAAATAAAATGACACAACCCTGACTCTTTTTGTTAAATGTCAGTTTTAATGATCTGATATCCAGTATAAAACTATAAGTAAATAAAAATAAATAAAGCAAACAATTCAGTCAAACATAAGTCAGCTTAAAATAGCCTATAGCTCAAGTTAAATAGCCTAAATATATAAAATTATGAAACTTCACTTTGCCCTCAGCCAAAACGATTTGCCATGGAAAAAATTATAGATTAATGAGACCAAAGATCGCCCGTTAGATATACACAAGACGAATTATATCTCATGTTTAACCACTAGACTAGAGACACCAGAGCCAGCGGCAAACATCAGAAGCACTAGCCGAGGAAAAGCTGTTCCAGTCGGGGTTATTGAGCGCTGAACGACCGGTGATCGCCTGGATCTCACAACTCCGAAAACGTCAGATACATTTTTCAAATAGGCGCTATCTTTATAAATAAACCACAGATTTGAGCTTTAAACATCTACATTCTCGACTGAAACACTCTTAGAAATACATTTTGTGACACGATAACAGTAGTATTTTGATATTACGCGGGTTTTCTCCTCTGCCATTGACGCTTGCTGGTGGGACGAGATGCATTCTGGGATACCTGTCAGTCTCAAGTCCGCACAAGTCACCTCTACATGCATTACAAGGGGCGGATCAAGAACACATCCGGGGATTTGAACTGGACTTGGCTAGATGTGAACTTTTGAATTGGGACAGTACTTGGGCATCGACTGATGACGTTTCACAAGTCCACAAGAACACAAGTACAGACAAGAACGCATATTGAGAAACGGCCAATGACTAGAAGATAACTACACATAAGCTTCATAAATTCATCAACTACCACTGTCCAGCTGCATTCTACATGTTGTCACTTCTTCTTGAGTCTCTCCATTATTGTCTGAATCCGGATTGAACATAAATGGTTAAAAGTTTTTGAAATTTTCAGTGCATGTTTGTTTGAGGTAAAAGGACACAAGCTCTTGAAGCTCCGCCCCCTGTGCCGGGAGCAGCAGATCATTTGCATTTAAAGGAACAGACAAAACGGTGCGTTTTTGCAAACCCTCAAAAAGTGACAACTTTAACATGCTATATAAAAACATCCGTGGGGTATTTTGAGCTAAAACTTCACATACACACTCTGGGGACATCAAAGACTTATTTTACATCTTATGAAAAGGGCATTATACCACCCCTTTAATAAAGTTGTGTTTTTTGTTTTCATATTGTCATTTGGTTTATTTGGGAGTTTACTTGTAAGAAACATTTATATTACAACCTGATCCTAGACTAGGGTCATAACAGACAATATGGTAAATAAATAGAATTATGATTATATAATGATAGCAATACAAATTATTGTAATTTAACATAAAATGTATTCAGTTTTAATGTATTAATTTTAATGTATTAATGTATAAATTTTTATTGTATAAAACAGTATGGGAGCAGCGTAGTGTTGAAGTGTCAGTTATTACTGGTGTTTCTATGCAATGATTTCTGAGTAAAACTACATAAAACGCACAGATGTTGCAAACTCACAGATCTGAATCAGTTTTTCTGCAGGCAGATTCAGTGCTCATAGTATATTACCGGAGGAGTGCGATTCGTCCTTCTACAAGCGCTGCCTGCACACAGTACTTTGGTTAATAAGAATACAAATGTTCACTTATTTTAAAGATACAAATGTTCAAACAATAAATATTATATTTTCATCTTGTATCAACTATGTAATACTCACATTTGTAAATCACAGCAGCAGTTGCAGCAACAAGCAGCAGGACACCAAGAACAACAGCAACAACAACATGTATTCCTGCAGCAACAGCTGAAGACAGACCGTCATTATTACTTACAGACTGACTGATACAAACAACTTTACCAAGATATTTGTCTGCTACTGTTGAGAATTCCTATGGATCACATGACGTAGCCAGTCATGGGAGGAGCTAAGTCTCCTCAGCTGCACTTAATGATTGATAAATTACTATTGTTAGGTGTGCTGGTGTGTGCCACATGCAATGGAAGCAGACTGTCCTTTCTTTCATAACTTAGAATTACTTTTACCACATTCAAAAGCACACTATTAAGGCCACTTGGTCTACTCAAGTAGAATATCCCAGAGTCAGGTTTATGAACATTGGGTCTCATTCATGAAACACGAGCAGAACAAATTTTTGTGTAAATCGTGTGTAAAGTTAGCCTGGGAAAACCCAGACCACTTCCGGCAAATTTAGATTTGCTCTGCAAGTGGGTCTGGCAAAGAGCCCATTGAAACCCATTTCCAATCCGCCGAAATCGCGGCACCAATCAGAAACGTTTTACACGATGACGACAGAGCAGAGACGGTGACGCAGATTTTGTACATTACAGAGATGGATGCCGCCGTGGAACATCACAACATCACTCGTTCGAATCAGCTATCGCGTCTGTTTCAAGCGATTTAAAATAGTCATTTTCGTTAACACAAACAGAGAATTAACACAAACAGAGACTATTACTAGTCTCGAGATGTTTCTCCGTCGCTCTGCATACGTCATGTCATTCAACGCTCTGATTGGTTTTAGATCTTTCCGACGTCCGTTGGTGACGCCCCTGTGGAAATGAATTGTCTATGGAGCTTTGCCAGACCCTTACTCAGTTACAACTGAGAGGGTCTGGGTTTTCCCAGGCTAGTGTAAAGTGGTTCTGGCGTAAATTTTCGGATTCATTAAAATGTTCGTATTTTCCAAATGTTAGTTGGTACGAAAGAAATCTACACCTGCTCCCAACCACGTGTAAATAGTGCGTTTAACTTCCGAACGTTTTGCTCATTAATAAGGCTGCATTTTAATTCACCTTAATCGGGTACATTTACACACAGCATTTTGAAAAAATATTATTATATATAGCAATACATATGGTTTTTCTTTTTACTTTTATTATGAGAGCCAGTAATAGCATCTGCAAACAGTACACTTTAATAAAATAATTAATTGCTTTCAATAGGGCTGGGCTATATTTTTTCGAAGTGAACTAATTCGTTTTTTTGCAGTCGCTTCATGTCGAACCATTTTCTTTTCACTTCTGGGACTGTTCGATTAACAGATGAAACTCCAGTAACTGCATCTGTAATATCTGCCAAGCTTCCTTTTTTTAGGACCTGATACGCCACTATAGGCTACGCTTAAAAATAAAATGTGGTGTTTTTAATGAACATCTGATAATAAAACTTCAATTTCTGCATCTGAGAAATTGTTCTTTTTCATTCGCTTTTGAGAAGACATGTTGAAATCCTTCGTTTGGTGTCATTATATGATGCCCATATATAGTTGTCAGTCGGATTTAATGGGCGGGATTTATGGTAATTGAGAATGAGCGTACACGCGCGTCCCATTTACGACTGATTGGAATTCATAACACACACACACACACGTTTCACTATCACATCTGACGTTTACGAAGTATTTGTGAATCAGGAGAAGAGTTTTCGGGAAGGTCTCTTTACGCGCAAATCACTCACATATTTACTCGTATATTTACGAATGTTTCATGAATGAGACCCAATGACTTTATGCAGAACTCCCAAATGGCGCTCTTTGCAGTATGGAAAAGGCTTCGTCAAGTCACAATTAGCTGAACGATGTGTCTCCAACAACGACCATTATCCAGGATCCATTTTCTTTTAGCCTCCACATCAAACTGTTGGAACTCTATACACTGACTCAAGTGATGGGCTTGATGACCACAAAAGGCACAGAAAGGTCCTGGGTCTAATTGTTTGCTATACAAATTATTAGGCTGAGACATTCTACCTTAAGAACAGCTTATCTTTTTTTTTTTTTTAACCTGTAGCACTTTGAGATCTCTGATGAAAAGTGTGTTATAAATATAATGTATTATTATTTTTATTAATGTTCCTCTTGATTTGCACCCTGCAGAAAAGTTGGCTGTAGGATACAGAGATTTGGGTGGTCTCTCTTCTCACACAATTAATTAATTAATATACAAATATAATTATATTATGAGTCCAAGTCACAATTTCAAAGAAGCCACAATGAAGACATTTATTGGGTTGATTTGAGTGACTTATTGATACTCACCAGTGACAGTAACACTGAAGATCTTTATGATGCCGAATCTGATGTTGCCGATCTGTAGTTTATAATCTCCAGAGTGTGTGTTTGTGGTGTTCGTGATGGTCAGAGATCCAGTCTGATGATCCAGCTTCAGTCTGTCTCTGAATCGGTCATTACACTGAACATCTGTACAGATCTTACTCTGATCTCCAGTGATTTCAGCGATGAGAGTGTCATTAAAATACCACATAATCGAATTATTTGTTTTTTTAGTTATTTCACCAGGATCTAAAGTGACAGATTCTCCCTCCTTCACTGACTTTCTCTTCATTGTATCTCGTTCTGAAGCAGGAACATCTGAAACACAAACCAACAGATGATTGAAGGATCTTTTTGAGGAAAATAATCGTTGTGATTTATAGGCTACAGTTTTTGATTTTAGCGACTCACCATGAACAGAAACACTAAATTTCTTCATGATGCTGGTCCTGTTGCTGCTGATCTTTAGTTGATAAACTCCAGAGTCTGTGTTTCTGGTGTGTGTGATGGTCAGAGATCCAGTCTGATGATCCAGCTTCAGTCTGTCTTTGAATCTCTCTTTACACTGAAAATATGTACAGTTATAACTGAGATCTCCAGTGATTCGAGCTATACGGATGCCATTGAAATACCATTTAATATTTTCTTGTTGGCTTGTTTTAACATTCGTGTATAAAGTGACTGAATCTCCCTCCATCACTGACACTTCATCTGATCCAACACCAGACACACCTGAAGAAGAAGAAATGAACAGTTCATTATAAACCAAACAAAACTACACAACACAAAAAATGGCTGTGAAAAGTTTTTTTTCTTCTCCAGATCATAAAGATTGTGAGAAGAGAAATATGCCTGGATTCATAATGTAACATGCAAACAAAGAGCAGAAGAACACATTCACTCATCAGACAAACATATATTCAGTCTCAAGGATGATCTTATACATAATGACTTCTCTGACTTTTTATAGTGGATCAACCGATGAGATCAAACATGTATATATTTAATGAGTGTCTATTATACTCACTAGCAACAGTAACACTAAATCTCTTCATGATGCTGTTTCTGCTGTTGATGATCTGTAGTTTATAAAGTCCAGCGTCTGATGTCCTGATGTTTCTGATGGTCAGAGATCCAGTCCGTTTGTCCAGCTTCAGTCTGTCTATGAATCTCTCAGTGCCTTCATTACACTGAACATCTGTACAGATCTTACTCGGATCTACAGTGATTTGAGCAATACGAGTGTCATTAAAATACCATTTAATCTTTTCTTGACGGTTTGTTTCAACATCAGTGTGTAGAGTGACTGAATCTCCCTCCATCACTGACACTCTGTCTGTATAAACACCAGACAAACCTGAAGAAGAAAAGAAAAGTTCCTTATGAGCAAAACAAAATTACACAAGAGGAAAGTGCTGTGAATTATTATTTTATTTTTTCAGATCATAAAGATTGCAGGTAGAGAAATATGTGTAGATTCATGATGTAAATAGGAGATTCGATTATGTCTCACATTTAGCAAAAACTGAACAAAACCACATCTTGAGAGTCCAAAATCATTCACTGAGTGATGAAGCCATTTAGAATTTCGAATATCGGAATGATTTAATAAACATACAAATAAAAGATGATGCATACATTTAATGCCCCTGGGAATCAATTTAAAGGGGTGGTTTACTGCTTTTTTTCTTTGCATGATTGTATTTATGGGGTGCAATATAACATGTCTTCGTTTTTTTTAGGGTTTTTTTTGCCTTATTTTTCATAAATTTGACCTTTATAGTAAGCCGCTTTCTCCTCTGTCATTTGAACGACCGGTTGACTTCCTGATTCTATGAAACCACTCCCTCAGAAACAGGCAATGGGCTCAGATTGGTTAGTTGGGCCAGTGTGTTGTAATTGGATAAACTGCGCAGTGCACGTTGTCCGGAAACTTCACGCCCATCACCTTTACGGGCGAAAGTTGCATGTGTTCTGGTCAAATGTAAATAATGGTGTCAATACTACCGTCAGTTTGAGCCAGAATCAGACCCAGAAAGCGGCAATGAAGAGTCAAGCAGAACCTCCCCAAACACGGCTCTTACAAAACGTTTCTGAATGGTAAATTTTTTTTATTATTATTATTCTATTCTACTATTATTATATAATAATTTCGATACGCTGTTACTTGAAAATGCCACTGCTGACACTTGTTAGCTTTTGAGATACGGTTTTCTCCCGATTAAGCATTTAATATAACTGAATAAATGACTGAGTAATACCGCAGCTGAAGTTTGCTGTTGCGATTAAATTATTATTATTTTTTTACTTTATACACGTTTGTCTTACACACAAAATAGCATCGAACTAACTGGCTACTATAAACAAACAGCTTTGGCATTGGTTTACGTTCATGATCAAATCGAAAAATTACTTCATAAAGTAGGCTATACATGGAAAATACATTTACAAAATTAGTACATAATTACAAATTGCAGGTTCAAAATGTTTGTACGCGTTTGTCATATACACACGAAATAGCATAACTAAGTGGCTATAACGCGAGCGCTGGCATTTGTTTACGTCCCTGATAAAACTAAAACATTACGTCTGAAATTATACATGAAAACATTTAAAATTATTAAGTCTTACTTACAGGTTGTGGCCCAACAACGGCTGCCTCTGGGTTTAAAGTTGGAACTGCTTAATGCTTTAGAAACAGTTTCTTGTTTAATCCGGCATTGAATTCGTGGAGATTCTGGAAGCTGTCTTCCGTAAAATGCGCAGCACAGAGAGCTACGATTGTAATATTCAGGAACATAATAAAACAGAAATTATAACCATTGTTGACGAACTACAGCGTCCATAGGAAGCCCGAACACAAAATAAATCTACTCTCTTACTAGTGCCAACTCTCCACTAGTGCGCGTGCATATATGACGTCACCAAACACACCACCGCGCATGCGCGTCCAATACGTGTTGGATCTGATCCAGCTACATAGACAGTATATAAGATGGACACAGCGACCCCATAGATTTCAACGGAGAAAAGTGAAGCCCATTTGAAGCACTCACTTCCTGATCGCCAGGCGTACTGCGCAGGCTCAAACTGAGCTTGATGACGTGAGCAACCTGTCTGACAGCTGTAGGTTTTCTAGTAGCTGTGCCGAGAGAAATCTGAATAATTCCCTTCCGAATCTCGCAGAGACGGAGAGCGTGAGTATTAGCTGTCCATGAGCTAGCAGCAGGAGCAACTTTATCACTCTCTATGGGCTTCTCCATTGACTTTATGCCTCCACGTCCCCCCGATTGCTTGCGAGCTTCTCCGCCTGTCTATAATTTCTAGACTGTGCAACAGAGAGTCGCGTGTTTATGACGCAATCGTTAGCCTATTTTTACAAAAACAGCTTCTACGGGGCCATAACGTAAGATACAAAGTAATGGAGCGCTTTATACATTATCGTGTTTCTTTAGTAATAAATAATGGACAAATGGAGTTTTTGGACGCCTCAGATAAAAAGTTATTCGCTGTCAAAGTGACGCCAAATGAATGGGAGTCAATGGGATGCTAACAGCAGGTGATGGTCTGCTACAATGGCGGCCCCTGGGGAGGCTTCAGTTTCCGGCGGATGGATTACCCCGTTGTCCAGCTACTGTACGTCATCGTGCTACAGGCTACAGCGAGGAACTCTTGCATTTTTTTGAGAGCAATGCTAAAACTGCTACCGCCAGACCCGATGAACGACTGAATGGATTTGAAAACGGCAAAACTCAACTGTTCAACTCTAGGGGGGTTGGAAAATTAGCCTATCTCCAAAAAAAGTGTGGAGTGTTCCTTTAAGGCATGAATTATTTTATTTTTTTCATAGGAAAAGCGTTTACATAATGTAATTTTGGTGATCAAAAAAAAGTTAAGAGATGCAATTATTGACTACAGGGGGACTTTAAAAATAACGACTTACCAGGAACAACAACAGAGTAGGATTCTCCACCGCCATGTTTTCTGTTGGAGATCCACACATCATAGAGTCCAGAGTCTATGTTTCTGGTGTTTGTGATGGTCAGAGATCCAGTCTGACGATCCAGCTTCAGTCTGTCTCTGAATCTCTCATTACACTGAACATCTGTACAGATCTTACTCTGATCTCCAGTGATTTCAGCGATGCTAATGTTATTAAAATACCATATCATTTTTTCTTGCTTTTTTTCCCCTATAAGATATTTTAGAGTGACTGAATCTCCCTCCATCACAGACACGGATTCTCCATCTGTACCAACACCTAAAACACCTGAAGAAGAAATTAACAGAAGCCAAACAACAACACAAAAATCACGTTCAACATTAATTTTTATCATTGACCAGAAAAGAGACTGTAACAAATAAATGTCGTAGAATGGTCTAGCACACACATGCCTATTAAACCAATTTCCATCGAATATAAACTAAACTGATTCACGTTCGTTGTCCTAAAGAGACAAGATAAATTATAACCTGCAAATGTCTTACCGTACAAAAGTAAATAAATGCACAATGAGCGCATATTTGAGACATTCTGCATTTTCACAATGTTTGCCTAAAATGACGTAATTCGGTAACGTAAAAGTGCGGTTTCACCAGAGAAACTGAAAGCAATCTCTGATGCGTCCAACGTTCTTTAAACGGTGCAAAACAAAAGTATTTTTCAGCTTCTGTTTTGTAGTGATGGGTGGGGTGGTTTGAGATTAGCCTCGCCCTGCAGTGAGGAGAAGAGAAGAGAGGAGAGAGAAGTGAAGCAAAGACGGACATGCGGATCTTTCTCGGATGTCATGTGACTTGAGGGATTCACGCTCAAGGAGAATGGGGAGGCTGCAGACCTGGAGCCGGTAGACATACGACCCAAGCAGTTTACGCATAGACATAGATAGACGCCCTATCGACCGCTACTGCCTTTGGGTGCTCGAGCTCCTGCCCTTTTTCAAAATGAATCAAAAGTGCCCTTCTCAAACAAATATCATTGATAATATTTTGGTCAATAAAACAAAATGCATTTGCTTATAATTTACATGACAATGTGTACAAGACTAAAGTAGCCTAAATTCACGTTTATTTTTACGTTTCTGTCAGTCTGAGGTGTCGTTGCTATAGCGCGTTGCTATGGGTTGCGTCACTTGCGTCAAGTTGTGCGTGTCTTGCTTCGGTCTTGACTGACGGTCTCCATTTTCGAGGGTCATTTCGTAAAACTCCGCAGTAGTGTGTGGGCGGTAGGCATAACCGAAACAAAAGTTATGCGTTTTAAAATGAAAATGTACTAGTGTACACGTAGGTATCCCACACAGTCTGCTTGGGAATCGATGCTCTCGAGCGTCTTTCAGTGAGTATGGCTAGACGGCAGGAAAAAAGAAAAAGAAAAAAAAACTTTATTTTATTTTATTTTATTATTATTTTTTATAATAAAAGGTTGCGTGTCGATTCAATTAAAAATCCACATAACACATATTTTAAAATATTACTTAAGCCTATAGTAATTACTAAATAAGCCTGTTTGTCATGCATAATACACCGACCAATCGTCATCTGGCACAAGAAGTTAAAATATCATTGGACGGTCATTTATAAATAAATAATTTGAAAATTACATGGACAGACGAATTTACATTGAAGTGATCTGAATCTCCGTCGTTGACCTAATGGATGTTTATTGACTACAAACCAGCACCAAAAGTAGCATTAATGGTAAAGTATTTAGGTTCTGTTATTTTTATGTGAAATAAATATCATGAACAAGACATCCAAAGCATTTGCTATTTTATTCCATTCGAAATACGTTTTCCATTATTTTTTACTTTAAAGCATTTTTTTATTTTATTTTATATGACATGAAAACGATAGCACTGTCAGAAAATTTGGGAATATTCACACATAATTTATACACATAAAAACATGATATCAGAGTTTTAAAATCAAACATTTTAAAAGAGAACAATACATCACGGTTGTTTAATGAGCATTAAGCTGTGTCATCAGCAAGTCGTTACCTATTGTGCTTTTGATCAGCGAGTTGGGCTGCGTTCCAGTCCATTTCAAGACACGGACTTGCAAACTTTCCTAAGCACTTTTTTGAGGAATTGGAAATAGTTCGATATGTGGCAAGTGAATCCATATGAAGTAACATTTATGCACGAACTTTAAATAATTTATCTACTTCATTAAATAATTAAGTATGGTTAACGGGGTATACCTATTAATGGGGGATGGGGAAATTATCAGGAAATTTGTGGTTATATTCGGCGACCATTAACCATGCCATTAACGTTATACAACATCATGTGCATCAAGTAATCATGTTAATTAGGTGCAGGAAAGGAATACAGATATGAAAAGGAACAGAAAACACTTCAACTAAATCCTACACAAGACAGGGGAATGCAGTCTGGGATCATAACATTACATGAATTTGAACTTACTTTGCTACCGTTAAAAATGTATGTTTTATAAAGTATAAATATGGGTTGTATAGAGAGCCTAAGTCCCGCCCCTCCGCTTCCGGCTCATGGGACCTTATTTCGGAAAAAATATGTATGGTGGTCAATGGCGAGAGACAACTTATCTTTTTATTCCGTCCGAACTGTGCCCTGAATTACACATATGATGTTTGTCAATTTAAAATATAATTATGAAAGTCAAGAAAGTCGCAGTTTGTCATAAAAAAGAAGAGTAACGTTTAGTTTTATGTGAAAATCGCTCAATGAACTACATCTCGCACTATACGTCACCGTTGCTCGTGTGTGTGCAGTCTGGTACAAAACACTCCGGCATTACGGCGTAACGTTACGATTATAACGTAAGACTATAGAAAACAGACGTTAGCTTCAGTAAAGTTAGCTTCATTCATTGAGAGAAAAGGTATTACGTCACATGTGCGCCTTTTCGGTTTGTAGTCTTTGTAATTACGTATTTTCTAAGTCTTATACCTCAACAGTTTTACATCAAACTGCGACTTTCTTGACTTTAAAATGTATCTTTTAAATTGACAAACATCATATGTGTAATTCAGTTCACAATTCAAACAAGATCAAAATATTTGTTGTCTCTCGCCATTGACTACCATACAATATTTTTCCGAAATAAGGTCCCATGGTGGTCCACCGGAAGGGGAGGGACTTAGGCTCTCTATTGAATGAAATTTGGATGTACTATATCCGCCATGTTGTCACTGTCACGTGATCTACCAGCATCAGTTGCGTTACTTCACTGTCAGTATGTGTGTTGGGCATCGGCTGCTGCTGGATGTAAACGAGCGGTGAAAGTTTCCGGGAGGAGCTGAAAACAGAGAAGTGAAGTCAGACACTTTCTGCTTCAGTTCTTATCGTAGTGACGCTCTGCTGTGCTTGCATACTTTATCACAGATGAAGTTTATATACTCCTCATAGGTATGAACGTGTCACACTTTTCCTCATTTAAATAATTCCCGCCCAAGGCATAAACTAAATAAAGGGGCAGGGCCTGATTGACTTGCATTAGTATTGGCTACATCTGAAATTTGCATATTTCCCTGCTGTAGTTGAAAAACAGTATGTGACAGAAGTCTGAATTCACAGTACTCATAAAAGAGTGGGCAAAAAATACCTCTATGACCTACTTCTTCCGGCAAGATTCTGAAGTGTGCATTTGATGGACACTTTATTAACCCTTGAGACCAGGAGGGGATTTATGACTGGCAGTGAAGCAACGTAACTGACGCTAAAAGATCACATGATATTGAAAACATGGCGAATGTAGTACGTCCAGATTACAGTCATACTACACACATTCATACTATATAGAACATACTTTTTTTAGCAGTCGTTAAGTAATTACTTAATCAAAACAAGTACCTACTCAAGAGAGCGATTTCGGATGCAGCCAGTGTGTTGAAACTCGCCGTGATAAGGGTCTGGACATTTCCCAAACACACCCGAAGCGCTTGACCAATCACAACACACTGGTCCAGCCGACCAATCAGAACACATTGTGCTTTTTAAGGAGAGGCTTCATAGAGAGCCAAGTTCCTCCCCTCTGGTGGACCACCATGGGACCTTATTTCGGAAAAATATTGTATGGTAGTCAATGACGATCGAGAGACAACAAATATTTTGATCTCGTTTGAATTGTGCCCTGAATTACACATATGATGTTTGTCAATTTAAAATATACATTTTAAAGTCAAGAAAGTCGCAGTTTGATGTAAAACTGTTGAGGTATAAGACTGTGAAAATATGTAATTACAAAGACTACAATACAAACCCAAAAGGCGCACATGTGACGTCATACCTTTTCTCTCAATGAATGAAGCTAACTTTACTGAAGCTAACGTCTGTCATGTTTTCTATAGTCTTACGTTATAATCGTAACGTTACGCCGTCATGCCTGAGTGTGTTGTACCAGACTGCACACATACGAGCAACGGTGACGTACAGTGCGAGACGAGAGATGTAGTTCATTGAGCGATTTTCACATAAAACTAAATGTTACTCTTCTGTTTTATGACAAACTGCGACTTTCTTTAATTTTATTATCTTTTCAATTGACAAACATAATATCTGTAATTCAGGGCACAGTTCAGACGTAATAAAAAGATAAGTTGTCTCTCGCCATTGACTAGGCTACCATACGTATTTTTTTCAGAAATAAAGTCCCATGAGCCGGAAGCGGAGGGGCGGGACTTAGGCTATCTATAGAGCTGGTAAGTCCCGCCCATCCGTAAAACTCCAAGTGGACCTCTTGGTTGAAAAAGCGTCAATGCAAGTGAATCAGAGAAAATAATTATTTTCTGATCCCGTTTGAATTGTGCCATGAATGTGAACATATGTTGTCTGTGAATTTTTTATATAATTTCTCATGTAACGAGTTTGACAGTATATTGTATGATTCTTTGGCTAGCAGTTGTGGAATAGATATAACGAGAAAGACTACACGTCACATATGTGATGTCACCGCATAACACATTTTCCCTCCACAAATCACGTTGCGATAATCTAAGGAATTAGATTGAGATGCCTGTGTGTTTTGTACCCAAATGTCACCATTCAAACAAAACAGGCTGTTCTTTCTTCAGATTTATACCACTTTTCTCGTCGACTGGCGTGGACAACGCCGGCCATCTCCCCACTTGCGTACCTAAACCCTTCCACATGCCCAGACCTGAAGTGGTTTTCACCACGCTCAACTAGTTTGTCCTCTCCCTGAAAGAAGGCGGTGAAGTGCACCAAAGACACATGCATGTTTAGTGGGATCTGTGTGCTAGTGGTGGTGACGTATATCAAACGCGTCGAAAGCAGCGAAGAGTTGTAGTCCACAAAGTGCTCTCACACAAAGTCTAACCGTATGAAAATTATACCCGCTAAATTGTAGCATTCTTTACACGAAACATTATATAAAAAATTCACAGACAACATATGTTCACATTCATTGTAAAATTCAAACGGGATTAGAAAATAATTATTTTCTCTCATTCACTTGCATTGACGATTTTTCAACCTAGAGGTCCAGCGGGGTTAGCGGAAGGGGCGGGACTTATCAGCTTTATAGAGACAGGAACTAAACAGAGTATTACTGACGTCCGCTCTGTGTAGTTATTATTTTCCCCAGCTCGCAGCAACAATGACAAATAAGGAGAAAATAGTGTTTTTTGAAAAGCTGTTATAGTGGAGCCCAGAAACAAAATCAAGACTTGTAAAAAGGGAATAATATGGTCTGAAGTGTAATGACTTAAATCCAGATAAATGATTGAATTTGATGAGGAAACAAATGCTGGCTGCGGATGAGAGGAGGAGCTGGTGGTGTTGATGCAAGCTTGACTGATGTGGCCTGCCTGAACTGATGCTTGTTTTATTAAATATGAGTAAAATATGATCAGTGTGTTTTTCATTTGTTTTTCTCCCTGTGATGTCAAACAATATGTCTGATCATGGTTTATTGTTACCGTAGATTAAAAAGTAAAAAAGCTGGTAGCAGGACAGGAAAAAACTCTTCACCCATAAACACACCTGCTCTGAAAGCTCACTCTCACCTACAAGATATTTGTCCACCCAACAGATCACACCATGTTTCTGTAAAAAACCGACCGCAGCAGTTTCAGTCTGACTCAGAAGATGAACGTCAGTAAAATTGGGACATGGTTTGTGTGCTTTGGTGTTTCCATACACTAAAACTACAAATACAACCATTTTAAAATCGATTTAGAGTTAGGCTCCATTTTACCATGACATGTAGTTCAAACCTTATAAAAGGCAAAACAAACAAGCAATGTCAAATGATAAAAATGAAGAATGTTTTACACCTTCATGAATGGTTCTCTCCAACCCAGTCTCACGGCAGTTCGTGATATGGTCACGTAATTTAATCTATTGATTCGTGGCACGGGCACGTTTATTTCGTTATTTTCGTAATTCCAGCACGTTTTTTAAACTAATGTGTTTCAATGGGAAGCATCTTTCGTGATCAAAGCACGATTCTATCTCCCTATCGGGCTGCAGTAGAGAAGCTGTTTAATCAACATTTATTCACGAGATCTTATCATGGTTTATGTATTTATTTTAATTATATTATTTCGTTCTTATTGCCAGGGAAGCTGGATTGCTTTGCTGTTTATTGATATTTTAAAAAAATATTTTATTAGTAGGAAATCGCGCTGAAGAAGTCTCATTCAGAACACCTCGCGATATTTGGCATCAGTTCACGTGTGCCAGATGTTGGTAAGTAGTCGTAAATACGCTGTCCTAATAATGTTTGATATAATGTATTTTCTGTGTGTCGAAATTAATCAGATTAGCTCAAGTTCAGTCACTGCATTATATCTGTCATCTCCACGGAGGCTTTGCGTTTCATTGCTTTCTATGAAAATGGTTTCTATGGTGATTAAACACTGTCTGTCACGTGATGTGCTATACAGTAGGCCTAGAGTAGACCTTCAATCAGTTAATCATATTCATATCAGGTTTTTAAGTTGTACAATTAGTTCCAAAGTTGTATGTGTAGTAGAAGCACAGTAAAAACAACACCATGCTTTTACCACAGTAACATTAGTTTTACTGTGATAAGTGTAGTAAAAAGACAGTAATCACACAACTTACCATGCTTTTACCACACTATTGGTAGTTTTAATGTGGTACTTATTGTAAATGCACAGTGACCACAACACTAACCATGCTTTTACCTCAGTAACCTTAGTTTTACTGTGATGGGTAGTAAAGGACAGCAATCACAAAACTTACCATGCTTTTACCTCAGTATTGGTAGTTTTAAAGTGATAATTGTAGTAAATTATGCATATTAACCACAACACCTACCATGCTTTTAATGCTTAATAATGTAACATCCAATATTTGTAAGGAAAATCAGTACTTTTTCCTTTAAATAATCCTATATATTATACATAATGATATTTTATTTTCTCTGTTTTCAGCTGAAAAGACCAAAAGGGCCTTTCGGACTCAGTCAGCCCATTATTGTTTGAGGACAAGTAAACGGAGGAGACGGACCGCTGCAAAGGCAAATATTCGCAATGGTACGTATGTGTTGGTTTTAACCCTAAATCAAACATTTTATCAAGCATTTGTTGTTTCTTAAACCTGTTCTTACAAAACCCAAAGCCCAATCAGTATGAACAGTCTCAAAGTCTTAATAATTCACAAGATTTAACAAGTTGTCAAATTCGTACGATACTAGTACATATTTGTATACTCGTACATAATCCTGCAGCTTTTACTCCTAGTGCTGTCATTGGCTACTGCCTCAATTCCTGTACATATTTATCGCGACATTTGTAAATCAGTTGCGCCCCTTCTTGGAAAGTAGTCTGATGTCCCACACACTGTCAGAAAGTTTATATTAATTGCATTGTATTCATTAAAATGATTACAAATTGGTCCCTGTCTGTTCATGTTCCAATGTCCAATGATACATGATGTCTCTCCACACCTCATAACCTACCTCTGTTTGCAAGAGTGGAAAAGCTAATCTGACTTGTCACATGACATCAGATACTCGATTATTTTGTCGTAATCAGATCAGTTACACTGCTGATAACTGTCCCGTTTGCATGTAAATCATGTTATTTTTAAACGAGTTCATATGATTATTGCTTGCTATTAAAGACATACTTTTATTCATAGAAATGCCAACATATCAGTGAACGTATAACATAAAAATGCTTTTAACATTTAATTATGCAACACTCTTTACAGAAATATATCCCACAGTTATGGATAAACTCCCAACATCATCATCAAGTCCTGTGCTGGGCACATTGGGCAACAAGTGTCCTCCAACGTATTCGATCCGTGGCCAAGTTCTCCGCATCTTCCCATGGGACACTGACATTCTTCAGGTCTTCGTGAAACATCTGTCTCCATGTCTTCCTTGGTCTTCCCTGTCTCCTGCATCCTCCTGTTGGTGTCCACTTCATCACTGTCTTTGGGTGGTGTTGTTTGGGCATGCGTCGGATGTGTCCAGCGAGGTGCACCCTTTGCTCTGTCACAGTTTCTGAAAGTCTTCATGTGAAGTCCCACTCCTCCTCAGGATCTCTTTGATATATGCAGAACCAATATTGAAAATAGTGATTTATCTTTTTTCCATATTGTTAAAGCATTTTGTTTTCTCTTTTCAGCTTCATAAACTGTACTTGATGTCTGCCTAATCCCTTCATCAAAGAAGCGTCAGTGTGCATCAGGTGTTTTCCAAAAGGACATATTCATTGCCATCCATTAGTTCTAGTCATGCAGTGACTTCATGATGCAATAGACACATGTATATTTCTGCAAGTGTATATAGCAGGTGTTTGTCCGAACAATTGAAGATAGAGAAAACAATCAATATTTATGGAAATCTTATTGGTGCTGAAAGAATATTACAGAAATGACACACTTGACATACTGGACATTATTAGAGATTAGTAGAGTTTGTTACCTTTACATTTAGATGGACTTCATGTCTTACATTTAGCTTCATTAAACATTTTATTACAGTGGTCACTATAGTAAATGTCCACCATAACTACATCTATGGTATCATTATATCACTACCTGGTTAATGTAAATGTAATATACCCGTGAATGTATTTTATTGAAGCATTTTCTTACTGACGTTTATAATCATTAACTATTTTAAGTTGCCTTTCATTTAGTTACAATAAAAGTGACCAATAATCACAGGGATATAGAATTAAAGTTGAGAATGTAAAATGTTGTGCTTACATTTTTGCCTATTTGTTCTTTAAAGCGAAGAAACAAATATATTTTCACATAACAAAGTTGAATCTCATCTCTTGGTTTGTAAAAATGTAACTTCATCATAGCGATTTTTTTAACGTTACTGTATGTGTCACTATAATAGATTGCCCCTGTATCTGGATATTTTTTTTATATATAATTAACTGATTTTTATACTGTTGTGCAGTAGGTTTGGCACTAAATTTGTCTTTTAAACAGTTTGACATTAAATATTGGAATATGCTTTCAAAATTGTGTGCATTCATTGTGATTTTGTTACATTTATTTGAATATAATTGATATACCTTTGATATACTATACATACGCTGTAAATGTTAGAAGCACTTTAGTATATGTAATTATCTTTAATTAAAATACTGCAAAACTACCCCTGCTGTAGGCCATTGCTTAGAAAAAAGTTTATCTTTCAAATGTAATTTTGAATCAGTCTAATCAAATATAAACATTTGTGTCATTGATCATGTGATCTCGTTTTTGGATGGTAACCACACAGAGGAGTCTTGTTTTTAAATGTGATTTTATAATTTAATTAGAATGAATACATTACAGCCCAAATATTAAATATTTAAGGTATCTATCCCTACAGCCGGAACCAGAAGAGATCTGTCATCATTTACCATAAATGGGCAAGTAAGTGTGACGCATCTGTTCAGCTGGGTTGTTATTGGCTGTGACTTTATCGCAGAGCTCGCTGTGATTGGACTATCGTTTAACCCATATAAAACGGCGCTTCATGTTACAAAGCATGTTTTGGTGTTATTATTGCGTTAGTTATACATAAAGTTAACTATAAAGTGTCTCTATGTTGTGAGAAATTGCTCCTTTACTGAGATCCCTACCCTAACCCTAAGCATGTCTGCTCATTTCAATGAACTACAGGACAATGTTTCCTGTTCCATTGATAGAATGACAAAGATATCTGGGTAATGTAGTTTAAAACGTTTAGTAATGAAACAATAAATGTTAAATAAAGAATAACTTTAATGGACAACTGGATATCTAAATTTGTTCATTGTGCAAACGTTTATGACATATATGAGGGACAGGCTGAAATTTGATAATTTACTGTGAGTACTTTAAAAATAACCTTTATGCCAGCTTTCCGTATAAGTCAGAAAACTGTGCACAACAGTATTTGGTAAACATAGCATAAGCAGTTGTCCTGCTGATTTTCTCTTTGATACACTAACCGGACTGTGAGTTACAGCCATTTGAAATGTGCAGTTTTTTGCTCTTCTGGGGGCCGTTGCTGGGCCCTTGGGGGTGGAAGTGCAGTACAATCTACACACACTATTACTATTACACAGGAATAATGCACCATTCAGTAAAACAACAAAAAAACATTGCCAACATTTCCTTTTCACCCCCTCTGATTGCTGCTTATATGCCTGACATCAGTAATGTCTATGCTTTCATTTTAAATGCAGTAGGCTAGTAGATGTACTACAATGATCAACATGGATCATCTTCAATTATGCTTGAAGTGTTTATAGCAAGATAGCCACTGCAGCCTCTTGTTATTCACATAGCTTCCCTTTATTTCACTGCAAACTGCTTATACATGCAAGTATGTGCAACTTTTGTTGCATTGTTGTCCCAAATATCACTAACCAGATCTAAATGTGTATGTCCTAAGAAAAAGAATCATGGTAATTAATTACATGTAGTTGTTTTAAAATTAAAATTTAAAATTGTAGTTGTTTTAAACTAAACTAAAGAAATAAGAAATTAACATTTCTCAAATATATATATATTTTTTTACTGTACCAAACACCACTTTCAATACACAATATTCACCATACTTTATTACACAATACTTTTTTGGAGGACACAGCATAAAGTTGATAAAGTAGCATAAAGACAATGAGATTCAAGATAAATAAAAATGTGTTTTCAAAAATACATTAACATCATATTAATCCATTCACAGCTGCTGAGCCACAAAATGAGTGCCAGAGAATCATATTCAGTCACCTATGATACAGAAAACAGATTTGATATTGTATTGGAAAATAATGATTCATTATCACAGCTAAACTGGTTTCTTGCTCTTCCCTGTACATGTCTCTATCATGTTCATGTTCTTCTTCCTCGTCTAAACAGTTTGTTCAGGTGTACCCTACAGTACAACAGAAGAACAGAAGATGTGATCACTGATGTGGTGTAGCTTTTTCTCAACCAGAGGAAGAAGTCTCAACATCCCATTGTCAGGCGTTCTCCAGTCCTGGTCTGAAAGTAAAGCAAAAAACACAAACAATACAAATTAAGTTGTTTAATGGACAGTCATGTCAGCTTTATGGCTATGTTTACACGTGGAAGGCTATTTTCATAAACGGACATTTCACCCCTCTTCGTTTTAAAAAATAACATCGTGCACACGAACCCGTGTATATGCCGTCCAGAGCATGCCAAACCTGTAGGTGGCAGTGTAACGAGAAGCTCAAGCCCACGTTAGCCAATCAGAATCCCGAAAATAGTCACATACTGTGACGTCAGTTTACATGCAAACGTGCAAACAAAGTTTTCCAAAATCTCCACTTTGGCCCGAGTTCTTAGAAATAATCGTTTTCTGTGATAAAAACTCGGTTTTCGTGTAAATGAGAGGCCAAACCGCAGGGAAATATCTGTGTCTTCACTTCGTGTAAACGGGGCCTATGTTCTGCGATATATTAAGCAGTGATGGGCTACTCTGGCCCTTAGCGTCCACTGTCCTGCAGATTTGGCTCCAACCTCAAACCCTCCTGCCTATTGTAAGTAAAGCTGAAGATTTTCATATGTGCTCGATTAGGGTTGGAGGAAAACTCTCAACCTCAAAAAGGAGAACGCTAAAGGGCCAGAGTTGGCCGTTCCTGATTTAAATTTACAAAGCAGCAGTCAGTACATTATATAATATACACATTGAAGTATTTTATATATATATATTATATATATATATATATATATATAATATTTCAGCAAATAATATAAGCTAAGTACTGAACAAAACATTTTTTACCCATATCAACAGCAACCTATTTTAAAAGATCTTTAAGAAAGGCATGGTCTCTTTTGCCTTTGCAAGTGATGCTTGATTTTTTTCAAGACAACAAACTCTTCTGTCACTAGTTTCAAGAGCTTCACTTGGTCAAAAACCAAGTGATAACCTGTACAATGTAAAATTGTCAAAATCAAATTATGTACTACATATTACAGCATTGTTTCAATACAAGACATACCAATGGACTCGCGCACCTTTCTGTCTTCTTTGGGCAGCAGATGTTCCTTCCTCACCCGAAACAAAGGACTTATTCGATTAGCTTGTGTTGATATAAGGACTGGTCTTCCTTCTCTGCTGTAAAACAAGAAAGTCTCTACTTACTCTATGTGCAATTACTATTGTTCTTGAAACATAAATTAAGACAGTTATAATTTACCTTACGATTCAGGAGAGAGCATTTGATGAGTAAATACTGATTGAAATATTCTAGAAACTTTACCTGGGAAGGGCTGATCACGGCAAGATCCGCTGCGAATCACTAGCAGCTCTTGTGAGGGTTGGCTCTTAAAAGAGCTGTTGAGTTTGATGTTGTAGAGATCTAAAGTAATCCTGCAATACAGAAAGTAAGGTCATTTTATTACATTACATGCAAGCAGTCAGTTATACAACTGTAGGATTTATTTCTGTAAAGAGTGTTGCATAATTAAATGTTAAAAGCATTTTTATGTTATACGTTCACTGATATGTTGGCATTTCTATGAATAAAAGTATGTCTTTAATAGCAAGCAATAATCATATGAACTCGTTTAAAAATAACATGATTTACATGCAAACGGGACAGTTATCAGCAGTGTAACTGATCTGATTACGACAAAATAATCGAGTATCTGATGTCATGTGACAAGTCAGATTAGCTTTTCCACTCTTGCAAACAGAGGTAGGTTATGAGGTGTGGAGAGACATCATGTATCATTGGACATTGGAACATGAACAGACAGGGACCAATTTGTAATCATTTTAATGAATACACAATGCAATTAATATAAACTTTCTGACAGTGTGTGGGACATCAGACTACTATCCAAGAAGGGGCGCAACTGATTTACAAATGTCGCGATAAATATGTACAGGAATTGAGGCAGTAGCCAATGACAGCACTAGGAGTAAAAGCTGCAGGATTATGTACGAGTATACAAATATGTACTAGTATCGTACGAATTTGACAACTTGTTAAATCTTGTGAATTATTAAGACTTTGAGACTGTTCATACTGATTGGGCTTTGGGTTTTGTAAGAACAGGTTTAAGAAACAACAAATGCTTGATAAAATGTTTGATTTAGGGTTAAAACCAACACATACGTACCATTGCGAATATTTGTCTTTGCAGCGGTCCGTCTCCTCCGTTTACTTGTCCTCAAACAATAATGGGCTGACTGAGTCCGAAAGGCCCTTTTGGTCTTTTCAGCTGAAAACAGAGAAAATAAAATATCATTATGTATAATATATAGGATTATTTAAAGGAAAAAGTACTGATTTTCCTTACAAATATTGGATGTTACATTATTAAGCATTAAAAGCATGGTAGGTGTTGTGGTTAATATGCATAATTTACTACAATTATCACTTTAAAACTACCAATACTGAGGTAAAAGCATGGTAAGTTTTGTGATTGCTGTCCTTTACTACCCATCACAGTAAAACTAAGGTTACTGAGGTAAAAGCATGGTTAGTGTTGTGGTCACTGTGCATTTACAATAAGTACCACATTAAAACTACCAATAGTGTGGTAAAAGCATGGTAAGTTGTGTGATTACTGTCTTTTTACTACACTTATCACAGTAAAACTAATGTTACTGTGGTAAAAGCATGGTGTTGTTTTTACTGTGCTTCTACTACACATACAACTTTGGAACTAATTGTACAACTTAAAAACCTGATATGAATATGATTAACTGATTGAAGGTCTACTCTAGGCCTACTGTATAGCACATCACGTGACAGACAGTGTTTAATCACCATAGAAACCATTTTCATAGAAAGCAATGAAACGCAAAGCCTCCGTTGAGATGACAGATATAATGCAGTGACTGAACTTGAGCTAATCTGATTAATTTCGACACACAGAAAATACATTATATCAAACATTATTAGGAGGACAGCGTATTTACGACTACTTACCAACATCTGGCACACGTGAACTGATGCCAAATATCGCGAGGTGTTCGGAATGAGACTTCTTCAGCGCGAATTCCTACTAATAAAATATTTTTTTAAATATCAATAAACAGCAAAGCAATCCAGCTTCCCTGGCAATAAGAACGAAATAATATAATTAAAATAAATACATAAACCATGATAAGATCTCGTGAATAAATGTTGATTAAACAGCTTCTCTACTGCAGCCCGATAGGGAGATAGAATCGTGATTTGATCACGAAAGATGCTTCCCATTGAAACACATTAGTTTTAAAAAACGTGCTGGAATTACGAAAATAACGAAATAAACGTGCCCGTGCCACGAATCAATAGATTAAATTACGTGACCATATCACGAACTGCCGTGAGACTGGGTTGTTCTCTCACACACACGGGCACGCACGCACCCACACACACACACACACACACACAGGATATAGTCTAGATCAGACTTTTCAGTGAACCGTTGAATAAAATGTTTCACATGTTTGTTTTGTTCTGTGTGTGCTGGTGGAGACTGATCGGTAAGTTATAAAAGCATTTTATAATTTACGGCTTCATTGCTTTCTGTATCAGGGTAACAAAACTGCTAGACGTCAAATTATCATTTTCATCAGCTGAGGTCTCTGTTTTTAACCAAATTTTATAATTAAAATTTCTGCACTTTCTATTGTGATTGTAAAATTGTCTTGCTCAGAAATCCCAAACCATTGATCTGCTTGCAAATCACAGGCGTCTTTTGTTATTATATCTTAATATCAAGAATTAAAGTCCAAATTCTCTCCAGAAATTTCTAAGAAATATATTTTTTAATAATTTAGCAGTATATCATATACAACTAGTTTGGAAAGTGTCGAAACCCTGAGTAAATAAAGTGAATCAGATGCAGTGAGCTTTGTCTAATGATCTATCAGAATAAATTAAAATGTAATTATCAGATGAATATGTTTATTCTTTAAAAAAATGTTTACTTCACACTTTGATTTTACTCATCAGCAGATAAGTTTTAAATACAATAAATATATAATTCAGTGTACATTTATACAATACAATCTACAGCTGATGTCGGGCTTTATAAACAAAAATGATTGTTTTTTTGTTTTTGTTTTATAAATACAATAATATAAAATAATTGTTTATTCTTTAATACGTCCATGTTCATGTTCTTCAGGTGTGTCTGGTGCCAAAACAAATGAAATACAGTCGGTGTCAGTGATGGAGGGAGATTCTGTCACTTTACAATCTGATGTTAGAATACATGAAGATCAAGACATAGTGTGGACATTTAGAGATGAAACATCTTTCATAGCTAAAATTAACAAAAAGAAGCAAACCATCTCCACATATGATGATGTTCCTGATGGGAGATTCAGAGACAGACTGAAGCTGGACGATCAAACTGGATCTCTGACCATCACACACACCACAACTGAACACACTGGAGTTTATAAACTACAGATAAGTGGAGCGAAACTGACATCAAAAACATTCAGTGTTTCTGTCTACGGTGAGTAGAGATCATCCAAACATTTGTTTTATAAATTTACAATAAACATTCACTCAAAACATTAAAGTAAAAATAAGAATGCTGATTTGTTCATATTTCTGTTAATTCTTTCATGTTTTTCAGCTCGTCTGCCTGTTCCTGTCATCATCAGTAACTCTTCACAATGCTCTTCTTCATCATCATCATCATGTTCACTGGTGTGTTCATCAGTGTTGAATGTGTGTGATGCGACTCTCTCCTGGTACGCAGGAATCAGTGTATTGTCCAGCATCAGTGTGTGTGATCTCAGCATCAGTCTCTCTCTACCTCTGGAGGTGGAATATCAGGATAAAAACACCTACAGCTGTGTGCTGAACAATCCCATCAGCAACCAGACCACACATCTGGACATCAACACACTCTGCTACACATGTGCAGGTACCACAGCACCGATGATATATGTGTGTATTTACTGACCTGACCTCTGTCTTGTGACTCATTCTTTCTTTATCATCACAGAACCGGACACACAGTCTTCTTTACACTCTCCAGTGTCTCTGATAGTGTTGATCTCTGCTGCTGGATCTCTGATGATTGTCGCTATAGTCGTGATCTGCAAGAAACACAGAAAAACTGACCGAGAAGGTACAGCTTTTTAAAAAGTAATATAAAAGAATACTCTAATATTATAATTATATTACAATTATTTTCATAATTTTCATAGTTAATGTCATCTACTGCCTTTTTATTAGAAGAAACCAAAATCTTGTGTGCAGTTATTGGGTTTGGGAGTTACACAAACTGCAATAAAACACACTTCAAATGCAAACACAGAAATACATTTCTACATTATTTCAAGAATGAAACAACTTTTTCCGATTTATGAACCATCTTGCATGTGTAAAGATGCAGTCTGTTCCTGGTGTTCAAATAAACATCGTTTTTTTATTATTGTTCAGCTTTAATGAAAATTATATGAAAATAATTTAAATATAAATATTGCATACTCTGAAGACTTTTTAATGCCTGTTTTCCGATTTATAAACCATCCTGCATGTGTAAAACCATCTATTCTTGTTTAAACAGTTCAGACTTGTGAAGAAGGGATCACTTACGCTGAGCCAAGGTTCTACAAAAGAAAACAACAATTGGTAAAATCATTTAATCTCTGTATTTATGCTGCCTTTACTTGTTATTGGAATTATCGTACATAGTTTCCAATATGATACAGTTAAAAATTGGACATGAATGCCCTTCAGGTCAAAAATTTAATGCAATGAGTTTGTAATCATGACTTCAGAAGTGGGAAGTAGAACATTTTTGATTGCACATGAAAGTATCATTGGTCTCAGGTTAAATTCAGCAGTAAGTCACATTCAGATGTGTAAGCGCTTGAGTTTTTCTGTTTAATGACATATCATACATAACAGCACCATATTAGATATTTATAAATGCCACAACACCAGCAATCAAAAAACTGAAAGAGTTCAGTATCGCTTAGCCATCAACACTATCAATTAACAGCAAAAACAAGATTAACAAAATTATTTGGTGGAGAATTTTTTTTTTTAAACAAGAACAAGTTTGTGTCAGCTATCTAAAGTCACACAGCAACACACACTACTTTTCAAATCAATGGTAACCACAAAAACACAACACCATAACAGAAACTCTTGTCTTGAGCAAGCGAGACACAGAGCGGGACCCCGGCGTTCACTGGCCACTTGGGGCGAGTACACGGGAGGACACTGGCTCTACACAAGGACTATAAAACCTAGCAAACGTGTTGGGTGTCGCCCAGCCCGCAGCTCTATATCTGTCAGAAATGCGCCGTGCGCCAATAACCAGGAGGAAGCAACACTGGTAGAGTGAGCTCTCAACCCGAGGGGACACGGCACAACTTAGGTTTGATGCGCCAAGACGATGGCCACTATCCAGTGGGTCAACATTTGCTTAGAGGCAGCCTTTCCCTTCTGCTGGCTTCCATAACAGACAAAGAGCTGTTCTGAGGTCCTGAAGCTCTGCGTTTGGTCCACGTACAGGTGCAATGCGTGGACGGGACAGAGAAAAGCTAGGGCGGGTCTGCCTCCTCCAGGGGCAGCACTTGCTGGTTCATCACCTGGTCATTGAAAGGAGTGGTGGGAACCTTGGGCACCTATCCAGTCTCAGGATAATGTGACAATTGGCCAGCCATAATTCCAGGCGAGTTTTGTTGACCGAAAATGCACGTCAGTATCAATAATATAATATTGATAATAATAATAATAATAATGTTAAAATTTAGGTATCCCCAACTAAGAAAGCCAGAGGCGACAGTGGCAAGGAACAAAAACTCCATCAGGAGAAAAAACCTTGGGAGAGCCCAGGCTCAGTCGGTGGGCCAGTTCTATGGCCAATGAACAACATGGTTCATTAAGATTCAGGCTGAAAAGAAGCACAATGCTGAGCATTTCCACGGGGCTTCTCGGTAAGAACACCACTCAACGAACAGGTTTAACTTCAGCATAAGCGCACCTTGTAGAGGGCACTCTCGCTGAAGTGATGGTGACTACCACTACTGGGGGTAGACCACATAAGTCCTCCGCATCCCGTCTAGAGACAACACATGGAGGTTTTAGAGGTCTGGACGTGGGTGCCATAGGGTGCCCTGTCTCTGAGAAAGCAGGTCCTTCCTCAGAGGAATGCGCCAGGGGGCTGTCATGAGGAATATTAGTCCTGGGAACCAGGTCCAGTTGGGACTGCTACATGTCCTCCCTGACTTTGCACAGTGTCTGTGCAAAGAGGCTCACTGGGAAAAATGCATATTTGCGTAGGCCCCGGGGCCAGCTGTACGCCAGTGCATCCGTGCCGAGGGTCCACTCGTCAGGGAGTAAAATAACTGGCAATGGGTCGGCAAACAGATTTATGTGCGGCAACAAAGAAATCCCATATCAGCTGGACCGCCTGGGGATGGAAACGCCACTCTACCGGAAGCGTAGGTTGAGAGGTCGTGAGAGCTTGAACCTGTAGGTTTGGCAGCAGGCCAGGGTGATTGTCACTCGGATTGTCACTGCCTTGCCAGTCTTGGGACTCGGCCATGAAGCTGGTGCTAAAGCAGCCTCACATGAAGCAATCCGAGCGGCGTTACTGCCATATGCCCCAGGAGCCTCTGAAAAAAGTTTCAGTGAGGCCGCCGTCCTGCCTTTGAACGAATTCAAGCAGTTCAACACTGACCGAGCACGTTCCTCTGTGAGGCATGCTGCCTGGTTTGACTAAGACAAGTCCAACTCCATAAGGAGAAACGAGACCCTCTTGCAGCGGCATCTCTTCTCTTTTCTGATGACGACGGCAGGGCAACCTGTCACTCACATGAGATCAACCAATAGCAAACCACAACCAGTCAACCAATCAATTCCCCATGGAAAAATCAAGCCCCACCCTACATTTGTTTTGTTTCACTTGGATATACAGTACATCACAATAGGGAAGAATTGACAATCGCAACATCCGTTTAATGTCAACTTTAAGGGTAGGAGCCTACATGTTGCTACTCTAATGTATTAATATGCACTAGGGGTAAAGAAGGGGCGAGGATAAAGTGCTTAGAGGGTACTGCGCAAGTGACAAGCAGCTGTACCCCTAAACTAAAGGCACAGATTTTTGCATTGTATTTTCCCTGACAGTGAATATTACTTTATTTCAATACTTGATTTGAAATAATTTGTTTATTTTTTAAGATGAACAATTTTGCAACTTTTGCATCACCTCTTGATGTCTAATCTAAAATTTAGGCCTTGAAGCAAAACCACTGAGAATCTGATCTCAATCTACCATGTTATCTTAGCAGCACGAAGGAGATATCTTTTCAGGATGTCACATTTCTAATATAATAACTTTGCTATTATTATATCTTGTGTTTTACAGAAAGTTGAAGAGGAGGATCATGTAGAGTATATGCCTGTTACCGTGAGAAGATGATCAAACTTCAGTCTTTAAGTACCAGATTCATACATACTGTACAGACTGATCTGTTGGGTGGATGATCAGCTTGTGCATGAGAATATGTCTCCTGCTAGACGTTTGTATTTGATGTCAGTTTGTTAGTGTGTTTAAGGTGACAGTAATGTATAAATAGCATGGGGTTGAAGGTGTTTATTTTCCATTCTTGCTCAGTTTTACTTAAGCAACTTTCGACATATTAACTCAAACTAAACACTACATACAATATATAGTGTATGATCTTACTGTATAATGTGAAATGTCATATATTTTGTGTATGAGAAATATTAAGATATTTAAAGCGATTTGCATCTCACTCTACAGTTCTGAAAGAATTAAGAGACCACTGAGACCATATATATTATATACCACATAATATATATATTATTGTCCATCAATTAATTCTTTCACAATTTTTTTTTGCTAAATCATTCTGCTGATGTTTCTCAATGCCCAAAGACACAATAAAATGCACAAAGGCCACAATTAAGCCTATTCAACTCAATTAATTCATTTTATAATCAACAGTTTGTTTGGCGAGCATTTGAACAGCTTTAACTCTCAAGAGAAGGACAAAGTTGAACCAAAGTTTTTTTTTTAATTTATATGCAGTTACTAGGGTGATTTTGGTGGTCGAAAGAGCCCACCTTAAGTCTCTATGATCTTCGATGGTGCACTTCGCTCGTGATCGTCCCAAAGCACTTCCTCCCAAGGGAATCCCAGCCGCCATTCTGAAGTGTGCTCCACTTCCTCAAGTGAGCAAGTTTATAGACAGACCCTCGACCCCCTCGATTTTCAACTCGATTGTAACGTCAAAACAGATCATGCTTAAGATACTCCCACCCCACATGGGTGTAATAGCAACACATTAAATGAAACAACCTGGCAGTGAGATAATCTAATCATCACTTTCAAAAAATATGTTTTTTATTCACATGTTCAGGTAAGAAGACTAACTGTTACAATTTCTTTATGATTCAGTATTGCAAATTTCAACAATGGTGATTATATGAAAAATTCATGTCAGTTTGTTAGTGTGTTTAAGGTGACAGTAATGTATAAATAGCATGGGGTTGAAGGTGTTTATTTTCCATTCCTGCTCAGTTTTACTTCTGCTCTACACAAAGCAACTTTCGACAGATTAACTCAAACTAAACACTACATACAATATATAGTGTAAGATCTTACTGTATAATGTGAAATGTCATATATTCTGAAAACACGTTTTTCCAGGTTTCCAAGTGCAAGTTAAAAAAAAATTAAAAAAAAGCCTTGCCTATATCCTCCATAGGCAAGTCAAGTCACCTTTATTTATATAGCGCTTTTTACAATACAGATTGTATCAAAGCAGCTTCACAGTGATAACATGAAAATAATACAAAAACAATTTCATCATCATCCACCTTTAAGGCAGATCTATAATATTGTTGAATATTAAATGTCCCCAACTATAGGCAAGAAAAAACCTTGATAAAGCATGATTCCTGTTCTTTCCGAAATACAAGTTGGAAATTGGAATTTAAATGCATAAACACAAACTGGCTTGTAGCACAAATACTGTAGTTTTACCGTTTACAGTACTCGCACATTCAAACGAAACTGCTTACTTCCACATTGCAAATTCAGGTGGATATGAGAATTTAAACAGACAGGAAAAAATTGCTGGTATGTCAAACATATTAGTGCATTGATCACTTTAGTAGCTTTAAAAAACATTGAGTACTTTGTTCTATTGCTGGTAACAAGTCGTTTTATTACTGATATGCAATTTAATATTTTTTTGTTAGCTTTTTTTATTTAACTAAAAAAATAAAATGTATAACAAATATACATTTATGTTTTAATTCCTTATTTAAATGACTAAAAACTAATTAGTCTTTAAAACTATAAAACTAGTTTTTGCTGTGCTGTCGCGGTCAAATTTGATTGGCATTGGTACCAAACACTAAAATCATGGAATCGTGAGACTGTTCCTCTGTGAGCAATGAAAGTTTCTGCTGATCCTCCTCTCGTGTTTCCCATCTTCTGTTCAATGTCCCTTTCAATTAAAGTCACAATAATAACTGATGTTACAGTGGTGTCTCACAGGCAGCTTCAGTCTCATTCTCAATAGCAGCATCCATCGATGAAGAGTCTTTTGAACCTCCCTCCTGTAATAAAACACATATTCACAGAAGGTAAATTATGATGATGATGATGATGATGATGATGATGATGATTCAGTTACACAAACAGATTGTGCTTTTTCCTTATGTTTACTGAATGGACAGGCCGGTTTTATTTTTCAAAATAATAAACTCAGGCCTGGGTCCGGTTCAGGGCCGGCAACGCCCCCTCAAATCACCATGAATGTTAAAGGGATTTTAATGATAAAATATGCTATTTAAATATCACATCTGCCTATTGCATTTTCTTCCTAGAGTGAATAGCAATATTTTAGATAAGGACAGTCTGTTAGGCAAAGTCAAATTTTTATTGGTAGTTTGATTTAGCGTGCTCCCCCACCCTAACATTACGTTAAATTTCTTGCACTACGGAAAGTTGCACACACGAGTGGGTTTTCTGCACGGATATCAAAGACCGAGTTGAGATCTACTAGCCTACCGCTAGTGTTGAACTTTATTTTTATTGGGTTTTTCTTATGTCCATTTCTCTTTTTTTGTGTTATTATTATTATTATGAACATTTATATAATTGAAGAATAAATATCACTTGTGAACTGATTTTTTCTGGGATTATTACTATAATTTGTTGTGTAACAGGTGGTATCCTGGGTTAACTTTAATTTTGACAGGTTTAATCCTGTCTGGCGCCCGAAGTTTTCTTTAAAATAATGTATTTAAGTTAGGGCGGCCACCACCGTTACAACCTGCTGCTACTTACTTTGGCTCATCTGAGCTACAAATAAGCAGTGCTGTGGACACTGACAGTGCAGGCCCGCTTACGCCACTGTCAGTCTACTACTAGTGTACCAGAGGACGTCGGTAAAGACAAGCCAGTCCAGGTTTGTCTCAAGCAGTTTCCAAAGAAACCACAACATAAAAATGAATTAGTACAATGATAGGGAATGGCAAGAATATTCAGAGCAAGCAAATTCTGCATTTTGTTTTCCCAGTCAGAAATTTGGCAGGACTGACTGTGTTTACAAGCACTGGTTTTAGCAATTGGAAGCATGTGACAGATAAAGCGAGAGGATTTTACAGACAAGCGAACTGTAAAGAGCATCTGGCATGCATGGCTATTTGGAAAGAGCAGCAATTGCGATGTTAATTCAGATCAACTTTTTCAAAACCGCCTTTATGTGTCTGCAATAATAGACATTATTGAATTCCTGGTATCAAACGAACTGCCATTGAGGGGTACCATTGATTCAGTTGATGACAGAGGTCACGCGGGCAGTGGACTGTTCCTGTCTCTATTCATGTTCAAAATCATTTAATTGAACTGATGAGTACAATCGTGACCGAGCACATTGTTAAAGATGTTGGAGAGTCATGGTTTACAATTAAAGTGGATGGAACCAAGGACCCGACGGGCAATGAGAATGTCGCTATTGTTCTACGATATGGTGACCAGAACTGCACAGTGAAAGAGAGGCTGTTGTCAGTATTGACCACAGACAAGTGCGATGCCCTGTCACTCACAAACATCGTGCTTGAATAGCTGTCAAATGTTGGTCTCGATTCAAATACAATACTAAGTCAACGTTATGAATATTTTGTTAATATTCACAAAATTAACGGAATTCATAGCAGATATAAAATTTCCTACAACTTAATTCTGAAAAAATAGAGATTCTAATTATTGGACAAAAAACGCCCTCACATAATACTCGTGAGCATCCCTATGCCCTACTCCCTTAAGAACAGACGGCAGAGCGCTTGAAATGTTCACTTTGGAGGGAGCGGGGTACTTGTGTGCCATTATGCAGCCGTTTGGAACGGACTTGATGAAGGGAGCAACGATAGAGAAAGTAATTTCCTCATTATTTTCACTCGGGATATTCCCATGACAGCGCAGCGCGGTGTCCGTCATCTGAATAGCTGTTCTAACGACAGAAATGTAGCTGTTAACATAACTGTTGCAAATAAATACATTTTATACAACAACAAATATATCTGTGTGTGATTCTCAACTTTCAAAATTGCCGTCTCATATTTAGACCTTTTTTTTGGTCCAAATGTTGGTAGTTGTGTAGACTGTCAATGGAGGGACAGAAATCTCTCAGATTTCATTCAAATATATCTGCATTTATGTTCAAAAGATGAGTATTAAATAACAGAATTATAATTTTTGGGTCCCCTATTGGTTCCACTTTATTTCGATAGTAGTAACTTTGCAACTACACGTAAACTAACTCTAGCTAGAGTATTAGTAGACTGACTGTCAGGTTATTGTTAGGTGTTAAGCCTGTTTTATGCTTCTGCGTCAACTCCACGCCGTAGCTACGCCGTCACTCCTACGTGGCCGTTTTATGGTTCTGCGTCGGGTTGTGTTGCATCGCGGTGCATTTCACCGCCAGAACGCTTGTGGTCTGCGTCGCCTCGACGCGTAGTTAAATTTTTTTGGAGGTGCACGTCGAGCTACGGCAGAGAGGGGTTCGCGTCGACGCAGAAGGGTCTGCGGGGGTACGCCGTCGATTCGACGCAGAAGCATAAAACAGGCTTTAGGGTTCGGGTTAGTAGAATAAGTTGACTTGTAGTTGCCAAGTTACTTATAGTCAGTAGAATGTCTAAAGTGGATTATCGAATTAAAGTTTTACTGAACTATCCCTTTAAAATACAGTATACACATTTAAAATTTATCAGTAATTAAACTAAGTTAGCAACCTTTTCCACAAATGAAATTACTCAAGTAAAGCATGTTACCTTTGAATAAGTGTGCAAAAGATGCCTGATCCCGGGACAGGACACCAGAATGAAGTTACAATAAGACTGCAAATATAGCCACAAAGTGGCGGTGAGAGAGAAAGGCTGAGCAATTTGAAATTGCAATGGCAGATTTAAAAAGTTGCAAATGCCAAATTGAGGTTGTACTGTGAATGTGAATGAAAGAATACAAGTTTGTCATTGTATTTCTGTGATTGGCAGAATATTCAATAGATAAATCTCTATCGATTGACAGAGCTACAATAGCAAACCACTCACCGTCACCTATTAGTGTAGAACCACTCCTCAGGGGTCGAATCAGCTACAGCGCAATACTTTCCTGTAATAAAAACACAGATTCACACAAGGTAAAAGACATGAACAGGACTGATGATTCAGTAACACGAACACAAAAATACTAGCCATAGTGTGTTTCATGATTTGCAAATCACAAACTATTTTGTTTTAGAAAATGGCTGACAAAAATAAAACTGCATCATGTGACTTTTTGTCAGTTATTTTAAACACTGAACATTTCATTTTGCAGTTGAATTCTCATCCAGTGTGAAATCTACAGGAAAAAAAATGGCACCATACAAAATGCGTTTCAAATCGCACTGACATGTTCTAATACAACTCTAAAACACCTGCTCTCTAAATAAAGCTGCACTTTTTGTTTTTATATTATTCATTATTTTGTTTATTTTGGAGTTAAAGGGATAGTTCACCCCCCCCCCCCCCCCCCAAAAAAAAAAATCTAAATTCTGTCATCGTTTACTCAAAGTTGTTTCAAACCAGTATGAGTTTTTTTTCTTCTGCTGAACACAAAAGAGGATATTTTGAAGAATGTCAGTAACCAAACAGTTGATGGCCCAAAACACAGAGTACCAACCCAAAGTCCCTAGTTCCTGCGGTAGAAACTCGGCTACTGACTTCCATAGGGGTCCATCAACTGTTTGGTTACTAGCATTCTTCAAAATATCTTCTTTTGTGTCCAGCAGAAGAAATAAACTCATACAGGTTTGGAACAACATGAGGGTGAGTAAATTGGGACAATTTCAAACTGTTCAAACTGAACTGAGATCATTTATGAACTGAGATAATTCTACAATAATTTATTTTAATTAATTATTTAATTATTATTATTATGGCACTGCCTTACCTGAAGATCTGATTTACAGTATAAATGTGTTACAACCTGATCCTAGACCTGGATCGTAAACATTTGTTACATAAACAATTATAATTATACAGTGCTAATATAAAAAAGTAGCAATACTACGGTACATTTAAAGATACATTTTTAACTAGAAATCACATATTTCTTGTTAAATCAGCTGTATGTAATACTTGCATTCCGTACTGCTGGTGTAGGGATCCTGCGACGAGAGTAAATCACAGCAGCAGCTACAACTACAGAAACCAGCAGAACGACAGCAGCAACTATTCCTGCCACAGCTCTCGGAGACAACCCTGAATCTAGAACAGATAAAGACAGCCAGTATTATTAGATTTAAAAATATTGAACTATATTTTAACATTCAGAAATTGTACTTACCAGTCACAGTAACACTGAATCTCCTTATGCTGCTGATGCTGAGTTGGCGATGGGGAATGTTGCTGTTGATCTTCACCTGATAGTCTCCAGAGTCTTCAGTTCTGGTGTTCGTGATGGTCAGAGATCCAGTCTGATGATCCAGCTTCAGTCTGTCTCTGAATCTCTCTTTACACTGAACATCTGTACAGATCTTACTCTGATCTCCAGTGATTTCAGCGATGATAATCTCATTATAATACCATGACATTGAATCATTTGGGTTTTTAATTACATCAGGATCTAAAGTGACAGATTCTCTTTCGTTGCTCTTCACTTCATCTCGTTCAGCAGCAGAAACACCTGAAACACAAATCAACAGATGGTTGTGAACATGATTTACAATTTCATTTTACATCAAATCCTCATTTAAACAGGTAAAAAGAATGTGATAAGAGATGGTTTGGTGAGAAACGATCATCTCCACCAGAACACAAAGCTTTTTATTAATCTTTATACTGATATGACTCAGTTTGCCAATAGAAATTATTTACTTTTAAATCAAACTGAACCGTTTATGAACTGAGATAATTCTACAAATTCCACGTTCACAGCAAATGTGAATGTAAAAAGGTGATCGAAATATATGCAAAAAATAAATAAAAAATCTAACACAATAATGGTGTGGTTAAACCATAAAAAAAAGCTACTCACCATTAACAGTAACATTGAAGATATTTTCTCTGATGCTGCTGCTGATTTGTAGTTGATACACTCCAGTGTCTGTGCTTTTTATGTCTGTGATGGTCAGAGATCCAGTCTGATGATCCAGCTTCAGTCTGTCTCTGAATCTCTCTTCACACTGAACATCTGTACAGATCTTACTCCGATCTCCAATGATTTGAGCGATGCGAGTGTCATTAAAATACCATCTAATACTATCTTGTTGGTTAGCTTTAACACCAGTGTTTAGAGTGACTGAATTTCCCTCCATCACTGACACGGACACACTATCAGCACCTGATGAAGAAATGAATAGTTAAAGGTGCTGTATGGAGTTTTTCTACTAAAAATGAATCCATTTTTTATTGCCCGTGTGTGAAGGGGTTGTAATCTCACAATAAAATGATCCACTTGGCGGGTTTTGCTATTACCTCTGAAAGCAAGTATTCCTATTTCTATGTAAGTCTCCGGGTCGGATTTGCCGCGAAATCCAGTGACGTGACTGAGACCTGCATGCGCGCTCCCGAGCGTCTCGCCTCGTCTACTGACTTTACACTCAACAGCGACGACACTGCAACTTTATGACATGGAGTTTGCTAACACTAAGAAACGAGCCGCACAACACAGACTCCAACACAACTCCACATAATAATAATAAAAAAGCATGCGCACGAGCACTCGCTTGTAAACGTATTGGTTGCAATCTGAAACATCACCGCTAGATGCCGCTGAAAACTCCACATAGCCCCTTTAATTATAAGTAAATTAATATAAATACATACAATTATATATTATAATATAGAGTTAACTAGTGAACTAAGGTTCGGGAGCGGGGCCACGCCTCACCCAGTCACCTGACGTCTCAAAGCCTTCTTATATTAGGCTACCCCTTACAATGTTGTTTGGCTCGTTCTCTCGAACCCTCCCAACCCATCCCTCTGTCATCCATTCAACCATCCATATCATCCCCTCTTCTCGTCCCTTCCAGGTTATATCAGGGGTCCTAATCACTTGGCCTACATTTAACTGAGATGATGCCCCAACTCCTGGCCGGCAACACCAGACACCTAGATCAACCAGACAACTATCCCTTTTCCCCTTCCACTTCATCCTTTCCCTATTCATCCCCAACTCTCTTCAATAAATAATTTCCGACATTCATGGTTGTGGCGTGGTCTTGCTACTAGTGTAATTACCGTATATAAATAAATAAAATTATACAACATGAAAGTGCTGTGAATTTTTTTTTTTTTTTTACTGATCATTAAGAAATATGTCTTGATTCATTAAGTAACACGAGCAGACAAACAGCAGTTGAACATAAGTGATTTACGCATTCACTCATGACTAATCTTTACTTAAAGGCACAATATGTGATTTTCGCCGCTAGAAGTCGCTTATTCAAAACAAAGGCGTCTTGATGACATTGTGAATGAGTGTGGAATCATAGTCGTCTTCGCCTCTACAGCTGATGAAAAGGAATCTGATGGACTCGGCAGAAATCATGTTCATAGATGAGCGAATATATTAAAGTTTTATTAACGTTACAGTGGCATGATGAAGCAGGGCGTAAAGAGGCCGCTGGAGCGAATGCTAGAATGACTTATGTTGCTACTTGCTACAGTATATTTGAACATTTATTGCATGTCATTTATTGTATTATGGAGAAAACTCTCTCTGAGTATGCTATATAAACTACTTGACAAGATAGTGCTGTATCTGAGGTAAAAACATGGTAGCCTACTTGTGGTAAATCAAGAAAACAAAGGATTCCAACATTAAGACTAACCGTGTTGCACTATTTAACAATGATTCGTTTTCGGTTGATAAATGCATCAAAACAGTTGCTCACCTGTCTCACAAAACACATAATTGTTTCCATGGTTTCTACAGAAGTAAAACTGAAAATTGGATATGACATCACAGGCAATGTAATGTTGTCCAATAGCTGATTTCTCTGGATCTAAACATTGTTGGAAAAGTTCGGAATAATGTTTGTTTTTATGTTCTATGCAAAGCACTTTGAATTGCCATAAAAGCACAAATTGCCATAGTGTGTGAATACTTAAACTCCTTATGTAAAGCATTTTGAATAACTGTTTAAATTTTTCTTGCTCTCATTTTGTGATTATTTTTATGCTTTTCTATGTAAAGCACTTTTAATTACCATAGTGTATGAAATGTGCTATACATAAACTCAAGAGGTCCTCGCTGCAGCCTGTAGCACGATGATGTAGCTGGATGGTCCAATACATATTGGACGCTGTTACGCGCATGCGCGGTGGTGTTTTGGTGACGTCATATATGCATGCGCACTAGTAGAGAGTTGGTGAACAATCGCACGTGCTTTGATTTTCCAAAAAGAATAAAGTTAAATATAAATGGTCACTATAGTATGGAAGCTCTTTTCCGCCACAGAATAAAACATTTTAAAAAGAAATGTGACTTTATATCACGCAATTCTGACTTAATAACACACAATTGCGACTTTATATCACGCAATTCTGACTTTAAAACCTGCAATTGCGACTTTATATCACGCAATTCTGAGATAAAAAGTCAGAATTGTGAGATAAAAAGTCGCAATTACCTTTTTTATTTCTCACTCTGTGGCGAAAACACACTTCCATATACCGAACAGCAAATTAAGCAGAACCCATATGTACAGATCACTTTGGAAAAATGAGTATAGCCATTAAAGAAGGCAAGGAACTCTTACCAGGCAAAATATCATTAAGCACTTTTATTTTTGACACCTGACCAGATTTATTTTCTTGATGCTGTTATTATTTTAGCATTTACCCTTGAATGTGTACTGATATTTTAATATGATTACAGACCTTATTGTTTTGTACCTTTAGGATTCAAATTACAGAGTCAGAGTCAACTTGACATATTTCTGCTTCCACTCAATAGCATCTGATCTGAATAAAATAAAATGGCTTTATTTTAAAATGTTATATATAGGCTACACACATTAAATAAATACTTGAGGACGGTGAGGACATACTATTAATCTATCAAATTTAGGTTTAAAATTATGTGATTAATTACTTATTCGTCAATGATTACTTATTACTATTTAACAGTACTACTGCTACACAGGTTATAACATCATCTCAATACAATATTGAGCATACATGTCACTTAAGACCAGCGCATGCGAATTATAACCCAGAGGTCGGTACTGCGCATGCGTATATGACGTCACCAAAACACACCTCCATCCACTACGTATTGGACCATCCAGCTACGTCATCGTGCTACAGGCTGCTCAATAAACTTGCCTTGCCTAATGTTAGTAGGCTACACAAGTCAACAAAATATATGATATTGTTCAAGTGGTTTTTGGATATGTTGATATATCCTAAATCTGACATATTGTGCCTTTAAGAACATCATACAACACATCCTGATTTATATTTCACTCTCTTTCCCTATGTTTGTGCATTCATACAACAAAGACATATTATCCATAAAAAATACTTTAGAATACCTTTTCCACCACATTAAAACTCAAATAATGTAATGTCTTCAAATTATTGTTTTTCTGTTTAGTTCTGCTGTTTGAATCCCCAACAATAAATCGCGTTTTTAGGTATGATTTCGTTGATATATAAAGAGATTGTCACATAAAAGTGTCTTACCATTCACACGTAAACACGAAAAAAACAAGATGAAAACAAAGAGAAGCTTTCTCACTAATTTCCCAAAGATTGCAGAATGCATATTCGGATAACGTTACTACACAAAACTGAAATTCGAAAAGCCCCGCTCTACTGTACTGTACTGTCTGATTGGCCAGCCCGTAGTCCCACCCCAAACATTTCATTCGCTACTGGCAGCATAGACATAATAAAGGCTAGATGTCTCGTCCGCGCTGCAGGCCAATGGAGGTCGACGTCCGCACACGGCGGCATCTTGCCACAGGGGGCTCGCTCACTTGTAACATTGTTTTAATGGTGCATGTACTTTTTAAATATCCATAACTTGCTCAATTGTCTACCGATTTGCAAACGGGTTGGTTTGTTATAAACCTCAGAGATATAGTTATGACACTGCGTATTTATGAATAATTATAATATTATATATTCCAACATGTTCAAGCATTATTAACACCAGGGACCAGTGCATTGAATAGTTCTTTTAAAATTATGGCACACCTTGCACCAGACATGAGACAGGCTACTGTACAAATCAAGATGCAACACGTTAATTAAATTCTATAAATGTAAGTTTCTTACTGATTTTCTATGTGTTTGTTTTGGAATTGAGGCTAATGCAATTTAGTATGCACATCTTTATAGAAAAGAGGGTGGGGGGAAACCATCCGGAGGCCATTTTTACATAATTTTTTACATGTGTTCAGTTCATGAGCAATCATGGGCATAATGTTTGAAGCGGATGACACAACAAATGTCTGTATACCGGGCTGATTTTAAAATGAGTAGGCCTATAGGTCATTCATAAATCCACAAGATCTTACCTTCATGCTGTGGAAACACAAACCAGAAGACAACACGAGCGCAGCGCTGAAAAGGGGTGGGACTATTAAGATCTATAGTATGCGAAAAACTGTTCACCAAAAGAGTAGTATGTCCAAATTACTAGTAGCCTATTCATAAAACAGTATAGGAAAAAAAGTACCCGGATGATCCTGAAGTGTGCATTCAATGGCCATTTTACTATCCCATGAGGACAGCAGAGCATTTATGAATGGCATTGAAGCGACACAACTGATGCCGGTATGACACGTGATGACAACACACATTCATAAAGAAAATACTTTTCAAATTCAAATGTAGTACCTAATTGGACACAGCGTCTGTCTTGATATGCGAGTTTAGTGCACATACGCATTGACTTGTCTAGCCATAAAAATACACTTTTTTGTAATGCTGTTTGGTCATAAGAAACAACATTTATGAGATCATTCATATCAGATTTTGTTGCTGATTTGAAATATTTTATTTAAATGTGAGTGTGGCAAGTAGTTTTTGAGATTTCAGCATTTTTGGTTTAATTTGTCTTCTTCACTGTAACTATGTCCTGAAGTAACAAAATAACATTTAAAAACAAACTGAAGTGTATGTTTCTCGCCTTCTTTCTTTGTCTATGCTTTTGGACGGACATTATGCTGATATTTCACATTGTGAAGTGGACATTTGCGGCAGTAATATCTGGACTTCTAGTGTTTTAGGCCCCATTTACACTAGTGCATTTGCGTTTTAAAACAAAACACGGGTAAAAAGTATTAAAAACTACAGATGGAGGTTGTGTGAGTTATGTAGAGAGGTTTAGATAAGGGGGTTTAGGTGATTAATTATCAGTATCTAACCTGATGAAAATGTATTTACCGGTATTCAATTTTGTCATATATCATCTGCAGAGCATTGTGAACTTTTGTAAATATACATTTAGCCATTAACTTTTAAATGCATTCAAACTGCAAACACATGAGGAGTCTATGCATGAAAGGCCCACAACTGGCAGATGAACGTGCTAAAAAAAATTCTCAGAAACGGTAGGAAATTGAATTAGGTTGAATGGAGGTGACAATCGGTGACAGGATGCACACGACAGAGCTGTCCGTTAAAGATGACAAAGTAGTGTGTCCCAAAGCTTGTTTTGCCACTCAAAAGTATGTACTTTTTCTTAACAAATAGACATACTTTTAGGGTGTAGTATAAGTAGGCGATGACGCAGCATTTGCAGATCCACATTACACACTAAAGGAAAAGGAGCACATTGAAAAGCATCATGCAACCCCTTAAAGTAAACTCAAATAAAAAATATGATTGACTTCTGATTGTTTTGAATTTACAATCAGTTTTCTCTGAACCTATTTAAATCTGTCACAGAACACGAACAGATCACAGCCTAAAGGAACAACAATTTTACAAAATGTGTAGTTACTTCATTTTGCCTTTGGACGGCAGCACTGTGCAACAACAAATAGTTAGTTAGCAGCATTGCTACTTAGTTAATTACTCCCCAAAACTGATGTAAACTAAATAAATTATGTGCATTAAAATTCATAAACAATCCAACAGTAAACCATACATTGCATTTATTCTTAAAATAACTCTCAAGACACTGACAGACAAAAACAGGATATATTTATAAAAAAAGGGTGAGGTCAAGAATAGTTAATATAATTAACTTAAAACTATGATAGAAATAACAGCTGAAACTAGAGGTTTTCTGCAGGGTCACAGTATACAAGATGATATAGTAAAATAGTATATACAATGATGGATACAGTATACAGTGAGGAGCATATGTCTTTGAACATTAATCTTAATATTTCACAGAGATATGGTATTTTCAATGTTTGATTTGAGAGAATCGTTTATCTGTCAGACATAATTGGGGCCAGTACTTTATTTCACAGTAAAGCCGCTTTAGCAGAGGTTAAACTGTCAGTTTCATATGAGCAGAAATGGAAAAAAAGCCCTTTAACCACATGCTATTCATGAACGCGCTACTGACACCGCGGACGTGCAGACGTGCAGACATGACATGAAGCACATACATCCACAGACACGAGCTCACACAGAAGCTTTCTGTCAGCCAACACATCAAACCACATCTCTGTACAGATGTAAGTGAATGAATAAATAAATGAGACCCCAGTTGAATCCTTTTCATGAGTATTTTGCATCTATGTTTTGCACTTGGCGATTTAAACACAGGCCCTGGTGTTGTTCTAATGCCGTACGTGTGCCCACAATTTCAGTAAATATAATACATTCAATTTCTGTTTGTTTTTCACCAAACCCTATCATATACCCCCAGAACACTTAGAATATACAACACATGGGATCATTTTGTGATACTTTTGTGTCTTTTTTTAAAAAAAAGCTTGATGCTGGTCATGATTTACTGCCATTATATGGAGTGTGAGAGGGATATATTTTTTTTAATTCTCCTTTTGATGATGACTTACAGTGCTATGCATAAGTTTAGACACCCATGCTAAAGTTGACTAAAAAGAGGAATAAAAAATCATCCTTTGGAAATTGAACTTAATGCCTTAATTTAAAAAAATAGGAAAAATCCAACCTTTAAGGACAACAATTTTCTTTGTGAATGAATAATGTATCGTAAATAAATAAATTTTCTTCCTTAAAATACAGGGTGCATAAGTTTGGACAACCCTATGTTAAATTCCCATAGAGGCAGGCAGATTTTTATTTTTAAAGGCCAGTTACTTCATGAATCCAGGATACTATGCATCCTGATAAAGTTCCCTTGGCCTTTGGAATTAAAATAGCCCCACATCATCACATATCCTTCACCATACCTGGAGATTGGCATGGAGTACTTTCCATAAGATCATCTCTCAATGCAAATCAAACCAGCTGTTAGGCTAACTGAAATAAAACCATGCCAATCTCCAGGTATGGTGAAGGATATGTGATGATGTGGGGCTATTTTAATTCCAAAGGCCAAGGGAACTTTATCAGGATGCAGAGTATCCTGGATCCATGAAGTAACTGGCCTTTAAAAATAAAAATCTGCCTGCCTCTATGGGAATTTAACATAGGGTTGTCCAAACTTATGCACCCTGTATTTTAAGGAAGAAAATGTATTTATTTACGATACATTATTCATTCACAAAGAAAATTGGTGTCCTTAAAGGTTGGATTTTTCCTATTTTTTTAAATTAAGGCATTAAGTTAAATTTCCAAAAGATGATTTTTTATTCCTCTTTTTAGTCAACTTTAGCATGGGTGTCTAAACTTATGCATAGCACTGTAATTTTCATTTTAGGGTGAATTGTCCCTAGCCAAACATGAAAATGCTCCAATGGGCCAATATCCAATATTTAGATCACTTGTAAAAGGTTCTTGTATAAAAAAAGCTAATCTTTATTTTATTAGTCCATCTCTGAATATCACATTTCAAACCCCTCAGAATTATCCTTCCGTCTGCTGGGATTTCTTGATCATACTGAAAAATATCCTGCTGAAAATAAAAATATTAAGGTTTTTTTATGGACGGAATTTGTGCTACATTCATTGGAGAGTTAGTAATGCTTCTCACCAATCCCAGAGCTCAACCATAGACTCAGCGGTTGTCTCAGGAGGTTCCTATAGTGAAATGATCATTCAGCTGGATCTTCTACTCAGAGGAAGACTGAAGTTTGATCATCTCGTTGAGATAGGTGCATAATCCACATGATCCTCCTCTTTGACTTTCTGTAAAATGCATCACAAGATAAAATAATACAATATTCAAAACAAGGCAAATTAATTTTAGAAGACTGATTGAGGTTCAATGTGAAATAAAGTAGTTTTTTTTTTTGGTCAAATAACAGTGATCATTGCTTTTTGAACATGAAGCATCTAGGAAACACCATCAAACATCTAATTTGGTTGAGTTGTGAACTTTTGCAGCACGTTTCTGTATTTGGTTGTGTTGTGAGTATTTGGAGCACACATGTGTTGTGAAACTGATGAAGATGTTTTCTTAAATTCCAGGTGTTTTTCTATTTGTATGTGTTTTCTTCAGTTGCAGCGCGTTGAGGTTGAGCTCTCTTGGCCACCGTACTGACATGTTCCATTGGATATGCTGTCGCTGCCAATGGCAGTCTCGTTGAGCAATGTAGTAACTTTGCTCTACATTGCATCTAAAAATATGAACCTGTTTGCACGAGTGAGACCGAGAGACTGTTAATCAACAGTTTCAATTTCAATATCCAAAAAGGACAGATGCAGGACTTTTTGCGATCTGCCGGTACGCGGAATCACTGTAAAAAATAATCCCGTAAAAATACGCCGTGTTACTGTTAATGTTTAAAAGCTATATGCTGTTAAATTACAGTTATACTGTAGCTGACAAAACGGTATTTAGCTGTTTATTTCAAAAACAGTGACATACTGTATTTTTACGGTATGATGCTGGCAACCACAGCTGCCAGTAGTTTGCCGTTTTTTTACAGGATTATTTTTTACTGTGTACTGATACTGTGACTGTTAAGCAACTGTTTATCAGTTGTTTAAATGGAATCTGAGAAACCGTTATTTAAAATTAAAATAATTGTAGTAAACACTTCTTTTGCAACTACATTCATAGACATGGCAGATTTTAGTTGTGTTTTTCATATTGAATGATGATTATGCCTTTTATACATTTCTGACATGTTTGTAAGTGTGTGATTTCATTATACAGACAACGGCACAAGCACAGACACATCTAAATCCGACTCGCTGCTGAAATGAGACGGACACAGAGAATAAATTATCTTACCCATTTACGTGTGTTTCTTTTGTAGAACACTGGATCTGCATAAGTGATCTCCTCTGCACGAGTCACAGCAGTTTCTGCAATAATGACAGATGCATTAAAACAGAAAAACTCATAATGAACCAATTCTTTTTCTTCACAAAATATGTATTATCAAGCTCAAATGTGTGTTAAAGCATAATTTATTAAAATAATGAATCCTGCAATTTAAAAAAAACAAAAACATTAAGATTATATCTGTTTTACGCACACAAAAAATTCCTTAGCAGAGTATGCAATACTAATTATTAAAAAAAAATGTATAGACAATTTTAGATAAACAATTTTCATTGAAACTCATGCTGTCACCCACCAGTGAAACAACATCATATATAGAGATTTATATGTGTATATGTTTATGTTTGAACACTGGCAGTTTGCCTTTTTACATAGATAATGTTAATAAATTGGGTTTATTTGTTTTATTTTTGAATTAATGAAGATGTGCATTTCTGGGTTTGTATTACCAGTGAGTTTTAATGCAGTTTGAATTTTATTTTATTTTTTGCATGGATATATATATTCTGATATAGGCTAATTGTAATCTACAGAAGTTGCCAAACACAATAACATTAGTTTGGAAAATAAACTAGAGGCTGAACTACAAAAATGATGAGTAACTCTGTCATTCAATTAAAATATTTAGAGTACTATAGGGGAGGACGATATGACCAGAATCTTATATTATGATACGAGTAATTTTCTTTCATGATAATATTTATCACAATACACTGTAGCTCTTTTTTGCTATAAATAAGGTTAGCCTATGATATCAACGTTTTTGATACCATTGAAATCTCATCATTTTCATCACCAATTTAAGACTACTGTGTCTACAAGGATACTTCCAAAGACAGGCATTTTGAAGTGTGTGTATTTGACCATTCAAGGCTTTTAAGACGCCAAGCAGAACTCAGTTTAGTACGGCTTTATGTGCACGCGCTTCTCTCAGACAGCGGTCAGAAATACCTCAGACAGGCACGCGTTCCCTTTCAGTGCTTTATGCTGTTCTTTCACGCTTGAACGGTTTAAAATAACTTGTTTTTAAACTGCAAGTCTAAAAACAGTATTCAAATAAAAAGCTTTTGTGCAGCACGGCAAGTCGGCACCGTCACATGAGTTTAACCGCGATAGAGATGATAGTCCAAAATCTCTACCGGTTGACACATTTCGACTTAATCATTAGGCTAACGGTATATTGCCCACCACCCCTATTAGAGTATTTTAATAATACTTGTTTGAATCAGTAAGTAACACTTGCCTTCTTGATCTGTTTTTCTGTTTTTCCTGCAGATGCAGAATATCCAAAATCCTGCAACAATCATCAGAGATCCAGCAGAGATCAACACTATCAGAGACACTGCGAGTAGGGGGTTTGAAGGCTCTATGAAGAGGTTGTAATGACAAAGAGAAACAGACAATAATGTACAGTAAGTTAATGTATCAGGTCAGTAAATACACACATATATCATCAGTGCTGTGGTACCTGCACATGTGTGGCAGAGTGTGTTGATGTCCAGATGTGTGGTCTGGTTGCTGATGGGATTGTTCAGCACACAGCTGTAGGTGTTTTTATCCTGATATTCCACCTCCAGAGGTAGAGAGAGACTGATGCTGAGATCACACACACTGATGCTGGACAATACACTGATTCCTGCGTACCAGGAGAGACTCGCATCACTCACATTCAACACTGATGAACACACCAGTGAACAATTTGATGATGATGATGATGAAGAACATTGTGAAGAGTTACGGATGATGACAGGAACAGGGAGACGAGCTGGAAAATGAGAGAATAAACAAAAATATAGATACAAATCAACAATATTTTGTGTAGTGCGTTGATAGTCAATGAGTGATTCTGTCATCTTAAATTATGAAATTATTAAACAGTTAAATAAATATTCTGGGTATAAGTTAAGCTCAATATAGAGCATGCATTTGTGTTACAATGAACAATCCCTTTAATAAAACAACAATTTGTGAAGGACAGGATGAATGATCTCTACTCACCATAGACAGAAACACTGAATGTTTTTGACGATCGTTTCGCTCCATTTATCAGTAGTTGATAAACTCCAGTATGTTCAGTTGTGGTGTGTGTGATGGTCAGAGATCCAGTTTGATCGTCCAGCTTCAGTCTGTCTCTGAATCTCCCATCAGGAACATCAGATGTGGGGAAGATTTGGTTATTTCTTAAGATTTTAGCTATGAGAGAGTTTTCAGCTCCAAATGCCCACAGTATGTCTTCATCTTCAGGTATTTCAGTAACATCAGTGTTTAGAGTGACAGAATCTCCCTCCATCACTGACACTGAATCACCAAACACACCTGGAGAACATGAAGAGGAACAGAGTAAAACTCCTGTTAGTTTACAAAGCTTGAAATCAGTTCTAGTTTATAACATTTAAATGTGAACTGAAAACCATCGTAATGATACAAAAGAAGTTACAAGTTTATAATAAATATATTTCTAGGGAGGATTTGCAAGCTGCCAGAAATATTTATATTCACGGTAACAATTTCCGTTATTTTTCATAACTTGTTAAATTTTCATCACTATTCCAGGTCTAGAAATCACATTTTAAGTTTCTGATCACAAGCAGAGACCTGTATCCAAAGTTGGTAGATCCCACAATAATTATTCATCAAATAAAAGTAGATGAAAATAAGAAAATGCAGCTTTATTACCCTTAAACGGAGAATAAATTAAGTAGAAATGTTTTTATAACTCACCAATTAGGTTCCACCAACTCAAACCGAACAAAACAAGCGTGTGAAACATTTTCTTCAATAGTTTAGTGAAAAGTCTGATAAACTTTTTGCTGAAACACGTTCATCTAGTACGTGAATACTCCTCCCCCGACAGAATCTGACGACCTTCCTCACACACACACACACACACACACACACACACACACACACACACACACACACACACACACACACACACACACACACACACACACACACACACACACACACACACACACACACACACACACACACACACACACACACACACACACACACACACACACACACACACACACACACACACACACACACACACAATGCTCTTCTGGCACTCATTAAGGCTTCAATTGTTCTTTAACTGTAGTAAACATTCTTCATTGTTATCATTTAACATTTATAGTTTTTGAAAGGCAGTTCTCAGAATGGAAAAAACTAATTTAAACCAAATGAAAAGCATCTGGCATCTCACAGTAGCATTTCACTGAGGTTCATCTTCCGAGTCAAACTGAAAGCTGCTGTGGTCGGTTTTCATCAGAAATATGGTTTGATCTGTTGGACAAACAGCATTTAGGTGAGAGTGGGCATTCAGAGTGTGTTTAGTGTGTAGGTGAAGAGTTGCTTCTCGCTTTATGAACTGCTTTGTGTGACTCTTTAATCTAAGGAAATATTAAACCAAGATGAGAAACTTTGTCTGACACAGAGGGAGAAAAACAAAAACATTATGATGATATTTAACTGCCACTCAAATGTTTATTTTGTAAAAGTCATCTCTTTTTAAGACGTTGATACTTTACAGTATATCCAGGTAGTAAAATAAAACATGAACAAGGTTAATGACGACATCACTAGAGTGCCAGTGCTATTTTGAATATACTTGGAATTAATAGTTTGCATGAATAGTTTATTATTTATTGTATGTTGACAATGTATATGGGGATGGACAACATCAAGTGTTCAACCTGTTAAAGACACACTATGCAGTTTCCGTTTTTCTCAAACAGCGACCCCTAGAGTACTTGTATTTATCGTTACTGTCGTAAATACCACTCACGTTTTCTTTTCCTTGACTATTCCGACCGCGCTTTCTTCCTCGACTCTGCCATGATTCACGTCTGAAATGTGTGTTAGTGTCTTCCATAGAGGCTGCTTCATATGTTGTTTATGTATGTGACCTCAAATCTTGCATAGTGTGCCTTTAATGTTTTGAAGGATAATAGAGAGCCATTGTTTGTTTTAAATTATTTCTTCATTGTGTAATTTTTCATATTATAGCACATGTTAGATCTTACCTGTCTGAGCCAGTGCTTTGGGGGTGGGCTCTGGTTGTGCGAATAGGCAGAACGTACCATTTTTCAAGTTGGAGAGAGACATGAGTGCTATGATGTGTTACGTGTTTGATGTTTGTGGTTGTATGTTGTGCTTGTTTGTATCATGATGATTGCATGTCAGAAATTAGTTTTTGAATGTTACTTATATTATTTATGTGACAATGTTCTGCTGTTGAATGCAGTGGTGTGTGTGTGTGTGGATGCAGTGATGAGTGTCACGGCCCACTAGTGTTAAGCTTGTGTATTTAAACCATTGTCTGTGTTTGGGGGAGAGGTTGCATTGCATCCTGTATAAGGTGCAAACGTTTGAATATGTCTGAGGTGAGACATGCAGATATTTGTGTGTGTGTGTTTTTAGCACTAGTATATGTTGTATCAAGTTTGTATTTTTTGTTGTTTTGGGTACTTTTTGTGAAATGCAGCGTGTCAAATAAATTACAATCGGCATTAGGAAAACTACTCCTTTGTACTGAGCCTTCCTAAACTTCTCCCAGGCCTCTCGACAACACACTACATGACAGGGTCCCAGAGTGGGATGCGTGATTTTAAGTGAAAATTAGTCAACACCTCACATATGAACATAAATATGAAAATATGAACATATCATAGCAGTCCTCAGGTCTTTACACTGACTTCCAGTTACATTTAGGATTGATTTTAAAGTATTATTACTGGTATATAAATCACTCAATGGCCTCAGATCGCAATTCATTGCAGATATGCTCACTGAATATAAACTCAACAGATCACTCGGATCATTGGGATCACATCAACTACAAATACCAAGGGTTCACGAAGATGCTTTTAGCTATTATGCCTGCCATAACTCGCACCAGCTAGAAGAGATCAGGGCAGCGGCCCAAATCAGATAGGCTATATAGTATATATAAATAAACTTGCCTGCTACAATTTTACTGTAGTAACAATAATAACTGTTGCTATTTACCATTGTATTTTTTGCTGTTGTTGTAAGAACAGCATCACACATACCGTTGTTTGAACTTGATATGATTTGCCCAGTAGCCTATTTAATTTAAACATTGAGTATACTAAAAGCAGTATGCATAGTGTACTACTGGAGCGCCATCTAGTGTTCTAACCAGCAATGTTTTAGAATAGCCTTTACTTTCATCCAATTATGACTACATGAAAAGAAAAGTAAAAGCTTTGAAAACTGATTAGATATTGTGTTCATATTGTTAATGAATGAGTTGAACAGCCAGTTAGCTTGGCTCAGCCTGTCTGACAGACATATCTGGCTGGATGAAGGACCAGCACCTTCAACTAAACCTTGCGAAGACAGGGGCACTTGTGGTGCCATGTCAAAGAGGCACAAAATCTCTTTCTCGGACCTTTACCGTGACTGTTCCCCGCTGGAGGAATGATCTACATAACTCAACCAGAGCTGCTGAGTCCGTAGCCATTTTCAAAAAACTGCTATTTATTTTAAAAATAAAAAAAACTTCACGTGTTCTGCGTTAGATTAAACTGAGAAGGGTATAGCACTTGCATTTTGTTGTCCTACTGTTAGTGTAACTGCTTCTATTGTTCTCATTTGTATGTCACTTTGGATAAAAGCGTCTGCTAAATGAATAAATGTAAATGTAGCTTGAGTAAAGGTCAAAGGTTGAATCCTAAAATATTAAAGACCAAAGTTTAGTTCATCAGTGCAATGTAGAGATACACAATGATCAATCTACACATGATTTAGTGTTAGTTTAGCTCAGTTATTTCTGATAAAAAGAACTCGAAAATCATGACAAATTCACAGATTTCAGCCGTTAGTTAATCAGACCAGTTTTAATGGCATTTATCACATGAACATACACTCTTTCAAGCTCATTTCCATTGTAAGAAAATAATGTTCATATAGGCATACCTTTTTCCTGAGCTAATGAATTATTAAAAACAAAGACACAATCGGAAGATGTTCTGCTCTGAACAAGGCACACCGTTGCTGTCTCTTACTGAGGCGGTGTTGCAGGATTTTGACATGATCCCCACAGAAGTTTCTTTTCTTATAGGCTAACATTTACATAAAAATCAGCACCATGATGACATTTATAAAACCTGTTATCTGAACGTGAACAGATTTGATAACCAAAACAGAAGAAATGTAATGTTTAAAGGTCTTCATCCTCACATGCATGAAATGACACCAAATTAAAAGAAAGAATTCAGAATGCGGCAATAGTATAGTTATATCATATCATACTAATCAGATCAGAACCTCATAAATATCATGCTTTTTTCTTTTCTTTTTTTAACCATTTATTAAACTTAACATTTCAACTTAATTCCAACAAGGGACCTAATAATGATCAGTCATATCTGAAGATATTTGTTCACCATAGTGTGGAAATTGAGCTATAACATGATTTACACTGAAGTATTGACAGAAAAGTATGTAGAGAGCTCATGCATCACAGTTTGATGGCGTCTGTGACAATGCCCGTCTTATTTCAGTAAAAACAGGCAGTTCAATTAGTTATAAAAATATTAAAAACAGACAGGACAAAAAAACTAATGACAAACCACATAAGTGCATTAATAGGTATTATAGTGCAAATGACAAGAAACTTGAGTTAATCGCCCACAGCTGGTGACTGAACACTTTAGTAGCCGAAGTAAAACATTTATACTGAATAACGTCAAGCACTTATAATTATATTGCTGGTAATGTGCTGCGTTGTTCCTCGCATTACTGATATATGGGTTGTCTTTTTTTGTAGCAGTGTTTGCGCAATTTTGGCTATATCTTTTATGTTAAAAATTATATTAAATATGCTGACCCCTTTACAACTGCAAATGTCTCGAAAGAAAAAATACTGTATGTTTTTATCTTTTAAAAATAACTTTATTAAAAAAAGCTGCCACATACAATTGAAAGGAAGCAAACAAAAAAACACAATTAAGGGAAAGAGATAAACATAACACTAATGCTCAATGTGTAAAGTACAGGCACAAATTAAATACATTCACAGCGGGTGTATTGCACAGTAACATTGGATGTAAACAGTCACATGTACATACATTCATGTAAACAGGCACCCGTGGATGGCGAAATGTGCTTTGTTGCTGAAGGCACTGAAATATTGCACAAAAGTAGCAGCATAAGGAATAACAGCATATGTGATTGAGTCAGTCCAACAGCCAGCATATCTGTGTCGTTAATGTGAGTTAAGTATTGTAACAGACTGTGGAAATAAGCTAAGTCTGGCAGTCTTGCACTGCACGCTACCATTGTGTTTATCTGAGCGCAGAAGGGTGAACAGAGGATAGTCACTGATTATTTCACAGTAAATACATATGAGGTATCGATATTAAAGGAATGTAGACCAATGTTTTTCCATATTGCATTGTGTTATTAGCCGATTGAGGCAGAGGTCTGTTTGAAGTTTTTTTTTTTCAGTCAAGTACGAAGTTTGTGCAAGAAGTATAAATTGTTATTGATGTTTGACCAGTGTAGATAAATCTCCACGTAATACTAGCTTAGGACACACTCAGTTTTGATTCATGTGTATGTCTTTTATTTGTAGACTTTAGGTGTATAAATAGCCCTAATGTTTCTTGTCAAGCTTTGTTCCCTAGGGGTGAGTGTTATATTTTAGGTTCATGTTTAAGTCAAGTTGTCAGGTCAGTGTTTATTTTGTTCATATTTTGGTTAATAAAAGACATAGTAGGATACGATTTGATAGTAATAGGCTGTAGTTTAATACATTGTTAATGTTGTAGTGATGCCAATGTTATTTTTGTAACCAAGATCCATTTTTAAAGATTGGTCTATGAATGGTAGAGCTTTAATACCTAGTAGTGTCGTAAATGTATCTTCTCTGTTTAGTCAAATCGAATTTAGGTTATGGGTCGAGTGATAGATATATTAGTTGCTGAGAAAGAAAATAAAAAAATGAAGGGGTTCCAGATCCTCCTTATTGCTTTTTGCTTCTGCAAGTTGGATATAGTTTTATACAAGGCTTCTTATTGCACTATCCAGAGAGGAGAACCAACCTGGGGGTTGAATCACAGGAATCATGAAAAAAAGGTAATTAAGTTTTGCGGGAAATGTTCATGTTAATGAATGTCATTCTACAGTTTTTACGAAAAAAAAGTCAGTTTGATCTATCAGTCAAGGTTTTTTTTTTTTTTCTTGTAAGAGAGGTAAACAGGGTATCTCAGATTTTGTGCAAAATGAGTAGCCAGACACCCTGCTAAAACAGTTAATGAGTTTGTGTATTGATGGGAAGAAAGATGCATTTGTAATATATAAAAGTATGTCATCTGCATATGAGCTTATTTTATGGCAGTATGCATATGATTAAATCCCAGAGATACTAAAGGATTGCCTAATTGCCGCTGCCAGTATTTCAGTAGCTAATAAAGTGCAAATACAATAGAAGGCAACAGGCATCCTTGAGTACCTTTGAGATGATTTTATTAACGGAGGCTACAGGGGATTTATAGAGTATTTTCATCCAGTTGGTGTTTTAAAACCAAAATGACAGTGTGGGCAAGAGAAATTAACACTTCACCCCGTCTAATGCTTGTTTTTCATCTACGAATAGTATTAAGAACTGTGGTTTGTCTTCAGGCATGGAGTTATTATAAAAAGTAATAAATCAACCTTATTCTGAACTATAACTCCCTTTAATAAATCCAGTTAATTATATAAATAATACATTTTATTTGTAATGCGCCTTTCTCAAACTCAAAGTGCTTCAGAGTTAAAATTTCCTATTAACTTATTCACCCACACATCATCCAAGATGTTCATGTCTTTCTTCAGTGGAAAAAAATTAGGGTTTTTGAGGAAAACATTCCAGGATTTCTCTCCATATAGTGACTTCAATGGGGTCCAACGGGTTGAAGGTTCAAATGTCAGTGTCAATGCAGCTACAAAGGCTCTACACGATCTTAGCCGAGGAATAAGGGTCTTATCAAGCGAAACGATCTGCCATTAAAAAAAAAAAGATACATATATATATATTTTTTTTTATGACAGATGCTTTGGCTAAATAAGACCCTTATTCCTCGGCTGGGATCGTGTAGAGCCTTTGTAGCTGCATTGACACTGACATTTGGACCTTCAACCCGTTGGACCCCATTGAAGTCACTATATGGAGAAAAATCCTGGAATGTTTTGAACATAAGTTTGAGTTTGAGTAAATTATCAGGAAATTTTCATTCTGAAGTGAACTAATCCTTTAAGGCATGGATTACAGCTAATAGTTGACCCTATTCAGTTATGAAACGTTATGTGCTGAATCATACTGAATCAAGTGGCAATAAGGGGTTATTTTTGTTGTGAAAATAACAGTTTGAAAAAAAAAAACGACTTTATGTAATAGTAATGATATGCTGGCTGTTTTCTTCACATTAGACACATGAAACAAGCTAGCTAGCAATGTAAATATGGCAGTAAAGGTGCTCTAAGCGGCGTCAAGTATTTTTAGGACAATTTTTTTTTTTGTCACATATAGCAAACATCTCCTCACTATCCGCTAGCTGTCTGTTCCCTGAGAACACGGTGAAAAAAAATGTGGTTTCTGTAAACAGCCCAGGCAGCAATGACCATCAGACAAGAAATAACCACAGCAGCAGCACATATTCCTGCTACAGCACCTGCAGACAGACCTGAACCTGGAACAGCTAGAGACAGACAGACAGACAGTCATTGTTACTAGAGAGTAGTGTTGTATTGATTTAAAGTTGGAAGTTCTACATCCAATTACAAATGTGATTGATATGAGACAAGACTGAGACTATCAAAGAATGGTGTGGGTAATATGCATTACTTATAATATATTATATTATAACATTATGTCAAAGCTCTCCTCTTGAATTGATTTCAAATGAATTTGAAAATGAAATACATAGAATTATACTCACCGATGACAGAAACCATGAAGCTCTTTGCAATGGTAATGCTGCTGCAGTTTACCAGTAGTTTATATTCTCCAGAGTCTTCAGTTCTGGTGTGTGTGATGGTCAGAGATCCAGTCTGATGATCCAGCTTCAGTCTGTCTCTGAATCTCTCTTTACACTGAACATCTGTACAGATCTTACTCTGATCTCCAGTGATTTCAGCGATGAGAATGTCATTAAAATGCCACGTCATCACATTGTTTGTGCTTTTTGTTTCACCAGGATCTAAAGTAACAGATTCTCCCTCCTTCACGGACTTACTCTTCATTTCATCTCGTTCAGCAGCAGGAACTCCTGAAACACACACCAACAGATGCTGGAGGATCTTTTGCTGAAAAACCATCTACACAACATGAGAGAGCTGTGAACATGAACATGATTGCACAAGCATTTCTTGACTTTAAATCTGACAAGCAACATTTATCCAACTTTCATGATTATGAACACATTTTACACTCTTGTTTTACATTAAATATTTATCTAAGATAACCTATTCTCTTATAGAAGAGATTGTTTTGTATAAGAAACTGCCCGTATTCCCAGAGCACAACTGCAAAACTAACAGATCACCACTGGTAATGATTCAGTTTTAAATAACACTGAACTAAATTTGTAGTTAAATCTTGTTTTTTTTTTTTTATTTAGAAAAATAATTAAGAAATTATCTGCATGATGTATGTGAATTAATATACAGGTAGCCTAAAGGAAAAAAAACTAAACACATTTATGATGCGATTTTACATTGTCTTTTAAACAACGACTCACCATGAACAGCAACACTGAAGATCTTTTCACTGTCGCTGATGTGTAGTTTATATTCTCCAGAGTCTGTGCTTGTGATGTTTGTGATGGTCAGAGATCCAGTCTGATGATCCAGCTTCAGTCGGTCTCTGAATCTCTCATCTCCATCTTTACACTGAACATCTGTACAGATGTAATCTCCATTTCTTTTAGCAATGCGAGTGTCCTTGAAATACCATGAGTTTTGACCTTGGTTTGTTTCAACACCAGTGTTTAGAGTGACTGAATCTCCCTCCATCACAAACACTGACACACTGTCAGTATCAACACATGATGCACCTGAAGAAGAAATCAACAGTGAACTGTAAGTTAAAATACTAAACAGGAAAACGCTGTGAAAATATTTTTCTACCTATAATAAAGATTGTGCGTCTGGATTCATAATGTAACATGCGAACAAAAAGCAGAAGAACATCACTGATTTGCACATTCACTCATCACACAAACATACATGAGTCTCGTGGACAATCTTAACTTAATGAACATCATACAACACACATCATGATTCATTTACACACTCTTTCTTAATATATATATATTTGTGAATTCATGCAAAAAAGTATTTATGAATATTACATCCATTACCCATGAAAAATAATACATTGAGACTCATGTTTAATGTAACCTAATCTCCATTAAAGCTATAATATGCAAAAAACACTTACACAGTGTGATATATTTTCTGCAGTTGTGTACTTGCAATATCCCAAAAGTTCCCAAAGATTTTTAATTTCAGAGAAATTCAAATTTTAAATAATGACTCATCCCTGTCGTCCTTTCCCACTTGCCGCCTGTCAATGATGTAATATTCGCGTTATCCCTGGTTTCCGCTCATACTGCCATAGTGACCATGGCGACAGATGTGGATAACTGCGTTACGTCTAGCGGCACGCTCACGTTGTTGTTTCGTTCAAACATTATGGACCATGACAAGCAGACTTTGGGACAAAAGGAGAACTAAAACGAGGATCAATATCGGCGTGGCGTTTTCGAGATGCCGAGAGCTCCACGTCCGAAATGTCCTTATTCCTTTATATCCGCGGGACTCGCATGTGGCGCTGATATCCGTCTCTCATTTGCAATCGTGCCCTGCCTCACACAGTCATGATAACAACATCAATGTATTCACTCATCCATAAACATTTTTAGATTCATCGGCATGACGGCAAGTTCCATAATTCCTCTTATGCGTCATCAACATACGCCTTTGTTATTTAAAGAGGTTACCAACCCCTAGCGGCAAAAAAATAAATAAAAAAATTGTAGCTTTAATCACCAATAATCACAATAAGCTCTGAGTTTTGTTACTTTCGATAAGAAAAAAATGTCATCTTTCAAATTCTATCCATCAAGAAATTCAAACACTCATCCACAGGAATGTGTTCTTAGTCCCATCCTCTACTCCCTCTTCACCAATGACTGTTCCCCCATTCATCGTAGCAATACCACAGTTTGCTGATGATACCACCAGTGGGACTGATAACAGACAACAACGAGACAGCTGACATGGAAGATTCAGTATTTCACAGAATGGTGCTCTTAAAATAATCTTAACTTAAATATCACTAAAACCAAGGAATTGATTGTGGACTTCAGAAAAATCAAAGCACACTGAGCATTCTGCCCTCTGCATACACACGGAGGACGTCGTAGAGATCTTCAAACTTCCTGGCCTGCACATTTCGGCTGACCTCGATCGGCCTACACACATCTCTCACCAGGTAGGGAAGGCCCAACAGATAGGCCTAGGCCTACTTTACTTTCTCAGGAAGCTGAAGCATGCCGGACCTCCCACAAAATCTGCGGACCAATTTATATTGGTCAGCTAGAGAGATCATGACCTACTATTGCCCAGTGTGATTCAAAAAGTCCCAGAACAAATAGACTGAAAATAGCTTAATTATTTAGAAGTTAAATGTTTAAATCCACAATAAGCCTTCATATTAGAAAGAAGAAAGAAATGTAATAAAATTATATCTACCTACGCAGTCCAGATGCACAGATCTCACTAGTCTATCAGACACACAATATCAAAAGCAGATATCACAGCTATGGACCACTTCCACTGAACTTCGTGATGCATTTCCGTTTGGAAACAATACATATCACTTATTTCCGGTTATGTTTACTTGTGTACTGTGGTCACTGAGTTGAACAAATGCCACCTAAAATGTCAAGTCAAGTCAAGAATATTTGTATAGCGCTTTTCACAATACAGATTGTATCAAAGCAGCTTCACGGTATTAAATTAAAATAATAATAAAACGTCCATGTTTGGTAATGCTAATCAATAGTAATATTGATTGATTCCTTAAATTGAATATCCCCAACTGAGCAAGCCAAAGGCAACAGTGGCAAGGAAACGAAAAACTCCATCAGGGACCCAATGGTGACCTAAAACTCCATCAGGTGACCTAATGGAGAAAAAAAAAACCTTGGGAGAACCCAGGCTCAGTCGGGGGCCAGTTCTCCTCTGGCGGTTGTGAACTAGAGGCAGGATTTAACTAAGATTTAACTGATAAAATGTATATGAATGCCTGGCTGAAGAGATGCGTCTTTAATCTAGTTTTGAACTGGGAGAGCGAATCTGAGCAACGAACAGTATCAGGAAGGCTATTCCAGAGTTTAGGAGCTAAATGTGAAAATGCTCTCCCTACTTTGGTGGACTTAGTTATCCTAGGTACGACCAGAAGCCTCGAATTTAGTGATCTTAAAGAGCGCGATGGATTATAGGGCGATAGAAGATCCGTTAAATAGACTGGAGCTAAGCCGTTTAGGGCTTTATAAGTCAGTAACAATACCTTATAATTAATACGGAACTTTATAGGTAACCAATGTAGTGATGATAAGATCGGTGTTATATGATCATATTTTCTTGACCTAGTAAGAACTCTAGCGGCTGCATTTTGGACTAACTGTAGCTTGTTTACGGAGGATGCAGGACAACCAGCTAATAGAGCATTACAGTAATCTAGTCTCGAGGTCATGAATGCATGAACTAACTTTTCTGCATCAGAAACTGATAGCATATTACGTAGCTTAGCAATGTTTCTAAGGTGGAAAAAATGTGTCTCCAATAAGATTAAAAAAAAGTAGTTGTGCAAGTAGTCCATTGGCTTGAAATGAATGCATTTCTCTTTCTTGCTGGCTCCACCGAAACAAGCAAAAATATAAATAACCAAAACTCACCCATACGGTAAAAAAATATATTTTAAAATATATTTTCACATATATTTCAAAATATACAAAAAATGGCCAAAAAATATATTTCCTAAAATATATTTTAAAATAGGGAAATACATTTCCTAAAATATATTTTAAAATAGGGAAATATATTTCCTAAAATATATTTTATGGCCATTTTTAAAATATATTTTCAAAATATAAATATATTTAAAATCAAGAAAATACATACACATCTTGCATTTGAAGAAAAACTTTATTTCTCTATAACACATGTGAACATTTGGATAAAACTCTGAATTATGGAATCAGCAGTGAATTTCCCCGTTTTGGACACTTGACTCTTCTTGACTGCCACTGCAAGAGAAAAAAAATTACAGCTATATTTTAACTGATTGCCTTGTCAAGTACACCTCTCTGCACCACTGAAAGAAACTGATAATACAGGAAAGGTAGAGTTAGCCTTTTTTTTTTATTCTGCACTGCATTTTCACTTTTACAAATCAAGGGATATTGAAATCTCACAAAGGCAGAAACTGCAACAATCAGTTTGAAGCTCAAAAAAGTGCATCTATCCATAGTAAAAGTGCTCCACATGGCTCTGGGGGTTAATAAAGGCCTTCTAAAGCAAAGCGATCTGTTTATGTAAGAAAAATATCCCTATTTAACACGTAACTAAGTAAAATTCTAGCTTTCAGCCAAACGCAGTTTACTGTGCAGCTTATGACATCAAAAGTAGCATGGTGTAGCATTAGACTTAAGTTGAATCTGTATGTTTGTCCAGAAGCTAGTTATTTTACTTTAGGAAGTTTTAAATATTAATATTTTTCTTACACAAACGCATTGCTTTGCTTCAGAAGGCCTTTATTAAGCCACCGAAGCCATGTGGACCACTCATGGATAGATGCACTTTTTTAGAGATTAAGAAGAACACTCCATATTTGTGAGTCCACGCAAGTGGACAGAAACACAAAAATATGTATATATATATATTTTTTTTTTTATTCGTCTTTTGAATTCGGTTATTTTTCTGTTTATTACGGTGAAGCTGTTTTGAATCAATCTATAATGTATAAAGCGCTATATAAATAAAGGTGACTTGACTATGAACATTATATACTGTACCTCTGCAGACCAAAGCTTCAGGTCAGAGCCTCTCCAGGACAAGCACAGTTGTTGGGCCAGTGGGCCGGTCAGCATCTGGATAAGGATGCGTCTTGTGTTGGCAGATGGGTCGGGATCCGCTATTGTTCCAGACAGAGACAGATGGAAACAAAGACATAAGAGCAGAGAACATATCAATTCATAAATTAGACAAACAAAATCAATTAATAGTTGACGACAAATGATTAAAAAGTATTTATTCTACTTATTAAAGTGGGTCTCGTGATTATCCTCACCTTGTCGTTGCACAAACTGTCTCCACTTCCTCTACTGTAAATAAAAAGTATGTTTTATTATTACAGTAATGAATTACACATTACACAAACCTGTAGGTGGTAACAAATAAGTATATTTTGTTATAATCAACTGAATCATTGACTCAACTGGTTCCTCGAAAAACAGCACAAAAAAATTTGTTTGCAAATTAAACAGCATTAATACCAGACCAGCATATACCTCAACTCTAATGATGAACGGATAAAAGCGTTTGAATTAACAAGTTTTATCTTTAACATTAAAATCAGCAATGATTATATGAGTGACAGGCTGAGGCTGCATGGTCTAACATTAACGCAGTGTTTCCCAATGTTCCTGGAGGCACACCAAGGCCGTTTCTCAATACCAAGTACGCAAACTTCGGACTTGCGTCCTTGGTAGTTCAGACTTGCCAAGTTCGACTTAGGAGAACGAACTCCCGAGGACGAGAGGACGCAAGTCCGGTTATTCTGCAAATGGGACAGCGGCGTTCTTGATCGCGTCACTCAGCACGCTCTGGCTACTCCGGTTATCTCTTTATGAATATTTTAGGCAACAAAAACGAAATATGGTATAAAACAACACTCTGCCTCTTTTCATTAAAAAAAAAAATCTTAAACACATTAAATGGCCACACAAATGTGGTTCAGCCAACGTGTACATTGATTATCTTCACTGCATATATTTATAACAACACGAAATATAAAACGCAACCCTGCTTCTTTTTGTTTTCATTTTAAAATATGAAACATTATTGAACATTAAAACTGACATTTAAAAAACAGAGACGGGGTTGTGTCATTTTATTTTATTATACATGTACAGTGAAGAGAATGTATAATAAAATAAATATAAAAAATATCATATATATTTTAAAATATATAACTGTCAGCCTAAAATAAAATTACACAATTGACTCTTTTTGTTAAATGTCAGTTTTAATGATCTGATATCCAGTATAAAAGTATAAGTAAATAAAAATAAATAAAGCAAACAATTCAGTCAAACATAAGTCAGCTTAAAATAGCCTATAGCTCAAGTTAAATAGCCTAAAAATATAAAATTATGAAACTTCACTTTGCCCTCAGCCAAAACGAGTTGCCATGGAACAAATTATAGATTAATGAGACCAAAGATCGCCCGTTAGATATACACAAGACGAATAATATCTCATGTTTAACCGCTATAGAGACACCAGAGCCAGCGGCAAACATCAGAAGCACTAGCCGAGGTAAAGCTGTTCCAGTCGGGGTTATTGAGCGCTGAACGCCCGGTGATCGCCTGGATCTCACAACTCCGAAAACGTCAGATACATTTATCAAATAGGCGCTATCTTTATAAATAAACCACAGATTTGAGCTTTAAACAACTACATTCTCGACTGAAACTCTCTTAGAATTACATTTCGTGACACGATAACAGTAGTATTTTGATATTACGCGGGTTTTCTCCTCTGCCATTGACGCTTGCTGGTGGGACGAGATGCATTCTGGGATACCTGTCAGTCTCAAGTCTGCACAAGTCACCTCTACATGCATCCTCGGTAAAAGGGGCGGATCAAGAACACATCCGGGGATTTGAACTGGACTTGGCTAGATGTGAACTTTGAATTGGGACAGTACTTGGGCAGCGACTGATGACGTTTCACAAGTCCACAAGAACACAAGTACAGACAAGAACGCATATTGAGAAACGGCCCAAGACTTTACCAACTCTTCATAATCACACCTGAATCAACTCAGCTCGTTAGTAACGTTAGAGACTCCAAGACCAGAAATATATGGGTCCGATAAGGCCAGGGAGACATCCAAAATATAGTTAACGTTAACTTACTTTTGTGTGCCTCAAGGAGCAGGGTTAGGAAACACTGGTCTAGCTAACTGACAATTTAAAAAAATATGAAACTGTTTAAAAAAGTTTTACAAATATTAAGTTTTTGCTAAGTGTTCAAATTAAAAACAACTAGCAATGGAAATTAAAACCGTAACGCTATCTTAGATTTTACCTTAGTAAGTTAGGCTAACGTTACGCCTAGGAGATTGAGAGCAAATAAACCACACAGGGAATTCAACTAAAAAATAAAGTTTCAAAACCTTAAAAATACAACATAATATACATAGTGACAATTAACATATTCTAAATGATGACTAGAACGTAATGTATAGCTTTTACATACCTTTTTCCCTGGGAACTCTCGCTGAGTCGCTGGTAGTTGACCGTTACAGCAAAAAGAGGCGCATGCGCAGTAGCCTACTCCAAAAGTACGTGCGAAAATTATGACGCAGTTATTAAGTTAGTTACATCGTAAATCCAGCCATTTTTTATATTTAAATATTTTTTTATTTGATGTACATTTAAACGCTATGATTGTTATATTACACTTGTATTAAATTGCAAAACTGCAAACAATCTAACAAGTAATAAAAATAAAAATATGTAGGCTAATAAATCTTTTTTTCTCTTCTGACTGTTGTGATCAGTCACTCTGTATTTTTTTGGGAAGACATGTGAAGTGAACAACATGCGGAAAACTAATTAAATTAATAATGTTTTTTCCTGTAAGGGTTTAAAATTAAACTAAAACATTTAAATTATGGATACGAAATATAGTTTTGATAGCTAAGTTACGCTGTTCCATGACCACATTTGTATTTTGTCTAAATGTAGGCTACTGTACGGTTGGAAATGTATTTTCTTGCATTTGAAATACATTTTGAAATATATTTTGGAACATGAAAGTTGAAACAAAATATATTTTCACTTTCAAAAATATATTTAACCAAACTTCACTGTTCACAACATATATTTAAAATATATTTTGGCCAGGAATTTTTTTTTTTTTTTTTTTTCCGTATGGGAACCACATATTCTGAGAGGATCCTATGGGTTTATCTGTCAAAATATCGGGCCAAGATTCGGACCGCTTCCTAAACATCACACGGAAGTGAAGCTTAGGCCATCAATGAGCCCAGCCCAGGATTTCTGAAACACTCACCGAAGCCTCGGCCACAGAACGTAACATCACTATTAAAAAAACAATGTAGGCCTACACCTGATGCACATTTGTTCTTAATTTTCTACAACTAAAGTTTAAGAACCTTTATTTTTCTACACGTATTTTTGTGTAGTTAATTAAGAGAAAGTAGGCTACATCCCCAATCTTGATTTTACTACGATGAAAGTGACCTTGAACCCACCTGCCGTCGTAAACACGACTTCCCACCTCGTAAGAACTTCAACGCACCAAAAGACATGAAATAAAAGTTGTACTACGCTAGTATGCGATTTTAGTATGACGCTGTTACATCAAGGGTGCAGGCCTATATTTCATATTCATTCTTTATTGTCCTCAATAGAGGACATTTTTTTCCACACTGATATTGTACACTGATGTCAAGATTTGATCAAACAAAGGCCATTTTAAGCCTATTGGAATGCTTGACCCGCGCATTTGATTTACAGAGACACGTGCAATACTTTGAACACACGGTTTTGATTCATGCCACTGACTGAACTAAAAAAAACTGACTTGGTTTTCTAGGTTAGGGCTGACTGCGTCACTTAGCTATCGCTAACCTGAACAGAGATCTGTAGCAAAAAAAAATACAATTGTCATTGAAAACACCCTGCGTGTAAAATAGAAAATACATTGTAGAATATAAGGCGATTATAACTGGTACAAAATGAACCCAGAAGTGAGGCTGTAAAACTTGTCTTACCATGGTAATAGAGAAATGTCCAAATAACAGATATACCCTTCATTTTCATGTCGAATACGCGTTCAGTTCAGGTTGTAACGTTATATCCAGCCTCTTAATTCGCAGCTTTTTATCGACGCTCTCCGACTTGAACTATCCAAACTGGACTATTGTAATCCTGGCTGGTCTCCCAGCTTGCACTATCAAACCTCTGCAACTGATCCAGAATGCTGCAGCTAGAGTGTCTTCAACAAGCCGAAGAGAAGCACACGTCACTCTCTCCTCACAAAATTGCACTGGTGGTCGCCGGTTGCCGGTCGCATCAAATTCAAGTCACTGACGTTACAGAACAACCCCTGGCACTGCCCCCTTATACCTTAACTCATTACTTCAGACTTATGTGCCATCCAAAAACTTGCGCTCTGCAAGTGAGCGGCGTCTGGTGGTGCCATCTCAAAGAGGCACAAAATCTCTCTCTCGGACCTTTACCATGACTGTTCCCTACTGGAGAAATGATCTGCCTAACTCAGCCAGAGCTGCTGAGTCCGTAGCCATTTTAAAGAAACTGCTAAAGACGTCTTTTTCGGCAGCACTTGATCCATTCTATCTAAAAAAAAAAAAAAAAAACTACGTTAGATTAAACTGCGAAGGGTCATAGTAGCACTTACATACTGTTGTCCTACTGTTAGTTTAACTGCCATATTGTTCTCATTTGTAAGTCGCTTTGGATAAAGGCGTCTGCTAAATGAATAAATGTAAACGAACCAGCGCTGCACAGACCGATCAGTTTATGAAATCAAACTGAAAGTAGGCTACCGCCAGAGCGATTCAAAAGCATACTACGGAGATGCTTGCTCTCTATTGGACTGTTGTCTTCTTTTCTTTTTCTTACCATTTTACGACGGGTTGGCATTGGCATCCATCATTACCGCCACCATCTGTTCCGGAGTGTGGATCACTCGATATGAATGTAATTCTACAATGATGTGGGATAAAAAAAATATATAAATAATAATCATAAAAGTAAAATAAATAAATAATTTCCATCATACCCTATAAGTCCAGTTTCCCTCAAATAAACTATTTCTAGTTCTCTCACCTGTTCTCTTTGGCTCATGGCTTTTAAAGTGAGTTCCTGCACCCCTAGCTCCTTGAGTTTATTTTCCATCAACTCTCTCTTTTATTTTCTACAATGTAGAATGACATGCTCCACAGACTCCTCTTCCTGGCAATCCTCACATAGACCAGTCTGATGTTCATGTTCCTATCATTTTTAATGTTTTATTTAGAGCACAATATCCCAACCTTAACCTAGTTAATACAATTTCCTCTCTCCTGTTTTCACTTCTTACCTTTTTTACTTTGATACTCCTTTGGATATGGTAAATATGTCTCCCTTTACCCTCTTTATCCTACATTTCTTGCCATTTTTGGTTTATTTTTTCCCAGATTATGCACTTCACTTCTGCTTGATTCTTATTTGCATTTCTACATTTTCATTCTTCAACGCCTCCTTTGCCACCTCTTCATTTCCCTTAAAATTTTAACTTGACCTCCTTTATTTTATATTCTTGTAAGTAGAGGATTTCATATAGTATATCTTGTCAACTTTTTGAACAGAAAGAACTGGCTGATACTGAGTCTGAACATATTACAACTTTGTATATTTCCATTTTTTCCACCCAACGTAATGCAACTAAAATTGCCACCATCTCCACTGTATACTGCTAATTTGTTAGAGGTTTTTGTATTAACTTCCTCTTGCTGGAACCACCACACCAATTCCTGCTATTCCTGTCTCATGATTCTTGGTACTATCTGTATAGATTTGAGTATTTTTTATATCCAGGGGCGAAAATTTCACCTAAATGTTGGGGGGGACAATAAACATAACATTTATCAAGAGCAATTTTTGAAGGGGACACCAATAATACAGGCAAAATTGTACTTGCAAGGATATATGTACTACACAGAGGAAAGCCTTTCTACTATTATTAGTGTAGCATGGATACCATTAAGAGACCATCAAGTTCCATTATCCTTCTTCTCAAAGTTTCTTTCTGGTTGAATGAAAAAGCTGACTAAATTGACCAAAAAATTCTTAAAAACCATAATTTTTTTGTAAATAAGTTGTTTACACATTCAAGCCACCAAAATACAATGAAATTTGAATTTAACTTCAACTTTTATTAATTTATATATCACATTTAATAGCAACGTTGTTGCTTCACAGTTATAATTAAAACATACATAAAAATATTTACCATGCCTAGCAAATGAAGGCATGACTACACTCTTAGACATATACCCTCACACAACTGTAGAGTTGGCGGTCAGTTCACAGCAGTGACAGAAATATTTTTTTCTTATACGTTTCAATTGATTTATATCTTTTATGGGCATTTTTAAATTCATAAATTTAATTTTAAACCTAATTATATGCATGCATGATCTTTTGTGTAAATTTCATAAATGTAATCAAATTAAATTATAAGAAGACATAAAAGGGCCGTTACCAATCAAATTAAATAGTAAGTATCAACACAATATTTGCAAAGGAGAGGAAACACAGAAGCTTAATTTAAAGTAGCATTTAGATGTTTTTACATAGACATAAATAATATTATGACGTTTTTAAAAATAAAATGTTGAATATTTGTATTTGAAATGATTTAAAACAGATACTTTAAATGTGAAATTAAAACCGCCAGTAGGAGGCTCAAAAACTTTGTTCTCTCGTCTCCCGCCACCGGAATGTATGGTGGTGAGGTAAAAGGGGCGGAGGCAGTGGACCAAAGCACTGTGAGGCAAGGGAGGGGGGACTCAAAATGTTTAAAACATTTTTTTTTTTTTTGTTGCCCCCTCTGCATTTGTATTATTTTAGCCTACTCCCCGCGAGTTCCGCCAATCTGTAACATGATCATTAAACACACCTACCAAATCAGCTCTTTCCTTTTTCCTCTTTCCTTTTAAGATGCCACTCTCAGGACATATAATCTTCCATGGGGCCATGACTGGATATATTACCGTAGAACTAACCTTCATATCAATCACCAAGCTCTTTCACTATTTTGTTCCCTATCTGACCAAATAAGTCCTTTTTAAGGGATTTTGTATTTTGAAGTTATGGACCCATGAATTTGACTATGTGACAGTACGGTTAAAAAGCTATTGCATTGTTGGCCCATTTGGAGGCGCTATATCTCAGCTGACTTTGAGGGTGCGTTAAAAGTTGCACTGGGACCTTATAAATGCAATGTGCTTGACTGTCACCATGCTCAATTTTAGAAATGTAGGTGTGAGGATTAGGCATCTGACTAAAAAGTAGTAGCTGACCCTGCACCCTCTGACAAAGATCAGACTAGCAAATTTGTGTCCGCGAGATCCACGTAACTCGGCCTCTATGCGGCATCGGCCCCCTGACGAATGAAATAATTGAAAGTGGGATACCCAGAAAATGAAATATCCAAATTTACAACAAAACTTTAAGTCAGATCAAGTACGGAGCTAAAGTAAAATTTTAACTAAATTCTAATATATTTCACGAGTCCACACTTACATAGGCCTATAAGTAAATAGAGCAAAGGTTATATGAATTTGGCGGGCTCTCCGGGGGGAGGCTCCGAGCTCTGCATTTGGCCAGAACCCAGAGTATTCCCCCTATTATTTGACGTTGTGTTTATCACATTCATCAATGATATTTGATGAGTAAGAATCCAGTTTGAGCCATGCACTTAAGACTGTGTCTAATAGATCTTGATGGATTCAGTACTTTATTATAGTGTAAAGCAGTTTTGTCTTGAGAGGAAGTCAGACTGTGAGGTTCATAACAGCAGGACAGGAAGAAGCTTTTCACCTGCAAACTGAACACAGATCAAACAAATGGCACCATTCAAGAGGTCCATCCAACAGATCAAACTTTCTGTAGAAAACCGACTGCAGCAGTTTCAGTTTGACTCAGATGAGCTGCTAAAATCACACCTCTGTAAACTGGCACTGCAAGGCAGACAGTTTGATCTTTTCCGTTATTTTTCTGTGTACACAATAACTGGTATATGGATAATTCAATTGAAATCAGTAAGATCTATTTTACCATAATTCGAGAGATTGACCTATATTCCACTTTTCTATTATTAGTAGTAATTAACCCCTTATCAAGCGCCCCTATTTTTGAGAATTTTCTGAAAACGGCATACCCAAATACAAATGTCTGTAGCTCTTAAACCCTATGGTCCACATTCATAATTCTTGTATTTTTTTAAACTAGACAATTGAAACTTTGTTACCCAAGAGTCAATTTTAACTCAAAGTTGAATAGGAAAAGAGTAAAACAAGGTAAATTGACATGAAAGTGACTTACGATTTCTTTGAATTAACTTAACTTAGGGAAAAATTGATCAGACTTTTATGTCAAAGGCCTGAAAACACCATAAAGATAAAATTGAATGTCTGGACATGTTTTGAGTCAAATTTGAGATTGATACTCCCAAAAATGTAGTTTCTGTAAGCTTTTATTGATGAAAAGTATAGGCGTCCTTTCCAAAAACCTATTTGGAGACTCCAAATGGAGACCTGTTACCAAATGACATAAGAGTAAACAGTACATACTACATGCATGCATATCAATTCAAGACTGTTTTGCCCATCAAACCACACAATAAAAAACTATTTCAGCAAAACATTTTAACATTTTAACAAAATACCCTTTATTTTGATCAATTCTAATAGCAAAAACAGTGAAATAAAACGTCTATCATTAAACGTATAGCCTAGACATTCCAGAAGTGACTGTTTTCCAACTAATGTATAAAATATATTTATATATATAAAAAATAGTTTTAGAACATTTGTAATTAGAACAGTGTTTTTTACTCAAATAAATTACAGTAAACGGATTATTATAATGGATATCCTATTACTTTCTGCTGCTCTTCGTCGCTTCTTCTCTCCACCTTCTTCAAAACACCACCAAAGTATTCTGTAGTCGACGATCAATGGTAGAGATGTTCAGATATAAGCTTTGGATTAAATCCGTGTGTTTATATACTGTCTATGGTTTATTCGAACTCCGTGGGCAAAACAATGTAAAACAACGCTATGTGTGTGTATGTGTCGGCGCACTATGTGTGTGCGCACTTGCGTGTGGAATGGCGAAAGCGCACGTGTGAATGAAAAGTTTGCGCTTTGTTCTTGTATTACACGTTTCATGCAAGCAGATTCGTCAATCACTGCATCGATGTTGGTTGGTCAATACTCCCATCAATCAAAACTTTGCTGACTAGACATTGGCTGGCTTTATCCAGGCTTTTATCCAGTTGAAAACCGAGGAGCGCGACTGACAGTTCGCGCAGCCAGTAAAATGCTCCCTTTTTGTTTCAGTCAATAACAAAGCCTGTGATTGAAGGATAGACACGAGGGAGGGCTCAATTTACCCGGAAGATTCCAAACTACGGGGGAGATATGGCTTTTGAACGTTGGAATCGATATTTCATTGAAAATGAACATGATGGATTACTCTAACTCAAAACGCTCATGTAAACAAAGGAGGATATTTCGTTTTTTTCCTTATTTTGTTGTTGTTTTGGATTAAACAGTGGGATGCATTTTGAAGAGTAGACCCTTACATTGAAATGTATGCTGGTGTTTATTGGATTCGTCCGAACTGATCTGAACCATACGCGATCAAAGATAAGTATTGCCGTTCATTGTGTTCATGTTTACAAGGTCAGTCAGTCAGCATTTAATTTAACCCTTTCCTCTCTGGTGTATTGATTGCAAAAACAAGCTCAGAACATGATTCTTGAGTGTTTTAGCTTTCAAATGATGCATAGTTTATGATAGTTGATTGAATATTTGTTATAAAACAAAGCCGATAAAAAGTAATAAAAGTTTAGCCACGCCCCTTCGGCCCGCCCGCGGGCCGGTGCTTTAATATAGTTAGACAACCATACCTTTCAAACATTATCAATGTTAAAGGAACACGCCGACTTTTTGGGACTTTAGCTTATTCACCGTATCCATACATACCCTTCTCATCTCTGTGCGTGCCATAACTCTGTCTGACGCACCCACCGCTAGCCTAGCTTAGCACAAAGAGTGGAGGTAAATAGCTCCAGCTAGCATACTGCTCCCAATAAGTGACAAAATAACGCTAACATTTTCCTATTTACATGTTGTGATTTGTATAGTCAAAGCGTGCACAAATAACAAGGTCACATGAGACACAGCCATCTTTTAACCGTATACATACTGGGAAGTATATTCTCAGAAGGCGAAGCACTGTTAGTTCTGCGGAGTGATACGGTGAATGGCTAAAGTCCCAAAAAGTCGGCGTGTTCCTTTAAATGATAAAGATGAAGATTGTTTTCCACTTTTAGGAACAGTTAAAGTCTACGAGAAGTCTACAGGACAGAAGACCATAAAACAATAGCACACATTCAGAGCACATGCATGTAGGAGGGTCTCTGTTGTGGGAGGATTCACACCAGGTTGAGTGTTTTCAACAGAAAGTCTTGTTAGACCAGACACTGAATGCGTGAAGGAAATGTTGCACATGCTTGTTTTGTTCTGTTTGTGCTCTTGTCCTCTGATTGGTAAGTTATAAATGCTTTTTTATGAGTAAAAAACTACTACTACTGATCAGATTAGACTATTTTTGTCATGTAAACGAATTAAATGGCTAAGTCAATAACTGAAATGTCTATGTCTATAATGAAAATAAAAAGCCCCACTGGAAGTGAATCCTCAATTGGGGAACTTTCATGTCTCAGGCAGTTTTTATTTGTTTGTTTTCATTTTTAAATATATTAATTTCAAACACTTTTGTTTCCAGACAAAAGTAAATCCTACCCAGCTCTCTTAAAAATGATCATGAACAACCGCAAAAGTAATTCGTTAGTCAAAGCGCAGTTCATATTTAGTTTCAAATTGCACATTTCAAGCTTTGCAAACCACCAGGAGCATTAATCTGAGGTGTAAACTTTCAGTTTGTTTGAAGGTGTTTTTTGTTGTTTTGACAGATGAAGTGCACTCGTTATCAGTGATGGAGGGAGATTCCGTCCTTTTACGCAATGATGTTACTGAAATACAAGATGACGACAACATACTGTGGAAATATGGAGCAGAAAAGTCTCTAATAGCTAAAATCAACAGAGAGAATCGGATGTTCTCCACATATAACGGCACTGATGGGAGATTCAGAGACAGACTGAAGCTGGACGATCAAACTGGATCTCTGACCATCACACACACCACAACTGACCATGCTGGAGTTTATCAACTAGAGATAATTGGAGCAAAATGGTCATCAAAAACATTCAATGTTTCTGTCTATGGTGAGTATAGTCATAATTTGTCAAAATGTTCATATATTATTGTATTATTAATAATTAATTAATCAAATAAATTAATTAATGAATTAAAAGTTAAGACGGCCTGCTTATGGGGCGGGCAGCTAGCGGATCGTTAGGAAAGATTAGATGAATGTGATCATTTATGTTTGGGCCTGAAATCGCTGATACAACCTTTAAGGTCACAGTGAGGCACTTATAATGAAAGTCAATGGGGGCCAATTTGGAAGCAAGGGTTAACAGATCACAATGGAAGCAGGAAAAGCCTCATGTTACGGTCGTCACGATCACAGATGACAACATCCAGGATCATCACTGTTCATGTACCGCCGGGTTAGATTAAATTAATTTACATTTAACCAGTTTGTAGACCATGTCTGCACATGACTTGAGAACAGTTATTACTTAGCATCATGGAGTCACTAACTTTAATTGTAACTTAATGAGAGTTTGATAACCTGAAAATTAACGTTTTCATCTTCATTGGGATCGGGGTTGAATCCTTAGGGAACCAGGTTACTGTCTGCGCCCACATTATTAGATTAATACACCAGGCAGATATTTTGCTCTGTCTCGTTTGGGTTTAGGAAATTGAATAAAATTAAATAAATTCCATTGCCCATCCTCTCAGGATACCTGGAATCAGTGTTACAAGTAGGCTACCCCAGGCAGGCACAGCGTTTTACAATTTTTTGTACCATAAACACCATCGGACCGATGAGAGCATCGGATCGTCCAATGTTTCTCTATGGCGCTGGAACTTAAAGTTGTCCGAGTTCCGGTCCCCGTACAAAGGATACTCAACTGCCATTGGCTCCTCTGCGTTGGAGGGGAGGGGCTTATCGATAGGTCAATTGCTTTAGATTGAGCAATACTGAACTCTGGATATTCCTTTATTATTTACATACTGAAATGTGAACTTATTTTATAATTTGACATGTCATGAAATATATTTCTGTTAATTCTCTCATATTTTCCAGCCCGTCTGCCTGTTCCTGTCATCATCAGTACCTCTTCACAATGTTCTTCATCATCATCATCATGTTCACTGGTGTGTTCAGTGTTGAATGTGAGTGATGCGACTCTCTCCTGGTACGCAGGAATCAGTGTATTGTCCAGCATCAGTGTGTGTGATCTCAGCATCAGTCTCTCTCTACCTCTGGAGGCGGAATATCAGGATAAAAACACCTACAGCTGTGTGCTGAACAATCCCATCAGCAACCAGACCACACATCTGGACATCCACACACTCTGCCACACATGTGCAGGTACCACAGCACTGATGATATATGTGTGTATTCACTGGCCTGATTTCTGTCTTCTGTTGTACATCACACTGATACGTTCACTTCTTTCTTTATCATTACAGCACCGGATACACACTCTTCTTCACTCTCTCCAGTGTCTCTGATAGTGTTGATCTCTGCTGCTGGATCTCTCGTGATTGTTGTTATATTTGTGATCTTCTGCATCTGTAAGAAATGTAGAAAAACAGGTCAGGAATTCAGTTATTACCTACAAATATTGATTAATGCATTTGATTAATTATATCTGATTTGAATTAGATATAGACTTCTATACAAGATTAAGCTCTGTAGTTTCAACATGTCTGTATTATTGTTAATGCAGTTCAGACCCGGCAGGATGACAGAACTGATTCAGCTTTGTGTAAACCAACAACAAGAAAACTGGTAAGATCCTTCATGACTGTGTTACAAGAAGTAGTTGAAGTCAGTTAGTGTGATTGATGTTCTGTGAGCAGCATCAGACGGTCAGTGAACAGACGTGGGCGGTCAGCCTTGATCATTATTACCTTCAGTATGGAGCAGAGGCTCAAAAACTACTTTATAAACATGTTTTTATGGTATTATTGTTGTGCATCTACTGTTTGCACCTCAGTGTACGTTCTAACATACAGTAGGCCATATTTTCATTCTGCAGACCTAAAAAAGTTAATAAGTATACAGTAAATCAAAATGTATTAGCACAGAAAAGTATTGCATTTATATATTATTATACTTTAAAGAGATAGCGATTGTCTCTTTTATTAGGAAGGCAGGCGTTATTCCACCATATTGCGGGTTACATGTCTCATTTGTTTCAAGATTTGTGAGGCGTCTTTAGGTGACAAACAACGGCCTATTCTATTTTTGACATGCTGCTGACTGCCTGGTTTGTTTTTATTTAAACATATGTAACCCCTACACCCGGGTCCTACTCACCCCGCTCCGGGTCTCCGGCATGAGAGTCAGGCGGTCTAACAAGGAGGCTAAAGACTGCAGCCTCTAGCGTCTGTCGCTAGAGCGCCTATTGAGATCAGAGGAGTGAGGTTTACTCGCACAGCGACTACTAGCTGGCCTCCGTTACACTCACCCCCCTAAACCTCACTCCCATCCGGGTCACGGCACCAATGTAACCCCTACACCCGGGTCCTACTCACCCCGCTCCGTGCGGGTCTCGAACCCGGGTCTCCGGCATGAGAGTCAGGCGTTCTAACAAGGAGGTGAAAGACTGCAGTCTCTAGTGTCTGTCGCTAGAGCGCCTATTGAGATCAGAGGAGTGAGGTTTACTCGCACAGCTGGCCTCCGTTACTAGCTGGCCTCAGTTACACATGCATACATGAATTAATTCTGAATTTAATTAATAAACAAAGGATTACTTTGCTTCACTCCATCAGCTATGATAACCAGTAGGGTTATATTGGTACACAGAAGTCACGGTTTGGTACGTACCTCAGTTTTGCCCTCACGATTCGATACGAGATTGGTATATTTACATGAGGTTTTGGTTGGTGCAGATCATCACTTTTGCTTCTGCCCTTTTTCTTGTTGTGGCAGTTAGCAAGAAGCATTGCATTACCGCAACGGCCCCCTTTTGGATTAGTGTGGATCGCCTGTGACTGATTGTATCCGCCGTCTGACTGCATGCACTGAACAATGTCCACACTGTGAATGTTCGGGACTAATACATGTACTGTTACACCCCTAATAATGACAAATTTGCTCTTCAGAATTGTGTGTTTGTGGGGTGGAGCGATGAAGGGAGGGGGTTTGTTTGGGTTGATTTCAAATATCAAGTGTTTCTCTGAAATCTCTTACTGCACTTTTAATAGTTAGATCCCAGTCCTGAAAACAATTATTTGACAGAATTTACAGAATAATACTAAGGTCTTGTTGTGAAGGTTTGTCTGCAATTAATATTCACTCTGATTATAAAAAATCCTGATTGAATTTGTGTTTCCTTTCAGAAATCCAAGACGGATGCTGTGTATGAAAATGTCCCCAAAAAACGATGATTACTGTATCTACTGGAATTGATGTTCATACAGGACAATACCCTAGTTACACCTTTTGGTGTTGCTCACATTTATTCTCTGCCAGGATGTTTTCCTTCTATCTCTGTTTTCTTTTTGCTCTTTGATTGCAATTATTTTTTATTTTTTTTGCAAATGCATAATAGTTTAATTTAGTGGTTCTCCATTAGCATAGCATCCAGAATCTCAACTAAACTGTTCTATTTTTAGTTTATCACATGCAAATGTATCTATTTCATTATAAAATATTGATCTCATTTACTGCTTGTTTTTTTCTTGTTATTACTGTATATGCTCTGCTGAAAATGTTGTCATCAAATGTTTGGAGTGTCAAATGAGCACATCATCGCTCTCTAGTGTCCAAAGCAGAAATCACATCTTTATAAACATTTCCTGATAAAGTGCTATGAATAGATGCTGCTGTATTTGCAAAAGAACTGCTAAAGAACCAATAAATGATTTCATAACCAACAAATTTACAGATGCGAGAAACAAAGAGCAAATTACGTGTAATGTGTAAGACTTCCATTTATCCTGTACCCTTGTGAAAAGAAAATGTTTCCCTGTAGCCTATATGAATGATCAATATATTAAACCATTTAAATTTGAAAATATACAGAATAATATATTGTGTTAATATGTTGCAATATATTGAATAATACCTAAGGAATTGACGCTTTTAATATTTAAAAAAATGTATATACAAATAGATATTTTTGGGTCATCAGCTGCTGTAGAGATTTATTTATAGGGCCCTCTATCGTCAAAGGTGGAGTTGTTATTCTCCCAAAAGTGAAGGCTTGTTTTGACCCAAGATGGCGCTCTATGCAGCGGAATGAACATTTGTTTAATGAAATGGCAAGGGATCCAGGTTTGTGTGGTTAAATGGGTTTTGTTTTTATCTTTGTCCCGGACAATATCAAACATAAGATGTCAAAATAAATGTACTTCTTTAGAGACCAATACATTGTAATATAAAAAAATTGGACATTGCTTTGAAATAGCATATTTGAAAATTACATTTGTACATCATACTAAACACCATTAAATGACCACCAAAAAAATGGGCAGGATTAATTGTGGTGAACCTGTTCACAGGATTCCAATATATTTCTCACATTAAAACATTAATTAAACATACTTACATTTAAAATCAAAAAGCTGAATCTGCTTGTTATTTGTAAATGGTTTGATGCTCTCTGCTGGACATGTGGATGCTACTCACAATTGGATTTTCAAGTGCAGTCGATGAGACTTGAACGGAGCCGAATAAAGCCTGAAATCTGCTAAGCTTCTGTCTAATTTCAACCCCTCAAGCAGTCAGTCACAAACTGTGCACGTTTGATCATTTAACCGTTTAAAAGGTCATGTGACTCTCATGAAGTGGATGTTTGATGTCATTTCCTCTAACTGCTCTGTTACAGCTGCTGTTCTTGTGCCTCGTGAAGTAATACAGAAGGTGATTGTTTCTAAGGTTCATTCCACTCATAACACTCAATTTATTTTACTCTACAGACAACGTAATATTCAGTTAAGTAAGGATTGGTCACATTTATTCTCTGCCATGTTGTTTTCTTTCTGTGTTTACTTTTGCTCTTCATATCACAACTTTTGATTACGCTTATAAATTATGTGATGTCTGAAATTTAATTTAGTGGTTCAAAAATATCGCAGCATCCAGAAACTCAGCTAAAATACTCTATTTTTTAGCTTAACGTGCCATGGAAATGTGGGCCTTGCCCTTGACCTACAAACTACATGCTTTTTGCAACGTGTTTTTTCACATACAAGATGTTTGTCCACCAGACAGATCAAACCACGTTTCTCAAGAGACCCGACCACAGCAGGTTTCAGTCTGACTCACAAGATGAACTACAGTATGTAATGTGTGATGCAGAAACTTTTAACTTTGCACTTTGTTTTTTTCCATTCACAACAATGGAATAAACTGAATATATACAACCATTTTTAAATCACTAAAGTTATATTTTTATTGAACACGATATGTTTCTATTTTGACATATTTAATACAGTCAGACAATAGCTTTCAAAAAAGTGAATGTTAAATCTTTATATATATATATATATATATATATATATATATATATATATATATATATATATATATATATATAAATACTAGGTAGATTATTTGTGAGTACAATTAAAAGCTATTAAGTTATTCAATAATAAAAATGTAAAATTACAATAAACAATTATAACCAAAGCAAATAAAATAAATAAAAACCAAAGCAATCAAAATAAAACACTCAAAAGATACACATTTTTTTTTTATTTGACTGCTTGTCATGTGACCGTTAACCGACACCAGAGAACTGTGAATATTAGTTTATTATTTATTATTATTATTATTATTGACATATTTGTATTATTGACCTAACTTATTAACTTAGACTTCAAGTGAGTATATTAGGTCAAAGAGGTTTTCTCTTTGATTTTTAGTCACATGACCATTGGCTGGTCTGTGTGTGCGATTCCACAAACCTGGAAGACCATCTGAACGTGGATAAGCAGTATAGGCTTTTATAGAATAGAAAATTTACAAGATAAAAAAGTAGGGATTCAATGAGTAATGAATAATTTACTGCCATTTTAAGAATGACATGTAATTATGTAATCACATTTTTTTAAATCTGATTACGTAATCCAGATTACATGTCATCAGTTACTACCCATATATACATATATATTTGTTCATAACTCGATCAGAGCATGTGGACTAAGAGCGTCAAACTTAGTCGAGGGAGGACTCACACACACACAACAGGGTGGGAGTTTTCAGCAGACTTAACCATTTAAAAAAATGCTTCACACGTTTGTTTTGTTCTGTTTGTGCGTCTGGAGCGTGATGGGTAAGTTTAAAAATATGTTTTACAGTTTATTTCAGGGCAATGTTGCAGCACATTTTACTGCTGTCATATAGATGCATCAATATTACTTACTTTGAATACCGGTCTCTGTTTTATTGGAATTTTAAATTGAAATGTCCATGCCTTTTGTGACTGGACTTTTGTGAATTTCACTTGCTCAAAAATCCAAAACCTTCAGTTCAAATCACATTTATTTATATTGCGCTTTCCACGATACATATAGTCTCAAAGCAGCTTTACAGAAAAATGCGTGATCAAAATGATCACACTATAGAAAAGTTGGCAGTGGTGCATGTTGGGCATCCCGAGGTAGAGACAGAAAAGCAAATAATTAGCGTAGCTGCAGTTCATAACATTGAGCAAAGATAATCATGTGCATTTGATCTGATCTAGAGGACTAACTTTTCTTCATCAGAAATAGATAGCATGCTCTGGAGCTTAGACATTTTTCGGAGGTGGAAGAAGGCTGTGTTTGTAACATATGATGATTTTCAAAAGACAAGTTGCTGTCTAATATAACGCCCCTGTCTTCAACTGAAGAGGATGTTACAATCCTTCCAAATGCAAATTGTGTTCTTGTAGGTTCTGTGTACATATTTTTGGTCTAATAGTAATACCTTAGTCTTATCTGAATTTAATTAAGAAAATTACAAGTCATCCAGTATTTTATATCTTTAACACACACTGTCAGAGATTTTACCTGGTCGTGATGAAATATATAAGAATCATCTATTTAAGAGTGGAAACTATTCAATGTTTTCTATATTACCAAGAGGCAGCATGTATTTTATTTTTTAAATAACAGGGGGCCTAACACAGAACCTTGTGGCACTCCATAATTCACTGATGAATACTTGGATTATTCTCCATTTAAATAAACAAAATGGGAACGGTCTAATAGATACGATCTAAACCACCGTAATGCCCGTACCTGAATACCAGTGTAATTTGTAATAGGTCTAAGAGTTTATGATCTATAGTCTCGGCCCTGGCTGCTTTTATAACGGGGAGTGCTGTCTTTCCAGACGATTATAAAGACCTCTAGATTCGTTTTTCCATTTGCGCTCTATTACGAGTTTTTCTCTTGATAGCGTGGAGTAATACTGTTGTACCATGGTGCAGTACTTTTCTCTCTGACCTTTTTTAATCTGATGGGTGCAACAGTTTCTGATGTGCTAGAGAAAATGGTGCAAATACTGCTTGTCATTTCCTCTAGTTCATTTGTGTTTGGCTACACTGAGAAGCTGACACAGATTTTGCAGGTTACTAGTGAATCTGTCTGTAGTGTTTGGGAGAATTGCTCTTGTTGATAACAATGCGCAATATGGCAAATTTCTGCAGTATGCACATTACAAGGTAGTGAACAGTGACATCATCACTTTGCGGTAGAATATATCGGTAGGATTGGTTCCTTGCAATATAATTAAATCTAATGATAAGTGGGTCCAGTGACGTTTTGTTTTGCCAAATATGCATTTTGTAAGTCTGTAAACGCAACCCCTAACACATCATTTGTATTATCTACGACGTGAATGTTAAAATCTCAGACATTCAGCTTTATTGATGTTTAACCACTGTCAAATCCCAGGCATCGTTTGATACGTTTAAAATATATTAAGATCAAATTATTGGTTCATAACTGATTTTTTTTTTTTTTCACAAATCTCACCTTACACTTTGCAGTAGTGTCTTTGCTGCTGTTCTGGATGTTCTTCAGTTTATTTAAACAATTAAATCTACATCTGATTTCAGGCTTTAAACCATCAGGAGTTTTAATCTCTCTCTCTTCATGTTCTCCAGGTGTGTTTTGTACCGAAACAAATGAAATACAGTCAGTTTCAGTGATGGAGGGAGATTCTGTCCTTCTACACACTAATGTTACCGCAATACAACAAAACGACGACATAAAGTTGGAATTTGGAGCCAACAACTCTTTGATAGATAAAATCTTAAGAAAGAAACTGTTCGGTGTATTGGATGTTCCTGATAAGAGATTCAGAGACAGACTGAAGCTGGACGATCAAACAGGATCTCTGACCATCACAAACATCACAACTGAACACACTGGAGTTTATCAACTAGTGATAAATGGAGCAAAACGGACAATTATAAGATTCAATGTTTCCGTCTATGGTAAGTAGAGATCATTTGTCCAATTGTTCACATAAACAAAAACACACTATAATCACACTAAACACTCAACACACTGAACCAATACGTTGAGATTTATCCATATTTTTGTTTATTCTCTCATATTTTCCAGCTCGTCTGCCTGTTCCTGTCATCAGAAGAGACTGTTCTTCATCATCATCATCATCATCATTAAATTGTTTATTGGTGTGTTCATCAGTGTTGAGTGTGTGTGATGCGACTCTCTCCTGGTACGCAGGAATCAGTGTATTGTCCAGCATCAGTGTGTGTGATCTCAGCATCAGTCTCTCTCTACCTCTGGAGGTGGAATATCAGGATAAAAACACCTACAGCTGTGTGCTGAACAATCCCATCAGCAACCAGACCACACATCTGGACATCAACACACTCTGCCACACATGTGCAGGTACCACAGCACTGATCATATATGTGTGTATTTACTGATCTCTGTCTTCTGTTGTAGATCACACTGATGCATTCACTTCTATCTTTATCATTACAGAATCAGACACACACTCTCCTTCACAACAAGACTTGCTTCTAAAAGTGTGGATCTCTGTTGGATCTCTGTTGATAGTTGCTATAGTCGTTGGGATCTTCTACATCTGCAGGAAATCTAAAAACGTATCAAGTATGGCATTAATTAATTTTAATTAATTGCATGTAAGTTAATAATTCCATCGCAAAATGCTTACATTTGAGCCGTATTAATAGAATATGCCGTGAAAAAACCCCCAGATTGATTTGAGATTGAGATTTGTTGTTTTATTATTCTTTAAACAGTTCAGACTCATGATGAAGAAATAACGTATGCAGAGCCAACGTTCTTCAAAGGAAATCGACACAAACCGGTAAGATATAAAGCAAGTAATATTACTCAATATTTGATTTTATAGAAAATATTAATAATGTAGCGGTTTTGTTTCACCACTTGATGCCAAATGTAAAATTTGGGTCCTGAAGCAAAACATCTCAATCTGCGTAATGTTAGCTTAGCAGTAAGAAGAAGATACATATTTTAATAACATTGCATATTTCACATTGAATCTCAATCAATCTTCTGGATGGCACATTTTTAACATGTAAAATATTATAGCTTGATATTTTATTTACAGAAAGTAGAAGAGGAGAGTCATGTGGTTTATGCCGTCGCCATGAGATGATCAAACTTCAGTGTTTTTCTAAGTCCCAAATACAGATGTTTCATCCCTTCATTTAAAAACTCTCGAAACAACCTCAGATTCAAAGTCTACGGTTGAGTTCTTGGATTGGTAAGATTCACCAGCAACAATTCTGAAAAATGACATAAAATAAATTACATGAATGTGTTATAACGCAAGGGTTTTATTTAGAGTTTGATTAATCTCCTAAAAACCTCAAATGAATTTGCCATGCAATACATTGTGTGATAAATTATCTAAATCATTTGACGCATTGAAGTATTTTTATGTTTGATTCAAAAGTATTACTTTTATGATGTCTTTATGCACCTTCTGAAGCTCGATAATGCTCATTAAATGGATGGAAATAAGGAGAGAATATTAAAACATCTTAATTTGTGTTTCGAAAAGTCAAAGTGAGCCATGCGTCATTCTGTGAAATGTGGTTTGATCTTGACAAACGGCTTCTGCACGATAGCGTGTGTGTGGCTGGATGTGTGTGAGATTGTTTAAAGGTGTCTGTGTCAATAGCATGTGGCTGAAGGTGTTTTTTCCATTTCTGCTCATATGATGTTAGCAGTTTTACTTCAGCTTTACTACTAATTCTGATAGATAAAGATTATCGCATTCAAACAGCGACAGTACTGTGAAATCTTGCAGTTTAAATTCAAAATATAGTATAAATACCACAATGGTGCCATCAGCAAACTTGTCTAAAACAAGTCTAAAAGCTGAGCAGAAATTCACAAACAGAATCCTAGCATATGGGAGTCCAGGCCCTCCAGTTTATGTAACTGGTCCCAGAAGTCTAATAACTTCGATGACATTGATATTTGGCTGTATGACACACGCATATCTATGTTCCCAGGTTACTATGTTCCTATGTGAACCTAACCCTGGGGGCATATAGGACCCTTTGTCATGTGTTCACTGCCATATAAATGTGGGGAACATAGGAATGACCCAGGAGAGGTACACAGTGGATGATAAATATTCAATTTTAAACAAATAATCAACATGCACCAATGCTATATTTTCTAAATGTCATCATCATTACTTCAATGAGCTCATTGTTTCTGCGTTAAATTATTACATTGTTTAAATTAATATATTTTTTGTTAACTGTGTGACTTTGTATATATGTACATTTCTGAAATGCTTAGAGTTACCTCTGATAACAGATCACTCGAAATTGTAATATGAACTGCACTTTCTGTAAAGCTGCTTTAAAATGATGTGTATTGTGAAAAGCGCTATACAAATAAATGTGAATTGAAAATAAAGTAAATGAGTCAAAGTGCATTGACACTTTACCATAATCGCACAGAATGTGTTTTTCTAATAAATTGTCTTTGTATCGAATGTCTTTCACTCAAACGTGCCGAAAGAAACACCCAAAGAAATGAAACTATATAACAACATTTGATTACTAGATGAGACATGAGGATTTTTTTTTTGCTCCAACATCACTGCTTATATTAGGGTTATTAATAATGTTCAATACTGGCTGTTTACCATGGAATTTCTTTATGAATACAGCATCAAACATTTGTTATAAATTGCCTAATATGTCATTTATACATACAGGCCTGGTTTCACAGAGAGGGCTTAGATTAAGCCAGGATTAGGCTTTAGTTCAATTATGACATTTAACCTCTTATATTGGCATGTAATGGCCACAGCCATAACATATTTAAAACAGTAATATCCTATACTAAACCTAAACTAATCTTGACAAACTATATATTTTTGAAAGCTTACAATCTCTAGATGACATATTTGGTGACCGTAATTTATCAATTTGCAACAACAATATTTCCACACTCCTAAGGCGTGTTCAGACCTTTATTTTGAAATAGTGATGAACATGAAAAATCATGAAAGAATGGTAGAAATCTCAGTTTGTTTTCATGCCAAGAGTTCAAAAGATAGCATCCATTCAATTCTTTTAGAAAAAAAGGTATGAAAATGAAAAAAAATAATAATAAAAAAAATAGATTCACCATTTGTGATGTGGCAGCGAGCTATAATGCACATACGTGATCTTTTTGTGTTTCTTAGAGGTTGAATTCATTTTAAAAATTGCCAAACTTCTGAATCATAAATTGTATGAAAATTGTAAAAATAATGGTTCAGATCACTCAAACAACATATGGAAATGGAGGCGCCCTTATATGGGCCTTATATGGCCCTTATACGCCCTTATATGCCCTTATATGGGCAGTAATGTCAACTAGTGAAAAACGTTGGTACTACGCCCAAACTAAATCTCACTGAAAGCTCATTTTTTGAGATATCAACCTTTTGAAACATTTGAAACACAACTTAAGATTTTTGGCTTTGATTTTTTTTTGTGCATTTTTAAAGTCCACCAGGTTTTGAAAATATACATTTTATATAAAATATGAATATAATTTTTAAAGGACAAGTTCGGTATTTTACACTTAAAGCCCTGTTTACAGACCGTATCTGTTGAAATAGAACGGTTATTTTTAAAATTTGGACACATGCTCCTGTCCCGAGAATTTTAGGTTTATTTAGCTTTTGTGGACCTATTTTGCCAAACGCGTCACACCCAGATTCTTCCGTTGAGAGCTTGAATAATAGACACCAGTTGGTGGCGATAATGCACCTTTGCCAATTGCAAGCAAACCGCTGGCATTTCATTGAATACACAGAAGAAGCAGAAGAAGAAGCGGCAGAGGAATATCGTACCTCACACAGCACATTCAATACAAGTCAATGGAGGTGGACAAACACTACGATAAAACCTGTTGGAAAGCATCTTTTTCAGCGATTTTTTTTGGGATCATATCAGTGAACACCCCTGACCACTCGGTGAGTTTCACGTCTTTGTAAACGAAAGTTTAATGTGTTTTAGGAAGGAATCTGCCAGTGCACATAGACAACCATTGTGGGGGTGTGGGGGGGAAGCGAACTAAACCTAAAATTCTCGGGACAGGAGCATGTGTCCAAATTATAATCTTAACCGTTCTATTTCATCAGATACAATCTGTAAACAGGGCTTTAAGTGTAAAATACCGAACTTGTCCTTTAACATTGTACATTTTCATAAACTCAAACTTCTATAACTTTTTTTCTGTTTAACTTTCTTAATTTATTTCACTTCTACAAAAATCTGCCAAATGTCTTTACAAGACCAATCTTACATCTATATTCCAAAGCATTCTTGAATTACAACCATTTAAGTTCGGAATGTGCATTTTCATGTCTATTAAAAAAAAAGGGGGGTGTCGCTTAAGGGGTTAAGTAGCTTTTATAAACATGCCTTAGAAAGAAAATATTACTGGCGTTGATCTTGAGATAAAACAATGGCACTGGTATATTTTCAGTTAGTTAAAACAGTTTAAACATGCATTTTAGTCTGGGACTGTGGGCTTAGGTGCAGTCTGTAAAACCGGCCAAAAGTGTGTGTACTACAAGCAGTGCATAATACACCTCTGTAATGTCCCCTAGTGTCAGAACCAGGAACTGACATTTTGAAGAATTAAACATGTTAAAAGTTTAAATCCATTAAAATCACATTCTCGAATGTACAGAGACACACAATGATCACTAATAATTCAGTGTGACATTTATTTCTGAATACAAACTTAAAAAAAATAAATCATGACAAATTCAGCTGTTGTTACAATGCATATATGTTACAAGTTCCTTTAGAAAAAGAAATGGGCACAAATATAAACATAATATAAAAAAATATAACCTCAATAGGGTTAGGCACGTATGATATTAGGATATAACAGGATTTAGAGATGTTCTGTCCGAGAACAAGGGGGGAGAGACTACTGACCACTCAGACTATTCAAATGAAGGCAAACAGTTCCATCACTCAGGGATACTTTCATACAAACGCTGCAATACATCTTGAATGAAGAACACATGGAGAAAACAACATCCACAGGGTCAGGGCAGATGCAGCTAACAAAATTATCATTTGAAAATGGTTTATTACTATTAGCAAAAACAGTATTCAAGTAACAAAATCACATCATGGGACGCCATAAAATATCACAAATGTTGTGTTCACAATTTCAACAGTTTCACTGCAATTCATTTGTGCACATTTCAACAAAGATGAGTATAAAACTGTACAAAGACTATAAAAAAAATGACTAATGATGATAAAAAAACGTAATAAACCCTCTCAGCTAAATGTTTCAGTAACCATAAAGTAAATTTATTTTCAAACTGGTGAATTCTGTTTTTTTTGGTGGTGTACCAGTTTTAATTTTTTTTATAAAAATAGTTGTTCAAAGCCAGCTTGCTGGTTTAAATAGTTAAAGGCAGGTACAGTAGGTCATTTGTTTTAGATTTTTTTTTTTGTTATGCTGGTTGAAAGTCTCTTCACATCCTGTGAAACCGACTCAAACAGTGCAGTATACATGCCAGACCAGCATGTGGCGCTGTAATTCTGCCACATAGATACACCAAAAACGAAGAAGACTTCGAGAATGCACATAAACCTTGTACGCTATATATACACCTTGAAACAGCGATACGATACAACATTTTTAAGTACACAGCTAAACGCGTCTCCGTGTGGACAAGGCCTATTATAGGTACTATAGGTATTTATATGCATCAACTGTGGAAGGCGTAGGACCATAAAATGTTCTTCCAACCATTGAATTTGGTCCGATGTCCTACGGGGTGGGATCTAGGCATAGGCAGGGGTGGGCTGTGACATCTGCCTTGACCACCCAATCAGAATTTAGACACAGATCGTGTTAAGATTGTTTTAATCAATGCCCAAATCATAAAAAAGAGATTGAGACTTGATACCTGATTTTAAGGTGTCAGTTGGCCACCATTAAAGTGGATCATACCATTAGCAGTGGAATTACGCTCGAAACCCTCGCTTATTTAAAAACTTGCATTTATTGCATGGACGGAGCAAGAAAATGATGTACGTGTATAACATGCATATGCATAGTTCAGTTGAAACCTTGCCCCCGTTGGCTTGCAGTTAAACTGAACGTACGAGACACAAACATGTCTGCTCAAATAACAACACAGATCGAAAGATAAACAGTGCATTCTTCCTTCAGTTACGGGCCATTCACACGCAGAGTGTTAGAGCAGGTCTAGAGACGTGTAGAAGTTTAACTTACTTTAACTTGAGCTCTTCTTGAGCATTTTTAGAACACCGCGTCATTCACGAGACACTGCCAAAGTATGAACACGTTTACACGTTCAGTCTAACGCGTTTACAGTGAAAAACGATGAAAAAGTAGCATAGTGAAATGGGAAAGCATGTTCGTGATTCCTACTACAGTGTTTTCCTTCAAAATGGTCCCTTCACAGTAGAAACGTGAAAATGGTAGCATAGTGAAAATATGATAACTCATGTAGAGCGGTTGTATAAATGTTCGGTATAAAAAAAGTTGTTTAATAAGATAAGTAGATATATATTGTTTTTCCTCACACATCACACGTCATCAGCGCGTTACATGCTATGTAAAGTTAGACAGACGTCAGTCACGGAGCACCGCAAACGAAACAGCAGCCGCCTTATAGTTCCTCCTGAACCAAACAATTAGCTTATGTAGCGTTCACACCGCTATTACTGTAGTTCGGAAGAGAAGGAAACCTGTGACGTTATACTCGGAGCGGTCCGTGTGTTTGGTAGGAGGCGTATCTTTGGAGACACTCGCACTTTCAAAGCCTTTACCTAAGCTTTTTTAAGGTTACGATTTTCGTACTTAGCAACATATTAGTTTTTTCTATTAACAGCAGCAATACCAGAACACTTCCAGTCAATGCCTGAACACCTGTTGTTTGATTCACAGCGGTCTTGGAAAAGCTCATTTCTGTGAAGAGCAGGTGGTGCAGCGGTGTCCATCTTGGCAACATATTCATGTAAACAGTCAGATCTAACTGATTGTAGCCAAATGGGACAAAAGTAGTATTTCAGGGCATTAATAGGTTTTATCAGTGCTCTGGGGCTGAGATACGCAGTACCGACACTTCTGTGTTTTAATCTGTAGTGAACCCTCACTTCCACTGGGACATGATTTAAACCGAGAGAATACTAGCACTTTTTTCTCACTTCGAGCACTGGGTCTTATAGTGTAACCGATTAAAAAATTATAACAAAAACGATGTTTCTGTGTGGGTCACTTTGGCAGCTTTAACAAACCTCTACAATCGGCTGATCAATCCGACAATGCAGCGAATACAATTAGTTTTATCTGTCATACGGACGACTCTGATCGTGTAACTAAACCAGGTTAGAGACAAGTTAACTAGTGCCGTCTGTAGACATTTTTCATACATTTAGCAGCATTATTAATCAGAATATGTAGAGCATTTCATAATAAACAATGTTAGAATTTGGAAAATTATTTAAAGATGACAAGCGAAGACAAAAAATATATATCTTAAATGACTATTTAACTTTGTTTTGCCCTCATGATGAGAATGTTGATTATCAGATTATGTACAATGTTTATTTTTAGTAGTTTATTATTTTTAGCAAAATATTAAATACTTTTCTTCACCCCCTATTTTTTTTCCCTCAGTCCCAAGGCCTTGGTGTCTAAATGTAAAATAAAATTAAAATAATCCTGTTGAAAAATCTGATCTAACCTTTTTATATTCATATCCAGCTGGGAGAAATATTTTTGGGGGGGTATACCGTTTTCTGGGAAAGATTCTCAGACATCATTGTTTTGACTCTCTGGACCCAAGATTCACATCTTTGGTGACTATTTTGAGTGTTTAGGTTTTTTTTTTGGAAATGGAAATAGCTACATAAACGTATTGTCCGGACCTCTGCTGGGAAAAAATTTTGAATATGGTGCAAAAGGTCATTTATTTCAGTAATTCAACTTAAAAGGTGAAACTAATATATTATATAGACTCATGCAAAGTGAGATATTTCAAGCCTTTATTTGTTATAATTTTGATGATTATGGCTTACAGCTTATGAAAACATTTTCACAATATTCTAATTTTGAATTTGGGGTTTTCATAATCTGTAAGCCATAATCATAAATATTATAACAAATAAAGGCTTACAATATCTCACTTTGTATGTAATGAGTCTATATAATACATTAGTTTCACCTTTTAAGTTGAATTACTGAAATAAATGAACTTTTTATTAAAATTTTTGAGTTTCACCTGTATAGAGACCGGACCTCTTGGGACTTTAATTGAACACCCCTAATCTTCATACTGGAGAAAAAAAGAAAAAAAAAGAAAAAAAAAGTCAATAACTCTGTTCTATTGAGTGTAAATGGTTTCTTTGTTCCCCGTGTTATAACTGGTATGCGGTTTAATTGTCTTTTTTTTTTTTTTTTAAGAAACGTTTATATAACTTCATATTTTAATTGGTTACTAAAAATTACTAATATCAAATTAGTTTTTGCGATGTTGAATTTCGTGTTGAGGTGAAACTTCATTGGTATTGGTGCCAACTACTGAAATCTTGATATCGTGACACTATTTCTGTGAGCAACTTACAATGAAGAGAGGATAGGAAACAAAAACAAACAAAATCTCTCTCGTTTCCCATCTTCTCTTCGCTTCACTCTTCAGTTAAAGTATCAGAATAGTTCATGTTACATCGATGTCTCACGGCAGCTTCAGGCTCAAACTCATTCTGATTCGGGGACAAGTCATTAACACCAGTCGCCTGTAAGAAAACAGAACGAGTCACAGAAGGTGAAAGAAATGAACAGGATGAATAATTCAGTTACACACAAAAAATATACTAGAGACTATGAACTAAATTGTGCATTTCTTTAGATTTTTGCAGAATGTATGGTGTTTTTCTTTTCCCAAATATTAACCACGTTGTCATAAATGTGGGATGCTTCTCATAATGCATCTGATAAACTGCATTACACTGCCATCTTCTGTACTACAATAACATTGCCATGGTCAAAACAAAGTATTTTCAAATCCAAATTAACCCTAAAAATAAGTTGAAATTGAACAAAGCATTTGGTATCTATGACTCTTTCCAAATTGTTTGACCACGTCTGTATAGTGTTTGCATTCGACGGTGTCTGAAGCATTAAGATTTACAGATCACATTCAGAACGAATGTGTTTTTATAAAATGACATTAATAATGACACAAATAATGTGATTTATTACTATTAATTTTGCAGTTGAAGATCCACATTCATCTTTTCCAAACGTGCACATCTAAAAATGCTTGAACTATTGGTAAGTATTAATTCGAAAGGACTGATACTTTTACTTTCTACAAAAAGTTGCAGTTTTTATTTTTAGATTTTTTTTTGTTTATTTTAGAGATGCACCGACGTATTGGCCAATAATCAGTATCCGATTGCTTAAAAACAGCCAATGATCAGGGCCGAATATACTCTGTCAATCAAAAGGGTGCGGAGAAACATGTTCAGAAATGCAACTCATACGGTGTGTGAAGAAAATCTGTCTTGTTTTGAATTAAGGGCTGTCAAAATAACTCAGATCCTACAGCAGGGTCATATAACAGTTTATTATATACATTATATACATATAATTATATCAATTTAATTGTGATAATATAATTAAGTAATTATATAATACTATAAATGTATCCATACTACTGTTTATTATAAAGTAAAATAGCACAAGAGCAGTGCTGTCCTGAAGAGTCAGCTATTATTGGGTTCATGTATTGATTTCTGAATCTAACCAAGTAAAATTCTGCCAACTTGCAGATTTGAATGTGATTTTTGTAGTCAGACAAATTCAGTGAGTATCTTACCTGATCATAGTGCTGCGTCCTGGTGTCTGTTTGAAAAATAAAAAACTCAATTAAACACACATTACTATGGTTATTCAGAATAAGCTTTTTAAAACATTCTTTACACACAATTTCCATCTTGTTAATTCAACTGCGTGTAACTTAGTGATGGCCAGCTCACAAACAAATCGTTCTTCTGAACCAGTTCTGGATGAGCCAGTTCCCCAAATTGAACTGAAGTTGTGGCTCAAGTCAGCACTGATGCACGTTATTTAATTGAATTGTTTCGGATGTGCCTGACAGTCACTCAGACTCAAGATGAATGACAGTGACGATGATACCGTTTCATGAACAACCTGAAGAACTTCTCCGGCACCAGAACAATCGTTAATATTGCCATGATTTAAAAACTTTTTGATATTTGTTGTGAATTCCCTGCTGGGAGGAGGTCACGTCACAGCAAGCTGTTGCATGCAGAGACTGAGGGACTGTTTGCGCATGCGCAGTGTGTTCGGTAAAAACTTCCTGTGTAGTCAATAGTTGGATTTCCACGACAGTCCGTGGTATTCATTATTACTTTGTACAACAGTGTGCGTCGGTGATGATGTAAGTTACGTGATGAGTAGATGTTGTTTATATATTCGAATGTGGTGTGGTCCATTAATATTACTGGTAATGTGTTTATTTGTTAACTTCATATGTAGCATGTGTTGCTGAGCCCGTGAAACAGACGGCCCGACATGTTATTTAGTTAATTACCTCACTTTTTATTTCCTTATTCTACTGTTTATTTAGCTGTGTAGCTTTGTTTATTGAAGCCCGTTATTATTTTGACGTTAATGTGTTAAACTACAGATTGGTAGCTGACAGGGCTTTCTCAGTTTAGCTTGGTCACGTGACCTACCTATGGCGCGAAGCTGTGGTGTTGTTTAAAGATCCTACACTGACCCTTAGTGGCGATTTGCAGTATTACACACTGTTCATATCTGTTGTAATTCATATTATTTACCATTGATGCCACTGAACTTTAATTAGTATTAATATTGTTTTACTGTTGTTAATTTCTGCAGGCATCACAAACCACACATACACATAGTACAGTGCCCTGTAGAGTTGTAAAAGGACCAATAAATTAATCTAAAGAAAGAAGTTTCTGCATCTTCTCTGACCGGAGGATTAGGCCAGTATACATACAGCCAGCATTTCATCACCGCAGCTGTTCTGTTACAATATTTGTTCTTTACTTAAAGCTAAAATCTGTATTTTTTCGCTGCTGGTGGTTCGCTGAGCTCTTCAATACAATAACAAGGCGTAGATTGATGATGCAGTATGTAAATGAGCGTGGAATCAAGGAACTTGTCATCTCGATGGATCTAATAATGTCTATGGATGAGTGAATACATTGATGTTTTAAACATGATTGTGGTATTAAGCAGGGCGCGATTGCTAATGAGAGACATATCAGCGCCACACGCGAGTCCCGCGGATATAAAGGAATGAGGGCATTTAATTCTACCGAATTATCCACAAGTGCTAAATTACTACTCACACAGGTCAGTTTATTAGACAAATTAAACTTGTGAGGTAACGCAGCGCTGTTTTACTTGGTCTACACACCAGTGGTTCTCAAACTTTTTTGGTTGCACCCCCTTTAAACCATTTAAAACATCCGCTTGACAGTAGACTTGAATTCTGACACCATGAGCTTCCTGCTTTCTAGCATTATCTCTATTGTTATCTTTTTTCCTTTTGTTGCAATTATTCTGCTTATTGTACTTACTTACACATAACTGATAAAAAAGTATTGACCAGTAGTCCCAAATTCACACATTCTGTTCACGGTGTCTACGAACTGTCTGAAAGAAACAGTTCACAGATAAGTATCGGACTTCCCATCACTAAAGTAATACTCACCTTTACGTCTTACTTTTACACTTCCAATAAATCAGACCAGCAGCAGAAGCCAGCAGAACAACAGCAGTACATATTCCTGCTACAGCACCTGGAGACAAACCTGAATCTGAAACAGATGAAGACAGACAGACATTATTATTTAACAGTGACTGATAATCAATTTTACCAAAGCATTTTTCTCATATTTACACTTTCCTGCTTTGGTCATCAGATGTAAGATATTGATAAAATTGATAAATTGCGCCATCTGGTGCTAAAACAGCACCACAGAAAAACTGACTTAATTTGTTCATGTTAATGACATTAATCTTGTGAACAGCATGTGTTGGTTGCGTCACTTGATGGTAAGGTGATCTCAATTACGAAGACAAAGCTCACTTTTTCAAACATTCCACAAAGAAAACATTTACTTGGTCGATTTCAAATTTTAAGTTTGCTCAAGGGAACTACTCAAGTGTACTCACCAGTGACAGAAACACTGAACCTCCTTTTGATGCTGAAGCTGCTGCTACTGATGTCTAGTTGATATTCTCCAGCGTCTGAGGTCCTGATGTCTGTGATGGTCAGAGATCCAGTCTGATGATCCAGCTTTGGTCTGTCTCTGAATCTCTCTTCACTCTGAACATCTCTACAGATCTTACTGGGTTCTCCAATGATTTCAGCGATGAGAGTGTCATTAAAACACCACGTCATCACATCATTTGGGGGTTTTATTTCACCAGGGTCTAAAGTAACAGATTCTCCCTCCTTCACTGACTTTCTCTTCCATTCATCTTGTTCTGAAGCAGGAACATCTGAAACACAAACCAACAGATGATTAAAGCAGAGCTATGCATTTTCGGCGATTTCTTCGCTTTTTACTCGCAGGTTTCTCTATAGAGCTCCCCCTACAGTTTCGGAATAGATATTGGACAACACTGTTGTAAAAACTCGTTAGCGACTCTCAGAGACAACAGGCTAGTAGATCAACGACATCAAAGCAGACGGGACATTCTTTAAAACGTCGTCTTCATTCGGGTTTGAACAGCGTGAGGGAGCGCAATAATGACAGAATTTTAGCAGATTTAGCGTGACCTGATATCACGCGATACTTCCCGACGCTCCCCGGCCCAAAGTTGCAAGGGTGGTTTTTCCGCTCACAGGCACCAGGGGGAAGTGAGACGGACACCATTCAACCCGAAAAAAGTAATATAATCATTCCAATGACTCTAAAGCTGTTCAGTTTAGGTAAATTAAGCTAAAAAAACCTGCATAGTTCACCTTTAAAGGATAATGTATGCCAACAGAGCACACAAAATGTGAAAGAACTAAAGATAAAAGCAACTTTCTATATTGCACACATTTCATAAACTATACAATATTACATTAAATCCTTATTCAAACAGTTGATAAGAGAATGTAATCATATGGAAAACAAAACTAACCGTAATAACTAAGTGTGGATATCTGCAGGTTGGAGTAATGGAAAGGTTTGGGTGTGGAGAAAAGTCTTTGTCATTGGTCGTGAAAGCTGTCAGTCAGGGTATAATGTAGGGTTTTGGGTGTGCAATACTATGATAATATCGTAATCTGACATTATGGAGTAAGTCCCTAATTTAGCAAAAAACAAGCAAAAAACGCATCTAGAGAGTACATACACTAAACCTTTTCGGTTTGGGTTAACTGCTACATGCGCATTAAAAGTTTAGTTTATTGAAGTTGCATCTCATATCATATTTACATACAATGCAAGAGCAAAAATCTTAGGTCTCCCTAGTGCATGCTTTCTGCATAATTTACTCTTAAAATGCAGTAAAAATGCCCCTGTCTGAGTATTTTAGGCTATATAAAAGCCTTTGTTATAGTTAAGCAATCACACAATCACTCGTTGCTTCATAAAATTAAGGTTGAACCACTGTAGTCACATAGACTGTTTTAACAATGTTTTTCCTGCCTTTCTGGGCCTTCAAAGTGTTAATTAAATAGCTGTCAACAGAGCCTTGAGCCATCGGAACTCATAAATGTCTTAATTTGTGTTCCGAAGATGAACGAAGGTCTTGCGGGTTTTGAACGACACAAGGGTGCGTAATTGATGACAGAATTTTCATTTTGGGGTGAACTATCCCTTTAAGTAGTCACTGCCGGACTATTTTCAGGGTCTTCAGGAGGAGATTGGAGCTTCAACTTTAATTTCTACATGTCCATAACTGTATATTTCACACCAACATGGGTTGCTTTGCAGTAAACTGTACTAACTGTTTCTGCAGGAGTAAGGGCAGGGCCTTGATATCGCGGCTCCACTTCACACTCATTACTGCACAGACTCGGCTCCAAGATGTCAGCGCCATATTAGGACTTTGGCGACTTCACTGAAGGTGCGTCATCCATTTTTTTAAATACCGGTCATCTATTTAAACAGGTTAATTCATTAAATGACTCACCGTGACCAGTAACACTGAAGGTTTTTTCAAAGCTATTGATGCTGCTGATGATCTTGAGTGTATATTCTCCAGTGTGTGTGTTTGTGATGTTTGTGATGGTCAGAGATCCAGTCTGATGATCCAGCTTCAGTCTGTCTCTGAAACTCTCAGTGCCTTTATTACACTGACCATCTGTACAGATCTTACTGAGATCTCCAGTGATTTGAGCGATGCGAGTGTCCTCAAAATACCATTTAATGTCTTCTTGTTGGTTTGTTTTAACACCAGTGTTTAGAGTGACTGTATCTCCCTCCATCACTGACACTTCATCTGATCCAACACCAGACACACCTGAAGAAGAAATGAACAGTTCATTATAAACCAAACAAAACTATATGGAAGTGGATTAGTCTAAATTATAATTAACGCAAAAAAACAGGATTCACACATGCCAATTTCACATGAATGAAAAAATTAATGTGCGTGAAAAAAACAATTCACAAAAAACAATTTGCATGCACCAAATAAGATTATTTATTCATAAAATACATTTCACAAATGCAAAACACAATTCATAGATATACAACTCTGCACAAAAACCTTTGAATTTTTAAAATGTATGAGTTTATCCTTGAATGTGCAAATCATCATTCCCGTGTGAATCACCTTGTAGTTGTGTGTGTGTGTGTGTGTGTGTGTGTGTGTTTTTGAGACTTTCCTGGCAGCGCTCTCCTCCTACACAGATCAGCCGTACTCTTTAGCCAATTAGATTTAAGCTTATCAATCGACCAATCAGTATCACATGAGGGCGGGCCTACATGTGTCATCATCAGCTTCAGCTTTCCACCAGTTCGTGGCTGAGCAGAGTTGTGTGCAGTTGATCGTTCATTTCTGTGTTTAAGAAGCTCGAGATCAGTTGAAGCAATAGTTTCTGAACTATTAACTGATGTAAGCAAGTGCTGTGGTAATCAGATGTCCCATAGCATGTTAAAAATGGATTAGAATGATGCTTGTTTTGTTGTAATTTAGCGGCATGTACAGACAGCTCTCACAGCTACAATCACGCTAATGATTGCAAAACAATGCTCTGATATCTAGGTCTCTAAACACTGGCCTCATCGAGATTGTTCTTTAAATAGTGAATAGACCTATTTTAATGAGCCCCATTGTTTATTTGCCATTTGTTTAATTTATGTATGTTGTTAAATGATCAAACACTTGTTTCCCTGCATTTTTCAGGATTACTCACCTTTGGCATGACATCTATAGCAGTCCAAAACATCTTAATTCATGTTGTTTCCTATACAGCCTTTATTATTTTTTGTTAATGTTAATTTCAACATTTACAAATACTTCATTAAGATCTTGTTAACATTAGTTAATGCACTGTGTACTAACAATGAACAGCTGTATTTAACTAACGTTAACAAAGATTAACAAACTGCTCATGGTTAGTTAATACATTAACTCAGGGGCGTAGAATTTAGTAGGGACGCTAGGGACGTGTCCCTACCAATATCCAATGACACTGATATATCTCTAGCAATAATTTCGATCAAACCTTAAAATATATGTCCCCGCACCAATTTCAAAATCAAACCTACGCCACTGCTAATGAACCTTATTGTAAAGTGTTACCCATATATTCAACATTCATTTCCTTATGTTTAGTGCTGTATTGTCATCTCAAGGTTTTTAGTGTCGCAGGACAAGGTTTTGAAGCATTATTTTACTTTGCCTTGTAAAACAGGCAAATCAGATTTGATGCTGATCAGACAATATACTTATCATAGAGAGGCAATTAAGATTATCCAACTAAGATTACTTAGTAAACTCTATTCAAATACCATCACTTAATCTCCCACGTCCTCTGTCTGCACCTCTTGTATTACAGGTTTTTACAATTTTAAATATCAGACCAAAATCTGATATGTCCTAACAGAGAGGTCTACTGATGACTGGATTGAATACAATTAATTTGTTAACTTTTCACTTGATGCATTGCACTTATATTTATATACTTTAAAAGCAAAGAAGACTCTGACTGGATCTCAGAACTCTGGAAGAGACGTATATTTCTCTGTACTGAATGTTATGCTTCATACTTAAGATTGTCAGTTCATGGTCTTCATTGTGTAACAGGAACATTAATCATGATCAAGTCATTTTATATTATTCCCAAAGGATTTGTAAACTTTCAAATTAATAAAACGTGTACATCAAATGTAACTATGTCTTTGAATCTTGTGAATAGCAGTGCTTTATTTCTAGAGCGTATACATATAGTCCGCAGGAGACAAATGAATACAAAAACAATGCATCACTTTCAATGAAGCAACTGTCAAAATGGATGTAAAAAAAAATGGACAGTAGGAATGCTAAGATCACAGTACTGGTTGTCTTCAACTTTATATCATCTGTCTCGGAAATCTGAAACAATAAAACTACATAATATATGCAGCTTAAAACAAAACAGATGTCTCCTATATATGCACGTCATTACATTATCATCATCATCAGTTGAATGTGTGGTGGACAGGACATGAAAATCCATCAATACTAGAAATAAATGTTTATGTTCACACGTGGACTTAACAGCAGTTAATAAACTATTGTTTCAACTGATCTCGACTTCTTTAATTTCAGTAAACACAGAAATTAACCGATCAACTGCACATACCTCGGCTCAGCCATGAACTGGTCAAAAGCTGATGATGACACATGCAGGTAAGCCTGCCCTCACGTGATACTGATTGGTCGATTGATAAGCTTAAATCTGATTGGCTAAAGAGAATGACTGGAGAGTGCTCCCAGGAAAGTCTTAAAACACACACACAAATCCAGAGAAATATTTATTTTCTTTGCTAACCTATAGGATATGTAGGTCGAGGAAGAAGGGGGGAAATAATCAGTGAACACACCCACCCAGACTTCTGCCAAATCTGTGCTGACCAGTCCAGTGTGAAGGATGAATGAGTGATTTTGAATGTGCTGTGGTTTCCCTCTAATGTTGGTGTTATTCTGCGTGTGCTTACAATGTGCTCCCAGTGTGGTTTTCCTTATGTTTTGCCTTCAAAGTGTCCCACTGTATTCGAAATATCGGTTTTACCTTTTGTGTTAATAAACGTTTTTTTCTTTCTTTTCTATTTCATTGTACTGGTAATGCATTTTGCATTTATTTATGTAAGTGAGACGCTCTTGTGTTATGTAAATTAAGTCAGATGCCCTTGTGAAGTCATTTATAAGAATAAAATTAGTGCCGCTATAATTTAGTCAATTAGTTGCATAATCAGTGGTGGAAAAAGCACAAATATTTTCTATTTGATTTAATATTACTCAAATAAAAGTAGAAGTGCCTACTTATTAATATACTTAAGTATTTGAAGTCAAAGTGCATGTGGACTACTGAGAGGGGTAAACTTATTAATATACTTAAGTATTTGAAGTCAAAGTGCATGTGGACTACTGAGAGGGGTAAAAGATCAGCCAATCAAAGAATACACTTTTTAAAGTCCGCGTGAACCGGAAGTTGCAAACGACTTTTCTCAAGTGTTGTGACGCATTTCCGAGTGAAAGGGAATATTGAACAGAGGGCAGGGTTTTACTTCAGCGCTCCTCTCCATCTCTCGCCCATAGCAGAGTAACGGTTTGAGGGGAGTGGTTAAGCGTTTAACCAACCCAAGCCGTCAAATGTCATCAGAAAAAGAACCATTCCAGACCCGGAAGTAACTTTTCAGACTTTGATTAAAGATAACTTCGGCAAAAACATTTTTTCCATGTATTAACTTGCACGGATTAATTGTTCACCACAAGACTAGTAATATCCGCTAACAAAGTAAATAGGGTCAATTTTGATTTCATGCCGACTTTAAGAGATATTTATTATTGCATGTAACAAGGAACCACAGGCTTTTCAGGGAAGGTGAAACGTAATAATTTGTTATTATTTTTATTTTGGAGTAAAATCAAACGTTTCTCCAAATGAATTTTTTTTTATAAAATACTTGCCATTCACACAATGTAAAAATTACAGTGTTTGTAACTATTTCAAACATTATTAAATACAATCTTTTTTCAGCAAGTTTGTTTTTCCGTCAAAAGAGTAACTAACTCTAGTTACGACTCAATTCGGAAACGATAGAGCAACAACACGAGAAAAAGAATGACGTGTTAGGAATCTGTCGATCAATCAAAATGCAGAGATCCAACTCCGCCCCCTGGATCTCATGTACTGCAGTGAGGTGCTACAAGGCGATTCACACGTGATCGACGATTTACACATTCACATCAAGGATAAACTCGTACATTTTAAACATTCAAAGGTTTTTGTGCACAGTTGTATATCTACGAATTGTGTTTTGGATTTGTGAACTATTTTATGAATATATAATGTTTTTGTGTGCATGTGAATTAGATTTCATGCTTGTGAAATTGTCTACGCGTGTGAATCATGTTTTTGAGTGAATTATAATTTAAACTAATCCGCCTCCAGATCAGAAAGATTGTGAGAAGATAAATATGTCTGGATTCATATTGTAATACATGCAAACAAAGAGCAGAAGAACATCAATGATTTACAGATTCACTCATCAGATTAACGAGTCTCGTGGACGATATGAACATCATCCAAACTCACATCCTGATATTATACTGCTTTCCCTAAACATATATTTGTGGATTCATGCAACCAATTTGCATAGCTTCATAAAGACCATTTCCCATTATGAAAATTATAGATGAATATTATCCAATAAAAATTGTGATATTAACCGAAAAATATCACTCTTTTTTGTATTAAAACATAGGGGTTGACTAGTTGTAACAAAACGTTCGATGTTCATTTACATAATTCATTTGGCATACGTTTTTTTTATTCAAAGCAAGTAAAATTACATGAAATGTACAGTTTCTAGTGATGTAAAAGATTTCGAGTAGCATTTGTCATTATTTTTTTATGGTTGACTAGAACAGAGATTGTAGCATAAAATGTCTTACCATGTGCGAGTAAAAACCACACTGAGCAAAATAAATATTTTGCATTCATGTTTTCCATGCACAGTTGTTCCCGCCACTTGGTCTAAAAATTAAGGAATGCATGCCACACACGTGAGTTGAGTTCTGCTTTTGCTTTCTTCTTCTTCTTCTTCTTCTTCTAAGTTTTAATGGCGGTTGGCAACTCACCTCAAAGGTGCATTACCGCCACCTACTAGACTGGAGTGTGGGCATTATAATGACACCAAAGGAGATTTAAAAAAAATATATATATTTTTAATTCTTTCACTTCGCCCAGTGTTTTTCAAAATCAAAAACAATAATTTGTGTATTTTCTCAGATGTTTTTCCTAATAAATGCTCAAGTGTAATACTTTGTTCACCCATTTGCGTCTTCAATTCTGCCCTATCTTCTTCATATTTTTTGCAGTCTAACAATATATGCTCCACCGTCTCGTACATTACAATAAGTACATAATCCAGTAGGGTGTTTTCCTATTCTATACAATGTTGTATTTAAACCAGTGTGACCTATTCTAACATGTGAAACTAACATCTCCTCCCTTGGGCTTCTGCCTTTCCTCATGTTAGTGACTTGATTTTGAATACTGTATAAATTACGTCCTGTAGGCCATCCGCTGTGTTCCAATATTCCTGCCATTTTTTAAAGGGGTCATGACATGTTTTTTTTATTTTATTATTATGTTCCCTTAGGTGCAATTATAGTATTACTATAGTTTTTTTTACAAAACTTTTAAAATGTAGTGATTTATGACCTTTTCCCACACTGTTTCTCCTCCTCTGATTCAAACAGTCTGTTTTGGGGGTGTTTCCCCTTTAAGAGTTCAGTGTTAACACCCACTGTTATGATTGGCTAACGTCAGTGCCTATGCATCAATTATTAACGCCCCCAGCCAGAACCTGTGCGGATTCAGCGTATTTAAAAAGTACTTTAAAGTTTTAAATACATTACTTACAGTTTGCGTCGTCGTTGTTGAGCCCAGAATAGTCGGCACAGACTTATCTTATCTTTTCTGGCAAAGCCAGCATCATTTTGGGATTTGTTCTCAAAACAGTCATCTTTCAAATGGACTGGGACGTCCTCAAAAAAATAAAGTGCATCCACTGGATCTTTCGCAGCATATTCAAAGATGTTGTTTGTCCACAGCCAGGAACAGCACATCTGCGTGGCATCGTAATTTCCCTGTACACAGACCCACTCACTGTCCGTCGACTGAACACTTGTGAGGCGCCCAGCGCGCGACAACGATACGAAATGAGCATAGTTGTCTTGCGCTTAAAGCGTAGTTGCCTTGTGCTGGAGGCGGTCATATGCAAACGCGGGTATGTCACTTCGTACCGTGACGTCACTTCTTACCATGGATCCAGAACGAGCTGTATTTAGAGCTTGATTAAATAAATGATTCGTTTATAATGGGGAGGACGTCTTAAGCTATGAAACTTGCAGGACGTTTTAATGGTACAAAGACCTCTTATATACTAAAAGATCAAGACAAATTTGGTTTATCATGTCATGACCCCTTTAAGTGAATGTTGCTTTATGATGGTTTTAACCTTTACTCTACATATTGGTATGCCCACATCCAGGGATGGACTGGGACAAAAAATCAGCCCGGGCATTTTGGCCCAGACTGGCCCATTACATATGATCATAAACACCACCCATCTTTGCACGCCCTTGAATATGTTTTTGTCCAACTCCTATTCATAAAAACCACTAATGCCATGTAATGAGTGAGTAGGAACGAGAGAGAGCTAACAAATGAAATAAGTACAGCATTGTCATTTATTAATACAATTGAACTATACTCCACAGTGATGCATCCCAAAAACAAGCTATAAGCTGCATTGGCATATACCAGTGTTTTCCACAGGATCTTTGGTAAAACTGTGGTGAGTACCTCTGTCCCTCTAGGGGGGTTCGGGGGCATAAAAATGATCCATGGGTGACATTGATTGGATTTTATTGTTGTCAGTTCATCATAATTTTGACATTTGGGTTATTGTTTAGCTATTGACCTATGTTTTCAAATTTCCCGTGGTGTTTTTGTCTCGATTGGACTAACGGCTTCGAAGATAATCGCAAGTTTTTTAAGCGCTAAAATGACACCATTACACAAACCATAAGGCGAAACCTGGCATGTTTGGTATCGTTGGACTCGGAGAGGATTCAGGAGTCTAAGGAGGTCACTCTCGTGAAAAATGTTGGCTTGAAACTTCTCAGGCTCCTTCAGGGCATTGTGCCGATGACGTATACTGAGTTTTTTGAGATACACCAATGTTGTCATACACTATAATGGCACCCTGGACAAAGACATTGAATGCCAATTTTCATCGGACTAAGGGTTGTATGTGGTTATACCCATTTTCATTTTCTTTTCCTGTTATAGCGCCACCAAGTGGCCAATCGTCGCAGTTTTGTTCATGTGACCTCAGATTGAGTTCATGTCCCAAGTTTAGGGAAAATATCTCTTTCCGTTCACAAGTTATAACCGTTTAGGTAAAAGTGTCTCTGGTGCCATCAAACATTTTGGTTCCCCTTAGAATCAGAATCAGAATCAGAAGTAACTTTATTTCCAAATAGTGTTTTACACATACGAGGAATTTGCTTTGGTCAAAGGTGCTACACGTAGACAAAACATGCAGTTGACATATAAAATATAAAATTATGGAATGGACAATATATATATATATATATTCATGGGAGTTTGCCCAACCAATCCACATGTGCTTTGTGGATTTGTCCCTCGTGGCGGCCTGTGGAGGGTGCTCCGGGAGTATGGGGTCCGGGGTCCTTTGCTAAGGGCTGTCCGGTCCCTGTACGACCGAAGCAGGAGCTTGGTTCGCATTGCCGGCAGTAAGTCAGACTTCTTCCCGGTGCATGTTGGACTCCGGCAGGGCTGCCCTTTGTCGCCGGTTCTGTTCATAATTTTTATGGACAGAATTTCTAGGCGCAGCCAGGGGCCGGAGGGTGTCTGGTTTGGGAACAACACGATTTCATCTCTGCTCTTTGCGGATGATGTTGTCGTGTTGGCCCCATCAGACCAGGAACTTCAGCATGCACTGGGACGGTTTGCAGCCGAGTGTGAAGCGGCTGGGATGAGAATCAGCACCTCCAAATCCGAGGCCATGGTCCTCAGTCGGAAAAAGGTGGCTTGCCTACTTCAGGTTGGTGGAGAGTTCCTGCCTCAAGTGGAGGAGTTCAAGTATCTTGGGGTCTTGTTCACGAGTGAGGGAAGGATGGAACGGGAGATTGACAGACGGATCGGTGCAGCTTCCACAGTAATGCGGACGATGTACTGGTCTGTCGTGGTGAAGAAAGAGCTGAGCCGCAAGGCGAAGCTCTCGATTTACCGGTCAATCTACGTTCCTACTCTCACCTATGGTCATGAGCTTTGGGTCATGACCGAAAGGACAAGATCCCGGATACAGGCGGCCGAAATGAGCTTTCTCCGCAGGGTGGCTGGGCGATCCCTTAGAGATAGGGTGAGGAGCTCGGTCACTCGGGAGGAGCTCAGAGTAGAGCCGCTGCTCCTCCACATCGAGAGGGGTCAGCTGAGGTGGCTCGGGCATCTGTTCCGGATGCCTCCTGGACGCCTTCCCGGAAAGGTGTTCCGGGCACGTCCCACCGGGAGGAGACCCCGGGGAAGACCTAGGACACGCTGGAGAGACTATGTCTCTCGGCTGGCCTGGGAACGCCTCGGTGTCCCCCCGGAAGAGCTAGAGGAAGTGGCTAGGGAAAGGGAAGTCTGGGCATCTCTGCTTAGACTGCTGCCCCCGCGACCCGGCCCCGGATAAGCGGAAGAAGATGGATGGATGGATGGATATATATATATATATATATATACAACAATAGGAAATTCAAGAAATAAATAAGATAAACAACAAATATGTGAAATGTGCCAAGTTGTACATGATATCAAATAAAATAGTAATAGCATGTGCAAAGACATTTGTATAATTTGCACGAGGGGGGGAGTATCAGTGGGGGACCCGTGCCTTGTTAATGAGGCGAACTGCAGACGGGAAGAAACCCGTTTTTGTGGCGAGAGGTTTTGGTCCTGTCAGAGGGGAGAGTCTGAAACAGTTTATGTCCGGGGTGGGAGGGGTCAGCTGCAATCTTACCTACTCGCCTCAGAGTCCTTGAGGCGGAAAGGTCCCGAAGGGATGGAAGATTGCAAGCAATAACCTTCTCTGCCGAGCGAATGATACTGTTGGCTGTTGGTGTACAAGGAGAAAAGAAGGGGGAAAAGAACGCAGCCTTGAGGGGATCCGGTGCTTATGGTCCTGCAATCAGAGACATGTTTTCCCAGCTTCACATGCTGCTTCCTGTCCATCAAGAAGTCAGTGATCCACCTGCAGGTGGAGTCAGGCACGTTCAGCTGAGAGAGCCTGTCCTGCAGCAGGGATGGAATGATGGTTTTAAAAGCAGAGCTAAAATCCACAAACAGGATCCTGGTGTAGGTTCCAGGGGAGTCCAGATGCTGAAGGATGTAGTGAAGGGCCATGTTAACGGCATCGTCTACAGACCTGTTGGCTCTGTAGGCGAACAGCAGAGGGTCCATGTGCGTTAGCGACCATCAATTGAAATTCAGAATTTTTTTAATGATTATTGACAGTCAGACTCCAGAGAATATTTCTGCAGTGACGCCTGTCCCGAGATAACTCAAATAGAGTTCGTCAGCTCCAGTTATGTATCCAGCCTCTCATGGAGACTTCAGATGCCCCAACGCCTGTGATGAGACGACTCGACGCCTGTGAAGAGACGAACCAACGCCGGCGATATGTTATGCCCTAAATTTCATGATTAACTAACTGTATTTTGTGTGTATATTTTTGAAATGCATTTTCTGTAAAGCTGCTTTGAAACAATGTGTATTGTGAAAAGCGCTATACAAATAAACTTGAATTGAATTGAATTGAATTGGTTCCGATCAGGCCAAAAACCTAGGAGCAGTTTGCAAAAGTAGGTTTTACAAAAAAACTAAATTTACCCGAAATTGGCGCCTGAAGGGGCGAGCCTTGTCTCGTCCGCCTTGAGCCAATGATTCCAACGATGTAAGACACTTGAGCCTACGCCTAACGGTTTAGGAGCTATGAGCCGTTTCGTACTTTTGACCGCTGTAGCGCCCCCGTCAGGCCGATCGGGGCGAGCCCTGCTGACGTTGTAGGCGGTGTGAGTACTACCAGCCCCCAAAGTTTCAAGTCTCTACGACTTACGATTCAGCCTGCCTGATCAGTTTTAGAGGAGAATGCTGCATCATGGTAAAATTAACAATAACAATAGGGTTTCAGCACTATGTGCTTAAACCCCTAATCAGTGTTGGGTATAGTTACTTTGGAAAGTAGTTAATTAGGTTACAACGTTACCATCAATTAAAAGTAATCAGTTACGTTACTGCGTTATCTATTCATAAAAGTAACGCGTTAGAGTACTCATGCGTTACCAAAAATTAAAAGCCGTTTGCAGCGCCTCACACTTGCTGCAGCTTAATTGACAGACACGGCCCCCTTTAAATGCACCTAGAAGTCGTGACTCCTGGCAATGAATAACGTCAGTCATCCGACTAAATTAACACTGCAGGATAACAATAACAGGAAAGACAGTCATAGGCTATTCCACATAGCGTTTTATTTATTTATTATCACAGAACATATTAATCAAAATTCACACCTTCCCAGCCCGGGTAGTAGAGATGCGCGGATGGGCTATTATTTCAATAAAAAAATCAATAATTATAATGCCGATATTATTTCAGTATAGAAATGCAGACATCCCAAGTCTATCGGAAGTTCCGGGAGTCTCCCGCATATTGATAGCGGCTCACTGATGCCCGCGAATTAGTTAAAATCTCCCGGAATCTAGAGCGAGCGCGCCCGCGAGACAGAGACTGTGCTTCAATTCAAACCGCGCAGCGCGTGCATGGCAGAGCGGGAGAGAGAGAGAGCAAGAGACTGCGCGCGTGTGCCTTAATGAAGCTGGAGGGTGGTGGGGTATTGAAGCGCAGAAACACTGTCTTGATCCTGGGGAATTTTTTTTATTCGGGATTTTCCTTTCCTTAAAATAACGGATTACTTTTAAAAAAAAATAACGAAGTTACTGATTACTTAACGCACAAAACTAACGCGTTAAGTTACACATTTCACGAAAAAGGTAATTAGAGTACTCTAACGCGTTACTTTATAACGCGTTACCCACAACACTGCCCCTAATTAATAATAATTTGTTACATTTATATAGCGCTTTTTCTATAAAAAACCGGCAGCCATATTGCGCCAGAATGCCCACCACACACCAGCTTAGAGAGACAGTGATGAAGCCAATCAGTATATGGGGATGATCAGGAGGCCATTAATACCAGGAGTAAACAGGGCCTTAGAGTTGACCAATCTGGATAAATCAGCATCCAAAACTCAACATACTGGCACTGTCAAGATGGCAATACTAAAATGGTAAAGATGTACCATTAACAGTCTTTTTTATCTGCACAGACCTAATTTAAGACTTGTGTGTTGTTTAACTGACAGTTACCTTGTTGTGGCATTTGCACACATGATCTGTGAAGAGCGCTTGGATCTTGCAATATTAATGATTATGAATCTGATCCAAATAGGTCAGTGAGTTATTATAATGCTGCTGCTAATGCTAAATAGAGTTATAGAGATAAATAGAGATTATCTGTTCCGGTTGGGATTCCTTTAGTAGCTCTAATAATCCCCTCCATCATTACAAACTGGAAATCCTATTGATGTCCCGTCATCAGCAGGGATCACTGGAAACTTTTTTGATAAGGGAATTGAGACTTCCACACCATTCCTCTGTAAGAAAACACATATTTACAGAAGGTTAAAACAAATGTTTGTTTTTTTCCTGAATGGAAAAATATGGTTTGCTGAATGCTCTTTATTCTAAAGTAAAACACCACAAGAGAGCAGCACTCTCTTAAGTCAATATAAATGATTGGTGTTTCAATGCTAGGATTTCTGAATGCAGAAACACATGCTGAACACTTAAAGGGATAGTTCATCCAAAAATTAAAATTCTGTCTCCATGTACTCACCGTCAAGTTATTCCAAACCTGCATGATTTTCTTTCTTCTGTTGAACACAAAAGATATTTGAAGAGCATTGGTAACCAGACAGCAGCCACTGACTTCCATAATAGGAAAAAAATACAATGGAAGTCAATGGCAACAATAATTATTTTTGGTTACCAACATTCTTCAATATCTTCTTTTGTGTTCAACAGAAGAAAGAAATTCATGCAGGTTTGGAAAAACTTGAGGGCGAGTAATTTTCATATTTGGATTGACTATCCCTTAAAGCCTCATTCAGACTGTCAGTCCAAATCAGATTTGTGTGCATATCCAATTGAAATCCAACCATATTTATCAAGTGTGAAAGGCAAAAAATGAAATATGATTTTTACGAATCCGTTTTGAGCTATGGCCTACGTTCACACTGTGGTTTGCAATAGAGACATTGTCGTATTTACATGACAATGTGTATCCACTGCGCTGGACTACTGAATCTTATATAGCGGCAGAGGCTGAGCTTATATAGCTGAGGCAGCGGCCGAAAGTTTCCTAAAACAACGTCTGACGTTTACAGTTTACGTGGTGTGATAAAGTCACATAAACCACGCGAAATCCGATTTTTTATTTTATTTTTTTCAAACCACATAGAAAAGTAGCTCAAAACTCATTTATAAAACATCTGTGACTATCGGATTTTAATCGGATATGCACAAAAATCTGATTTGGACTGACATTCTGAAATCCTATTCAAACCACATTTCTGGAAATTCGTTTCACTCTGACTGCTCTGATCAGATTTCACGTGGTTTATGTCACTTTCGCACGCCACGTAAAACAAGTGCATATATTCCGGAAAACGAAAGAGCGCCATGGGACAGTTGCAATACTGGACAGTCAATAATTAAGATCATATTCCAATAGGAAAATAATCGGATTTGAACTGACAGTGTGAACGTAGCCTTAGTGAGAATTGTAGTTCTCACAAATTAGAATCTGTTGTAAAATCAGGGTTTTTTTGCAGACAGATTCAGTGCACATCTTACCTTATCAGGATTGTTCTGACTCGAATTGTTGCCTGTATAAACAACAATAACAACAAACTCGATTAACTCAGATTACTTTGGTTAATTTGAATAAAAATACACATATTTGTAAATATTGTTTTGCTCAATAAATCTCATTCCTCCATCCTGTCAAATAAGCTGTATAAAATACTTGCCATATTGTCCTGCTTGTGTGGATTTCCTGAGACAGTAAATCGCAGCAGCCACGGCCAGCAGAACAACAACACATATTCCTGCTACAGCTCCTGAAGACACACCTGAATCTGGAACAGCTAAAGACACACAGTCATTATTACCACAACTTTAACAATATACTTTTGACTGATATATATACCCGTCTAATTTGGTCATCAGTGTGATGGTAATTTTTTAAATAAATGACGCCATCTGGTGATTTTATTTTTTTCAAGATACAGCGTGTTTACAGGAACTGATGAATATTATATTATGCATTTTTCTTATGCAATAATTTTCATTAACAATACTGAACAATTGCAAAATTCATAATGTAAACAAAACTCAATGTAACGAGAAGATAATAGAAATGGTCTGAACATACAATGAACATGTACAGGGTTGATATAGCCTATTTAAAGGGGTCATGAACTAGCTTGTTTAATTTTTTTATATTGTTATCTGAAGTCAACTTATGACGTTCGCTTGGTTTTTACATTCAAAAACATCAAAAATGAATAAGTAATAGGCTATTTTCTGCCCTGGTTTTGAGCCTAGCTCCTGAAACGCTCAGTTTTTATGGGCGTGCCGCATTGAAGACTTGGAAGTAAACGCCCACTGCTATGATTGGATAACAGTTTTGCATATTATAATGAGTTTCATGTAATGCGTGAATCTGTGGGCGGGGCTAAACAGGCGGTGTTGAAGTAGGCGTCGATCTTCTTCTGTGGAGGCGGGGTTTAATGCCCTTTGACGTCATAGATCCTGTCGTTCGTTGGGCCTGGTGTCAATAAAAGCTTTTATTGGACTAACAAGGAAGTTTTCAGTTCTGAAACTTACAGAATATTCATATAGTATGATGACCTCTGAAAATTTGATTTCTCAGTTCATCACCCCTTTAAAACGGTTTCCTAAAACTCCAAAAGAAAATGCACTGAATGGCTACGTGATACTCACCAGTGACATTAACACTGAAACTCTTAATGCTGACAGTCACATTGAAGCTCCTTCTGATGCTGATTCTGCTGCTGTTGATCTGTAGTTTATAAAGTCCAGAGTCTGTGTTTGTGATGTTTGTGATGGTCAGAGATCCAGTCTGATGATCCAGCTTCAGTCTGTCTCTGAATCTCTCATCACACTGTTGATCTGTACAGGTTTTATTGGGATCTCTAGTGATTTCAGTAATGACAGTGTCATTAAAATACCACGTCATCACATCATTTGGGCTTTTTAAAATATGCGTATCTAAAGTAACAGATTCTCCCTCCATCACTGACTTTCTCTTTATTTCATTTACTTTAACAACAGGAAAATCTGAAACACAAACCAAACACAAATCACCTCTTTTAGGGGGAAACACTACATACAGTATCATGAGAAAACGGTGGAACATTCATTACTTTTAGTCTAAAAAGCAACATTTATCCACATTTTGAGCTAATAAGCATTTCATCAAATCCACTGCACTTGATGAACTAAAAATACCAAATATGGTGTAATATATGGATTTAAACAAATGCTCCACTGTCATCTTCATCAGAACAAAACTAACTGATACAACAAAAAGTTTTAAATTATACTATTTAAATCTACAAATTGCACAATAAATGTGTTTGTGAAGAAATTATCTGTGTATGGGAATTAATATGCAGGTATAGAGGAAAAAATACCTCCAAATGTCAGAGAAAAAAATATCACTTAACTGTACACGATTGCATAATCTTAAACATAATGACTCACCAAATACAGCAAGAATGAAGCTCTTTGTACTGATGTTGCTGCTGGCGATGATCCGCAGTTGATACACTCCAGAGTCTGTGTTTCTGGTGTGTGTGATGGTCAGAGATCCAGTCTGATGATCCAGCTTCAGTCTGTCTCTGAATCTCTCAGTCCCTTCATTACACTGAACATCTGAACAGATATTACTGAGATCTCCACTGATTTGAGCTATGCGAATTCCATTAAAATACCATCTAATCTTTTCTTTTTGGGTTGTTTCAGCATCAGTGTGAAGAGTGACTTAATCTCCCTCCACCACAAAAACTGACTCTTCATCTGTATTCACGCTAAAAAAACCTGGAGAAGAAATGAACACATAAATATAAGCCAAACAATATTAAACAACAGTAAATACTGTGAAAATGCAGAATGCTTAATCTTTAAAGTTGTGTGGCTGTGCACTGTAAAAAAAAAAAAAAGGTAAACTACTGACAGCTGTGGTTGCCAGCATCATACCGTAAAAATACGGTGCATTACTGTTTTTGAAATGAACAACTAAATACCGTTTGGTCAGCTACAGTATACAACTGTAATGTAACAGTATATAGCAGAGAAAAAGCTATTTAGCTGTTTATTTCAAAAACAGTAACACACCGTATTTTTACGGTATGATGCTGGCAACCACAGCTGACAGTAGTTTACCGTTATTTTACAGGATTATGTTTTACAGTGTGTTTTTTTTATTTTGAAATCATACTGAACTCATTTAAAGCAATAAGTCTGTTAGGCAGTGGTTTAAACAAGCACACAGCATCACAAATGTAATAAATTAATGATAAATTTAGAGCAAATAACTATTTCTTTGCAAAGCAATGTAGTTCTTCATAAATGTTTAGCAGAATAACTGCCAAACAACAAATACGCAGCAACATTTTTTGAATTATCTATGTACTGAATAAGAATTAGAATACAGGTAAAGAGAAAAACACTTCTGAATGTGTTCAAAAACATCACTAACATTAAAGATGTCACATGATGTTGCTTTTAAACACATAATGACTCACTGTGAACAGTGACAATGATCATCTTTGTTCTGATTCTGGTGCTGCTGCTGATCTTATGTTTATATTCTCCGGAGTCTGTTGGTCTGGTCTCTTTAATGGTCAGAGATCCAGTCTTATGATCCAGCTTCAGTCTGTCTCTGAATCTCTCTTTACACTGAACATCTGTACAGATCTTACTCTGATCTCCAGTGATTTCAGAGATGAGAATGTCATTCACCAATGTGAAAAACCACCTAATATCTTCTTGTTGGTGTATTTTAACATCAGTATTTAGAGTGATTGATTCTCCCTCCATCACAGACAATCTCTCTGTATCAACACCAGACACAGCTGCAAAAGAAATGAACAGTTACTCTAAGCCAAACAAAACATTCACCAGACTTGACCAGTTATTTTTGGAAAGTAATATATATATATATATATATTTATATTTAGTGGCTCCTCAGATAAATATAAAAATGTTTATTCCTATATTTTTGGCAGCCAACTTTTTTTTTAATTGCTGTAGTTTACAATATTCCTGACATAAATGTTCTTAACCCTCTGGTGAGGGTTTGATGGTATGTATTAATATTTCTGCAATAATTATGGTTAATTTTTGCCATTAAAAGTAATACAAAATAAATTGTTTTCTAGGTTTTTTTTTTATAATTTTTCAATTAATGCACATTTCAGATTAATATAGACACTAGGCCTTTTAAATCCAATTTTTAAAATCAGATTAGTACGGAGCCCCTAAAGGGACGTGGTGGTGGAACTTTTTTTAGGATGGGAGAATTTTTTTTTTCCAAATTTTAATTGCGTTCCCTCGCAAAACTTTTGCGTTCCCCCGAGAAACTTTGCGTTCCCTCGCAAAACTTTTGCGTTCCCTCGCAAAGATATTTGCGTTCCCACGCAAAATGTTTGCGTTCCCTCGCAAAGTTATTTGCGTTCCCACGCAAAACTTTTGCGTTCCCTCGCAAAGTTATTTGCGTTCCCACGCAAAACTTTTGCGTTCCCTCGCAAAGATATTTGCATTCCCACGCAAAACCTGTTGTGAGCTCGGAGTCGGACAGACACTTCCTGTTTAATGTCCAGCTGGCAGTGTTTCAGAGCTCTGTACGTTAATGGAGCGTTTCATAGTGTTTGAACTTGGACTCAAATATAAAGAAATGCGGTCAGTGCTTAACTCAAGGAGTTCAGTGAAGTTGGCAATATATTCACATAGGCTATTCGAACTTCCCGGATCAATATTCTTGAGCTAAACGTTATTAAAACACAAACGACACCTATTTACAATCACAGTGACCTAGACAACGAGCTACAACCCAATTCTCCTCAAAACAAGCTTTATAATATAAATTTGTCTCAAACCAGCCAATTGAGAGACAAGTCTGAATAAGGGGCCGTCTGCAAAGTGCAAATCCCCAGACCGGTCTGCACATTTTATATTATTAAACATCAATAGCTTCACTGTGATACACTGTACTGTCACCAAATTCAGTTCACACATCACTGCTCTCCTGCTGCATACTACAATACTTAGTTTGATAAAAAAAATGCATAATTTTTATGATTATTTATTATGAAATAAAATCAATAACTTTTTAGAAAATCACCCTTTTTAGAAAAAATATTCAATAACTTCACACTGTTATACAATGTAATGCCATCAAATTCAGTAAGCAAATATAATGCAAAAGCTATTGGTTGTAACTATTATGTTAGCTGCGTACGTACGGTACCAATATAATTTGTGTAAAGAATAGGCCTACTTATTTTTTTATGTGCAATTACATCCCAAACTAAGTGTTGCATAACCAACATTAGAGCAGTGATGTGTGAACTAAATTTGGTGTGTTACAGTGAAGTTATTGGATATTTTTCATAATATAAAATGTGCAAAAGCAGTGTAGTATGACCAGTGGGTGACCATTGATGTGTAAACTGAATTTGGTGGCACTACAGTTTGTAACATTGAATTTAATGATTATTTTTGTATTTTTGACTATGAGTTGATGCTGTAGTCGTTTCTTGGGTTATATTGCACTTTGCAGACGGTCCCTTCGGAATTGTCTCTCAGCCGACTGCTCATAGATCCATTTAGCCTATATTATAAAGCTCGTTTTGAGGAGAATTGGGTTGTAGCTCGTTGTCTAGGTTACTGTGATTGTAAATAGGTGTCGTTTGTGTTTTAACAACGTTTAGCTCACGAATATTGATCCGGGTAGTTCGAATAGCCTATGTGAATATACTGCCAACTTCACTGAACTTGAGTTAAGCACTGACCGCATTTCTTTATATCTGAGTCCAAGTTCAAACACTAACGCTCTATTAACATACGGAGCTCTGAAACACTGCCAGCGGGACATTAAACAGGAAGTGTCTGCACTCAGAGCTCACAACAGGTTTTGCGTGGGAACGCAAATATCTTTGCGAGGGAACGCAAAAGTTTTGCGTGGGAACGCAAAGTTTCTCGGGGGAACGCAAAAGTTTTGCGAGGGAATGCAAAAGATTTGGAAAAAAAATGTTCTCCCATCCTAAAAAATTCCACCACCACGTCCCTTTAGGGGCTCCGTAGATTAAAAAGATTTCAAGTTTCAACAGTGAGAGAACAATGCTCTCGATAAAATCGTCTGACCTCTCTCTTCCCACGCTGCTTTGTGTTGATGTCTGTTATTTGCGTCCCCTCTCTCTCCATGTGGTATTGTTCATCTTACAAAATACTGTAAATAGCTACTATACATTATATTATTTATATTATTTATGTGTGTGTTTTGTTTCTATCAGACCTACATAACCTTTTTGTACTTAAAGGAACACTCCACTTTTTTTTGGAAATAGGCTCATTTTCCAACTCCCAGTTAAGTTTTACAGTTGAGTTTTACCATTTTCGAATCCATTCAGCCAATTCTGTAGCACTTTTAGCATAGCATAGATCATTGAATCTGATTAGACCATAAGCATCTCTAAAAAGGTGTTTCGATATTTTTCCTATTTAAAACTTGACTCTTCTGTAGTTACATCGTGTACTAAGACCGACAGAAAATGAAAAGTTGCGATTTTCTTGGCCAATATGATTAGGAACTATACTCTCATTCCTGCATAATAATCAAGGAACTGTGTGTGCCGTACCAGCAGGCGCAATATTACGCAGCGCCTGAAAATAGTCCAGGTAACTTCCAACGTGACTGACTAAGTTTGTAACGCCTTCTGGTACGGCAGCACAGTTCCCTTTTCCTTATTCCTAATTGCCATTTTCCCTTCCTCTTCTCTTACAGGGATCTGCTTATATTGTAGTTATTTTAATTTTCCTAATCACTCTCCAAACCACATTCTCCAATACATCCTAATACCTAGCTAGCTGCTTGCGACCAATAAAGGAATTTCAAGAAGGGTTTTTTACTCTGGGTTTTTTACCACAATAAGCTGAAAACACTTAACCACCAGCCAGGTCATTCCCTAGGATGAACTAAACTCAATCCACTGGGAGTTGTGTTCTCACAGCCACGTTTACGTACCCGGTTACCAAGTCTGCCGACAGAAAAAGTCTGTGTAGAGGAACTTGTATACAATCGGCACCCTCTGGGGCCAGCTTTAGCACATTGCTTACAATGAGCGACTGAGCTGCTACTGTGTCTCATAATATCCAAATGTGTGTAGCATTGTCCTCCTCACAACTGGATGCTACACATCCACGCAATATGGTTTATAACCAGACGAGGGAGAAATGGGTGAAACAGAATTCACAAAACCTACAGTTTTAGGCTTGCTTGACATATGTTTTTCTTTTTCAAGGCTTCTGCGATCAGATGACCTGCATCTATACAGTATAAACATACCCGCCGCTCACTATAGCGACTTTTTGTGGATCTGCCCCCTCCATACGCCCCACCCCGGCTAAATCTGGTATTAGCATCCGGTCCTCCATCTGCATTTCAGTAACACGGACAGCCACTTTTAATCAAACCTCCCCACTGGAGAAAAAACAGTTTGGTGGGTCAATATAAACTCATCAGCAAGAACCACCAAGTTCTTGCACAACCTTTGAAATCCTCCAATTAAATTAATTTGGTCTTAACGGGTGGAGCTAGAATATCTAACCACACCCTAACCAGAGAGGATGAGCTGGACGTCAACTCATTTGACTCTGCACTGACTGAGTACCACTTTTCAGTTGTATGATACTGCTTTAACTGATAAATAGCACCATCTAGTGGATTTATGAGAAACAGCAGCTAATGCAGCATCACAGGACTGCGAGCTCAACAGGAAATAGCAGACAGATGGCAGCACCTCAAAAATATAAATAATGTCTGTGAACTATGAAGACGATGCAATAACTTGAGTGATCAAGCAACACATACTCAAGCAATGTGTTCAGTCATCTCATGCCTTTGCTATCCTATGGAGCCCCTGAAGGGACATGGTGGTGGAAAAAATTTGGGATGGAAGAATATTTTTTTTTCAAATCCATTACATTGTTCCAAAAAAATGTATGTTCCTTCCCAAAACTTTTGCGTTCCCTTACAAAGATTTTTGCGTTCCCTTGTAAAACCTGTTGTGAGCTCGGACAGGCACTCCCTGTTTAATGTCCCGCTGGCCGTGTTTTAGACGTTCATTATGGAGCGGTTTATAGTGTTTGAACTTGGACTCAAATATAGGCCTAAAGAAATGCAGTCAGTGAGTGCACTGACCAAATTTGTTTATATTTAAGTCCAATTTCAAACATTATGAAATGCTCCATTGTTAATGTACGTGTCTGAAACACGGCCAGCGGGACATTAAAGGGGTGGTATGCCCTTTTCAAAAGATGTAAAATAAGTCTCTGATGTCCCCAGAGTGTGTATGTGAAGTTTTAGCTTATAATACCCCACAGATATTTTTATATAGAATGTTAAAATTGTCACGTTTTTAAGGGTGAGCAAAAACAACATATTGTGTCTGTCCCTTTAAATGCAATTGAGCTGCTGCTCCCGGCACAGGGGGCGGAACTACAACCGCTTGTGTCCTTTTACCTCACACAGACATACACTGACAATTTCAAAAACGTTTAGCTTTTTATGTTCGAACCGGAGTCAGACAATGGTGGAGAGACTCTAGAGCTTTTGTGTAGTTATCTTCTAGTCATTGATTAGCATATTCTGTCATTCTAATCTATAAATCCCGTTCCCGGGGGTTGGGTTTTTGTAAATTTTAAGGTTTGTGATGTCACTAACCTGGAGGAAGCTTGTGCAACCAGCCGTTTGTCGTAGTCCTTAAAGGGACAATAAGTAGGAATTACTCCCATCTAGTGGTGAATTTGTATTTTGCATGCAAACTAATTTTGCTCTCCAGCGCCTCGCTTTTTCAAATGCGCATTGCATCTACGGTAGGCGATATGTACCAAAAAGCTTTGACAGGATGTCTTCTAATAGCACTTCATAAACGCATAAACGCGTCTTTACATTCACTTAACATTGAAATCACTCGCGCCAGACGCTCAAGAGTGAGTAATCATTTTTAAATAAAATTGACTTTAATCAAACCACGGATCCGTGATAAGTTTTGTGATCCGTCTCGCCACTTTGAGGGGAGAAATAAATAAGCAGAGGCAGGGATACATTGACCAGAAAGGGGGAAATCCCACGCATCCCCCCGGGTATGCCTTCTTTATTCGTTATATTACGAGAGACGATCTTGATAGAATTGAAAGTTTACAAAGGCAGAGAAGAGAAGCGACAGAGGTTTGTACAATTTATGTCTAACAATAGCAATGAATTTTCATTGTCTGTACAGTTCTGTGCACGTAGCAAAATATTCACAACTTGAGCTAATGGATTGTTTTTGAAAAAGGAGAGCTATATAAAATTAGCCACATTAGCGACATTAACTCTTGTTTTCTGTAATCTACGGTCACGTTTCCTTTTACGTTCTATTTTTGACTTTTTTGGCGACAATGTTTTCTTCTCCTGTGGCTTGGCATATGTATGGTCCATAATAACAATGCAATCCAGACTTTTAAACTTGCCGGTGCAGTTTCAAGCGCCTCTCACTGCTCTGCACCTGCGTTTCTGCTGGTTTCAGTCACGTCACGTGACTGGCTGGCTGGCTCTGAACGAAAACGCGTTGGCTTAGTACTTTTTGTCCCTCTCTGCTATTATAGTTTTGCAAGATGGCGGAACTACATGGAAGCCTCCGTGGACCTACCCGTCCCATGTATATAAAGATAATACATTCTTCATTTATAAGGATAAGTCAGATAATTGGCCGAGGTATTTGTACACCATTGAGGACATATTTATGAATAAAAATATTGATTTTAGATAATAAAATACCTAAAAAGATACTTATTGTCCCTTTAAGAAGCTTTCTTTAAAAGAAAATATCTTCCTTTGCTTTAAACTTTGGTGTTGTAACTTTGCAGATGTTGTTTATTATCAAACAGCAACATTACACACTAACTGAAGTTAGAAAAGTGAAATCATAATCAACAACCCCTTAAAACAGGAAGTGTCTGTCCGAGCTCGCAACAGGTTTTGCGAGGGATGACTCATAGTTATAGGACTCAGTCTAAGTGTGGAAATTGTGTCATTGTGAAGGTGATCGAGATGATCTCATCAGTTATATTATTTGTTATACAGTGTCTGATAGATGATCTTGATCAATTTAATGAACATCATACAACCAACATCCTGATTCATTTATACCCCTCTTCTCTATACATTTGCACTGGGAACCTACAAAAGCCATTAGACGATTTCTATAGCATAAAAACAGTAAATCAAAGGGTTAAAGGCCACTAAGTTGTTGTTGTTGTTGTTGTTGTTGTTTTTGCACAGTGGGTGGAAACTTCACACAGTCTCTTACTTACAACAGATGACAGTTACCGTTTCTCTCCCTGTGTCAGAAACAGTAATAAAAAGCCGTTTGCAGGTCAGGAAGAGACTTTTCACCTACAGGCTAACACACCAACTCTGAATACACACTCTCACCTACAAGATGTTTGACCACAAAACATCTCTGAAAACCGACCACAGCTACTTTCAGTTTGACTTGGAAGATCAACGTCAGTGCAACTGGTCCTGTGAGATGCGAGATGGTTTTAACCCTGTATTAACTGTATTTTTATTTTATTTTGGTTATTGCACACTATAATTGAGAATATAATATATATGTTATTCTTCTACTTTTAGCCATGGCTAAAAGTAGAAGAATAACATATATATTATATTATATTATATTATATTATATTATATTCTCAATTATAGTGTGCAATAACCAAAATAAAATAAAAATACAGTTAACATTCTGTAAAGACATAACCGACTGTGTTTACGCGAATACTCTCCAAAACTGACATTTAGACATAATGTTGTGTGTATTTGTCCATTCAGACGCGAAAGAGAGCTCAATTCAGTCCTTGCGCGCAGCGCGCTGTCTGCAGAACTGCACGCTTCGGGTCGCGCGCGCGCGTGTGCGTGTATATGTGTATGTGTGTCTCTGTGTGTGTTCGCACTTCGCACAGAAAAACATACCGAATAAAGCTCTCGTCGTCACTCTTATTCCGATCTATCCATGCCTGCAGTCTCTTTATCACAAACGTTTAAATTTTTTAATGATTTGAGACATGCATCAAGCGCATGCCAACTCGTGTGCGGCCGGGTAGATCACCACGTTACAATTCAAATGTGCGCATCTTCCACAAACGCAAATCAGTTCCGACTGGATCTCTTCCCCAATCGTCCCTCCCTAATTTCCGTCTAGTTTTTATTCGTTGACGCGGTTGTCATTTAAAACGGAGTTTTATTTAGTTTTCGTCTGTGAAAAAATATATAAACACTGCCTAGGTTCCATTTTGGCGACAGTTACCCTTAAAGTACGCAAAGGCGCGTAGTAACACAAGTGGCATTACGCATTCCTGATTTTTGTCGCGCATGCGTACCTGCGTACCAGTTATGTGCACCCCTGACTATAACATTATATCATTTGCAAATACAGCGTGTGAACTGGGAGGGTCAAACTGTTGTGGGAGGATTCACAGACTGAGTGTGTTGGCGAACAGTGTTAGATCAATCACTGAACAGTTAAAGAAAATGTTTCCCACGCTTGTTTTGTTCTGTTGCTGCTGGAGTCTAATTGGTAAGTTATAAAAAAAACATTTTAATGGTTTAATTTATTTCCATTTCGGAGCAATAAAGCTGCTACCACTGTTCAGATTTGATTATTTCCATCTGCTGCTATCTTTACCAGATGAATACGAATGGTGAGATTTACTAGCTAATTCAGGTTCTATAATTTATCTTTTGTATACTTTCGCTATTTTCATAAACAGACAAAAGTCATGGAAATTAATTTGTCAAAATGCGCAAGAACCCTGAGAGCATTAGAGATTCAGTGAGCCTGTTTACAGGATATTTATTCTGGATATTTAATTAATTATGCTGGATATTTAATTATGCTTCATTCTGAAGTTGTCATGTATTTGTTTTCAGTATTATGTTAATTTACGCATTCATTTTGCTCCACTGAAGATAACTTTAAAACATCGGTGATTGGTTCTCACACATCTGTCTGTTTATATATCTCATATTTAATTTTGGTCTCCATCGCTTTGTAGATGTTTTTCAGTAATATGTAAATTACAAAAAAAAAACTGATTTCAGGGTTTGTAAACCAACGGGAGTCTTAATCTGTTTAAAGCATGTTCATGTTCTTCAGGTGTGTTTGGTGTTGAGATAAATGGAATACAGTCAGTGTCAGTGATGGAGGGAGATTCAGTTCTTTTACACACTGATGTTACTCAAATACATGAAGAGGAGCACATACTGTGGAATTTTAGAGATAAAAAGTCTTTTATAGCTGAAATCATCATTAAGAACCGAATATTCTCCACATCTGATGTCCCTGATGGGAGATTCAGAGACAGACTGAAGCTGGACAATGAAACTGGATCTCTGACCATCACAAACACCACAACTGAACATACTGGAGTTTATAAACTAGAGATAAATGGACTGAAACTGACATCAAAAACATTTAGTGTTTTTGTCTATGGTGAGTAAGGAGCATTTGTTCTGTCCTATTATTATTTTATAAACAGTACCTTGACCTTTAAACTATTTGCATATTGATTTTTTACGATTATTTTATTGTTTAATAATAATAATTTTTAATTCCTATAACTAGGGATGATTTTAATCACTAGGGATGATTTTAACAACTTTCGTCCCATTTCTAATCTTCCCTGTTTGGCAAAAATACTTGAGCGTGTTGTTGCCTCTCAACTTCGTAACCATCTCACAACCAATAACCTCTTTGAACCCCTTCAGTCAGGTTTTCGTAAATTTCACAGCACGGAAACAGCGTTGGTCAAAGTAACCAATGACTTGTTAATGGCCTCGGATTTTGGTTCTACCTCACTTCTCATTCTTCTTGACCTTAAAGCTGCCTTCAATACTGTGGATCACGGTCTATTACTTTCCCGTCTAAAAACTGCTTTTGGTGTATCTGGTACAGTTCTGGACTGGTTTAAATCCTATTTTACCGACCGTACCCATTTTGTCTCGATGGGTGGCTTTAGGTCTGATACTTGCTTGGTGCTCACTGGTGTTCCTCAGGGATCAGTTCTAGGTCCACTGCTTTTTAACATCTATTTATCTACTCTTGGACATCTGTTGCAATCGCTCGGTCTTAATTACCATTTGTATGCAGACGACACTCAAATATACATCCACTCTAAACCTGGCGAAGATATTGATGCTTGTTATCTTTCTGGCTGTATTTCTGAGATTAAGGCATGGTTGAATAATAACTTCCTTTGCTTGAATAGTGGGAAAACTGAGGTTATGCTTATAGGTTCCCGTCATCAAATTCGCAAAGCCGCTCAACTATCCATGTCTGTTGATGGCGCTGATTTAGAGATCCTGAGTAAGATGAGGAACCTTGGTGTAATTTTTGACTCCTGCCTCACTTTTGATCATTTTGTACAGAGTACTGTGAAGGCATCTTTTTTCCACCTTAGAAGTATAGCCAGACTGCGTCCTATCTTAAATTTAACTGTTGCTGAAAAACTGATTCATTCATTTGTGGTCACAAGACTGGATTATTGTAATGCAGTTCTAGCTGGAGTTTCCAAATCCTCAATTAACAAATTGCAATATGTCCAGAACTCGGCAGCCCGGATTCTGACGGGAACTGGAAAATTCGAGCATATTACTCCTGTCTTGAAATCTTTACACTGGCTACCGGGTTAAGTACCGTGTTGACTTTAAGATCGTGATGTTAACTTATAAGGCATTACATGGCTTAGCACCGCAATATTTGTCTGGTTTACTGAACAGCTACACTCCAACACGCAGACTGCGATCTTCAGTGTCATTTATTAACTGTTCCACAAACGCACCAAAAATCTATGGGTGTCAGGGCTTTTTCTGCTTACGCTCCAAACCTTTGGAACTCTTTACCACGTGAACGCAGGGAAGCACAGACTTTGGGTATTTTTAAAGTTCTTCTCAAAACTTATTTTTTTAAACATGCATTTAATTGCTGATGCCTTTTCGTTTGGTGTATCGCAGTTTTTATTATTAACTTCGCAGTTGATGCTTTTATTAATTTCTGTTTTATGCATCTTTGGTGGATTGTGATTTTATGTTCAGCGCTTTGAGAAGCCACTTTTAAAGGCGCTTTATAAAATAAAGCTTATTATTATTATTATTATTATAAAGCGCCTTTCCAACACACAAGGTCGCTTTACAAAGATAGGTTAAGGAACAGAACAAAATAAATATCAACATCAAAGCACAATACACAAACCAAGAGATACAAACAAAGAGGGATTCAAACAAATAACATATCCTTAACAAGGTACAATTTACAGACTGAGAGCCGAAAAGTAATATTCAGAGTAAAACATTTTTATTAGCTCTCAGTCTGTAAATCTCCCTCCACCACTGACACGGACTGTATTTTAAGAGCGTAAGAAATGAACAGGAACATAAGGCTGAAGTCAGATAAGTAAGTACCAAGGTTATGAAGAGCGTTGTAAGTGAGGATTAGTACCTTGAAGTTAATACGCAAGGAAACCGGAAGACAATGAAGGTGCCAATTGAAGTAATGTGCTCATTCTTTCTTGCGTGAGTGATCAAGAGAGTTGCAGAGTCTTAAACATATTGTAATTGTTTTATATTTTAAGTTGAAAGGCCATAAAGAAGTGAGTTACAGTAGTTGAGATGTGACAAAGACATTACGGTTTCAGCGTCCTGCTGAATAAGACAAGATATATGAGAGATATATGCCGAATGTGAGAGATATTACGTAGGTGGAAAAAAGCTGTCTTTAGCACTTTACCAATGTGATCATTAAATGAAAGAGTGGAATTAATGAGATCACTAAGATTTCAAACTGTGATATAGGGGGGATTATCAAAGTCACCATCCAAATCTATCAGTTGACCGGATAATTTAGATACAACAGATTTAGTTCCATGATGCAAGTTGTTAATGTAAGCAGCGGAAACACTGAGGTGGGAGGTGTGCTAAAAATAAATCTGAATGTCATCAGCATAACAGTGGAAGTTAAACCCATAGCGTTTGAGAATTTATCCAATTGGTAACATATAAATAGTAAAAAGTAGAGGGCCCAAGACAGAACCTTGAGGGACACCAAAACTGATGGATTTGGTGGATGGTTTGTGCTTCTGGTATATAACAAATGTTTGCCTCGCTGTCAGATTGGAGTCAAAGGCTGTGTCAGTAATTCCAATCTCATGACTAACAGTGTCAAAAGCTGAGCTGACCTGACAAAAGGAGAGAGCCAGAATCAGAAGCTTCGAGGAGATCATTAGGAACCTTAAATAGGACTGTTTCAGTTCTGTGTAAAGGGCGAGAGCCAGACTGGAAAGGCTCATAGAGGTTGTGTGCTGTTAAATAGGCATGTAACTGGGAGGCAACAACTTTTCTAATATTTTAGAGAGAAAAGAGAGGTTTGAAATAGGCATAGGCACCAAATAAACCCTCATTCAACACACTGAACTGAAATTAATATTGTTTGATTTTTCAATATATCACTTTATTGACATATTTTCCAGCTCATCTGCCTGTTCCTGTTATCGTCAGAAATTGCTCTTCATCATCATCAAATTGTTCACTGGTGTGTTCATCAGTGTTGAGTGTGAGTGATGCGACTCTCTCCTGGTACGCAGGAATCAGTGTGTTGTCCAGCATCAGTGTGTGTGATCTCAGCATCAGTCTCTCTCTACCTCTGGAGGTGGAATATCAGGATAAAAACACCTACAGCTGTGTGCTGAACAATCCCATCAGCAACCAGACCACACATCTGGACATCCACACACTCTGCCACACATGTGCAGGTACCACAGCTCTGATGATATATGTGTGTATTCACTAATTCACTTAATGACCGTCTCTCTTTATCATCACAACACACTCTCCTTCACTTCGTCCAGTGTCAGTGTCTATGATAGTGTTGATCTCTGCTGGATCTCTGATGATTGTGTCTACAGTCGTGATCTTCTGTATCTGCAGGAAACACAGAAAAACTGATCAACAAGGCAAGAATTACTCTTTACAAAACACACTGGAAATATGAACATAGAAATGTAAATCAATAATAAAACAACTTCTGTGTAAAGATGCAGCATTCTGCTGGAGTACAAAATTAACATCGATATGAATGACGCTGTTTCACTTTGAGTTTTATGATGATTTAATTTCACCATACGAAGAATGCAGATGCTTTAAACATCCTGTCTGGATTTGATTTATAGATTATCTGTAAGTTTAAAGATAAACACACACTGTGTTAGGAACTTTGTGCATGTGAAACAGTTCAAATTAAATTTGTTAATGCTGTTTTCAAAATCTGCAGCATGCAATATTTAATCGCATTAATGCTTTAACTTTGACAGCCCTAATAATAACACATAAGGCACAAAGAAACAGATCTAGATAAGAGTGAGTTTTGTTGTTTTAATGCATACATTTTTGTTGTTGCTAAAACAGTTCAGACTCGTGAAGAAGAGATAGCATATGCTGTTCTCACATTCCACAAAAGAAAAGCACATAAATTGGTAAGATAATTTATTGTTCTGTGTCTCTGTATATAGCAGTGAGTCAGATTTAGATGTGTGTGACTGTGTTTTTTGTATCATGATCCATCACGCACAACAGCAGCATAAAAAGCATAATATCATCATTTAATGCCAGAAACTGCTTTGAGTAAAAATGTAGTTTTTTTGTTTCCTTTTTTTAAATAAAATTTTAACGCAGCTGAGAAGCATTGAAAGAGTGCATTGTTTTACAAACAAATTTATTTTAGCAGAAACTCTTCTAAAACTGTCTTAAACAGTCTACAAGGAAACTGAAGCCTTCAGGAAATGATGCAACAATGATGCACATATTTCTGCATTTGCATGACAGTCCATGAGCAAATCCATTTTTTAAATCAGTCAAACCTACTTTATAACACCATAACTGCATTTACATTGACCATCTTTTTTCTTTTTTGCATACTTCTGGCAGATTGGATCTTGTTACAGCAAAATCTCATATCAGATCTGATTTACTTCAATATTTTGTGAATCATTGAAGTCAGAAAGTCACATGCTATGTCACAACAAAAAATCTATCTGTATATGTCTCTTTGTCTGCTGTAAGGCTCACACTTCTGATGTTTGTTTTTAGTATTATCATCTCTTGTGTGATGTATTATTTTACAGAACGTCAAAGAGGAAGGCCATGTTGAGTATGCGCCTATTGCCATAAGATGATGACAACCACGCATGTTTCATCAGGGAATCACAGCGGACATGCATCATTCCTGGAGTGTGGTATTAAAGATGGATTCATGAAAAGGTCTCCTAAAAACTTTTTTACATTCATTTTTCTTTTAATACAAGGACTTTTTAAACAAATGATCTAAATCAGATACACTGATTGCACATTGATTGCAGCATTTTCATGTTTGACTCTTAAAGTTTTTTTGTCTTAAAGAGACCATGTATGTAAATATCTCTCTCTCTTTTTTTTAAAGTGCTGTAGATGATCACCAAAATGAGTGGAGACTGCTGTGGTCTCATTTATTGACATCTGTACATAAATGTGGTTAGATCTGTTGTTGGACAAACATGTTATGCATGAGCTTCTAACTGCTAGGTGTTTGTGTGTGAGAGTGTGTCTGAGGTGCCAATAGCGTGTGGTTGAGGGGCGTTTTTCCACTCCTGCTCACAAAACCATTTGACTTCTGCTTTAAACAAAACAGCTTTACTAAAAAATACAAAATCCAACATGAAACATTTTCAAATCAAACATTGATATTACTGTGAGATATTACTGTGAGAATGTGAAATACGAAATTTGGAAAATGCTCCAATAGTTCTTTGTATTTTAATTAATTTATCTATATTTTAATTTTATTTCTGATTAGCAGCTTGTTGCACGACATCAAAATCATAACTGATCACTCCTAAAACTCCTTCCAACAGATACTAAGACCCAATAATAAACACTTTGATGACAAATCGATGACACTTACATGGTTTGATATGAGGTATATGCATAAAGTATGCCACCTACAAGAAGTCAGCAATCTGTAGAGGTGTTTGTTGAAGTGGAATGTCACACATCTCGTGCTGCAGCAAAATGGTTTTATATGAGGTGTGCATATAGGTGACATCCCCTGTTTTGGCCGTTATTTTTTTTTAGGTATCTGCACCTGGAGTGAAAAAAATGTGAAAAAAAATGTGAAAAAAAGTGTATGTGTGTGTGTTTGTTTGTGCGTGTGCGTGTGCGTGTGTGTGTGTGTGTGTGTGTGTGTGTGTGTGTGTGTGTGTGTGTGTGTGTGTGTGTGTGTGTGTGTGTGTGTGTGTGTGTGTGAAAAAAAACATTCATATATAATCTGACTGGCTTTACCGTAATCTGAAACTGACACAGAGATTGTCACTCAGGGACATTAAATGTCATTACGCTGAACAGGGTGAGAGTCATTTACTCATTAGTTCATTTTCACAGCCTCGTTGTGCTCTTGCAAACTAGCTAACTTCCAGGGGAAATGTTTTTAACTAATGACTAAAACAGTCGATTCATCCAGCAATCAACAATGGTCTGTTATGGCAAAAGAGCCACAAAATGTTACATTTTTTAATTGAGAGACAGATGTATATGGAAAATACCTAGACAATTATAGTCAAACACCAGACACATACTTGTGACGGACTGCCTGGTGAAGATCTGCTCCAGCTCGGGAACTGCCACCGGAGGAAGACGAACAAAACGCCGGTAATGAAATCTGAAGGGGTAGGCTACGTAGAAAAAAATAATTTATTTGAGAAATAATACAATTAGCAAATATGCTAAGGTGTTCTAGTGGTTTAGTGTGGTTACTTGGGTGCCATTGGTGGTTGTTGTTTACTGGTCAAATGAGCCGAAGTTGAGATCGACGAAAAACAAAGGCTGCGTCCGAAAACTGGCCGTCTCATCTTTATGAGTGCCTTCGGAAGACGCAGGTCGGAAGACATCAAGGCAATGTTAGTTTTACTTCCAGTCTCATGAGATTCCTTCATCTGATAGATTTTTGAAGGCAGCATAGATGTATCCCTCACTGCCATTCATTTCCCATAATCCTGTGCTTTCCATTCTGACAGTTGAGCTAGAAAAATAAAGATGGCGTCTGAAAGTTGTGGCTGGTCGTCAGTTCGTGTGTAAATGTACATTTTTGATCAACGTTAACTTTTCCACTTATGATTTCTAGCGAGAAATTGCTATTTTATTCATCAAATATTCTCTTAGTTTTCACCAAAGCTCGCTTTATTTTTCTGTAGATCATTTAACCGTAACACTGCCTCAGAGGTCTGTCTGAAATCAGTTTTGTGAGGAACCTTCGTGCGCAGACGCTGTCTGCAAAGTCATTGCCTGATAATAATAAATAATAATAATTTGTGGTTACCATGGCTATTATAATGCTTTGTTTTTTTGTCAAAACCATGGTTATGGATTGCTTTATGAGGCTTCATTTCCCCATCCCTACCTAGATAATTCACTTCACTTTTAGTAGGCCTACTGCCCTCTACTGGACCAGATAAGCATCCAACTCATTACAGTTCTTACACTACTTGATAATAAAACCTATTAACAAATGTGCAGTGACACATGACCCTCTTTGTTGATAACCGTACTACCGCAACACTAAGCTGTCACCGTGTCTGCTTGAATGTATTTAATATCCCCACATCATAGGTTATGTGTGTGTATACCAGATGCGTCTGTATTGTAAACAAAGCCTGAATTGCTCATCGTGTCATAAACAAGAAAACTGATTTTAATGAACAGCTTGTGTGAATGTCAGAGGTTCAATCCTAAAATGTGAAAGATGAAAGTTCAGTCTATGTTGAGACATAAAATGATCATGATTCACTATTTGCAAAGTTCAGTAATTTCTGATAACAAACTCAAAAATAATTGGAAACAAACATCAAGTTAATTTAAGAAAATACATTTATATAGGCTCAACTATACAGTTTTTTTTTTTTTTTTTTGTACAGGTAAAGCTTTTTGAATACGTGACTCTGGGAACAGATCTCATAATCCACATCAAACAGGATAAACCTGAGAAAGAAAGAGAGATTTGAACAATTAGAAGTCTTTTCCCATTGTTCTATTACAATGGCTTGCAGAAAACTCACGACGAAAGAGTAACAAACAAAAACAGTATTTATCATAAATCCAAACAATGAACACACAGGAGTTCACTGGAAATAGTTTAGCAAAAAAAAAAAAAAAAACTCCTAAAACGCAAACAACACTGAACAAAGAACTGAGAAAACAGAAGGTTTGGGCCTTGTCCACACTAATACGTTTTTGTTGGGAGCAGATATGTTTCTCTCCGTTTTGGCCTTCCGTCTCCAAACTGAGATGGCGTTTTTGTCCTGTGAATACTGAGATTTTTGTTGTGTTGTGCTATTCACTTTAAAGATATATTACTTTGCACACTCTTCATACCACGGTCCTGCAAAGATGACATAAACTGTACTCACAAATGCTGTCCTATGGCAAAATAATGCGGCATATAATGGTGACTAAGATCGACATGGGACACATCAGTGAATGGTGAGATATTTTGCTAAATAAAATTAATTTATCAGAAGAATAGCATGAGTCTGTATAATCTCAATGATCTTTTATGAGGTTTTACGCATGCGCAGTAAGGTGAATTGAGTGTTTTCCGATGTTTCAGTTTAAATGAGAAACTTTTGGAAAATGCATGAAAACGCTAGTGTGGACAGAGCGCATTTTGAAATGAAAACGCTGTTTTCAAATGTATCCGGATTAATGTAGACGTAGACTACACATTTAGTAATCAATGAAACCGCGTGAAACTCAAATCAACTAAGGTACAATGCCAGGGAACATGGAGTAACAGGAAAAGAACAAAACCAAACTAAAACACAAATGAACTAACATAACTAAACATAACCCTAACAAACAGATTATGTTTAAAACTGGGGTCAAACATACTTTATTTGATTATTTCCTGTTCATTTTCCTGAAATTTGGTGGCAGAGACTGACTGAGAATGCAGAAAATGCAGGTGCATGTGATCATTTCCATCACACAGTGATATTTTTTAGAATAGGCTACTAACACATAAAAAGGACACAACAATTACATGATATAACATGCACTTTGAACAATTATAACACAGCCAAACACGCTTCATGAACAGAACTGAAAGAAATTGAGATGGACAAAACAAACATCTACAATATAATGGACAAACAATGTTAAATTATTTACCTTGAACGCCCCACAGGTCTCCATCCTTTTACAAGAACTTGGCTGTAACAAAACTGATCAACATCTCAATTGCTTAAAGGCAGAATGATGATCATTTAGTGCAAGGAGTTTCTAGAGAAACGCTCCGTGCTACAGATCTGTTCTGATTCTGTTCAGGCTGACAAGCAGCGCAACCTGTGGGCGGGCCTTATGAATATGCCGATACTGTTGGTATTTTAAAATAAAAACATTAATACAAGTATAATGTGGTCATACATATTTTCATTTTTTTTTCCTGTTATTGCGCCACCAAGTGGCCAATCGTCGCAATTTTTTTCATGTGACCTCAGATTGAATTCATGAACATGTGTCCCAAGTTTAGCGAAAATATCTCTTTCCTTTCACAAGTTATAACCATTTAGGTAAAAGTGTCTCTGGTGCCATCAAACATTTTGGTTCCCCTTAGAATCAGAATCAGAAGTAACTTTATTGCCAAGTGTTTTACACATAAGAGGAATTTGCTTTGGTCAAAGGTGCTACACATAGAAAAAACATACAGTTGACATATAAAATTTAAAAATATAAAATTATGGAATGGACAATATATATATATATATATATATATATATACATATATATATATATATACAACAATAAGAATTCAAGAAATAAATAAGATAAACAACAAATATGTGAAATGTGCCAAGTTGTACATGATATCAAATAAAATAAAATAGTAATTGCATGTGCAAAGACATTTGTATAATTTGCACGAGGGGGGGAGTATCAGTGGGGGACCCGTGCCTTGTTAATGAGGCTAACTGCAGATGGGAAGAAACCGTTTTTGTGGCGAGAGGTTTTGGTCCTGATGGACAGGACCGCAGCCCCAGAGGGGAGAGTCTGAAACAGTTTATGTCCGGGGTGGGAGGGGTCAGCTGCAATCTTACCCACTCGCCTCAGAGTCCTAGAGGCGTAAAGGTCCCGAAGTGATGGAAGATTGCAGCCAATCACCTTCTCTGCCGAGCGAATGATACTGTTGGCTGTTGGTGTACAAGGAGAAAAGAAGGGGGGAAAGAACGCAGCCTTGAGAGGATCCGGTGCTTATGGTCCTGGAATCAGAGACATGTTTTCCCAGCTACACATGCTGCTTCCTGTCCATCAAGAAGTCAGTGATCGCCAGCTTAGTCAGGCACGTTCAGCTGAGAGAGCCTGTCCTGCAGCAGGGATGGAATGATGGTATTAAAAGCAGAGCAAAAATCCACAAACAGGATCCTGGCGTAGGTTCCAGGGGAGTCCAGATGCTGAAGGATGTAGTGAAGGGCCATGTTAACGGCATCGTCTACAGACCTGTTGGCTCTGTAGGCGAACTGCAGAGGGTCCAGGAGTGGGTCTGTGATGCGTTAGCGACCATCAATTGAAATTCAGAATTTTTTTAATGATTATTGACAGTCAGACTCCAGAGAATATTTCTGCAGTGGATTAGTTCCGATCAGGCCAAAAACCTAGGAGCAGTTTGCAAAAGTAGGTTTTACAAAAAAACTCAAATTACTTGAAATTGGCGCCTGAAGGGCGAGCCAATCCGAGGCATGCGGTTTAGGAGTTATGAGCCGTTTCGTACTTTTGACCGCTATAGCGCCACCGTCATGCCGATCGGGGCGAGCCCTGCTGACGTTGTAGGCGGTGTGAGTACTACCAGCCCCCAAAGTTTCAAGTCTCTACGACTTACGGTTCGGCCTGCCCAATCAGTTTTGGAGGAGAATGCTGCATCATGGTAAAATTAACAATAACAATAGGGTTTCAGCACTATGTACTTAAATCCCTAATTAATAATAATTTGTTACATTTATATAGCGCTTTTTCTGGGACCTCAAAGCGCTTCACATATGGAAGGAGGGAATCTCCTCAACCACCACCAATGTGTGCAGCATCCACTTGGATGATGCGACAGCAGCCATATTGCGCCAGAACGCCCACCACACACCAGCTTAGAGAGACAGTGATGAAGCCAATCAGTATATGGGGATGACCAGGAGGCCATTAATACCAGGAGTAAACAGGGCCTTAGAGTTAATCTGGTGGAAAAAGAGAGACATCAGCATCCAAAACTCAACATACTGGCACTGTCAAGATGGCAATACTAAAATGGTAAAGATCTACCATTAACAGTCTTTTTTATCTGCACAGACCTAATTTAAGATTTGTGTGTTGTTTAACTGACAGTTGCCTTGTTGTGGCATTTGCACACATGATCTGTGAAGAGCGCTTGGATCTTGCAATATTAATGATTATGAATCTGATCCAAATAGATCAGTGAGTTATTATAATGCTGCTGCTAATGGTAAATAGAGTTATAGAGATAAATAGAGATTATCTGTTCCGGTTGGGATTCCTTTAGTAGCTCTAATAATCCCCTCCATCATTACAAACTGGAAATCCTATTGATGTCCCGTCATCAGCAGGGATCAGTGGAAAACGCAGGGATCAGTGGAAACTTTTTTGATAAGGGAATTGAGACTTCCACACCATTCCTCTGTAAGAAAACACATATTTACAGAAGGTTAAAACAAATGTTAGTTTTTTTCCTCAGAGGTTTGCTGAATGCTCTTTATTCTAAAGTAAAACACCACAAGAGAGCAACACTCTCTTAAGTCAATATAAATGATTGGCGTTTCAGTGCAAGGATTTCTGAATGCAGAAACACATGCTGAACACTTAAAGGGATAGTTCATCCAAAAATTAAAATTCTGTCTCCATGTACTCACCGTCAAGTTATTCCAAACCTGCATGATTTTCTTTCTTCTGTTGAACACAAAATATATTTGAAGAGCGTTGGTAACCAGACAGCAGCCACTGACTTCCATAATAGGAAAAAAATACAATGGAAGTCAATGGCTACAATATTTTTTTTTTGGTTACCAACATTCTTCAATATCTTCTTTTGTGTTCAACAGAAGAAATAAATTCATGCAGGTTTGGAAAAACTTGAGGGTGAGTAATTTTCATATTTGGATTGACTATCCCTTAAAGCCTCATTCAGACTGTCAGTCCAAATCAGATTTGTGTGGATATCCAATTGAAATCCAACCATTTTTATCAAGTGTGAAAAAAAAAAAAAAAAAAAAAAAAAAAAATCGCATGAAATATGATTTTTACGAATCCGTTTAGAGCTACATGGGCTACGTTCACACTGTGGTTTGAGACATTGTCGTATTTACGTGACAATGTGTATCCACTGCGCTGGACTATGTCTTCTGAGGCAGCGGCAGGAAGTTTCCTAAAACAACGTCTGACGTTTACATTTTACGTCGTGTGATAAAGTCACATAAACCACGCGAAATTGAAAAGAAAACAATTTCAAACCACATAGAAACGTAGCTCAAAACTGATTTTAAAAAATCAGTGACTTTATCTGATTTTAATCAGATATGCACAAAAAAATCTGATTTGGACTGACAGTCTGAAATCCTATTCAAACCATATTTCTGGAAATCCGTTTCACTCTGACTGCTCTGATCAGATTTCACATGGTTTGTGTCACTTTCGCTCGCCACGTAAAACAAGTGTACATATATTCCGGAAAACGAAAGAGCGCCATGTGACACACAAATCTGATCTGAACAGTTGCAATACTGGACAGTCAATAATTAAGATCATATTCCAATAGGAAAATAATCGGATTTGAACTGACAGTGTGAACGTAGTCTTACACTAGTGAGAATTGTAGTTCTCACAAATCAGAATCTGTTGTAAAATCAGTTTTTTGTTTTTTTTGCAGACAGATTCACTGCACATCTTACCTTATCATGATTGTTCTGACTCGAGATGCCTGTATAAACAACAAACTCGATTAACTCAGATTACTTTGGTTAATTTGAATAAAAATAAACATATTTTGCTCAATAAATCTCATACCTCCATCCTGTCAAATAAGCTGTATAAAATACTTGCAATATTGTCTTGCTTGAGTAGATTTCCTGAGGCGACAGTAAATCGCAGCAACAGCCACGGCCAGCAGAACAACACCACATATTCCTGCTACAGCTCCTGAAGACAGACCTGAACCTGGAACAGCTAAAGACACACAGTCATTATTACCACAACTTTAACTATATACTTTTGACTGATATATATATATAATATATATATATATATATATATATACCCGTCTAATTTGGTCATTGGTGTGATGATGGTAAAAAATGTTATAAATGGCGACGTTTTTTTTTTTTTTTTCAAGATACAGCGTGTTTACAGGAAAACTGATGAATATTATGCAATTTTCTTATTAACAATACTGAACAATTGCAAAATTCATAATGTAAACAAAACTCAATGTAACGAGAAGATAATAGAAAGGGTCTGAACATACAATGAACATGTACAGGGTTGATATAGCCTATTTAAAGGGGTCATGAACTAGCTTGTTTAATTTTTTTATATTGTTGTCTGAAGTCAACTTATGACGTTCGCTTGGTTTTTACATTCAAAAACATAAAAATTAATAATAGGCTATTTTCTGCCCTGGTTTTGAGCCTAGCTCCTGAAACGATCGTTTTTTATGGGCGTGCCGCATTGAAGACTTGGAAGTAAACGCCCACTGCTATGATTGGATAACAGTTTTGCATATTATAATGAGTTTCATGTAATGCGTGAATCGGTGGGCGGGGCTAAACAGGCGGTGTTGAAGTTGGCGTCGATCTTCTTCTGTGGAGGCGGGGTTTGCTACCCTTTGCCGTCGTAGATCCTGTCGTTCACTGTGCCTGGTGTCAATAAAAGCTTTTATTGGACTAACAAGGAAGTTTTCAGTTCTGAAACTTACAGAATATTCATACAGTATGATGACCTCTTATATGTCAAAATGGCACAAGGAAAATTTGATTTCTCAGTTCATCACCCCTTTAAAACGGTTTCCTAAAACTCCAAAGGAAAATTCACTGAATGGCTACATGATACTCACCAGTGACATTAACACCGAAACTCTTAATGCTGACAGTCACATTGAAGCTCCTTCTGATGCTGATTCTGCTGCTGTTGATCTGTAGTTTATAAAGTCCAGAGTCTGTGTTTGTGATGTTTGTGATGGTCAGAGATCCAGTCTGATGATCCAGCTTCAGTCTATCTCTGAATCTCTCATCACACTGTTGATCTGTACAGGTTTTATTGGGATCTCTAGTGATTTCAGTAATGACAGTGTCATTAAAATACCACGTCATCACATCATTTGGGCTTTTTAAAATATGCGTATCTAAAGTAACAGATTCTCCCTCCATCACTGACTTTCTCTTTATTTCATTTACTTTAACAACAGGAAAATCTGAAACACAAACCAAACACAAATCACCTCTTTTAGGGGGAAACACTACATACAGTATCATGAGAAAACGGTGGAACATTCATTACTTTTAGTCTAAAAAGCAACATTTATCCACATTTTGAGCTAATAAGCATTTCATCAAATCCACTGCACTTGATGAACTAAAAATACCAAGTATGGTGTAATATATGGATTTAAACAAATGCTCCACTGTCATCTTCTTCAGAACAAAACTAACTGATACAACAAAAAGTGTTAAATTATAGTATTTAAATCTACAAATTGCACAAGAAATGTGTTTGTGAATAAATGATCTGTGTATGGGAATTAATATGCAGGTATAGAGGAAAAAATACCTCCAAATGTCAGAGAAAAAAATATCACTTAACTGTACACGACTTTCTCTTAAACATAATGACTCACCAAATACAGCAAGAATGAAGCTCTTTGTACTGATGTTGCTGCTGGTGATGATCCGCAGTTGATACACTCCAGTGTCTGTGTTTCTGATGTTTGTGATGGTCAGAGATCCAGTCCGATGATCCAGCTTCAGTCTGTCTCTGAATCTATCAGTCCCTTCATTACACTGAACATCTGTACAGATATTACTGAGATCTCCACTGATTTGAGCGATGCGAGTGTTATTAAAATACCATCTAATCTTTTCTTGTTGGTTTGTTTCAGCATCAGTGTGAAGAGTGACTGAATCTCCCTCCATCACAAAAGCTGACTCTTCATCTGTATTAACACTAAAAAAACCTTGAGAAGAAATGAACACATAAATATAAGCCAAACAATATTAAACAACAGTAAATACTGTGAAAATGCAGAATGCTTCATCTTTAAAGTTGTGTGGCTGTGCACTGTAAAAAATAATCCTGTAAAAAAAACCGGTAAACTACTGGCAGCTGTGGTTGCCAGCATCATACCGTAAAAATACGGTGCATTACTGTTTTTGAAATGAACAACTAAATACCATTTGGTCAGCTGCAGTAAACAACTGTAATTTAACAGTATATAGCAGAGAAAAACCTATTTAGCTGTTAATTTCAAAAACAGTAACACACCGTATTTTTACGGTATGATGCTGGCAACCACAGCTGCCAGTAGTTTACCGTTATTTTACAGGATTATAATTATTATTATTTTTTTTTTAAATCATACTGAACTCATTTAAAGCAACAAGTCTGTTAGGCAGTGGTTTAAACAAGTACACAGCAACACAAATGTAATAAATGAATGATGAATTCATAGCAAATAACTATTTAGCAGAATAGCTGCCAAACAACAAATACGCAGCAACATTTTTTTGAATTATCTATGTACTGAATGAGATTTAAAATGCAGGTAAAGAAAAAAAACACTTCTGAATGTGTTCAAAAACATCACTAACATTAAAGACGTGACGTGATGTACTTGCTTTTAAACACATAATAGGCTAACTCACTGTGAACAGTAACAATGAAGATCTTTGTACTGATTCTGCTGCTGTTGACCTTTAGTTTATAAACTCCGGAGTCTGTTGGTCTGGTCTCTTTAATGGTCAGAGATCCAGTCTGATGATCCAGCTTCAGTCTGTCTCTGAATCTCTTATAACATTGATCATCTGTACAGATCTTACTCTGATCTTCAGTGATTTCGGTGATGAGAATGTCATTCACCAATGTGAAATACCACCTAATATCTTCTTGTTGGTTTGTTTCAACATCAGTGTTTAGAGTGATTGATTCTCCCTCCATCACAGACAATCTCGCTGTATAAACACCAGACACACCTGGAAAAGAAAAGAACAGTTATTTTAAACCACACAAAATGTTTATCAGGTGACTTGAATAGCTGTATTTGGAAAGTATAGAGCTAAGTTACTATGCAGTAGTGGCTCCTAACTGTAATTTAGGTGTGGTTCTTAAATTTTTCATTTACTTTTCAGAAGCGGTGTAAGATATTTATATTTCCCAGAATATAGGCTATTTTTCAAATATTCAAATATATACTATTTGAATATATTTTTTTTACGAGATGATGGACTACTTCCACTGAGCTTCGTGAAGCACTTTCGTTTTGAAACAGTAGCTGAGCCATCCACGGAACAATCAAATCAAGCCCTGACAATTAATAAAAGAACACATATTATACAGACACTTGATATTTATTATTATTAGATGATTTGTTAATTCCATTTCAGTTAATTTTACTTTCAATAAAATACTTGCAATGGATTTGTAAAAGGTTTTTTTTTTGCATGTTTTGCCTGAGTTTTTGGTGCATTTACACTACTAACCAGCAGAGGTCGCCAAGTGTGTGTCGTTTCCATAGACTGTAAAAAAATATGGACGTAGTGTCCGTGACGTCACCCGTATAGGTTTCTGAAGAGCATTTTTGAAGCCTAAAGTGGGCGGAGCCGACCATCGCCATCTTGGCTTCGCGTCACCGCTCGTCACTCCCGGATAACAGAATATGGGCAAAGAGGCGGAGCTGAGGAGCCTGGCTATCTGAAACCATGCCCACCTACCGCGACGTTATGGAGTTAGCTCTGCTTAGTCTTGGGAGCTAATGCTATATGCTACTCACAGTAGCCTACCAAGTCTGCGACTGCACAGGGCCTCGCGCTAAAGTGGGAGTTGATGATTAAAATCAGAATGCCAATTTAATGGTCCTGTTTTTGCCCTTCGAATTATTATAATAGTTAAAAGTAACTAAAGTAACTACTGTAACGTTACAGGAAAATGTAACGTTGTTATGCAGTAACTTTACAATATTACTCTGAGTGTGTGTGTGTGTGTGTGTGTGTGTGTGACCGTGATTATGTGCATACATGTCAGTCACTCTTTTTTACAGTCTATGGTCCGTCAGCGCGGCATCGCTTGTCAAGTTCGTAGAGAGCTTTATTAAATTGTATTAAATTATATGAAATAATCCCGAAAAAAAGCACAAACACGGCAGAGATGGCAAGTTCAGCGGCTGGAATTTGCTGAGGTGAAGTGACGGCTAACCCGCTAGCATTGACATCATCGGGAATCCACCTGTCACTCAAAAGTGGACACACCCTTAATTTTGCAGAACTTTAAATATTAATCAACTAAACGGGTGAGTTATAAAAAAATGCACCCCCCTCACAGTTGTTTTGAAGGGCAAAATTAGCTGTATAGACCAAAGCCACAGAGAGAACCAGGCTGTAAACATGTTTTTTTTTCTGCTGTAAAGTTGGGCATTTTAACATGGGGGAGATACAGATTTGACTCCCTTCTGCAGCCAGCCTCAAGCGGCCAGTCGATGAATTGCCGTTTAATTCACTTCCGTGTTCAATAGTATCTGTCTGCATCCTGCAAGACTTCAAGTTACGTCCCACTTCAAGTTACGCCCCTTCAAGTTATGTCCATTCAAGTTACGCCCCTTCAAGTTATGTCCATTCAAGTTACGCCCACTTCAAATTACGTCCATTCAACCACTATAGTGGCCAATGTCCAGTTGACCCCGCTGACTGGTCCCAAGCCACGCCCCTGTCCCACGAACCCACTATTTGTCCGATTACCCACTATAGTGGCCAAATGACCAGTCGGCCCCGTTGACCACTCACAAGCCATTCCCCCGTCCCACAAACCCACTATTTGTCCGATTACCCACTATAGTGGCCAAATGACCTGTCTGGCCCTGCTGACCACTCACAAGCCAGGCCCCCGCCCCCTGAACCCACTATTTGTCCGATTACCCACTATAGTGGCCAAATGTCCCATTGACCCCCCTGACCACTCCCAAGCCACGCCCCCGCCCCACGAACCCACTATTTGTCCGATTTCCCACTATAGTGGCCAAATGTCCTGTCGAACCATGCTGAGTTTTCAGTTTGCAAAAATGCAAATACATTTAGATAATTCAAACTTCTTTCCTTACAAATGAAATATACTTGTATTCAAACCTATGCCTGGTATGGCCTTATGTGATTCCATTATGGTACAATGTTGCCTCGAGGCAACATGCAGTTTTATGTAATTTCCTATGAAACATTTGATGATATATAACATTTGATATATATATTCATTTTTCTGTCCCTAGCCTTTACAGAAATATTACACTTAAAAGACACTTTAGGGTTACAATTTGTTCAGTGTTTCCTCTAGGATTTTTTCCAGCTGTGGTGGCAGGCCCATTTCCCCAGGGGGAGGGGGCGTCGCCCATGTGTGATATTCCCATGGGCCACGCCCCCTTGCCCCAGGTGTTTAAACCTCCCCTAAGTATTATAATTAGGGATGGGTATCGATTCAGATGTTCCGATTCGATTTCAATTCGCAAGCTCTCAATTCGATTCAATTTCGATTCTCGATTCCACTCAATGAATATACTGTAGATTTAACACAAAACCTATATTTATAAAAAAGAACAGTGAACATAAGTTTACGAGTGGTTAATTAATAAAAAGAAATTAAGACCCAGTATATTAAACTCTTATTATTTTAGGTACACTTGGGTACATTAAAACAGCATCAAATGCATACAATGAATAGACAGGATTTTGATGCAAGATGAAAAATTGATTATTGAAAAAGTCAGAACAGTCTCATGCCTTGATCAAACAGGATCAGGTTATTTTATGTTTAAGATAAAACAAACATAAAATCTCACTGCATTAGAATAACATGGAGGCTGCAAGCCTATGAAGTGTAGGAAAACTAATACTGGCTTTTGGGTGATATATAAATAAATATGGGGGGGAAAAAATCGATTCATAGCCTTTGAGAATCGATATTGAATTAACCACAATTTAAAAAACGATTAATCGAAAAATAGTTTTTCTAGTTATAATATGAAGGTTCCAATTTACAGCGGCAATGCGATTATGCGCATCCCGTGCGCCGAATGATGCACTTGAAGCAACTCGAAGTCACAGCGTGCAGCGCGTCGCATTGAAAAGTGTTAGCAGAGTACACAGACAACACACGAAATACTGTTTCACAACTACCAGTCTCTCTGACTGGCACACTTTATTTAAAAGCACAAAGCGAAGAGATATTTGATGCTTACTGTATTATATCTATGCAACAGTTTATTTAGCCTTTTCTTTTAACAGTTTTACATTTCAGTTACAGTGCGCATGAAGAACAATTCGAATTCAGAGTGCTCAGTGCTGTAATCTAACAGAACTAACGCAATAAACTCCAGTAATAGTAAGATAAAGTAATTTTATGCAAACCATAGACCTTTATCTACAAATAAAGTATAATAATGTGAACATTGATCATTGATCGTAACCGAACGCGACGCGCTATTTGAGTTCTGAATGGAGAATGACTGAGGAGAGATGAGTTTCCATTAACTTTAACTTAACGACTTCAATATTATTTTTTACCTCACATTATGCTATCGAATGACTTTAGAAGTCTTGGAATATAGTGCACGAAAACTTTATGGTGCTTTACAATGTTTTTTATGCCTTTAGTGGGGCTTAACAATAACACAATAGTATGCACAATATCGGACGGACCTCACTGAGAAGCTGCAGCCGTGGCGGGAGGATTTTTGGTGTGGCGGCCCACCACGGCTGAATGAATGTAGCGGAAACACTGTAATCTAATAATGTGGTCTAAGTTTAAACGTTAGAAAAATGTATCAATGACCTGGCATCTGTGTGACACTCAGCACAGATTGACAAGCTCAAAGTTCCAAACGCTTTGCTCTGCCCTTGCTGCAATGTAAAAGGCAGCAATATAATACACTTCAACTTACACTGTTATCTCTGGAAAGTATTATTACCGTTGACTCTATACGAGCTGGCATATTGCCGACAACATCTCGTTTTGAGTTTGACATATCGCGTGGTTCTGTGTGATTTGGACAACTTCAAGTTACGCCCACTTCAAGTTACGCCCACTTCCTGTTACGCCCCTCTCTTGCAGTCCGCAGACAGACCCATCTCTCCGTGTTGGTTTCAAGAGAGAGACAGGGAGGTTGTTTCGAACGCTTTAAAACAGTGAATCATTTTGCAAAGCAATTGTTTCGAAGCTTTTCTCCCATCACTAGTTTAATTGTATTCGATTGTAGACTATAAGTCATCACAGTCCCGTGTGGATATGGGAACTGCCAGTGTTTTTCCACTAGCCTACTAGGCTATTTGACACTTCATCCTTTCGAACGCTTGCGTGATAAATGCCTAACTATTTTAAATATTGGGTAGTAACCAAATATAGCCCAAACGCCGTGAATTGGCTTGATGATCCGTTGATAATATCACGATTATCGCATGTTCGCCAAGTGTAAACCCAGGCACACCAGAACAAACAACAACAAAACACGGATCTTTCCGCCGTAAGAGAAACAGAAAGGTCTAAATGTCTTACCAGGGTCACGTAAACACCAAACGAATGAGGGCAAAATAAAGAGAAGCATTTTCACTGGTTTTCCTTAAAATAAGTGTAGATTTTAATCCATTAAATTGTTCCGTTCATCTGCATTAACGCTGGCGTCACATAAGGAAACTGAAAGTAGACTTAACAAAACAATAGGCTTGTTTGAGGTACGCAGATGTTTCGAAAAACCCATGTCACGTGACTATGGCCAAACGAAGCCTCAGTGTTTTCAGATGTGATCCGCCGAATCAGCGTTTGATTGACACGGTCGGGAACAGACCACACAAGCGCACATCTGTATAAAAGTGAAATCAACGCATATTGACCTCGTGGGTTTTTGTGAGAGGAGTTTGATTTTGAGATAGCGGATTTTTGGTGATATAGTGACATTTATAATGCGATTTGTTTAGTTATATTTAGGACTTACATTTAAATGTAGGCTACACATTGACTGATAGGCTAGAGACAGACAGCCTGTAATACTTTTAATAAGAACACCAAAGAGAAGTCTTCTGACCAAATTATAAGTCATTTTAAAAAGCTTATAATTTAAGCCATAATTTAACCTGACAATACATAGGTTAAAGGTGTTAAGATCAAAGTACACACATATATATATACGCACACACATATTAGGCTAATAAACGTATTAATACATATGTGACACTAAATGACACAATGATGGCCAGTCTACTAGAGCTTCATCTAGCGTCCAACCCAGGAGTTCACCTTTCCAACAATAGCCTCCAGCTTCATCCAATATGAAATACAGGAATGAAATGACTTGAGTAAAGGTCAGAGGTTAAATCCTAAAAATGTTTAAGGTGAAGGTTAAATTAAATGTGTTGAAATCACATTTCAGAATATACAGAGACACACAAATCAATAAACACTCTATAAATCATTCAATGTTAGCTTAGTTTGGTTATTTCAGATAACAAACTCACAGATTCCAGCTGTTATGCGCAGATGAGATTGGTTTTAATGACACTTGCTGTCAAATGACCAGATCTTTCAAGTTCCTTTTCAGTTGAAGAAAATAGTGTTCTTTATTTTTGTGCTTTAAGGCATTTATTCCATGTATGATACAAAGTTAAAGAAAACAAACAAATTGAAGTTAAACATGAGAATAGAAAATATAATATAACTAAGATGGAGAAAACATCTAAATGCTGGATTTTTTACCTTTAATATCCTACATTAACGCATGTAACATTTAAAGGCACTGTTCATCATCTTAATAAACATAAATCAATGAATGTCTTCCAAATAGACCTGCAAAACACAGCTTGCTGGTTTCATTAGGAACAAAGTCTGGTAAGTACACAGTGGCAACATAATAATACCAGTCTGATCCAGTAACAGCAACAATGGGATTCTCAACACCTATCAGCAGAAGTTCAGGTACCTGAGTGTATCTGATTGACAGATGCATCCAAACACTCATTAGCATATTTTTTGCACATTGTCTGTGAAGAGTGCTTGTGTTTCACAGTATGACAGCATGTGCGACTGTGTTTGAGTCAAATAAACTTCATCAATAGAGAGTGTTATGCCAAGATTTTATGTTTCATTGACTTTCAGTATATTGCGAAGGAATGTCATGTTTTTGCCATTTGCATGGTGTGGGAACGGGGAACAGCTTTAAAATTTATGTTTATGTACCTGAGGAGACAGAAGGGGGAGACACTCTAGAAAACAGACGGGCAAAGACTTCGGACCTCCGAGTGTAGGTCATCTAGTGTAGGGGGGCTTAGGGTCAACTATAGAGATAAATCTAACTAGCGATATGGGTCCTTTGTTTGTGGAAAACTACTGGAAAGAAGGAAGGAGGGCCCTGGGGGAAGAAGGCCTTGGAAAAGACACTATAAGAGATATGCCTGGTCTGTGTTAAGTGTGTCACTCTTCTGCACGAGGCAACTTGTGTATTAGACTGAACCTATTCTTGCAAGAATAAATACTTCTCTTTTTATAATTTGACTCCGAGTGTCTCTTACGCAGTGATGTTTGTTTAATGAGTTTTTTTTTTGCCACAACAAGAGAAAATACAGATTCACAGAAGGTGAAAGAAATTAAAAGGGTAAAATTATAATTCCAATATTTAGAAAAAATATTTATACTCAAGTAGTAATAATAATATAAAAAAACTTGCATACCACTGTTCTTCATTTTAAAGTAAAATGTCTTACTTTAATTATTAAATACATTTATTACTTATATCTCACCTTATTATTGTCATTCGTCCCCCGGTGCCTGTTTGAACAATAACAAACTCAATTAAACATATTGACTTTGGTTAATTAGAACAAAAATGCATATTTTTACATCTTCCAAAGACTCTTCTCACACAATAGTTTCAGTTTTTCAGTTTTTTTTTTTTATTAAAGTGTCTTGCACTTACATGCCCAGCCCAAATAGGCTTAAAAGACACTAATGACATACAACAAAAAATAATACACAAAGATGACCATGAAACAAAGAACATAGAAAGAAAGATGAACATCATACACAATACATTACCATCATTTTCACAATATAAACAAACAAGACAAGACAAGACAACGTCAATTTAGGTCAGGATATAAATTTCTTTGCCTAAGTTTCCACGCTTTTTCCACATATCTAGCCAGACTATAGATTTCATTTTCAAAAAGCCAATTCAACATATCCCCATCCGTCATCCAAAACAAATCAGGCTTTTTATATTGTATTCTCTCAAACATACCCGTTCTTAAATCATGATATAACGGGCAAAAAAACAAGAAATGCCATTCATCCTCAACAACCATTAAATCACACAAAACACATAATCTGTCCTCTCTTATCACAATAAATCACAATATCACAATAAATGTCATATTTCCATCTTAATGGGCATTTCTAGGTTTTAAAAACCTCAGGGGGATATATATATATATTTTTTGCAATATTGTTTATTGGTAAACACAAAGTAACACATTAATCATATGTAACTTTATTTACATCTCTCAATTCTCTTCATTCAGTTTTGCCTCATGTTTATTACCCCTACATCTTAGTATTTTTTTCTTATTTCAAGTCAAAATGTCAAACAATTCTTAAATCAAGATGCATTTACTTTATAAGCAAAATGACATTAAGTTGTTTCCTGGGGAAAAAAAATAAATTAAGCGCATTTTGCTTAAACAAGTAAAATTGTATGCCAGTGGGTTAAGAAAAATAAGCTTAACAGTTATTAATTTTCTCTTTGTCCCCATAACATACAGTAGAGGGATACCTGAAAAAATCCTTATATGTTTGTAAATGCTTATGACTGTTACATCTAGTGGTTAAACCTTTACATTATATTTGATTTCCACCAAATAGCACTAATATTACTCATTTTGTTGGATTTCAAATGGCATAAAACAGAAAGTCATATGCTTGTTATGCCTAAGTGCTTTAACTTCTTATTAGAGCATGGGCGATTTCTTCTGGATTTAGATCTATTGTATTTAGGGCTTTTGCTTTCAAGCTTTGCTTTATGTATTTCCCCAGCGATAAAATCAGCCAAATATAAATGTCAGGAAACCTGATTCCTGGCCATTTAAAATTCATTAAATGTCAATAGACACTTTTCAAATGTCCAGGTTTCTCAGAAGCGGAAGTCGTCAAGGGTAATCTTCTAATGCTGTGAATGAGAGAATCTGAGTTCCTATTGGCTCAAAAAGCAAAAGTCCAAGTTTTCACGACTTCCAATAAGAGGAAAAAAGAGAGAGTGATAACAGCAGTCAGAAGAGAGAAAGATGTCAACTTTACCGTCACTCTCAGCCGCAGTATTAGAAACACACAGCAGCGTTAACTAGTTTTTTTGTAATTTGATGCAAAGGTAATATAAAACAAAAGTTATATAAATAAATTATATTAAAAAAACTTTACGTGAAAGTTTTTCACGGAAAGGATTTACGATGTTGATGGCTGTCAAAACGTGTCATCACAGTCTGTCAAAAGGGTCCATGGACCACGGCATCATTTAATTTGAAACAGGTAAACGTTTGTTTTACTCTCCTCCGTACTGAAATAGAGTTTCAGAACAGCTAAAAGTGTGTCTGTGTCTGTGTGTGTGTAGGGATAGAGATACAGATTTCAAAAATCACCAGTAAGCGACAGCTCCAAGCTAAGATTAAACAACCAATATTTACTTAATTCATATCATATTTTCCCTAAACTCAGGGGCCTGTTCCAAAACCATTCAGGGCTAAATTTAAATAGTTTAGTTAGTTAAATTTAAATTAGATTAGTCCAACGCCCCTGGCTTTATGTAATACTCATTGTAAGCCGCGCTATATTGGTCCAATGAGGGTTTCCAATAATCTTGCGTGTTCCACCTTTTCTCATGACAAAGTATTTTTGGGTTAAATATGACACATTCACATATGCAATTATCTCGTTTTAATCTGACAAAATAAGCTTATGTTTACACTTAAATAGTTACACGGTACACTCTAAAAAATGCTGGGTTGTTTCAACCCAATTTTGGGTAAAATATGGACAAACCCAAATGTTGGGTTAAAAATGTAATGTAAAAATTTTACCCAAAGGCTGGGTTTGTCCATATTTTACCCACAATTGGGTTAAAACAACCCAGCATTTTTTAGAGTGTAGGTTCATGTGATAACTTAAACCATTAATTGTACCCAGCAAGCATAAATGTAAAATGTTGAGAGAGAGAGAGAGAGAGAGAGAGAGAGAGAGAGAGAGAGAGAGAGAGAGAGAGAGAGAGAGAGAGAGAGAGAGAGAGAGAAGGCAGAGCACCTTTGACTCAAGAGCAGGCCAGCAGAGATTTTCAAACTGACCAATCAGACAATCACAACTTCCCCATTGTTCAAACATTGTGGCTACAGGCCTTGGTTGCTATCAGCATGGTCCTTGTGAGAGAGAGGGGGTGAAAATCAAATGTCTTGCATTATTTCCAATCTTCTCATCATTCGGTCTTGTTTGGTAAAGGTAAATCCCAGCAGCAGCAGTTATTCCTGTTATAGCAGCAGAAGACAAACCTGAATCTGGAATAGAGGAAGACAGACAGACATTATTACTTGGAGAGTGACTGTTTATCAACTTTACTGATAACTTTGACTGATATTTACATTTTTATGCTTTGATCATTAATTTAATAATATTGATTCAACTGATAAATCTGGTCTTTTTTTGTTTGTGTAACGGCAGCTCGAAAAGTATTACAGCACTGTGAACTCAAATAGCACAGAAAAAATGACTAAATTTATGTATTTATTCATGCTAATAACATTAGACTTAATAAAAACAACAACAATGCAACACTTGCAAAGAACAGTTTCACAGACAGGGCTTAGATTCAGCCAGGATTAGGCTTTAGGTCAATTAGGACGATTTTATAAATGTTGCTTAGAAAAGAAAAATCATTGCTGGTGTGCATCTTGAGACAAAACAAGGACACATTTTGATACATGTTAGTGCAAGATTCTCTTAGTTAAAACATCTCAAACATTTTAATTTGGGACTAGATTTAAGCCTTGTCTGTGAAACTGGGGGTTAATGTGTATGTGAAAAGATAGAGATAATAATATCTTATATTTTAATAGAGTCAAAGCTAATGTGCTTTATGCACAGCTGCATACTTCCTGAACTTAAGCCAGCTCCTTTGTTTCCCGTCTGCCATTATTGGACAAACTGATTAATCCAGGTGTGCCTGACCGACAATAATAATCAGACACACCTGGATTAATCAGTTTGTCCAATAATGGCAGACGGGAAACAAAGGAGCTGGCTAAAGTTCAGGAAGTAGTGCAGCTGTGCATAAAGTCCATTCCTAAAATTGATTTTACAATATTGAACTGTATTCTTCACTCACCAGTGACAGTAACACTGAAGCTCCTTTTGATGTTGCTGCTGTTGATCTGGACTTGATTTCCGATGGATCTAATAAAGTTTATGGATGAGTTAATACATTGATGTTTTTATCATGACTATTAAGCAGGGCACGATTGCAAATGAGAGACAGATATCAGCGCCACACGCGCAAGTCCCGCGGATATAAAGGAATAAGCGCATTTATTCTACCGAACTAATCGCAAGTGCTGAATTACTACTCGCACAGGTCGCTGTGATCGTGCTTGTCAAAGGTTTAAAAGACATAGCATATCGTTGTCATTTAAGAGCAAGATCATGTGGGTGTTTGAATCAAGATCACAATCTTTTAACAATTAATCGTGCAGATCTAATCTACATCATGATATTATATATATATATATATATCATGAACGTAAAATAAAATAAAATCCCTGCCATGTACATACTGACAGTCCGATAAGTAGCTCACAGATGACTGACATATTATTAGAAATATACATTAGCAACACCAAAATAAAAAGTTGTATGTAATCTCCTTCTGAGAAACAAACAAACAAAAAAATAATAATACTGACTCATGTTGCTATTTCTTGTCTAACTAATCTGACTGGGGAAAAGGCCACAAATTGCCATAGACTTTACAGTGATGAAATGCAAAAAAAAAAAAAAAAAACTCTTAAACTCATAAATAACCTTTAACCTTTTTAAACAGTTTGAAACTTTTAGACAAGGCTTTTTCAAGCCAACATCATGTTTGTCCACAAAATTTACTATATAATGAGATTATAATATAAATGGAAACGATTGATTATAGTAATGCTGTCCTAATAATAATACAAGCAAACAATAAAGAGCACTAACTGTATCTGCTATAATAAACAAAATAAACATTAATTACGCACATTATAGAATATATAAAACTTGCTTTCAAACATTAAATGACTCACCAATAATAACATTAACATTGAAGGTCTTTTCACTTCTGCGGCTGATTATCTGTAGTTCATAAAGTCCAGAGTCTGTGTTTCTGATGTCTGTGATGGTCAGAGATCCAGTCTGATGATCCAGCTTCAGTCGGCCTCTGAATCTCTTAGGACATATATCATCTTTACAGATCTTACTTTGATCTCCATTGATTTCGGCGATGCGTGTCCCTTTAAAATACCATTTCATTCTGTCTTGTTGGGTTTTTATAATATCAGTGTTTAGAGTGACTGGATATCCCTCCTTCACTGACAATGTATTAACACCAGACAAACCTGGAGATAAAAGGAGAGGAGAGGGGAGGTGATTAGCAGGTTGATGCAATCATGACAGGTTGGCTACAAATCAACTGATCATGTATTTGTAATTAATGATATTCAGCAATAAGCAACAATAAGCTAGCTTAGAGAATGAGGCATCAACAAACATGATAATGTTTCAGCACGGGGTTTCAAAGGTTGTTAAACATGCATTAAATCAGTTCATGTGATTACCTAACATACATAATTTCATTGCATGCACAGCAAACCTCAAAGCCATATAAATATCCATTAATAAATAACTTAAATACCACACCATCACATCATTGATTTACACGTGCACTCTCAGACAATGAGTCTCATCATGGATGATATTTAACAACTTAATGAACATAATAGGCTACAACACACATCCGGATTCATATTTCACTTCTCGGATATATTTGTGCCCACAGTAGCCTAGCCAGATCATTAGGCCTATAGGCTACGGTATTTTCATGGAATCACTCTTAGACCCCTGATGATAAATACCAATATTGTCTGACAAGTGATATTTAGGATGTCATTTAACACTATTTGTACCTTCAGAAAATTTGTCTAAATCTACAAGACCATCCTCATCTATCAGCTACTTAAAACAGCAGTAGGCTATCTAAGAAAACCCTTCTTTCAAATGCGATTAAAACCAATAAAAAATCATATTCGTCCGAGAGATTGTATAAAAGGCTAATGTCTTACCATGCACGAGGAATGCACACAATACGAGCCAAATATAGAGAATCATTTTAACTTTTTCTCGCGTCTCAGCTCCAGTACAGTACCGGAATTATTCAAGGAAAGGAAATCAGGCAATAGAGGGTATGAACGGTTTCAAAGTAACATGTAGGGACATGTAGCGAAAACGAGACAGGACAGGTAGCGAAAAGCGAGGCATGACATGTATTTATGAAAGTGAGGTACATGTACTGTGAGCGGGTATGACAGATTATTAAAATTCGACAGGTAGGGGGAGACCAGGGACAGTTGTAACAGGGGACGGTTGTAACACCTTGAATTCCTCCCATCAGAAACAACCTAGAGTTATGACACTCACTGTGCTCATGCTTAGTTAGTTTCCCTCCATTCTTGCTAAAAAGGGAGCCACATTTGAAACTTCCTGACGGAGTTATCTACAAAAGGTTGTTTTTGAGTAAAAAAAAATACTTTTCTTTCTGATGTACTTTTTTGGATACTGTTATAAGATCAAATGTCTATGAATTCAAACAAGTATTATTTAGAATCACTGTTTTGTAAGCTAAAAATAAAAATGGCTAACAAGTGTGAAACTTGCAGTCAAGCTAGCTCACATGAGATGAAAACATGGTTGGTGTTACTGGGACGGTTGTAACGCCCCGTTACAACCGTCCCAGTATCACCAACCAAGTGTCATTTAGGCCTATATTTTAAAAACTAATCAAGCAAAAAAAAAAAATCCCATTAATTTGCTAAATAAAAGTAAAATGAGCACTGTGCATTGCAAATTAAATGTAAAAGTTTAAATGTAAACTTTTTTGAGCTGTTCTACCCATTAAATAATTTTCTTGCATTATAATTTGACGGTTGCACCTCTTTTTTGTCATGTAGTATGAAAAAAAAGGTAATCATTACTTAAAAACATGAAATTAATAGTCACAATAACATTATTGATAAATAATATTTTCCATTTTGCGTATATGATTGATTCATTATGTATATTTTAGACATGTTACAACCGTCCCTGACATGTTACAACCGTCCCTGTACACTGGGACAGTTGTAACAGTGGAGAGACTGTATTAAAATAAATTTTGCAACCTGTACATATTTCATAAAACCACTTAAATAGGCTACATTGTTTCAGCAGTTGATAGATTGAAGTTTATAATATAATAAATTGATTATTCCAGTATAAATGGTTTTTGATGTAGGCCTATTGCTAAAAATTGCTAAAAGTGTTACAACTGTCCCTGGTCTCCCCCTAGGTATGAAAGCGAGACACAGTCGCGTTACCGTGTTTTCGAAGTCATACAAAGCTGTAGGCTAGCATAAAACTCCTGATCACGTATAATTTTCCACAGCTCATATGTGTGTGTGTAATTTCTCGGAATATTTTTATGTTTCGTCCGTCAGTCAGCAGAAGAATCCAAAAACACATTAAAACCAGTACCCACCGAGGAGATCTAGTACTATCCTCACAGCCTCGAAAAGATGAAAGCTGAAACTTTTTTGATATCAAAATGAACAAATCACAAAGCTTATTGTGATAGGCTATCTTGTTTGGTCAAATATACAAGGAACTTTTACACGGCACATCTATGGTGACCGTGTAGATACAGTAAAGCTAAAATGAGAAAGCTTCAGGTGGCATAATGATGCATTACGAATTTTGCTTAAACTCCCAAGGTGGACAAGTGCAAGCCAAATGTTTGTTTCAAGTGATGTCCACATTCTGTGTTAGGGAATTATATGTATAATTTCATGTGTCGATTGGGTGACTCGAGTTTGGTTACTTCTACTTAAGTACAATTTAAAGTTGTACTTTTTTTTTAAACTTTTTCTCATGTTTTTGGTTAAACATACTGAGTATCTGTACTTTCATTCAGAGATGTAAAAAGTCAAAGTCAAGGTTTGGCAAGTTCGGATGATGTCATTGAATCTAACAAGATCACAACAACATCAATTAACTTAAATGTAGAGCGACAGAAGAAATATAAAACTGAAGTTAAACATAACCAACAGAATCAGCTGATAAAAAAATATTAAATAAAATACATAAAAAATGGAAGAAATTTTAAATTTTGCTCCAGTGAAGATGAAGATAGGGTTACACAGTAATCTGGTTTATTAAATAAAGGAAGACATATCCAAAATAAAATAACCAAATGAAACAGGTACATGGGAAACACACAAATTTTGAAACATATAGCTCTTAAAATATCCTGGCAGATAATCAGCTGCTGATTTATATATATATGCACTTGGAGTTTATTTATCCCTTCAAAACCCTTTTTTTCAGAAAACACACACACACACACACACACCTTGTGCTGTAACATTTAATGGCGGAGAATAGTGACTCATCTAGTAAAATAAGGTTCAATTGAGTCATAAAATAATGCATATTATCCAAGTGTTCTTAAGGCATATGGTAGGGTTTGGCAAGAATGGCTTAAGTGAACGTAAACAGTTGAGAAAGTCAACGAATGTGCACAGTATCAGTTTACTTAATCTGTACGTTATGTCTTAAAGCAGGGCTATGCAGTTTCAAGAATTTCGGAAGCGTACCAAAACAGTGACCCTAAAACCGTGATAGAAACTGAACCGTGAGTAATATGAACCTTTACGTTCGAATGGGGCACGTTTTAAACCTGCTTTTATTTCTCTTAACATCCTTGATGTGTCATACAAGTGCCCAGCCATGTTGAGTGATTCCTTCAGAGTGAACACGAGTGAATCTGACTGCAGTAGATGTGAAAGATATGAATAAAAATGATGTTATATCAGCCAGCGCACATACCTGTATTTAGTTCCTGTTTTCGGTCGAAGTCCAAAGTAGTCGATTGTCGAGTTAACGCGCATAGGTTTAGTTACAAATTAAGTCTCTCAGCACGGACTAAGCGTCAGCACGGACTAAGCGCAGCCAATTTCGACAATTACACAAGTACAAAACTTTAAGCATTCCTAAATTAAAGTACATCAGATCGTAGCTCAATGGTAAACTTTTCAAAAGGTTCTAAATTCGCTACATACCAACGGGCTGTGTGCTCCTGATGATGGGTTGTCAACAACAATAGACGCTACTCTTTTTTTATGAAGCTTATGGCGCAACTGCGCATGCTCATACCCAAATGACCATAACGCAACAAACTAATTATTATGAAATAAATATAATTTGCTATTATGAAATAAATATAATTTGCTTAAATAAATTTGACTGTTCCCAATATTTTAAGCAGACTTTTTTATAACCATGAATTTTACCAATATATTTTCCTATTGACCCAAAGAACCAAACAGATACAAAGCTTAATGCTAATCGGTGAAGTATCCCTTTAAGGTTACATGTTTAAATGTCTTAAATATAAGATGAATTATTGCAAATTAGTTTCTTCTGTAGTGTTGAATTTAGTGTAGAGTGGAAATGTTACTGGTATTGATGCACTACTATTACTCAGTGAGCGATGTGAGTTTGAACATGTCCCCTGTGATTTCCTATACTTGCCATCTTGTCTTTATCCAAAAAAATACTGAAAAGTAATGGCAGCATAATGGCAATGTGAAAAAAAAGAATGAACTTCAAGTCTCGCTGGCAGCCAAATTTCCATTATGGAACGTCTCATTACCAACAGTCACTGGTGGTTTGTCAGTATAATGAATGTATTTTTCACCATTCTCGACCTGTAATAAAACACAGATTCATAGAAATTAACAAGATTAATGTCACAAAAACATACAAGAGACCTGGAATAGTTTTTTTCTCATATTTGAGGAATGTACAAAGGCTTTTCCCCCAGAAAATATTAAAATGTCCTAAATGTGGGATTTTTCACTTCATGACAGCAATACATGTATTATTTCATGATGCTACAGTATTAATAGTATATCAATAATATTACTGGTACTCTTACTTGCTCTTTTAATACATTTTTACTTTTTATTTGAATATAATTTAGTTTATGTGGGAGTCATTGGCATTGGCTCAACTGTGAAGATCTGCATCCATGGAGAAAATAATAAAGGATAAGAAAAAGAAAACTGTTCACATGTATACTTATGTTACACTCAGACCAGGTTAATTATAGTTAACTAAAACAAATGTCGTTACTTCAAATAAAATAAAAGTTAACTGAAATAAAATATAAAAAACTTATTTTATTTCAGCTATTTTCCAAGGCAACATTTCTCAATTACTTTCACTTGATGCACTAAAATAACTAAAACTGAACTAAAATGAAAGCAGAAAATATAAACAAATTGATAAAATATAATACAAAATATTAATGAAAACTGTAATAGTATCGCAGTAATAGGCTACTAAAATATTTTTTGTTAATGGAAATTATTATTACAAAAAAAACTACTTTATATTACTTTCAAAAACTTTTCATTCAGTTTAACTTGAACTACTGATATAACTAAAACTAAAATAAATATTAATAAAAAACTATACCAGGGATGGGGAAAATACTCGACTATTTGGATGACCAATTTTAAAACATTTGAAAAGTACAAAATGGAAAGATTGCGTTCAGATAATGATGTTAATACTAAATCAAATCAGGAGAGTTCGCAATTTCCAGCCGATCCCCATTTAATTACAGAGTTGGATGTTAATTAGCAAATTGAAAATTAGCAACAAAAAATGTACAATGAAAATCGTGTTTTCCAGTCATGATGGTAAACAGATTATATTTTTACCAAGTTCAAGTTGCCACCATGTTTGGTTTGTTTGGAAACTAAATCTGTGTTGAAAGATTTTAATGTGAATTGCCATTACGCCACTGCACAGTGTGAACAGAGTTGCACTTGTCTTAGATTTCAAAGGTAAAATGCATAGTCAACAAAAACTTTTTGCCAAATGCATGACAGCACTTAATTATGTTCTTATACATTTATAAAAATAGTATTTTATTCATGGTAATATATGGATGTGGATTATGGGAATACCATATGAATTTTTCACCATTCCTGAGGTTGAGTTGAGAATGTTCTCTAGACTTGTAATCAAAAATCGGACATCTTTGTTTGTTGAAAACGTACAGACAATGCAACTGAGATGTTTACATTTGCTTGTTGGGGTTGGCTAATATTGCTTATCTGACAACAAAGTTTACCATTTACATTAGCATAATTGCACAAGTTGATTGATTGATTGATAAAAAGTCAACAGAGTAAGACGGTGTAAAAGGTGTGAGTGTGGATTAGTAATCTGGCCCTCTGCTATGAAGGAGTAAAATGTTGGCTGTCATTCACTATCGAAGTTACCCATCCCTGATATAGACATGAAAACTAAAATTGATAAAAACTACAAAAACACAACTAAAATTAAAATGGAACATATCAAAATAAAAACAAATTTAAAGTAGAATTCTAACTTTGTGTATTTTGTGTCTGTCTATCTATCTTGATATCCGACAGTCTATCAATAAAAACAATAAACTCTCAATGATACTAAAATAACTACACTTTTTTTAAAAAACACTTTACCCACTGTTCTCGTTTTTAAATTGAAACACCCGAGGACTGAGAATGTGTTGTAAGTTCACAGTTTTTTGCAGGCGGACACATTCAGTGTTCATAGTATCTCACCTGGTGGCCATTGAGCTGCATCCTGGATTCTGTGTGAACAATAAACTCAATAAAACACACATTACTTTGATTCATTTTCACATTTTTTAAAATATATTTTTTTATGAATCTCACAATTCCATCTTGTTAAATCAGCTGTTTGTAATACTCACTTTTCCTTCTTCCTGTACACTTGTGATAGTAAATCACAGCAGCAGCAACAGCAGCAAGCAGCAAGCAGAACAACAGCAACACATATTCCTGCTATAACACCTGGAGACAGACCTGAACCTGGAACAGCTGAAGACAGACATCATTATTAATAGAGAGTGAATGATAATCCATCCAATATTTTCCAATGTCTCTTTACAACTTCCCACACTGGTCATCAGTTGTATGATATTGATAAATAGTGTCCTAAATAGTGATAAATAGTGTTAAAGCTAAAACAGCATTACAGCACTGGACTCAACTGGAAACAACAGACTTAGAGGTGTTAGAGACCTAATATATATTTTATTATTCAAAACTGCACTTTTTAAAATGAAAAATAAAATGAACGAAAACTGTTTTGAATGAAAACAATAATACTGAACTGTATTTCAAAAGTAGAGGGAAAAGGCATTGAATAACTAAATTATACTCACCGATGACAGTTAATAAAGGAAATTTTCTTCTAATACTGAAGCTGCTGTTGATCTCTAGTTCATATTCTCCAGAGTGTGTGTTTCTGGTGTGTGTGATGGTCAGAGATCCAGTCTGATGATCCAGCTTCAGTCTGTCTGTGAATCTCTCTTTACACTGGTCATCTGCACAGATCTTACTCTGATTTCCAGTGATTTCAGCGATGGGAATGTTATTAAAATACCACATCATTGAATCACTTGGGTTTATTACACCAGGATCAAAAGTGACAGATTCTCCCTCCTTCACTTCATCTCGTTCTGTCGCAGGACGATCTGAAACACACACCAACAGATGCTGGAAGATCTTTTGCGGAGAAACCTCAACACAAAGAGAACTAATCAATTGATCATAATACAACAAAGTCATGAAATATTACTTCATATGTGCTTATAAAACACATACTTACTGTACAACTAAAACCCAATAATTATGATTAGATGCATTTAAACAGATCATATGAAAAGATGATCAGGGATTAAATTATGAGAAATCGTCTTCACCAGAATAACACTAACTGATAAACCTAATGAATCACCAACTGAAAGATAATAGTTTTAAATAATTCGGTTCTGTTTAACAATGCAGGTCAAGAGAAAAAGCAACTCTGACTGTCACTGTTATAATAAACACATGGTGTGATTTGAACACATATAACCTAATGACTCACCATGGACAGAAACACTGAAGATGTTTTCACCGGTATTGCCACTGTTGATGATCTCTAGTGTATATTCTCCAGAGTCTGTGTTTGTGATGTTCGTGATGGTCAGAGTTCCAGTCTGATGATCCAGCTTCAGTCTGTCTCTGAATCTTTCAGTCCCTTCATTACACTGAACATCTGTACAGATCTTACTGAGATCTCCAGTGATTTGAGCGATGCGAGTGTCCTTAAAATACCATTTAATGTCTTCTTGTTGGTTTGTTGTAACACCAGTGTTTAGAGTGACTGAATCTCCCTCCATCACAGACACTTCATCTGTACCAACATCAGATCCAACACCAGACAAACCTGAAGAAGAAATAAATAATTAATTATTATAATTCTATCTGAGATAATGGGACAAAAATGAACCAATCGGAGGCAGGAGAGTCCATTTCACTGGGAGTTTTCTTGTAGATTGTTTGCTTTGTTACAAAACAGGGACTTAAATTGTTACAAATGTTTAATTTTCTTCCTGGTTCGTTTCGCTTTCACAAGGCAACATTTCAAAGCGTACCTCATAGCATCATCACCCACTGCATTTCATGTAACACATTTCCAATTATGATAGCTTGATTTGTTGGTCTGTTGGGTCAGATTGCTTTCTCACCACAACACAAACGCTCCATAGTTCATTTTAGTTCAAGCAATCTCAGACTTTGCTGTGGATCCGAGCGCCACTGCTGCGAACGAAGGGAGAAAACGTGACCGGTTCTGAAACAAATGCTAGATATCAGCCAGGTGGAAACACGTTCTAAGATTTCGATACAACGCTGGACCCATTCATGTCAATACTACTATAGTACCAATATTGTAATTTAATTTACATACACAGCAGTTGAATGTTTTTTCCCCAAAGCAATAAATGGAATTTATTGTATAATAAATTAAATTTCGTCCTTAGTTTGGTTTGTTTAGGTATAATGTTTAAACATGGAAATTGCGCGCGGATGCACAACAAAACAATCGTCCCGAGATCGCGTGAATGAGGAGTGTTCACGAGAGCGCAATCCGGTCCAATGGACCAAGCTTCATCATAATGGGAAATTATTCATTATAATGTATTAATAACAATTAATAATTATTATTATAAGTTATTATAACTATCTATTCTAATGGATCCATTATTTTACATGATCCATGTTTTAGGGAGGTTTATCTTGATTAAAGTGGTCAAAGAACCATGATCCCGACTGGTGGCTGGCTACTGCCACTCCACTGGCCGCTCGGTTCAACCAGCCGCTATTGAGCTCTGAATATACCACTCACTGCAACTAAATACATTATTATTTTATTATTATGAATATATTCATAATAATAATGGTAATAAAATAGGGTGACCTGCCAGTGGATTGTACTGCCAGGCAGAAAATGATTGAACCCCTACAGACATAGTATTAATATCATTAACCATCATCATTTTCATTGTAAACATTAGAAATGCTTTGGCAAAACACTGTCACTAAATAACAGTTCTGATTTTATTGTTTACACAATCATGTTGCAGCATTTTTCTTTTCTTTTCTTTTTTTTTTTTATCTTTACTTTTGGTATTTTATATGGTCTGTTGGTATAGCAGCATTACCCATAAAATGTATCAATTTAAGTCACTGGAACAAAGCAAATGAACCTACATGCCTGAAAACACCCCATCTCTTCCTTTCATTCTCAAGGTTCAAGGTTCCAATTTCTCCATTCATTTCGCATAGTGGCAATAGTAATTAGAAGAAAAAAATACTGTGATTTTAGCCATAATACAAGTATTAGTAATAATAATTAAACGAAAATAAAATAAAACATGGAAAAACTTTAATGGGAAACAATAGCCTATTAATGCCACTTATCTGCTAAAAAATAATAATAATAATAATGAAGGCAAATTAACTAATTAACTCGATTTCTGAACTGTGCCAGAAAATTAAGCTACCTTTTCATGTCTTTTTAATTAATAGCCTATCAAGTAAAGCGCTAGAATGCTCCATTTAATTTAATAAAGGGCGATCTCCCATGAGGCGTCTGTTCACACGGACGGAAGTAACCGTGTCTCGTTCATTTTCAAAACAAGTTGTACTTTAAAAGAGTTTTATACGAGCAGCCACTGTAAACTTTAATTTACAGCTGGCTCAGTGCAAAATAAAACTTTGCATTAAGTTGACGAGGGAAATTAAAGAAAAAAACTGCTCTCGTCCCCACTGGCTGTTTTGTCTGTCGGCTGTCTGCAGTGGCCTGTGCACGCAGTCTAAAATCAATATGATCTCTTTCCCTTCCACCCTCAGAAACGTGTCTAAAACTAAAACAGATCTTCACTCCTCGCATAAAACAGCATATATGCTGATATCAGTTAAGAAATAACAAATTGACTTCTGTCAAGTGTAACAAAAACTGACAGAACGGAAATGAAATCGTGACTGCCTTACCGAGCAGGAGAAAAACGTATTTCCACAAGACGAGTGAATTCATTTCCACCGCTGTTCGTCGGGGGGGAATGCAAATAAATTAAATGGAAAAAAAAGCTTTATGTTTAGTTCCCAATGCCATAGCGGCCAACTCAACAAAAACGAAACCAGCTTGTCTCAACATTCACACTATTGTTACAGCCTACTTCCGCGAACACTCCTCCCCTCTTATATACTGTCTATGCTCCTCCCAGGCTCTGACTCCTAGTCCCTCCCAGAGCCATAGAGAGAGAGAGTTGCGACACTCTTTGATGTCGCCGCTATGGCTGTCACGTGGTTCATGTAAGCCCCAATAGTTCCAAAACATACGCTGGCTGTCATGTTATTCAATGGGAGAGACAGCAGCGATTGCCTTATTGAACGGTAAATATAAAATAAAACACATACCCAAGTACTTTTTCAGCTGTTATTGCATTTTGTTAATGTCAGTTTTGCATTTGGAGGGGCAACGAGGTACTGTATATTACTTAGATAAGTTTTAGGCTATATTTTTGGAGGGAAAAGCTTATGTTCATGGTCGCATGGGTAGTAGCACTGGCTTTAGCGGCTCTAACTTAACTTTTCCATATCATTCTTCTGATGATGGACGTTTAATGATATTTATTTTAGCACAACTGGGCTGTATTAGGCTATTGATTCCCGTGATTTTGCTTATAAATTCCGATTCAGCCATTAGCCTAACGTTACCTTTGTGATCACGCAGAGGTCTGCCGTGGCGGTCGTTCAGAATTCGCATGGCTGATACAAATGAAGGTTTTCAAATAAAATATATTTTATTAAACAATGACAGACAACAAAAATGTGTGCTTGTGTGAACAAGAAAAACAAAAACCAGGGGCAGGTGATCCATGAAACATGATCCTAGATGTCCAGCATTGTTCTCACAAGCCGCTTCACTCAAGACAATAAATGAAAAGTTATTATATCCCAAAAAATCAATTAAATAAAAGTTGCTATAAAGGTGGTAGCGATGAATTACCGAACTAATCAGATATGCTACCTTCACAGCTGGCGAAGTCACGCTGGCAATGCTAGAAAATTGGTTGAAATAACCAAGATAAAATATAAATAATTACGCTGTGCATATACAAATGAAGACCAGTATAAGCATCGCAAAGGGCCTCTGAAACAATATAGACAGTTGACAATTCAATAGAGGTCGATATTTCAGCAAGTTACCTCTGGAACAACTCGACGCGCAGCAATGTAAGTGAATGGGGTTCAACGCTCAAATGACAGTGTTTGGAACTAATCCGATCTCCACATCCCGGAAGTAGGCGGTTAAAAGCGCCGCCATTTTTTACAATGGAGGTCTATGGGAGTGTCGCAACTCTTTCTCTCTATGGCTCTGGTCCCTCCCATTGATCTTCTTCTCCCTGCAGACTCACTTCTTGCTAGACACCAGTGGCTGGACACCAGTGGATGGACAGCAGACGTCATTTCCTTTTCAAATTGACGTCATTTCCGTATCGTCATTCACTTTTCAAATTGGACGCGCCATGCAGATGTCAGCGGTAAGAAAAAATAATAAACTGAATGAGGTGTGGTGTGCAATAGTTTATTTTGAACTGTTCAGGTTTTATTTTCTCTTGAAATAGGGACCTCCCCCACAACCTTACGGGCCTGACTGTGGCATCTTCATTCTGATGGTCAGATTGTGTAATTTCCAATAAATATTGCAAAACCATGAAGTGTTCATTTGATCTGGATTGTTTGGTAAATTGTCTGATCATGTATATGAATCTATGTATATTTTAAAAACAGAAGTGGTTACATTTACAAAAAAAATAAGAATTGAATATCCAAATGGGCAAGGCAAAAAACTCTGGTCAATTAACATGTACAAGTCTGTTGTATTGACAAAACGTTATAGTCCATTGATCTAGGCTGAATTTAAGTCACAAAAAATAGTGATATGATCTGAACAATATATATTTTCGAGGTGGTTCTTGTGAATGCATTTTGCATGAATTATTGATGTTATAATATTAAGTATATTATTGAGAATTGTTTTATGTAAAGACATATGATAAAGATAATATTTCAATTTGCACACAGCTTTTATATTATATATTTTAAGTCATAAAAGTAAAATGACAATATGGAAAAGACGTGTGCAAAAGCCTGCTGTCTATCCACTGGTGAAAACAGAAAATAAATATGCTCTCTATTCATAGGTGAAAATATAAAATGAATATATGTCAATCCAGAGGTGAAAACAGGAAATAAAATTGTGAAAACGGAAATTAGCGGCGAAACGGAAATGACGGAGAAAAAGGAAATGACGTAGGCTGTCTATCCACTGGTGTCCAGCCACTGGTGTCTAGCCGGAGGTGAGTCTGCGGGGCTGCAGCTGGATGCTATTGTAGCTTATTGGTGCATTACGGCCACCAACTGGAATGGAATATGAATCAGGTTATTTGCTTTTATACAAAATATAATTAAACATAAAAACCAAGCAAAACAAAAAAAACAAACTGGAAATTAAACAGAATAAATAAACAAAAAACGCTATATTCTTTTATATAATTTACTTTCTTTCACAAATTTAATAATTTCATCATACAATTTACTAGCTGTTTCCCTTAATAGACCTGACAAAGTAAAGTCATGATGTTTAATTTTCTTCACTGATTGAATAAGGTGACATCTCTCTTTGTTATATTTCCTACAATGGATTAATACATGCTCAACTGTTTCTACAGTGTATGCATTCCCTAGTTGAGTGTTTTCCAAATTGTATATAGTGTACTGTTAAGTCCAGTATGACCTATTCTCATCCGAGTTATGATACTTCCTTCTCTTCGATTCCTGGGGCCTGTACCATGAAGGTAGCTGAACAAACTCGGGGTTACAGGATTAGTTTTGAGTTGACAAAACCAAACCGATGCAATCAGGCTTTGTTGGTACCATGAGTAAGTAAGTAAGTAAGTAAGTAAGCTTTATTTATATAGCACCTTTCACAGGTATAAGGCCACAAAGTGCTTCACAATAAAAACATTTATATCATAAAAATATACAAAATAAAACCATAAACAGAACATGATCATATCAACCCACAAGCAGCTAATTAAAAGCCTGCACAAATAGATGAGTCTTTAGTCTGCATTTGAAAGCATCAACAGAGTCAATAGTGCGCATAGACGAAGGGAGGTCATTCCACAAACTAGAAGCAACAGCCTGAAAGGATCGGTCACCTCTAGTACGATAGCGAGTGCGCGGAACCGTCAGCAGATTCTGATCCACAGACCTCAGAGCACGCACAGGGGTATAGCGCTGAATCAAATCACTAATATAAGAGGGAGCCTGACCATGCAAAGCTCTAAAAACTAAAACCAAAATTTTAAAATTTATCCTATGAGACACTGGTAGCCAATGAAGTTCTTTTAGGATAGGGGATATATGAGACCTCCTATTAGTACGTGTCAGAATTCTAGCTGCAGAGTTTTGTACTAATTGCAGTCGAGAGAGCTCCTTCTGGTTTAGGCATGAAAATAAACTATTACAATAGTCTAAACGAGAAGACACAAAAGCGTGAATGATAAGCTCCAAATCATTTTGTGAGACCATGTTTCTAATTTTTGAGATTTTCCTTAATTGAAAGAAGCAGTTTCTCGTCAGCTGCTTGCAGTGCTGCACTAATGACAAGTCTTTGTCCAGGATGACTCCCAAATTTCTAAGACTTGACTTAGCAGACTGGCCTAAATCACCCAGGTATTTTTTAATCCCAGGGATTGCATCCTCAGGGGCAATAATCAGTGTTTCTGTTTTGTCTGCATTTAGCTGCAGAGAGTTAACACTTAGCCATTCTTTCATTTCCACAAGACAAAGCAGCAAGGAGTGTAACTTACAGATCTCTGTTGGCTTAAAACTGCAGTAAAGTTGGATATCATCCGCAAATAGGTGAAAAGAAACATCGCTGAACTTTTGTATGATCTTTCCCAGGGGGATCAAATACAACAAAAATAAAACAGGGCCCAAAACAGAGCCTTGAGGCACTCCACAAAGCAAATCCGCAGACTCCGACCTTATTTGGTTAGCTGTAACACTGAAGCTACGCCCAGATAAATATGAGGAGAACCACTTTAGAACTGACCCTGACATCCCTACTTGATCCCTCAATCTTGTCAGCAAAATCTGGTGGTCAACAGTGTCAAAGGCCGAGGACAGATCTAAGAGAACTAGAACAGTGTGTTTTCCAGAATCAGCAGACATCATAATGTCATTTGTCACTTTCAGTAAAGCCGTTTCGGTAGAGTGTTGTTTACGAAAACCGGACTGAAATGGCTCATGGATGTTATTTTTGTCCAGGAAAAATGTCAACTGCTCGCAGACTACCTTCTCAATGATCTTAGATAAAAGCGGGAGCTTAGAAATAGGCCTGAAACTATTAAAATCCGACGGGTCCAAACCAGCCTTTTTCAGTAGTGGCTCCACTATAGCATGCTTGAAAGCATCTGGAAAAACACCAGCAGACAGCGAGAGGTTAACCATTTTGGTTACACAAGGGCCAATTTCCTCAAACACTTTTTGGCATGACGCAGCTCATCAACTTTCTCTGTCAACTCAGGCTTTGATCTTAAGTTATGATTAATCCACGAGCGCGTGCACATACCAAAGTGACGTTGGCACCGAACAACCAATCGCGTTCGATATGGATAGAGCGAGAGCGATATATTTTTTCCGCGGAGGAGCAAGAGATAATCATTCAGAATTACGATTAATTTAAATATGTATTACAAGCTCGAAACAATACGGTCTCTGCTGCCAGAGCAAGAGAAGACTGTTGGAGAAAGATTGCTGATTGTGTTAATGTGTAAGCTAAACAAATACGTTCTATAGCCTATTCATGTAAAATTATGTATAGGCTATGAATGTATGTGTGTGTGAAATATTGCCTATATTTTTATAATATATTATAAAAACTGTAATAATAATAATAATAATAATCAAAGATTAATATTAATTTATTTTTAGATGCAACTCCAAACGTTCTTGGCAGCAGATAAAGACAAAATATAAAAATATAATTCAAAGTAGTTACACACAACCTTTTATTATTTTTGTAAACATTTGATCACAAACACTTGTTTGAGACAAACCGGGGGAAAAAAGGGTGAAATTCAGAAAACCGGTGGAGGGCCACTCCTCCAGAATACACTGAGTTGGCTCTGATTATGGAGGGGATTACAGGTGCTGTACAATCTGACCCTGGTGCTGGCTCCTCTAAGCAAGTAACACTGGGTACGTGTGCGATTACTACATTACTATTTTAAGTTTGAAATATGGCTGACTGTATGTTCTGCAGTCGAGGGAAATGCAGTGTCCCTGTTGAAGCCAGCACACACACACAGTCTCCCACACAGAGGTCAGAATGCAGCAGACAGAACACCAGAAACAGAACCTGCTTTATAACAGTTATGCTTTATATTGCCCTACTTTTATTTATTAGGGTGGAGGAAATGATGAAGACACTCTGTCTGTGTTCTGAGACAGTTGCTGAGGTGAATGCTCTGGGCTTTTTATTAAGGCAAACATTTGAATGTGTGGCATAAAACAGGGACTGGCCCTTACACATCTCAGCTAGACTGCAAGGAGCCTATAGAGACTGCACACTAAAGGAGCCGGACTGTGAGCTGAGGAGGCTCCACATTTAAAAAATAAATAAATTAGAGATCAAACAGCTGGATTAAACTGATCTCAGTATGTGAACTTATTTAACCAAGTAACACTTTAGCATGAATATTTATTAATGCAACTTTCTCTTGAGACCTATCTGCAGTTTCAATGTGCTTTTATTAAGTGTAATATCTTCACTCTGGTTTTACTGAGGGCCACATTGAAGCGGTTCTGTGGCCCTGTCTGAGGGTCATGATAGGGGGTTATTGTGTAGGTTGCAAAGTAATAGTGTTTTGTACTGTACCAAATTTAACTTGCTTGCCTCAAAGTGCTGACACAACACAGACTCACAGAAAGTAGATCATTGTTATATCTGTTAATGTTACTATTAATTTAAAGATTCATCTCACAGAAAATAATAATTTCACATGATAACATCATCTCTACCTGAACATTAAGGCTGTGAAAGGACTTTCTATTAACATAATCTGCTTTATGTTCTCCTAGAGAAGTGGAGATTGCAACATGTGTGCAGGCTATTGCTCCAATAACTCTATGGAATCATATCATAAGATTAACCGAATAATAATAAAAAAGATTTAAAATAATTCTTAACATGTACTGTAGTACATTTGTGAAATTTGCTTTTTGAACGAAAAAAAATGTGTTCATGTGATGTCACCCTATCAATATAGGCTATCTTAGCGGCAATTTTATAAAAGCCCTCTTTTATGGACATGGTCGATATATGTCCGGGGAACATTAAAAATGAAACTATAGGCCTACTCCTGCAGAGCGAGGACCCCCTTGCGAATAGTTCGACAAACCCCTAGATTCTGTGCATCACCGATCGTGCAAGTATGCCACTTGCAAAAAAACGCAACACAATACCATTTGCGGTACAGTAATTAATTCGACGTGTTAAATTCTTTATGTGCGGCTCAAGAAGTTCGCAAAGATAAGATATTCCTTCTGCAGAAAATCTGTATCTTTCATACAAACTATCAGGAAAGGCAAGGGGATTTTGTCCGGCTAAAAACTCTTTCTCTACGATGTGCTCGTCTAACAATTTAAAGAAAATGTAAAGCCATTGCAATAGACACTGGGAATAGTTACGTCACCTATATGTTTCTTTGCTCACAGCTGATTGGTCAAACTTCAGTCCAGAACTTAACCTGCCCCGGAGCAGGTTAGCCGTGCAGCGTAAGATACCATGGCAACGAACACCGATTAAGGCCGAGCTACTTTCATAGTACCGAAAACCCAGGGTTGGCGGAAACTAAAGCTGAAACATAGCTGGTTAGCCACCTAAACCGGCTTCATGGTACTACAGGCCCCTGCTTTCCCTCCTCCCAGCACCAACTTGTTTTTGCATATTGTATAAATGTCTACCTGTTTCATTATCATCCCAATATACCTGCCATACTGATTGTGCATATGTTCTTATGAGTACTTTAGCTTCTGTTTTACTTAATGGGACCTGGAAATCTACTTGCTTTATTCTTAGAGTTTGTTTAGCCAGAATATCCGCCTTCTCATTTCCTTCCACACCAACATGTATAAACATTATTATTTTTTTTTTTTTAAATAACACTCAAAAGACACTGACTTGTCGCCATCTAGTGGTGTAATTGTTTTCCAAGTTTTGCCATCACAGGAATAAATTACGTGTTAAAGTATTCTAAAACAGGGGAAAATAAGTTATTTTAAGTTGTAACAACATTTTACAAATAAATTGATCAAATAAATGCATTCTTGGTATTAAATGTCAAAAACTCACTTGCACTGGTCAAAAAACACTCAAAAGACACTCACTTGTCGCCATCTTGTGGCATAATTAAGTTTTTCCACTGTCTAAAAATAACTCACCCTATTCAGTTTTACAAAAATAAATAAATCAATTATTTACCCCTTAATGGCCATATAACGATTCTGACGTTATACGAATACTGAATTTGCAAAGACCTTTAAACAGTTTTCAACATTTAGCACTAGCCATATTAAAGAACTAAGACCATTGCATTATTTGAGGTAGGCCGATCAGTTGGCACTCTTTAGTGTGTGATATTTTTACATATCTTTTACATAAAGCTTTAAAGCACTGCCAGTTTTCACTGGTAATTGTTCACTGCAATTATATTGACGAACGCGAGAAGGACATTAAAAAAAAATCTCGTTTTGTTATTGACTGGAGAAACGCTTTTCAGAGCTTATAAACAAGATTGCTTCGCAAAAACGTTCGAAACGTGGGTGTCTAACTATTAATGGTGTCTGTTAAGAGACTATTAGTAGGCTACTTTTATTTATACAAATGTCTAATTAAAACGCCTACAAATGTTTAAAACTGATCAGAGATCAGGTTAACCCCATAGTTCAATGGTTCGCCGCTGGGGGCGATAATGATTCATGCAGCAAACATGCTTCTTTGGGACCCGATTGGGGCCCTTGCGGGCAGCCCACTGTGGGCCCAGATACCGGCGTGAAATGCGGGGCACGTGTGGGCCCCACGCTATGGGGCCCAGGTGGGGCCCCAGTGGGACAGCCCAAAGTGTGGGCTGACTGTGGGCTGGCCCACACTAAGTAGAGGGGGCCCCCACTGGGGCCCGTTATGGGTGGGTGCACTGGGAAAAGTGTGGGCTTACTGTGGGTGCACTGGAGAAAAGTGTGGGCTTACTGTGGGTGCACTAGAGAAAATGTGGGCATACTGCAGACAATGCAGTGTTGTAATATACCTGTGGTATTGATAACAAACAACAAGATTAGTTTGGTTCTACTCTGCATTTGCCACAATACCTGCACTTACTGAAAGTTGAAGTAGTACAGAAGTCATATGTTTCAAATAATTTCATTTATTCACATGTAAAAAATAAAATATACAATACAATACATTACCGTTTAAAAGTTTTTCAAAAAATACTTTTGAAAGAAAATCCCTTCAGCCCATCAAAGCTGCATTTATTTTGATAAATACATTAAAAAGAGTAAATTCTGAAATATTATTGCAACTTAAAATCTATTTTACAAAGTAATTTTTCCCTGGGATGTTAAAACTGAATTTTCAGTAGCTAGCATCCAGTCGTCAGCATGTAAATCGTGAAGAAAAAAATTCAGGAATGTTTGAACAGAACTGTCAAAAGAGCAGCATTTATTTTAAATAGATTTTGAGTAAAAAAATAAAAAAAATCGTATAAAACCACATCACAACACATTAAGTGGATTATGAATCATCTAATAAAATAAATAAATCCCCTCGGATACCAGTAGATCTTTGCCAGATCTCCAGTCTTCTGGTTCTTCTGCTCCTTTCACCATCCCAGTCTCTTGCATTATGGAGCCATGATTTACCACTTCGGATGCTGCAGCCTGGCTGTTTTTTTTTGTGTCAGCATCTAAAGGAAGACAAAAAAATTTGAAATGTTAACCAAGGGTTATGGCTGTGTTTCCAAGGGTTAGGACATTTCCACCTCAGGGAACAAAGAATCTTTTGAGAACCTCTAAATGCACTTTGACTGGAGAAACCTGAGAATAATTTAAGTTTCGGAAAAAATAGTTAAAGGTGTTGTTTATTAATATTAAAAACAAATGTATTGGTATTGGTGTTGTTGTGAGAAACATACAGAGAGTGAACCTATTGACCTCATGTTGAACCAATTGACCTCACACTCATGTTGGTGTTGTGGTCTACTGCATAAGTTAATCCAGAGCAGACACTTATCTCGGTTGAGATGTGGCTTGGGAAAGGGTCAAAAATACACACCGTCGCCCAGCCTCTCGGGATACCTAGTGTCGGAGTCGCATGTACCCCATGCACACCGTTTGACCATTTTAAACTTAAAATGACAAGAAAAAAACATATAAAAACGAATGAAAACTGACGAACTGCAATGCATTTCAATGGACGTTGAAGCAGAGAATGTCAGAGTGTATTGGGTTATCTATGCGCACTGTGATTGGCTCATCGCGTTTGGGGGCGTGGCTTAGCCATAGGTCAATTGAGGGCATGGTGAAATGAGAGCATGAGAACAATTTACAAAAATTATCAACACAATGTAAAGAATAATTTTGTCAACTTGAACTCGAACTTCATGTCATTCCAAACCTGCATGATTTCTTCTGTGGAAGATGATATTTTGAAAAATGACAATGGGATCCAATGCCGTTTTCATTTTATGGACAAAACAGATTAAACATTCTTCAAAATATCTTCTTTTAAATTCCACAAAAAAAGTAAGGAATACATTTTGGAACAACGTTTAGAACAATCCCTTTAATGTATTTATTAAGAAATCAATAATAGCTTTAGTCATTTTTATTTAAAAAATTGCAAATATTGAGAATGTGTCTGACAGTCAAAAATGTACTTACACAGAAAAAGATGCAGTGACCTGTGCCTGGCTGGCTCTCTTTTTGGTTTATTTACCTGTTTGACACACAATCACATTTAAGGAGAAAAGAGAGAAGACACCTGAATATTAGTCAAATATTGCATAAATCTATACAAATAAATATGTATTATTTTTTCATCAGTGATTATTAACTAATTAATATGTGAGGAGTTCTCAACTCTGGTCCTCGAAGTGCACTGTCTTGCAGTTTATGCCCAGACCTGATCAATCTCACTTGATCTTTTAACCAAAAGAGCTCGATTCGCTTGTTCAGGTGTGCTGGACCAGGGTTGGTGCTAAAGTCTGCAGGACAGTGGTCCTCGAGGGCCAGAGATGAGATCCCCTACAATATGTTCTGAACATGATAATTCAGAGATCCAGAATGACTGCTAGATCACTTACAACAGTGGTGTCCAGTCCTGGTCATGGAGGAGTGTAGCTCCAGCCTGTCTGTAGTGTCTGCTGATCCTGAAGACTTGATCATCTGGTGCAGGTCTGCTTAACTGGGGTTGGAGCTCAATTTTGCAATCAGGATTAGATGGCAATGAATACTGAAAAGAGAGAGGACAATTTTAATGTTATAAACCCAGTAAAACTTTTATCATGAATATGTACAATAACATCTGATAATGTACACTACATATGACACCACTTTACTGACAAATACAGTATTTGTTAAGTGGATGAGGTAGCCTAGAAATCTAGACGCCCCTAGCGGCAGCAAAATGTATTTTGCAGCCAGGGCCAGTCTAGCAACTCTCAATACACATTCTAGCAGCAAAAACCCAGATTGGGTCAGGCCAATCACGTCGTGTATAGAGCATGCGGGGCGGGCTTAACATATGACGACAGAGTTGCGACGGCTGGCATAGGCACTTGTAAACAAAGAATGGCGGCAGCAGCTGTCGAACAGCAGTCTTTCGAATCGGCTTTGGCCGCGACTCTGGAGGACTTGGAGTTAAGTTTCTCTTTAAGAAAAGAGCAAAAAACGGCACTTAAATCATTTTAAAAAAAGGAAGATGTGTTCGGAGTTTTGCCGACTGGATACGGAAAAAGTTTAATATACCAATAGAGAGCCTAAGTCCCTCCCCTTCCGGTCGACCACCATGGGACCTTATTTCGGAAAAATATTGTATGGTAGTCAATGGCGAGAGACAACAAATATTTTGATCTCGTTTGAATTGTGCCCTGAATTACACATATGATGTTTGTCAATTTAAAAGATACATTTTAAAGTCAAGAAAGTCGCAGTTTGATGTAAAACGGTTGAGGTATAAGACTATGAAAATACGTAATTACAAAGACTACAAACCCAGAAGGCGCACATGCGACGTCATACCTTTTCTCTCAATGAATGAAGCTAACTTTACTGAAGCTAACGTCTGTCATTTTTTCTATAGTCTTACATTATAATCGTAACGTTACGCCGTCATGCCTGACTCGTGTTTTGAGCCAGAATACACACATACGAGCAACGGATCTTGTGACGTAGGCTACATAGTGCGAGACGAGAGATGTAGTTCATCGAGCGATTTTCACATACAACTAAACGTTACTCTTCTGTTTTATGACAAACTGCGACTTTCTTGACTTTCATATTTACCTTTTAAATTGACAAACATCATATGTGTAGTTCAGGGGACAGTTCAGACGGAATAAAAAGATAAGTTATCTCTCCCCATTGACTTCCATACATATTTTTTCCGAAATAAGGTCCCATGAGCCGGAAGCGGAGGGGCGGGACTTAGGCTCTCTATAGCTCCGCTGGTGGGAAAACGTCACCTTCTTCGTTGCTCTGATTGGTTGTAGCGCTATCCTATTGCGTGCAGAGGGATTTTGAGAGACAGCCGTTTATCCCGCCTCTCGGAGTAAGCCTAGTCTATGGAGAGTGTCCAGACTAAACATCTTGATGTAAGTCTGGCTGGCCAGGCTATGGATGAGGATCATCTCATTTAAAAAAAAATATACACAAAATATTAACAGATTACATAAGAAAAATGTTTATGAAAATACAGTTATATGGTGCAAAGAAACTTTTTGTAAATGTCTATGACAAATCTACAATGCAAAAACTGAGAATGTGTCAGACAGTGATTCCAACAGAATACTTACAGCAGTATGATCTGATTACACACAAGGAAAAGGGAGAAAAAGAAACAAAAATTAATATTTCAGTTAAATATTGCTCTGTATGGACAAACGATCTGATGAAATGTAATTTACATTCAAGATAAATTATTACATTCATATTTAATGTGAATATTATTTCATGGCCTAGCTAAATGTTTTACTTGCATTATATCTTATGATATAATTTAATTAAGTTAATTAAATATTACAGATGGTTGATTTCAATTCAGTTATCAATTAAAGTTAGAATTATAAAGTCTGTTATTTTTAAGTCGTGTTAATATAGTAATATGACCGTAGCTGTGTAAAATTACAAAGCGCATAACGTTAACGTTGAGTTAAATTGCCTAACGCAACTTGTATGAGTTGCTGTCTTCAGCGCTCAGTGTTTATTGATGTCTATCAATTATGAACGGTCATAATCATACTTAACGAGATGTAATCTGAGTGTGTAGCTTATGTATTGTACGCAAACGTTGCATAAATCCTCGGTTACGTCGCTATTTAAACCTTTAAAACAACGACATGACTGATTCAGCCCGGCCATTGTGTCTAATGTTAGCTCGGTCCTAGTTCATCGCGTAAACGGGAAAACAACAATAAACCAAATTATAACAACACCAAAAGGTGCTAAACACTTAAAGGTAATGAATTCATGCAGTTTTAAAGTATAAATCACCTCGGAGATTACCAAAAAACGGACTGTCGAGCACTGCAGCTAGTCGACCGTTATAACCGTTTAATTTAAACTGCAGCAGAGTAACGTTAGCTCTACTGTATAGCCTATAATCAGATAAACAATAAAATGAGTGTAATTTAATACCAATAATTAATTCATTACCATTTTTTTTTTTACCAGTTTCACTCATTTCAATAGAAAACTCACATTACTATGGACATTTAAAAAGCTTACGTTACCTGTTTGGTGCACAGCTGGGCGGTACAGTCGAATCAGAGTCGAATCCAGAAAGACAGCTCCTTCCAGCAGTCTCATTGGTTAGAATTAATCACGTGATGACGCTATCTACTGTATTACTTATAATATAATTTTTATATTATAACTTTTTTCTTTTGCGGTTTCAGAAATATAACATTATATAAAAAAAATATAATTCATCAGTGATGTATTTATTAGTATAACAAATATAATTGTATAATAATAATAAATAGATCACTGACGAACAAATCTAATCAGTCCACCATTTGCTTGTGTTATATATTGTGACAAATAAGTTAATTTCATTTCATAAATACGCTTATAATGAATTATAGCTCCATTTGTACTTTTTTTATGAGCAATATTACTATTCTATCAATATATTTATAAATACTCATTGAGACCTACTGAATTATAAGATATATAGATTTATATACATTTTTATAGTTCCTTATAAGTCACGCATTTGCTCTTTCAATGCGCATGCTCCTAATCCATTAAACACTGATTTATTAATTTGTCAGTTTTATAGTTCCATGAATGTATTTATAAAGATGCAACATGCATTGCTATGTTATTATGTTATTTATGAATGTATTAATATATAAGTGCTGTGATTTTTTTTGGGGGGGGGGACTAATAGTCTAATGGTGTTTAAACTACTGTAATGTACTGGTCTGTCTGTCTTTACCAGTCTGTCAGGGAACAGCTACAAGCAAACAAGTAAAGATAGTACTTGTCTTGCTATCTTGTTGACTGTGTGCAGTTTTAGTTAAGTATGGGATGGACTGTTGAATGAAATAACATTTATGACATTTTACGGGATTGTTAAAATAGTTTGATTAATCCTGAGCTTCTAATCTTAAAACAATGATTTAACTGTACTGTTGTGGTGGGTTGCCCACAGTAAACCCTCATGGTGGCCCCACAGTGAAAAACTGCTATGGGCCACACATGGGCTAACTCACTGGGGGCCCGTGTGGGTTTTCTGTGGGCTAGCCCACAGTGGGTTGCCCACAGTAAATCCTCTTGGGGGCCCAAATGGGCAAAACTGCTATGGGCCCCACATGGGCTAACCCACTGGGGGCCCGTGTGGGTTTTCTGTGGGCTAGCCCACGTGGGGCCCCAAAGGGTTTGCCCTTGCCCACACTGTCCCACAGAAAACCCACACTTACCCACAGTGGGCCCGCACTGGCATGTTTGCTGGGCATCACACGGAAGTAACCGTGTCTCGTTCATTTTCAAAAACAAGTTTAAAAGATTTTTATACGAGCAGCCACTGTAAACTTTAATTTACAGCTGGCTCAGTGCAAAATAAAACTTTGCATTAAGTTGACAAGGGAAATTAAAGAAAAAAACTGCTCTCGTCCCCACTGGTTTGTGTCGGCTGTCTGCAGTGGCCTGTGCACGCAGTCTAAAATCAATATGATCTCTTTCCCTTCCACCCTCAGAAACGTGTCTAAAACTAAAACAGATCTTCACTCCTCGCATAAAACAGCATATGCTGATATCAGTTAAGAAATAACAAATTGACTTCTGTCAAGTGTAACCAGTGTTGGGGAGTAGTTAACTACAAGTAGCGACGCTACTAACTTAACTACATTTTTCAGTAGCTTAGCAGTAACTCGGTTGCTTTTTAAACAGTGTAGCTTTTCCAGTAGCTAACTACTTTTTGCAGCAAGTAGCGGTGTAGCGCGAGCAAAAGCTACATTGCGTTTTGTCGAGCCTGCGCGAATCAGCGCGATGCCAGGATATTCTTCTTCTTTTAGAGTTGTGACGTTCGCGAACGAACCGATTCTTTTGAACGGCTCATAAACATGAACGATGGGAGCCGAGTCGCGGCTGGAGGGGAGCCGTTCTTTCTGTCGTTCTTTTTTTCCTAAGCGTGTTTCACACAGATGCACACAAATTAGCTCCTCCGCGAGACAGAACAGTTATAGGGGGAGGGGCGCACCCAGCGCAGGGGTGTTGTGTGATGATAGTTGTGTTCCATTTTATTTATTCTAATTTTATCTACAGTAGGCTATATAAACGGTATATAAACTTATAATAAAATCTTTAAATATTTTTTGTTTTCTATCAAAATGTTCTTGTGTGATAACAATGTTCTTGTGTGGAAGTGTTTGTAGTAAAAGCTGTTTTGCACAGAAATTCATTGCAGCCGGCTTTGTTTTTGATGTTTATTTGTGAGTAGGTTTGAATAGAGAGCCTAAGTCCCGCCCCTCCGCTTCCGGCTCATGGGACCTTATTTCGGAAAAAATATGTATGGAAGTCAATGGCGAGAGATAACTTATCTTTTTATTCCGTCTGAACTGTCCCCTGAACTACACATATGATGTTTGTCAATTTAAAAGGTAAATATGAAAGTCAAGAAAGTCGCAGTTTGTCATAAAACAGAAGAGTAACGTTTAGTTGTATGTGAAAATCGCTCGATGAACTACATCTCTCGTCTCACACTATGTAGCCTACGTCACAAGATCCGTTGCTCGTATGTGTGTATTCTGGCTCAAAACACGAGTCAGGCATGACGGCGTAACGTTACGATTATAACGTAAGACTATAGAAAACATGACAGACGTTAGCTTCAGTAAAGTTAGCTTCATTCATTGAGAGAAAAGGTATGACGTCGCATGTGCGCCTTCTGGGTTTGTAGTCTTTGTAATTACGTATTTTCACAGTCTTACAGCTCAACAGTTTTACATCAAACTGCGACTTTCTTGAATTTAAAATGTATCTTTTAAATTGACAAACATCATATGTGTAAATCAGGGCACAATTCAAACGAGATCAAAATATTTGTTGTCTCTCGCCATTGACTACCATACAATATTTTTCCGAAATAAGGTCCCATGGTGGTCGACCGGAAGGGGAGGGACTTAGGCTCTCTATAACATAGTCAACGTAGCTTTACACATACACACACTTTGGTAAATCCAAAATAGTGATGTCACTGTCTAAGCAGAGGGATGTTGTGCGACCCTATGGCCCCACGCATGACAAATGAGGTAATAATGAATATTTCAGAATAATTCAAACTCAGATATTGGTGTGTGATATCTGAGTTTTAATTATTTGACTACAAATCTCACCTCATCATTCCTCCCAGTGATTATTTCCAGGCTAAACTGAGATGTCCCCAAGCTGACTTCTTAAAACTGACTAGGCCTACTGGTAAATATTTAAAAAGAGCCAAAAACAGATCGCCAAGACTTGTCCCATATTATCCATGATGGAGCAAGACGTGGTTGCAGATTTGAAGGATGGAGAAACAACTAATGTTAATTACCCATGGCCTTATTTGTCCAAATTCATATTTGTTGCAATTTTGCACTTTTGACAAACAGTCTGATATATTTGAGTGTAGTGTGTAATAAAACAATACTCTTTGAAATCATAATTGTATTTCATTGTTTTAAACACTAAATATTTTACTTGTAACATTCCTCAGACACTTATTCAGTTATTTATAATATACGTTGTTCAAAACAATCTAAAGTAGTTTCAATGTAGCTAGCTACTTTTTGATAGTAACTTGTAGTGTAGCCTACTTTTCCAAAAGGGTAGCTTGACTGTAGTTTAACTACTTTAACTTACGAGTAGCTTGTAGCTTGTCAAACTACAGTTTCAGAGTAGCTTCCCCCAAACACTGAGTGTAACACAAAAACTGACAGAACGGAAATGAGATCGTGATAAGGCTATCTTACCGAGCAGGAGAAAAACGACTTTCCACAAGACGAGCGAATTCATTTCCACCGCTGTTCGTCGGGGGGGAAATGCAAATAAATTAAATTGAAATAAAAGCTTTATGTTTTGTTCCCAATGCCAGAGCGGCCAATTCAACAAAAACGAAAGTAAAAACATTCACACTGTTGCCTACGTCCGCGAACACTCCTCCCAGGCTCTGACTCCTCCTAGAGCCTAGTCCCTCCCTTCCATAGATCTTCTTCTTTGGTGTTTATTGGCAGTTGGCAACCTAGCTTATTGGTGCATTACCGCCACCAACTGGAATGAATATGCATCAGGTTATACAATATATAATTAAACATAAAAACCAAGCAAAACAAAAAAACAAACTGGAAATTAAACAGAATAAATAAACAAAAAACGCTAAATTCTTTTATATAATTTACTTTCTTTCACAAATTCAATAATTTCATCATACAATTTACTAGCTGTATGATGTTTAATTTTATTCACTGATTGAATAAGGTGACATCTCTCTTTGTTATATTTCCTACAATGGATTAATACATGCTCAACTGTTTCTTGTTGGCTACAGTGTATGCATTCCCCAGTTGAGTGTTTTCCAAATTTATATAGTGTACTGTTAAGTCCAGTATGACCGATTCTCATCCGGTGAATGGTTTTGACAGAAGGTCTTCCAATTATTTTTGATGAATGTTTTTGATCGTTTGAAGAATGGGTTATATCAGTCTGTGCGCCCCTCCCACAGTGAGAGTCTATACGTGCTGTACTGTGGAACTGAGAAAAAACTGTGAAATGTATCTCACACAAAAGTTGAAAAACCATTCTTTAAAAGAATAAAAATGCCTATAAAATAAACCGTATAATATAAATATCTTACTAAATCCTCACACAAAAAGTTGAAATGATTATAAAATAACTTACTAAAGTTTTAAATTATATAAATGATATGCGTATAAATGAACATCTTACTAAAATTAAAAAACAATCATTTAAATTATATAAATGAACATCTTACTAAAGTTGAAAAACATTCATTTAAATTATATAAATGAAATATAAATAAACATCTTACTAAAAAAATCCGGTGAACCAAACATTTCAGTTTAAAGTTAAAATGGAGTCACAAAAGTTGAAAAACAGCATTCTGTGAGAAAAAACTGTGAAGTACTTATCTCACACAAAAGTTGAAAAAACATTCTTTAAAAGAATATAAATGCTTATAAAATGAAACGTATAATATAAATATCTTACTAAAACCTCACACAAAAAGTTGAATGATTATAAAATAACTTACTAAAGTTTTAAAGCTATATAAATGAGATGCTTATAATATAAAATAACTAAAGTTAAAAAACATTCATTCAGATTATATAAAATAAATGAAATATAAAATATCAGTAAACATCTACTGACTCAACGATCGATAGTCGGTGATTTAAACACAGACTCTTCGGACTCTGGAACCATGGAGCGTGAATATCTTCGTGCTTTTTTAGAATGTCTAACACGGGGTGGGGTTTGGGAGACGGGTTTACTCTTTAGAGAGTTAATCGTGCTCCTGACCTGTTGATTCGGCACTGTAGAAAAAGGGATGTTTAATTCGGCAAAGGCATGTAGAAACTCCGCCCATCCTAGAGGTCTCCGGTCATCCCGAACCTTATGCGGGGCAGTGACATTTTTTAACAAATCGACCATGTGTGAACCTTGTGCGGCTTTACCCCTGAACACAAACTCGCCCGATTCGTTCCATGAGGTTAGTCCTTTAGCTTTAGACATCTTGTCTAATATGTATCTGCTGTTTTTCACATTTCTCGAAGGTACATTCTTCAGAACTTCATCCACCACATCCTCCCCAGCTCTGCTCTCTTCAACGCTAGCAACAGTCGCTGGTTCATTTTTATGAGCGGGGTCGGGTAACGAAAGCGTTAAAACACTGGTCTCACGATCGCCTTGTTTAACGATGTTCAAAAACCTGTTCAGGGTATTTGTGTAAAGTTTGGCTTTTTCGTACGGGTTCAAATCAGCGCGGAGTCAAATATTTCTCATGGCTTCGTCCAAATCGTTTTCCACGGTCTGCTGAATGTTCTCGCGAACATTTTCAGTTTTCACCTTATCCAGTTGATGGCGAGGCACTAAATACATCTTCTCTGCATACTCCATCCTATCGATTGGCTATCAAGCTCGAAAGAAAGGGTACGGCTACGCTTAGGAGTGGTAAAAGGAATCCGCCCTTCTGGTTGAAGACTGGTTTCTTGGCTGCTATGCCAATTTTTTTTATTGGCTACAAATTTAATTTCGTCTTTTTTCTTTTTCAGTTTTTGGTACTGGTGCCGATTGACAGGAATCGTGCCGTAGAGGATGTTAAGAGCCAGTTCGCACAGCGATAAAATGAATTCGTCGGACGCCGATTGTAAAACAAGACGTCGTTGTTTAGGAGATGCTTTATGTAGCAGTTTTAACACCGGAAGATGTTTACAAAGTCTGGCGGACATGGTGATTTATCACGCTCTTCTTTTTTTCGGAATATAAACCACTTGACGGTCGGAAAGAAGTGACGTCACGGTACGAAGTGACGTACCAGCGTTTGCATATGACCGCCTCCAGCGCAAGACAACTACGCTCATTTCGTATCATTGTCGCGCCCGCGCGCCTCACAAGTGTTCAGTCGACGGACAGCGAGTGGGTCTGTGTACAGGGAAATTACGATGCCACGCAGATGTGCTGTTCCTGGCTGTAGACATACAATATCTTTGAATACGCTGCGAAAGATCCAGTCGTCAGGGAAAATGGATGCACTTTATTTTTTTGCGGACGTCTCAGTCCATTTGAAGGATGATTATGCTGGCTTTGCCAGAAAACTGTTGCTCAAAGATAAGTCCGTGCCGACTATTCTGGGCTCAACAACGACGACGCAAACTGTAAGTAATATTTAAAACTTTAAACTACTTTTTAAATACGCTGAATCCGCAAATGTTATGGCTGGGGGCGTTAATAATTGATGTATAGGCACTGACGTTAGCCAATCATAACAGTGGGCGTTAACACTGAACTCTTAAAGGGGATACACCTACAAAACAGACTGTTTGAATCAGAGGATGAGAAACAGGGTGGGAAAAGGTCATAAATCACTACATTTTAAAAGTTTTTTGTAAAAAAACTATAGTAATACTATAATTGCACCTAAGGGAACATAATAATAAAATAAAAAAAACCCATGTCATGACCCCTTTAAAAGATGTGGTTTAGTAACAGGTAGTAAATCATCGTCATTCAGACTCTCTTGTATTCGTTGCACAAATTTAATGTCGTACAATTTAAGTACATCATCGTACAAAGTTTGCCAACAATCATACAACCATACAATGTTTTGAATTTTTTAATGGTAATTAATTCCAGCAAAAGTTTTACAAAATAAGACTTTCCAGAATTGGAAATCAAAATCGGAAATATCCAGCGACCCTCTGATTAAATCGGTCCTGAACATCGAATCTGCTAAGTGTCTCAAGGTGTGCGGCACGAAACTCATCGCGGATTGCGTCTAGTCTCATACAGGTATCGATGTGTGCGTCACGAATGCGAGTCTCCAGCTGAATCAATTTGGTAATAATATTATCCTGCACGTCACGAAGCTTGATATATTTCGCGTTTATATCAACTTTAGCGTCACGAACGTTTTGGCGTAATGTCTCTATTGCATTAATGACCCTATGCATTAGACCAACATCATTGAGTGATTCATCAACCGGCTGAGACGCGGCCGGTACTTCTTCAACCTCGATGTCTTCTTCTTCTTCTTCTTCCGGAGGTGAGTGAAAATGATACGGTGTTTGACCCGCGCTTGTGGTTGTCACCTCGTTCGTCCAAGTACTCTCTTCCCGAGCGGTGAGTTGAGGCGTATCCCTGCTAGTCACGTCGTCATCATGACTTCTATCCGAACCCACAGCTGTGTGTAGAAATATATAAAAAATATCTTAATGGTATAACTCAATTTGAGTTTGAGTTTAAATACAAATAATTTAGTTAGTCTCACCATAAAGAAATACGCTGTCAAGACTCGTTGAGGGGTTGTTCGGTGGTGGGGGGTAAAGTGGGCAAAGAGTTTTCCTCTCAGGACTGATCGCAGGTGTAAAACAAGCTATTTTTCTCTCAGGACTGCCCAGCGAGGTAGAATGATCCGTTTTTCTACTCCTCTTTCTCGATGGTTCCCCGCTTGGTCCGGGGCTCTGGTCTAAAGTCGCGGCTGTTGGGAGTATTTGATCCTCAGCATGAGTCGGAGTGGGGTCAGGTACGAGGGGGGTGGAGTGTTCTTCATCATCATCATCATCGCCTTTAGTCAGATGGACCCCCGCGAACCCCGGTTGTGTGACAAAATGTATGATATCTAAAATAAATAAATAAATAAATTAGATTTCTCATAAGCGTTAAGAAAAAACATTACGTCGGCGTTGGGTCTTGTTTTACCATCCGCTGCGCTGTCTGCGTCAATCACCCGGGTAGCTAATGTGAATAAAAAGAGAGAAAATTAAAAATACGTTAATTTTAATTTATAAAAGAATAGAAAAAAAGATCAGTAGCCTACTCACATGTATCTATGACGGTGGAAGCGTGGCTTTCAATATTCGAACCTGGGGGCATAAAAATCCTATTATGAATGGTAACAGTTGTGAGTCGTTCTATATGTGTGTTTGATGACACGCATACAGACAGACGCTGAAAAAAAAACAACAACAAAAAAAAAAGAATGTTATATCACCCCGGGACGCTAGGGGCGCAATTTCACCATAATAGCAGGTTATATCACCCCGGGACGATAGGGGCGCAATTTCACCATAACAGCAGATTATATCACCCCGGGACGCTAGGGGCGCAATTTCACCATAATAGCAGGTTATATCACCCCGGGACGATAGGGGCGCAATTTCACCATAGCATGATGTAGTTTTAACTCCGGGACACCAGGTGGCGCCGGAGAGCTGGTTGGACCCCGTATCAATAACATGCTTTTCATACTTTGTTTAAGACCGCGGCTAAAACAAGCTTTTATGGTTTTGAAATAATCTGTCAATATATCAAAAACAGATCGATCTGGTTTATAAAACAGATACATATCAAAACTAGTTTTGATAAACGATGTCAAACATATTTAAGAGCAGTTAGCAACGTAGCACGCGCTGCTAAGCTAAAACCCTACTAACACTCTGCGTTTTTGGCTGAGGGAAAAGTGAAGTTTCATAATTTTATATATTTAGGCTATTTAACTTGAGCTATCTATAGGCTATTTTAAGCTGACTTATGTTTGACTGAATTGTTTGCTTTATTTATTTTTATTTTATACTTTTATACTGGATATCAGATCATTAAAACGGACATTTAACAAAAAGAGTCAGGGTTGTGTAATTTTATTTTAGGCTATATATTTTAAAATATATATAATATTTTTTATATTAATTTTATTATACATTCTCTTCACTGTACATGTATAATAAAATAAAATGACACAACCCCGTCTGTTTTTTAAATGTCAGTTTTAATGTTCAATAATGTTTAATATTTTTTTTAAATGAAAGCAAAAAGAAGCAGGGTTGCGTTTTATTTCGTGTTGTTATGCAGTGAAGATAATCAATGTACACGTTGCCTGAACCACATTTGTGTGGCCATTTAATGTGTTTAAGATTTTTTTTTTTAAATGAAAAGAGGCAGAGTGTTGTTTTATACCATATTTCGTTTTATTGTTGATTAAATATACATAAAGAGATAACCGGAGTAGCCAGAGCGTGCTGAGTGACGCGATCAAGAACGCCGCTGTCCCATTTGCAGAATAACCGGACTTGCGTCCTCTCGTCCTCGGGAGTTCGTTCTCCTAAGTCGAACTTGGCAAGTCTGAACTACCAAGGACGCAAGTCCGAAGTTTGCGTACTTCGTATTGAGAAACGGCAGTGTAACACAATAGTATTATTGGGGTTTTTTTCTGAAGCATATACGTTCCAAAAACCATATTGATATAGCAACACCAATAGCTTAATGGATGCATGTTTAAAACTAATGAATAAACAATCTTAATAAATAAATAAACACATTGCATGTTTAAAACAGCATTGGGTAATACAGTTTTTAAATCATGAATGTATCAGATAAAACACCGTAGTCCAATGAATGTTTAAAACACTATAGCAGATTTTTTTTTTAAAAATCATACTTTATGATAAAAAACCAGCATCAGCAGATAAACATAAAACAGATAGCATAATGGATTATAGACTTTTACTTATGTAATGGAGATTTGAGTTACAATAGATAAAACATACAGCAGTTGAAACATCAATAACATAATGACAGTAAAACAATGCTGTAAAAACAATCATATTAAACTAATACTGTACAGCAATATTGCATAATGAAGATGATGAGGGAACACAATTTTAAAATCATTATTATTAATATAGCATAAAAATATAGAGAAAAATACTCACGGTTTTCCATTTTGATGACCAAGAAGAGGTGATTGAGCAGAGAGTCAGGAAAGTTTCTGATCCTTTTGGCATGAGGGGAGTTGTATTTATAGGAATATGATGATTAATGGTGAAAAAAACACTGTTGCGTGTCCAATAGATGGCGCCATTGCACTATGAATGGAAACGCCTTCTCTTGGCCTGAGAGGCACATCAAAAGGCTTTCATAGCCGTATTTCATATCCAACTGTCACGCGCGGGGGTACTCCTGCGGATGAATAGTGTCCAACAAGATTATAATTGGAAAATAAATTAGGAGAGATCTAAAAAGCGGCACCGAGCCTGTTACAGACTATGTCTGCTAATTAAATCATTGATTTATACCTCTGACTCTGAGGTTAACGTGAGAGAGAAACACTTCAGGATCTTTTCTTTTTAAACTTTAGTTAAATCAGTAAGATGTTTATTTATACTATACGTTATATATACCTTTAATGAATGTTTTGAATGTAGAAACCCCTTTCTCCTTTCCACCATGCTCTGATCATGTCAGAGGACGCGCACACACAAACACACACACAGACAGGCGCGCTCCAAAATCACCATAAAGTGCCTTTGAGACCTCACAATTTCCTAAATAAAAATCTGAGATTTTCCATTTAACTTAATATGTGTTGTATTAAGGAGACCTTAGGCTGTTAGAAATGCATATTGGTCAAGCTCCATCACTTTTTTATAGATTAACTGCAAGCTGACAATATACGGGCAAACCATAACATATGTCCACCCTGTCATGGACAAATTCAAAGTAGAATAAATACATTTTCATTGCTTAGGGATTATAAAATGTAGATCTACAGAAAGATAATGTGTCCCTTTCCCAGCAAAACATTTTAGTTAATGGTAAAAGTTTTTTGATAATAATGAAATTACTGCCTAAATATGTATTGGTGACAGGGTGGACACAGGCTTGGTGACAGGGTGGACATTTTTGGCTAAAGTTAGCATTTAATTAGCACATGGTGTACATGCAGTTAGCAAAGTCATTCACTGTTGAAGCTTAAAATATATATTTTGAATTTCTGAAAAGTTTTTATATGAATTAATATTTCACAATGACAGGGTGGACATGTTAAGCTTGACAACACGCAACTACAAACACAATATGATGAAAATTAGGAAATATAAGTGTAGATACTTATTGTGTGTGCAGCAGATGTTTTAACCTCCACTGAAGAAAGACCAAATGGGGGAGGGGGGTCACTGAGAACATCAGTTGGTTTCTTAAAGGGGCGTTAACCCCATAATGACAGGGTGGACGGCAATTTCAGGAACACATGCAAAATGCTTAATATTATTATGAAAATAAAATAGAAATAATCAAAATGACTTGTTTTATTAAATAACTTGTTGAACATTCAACATTCAAAAAGTGTTTTAATTTTATGTCATTTAACCACTTTTTACACTCACTGAAGTTAGCTGAGCAGCATGTGGGACATTACAAAATCACATATATCCAATCAAAGAAAATGGTATAAAATCAGAAAAACACATTTCAAGAGACTTATCATTGTATGTGTGTAAATGTTTGGCCACTTATAATAAAACCTCAGAATTTCATTATTTTGCATTATGTTCATGATGACTGAATTATTCTGATGAGGACACCAAAGGCACTTTATAGTGATATTGACAAAGATAAGATGATTTTATTTTTATCTAGACTGATTCAGTAGATGTTTATTTTATATTTCATTTATTTTATATAATCTGAATGAATGTTTTTCAACTTAGTTATTTTATATTATAAGCATATCATTTATATAGCCTAATTTAAAACTTTAGTAAGTTATTTTATAATCATTTCAACTTTTTGTGTGAGGATTTAGTAAGATATTTATATTATTATTTAATAGGCATTTTTATTCTTTTAAAAAAGATTTTTCAACTTTTGTGTGAGATACATTTCACAGTTTTTTCTCGGTTTCACAGACTCTCACTGTGGGAGGGGCGCACAGACTGATATACCCCATTCTTCAAACGATCAAAAACATTCATCAAAAATAATTGGAACACCTTCTGTCAAAAACATTCATCAAAAATAATTGGAAGACCTTCTGTCAAAACCATGATATATAATAGTGAGGGGTTATCTATTGAAAAACAGAGTTACGACACTCCCATAGACTGCCGTAGGAACTTTGGAATGCGGAAGTAACGCGTGTCGTGGAGCGGCCGATAGTTCCAGCACTGAACCCCATTCATTTTCAGTGTTTTCCCAAGTACGTTCGCTGGTAAGTTGACGAAATTAAAGCTGCAGTTAGCTTACGTGACCAACACTTCACTAACGTTAGCTATACCAGTCAGAAATGTGTAAATTCAATACTGAGGTCATAGTTAAATGTGATGTTGCACTACATTGTATTCAGAGTTTTTTTTTTGGCCAACCTTAATTACATACATGAGGTGGTCAGAATATTAGAAATACATCTGGATATAAAGCAAATAAGTACAGCAGCACCCCCCAGAAATAAGACCTCAATGCTAAAAAGTGTAAATGAATTTACACCTCTATGACAGTATAAAAAACCCTGAACATTATAGAAAAGCAGAATTTATGGCTGATCTTTGTATAGTATCATAATGCAATAAAAATATAAGATTATCTTTTCCCTAATTTTCATAATTTGTTGGATGAGCAAAATAATCATCCAGCTTCTTCCATAATGTTTTTTTGTGTAAGAACAACAATTTGAATATATATATATATATATATATATATATATATATATATATATATATTTATATTTGTTCTCAATTAATTTCAAATGATACTGGAGTACAGAGAGCCAAAATAACAAATCATGACACATGTCCAAGTAGATATGGACCTAAATGTAGGTGTGTTCTCTCACTTCTGTAATTTCAACCTCATGAAAATGTTTAGGAAACAGGCTTTCAATGTGTATTTAATCTGTCCTTGAATGTATGAACTTTAACACCGTTTCCTCTTTCTTTACCACTCCTAGTTCTGTCCAACTGGCTCGACTCCAGACCGGTCTCCTCTGGGTCTGTGACACGCTTTGCTTCTGACAGGGGAATGCTCTCACCCTAACATCCAAGTATCTATAGCATTACTTATAGCGTGGAGTTTGAATGCTTTTGTTATCACTGTATGGATAAGCATTTGACTGGTTCTCGGTCCACCCTCAGGTCTCCAGATCGTCCTACAGCTTCGGTGGAAGAATGCAATAACTCTATTGTGAACACTTGTATTCCTCTTCTGGCCTGCTTTCTGCATCTTTATCTCCCTGTAGGAAGATGAACGAGTTTCTTTGAAGACAGAACATTCAAGGAAAACTGACCTATACCCTCTCCCTAGATATATTATATAATTAAATATTTTGTTGAATGCAATTGGTTGCCTTGTATATTTTTTACTGTTGACCAAACTTCTTTCTTGACTTAAACTGAGCAGCTTTAATTGATATTCACTTGGTGTGCAGGTTTATGTGAATGTAGTTTAACATAACACAGTAAATGTATTATACCTTATGGGAGCAGTCCCCTTTCCCTCCAAAGTTAAACGAACAAAAAAATTATTATATTCAAAGGGCTTTATTGACATGAAAGTTTTCAAGAACAATGTGTGTGTGTGTGTGTGTGTGTGTGTGTGTGTGTGTGTGTGTGTGTGTGTGTACACACGGTCAGTCAAAAGTTTTGAATCGGTAAGATTTTTTTATGTTTTTAAAAGAGGTCTCTTCTGCTCACTGAGGCTACATTTATCTGATTAGGGGAAAAAAAACAGCAATATTGTGAAAAATTATTATATATTATTCAAACACCTGATTCGATGTGAATATATAGTAAAGTGTAATTTATTCCTGTGATCAAAGCTGAATTTTCAGCACCATTACTCCATAACTGTCACATGATCCTTCAGAAATCAGTATAATATGAGGATTTGGTGCTCAAGAAACATTTATGATTATTATCAATGTTACATTTTTATTTCAGGATCATTTGATGCATAGAAAGTTCAAAAGAACAGCATTCATCTGAAATAGACGCTTTTGTAACATTAAACACTACCGTTCAAACGTTTGGGGTCAGTAGGAACATCTATTTTATTTTTTATTTTATTTTGGGGTGGGGGGGTATTGATATTCATCAAGGATGCATTAAATTGATCAAAAGTTACAGTAAAGGCATTCATAATGTTACAAAAGCTTCTATTTCAGATTAATGCTGTTCTTTAGAACGTTCTATTCATCAAAGAATCCTGAAAAAAATTGTACACAACTGTTTTCAACATTGATAATAATCATAAATGTTTCTTGAGCACCAAATCATCATATTATACTGATTTCTGAAGGATCATGTGACACTGAAGACTGGAGTAATGATGCTGAACATTCAGCTTTGATCACAGGAATAAATGACATTTGAAAATATTAAAATAGAAAATAGTTATTTTAAATTATCATAATGTATGTAAGTATATATGTATGTGTGTATATATATATATATATTATATATATACAGTTATTATATACATAGACGTGTGTGTGTGTAACTCCATTTTCATTTCAACTGACCACACTGTTAACGTTAATGCCGTCTCTCCATTACAGAAATTTGCAGCAAATGGTCGTTGCTGTAAATGTATTCTACGGTATGGGAGCACCCCATTTCCTAACAAAATTAAACACAAAACGTATTAATGCTGTGTTTCTGCAACTCCCCGGAAAAAAAGCCTATCGCTTTGAGAACATCAGGGTACACTTTTGAACACTAGGGGGAGCTTTATAACGTGTCCTAACCGGTCCTAACCTAACGCGATTACGAAAACGTTTTATTTCGATACGAAACCGAATTCGCCTTTGGCTAAGCCACGCCCTAGAATGTAGATTGACCAATCACAGCGCAGCCAAGAACGAGCTCCCACAGAGGGTCCGACACTTTTTCACAGCGCTCCATTGACTTTAACACAGGCGTCTCATATTACCGTCGTAGTTTTATCAAAAATATGGTTAACCGTTGTGCCTGGGGCATTTGTAACACAGATACGCGTTTCCCAGAGAGGTTGGAGGGGGGTGTCCGTTTTTTTCTTTCCCAAAACCGAAGTCAAATCCTGACAAGTGTCGTTTTTGGATTAAACTGTGTGGACGTCCTCAGTCAGCGAAACCCCTCAAGATCAACAACACACTTTTGTGTGCTCTATTTTTGCTTTTAACCTTACTGTGAAGTTATACTAGTTAGACAGTTTTATGTTATGATTTCGGTTCTCTGCCCTAATTGTTGATACGCTAGCACGCTGCTAATAAATACAACTTTATACTCGTGTAGTCCGTTTGCTTTGTAATAACGATTATAGAAGTGAATAGAGACCTACCCAGCTTTGAATGAACAGTGTTGCTCCTGATATTGTTAGTCCCAGCCTCCATCTCCATTAGGATATGCGGTGGTTAATTTTTTTGACTGTGACCGTTATGCTTTGCCTCTATTTGGATGCCTTGTTGTTGCTTGCGTTTCACCGTATGTCTTGAATAAAGCCTTCAAACGCATATTGCAGCCCCTTTGCCTACTTCTATCAGACACTTTATTTGCTGCTTTATAAAAGTTTGGTAAAATTTCAGCAGGAAGAGCCGTCACAGCATAAGCCATGTTGATACCAAACCAGAGCCCAGATGAAGTTGACGGACGTAGCAACAGTAACTAAGGGGGGCGGGGCTTAGCCAAAGGTGAATTATAGCTTAGTCCACGTGCAGCGCAGGTTTTGATAAATACCGAGATCTTGCTAGGGGGTTTCTGTGGCACGGTTCAGTTATGATATATATTTAGTGTTGGGAGAGGACCAGTGTATAGTTTATCAAGATTCATGACGGGTAAGAATTCGGTTGACCTCTGACTCCAATCTGACTGTTTTGGATGGAGTCCTTTTTGTGTGTTTTTTTTACTGTAGCTGTTTTGTGAGGGCATCAACTGTGAGGTTCATAGCAGGAAGGGGACAAACTCTTCACCTACAAGCTTAACAAAGATTAAACGAATGGCCACATACAAGATGCTTGTCCACCAACAGATCAAAGCACATTTCTGAAGAAAAGCGACCGCAGCAGTTTCAGTTTGACTGCGAGTGTCACACCTCAGTATGACTGGCAGTGTGAGATGGCAGATGTGTTTAGGCTACTATTTGCAACATATGAATTATTATAAAACCATTTAAACATCCACAAGAATTATTTAATCTTGACATTTATCTTGACTAATCTAACATTCATGTAATATAGGCTACCCTTCTTCTTTTACACATTTAACAGTCTGAAAACTACATTTATTATTTTACATTTGATATATGTTAAATGATAAAACTCAAGAATGTTTTCCACTGTTAAAAACAATTAAAGTCTGAATAAGAACCTAAGAGCGTTTATATATAAATATGCATCATGCGTAAAGTGTGTGTGCCTTCGACCCACTAGGAGGGTCAGACTCTGTCGTGGGAGGATTCACACACCATGAACAGATCAAGTGTTTTTGGCGGATAGTACTTATTAGATTTCACTGAACAACTGTAGAAAATGGTTTGCACACTTGTTTTGTTCTGTTTGTACTGGTGGCGTTTGACTGGTGAGTTATAAAATCATTTTTATGATTTAATTTCTTCCCGTTTCAGAGTAATAAAGCCACTACTGTTCAAATTAGTCAATGGATTTTCATTCACTGTTATTCCCAGATAAATCAAATCGAGTGGAGATATTATTGTGGGATAGGCTATACTCATATAGTTATCTTTCCTTTAAAAGTGTCCAGCAGAATTTAAAGTATAGTTTCACTCGGCTGTAATTACCTTGTCATGTAACTTCACATATTTATTTTGCTCTAAGCCAATATCATATTAAAGTTCATATTTAATGTAATGTTCTTTTGTTTGGCATGCCAATTCACATTTAATTACAAATTAGAACTGATTTCAGGCTTTGTAAACCAACAAGAGCCGTAATTTGTCCCTGTACCTTCCGCAGGTGTGTTTGGGGATTCAGTGTCAGTGACGGAGGGAGATTCTGTTACTCTAAACACTGATGTCACTGAAATACATACAGATGAAGACATACTGTGGAAATATGGAGCTGAAAACTCTCTAATTGCTCAAATCAAGAGAGAGAAACACATCTTCCCTGATGGGAGATTCAGAGACAGGCTGAAGCTGGACGATCAAACTGGATCTCTGACCATCACACACACCACAACTGAACACACTGGAGTTTATCAACTACTGATAAGTGGAGCGAAACGATCAACAAAAACATTCAGTGTTGCTGTCTATGGTGAGTAAAAAGATCATCGGCTCTGTTCTTCAAATACTTGTTTTAATAAAGTAATATATCAGTTAAACTCAATCAACAGCATTTGTGGTATAATGTTGATTATCACCAAATAATTACTCATCCTTTGTTTTCTTTTTATCTCTCTTTTTTTTTAAATGGAGGTTTACAGTGTGGCACTCAATAGACGTGAAAGAGGCCAATATTTGGAGAATTAAAAAGCAGGAATGTGATGCTTATACTTTTACAAAAACAGATTCATTCTTTGGTTAAAACGTGTGTATTATTTGTGTCATAAAACAGATTAAATCATTATTTTACAGTCGTTTTAGGGTGTTGAGTTGTCAAAGCATCCAAACTGTAAAATTAGATTCAATAGTAAGCGATATTTCACACTAAAATCATGTTAACACTCATATTATTTATGTCTTTAGCTGACTGAGTATTTTAATGTTTACATCACGGCTTCGTTCACTTCCAATTCAAGTGGTAATTGTTTCTGGTAATCATTATAAATTATGCTAATTACTAAATGGTGAGCTTAACTTGTACCCAATCTCTTAAATTCCTTTAACGATTTACATACTGAGGTGATTTATCATTTTATATTTTGAGATAACAGAAACACTGACTGTCAACACTCTACACCGAATATAAGATTGTTGTGTATTTACCATTATTTCTAATTTATTCTCATGTTTTTGCAGCTCGTCTTCCCACTCCTAACATTACCAGAGATTATTCTCAAAATCTTTCTTCATCACACCAGAATTGTTCACTGGTGTGTTCATCAGTGTTGAGTGTGTGTGATGCGACTCTCTCCTGGTACGCAGGAATCAGTGTATTGTCCAGCATCAGTGTGTGTGATCTCAGCATCAGTCTCTCTCTACCTCTGGAGGTGGAATATCAGGATAAAAACACCTACAGCTGTGTGCTGAACAATCCCATCAGCAACCAGACCACACATCTGGACATCCACACACTCTGCCACACACGCTCAGGTATGATAATGGTGAATTTTAGTGATTATTTACTGAACTGTTTTTCATTTCATTTTCATGTACACAAAAATACTCCACCATTATCTCTCATTTTTGTTTGCGGTCAGACTGACAGATTAATTGTGTCCATTATAGATCAGGACTTGTCCTTGTTTTACATCGTCCTGATCTCTGCTGCTGGATCTCTGGTGATTGTGGTTATAGTCGTGATCTTCTGCATCTGCGGGAAATGTAGAAAAACAGGTCAGGAATTTAGTTTATTACCTACAATTAACTACAATTAATGCATCCGAAATATATATAAATATACACACACATATACAGCATATAGTACCCGTAAAAACATTAATATTTCTTATGTTTTTGGAAGAAGTCTCATATGCTCATTAAGCTTGCATTTATTTGTTAATCATACAGAAAAAAATATTGTGAAATATTATTACAATTTAAAATTGTTTTCTATTTTTATATACTTTAAAATATTATTTATTTATTATTTATGCAGAGCTGATTTTTCAGCATCATTACTCCAGTCTTCAGTGTCACATGATCCTTCAGAAATCATGATGATTTAATATTATCAATGTTGGAAACAAACATTATATTTTAATATTATTAATAATTTTTTTTATAACCAGTGATACTTTTTTTAGGATTCTTTGGTTAATAAAATGTAAAAAAAAAAAAAAAAAAAAGAACAGCATTTTGTTCAAAATATAAATATTTTGTAACGATAAACTACTGTTCAAAAGTTTAGGGTCAGTAATTTTTTTCTTTCTTTTTTTTAAAGAAATTAATAATTTTATTCAGAAAGGATAAATTGATATAAATATTTATATTGTTAGAAAAGATTTCTATTTTGAATAAATGCTGTTCTTTTTAACTTTTTATTCATGAAAAAGCATCACAGATTCCATATAAATATTAAGCAGCACAACTGTTTCCAACATTGACAATATATGAGTATCAAACCGGCATATTTGAATGATTTCTGGAACACTCAACAAAAATATTTTAATTTCAGTTTAATTAATTAAAAAGTAGCAAAAGTAACATGATTTTTTTTTTTACATTTTGTTACAACTTTATTTAATTGTGGTCAATCAACCTAATATATTTAAAACTGAAGTTTCCAGAAATACATACGTACATACCTGTATGTATTTCTGCAATAAAAAATAAACAATTAAATAAAACTGAAGTTTCCAAACTTTTGACCGGTACCACACACACGCACACACACACACACACACACACGCATACGCACGCACACGCACGCACACACTATATATATACTTTTTTTTAAACAAGCTTTGTCATTTTAACAAGTCTATGATTATTGTTAATGCAGTCCAGGCACGAGAGGGAGACGGAACTGATTCATATTTGTGTAAACCAACAACACGACAAAAGGTAAGATCATGATGGACTGTTGCAGTCAGTCTGACTGAAGCTTATTGACTGAAGTTTGCAGATGATCAGTGAACAGTGTGAGCAGATCAAAGCAACGTTTTTATGCTCTCTGTATGCATGTGGTTTTTGCACCTTTGTGTCAGCGCTAACGGGCAGTTTTTCCATTGTGCAAGGCTATTGTCATTTCAAATCATAAGCACAAAAAAATGGTAACACTTTAGTTTAGGGTCCAATTCTTACTAATAACTAGTTGCTTATTAGCATGCATAATGCTATAGGATATTTGCTGTTTATTAGTACTTAAATCACATTAATGCCTTATACATGAATAATCCTTAATCCTATAGGCTACCCAATACCTAAATTATACCCAATACCTAAATGTAACAACTACCTTAACTATTAATAGGAAGTAATTAGAAGTTTAATTAAGACTTTAGACCTAATCCCCAAAAACGTATTAACACATCAAATACATTGTGTGTGTGTGTGTGTGTGTGTGTGTGTGTGTGTGTGTGTGTGTGTGTGTGTGTGTGTGTGTGTGTGTGTGTGTGTGTGTGTGTGTGTGTGTAAAAATTAAAACAGTAACATATTAACATTAATAAATGATTATACATTGAAGGGTTAGTTCATCTAAAAATGTTTTCCATACAATGAAAGATGAAAGTGAATGGTGACTGTCAGTCCCTAACTTTCTTCCTAGTTTTATTTTTGTTTTAAACAACTCATGCTAAATCTTATATCAATTGAAAACGTATCAATTGTGTTTGCTGCGAGGTCAATAAGACAATGCGATGAGGTCTTTTATTTTTTTCTTTGCACATTGAAAAAATAAAATCAACTTGTAAATCTGCTTAGAACACTTGCGCTGGAACAACTGGGCGAGTTTACATTTGTCCCGGCACTTTTTGAGCGGGTTGTGTTGATTATTTTTTTTGTAAACAACAAAAAAGATAACGTAACATTTGTAATCGCAAGCAAAGACAAAAACAAAGTGAGTAGAGAAAATAAAAGTACAATTAAAAAACATCAGAGAGAGAGAGTAAAAAAAACTGATTATTGTAGAACTAGAAAACATTTTTTTTTTCTTATAATTTTTTCGTCATAAGTTGATTCATTACTGTTAATTCTGTGATCGCAATGTATTTGGCATCAAATTGATGCCATAGTGTATAAAAGCACTATGGCGTAGTCAGTGTATAATTTGACTGAACTTATGACGCATTTTTAGTTTGATTTTGATTTTTGACTTGCTTTCTGCCTTTATTTAGCCTACATATATCATTAACTAGGTTTAATGATTTTTTTATGCATATACATCAAAGCCAGCCTGTGATGTGTCTGTGGCCTAATAATTTAAACCATCATGTTTAAAATCATACATGTAAACAGTTGGAACTATACAAAAATTGCTTTGTTATTATATTAAAAAACAATAATTTTATACCATTGGAATTGTATTGGAAAATAAAAAAATAAAGTTGTTACTTGTTGTGCTGAAGTGTGTCCTCGAGCTGCAGCGTCTCTGCGGTTCATCATTATCTGCTGAGATGCAGCTTTAGCAGACGTTGCTTTCTTTGTAGATGTGATGCAACAAGCAGAGACAAACCTGCAGAACTTCAAATGTTTGATGATTTAACGGTTTATAAAGTCCTGTGATGAACGGTAGGAATGATGTCATTTATCCCCAAGTTCCTGATTGAGTTTGTGTTTCCTTACAGAAATCAAAGACGGATGCTGTGTATGAAAATGTTCCCAAAAAGCGATGATCAAATACTGTATTTATCCACTGGAACTGACGTTAGAGCTCATGTGGGCCCTGACTCACACCTTTTGGTGTTTTTCACATTTAATCTCTGACAGGATGTTTCCTTCTGTCTCTCTTTTGTTTTTGCTCTTATCACATCTTTTTATTTCATCTGTGTAAAATAAACCTCTCAGCCTGACTTTTCTGTCTGTCCCACCTTTTTCCTCTCTCTATAAGCCCTCTCAGCTGACCTTGTACAAGGGAGAGATGGGGAGTTAGATGAGGAGAGGTGTGTGTGTGTGTGTGTGTGTGTGTGTGTGTGTGTGTGTGTGTGTGTGTGTGTGTGGCTAAGGAAATTTGTTGTTGGACTTGTTTTCTCTTCATCTTATATTCTATATGGTGTAATGTATATTCTCATTGGACGATTGCTACACCACCCCTTGACAATAAATATAAGCAAACGTGCAGAAAATAAAGCTGATGTAGTTTCGTGAACGGAGAATTGTCTCCAAGTTCCTGACTCTTTTTAATGGGTTCCATGCGTTCTTAAATAAAAAGAAGGGATGAGAATGTTTTGGTGGCACAGAGAAATAGTTTAAGGCCCTGTTTACACGATGGGAAAACGCAGATATTTCTCTGCGTTTTGGCCTGTCATTTACACGAAAACGCCGTTTTTATCCCAGAAACCGATTATTTCTAAAAACTCCGGCCAAAGTGGAGATTTCTGAAAACGCCGGTTATATGCAGGGGGGCAGTGTTCCGGAAGACATTGAAGCATCCCCGGGCGCCGCCATTGGCTAGCGGACCCCCACCTGCTGTTAGCATTCCATTGACTCCCATTCATTTTGGCGTCACTTTGACAGCGAATAACTTTACATCTGAGGCGTTTAAAGACTCCATTTGTCCATTATTTATTTCTAAAGAAACACGACAATGTATAAAAGGCTCCATTACCTTGTATCTTACGTTATGGCCCCGTAGAAGCAGTTTTTGTAAAAATAGGCTAACGATTGCGTCATAACCGCGCAACTCTGTCGCACAAGTCAAGAAATTACTGTATAGACCGGAGGAGAAGCTCACAAGCAATCGGGAGGACGTGGAGGCATAAAGTCAAGGGAGAAGCCCATAGAGAGTGATAAGTTGCTCCCGCTGCTAGCTCATGGACCGCTAATACTCACGCTCTCCGTCTCTGCGAGATTCGGAAGGGAATGATTCAGATTTCTCTCGGCACAGCTACTAGAAGACCTACAGGTTGCTCACGTCACATCTACGTCGTCAAGCTCAGTTTGAGCCTGCGCAGTTCGCCTGGCGATCAGGAAGTGAGGGCTTCAAATTGACTTCACTTTTCTCCGTTGAAACCTATGGGGTCGCTGTGTCCAGTTTATTTACTGTCTGTCTATGGTTATATGTTGTCGTGTCAACTGGGAGAAACGGGGTTTTAGGTTCTCTCTTGTCGATTCTGAGGATTCTGATTGGCTTGCATGGCTTTATCCTTCTCCCTACACTGCCGCCCATAGGTTTGGCATAGTTATGATGGCGCTCGACGGGGTATTTATGCAGGTTGTGTGCACGATGTTATTATTGAAAACGGAGGGGGGGAAATATTTGTTTCTCTAAATACCCGGATATGTGTAAATGTGGCCATAATCTAACAATCGTAGCATCCAGAATCTAAGTTCTTTTCACTATGCTCTGCTAGATATTTTGGCTCATCATCGCTCTCTAGTGTTTAAAGCAAAAAACTGCCTCTATGAACAGTGCTATTTTCTACCCTATAGACTGAGCTTTAAATAGATGCTTTGGATTTAATATGGTCCTTGTTAGTCATCAAACTTTGTCTCTAATATATGTTGCATTTAATGTGTTTTGTAGTGAAGCTCTCAGTCCGTTATACAAACATTAGCCAAAAGTTCACAGGTTGAACTTCTAAAATTTCTTCTTCTTTTATTTTTATTAAACACACTTATTTACAAAATGAAATCTGTATTCATGAAAGAATCTTGTTTTCCAGAAACATGAAGAGAGAACGATTTTAAATTCACCGTCACTCATCAGTATTGCAAACACTCGTTGCTGTTTTTACTTATTTAGGCTAATTGAATGCACTATTGCACAAAGTATAGGCCTAGTGTTATAAAAGTACATTTTTGATAGATGTATGATGTTAATAACTGTAGAAGCGCGTCATCATCACAGTCTGTGAATTCCTTTGTTCAGTTTTCCCGCTTCTCATTTATTTACATTGGTTTCAGCGGTGTTTAATTTATTAGTCTCGTTTGTGCTCCTAATTGTTGTATCCTCATTCATTCTCTGTTCGGTCTCGTTCAAATTAGATGTGTGTCTCTGCTCTTGGATTATTGCATGTTTGGATTAAATTTAGTATGATCTTCTTCTGAATCGTCTGCTACAAAACACACACACATCCTGGTGTTGTGACAATGTTTCTCCTCTCGACGTTCATCCAGCAGGAGGCGGTCGGCACTTCAGAGGCTTTGTTGTCATATTGGAGATGTCCGTGCACTAAAATGTTGAATCTTTTCAGTTTATTGTTTTCCAACCTTTGTTGCCATTATAGGTAGTTTACAATATGATAATTATTGTGTAAACTCATCATAACTTAACATGAATTTAGGGAAAAATTGATCCAGGCCTCTACACTTCTCAGTTCCTCCAGAAGAAGGTAAACTCACATGTGCTTCAAGAGTTATTTTGCTCAGATTCACCAAGATAACAAAGTCTGCAAACGCCTGAGATCTCAATCACAAACTCAAACCTAATTGGACGTGGCAATGGGTTTCCTCTTTGGTTTATCTTGAACAGGTTTGATCTGTTGGGTGGATAAACAGTTTCTGCTTTTCTCTCTGTGTGTCAGTAGTTTGTGAAGTGTTTCTTAGTTTTCTCTCCTGCTAATATGACCCTTTTAATCTTCCACTCCACACAAAACATCTTTACACTGAAATAAAGTGCTGTCAAATAAGGGTCAGAGGTCAAACAGGATTGACACTCACAACATAAAATAAAACACCAGTAGATATAGATCTAATCCAACACACATGTGACGTTTCACTCAACTAATACAGGGCCAGAATTAATTTAAAATATAAGATCTGCAACCGCTTTATTTTCATGACTTCCTCTGATAAAGGGAACTACGACTGGTTGAAACCTGTTGAGAGACGATTAAACTTCAGTCGTGTTTCCGATCAGTCTGAGTGTTATCAGACATTTGGCTCAATAGCAGGTTTTCAGTGAATCGATGAAGAAAATGTTTCTCAAATTAGTTTTGTTCTGTTTGTGGCGTCTGGATGGTGAGTTTGAAATGTGTTTTTAAGGCTTTAGTTCCTTCTGTTTTAGTGTATGTACATTACTGGTGAAATTAGTCAGAGATGCTTAACATTGACTGTTATTCTCAAGTATAAGTTATTGATTTTTAAAGTTTTGATTCAGGTCTAAACTCATTTATTAGGGATATATTATGAAGCTAAAATAGCCTACCCAACAGCATTAAATTAGTTTAAGTGTGACATTACTCTTATCTAAGTAAAAGTGTCTCTTTTTATTTAGTTACTGGTCCATGTAAAATTATGTCTAAGTATTTCACATTTCATTCAGCATGTTTTCTGTTTATACTGCTGCAGAATGTACTCACTTCATTCAAATAAGTAAAATATTTTAGTGAATCTTCATCAAACCAAAATCAAGTTATTTAAAGCTTTAATCTGTGACAAACTCTCTCTCTGTTCTTCAGGTGTGTGTGGTTATACAGCATTTTCAGAAATGTCAGGGATGGAGGGAGATTCGGTCACTCTAAACTTTGGTAGTAATGAAATGAAGGACGGAAAACAAATTCGGTGGCGGTTTGGAAAATATTTACTTGCTGAAATAAATGTAATTAATGACAGAATCACTGTATATGATGATGTTGCTGATGGGAGATTCAGAGACAGACTGAAGGTGGACAATCAAACTGGATCTCTGACCATCACAAACATCACAACTGACCATGCTGGAGATTATAATGTAGATACCAACACACCAATGAATACACTTTTCATTCTCACTATCAACTGTGAGTTAAATATTTTTCACCTTTTTTATTTTTTTAATCACTCAATATAATATCCACACACCCCATTTTACTCTATTCTGTTGTTTTACGATATTATTCATTTGAAATGTCATATCATAATGTTATTTAAAAGTTAATCTGTGACAAACCCTGTTCCTGTTTGTTCTCCGTGTGTTTGGTGATGCAGATAAGGTGACGTCAGTGTCAGTGTCGGAGGGAGATTCAGTCACTTTAAACCCTGGGCTTTCTGAAATAAGCCTTCGTGAAAACACCATACTGTGGGAGTCTGAAACAGAAACACTAGCTTTCACTGATGGGAGATTCAGAGACGGACTGAAGCTGGACAATCAAACTGGATCTCTGACCATCACACACACCACAACTGAACATGCTGGAATCTATAAACTTCATATAACTAGAGCAAAACGATCATCAAAAACATTCAGTGTTTCTGTCTATGGTGAGTAGAAATCATTGCCCATATAGCAAGTGTCGGCCCACATCTGGTATATGTGGAGTCCACGCGTGCCAGATGTGGGCCGGATCTGGGCCGACACTATGTTGCTGTCTGGGTTGTCCTGTCCTTCAAATACATTAGAATGTGAATAAAACGTGTTTATTTACATCAATTATTATTATTGCCGCTTCCATCAACATCAGTGTATTTTACAAACTACCGGTATGTTTTTTCTTGTACCTACTAAATGAAAAAAATACTAAATGTTTTTTCTTGTATATGAGTATTTAAATGTCTGAAACCTAAAACGAATATTATGTGGTTGAAAACACTGTGATAAGACAAGTGCAGAGCGCATCCGTCTCTGGCTCAGCACCAGTCATATATCTTTTCTCATTTTATAGTTTGAGATGACAGACCGTATAAACACTTACTCAACACTTTGAACCGGAAATAAGATTGTTGATTGGATTTCTGTCATAACAAATCTCAGAGTTGGTAATAGCTGCTGCTGCAGAGCAAGCACGAGACTTGCTACTGTCGATACACACACGACACGCTGCTGTGAGCAAGACATGCTGCTGCTTTATAGCGTACATGAATGACCTGCAGCAGATCTAGACAGGTGGAGCTGGGGAAGGTGAAGGGTTTCTAAAAGCGCACTGCACTGCTAATGCAAATGCTGACTAAGTATTTGAAGTTTGTGCAGATACAGCAGGAACCAATCAGCTGTGCCCTAGAGAATCATGTGATTACAAACTGATTGAGTTAAGGACCAATCAGCCTGCGCCATCTAGAGTTTCATAACAGAACTTTGTATTTGTTCATATTTATCTTTATTCTCTCATGTTTCAGCTCGTCTGCCTGTTCCTGTCATCATCAGTAACTCTTCACAATGTTCTTCATCCTCTTCATCATCAAATTGTTCACTGGTGTGTTCATCAGTGTTGAGTGTGTGTGATGCGACTCTCTCCTGGTACGCAGGAATCAGTGTATTGTCCAGCATCAGTGTGTGTGATCTCAGCATCAGTCTCTCTCTACCTCTGGAGGTGGAATATCAGGATAAAAACACCTACAGCTGTGTGCTGAACAATCCCATCAGCAACCAGACCACACATCTGGACATCAACACACTCTGCCACACATGTGCAGGTACCACAGCACTGATGATATATGTTGAAGTCAGCGCTAATATTAGTGTTTAATGACTGATCTGATCTCAGTTTGATGTTTTTATTCCTCAGACTCCGTCCACTGTTGTGGTCCTACTGAAGCTGTGATCCGATTGGTCCTCTCTGCTCTGGTGGGCGTGGCTACTGTCATTCTGGTGGTGTATGACATCAGATCCAGAAGAGCTGAACAAGATCAAGCACATATTCACACACCAGGTATCGAACTGATGAAATAATTTCTCACAAACTGTTTTTGCATAAATATTTGTTAGATTTATGGCTTAATATTTTTTTTTTTTTTCAGGAAGTATTGAAATCTAAAGCAGCACGCTGAACATCAAAGGTTCTTCAAATGTATTTCTTGTTTTTCTAGTGTTTTTGTCCTTATAAATGTAGTTTATTACTCAAGCGTGTGCTCTCCCTTTGCATTTTCAGTGTCTTGATATTTTTAAATACAATTTGAAGGGCTTTATTGTTTATATTTCCCTTAGACATGTAAAACAAATGAATAAAGAGACACACAGATCTCACTTTACTACTACCGCTCTCCATTTGTCATATGTTTTTATTTTATTTAAAATCATAAAATTAGGTTTTTGATAAAACAAAAGATTAGATTAAAAGACTTCAGCCGTTACGAGTGAATCAGATTCTATTGATCTTGAACAGCCAAAATTTCTCTTTATTTTTCATCATATGTTGATCCCTCCGCGAGACTGCCCTCCCCCGCCAAGGCTGGCTCCACTGACCCCTAGCTCGGATTCAGAGCTGCTACCTTCGTCGTCTCCACTTCTTTTGGCATTCAGAGGACATGTTTAGCAATTCCAAAATTACTAAATATTTTTTAAAGCAGTTACTGAAAACATACATGTTCAAATCCAGCTAAACATTTCATTCTATTTCAGATAATTTACTTTCTGAAAGAAACTCTCAAAATGCTACATTAATAAGTTACAGTAATAAGTTACGGTAATAACTTTGACTGTGTCATTAAACATACTTTCTATGGTATACCGTATATAAGTTCAAAGTAACGTTTAGCCTACTAGCTAATTTTAGCCAAACTCAGTATCCATACATTCCATAAAAAAATAACAACGAATACATCTTCACCAAACCTAGAGATTGGCATGGTTTTATTTCAGTTTGCCTAATAGCTGGTTTGATTTGCATTGAGAGATGACCTTATGGAAATTACCCCATGCCAATATGGTGAATATATAAAAACAAACCTTGTTACAGTAACATTAGCATATCAATACTACAGACTCAGAGCAGCTGTAAGTCAAACAACAAACAGATACTTTATGAAGAGCGCTTGTCTTTCTGTATGATATTTCTTGGCCAAAATGTATATCTTAATAAAGTATTTATGTTCAAATTCAGTCTAGGGCTGTCAATTTTAACGTTAATTAGATTATTTATTATGGAAAATATAACTTGCTCGAAGAATAATATTTTCTATGTTTAAACTGTTATCTCCTAACAAAATGGTTTTAGAGACAGAAATCTATAGGCACATTAAAGGATCCTTGACCCAATAACGCTGCTCCCTTTGGAAACATGGCATTATATTGTTAAACAATTCATACTGGATAAAGAATATGGTAAATTAAAGTGGATCATTTATGACAAAGAGTTTGAACTGGTAAAATATGGTCCAGTATTTCAACAAAGGTAGTAAAGAGGGGAATAACAGTGATGTGAACAGTGACAGCGGAAGACACGAGCCAGGACCAGAGCAAGGACCTCTCCGCCCCTCCCGGTCTTCGAGATCTCCACCCGGAACCGCTTCTCCCCTCTTCGCGAGACGGAACGCGACGACGCTGTGATCATCGGCAGTTCCATGGTCCGGCATGTCCGCGCTACCTCAGGTAAAGGTATGGTGCGCACTCACTGCTTTCCTGGTGCTCGTGTTCTCGATGTCGCTGCGCAGGTCCCCGAGATCCTGAACGGTGACGAGCGCGTCGGAGCTGTCGTGCTGCACGCGGGGGTGAACGACATCAGGCTGCGGCAGACTGAGGTTCTGAAGAGGGACTACAGGAGCCTGATCGAGACGGTACGCAGAACATCCCCTGAAGCAAAGATCGTCGTGTCTGGACCGCTTCCCACGTACCGACAAGGACAAGAAAGGTTCAGTAGATTGTTTGCACTAAATGAATGGTTGATGTCATGGTGTAATGAACAGAGACTGCTCTTTGTAAATAATTGGAATCTGTTTTGGGAGCGACCTAGGCTCTACCGTGCTGATGGCCTGCACCCCAGCAGAATCGGAGCGGCTGTTCTGTCGGACAACATCTCCAAGACGTTACACACCATATGACTAGTAAGTCAAAGTCCAAATCACATTCTTTGCTGTCCCAAATTAATTGATATAAGTACCAGTGTAGAACACTATATAGAAACTGTGTCTATTCCTCGTTTAGTGAGGCCAAACAATAAATCTACTGTAGGATCTAAGAAAAATCTAATTGTGATTAAACCAGAAAATCTCAATATTAGTGAACAAAAACAATTTCTAAAGCTAGGTCTTCTAAACATTAGATCGCTTACACCTAAGGCGGTTATTGTAAATGAAATGGTCACTGATAACAGCTTCGATGTACTCTGCCTTACTGAAACCTGGCTTAAACCAAATGATTATTTCGGTCTTAATGAGTCCACTCCACCAGGATACGGTTATAAGCATGAGCCCCGTCTGATTGGTCGTGGCGGCGGTGTTGCAACAATCTACAGAGATATTCTTAATGTTACTCAGAAAACAGGCCACAGGTTTAATTCGTTTGAAGTACTTGTGCTAAATGTTACGCTCCTAGATGTAAGAAAGAAATCCCTATTATCTCTAGCCTTGGCTACCGTATATAGACCGCCAGGGCCTTACGCTGATTTCCTAAAAGAGTTTGCAGATTTTCTCTCAGATCTATTAGTCAATGTCGATAAGGCAATAATTGTTGGAGATTTCAACATACACGTTGATAACACAAATGATGCGTTAGGGGCTGCGTTCACAGATTTATTAAACTCCTTTGGGGTCAAGCAAAACGTTAGTGGTCCCACTCATCGTCTTAATCATACTCTAGATTTAATTATATCATATGGAACCGATCCAACCGAAATAGATATTATACCGCAAAGTGATGATGTCACTGATCATTACATGGTAACTTGCATACTACGTACGGCTGAAATGTGTCATGTTGCGCCACGTTATCGACCAGGCAGAACAATCCTTCCAACCACTATAGATAGATTCTTGAATAGCTTACCTGATCTATCTCCGCTCCTCAGTGAACCCAAACTAACAGATGAGCTAGAGGAAATGACTAGCAGTATGAGCATCATTTTCTCTAGTACATTAGAAACTGTTGCACCAATTAGATTAAAAAAGGTTAGAGAGAAAACTAAAGCACCATGGTACAACAGTGCTACGCATGTTATCAAGAGAGAAACTCGTAACTTAGAGCGCAAATGGAAACAAACTAATTTAGAGGTCTTTAGAATCGCGTGGAAAGACAGTATGTCACGTTATAAAAAGGCTCTAAAAGCAGCCAGGGCTGAGCATCTCCGCAAACTAATAGAAAATAACCAAAACAATCCAAGGTTTTTATTTAACACCGTGGCTAGATTAACAAATAAACAGACATCACCTGAACAAAATATTCCGTTACATTTTAATAGAAATGATTTCATGAATTTCTTCACTGAGAAAATAGAAAGCATCAGAAACACAATTGTAAATGTACAATCTTTGACAGCGTCTTATGATTCAGCATCAATTATCGCCCCTCAAGAACAATTACAGCGCTTTACAACTATAGGACAGGAAGAGCTAAATAAACTTATCACTGCATCTAAACCAACAACATGTTTATTAGATCCAATACCCACTAAACTACTGAAAGAAGTGTTACCTGTAGTGGAAGAGCCTCTTCTCAATATTATTAACTCGTCTCTATCTTTAGGACATGTTCCAAAAACATTCAAGCTGGCAGTTATAAAACCTCTTATTAAGAAACCACAATTAGATCCAAATAACCTAGCAAATTACAGACCCATTTCAAATCTTCCATTTATGTCTAAAATACTAGAAAAAGTTGTGTCCGCTCAATTGTGCTCTTTCTTGCAAGAAAACGATATCTATGAAAAGTTTCAGTCTGGATTCAGGCCACATCATAGCACAGAAACTGCACTCGTTAAAATTACAAATGATTTACTTTTAGCTTCTGACCAAGGCTGTATCTCAATACTAGTTTTACTCGATCTTAGTGCTGCGTTTGACACTATAGATCATAAAATACTCTTAGATCGACTTCAAAATTACACTGGTGTTCAGGGACAGGCATTAAGCTGGTTTAGATCGTACCTATCAGACCGTTACCATTTTGTCCATTTAAATGGGGAAAAATCAAAGATAACGTCAGTAAATTATGGAGTGCCGCAAGGATCTGTGTTAGGCCCTCTGCTATTCTCAATTTATATGCTGCCACTTGGTAATATTATAAGAAAACATGGAATAAGTTTCCACTGTTATGCTGATGACACTCAATTATATATTTCATCTAGACCAGATGATAACACTAAATTATCTAAAATGACAGAGTGTGTTAAAGATATAAAATATTGGATGACGTGTAATTTTCTTTTATTAAATTCAGATAAAACGGAGGTATTACTGATTGGTCCAAAAAACTGCCCACAAAACCTCTTACAATACAACCTTAATCTAGATGGACGTCCTGTTACTTTATCCTCTACAGTAAAAGATCTGGGTGTTATACTAGACTGCAACTTGTCTTTTGAAAATCATATTTCAAATGTCACAAGAACAGCCTTTTTCCACCTTAGAAACATTGCTAAGCTACGTAATATGCTATCAGTCTCTGATGCAGAAAAGTTAGTTCATGCATTCATGACCTCGAGACTAGATTACTGTAATGCTTTATTAGCTGGTTGTCCTGCATCCTCCGTAAACAAGCTACAGTTAGTCCAAAATGCAGCCGCTAGAGTTCTTACTAGGTCAAGAAAATATGATCATATAACACCAATTTTATCATCTCTACACTGGTTACCTATTAAGTTCCGTATCAATTACAAAGTATTGTTACTGACCTATAAAGCCCTAAATGGTTTAGCTCCTGTGTATTTAAGAGATCTTCTATCGCCATATATTCCATCGCGCTCTTTAAGATCGCTAAATTCGAGGCTTCTGGTCGTACCTAGGATATCTAAGTCCACTAAAGGAGGGAGGGCGTTTTCACATCTAGCTCCTAAACTCTGGAATAGCCTTCCTGATATTGTCCGAGGCTCAGACTCGCTCTCCCAGTTTAAAACTAGATTAAAGACGCATCTCTTTAGCCAAGCATTCACATGATGCATCTCATACCTTTTATACTACAGTTAAATCAGATCAAATGCATTCATATTATGAACAGCAGCTACGCTAATTATTTCCCATCTGCCTTTTTTTGTTATCTCGGGACGCCTGTCCCGAGATAACTCAAATAGAGTTCGTCAGCTCCAGTTATGTATCCAGCCTCTCATGGAGACTTCAGATGCCCCAACGCCTGTGATGAGACGACTCGACGCCTGTGAAGAGACGACCCAACGCCGGCGATATGTTATGCCCTAAATTTCATGATTAACTAACTGTATTTTTGTATGTATATTTTTGAAATGCATTTTCTGTAAAGCTGCTTTGAAACAATGTGTATTGTGAAAAGCGCTATACAAATAAACTTGAATTGAATTGAATTGAATGTGCAGTATTATTGAAGAAATGAGAAGCTTCGGGACTTAACAGAAACTTTTATACTAAGAAATTAAGACCCGTAGATATTTTCAAATGAGGGATTATTACACCAATAAAAAATTAAATCCAGTGAGAATCAGGAACCACAGTTAAAGACGCCTATAGGACAAAATTGACCAGAAGATATGTAAGATAATAATTGTGGACTGCAAGAAGACCCTAACTCTAGACTGGCTTAAATATGTTACTCCAAACTGTAAACAATGATGTGGTGGGATAACAGATGTATTTTTTTACGGTGGATTTTTTTTTTTAAATGAGAAAAATGGTTAACACACACAAAACATACTGACAGTTTCAGTTACAAAAACAGTAACTCTAATTAGTTGCTAACTGTATGTTACAGTACGTTAATGAATATCCAGGTAAAGAAAAAACACCTCTGACTGTCGCTGCAAAAATATCACTAAACACATCAACGATCAATGATTTTAAACAAATCGACTCACCGTGAACAGCAACAATGAAGGTCTTTCTACTGATGATTCTCTTGCTGTTGATCTTTAGTTGATGATAAAGTCCAGAGTCTGTGGTGTTTGTGATGGTCAGAGATCCAGTCTGATGATCCAGCTTCAGTTTGTCCTTCCTGTTCAAAAGTGTTATGGAAATTTACCAGCTTTCATTATTAAATATCGATCCCACCCTTTTGGCATCTTTATACAGATAAGTCAAGGCTGCTCTGTGCCTGCTCAAAATTCTGTGTGCAGATGTAATGCAGCATAAATTGCCTGAATAAATTGTGTCTGCTCTGACACACCTCAGCCCCTAATATCAAAAAGTAAACAGTTATTTGATGTGTCAATGCAAATTTATGCCACATGTGAGCAGCATTAAATGCCACTTCAGAAGTGCTTCTGTGCCACCTTTGCAGTGTAAAGTGTCACTTAGATGATTTAAATGAATATTAAAGTGCATTGCATACATTTCGAGAAGCACATCACCGCTCTCTAGTGTCCAAAACAGAAAATAACCTTTCCAAAAATAGCGCTAGTTTTAGTGATGGGTTCACTATAAATAGATTCTGCTGTTCTAACAGAGGAACCGCTCGAGAACCAGTAATAATAAACAAAATAAGACACATTCCCAAAACTAAGACTGACCTTTCACATCTGGAATATGAAAAGATTGTTTTAAAAATGGATCTGATAAGGTTCTAACAACAAATCAAAACAGGACAATCACACAATACCTAATTTTCTTTCATATCTGTTGTACAGTATAAGATCTGTTCTGCAGTCCAGTTTGCAAACATAAAAATTAAAATACATGGTTCTGTGTTTCTTTAAGGAGTTGCTGACTCTCAAGAAAAGGTCAAAGGTGGAACCCCTAAAATGTTAAAGGTGGACATATAGTGCGTCAGAGTGAGAGTTAAAGGGTAACTAAACACTAAAACAACTTTTTTTAGTTAATGATCTGTAAGAATGGAGCTTCATAAATGCTGTTCATTGATTCAAGTAATTTTTTTAACATTTGAGTATAAAGTGTTTTAATTTTCAAATGGTCTAAAAACGTCTGAGTGCTGCCCTCTTCAGGTTAAACGGAATCTCCTGAACTAGGGGTACTCTGTGAAGTAGGGGTACTCTGTGACGTAGGGGTACTCTGTGACGGTACTCTGCCACGCCCTTGGTGCGAGCTCACCACGCCCTCGGCAGCCCCTGGTATAAAAGCATCTGGCTCCGTCAAAACCACTGTAGCGAGTCAGGAGTTGGAAATTGGAATTACGAGTATTGAAAACGATCAGGATAGCGTATTTTAGCATAGCATTTATATAGTTATTTAGATTATTTTGTGTAGCCTAGGTAGTTCATTAGCATATTTGTTAGTATTGTTAGAAGCATAGTTAGTTAGTAGCATAGTATTGCATCAGTTAGGATGGTGTAGTTAGGCTACAGTTAGGCTGGTATAGGTGTAGTGTTGCCGGTTGCAACAGCACTGCTGGACTGCATACTTTCCACCAGACTTGGAAATTAGGCGCCAGTGTTTACATGCACTTGTGTGCCAAACGCTGCTCTTCCTGCATGGACTCCACAACTGCCGGCGCGTTTTGCTGGATATTTTTTTTTCACATAGCGGCAAAATATGCTTAACGTAGGTTAATAGTAATAATAATCCACTCAGATACTGGATACTGGACCCATTCTCTCTAGCGCGGCTGCTTCGCTAGCATCGTTGGATGCCGATCGCGATGCGGGAGTTAATGCGATGCGACACCGCAGTTTGCGGTTTTGGCTCTGTGTCCACAGACAATTAATATTGACAAATAATTTGGCAGGGGGCAGTGTTGCCAGATCGGGCGGGATCTTATTGGGCGGTTTTGAATATGATTGTGCGGGTAAAAAAGGGTTTGGGTGGGTGGACAAAATTTGGGCTGGTTTGGGGTCAGTTCGGCGGTTTTCAAATATCTAAATGTTAAAGTCTAATTGGTTAAAAAGCTAAACTAAAGTGTGCATGTAGTCCATAAAATCAGTCATCATGACATTACACACACCCATGCAGCAGAGTCAGCTGGCATTGGTGTTGACGTCATCGACGAGCACGCAGTTTTAGCCAATCAGCGAGCGATCAGCAGGAAGGCGCGATTTAGCGCGTTAACTTGTAGCTGTTTATTCAAGTGATCGCTAATGCCAAAGTGGCATACAGTAACTTGTATCTACAGTAAAGAGTGAGATAGTGAGCAACTCAAACGTACATGTGGTGGGAGATGACTCGATGGTGAATATAACGATGAGGAGAGCACAGAATGACTTCAATTGAAATCGAATATGGGACGACTCCTTTCCATGGACATGTGCACACTAGCCTAACCAGACATCCGCCACTTTTACACCATCCAGACTGCCTGCACTCTACTTGTCCCTGACAGCTGCTGAAAACGGTTTGAATCAACGATGAATCAGTTTTGACTGCTATAAATTCTGCGTTATGTTCTGCAATGTGTAGGCTACTTCCAAGGGTTAAAGTCATTGGTTAATTTCTTGATTGCCGTTTTGACAGTGTCCACTTGGACATTTAAAGTCATATTTGCTAATTCTCCTTAATCATTGCCCTGTTTTGATCCGTTTACCTGGGAAATTGATTGATTGATTTATTTTATTTTATCATCGTTATTTTGTTTTAAGGAGATACAAATTGTGTTTATCAACCTTGAATGACATGGCCATAAAATGATATCACATTATTTTGGTAGTAAAATTTTGGGCGTTTCTTTCTTGGAGTGGGCGGGTTTTGGTGAGCTTTTGGGCTGGAAATCACCGTCCCAATCTGGCAACACTGGCAGGGGGTCGAAATTCGGCACAACACCGGACCTTGAAGTTTCTGTCCGTTCAGCATTTCCTTCTCAAGCTCCTCGATAGACTGACAACAAACAGAAATATTTAATGATGCAAATGAACAGTGACGTAACATTTAAACAAACATACCTTCCCCGTTTTAGCGAACGCTTCTCCGATTTTGCGGTTGCGTCCTCCGTAGCAGGTGGTGATGAGGTCGGCGACGCCGCAGCTCTCCAGAAATGTGGCGGGAGAAACTGGACTGGCTGTGCAGAATAACCGAGCGAAGGCGATCATCTCCATCAAACCCAGGCGGATCACAGCGGCCTTGGTGTTGTCACCGAAGTCCAGACCGTCACAGAAACCGGCGCCCACCGCGACAATGTTCTACAATAAACACAACAATAAAACACAATAATTTCTCAACTTCAACATGGCTAAATGCTTCAGGAACAGTAGATGAATGGTTGTACGTTTACCTTTAAAGTCCGCGTGAACCGGAAGTTGCAAACGACTTTTCTCAAGTGTTGTGACGCATTTCCGAGTGAAAGGGAATATTGAACAGAGGGCAGGGTTTTACTTTAGCGCTCCTCCTCTCCATCTCTCGCCCATAGCAGAGTAACGGTTTGAGGGGAGTGGTTAAGCGATTAACCAACCCAAGCCGTCAAACCTATGTCATCAGAAAAAGAACCATTCCAGACCCGGAAGTAACTTTTCAAACTTTGATTAAAGATAACTTCGGCAAACAATTTTTTTTCCGTGTATTAACTTGCACAGATTAATTGTTCACCACAAGACTAGTAATATCCGCTAACAAAGTAAATATCAATTTTGATTTCATGCCGACTTTAACACTAGACAGATCTCCACAACATCAGCCTCCTCCACCACCACCGTCACACGGAAGTTGCAACACGATCTCATGAAAGTGCGTATCTATACCACGAATGTTATTTCTCGCACCATTTATACGCCAACAAATGGTTTTTGTGTGTATATGTTCTGGTTACATATATAGCTACTACAGTTATAGTACAACATTTTACATTGGTTTCAGCTGTGTTTAATTTATTAGTCTCGTTTGTACCTACTCCTAATTACATTCATTCTCTGTTCGGTCTCGTTCAAGTTAGATGTGTGTCTCTGCTCTTTGATTGCTTGGATTAAATTTAGTAGGCCTATTGCAATTATCTTCTTCGTCTCACACACACACGTGAAAATGTTTCTCCTCTCGACGGTTCATCCAGCAGGAGGCGCTCGGCACTTCACAGACTTTGTTGTCATATTGGAGATGTCAGTGCACTAAAATGTTGAATCTTTTCAGTTTATTGTTTCCCAACCTTTGTTGCCATTACAGGTAGGCTACAATTTCAGAATGATTGTGTATAAGCCCATCATAACTTAACGTGAATTTAGGAAAACATTGATCCAGGCCACTAGTTCCTCCAGAAGAAGGTAAACTCACATGTGCTTCAAGAGTTATTTTGCTCAGATTCACCAAGATAACAAAGTCTGCAAACAAAAGCCTAAGATTTCAAACACGAACTCAAACCTAATTGGACGCAGCAATGGGTTTCCTCTGTTTTATCTGTATAAATCTGTTGGGTGGATAAACAGCTTCCGCTGGATGTTTTCTCTCTCTGTGTGTCAGTAGTTTGTGAAGTGTTTCTTCGTTTTCTCTCCTGCTAATATGACCCTTTTAATCTTCCACTCCGCACAAAACATCTTCACACTGAAATAAAGTGCTGTCAAAGAAGGGTCAGAGGTCAAACATGCAGGATTGACACTCACATCATAAAATAAAACACCAGTAGATATGGATCTAATCCAACACGCATGCAACGTTTCACTCAACAAATACAGGGCCAGAATTCGTTTAAAAATGTAAGATCTGCAACAGCTTCATTTTCATGACTTCCTCTGATAAAGGGACGGCTGGTTGAAACCTGTTGAGAGACCAGATAAATATCACACTTCAGGCGTGTTCCAGTGTTATCAGACATTTTAAGGCTCACTAGCAGGTTTTCAGTGAATCTATGAAGAAAATGTTTCTCAAATTAGTTTTGTTCTGTTTGTGGCGTCTGGATGGTGAGTTTGAAATGTGTTTTTAAGGCTTTAGTTCCTTCTGTTTTAGTATTATGTACATTACTGGTGAAATTAGTCAGAGATGCTTAACATTGACTGTTATTCTCAAGTATAAGTTATTGATTTTTAAAGTTTTGATTCAGGTTAGGGTTTAAGTTTTAAGTTTAGTTTAAGTGTGACATTACTCTTATCTAAGTAAAAGTGTCTCTTTTCATTTAGTTACTGGTCCATGTAAAATTATGTCTAAGTATTTCACATTTCATTCAGCATGTTTTCTGTTTATCCTGCTGCAGAATGTACTCACTTCAGATTCAAAGAATTCAAGTATTTTAGTGAAGCTTCATCAAACCGAAATCAAGTTATTTAAAGCTTTAATCTGTGACAAACTCTCTCTCTGTTCTTCAGGTGTGTTTGGTTCTAAAGGAATGTCACCAATGTCAGAGATGGAGGGAGATTCGGTCACTCTAAAATTTGGTAATAATGAAATGAAGGATGGATATCAAATTTGGTGGCGGTTTGGAAAATATTTACTAGCTGAAATAAATGTAATTAATGACAGAATCACTGTATATGATGATGGTCCTGATGGGAGATTCAGAGACAGACTGAAGGTGGACAATCAAACTGGATATCTGACCATCACAAACATCACAACTGACCATGCTGGAGATTATGAAGTACATACCAACCGACCAATGAATACAGTTTTTATTGTCACTATCAACTGTGAGTTAAAAATTTGTTTCACCTTTTTAAAAAAAATTTTTAAATACATATAATATCCACACATCCCATTTTACTATATTCTGTTGTTTTACGATATTATTCATTTGAAATGTCAAACTATTTACTTTTTACAATTTACAATTACAACGTTATTTAAAAGATAATCTGTGACAAACCCTGTTCCTGTTTGTTCTCCGTGTGTTTGGTGATGCAGATAAGGTGACGTCAGTGTCAGTGTCGGAGGGAGATTCAGTCACTTTAAACCCTGGGCTTTCTGAAATAAGCCTTCGTGAAAACACCATACTGTGGGAGTCTGAAACAGAAACACTAGCTTTCACTGATGGGAGATTCAGAGACGGACTGAGGCTGGACAATCAAACTGGATCTCTGACCATCACAAACATCACAACTGAACAGGCTGGAATCTATAAACTTCATATAACTGGAGTAACCCGATCATCAAAAACATTCAGTGTTTCTGTCTATGGTGAGTAGAAATCATTGCCCTACAGCAACATAGTGTTGGCCCACATCTGGTATATGTGGAGTCCACTTGTGCCAGATGTGGGCCGGATCTGGGCCGACACTATGTTGCTGTCTGGGTTGTCCTGTCCTTTAGTTCAAAAACATTAGAATGTAAATAAAACATGTTTATTTACATAAATTAATATTATTGCCGCCTCCATCAACATCAGTGTATTTTACAAACTAACGGTATGTTTTTTTCTTGTACCTATAAATGAAAAAACTAAATGTTTTTTCTTGTATCTATGAGTATTTCAATGTCTGAAACCTAAAATAAACATTATGTGGTTGAAAACACTGTGATACGACAAGTGCAGAGCGTATCTGTCATATATATTTTCTAACTTGAGATGACAGACCGTATAAACACTCACTGAACACTTTGAACCGGAAATAAGATTGTTGATTAGATTTCTGTCATAACAAATCTCAGAGTTGGTTATTGCTGCTGCTGCAGAGCAAGCACGAGACTTGCTACTATCGATACACACACGACACGCTGCTGTGAGCAAGACATGCTGCTGCTGTAGCGTATATAATTACCCATAGCAGATATACAGGTGGAGCTGGGAAAGGTGGAGGGTTTCTGAATCATGCTGCACTGCTAAGACACACGCTGACCAGTTATTTGAAGGTTGAGAAGCGAGCTCATTTGCTACTGATAAAGTAGGAACCAATCAGCTGTGCCCTAGAGAGAATCATGTGATTACAATCAGATTGAGTTAAGGACCAATCAGCCTGCACCATCTGTTTCATGACAGAACTTTGTATTTGTTCATGTTTATCTTTATTCTCTCATGTTTCAGCTCGTCTGCCTGTTCCTGTCATCAGCAGTAACTCTTCACAATGTTCATCATCATCAAATTGTTCACTGGTGTGTTCATCAGTGTTGAATGTGTGTGATGCGACTCTCTCCTGGTACGCAGGAATCAGTGTATTGTCCAGCATCAGTGTGTGTGATCTCAGCATCAGTCTCTCTCTACCTCTGGAGGTGGAATATCAGGATAAAAACACCTACAGCTGTGTGCTGAACAATCCCATCAGCAACCAGACCACACATCTGGACATCCACACACTCTGCTACAGATGTGCAGGTACCACAGCACTGATGATATTAATTGAAGTCAGCGCTAATGTTAGTATTTATTGACTGATCTGATCTCAGTTTAATTGTTTTTATTTCTCAGACTCAGTCCACTGTTGTGGTCCTACTGAAGCTGTGATCCGATTGGTCCTCTCTGCTCTGGTGGGCGTGGCTACTGTCATTCTTGTGGTTTATGACATCAGATCCAGAAGAGCTGAACAAGATCAAGAACATATTCACACACCAGGTATCGAACTGATGATATCATTTCTCACAAACTGTTTTTGCATAAATATTTGTTAGATTTATGGCTTTATATTTTCATTTTTTTTCAGGAAGTATTGAAATCTAAAGCAGCACGCTGAACATCAAAGGTTCTTCAAGTGTATTTCATGTTTTTCTAGTGTTTTTATCCTTATAAATGTAGTTTATTACTCAAGTGTGTGCTCTCCCTTTGCATTTTCAGTGTCTTAATATTTTTAAATACAATTTGAAAGGCTTTATTAGGGCCCGAGCACCGATGGTGCGAGGACACTATTGGAATTGCTCTGTTTATTATTATTATTATTATTATTATTATTAGGGCCCGAGCACCGATGGTGTGAGGACCCTCTTGGAATTGCTCTGTTTATTATTATTATTATTATTATTATTATTATTATTCTTCTCCGCATTTAATCGCATTTTTGAGGGCCTAAACATGCACGAAAACTCACGAAAATTTGCACACGCGTCAGAACTGGCGAAAATTGACATCTGATATGCGTTTCAGAATTGGGCGGGGTAAAATGGCTCGATAGCGCCACCTATAAAGGTTCAACAGAGTGCGCCTCCCGCTACGTTTCACGTACGTGTATGAAATTCGGTACATACATGTAATGACCCAATACCTACAAAAAAGTCTCTTGGAGCATAGCCTTAAACACAACAGGAAGTCAGCCATTTTGAACTTCCTCTCTGATTTTTGTGCAGTTTTTGCCATTTTCAGGCCTCGTACTTTAACGAACTCCTCCTACAGTTTTAATCTGACCATCTTCAAATTTGGTGAGTGTAATCTTAAGGCCTTTGCGACGTTAAATTGCGAAGATCTAGAGTTTTCGTCGAAAGGCGTGTCCTCTGCGGCCTGACAAATTTTGATGTTTCGCCATGAAACAGGAAGTTGCTGTAACTCAGGCAAACAATGTCCAATCTGCCCCAAACTTCACACGTTTGATAAGAGTTTTGTCCTGAACACATGACCATGCTCAAATTCAGTTACAGTCATAGCGCCACCTGCTGGCAACAGGAAGTGACATGTTTAACACTGTTTTGGACTCCTAATAACATATAAATAAGTGCCAGCAAGTGCTAACCATGCTAACAACATACTAGAAACATGCTAAAACATGCTAGCAAACATTAGCTAGGTGCTAAAGCATGCTATTACTGCAATTAAATAGGAATTTGCTGTAACTGAGGCATTGAATGTCCAATCTGCCCCAAACTTCACACGGTTGAATATTCTCATGTTTAACACATGTACATGAGAATATTCAGTTATAGTAATAGCGCCACCTACTGGCAACAGGAAGTGACATGTTTAACAGTGTGATGCAGTACTAGCAACATATTAAATATGCCATTGAGTTAGAAACATGTTAGAAACATGTTAAAACATGCTAGCAATTCTTAGCTAAGTGCTAAAGCACGCTAATGCAATGAAACAGGAAGTTGGTGTTACTGAAGAAAGCAATGTCCAATCTGCCCCAAACTTCACACGTTTGATAAGAGTCCTGCCATGAACACATCTACATGACAATTTTAAGTTAAAGTAATAGCGCCACCTACCATCGACAGGAAGTGACACGTTTTACACTGTGATGCATTACTAGCGACATATTTAATATGCCATTGAGTTCTAAACATGCTAGAAACATGCTAAAACATGCTAGCAACACTTATCTGAGTGATAACACATGCTATTATCCCCATAATAAAGGACATTTTTGTAACTGAATTTGACATACTCCTATTTTTACCTACTTAAATGCACATTGCCCACCGTGCTCTGTCTTCCTAAAGCCACCGGGTGGCGGTGGCACGGGTGCGAGGGCCCTTTCATCGCTGCTTGCAGCTTTAATTAGGGCCCGAGCACCGATGGTGCGAGGACACTATTGGAATTGCTCTGTTTATTATTATTATTAGGGCCCGAGCACCGATGGTGCGAGGACACTATTGGAATTGCTCTGTTTATTATTATTATTATTATTATTATTATTATTAATGGTGCTTGCCTATAGGCAAAGCAACATTAGTGTTATTGCTCATACTTATTTTTATTCTTATTCTTATTATTCTGCCGCTTTTTTGGCGCGAAACTCGCCCCGCACCGTTTGTCACAGACCCCTGAGTGAGGTGTCAAATCGACCGGCCCATTGAGGAGAGGTGTGCTATATCTTTTCTAAGCGATCGGGTGTACGATGTTCGCACAGCGGACGAAAAAGCGGCCAAAAAAGTCCCATTGACTTAACATTGCGGAATTTTCAGAAATTCAAATCCCAACTGTCATTTTTCACACACACAGACACAAAGGGCCTGACACCCCTGCATGTCTCCCCCTCTCTCTCCCTCAGAGGATTTATATTATCCAGCAGCCAATAAGTAATGGCCTAAAATCTTCATAGCCACACCATAGCAACCAGTTACAGCACCCTCGTGCACTCATTATAATGCACTCGTTTAATAACACAACCACTCAAAATACCTTAGAACTCCCTAGCAACACCCTAGCAACCACCCAAAATACCTTAGAACTCTCTAGCAACACCATAGCAACCACCCAAAACACCTTAGAACACCCTAGCAACCACCCATAACACCCTAACAACCACCCAAAATACCTTAGAACTCCCTAGCAACACCATAGCAACCACCCAAAATACCTCATAACTCCCTAGCAACCACCCAAAATACCTCAGAACTCCCTAGTAACACCATAGCAACCACCCAAAATACCTTAGAACTCCCTAGCAACACCCTAGCAACCACCCAAAATACCTCAGAACTCCCTAGCAACCGCCTAGCAACCACCCAGAACACCCTAGCAACCACCCAGAACACCCTAGCAACTGCCTAGTAACCACCTAGAACACCCTAGCAACTGCCTAGCAACCACCCAAAACACCCTAGTAACCACCCAGAACACCCTAGCAACCAACCCAAAACATGAATAAGCCATACCTCAGCAGCAGAACATCGTACAGACATGGTTGTTGGCTCGTATGCAATCATGTACCACACTCTAGCAACCGAGTGGTGAGTTTTGCCACTGCAAGCACCATTCACATTTTCTTCTGGAAATGTACGTTCTAGTTATTATTATTTTCCGCATTTGATCGCATTTTTGAGGGCCTAAACATGCACGAAAACTCACGAAAATTTGCACACGCGTCAGAACTGGCGAAAATTGACATCTGATATGCGTTTCAGAATTGGGCGGGGTAAAATGGCTCGATAGCGCCACCTATAAAGGTTCAACGGAGTGCGCCTCCCGCTACGTTTCACGTACGTGTACGAAATTCGGTACATACATGTAATGACCCAATACCTACAAAAAAGTCTCTTGGAGCATAGCCTTAAACACAACAGGAAGTCAGCCATTTTGAACTTCCTCTCTGATTTTTGTGCAGTTTTTGGGATTTTCAGGCCTCGTACTTTAACGAACTCCTCCTACAGTTTTAATCTGATCATCTTCAAATTTGGTGAGTGTAATCTTAAGGCCTTTGCGACGTTAAATTGCGAAGATCTAGAGTTTTCGTCGAAGGGCGTGTCCTCGGCGGCCTGACAAATTTTGATGTTTCGCCATGAAACAGGAAGTTGCTGTAACTAAGGCAAACAATGTCCAATCTGCCCCAAACTTCACACGTTTGATAAGCGTTCTGTCCTGAACACATGACCATGCTCAAATTCAGTTACAGTCATAGCGCCACCTGCTGGCAACAGGAAGTGACATGTTTAACACCGTTTTGGACTCCTAATTAACATATACAAAATTGCCAGCAAGTGCTAAACATGTTAACACCATACTAGAAACATGCTAAAACATGCTAGCAAACATTAGCTAAGTGCTAAAGCATGCTATTACTGCAATTAAATAGGAATTTGCTGTAACTCAGGCATTGAATGCCCAATCTGCCCCAAACTTCACACGTTTGATAAGAGTTCTGTCCTGAACACATTTACATGAGAATATTCAGTTATAGTAATAGCGCCACCTATTGGCAACAGGAAGTGACATGTTTAACACTGTGATGCTGTACTAGCAACATATTAAATAAACCATTGAGTTATAAACATGTTAGAAACATGTTAAAACATGCTAGCAATTCTTAGCTAAGTGCTAAAGCATGCTAATGCAATGAAACAGGAAGTTGTTGTTACTCAAGTAGGCAATGTCCAATCTGCCCCAAACTTCACAGGTTTGATAAGAGTCCTGCCCTGAACACATCTACATGAGAATAATCAGTTAGAGTAATAGCGCCACCTGCTGGCAACAGGAAGTGTCATGTTTAACACCATTTTGGACTCCTAATAACATATAAAAAATTGCCAGCAAGTGCTGAACATGTTAACAACACACGGGAACCATGCTAAAACATGCTAACAAACATTAGCTAAGTGCTAAAGCATGCTATTCCTGCAATTAAATAGGAATTTGCTGTCAGGCATTGAATGTTCAATTTGCCCCAATTTCACACGTTTGATAAGAGTTCTGCCCTGAACACATCTACATGACACTTTTCAGTTATAGTAATAGCGCCACCTACTGGCAACAGGAAGTGACATGGTTAACACTGTGATGCAGTACTAGCAACATATTAAATATGCCATTGAGTAATAAACATGTTAGAAACCTGTTAAAACATGCTAGCAATTCTTAGCTAAGTGCTAAAGCATGCTAATGCAATGAAACGGGAAGTTATTGTTACTGAAGAAGACAATGTCCAATCTGCCCCAAACTTCACATGTTTGATAAGAGTCCTGCCCTGAACACATCTACATGACAATTTTAAGTTAAAGTAATAGCGCCACCTACTGTCGACAGGAAGTGACACGTTTTAAACTGTGATGCATTGCTAGCGACATATTTAATATGCCATTGAGTTCTAAACATGCTAGAAACATGCTAAAACATGCTTGCAACACTTATCTGAGTGATAACGCATGCTATTATACCCATGATAAAGGACATTTTTGTAACTGACTTTGACATACTCCTCCTATTTTTACCTACTTAAATGCACATTGCCCACCGTGCTCTGTCTTCCTAAAGCCACCGGGTGGCGGTGGCACGGGTGCGAGGGCCCTTTCATCGCTGCTTGCAGCTTTAATTATTATTATTATTATTATTATTATTATTATTATTTTCCGCATTTAATCGCATTTTTGAGGGCCTAAACATGCACGAAAACTCACGAAAATTTGCACACGCGTCAGAACTGGCGAAAATTGACATCTGATATGCGTTTCACAATTGGGCGGGGCAAAATGGCTCGATAGCGCCACCTATAAAGGTTCAACGGAGTGCGCCTTCCGCTACGTTTCACGTATGTGTACGAAATTCGGTACATACATGTAATGACCCAATACCTACAAAAAAGTCTCTTGGAGCATAGCCTTAAACACAACAGGAAGTCAGCCATTTTGAACTTCCTCTCTGATTTTTGTGCAGTTTTTGCCATTTTCAGGCCTCGTACTTTAACGAACTCCTCCTACAGTTTTAATCTGATCATCTTCAAATTTGGTGAGTGTAATCTTAAGGCCTTTGCAACGTTAAATTGCGAAGATCTAGAGTTTTCGTCGAAGGGCGTGTCCTCGGCGGCCTGACAAATTTTGATGTTTCGCCATGAAACAGGAAGTTGCTGTAACTCAGGCAAACAATGTCCAATCTTCCCCAAACTTCACACGTTTGATAAGCGTTCTGTCCTGAACACATGACCATGCTCAAATTCAGCTACAGTCATAGCGCCACCTGCTGGAAACAGGAAGTGACATGTTTAACACTGTTTTGGACTCCTAATAACATATAAAAAATTGCCAGCAAGTGCTTAACAAGTTAACAACATACTAGAAACATGCTAGCAAACATTAGCTAAGTGTTAAAGCATGCTATTACTGCAATTAAATAGGAATTTGCTGTAACTCAGGCATTGAATGTCCAATCTGCCCCAAACTTCACACGTTTGATAAGCGTTCTGTCCTGAACACATGACCATGCTCAAATTCAGTTACAGTCATAGCGCCACCTGCTGGCAACAGGAAGTGACATGTTTAACACCGTTTTGGACTCCTAATAACATATAAAAAATTGTCAGCAAGTGCTAACCATGCTAACAACATACTAGAAACATGCTAAAACATGCTAGCAAACATTAGCTAACTGCTAAAGAATGCTAATGCAATGAAACAGGAAGTTGTTGTTACTCAAGAAGGCAATGTCCAATCTGCCCCAAACTTCACACGTTTGATAAGAGTCCTGCCCTGAACACATTTACATGACACTTTTCAGTTATAGTAATAGCGCCACCTACTGGCAACAGGAAGTGACATGTTCAACACTGTGATGTTGTACTAGCAACATATTAAATAAACCATTGAGTTATAAACATGTTAGAAACCTGTTAAAACATGCTAGCAATTCTTAGCTAAGTGCTAAAGCATGCTAATGCAATGAAACAGGAAGTTGTTGTTACTCAAGAAGGCAATGTCCAATCTGCCCCAAACTTCACACGTTTGATAAGAGTCCTGCCCTGAACACATTTACATGACACTTTTCAGTTATAGTAATAGCGCCACCTACTGGCAACAGGAAGTGACATGTTCAACACTGTGATGTTGTACTAGCAACATATTAAATAATACATTGAGTTATAAACATGTTAGAAACATGTTAAAACATGCTAGCAATTCTTAGCTAAGTGCTAAAGCATGCTAATGCAATGAAACAGGAAGTTGTTGTTACTCAAGAAGGCAATGTCCAATCGGCCCCAAACTTCACACGTTTGATAAGAGTCCTGCCCTGAACACATCTACATGACACTTTTCAGTTATAGTAATAGCGCCACCTACTGGCAACAGGAAGTGACATGGTTAACACTGTGATGCAGTACTAGCAACATATTAAATATGCCATTGAGCAATAAACATGTTAGAAACATGTTAAAACATGCTAGCAATTCTTAGCTAAGTGCTAAAGCATGCTAATGCAATGAAAGAGGAAGTTGTTGTTACTCAAGAAGGCAATGTCCAATCTGCCCCAAACTTCACACGTTTGATAAGAGTCCTGCCCTGAACACATCTACATGACACTTTTCAGTTATAGTAATAGCGCCACCTACTGGCAACAGGAAGTGACATGTTTAACACTGCGATGCATTACTAGCAACATATTAAATATGCCATTGAGTTATATACATGTTAGAAACATGTTAAAACATGCTAGCAATTCTTAGCTAAGTGCTAAAGCACGCTAATGCAATGAAACGGGAAGTTGTTGTTACTGAAGAAGGCAATGTCAAATCTGCCCCAAACTTCACACGTTTGATAAGAGTCCTGCCCTGAACACATCTACATGACAATTTTAAGTTAAAGTAATTGCGCCACCTACTGTCGACAGGAAGTGACACGTTTTAAACTGTGATGCATTGCTAGCGACATATTTAATATGCCATTGAGTTCTAAACATGCTAGAAACATGCTAAAACATGCTAGCAACACTTATCTGAGTGATAACGCATGCTATTATCCCCATAATAAAGGACATTTTTGTAACTGACTTTGACATACTCCTATATTTACCTACTTAAATGCACAATGCCCACCGTGCTCTGTCTTCCTAAATCCACCGGGTGGCGGTTGGCACGGGTGCGAGGGCCCTTTCATCGCTGCTTGCAGCTTTAATTAGGGCCCGAGCACCGATGGTGCGAGGACACTATTGGAATTGCTCTGTTTATTATTATTATTATTAGGGCCCGAGCACCGATGGTGCGAGGACACTATTGGAATTGCTCTGTTTATTATTATTATTATTATTATTATTTTCCGCATTTGATCGCATTTTTGAGGGCCTAAACATGCACGAAAACTCACGAAAATTTGCACACGCGTCAGAACTGGCGAAAATTGACATCTGATATGCGTTTCAGAATTGGGCGGGGTAAAATGGCTCGATAGCGCCACCTATAAAGGTTCAACGGAGTGCGCCTCCCGCTACGTTTCACGTATGTGTACGAAATTCGGTACATACATGTAATGACCCAATACCTACAAAAAAGTCTCTTGGAGCATAGCCTTAAACACAACAGGAAGTCAGCCATTTTGAACTTCCTCTCTGATTTTTGTGCAGTTTTTGCCATTTTCAGGCCTCGTACTTTAACGAACTCCTCCTACAGTTTTAATCTGATCATCTTCAAATTTGGTGAGTGTAATCTTAAGGCCTTTGCGATGTTAAATTGCGAAGATCTAGAGTTTTCGTCGAAGGGCGTGTCCTCGGCGGCCTGACAAATTTTGATGTTTCGCCATGAAACAGGAAGTTGCTGTAACTCAGGCAAACAATGTCCAATCTGCCCCAAACTTCACACGTTTGATAAGAGTCCTGTCCTGAACACATGACATGCTCAAATTCAGTTACAGTCATAGCGCCACCTGCTGGCAACAGGAAGTGACATGTTTAACACTGTTTTGGACTCCTAATAACATATAAAAAATTGCCACCAAGTGCTTAACATGCTAACAACATACTAGAAACATGCTAAAACATGCTAGCAAACATTAGCTAAGTGCTAAAGCATGCTATTACTGCAATTAAATAGGAATTTGCTGTAACTCAGGCATTGAATGTCCAATCTGCCCCAAACTTCACACGTTTGATAAGCGTTCTGTCCTGAACACATGACCATGCTCAAATTCAGTTACAGTCATAGCGCCACATGCTGGCAACAGGAAGTGACATGTTTAACACTGTTTTGGACTCCTAATAACATATAAAAAATTGCCAGCAAGTGCTTAACATGTTAACAACATACTAGAAACATGCTAAAACATGCTAGCAAACATTAGCTAAGTGCTAAAGCATGCTATTACTGCAATTAAATAGGAATTTGCTGTAACTCAGGCATTGAATGTCCAATCTGCCCCAAACTTCACACGTTTGATAAGCGTTCTGTCCTGAACACATGACCATGCTCAAATTCAGTTACAGTCATAGCGCCACCTGCTGGCAACAGGAAGTGACATGTTTAACACTGTTTTGGACTCCTAATAACATACAAAAAAGTGCCAGCAAGTGTTAAACATGTTAACAACATACTAGAAACATGCTAAAACATGCTAGCAAACATTAGCTAGGTGCTAAATCATGCTATTAATGCAATTAAATAGGAATTTGCTGTAACTGGCATTGGATGTTTAATCGGCCCCAAACTTCACACGGTTGAATATTCTCATGTTTAACACATTTACATGAGAATATTCAGTTATAGTAATAGCGCCACCTACTGGCAACAGCAAATGACATGTTTAACACTGTGATGCTGTACTAGCAACATATTAAATATGCCATTGAGTTATAAACATGTTAGAAACCTGTTAAAACATGCTAGCAATTCTTAGCTAAGTGCTAAAGCATGCTAATGCAATGAAAGAGGAAGTTGTTGTTACTAAAGAAGGCAATGTCCAATCTTTCCCAAACTTTACACGTTTGATAAGAGTCCTGTCCTGAACACATCTACATGACACTTTTCAGTTATAGTAATAGCGCCACCTACTGGCAACAGGAAGTGACATGTTTAACACTGTGATGCAGTACTAGCAACATATTAAATATATCATTGAGTTATATACATGTTAGAAACATGTTAAAACATGCTAGCAATTCTTAGCTAAGTGCTAAAGCACGCTAATGCAATGAAACAGGAAGTTGGTGTTACTGAAGAAGGCAATGTCCAATCTGCCCAAAACTTCACACGTTTGATAAGAGTCCTGCCCTGAACACATCTACATGACAATTTTAAGTTAAAGTAATAGCGCCACCTACTGTCGACAGGAAGTGACACGTTTTACACTGTGATGCATTACTAGCGACATATTTAATATGCCATTGAGTTCTAAACATGCTAGAAACATGCTAAAACATGCTAGCAACACTTATCTGAGTTATAACGCATGCTATTATCCCCATAATCAAGGACATTTTTGTAACTGACTTTGACATACTCCTCCTATTTTTACCTACTTAAATGCACATTGCCCACCGTGCTCTGTCTTCCTAAAGCCACCGGGTGGCGGTGGCACGGGTGCGAGGGCCCTTTCATCGCTGCTTGCAGCTTTAATTATTATTATTATTATTATTTTCCGCATTTGATCGCATTTTTGAGGGCCTAAACATGCACGAAAACTCACGAAAATTTGCACACGCGTCAGAACTGGCGAAAATTGACATCTGATATGCGTTTCAGAATTGGGCGGGGTAAAATGGCTCGATAGCGCCACCTATAAAGGTTCAACGGAGTGCGCCTCCCGCTACGTTTCACGTACGTGTACGAAATTCGGTACATACATGTAATGACCCAATACCTACAAAAAAGTCTCTTGGAGCATAGCCTTAAACACAACAGGAAGTCAGCCATTTTGAACTTCCTCTCTGATTTTTGTGCAGTTTTTGCCATTTTCAGGCCTCGTACTTTAACGAACTCCTCCTACAGTTTTAATCTGATCATCTTCAAATTTGGTGAGTGTAATCTTAAGGCCTTTGCGACGTTAAATTGCGAAGATCTAGAGTTTTCGTCGAAGGGCGTGTCCTCGGCGGCCTGACAAATTTTGATGTTTCGCCATGAAACAGGAAGTTGCTGTAACTCAGGCAAACAATGTCCAATCTGCCCCAAACTTCACACGTTTGATAAGCGTTCTGTCCTGAACACATGACCATGCTCAAATTCAGTTACAGTCATAGCGCCACCTGCTGGCAACAGGAAGTGACATGTTTAACACCGTTTTGGACTCCTAATTAACATATACAAAATTGCCAGCAAGTGCTAAACATGTTAACACCATACTAGAAACATGCTAAAACATGCTAGCAAACATTAGCTAAGTGCTAAAGCATGCTATTACTGCAATTAAATAGGAATTTGCTGTAACTCAGGCATTGAATGCCCAATCTGCCCCAAACTTCACACGTTTGATAAGAGTTCTGTCCTGAACACATTTACATGAGAATATTCAGTTATAGTAATAGCGCCACCTATTGGCAACAGGAAGTGACATGTTTAACACTGTGATGCTGTACTAGCAACATATTAAATAAACCATTGAGTTATAAACATGTTAGAAACATGTTAAAACATGCTAGCAATTCTTAGCTAAGTGCTAAAGCATGCTAATGCAATGAAACAGGAAGTTGTTGTTACTCAAGTAGGCAATGTCCAATCTGCCCCAAACTTCACAGGTTTGATAAGAGTCCTGCCTTGAACACATCTACATGAGAATAATCAGTTAGAGTAATAGCGCCACCTGCTGGCAACAGGAAGTGTCATGTTTAACACCATTTTGGACTCCTAATAACATATAAAAAATTGCCAGCAAGTGCTGAACATGTTAACAACACACGGGAACCATGCTAAAACATGCTAACAAACATTAGCTAAGTGCTAAAGCATGCTATTCCTGCAATTAAATAGGAATTTGCTGTCAGGCATTGAATGTTCAATTTGCCCCAATTTCACACGTTTGATAAGAGTTCTGCCCTGAACACATCTACATGACACTTTTCAGTTATAGTAATAGCGCCACCTACTGGCAACAGGAAGTGACATGGTTAACACTGTGATGCAGTACTAGCAACATATTAAATATGCCATTGAGTAATAAACATGTTAGAAACCTGTTAAAACATGCTAGCAATTCTTAGCTAAGTGCTAAAGCATGCTAATGCAATGAAACGGGAAGTTATTGTTACTGAAGAAGACAATGTCCAATCTGCCCCAAACTTCACATGTTTGATAAGAGTCCTGCCCTGAACACATCTACATGGCAATTTTAAGTTAAAGTAATAGCGCCACCTACTGTCGACAGGAAGTGACACGTTTTAAACTGTGATGCATTGCTAGCGACATATTTAATATGCCATTGAGTTCTAAACATGCTAGAAACATGCTAAAACATGCTAGCAACACTTATCTGAGTGATAACGCATGCTATTATACCCATGATAAAGGACATTTTTGTAACTGACTTTGACATACTCCTATTTTTACCTACTTAAATGCACATTGCCCACCGTGCTCTGTCTTCCTAAAGCCACCGGGTGGCGGTGGCACGGGTGCGAGGGCCCTTTCATCGCTGCTTGCAGCTTTAATTATTATTATTATTATTATTATTATTATTATTTTCCGCATTTAATCGCATTTTTGAGGGCCTAAACATGCACGAAAACTCACGAAAATTTGCACACGCGTCAGAACTGGCGAAAATTGACATCTGATATGCGTTTCACAATTGGGCGGGGCAAAATGGCTCGATAGCGCCACCTATAAAGGTTCAACGGAGTGCGCCTTCCGCTACGTTTCACGTATGTGTACGAAATTCGGTACATACATGTAATGACCCAATACCTACAAAAAAGTCTCTTGGAGCATAGCCTTAAACACAACAGGAAGTCAGCCATTTTGAACTTCCTCTCTGATTTTTGTGCAGTTTTTGCCATTTTCAGGCCTCGTACTTTAACGAACTCCTCCTACAGTTTTAATCTGATCATCTTCAAATTTGGTGAGTGTAATCTTAAGGCCTTTGCGACGTTAAATTGCGAAGATCTAGAGTTTTCGTCGAAGGGCGTGTCCTCGGCGGCCTGACAAATTTTGATGTTTCGCCATGAAACAGGAAGTTGCTGTAACTCAGGCAAACAATGTCCAATCTGCCCCAAACTTCACACGTTTGATAAGCGTTCTGTCCTGAACACATGACCATGCTCAAATTAGGCTACAGTCATAGCGCCACCTGCTGGAAACAGGAAGTGACATGTTTAACACTGTTTTGGACTCCTAATAACATATAAAAAATTGCCAGCAAGTGCTTAACAAGTTAACAACATACTAGAAACATGCTAAAACATGCTAGCAAACATTAGCTAAGTGTTAAAGCATGCTATTACTGCAATTAAATAGGAATTTGCTGTAACTCAGGCATTGAATGTCCAATCTGCCCCAAACTTCACACGTTTGATAAGCGTTCTGTCCTGAACACATGACCATGCTCAAATTCAGTTACAGTCATAGCGCCACCTGCTGGCAACAGGAAGTGACATGTTTAACACCGTTTTGGACTCCTAATAACATATAAAAAATTGTCAGCAAGTGCTAACCATGCTAACAACATACTAGAAACATGCTAAAACATGCTAGCAAACATTAGCTAACTGCTAAAGCATGCTAATGCAATGAAACAGGAAGTTGTTGTTACTCAAGTAGGCAATGTCCAATCTGCCCCAAACTTCACACGTTTGATAAGAGTCCTGCCCTGAACACATCTACATGACACTTTTCAGTTATAGCAATAGCGCCACCTACTGGCGACAGGAAGTGACATGTTTAACAGTGTGATGCAGTACTAGCAACATATTAAATATGCCATTGAGTTATATACATGTTAGAAACATGTTAAAACATGCTAGCAATTCTTAGCTAAGTGTTAAAGCACACTAATGCAATGAAACAGGAAGTTGGTGTTACTGAAGAAGGCAATGTCCAATCTGCCCCAAACTTCACATGTTTGATAAGAGTCCTGCCCTGAACACATCTACATGACAACTTTAAGTTAAAGTAATAGCGCCACCTACTGTCGACAGGAAGTGACACGTTTTACACTGTGATACATTACTAGCGACATATTTAATATGCCATTGAGTTCTAAACATGCTAGAAACATGCTAAAACATGCTAGCAACTCTTATCTGAGTGATAACGCATGCTATTATACCCATAATAAAGGACATTTTTGTAACTGACTTTGACATACTCCTCCTATTTTTACCTACTTAAATGCACATTGCCCACCATGCTCTGTCTTCCTAAAGCCACCGGGTGGCGGTGGCACGGGTGCGAGGGCCCTTTCATCGCTGCTTGCAGCTTTAATTATTATTATTATTATTATTTTCCGCATTTGATCGCATTTTTGAGGGCCTAAACATGCACGAAAACTCACGAAAATTTGCACACGCGTCAGAACTGGCGAAAATTGACATCTGATATGCGTTTCAGAATTGGGCGGGGTAAAATGGCTCGATAGCGCCACCTATAAAGGTTCAACGGAGTGCGCCTCCCGCTACGTTTCACGTACGTGTACGAAATTCGGTACATACATGTAATGACCCAATACCTACAAAAAAGTCTCTTGGAGCATAGCCTTAAACACAACAGGAAGTCAGCCATTTTGAACTTCCTCTCTGATTTTTGTGCAGTTTTTGGCATTTTCAGGTCTCGTACTTTAACGAACTCCTCCTACAGTTTTAATCTGATCATCTTCAAATTTGGTGAGTGTAATCTTAAGGCCTTTGCGACGTTAAATTGCGAAGATCTAGAGTTTTCGTCGAAGGGCGTGTCCTCGGCGGCCTGACAAATTTTGATGTTTCGCCATGAAACAGGAAGTTGCTGTAACTAAGGCAAACAATGTCCAATCTGCCCCAAACTTCACACGTTTGATAAGCGTTCTGTCCTGAACACATGACCATGCTCAAATTCAGTTACAGTCATAGCGCCACCTGCTGGCAACAGGAAGTGACATGTTTAACACCGTTTTGGACTCCTAATTAACATATACAAAATTGCCAGCAAGTGCTAAACATGTTAACACCATACTAGAAACATGCTAAAACATGCTAGCAAACATTAGCTAAGTGCTAAAGCATGCTATTACTGCAATTAAATAGGAATTTGCTGTAACTCAGGCATTGAATGCCCAATCTGCCCCAAACTTCACACGTTTGATAAGAGTTCTGTCCTGAACACATTTACATGAGAATATTCAGTTATAGTAATAGCGCCACCTATTGGCAACAGGAAGTGACATGTTTAACACTGTGATGCTGTACTAGCAACATATTAAATAAACCATTGAGTTATAAACATGTTAGAAACATGTTAAAACATGCTAGCAATTCTTAGCTAAGTGCTAAAGCATGCTAATGCAATGAAACAGGAAGTTGTTGTTACTCAAGTAGGCAATGTCCAATCTGCCCCAAACTTCACAGGTTTGATAAGAGTCCTGCCCTGAACACATCTACATGAGAATAATCAGTTAGAGTAATAGCGCCACCTGCTGGCAACAGGAAGTGTCATGTTTAACACCATTTTGGACTCCTAATAACATATAAAAAATTGCCAGCAAGTGCTGAACATGTTAACAACACACGGGAACCATGCTAAAACATGCTAACAAACATTAGCTAAGTGCTAAAGCATGCTATTCCTGCAATTAAATAGGAATTTGCTGTCAGGCATTGAATGTTCAATTTGCCCCAATTTCACACGTTTGATAAGAGTTCTGCCCTGAACACATCTACATGACACTTTTCAGTTATAGTAATAGCGCCACCTACTGGCAACAGGAAGTGACATGATTAACACTGTGATGCAGTACTAGCAACATATTAAATATGCCATTGAGTAATAAACATGTTAGAAACCTGTTAAAACATGCTTGCAATTCTTAGCTAAGTGCTAAAGCATGCTAATGCAATGAAACGGGAAGTTATTGTTACTGAAGAAGACAATGTCCAATCTGCCCCAAACTTCACATGTTTGATAAGAGTCCTGCCCTGAAAACATCTACATGACAATTTTAAGTTAAAGTAATAGCGCCACCTACTGTCGACAGGAAGTGACACGTTTTAAACTGTGATGCATTGCTAGCGACATATTTAATATGCCATTGAGTTCTAAACATGCTAGAAACATGCTAAAACATGCTAGCAACACTTATCTGAGTGATAACGCATGCTATTATACCCATGATAAAGGACATTTTTGTAACTGACTTTGACATACTACTCCTATTTTTACCTACTTAAATGCACATTGCCCACCGTGCTCTGTCTTCCTAAAGCCACCGGGTGGCGGTGGCACGGGTGCGAGGGCCCTTTCATCGCTGCTTGCAGCTTTAATTGTTTGTATTTCCCTTAGACATGTAAAACAAATGAATAAAGAGACACACAGATCTCACTTTACTACTGCCGCTCTACATTTGTCATATGTATTTTCTTGCCTTTATCAATAAAGTTTTCTCAAGAGTCTCTCCGTGTGTTATTACATTTATTATGTCGAGCCACATCTCCTGGAGGAATACAAACGTAATACATATTTTAACAAGTTCATTTATTTATTTATTATTTACGTTACTATTAAGCTTATTCTTCTCTAAAACAGTATAGCCTACAGCTAAAACATTTAATTTTAAGTTAATTTTCCCATATGGACTGTTAATAGAAACGGGTATCTAATCCAACACTCTTCTGCTCTTAGATTTCATACGGGGCCAGAATTAGTTTGAAAATGTACGATCAGCAAAAGCTTGTTGATTCTCACGATGTTAAAGGAGACTGACGTGTGACGGAGAGTGTGACGGAGGTCACAGATAAACATCACAGGTCAGTCGTGTTTCAGATCAATTTGAGTGTTTTCTGACATTTTAAGCATCACTATCGTGGGGTTTTCAGTGAACCCATGAAGAAAATGTTTCTTAAATGTTCTGTTAGCGTCTGGTTGGTGAGTTTGAAATGTGTTTATATGCCTTCAGTTGCTTCTGTTCTGGTACCATGTAATAAATGACTGGTTAAATTAGTCAGAGACTATTCAGTCACTATTCTCATGTGTAAATGATTAAACTGTGATTTTACACTGTGAGATCAATTTTAAAATTCAGGTCTAAACTCTGATTTTTATATGGAACAAACACTTAATATATAAATGCTTTAAGAGTAATACCACACGAATATTTTATTTAAACAATTTATTTTTTAATTTATCATCTTTTGTCTTTGTACTGCTGCAGAATGTTCTTCACTTTACATTTAAATGATGAAAAGTATTTTAGTGAAGGCTTCATCAAACCAACATCAAGTCATTTTAAAGCTTTTGTCTTCGACAAACTCTGTTCTTCAGGTGTGTTTGGTGTTAAAGGCGAAATGAAGTTAGCGACGGAGAGAGATTCAGTCACTCTAAACCCTGGTCTTGCTGAAATAATGGATGATGTTCAGATTCAGTGGAAGTTTGAAGCTGAAAAGAGTTGAATTGCTGAAATCAATGTAAAGAGCTTATTCACTGAATATGATGATTTTCTTAATGGGAAATGCAAATAAAGGTTTGTTTCTGGATCATCAGAGTGGACTATATTCCGCATGTATGCAGAAGGGTTTCATTCTTATTCTCTATGGTGAGTTAAAGGCACACCGCGGACTTTGTGACCTAAAGAGTTGAAGCATATGAGTTATTTTAAATGATTCCTCAGGCCAATATACAGCGCTTGACACTATCAATGCTCCGAGCGGGGCTGCCCTCTTGAAATACTGCCTATGTAAGTTTGGAGAAGTCTTTGGCCAGGTCATGTGACCTGGAGAATGCCTGGAATGCCTGGAGAACGAATCCCTTTACGACCGTCACGTGACCACAAGCTCTGATATACTCAAGGAGCTAACGCTTTTGCTACTATTTTTCCGCCTGCTCGACTCCTGGCCATGGCTGAGGCAAGGGCAAAGTTTAAAACTGCTTATGAGGAGGCAAAAAAGAGAAAACGCGAGAGGGATCGTGGATGTCTTCTTGACTTTTGCGACAGTGCTGCGGCGCTTGTGGCCTCTAGGAAAGTTACAGGTCTAGCGCCCCTAGTGGCCAAAAGTTCTGCGGTGTGCCTTTAAATGTCAGTTGTTGTGTATTTTAACCACTACAAAAATTGTATTATTAATAAAAAAACACAATTTTTATTTTTTGTGTGTTCCATTTTTTTTTATCATAAAGTGATTTTAAAGACTTAGGGCCAATCCCAATTCTACCCCTTACCCCTTCACTTACCCCTTCCCCTCTGTTTTGCTCGTGCACGTGGAGGGGTAGGGCTGTCTCGATTCTCTTCTGGTTGGAGGGGAAGGGCTAAGGGGAAGGGCCAGATAGCCCTTCAAACGAAGATTTTTCGGGACCACACTTCAAACGAAGGGGTATGAGAAGTGTCACTGCATACACCAGCTACAGACGCAAAATGGCTGCCCAAGCAAAAAATTTGACCATAAATGTAAGAATTGTTGACTTTAATAAGTATTTTAACGACAAATAATGATTTGCTTTATGTTACATTCAATCTTGTGTTCATATTTACGGTCAGTTCCTTCAAAGAAACGTTTGTAAAAAAATCTCTTCTCCCCCGAACAAAGCACACAAGCTATTGGTGCGTTCAAGTCATCTCGTAAAGATCGTATTTATGAGTTGAACGCACATGAACTCCACACAATGTCGTATTTCACACAGTTTCACACAGTAAATAAATAAATAGGTCAAAATAGGACAAACATAGGTCTGTACCTCCAACGTGTTAATACAACACCACAGAAAACAAGTCCTGTGCATCTTGGAAGTTTGTGATAAACATCGGCGCATCTCCTGTGACGTAGGCGACGACGTATAATGACGTGTAACGGTGTAGTAGTGGTGTCCCATTTCTTAGGGGAATATTTTCACCCCTACGCCTTGCCACTCTGTTTCAAGGGTCAAGGGGAAGGGGAAGGCGAAGGGTTAGGGGTAGACGAAGGGGAAAGGGGTAGAATTGGGATTGGGCCTTAATATATGACAAACCCTCTTTATGTTCTCTGTTCTGTTTGGTGATGCAGATGAAAGTGATGGAGGGAGATTCTGTGACTCTACATACGGATGATGACATGAATGATAATGATCTGATCCTATGGGCGTCTGAAAATTGAAAACAGTTTAGTAGCTAAAATCAATGTAACCGATGATAAATTCACTCTCGATGAATGTGTTGTTGTGAGATTGAGAGACAGACTGAAGCTGGATTATCAGACTGGATCTCTGACCATCACAGACAGACTCTGAAGTTTATGAACTACGGTTCAACAAAAACATGTGCAAAAATGTCATTCTCACTGTATACGGTTAGTTGAATAGGGAGAATATGCTCTTTGATCTCTATGATCTCTTCCTCGTCTACTTAGTACATCTTCATTCATTTTTGTTTATCTTTGTTCTCTCGTGTTTTCCAGCTCGTCTGGAAACGAGTGTCTGGATGATTCCTACAGCTGTGTTGTGGCTTATTCATTCATCAACCAGACTCAACATCACTCAACTCTGTCCGACATGTGCAATATTCCGTTTCACTTGGAAATACGTCACACCACTGGAGAAAAGTCGTTTGCAACTTCCGGTTCATGCGCTACTTTAATATTGCAGCTCCTCTATACATTAAAGCTTGAAAACATAAACTCTCTCTTTTCATTTTTCAGCGTCAGAGTTTTTAAAATCCTCTTTAAGAGGCTTTATTGTTATATTTTCCTCAGATAAGACACACATATCTTACTTTAATGCTGCTATACATTTGTCATCTGTCTGCCTTTGCTTTGACAAAGTTTTCTCATCTCACCGTTTTATTAAATTTGACGTCGAGCTCCCTCTGGAGGAATACAAACATAATGTCAGCAGTGCGCCACTTACATTTTTTTTTTTTAAACACAAGTTCTAAATCTACTTAAATTACTATTTAACTCATTCTTCGTTGTCTTATTGATACAGGATTTTATATATATATATATATATATATTTATTAAAATGTTATTTTTGATCCACTGCAAGATTTCCAAAATATACAGCTAAAACATTATTACTATTTTAACTAACGTACTGCCTAATTTTTTTGCATAACAGCATCATAAAATTAGGTTTTTGAAAATACATAAGATTAGATTAAAAGACTTGAAGTGAATCAGATCTGTTTTAATAGCACTTATCACATGAACATACAAAGATCTTTTTATTTCTTTCTCATTTTCCAGAAAATAATACAGTTCATTTGGGCTAAATGTAAAAGCACGTTTTCCTTGTCTGATGCAACTGGAGTTTTCGTGAGAAGTTTGGCCAATTATAATACTTAAGCCATGACTTTGAAATGACTTATCTGAAAACAATTACAAAAAAACAAACAAAAAAATCAATTCACTTTTGCACATTTAATGAAGAAGAAAAAAAACATACATTATGCAAAATGCATATTGTTATACACGTGTGATCAAACCCGTCAAATGCTTAATACCAGAAAAAGGTTTGAAAATGCAGCAGTCAGTAAGAGTAATGGAACATAATATATAAAAATATATTACAAAAAAGCATATTTGTCATTTTGTTGCAGCTTTTCTCCACAGTGTTCAGTGCAGTTTTTACAAGTTCAGTTCCTGAGATTCAGAGTTTGATCAAGGACACAATGGTGATATTTCATGGATCAAGCCTGGCTGGATTTGAACCTTTAGTCACAAATCTATGTGTGTTTGACTGACAGCTTCTGCGTGAAGAGCATTTGTCTTGCAGTAAGACGTTTTTTGTTCAAAATGTTCATCTTGATGAAATATTCATATTCACAATCTGTTATAAATGAGTGGAAATAGAAGTGGACAAAAAAAAAACTTGCAGTGTAATTGCTGCTGTTATTAATGATTATAGAAACGGCAATACTGAAAAAAAAAAAACAGAAATCGCTCACTGTTCAAGTCTGAATAACTTCAGTAGTTTTAATAAACCTTTATATACTGAAAAGCCTCAAGCTGTGCTGGGAGATAATGTTTTTCTCTGTTTCTTACTTTATTGGTAATTTACTATTGATCTTTCCTGAAACAATGTTACTCAAGTAAAAACAAATATTAAGGATATCTGAACCCAAATTAAAAAATTAAAAAATTTTTTTTTTTTTTTTTTTTTAATACTTTAAACTGAATAATAACAATTTAGTTTGAATTTGAAATAGTTGAAATTGGCACAGAGGTTTTGGTTATGGTTATTCCATGGTTATGGTGCTAAATAATGAACTTGGTATCATGATCTTCTGTTCATGTTCTCATTCGATGAAAGTATCACAATGATGAATGGTTACTGTGATGTCTGATTAGTGGACATTTCATTGTCAGAGAGTGTGGAGAACTCGTTCATCTGTAAGAAAACAGATTCACAGAAGGTAAAAGAAATGAACAGGATTGATGTTTGAGTTACAGAAACACAAAAATTGATGGGGAATTTATGGTGTTTAACAATTTAACAAAATGTCTTAAATGTGGGATGTTTATATAAATTATATAGATGAGTATAAATTTGGATGTTGAAATGGTACACTGTAAAACATGATAGCCCCATTAAGTTATATGAACTTACTTCTTGTCTTTAACTCCAATTGCAATGATAAGTTGTGGAAATTTAACTCAAGTGTATAAGTTTTAAAAAAAATAACTTAAAGTTATACATTATGTTGACTACTTGTGATTTTTGTCTGGCTTGTAAATGTTCATTTAACTCGTGGCTGTAAGTTAACGTTGGGGGAGGGGTGATACAGAGCAAATACCGCGAAAACACAGAGAGAAGTTGTCGCCATTTTGAGTTAGCGCAGCTGCCAGCAGGAGTCATTACGCGAATTCGTGCTGAAAAACACAAAATATACGTGGAAGGTGAGTTTTTCTCTTTAATTTGTAATTATAAATAAAGGACATTACGTTTTAATTCTTGTAAGCAGTACATTGACCGTGCTCTGCGAATTTAACGACACCATGGTGTTTTCCCTCACTAGTTCACCTTTTACCAGAACACCAAATGGTAAAATAATTTAAGATATCACTTTGGTTCACAGCTTATACCGTATTTTTTGTTAGTTGGTGGGTGTGTAGTGTAGTGTACGCGTATAACGTTACTGGAGCGGAAAAGCATTGTTTTCCTTTGAACAAATGTCTGTTGCCATAGTTAACTTAGCCAACAATACACAGCTCATTTTGGGCTAAGTGGAAATCACATGGTGTCTATAGACACGAATAAAAAAAATGATTTGCATTTAAAATTCCACATTCACCTGCACATCTAAGATATATAAACTATTGCATTGGCAGGTATTAAGACCATGTTATTTTAGTTCATCTGTGGTTAATTTATTTTCTTCTTTTTCACCTGTGAAGTTTTGCTTCCATAATGATAAAAATATAAACATTTGCTTCACTCTGATAGACGTGGGTTGTAACATCTTCTGGTAAATATGTAAGCTCCGCTTCGCGTTGGGGTTCTGATCAGCCTGTCAGGGTTGTATTCGCTATAACAACCGCCTCGCTCTACATTATCCCGCTTATTACATGGCTACCTACCAAATAAATCAATAATTTGACACAAAATATTAATTTAAAAAGGAGTTTATTGATTTAAAAACGATTGTATTGCTTCGGCTAAAGAACACCGTGTCCATGGCAACGCTCTGTTTTTCATGGCAACGTTGTGTTATCCTTAGCAGCGGTCTGTTATCAAGAAATACGCATTCTACATTAGAATTCAACCGAGCCATGTAATAAATATATATATAACTATAACTATACTGATATACAGAGAATACAGATCTACTATTTAAGCTTCTTTTTCTTCTTCCTTCTGAGACCAATTTTCAATTTCAATAACACCAATTTTGGCACAGAACCTCATACTGTTGTGCCTTATATCTTCTATCTGGTCTGTATCAGATCTTTTCTGATCCAACGTACGATATTCCCACATCCGACTTTCAAACAGGGCTAAATTACCATAGACTTCCTTTGAGGGGGTGAAAACTTTTCTACAACAGAGTATTATAAACTATAGTGTATTTAAGCTGTCATGATCCCTGTGTTGTTCCCCTGTTGGACTTTTAAATCGAAATGTCCTTTACCATTGTTTCCATGTTCACTCCTAAGTCTGATCCTCTTCTCCGCCTGCTTCTTTGCTGTCACAACCTTTACAGAAAGACTGGGCAGTGGCCACAACGGATCCAGCAATAAGACTGATTCGTCTGTGCCACAGTAAACAATCGCTCAAGGACCACACCGGAGATTTCCTGGACCTTGCTTATCTCACGCCCTCATTGACTTTTATTGTTACGGACTCAATGAACTACACCAATCTAAACACTAAACTTTTTTGTTGTTGTTGTTGTTGTTGTTGTTGCAGATGGCAGATTCAGTGTACAGAGTATCTCACCTGATCAAAGCACTGCATTGGTGTCTGTTTAAAAAATAACAAACTCAATTAGACATTATTTTTGCTTAAAGGATTAGTTCACCTCAAAATGGAAATTTCCTGAAAATTTACTCACCCCAATGCCATCCAAGATGTTCATGTCTTTCCTTCTTCAGTGGAAAAGAAATTAAGTTTTTTGAGGAAAACATTTCAGGATTTTTCTCCACACAATGGATTTCAATCGCAACCAACATGTTCAAGTCCAAATCAATGCAGTTTCAAACAGCTCGATCCCAGCTGAGGAAAGGGGTCTTATCTAGCGAAACGATTGGCCATTTTCTAAAAAAAATTAATAAATATATACTTTTTAACCACAAATGCCCGTCTTGTACCATCTCTGAGATGCGCTACGTATTACGTCATCACGTTGGAAAGGTCACGAAAAATAAATAAAATTAAAACAAAGATGTCGGACGATTTTGAAGTTGGAGGAGAAAATTAGATTAATTTTTCACCCTTCCCTACCTTTTTGAACCGGAGTACACAGACAAATAACTTAGACAGATGACGTGACCCGTGACCTTTCCAAGGTAATTACTTAACGCCTGGCGCGTCGCAGACCAGCACAAGACGAACATTTGTGGTTAAAATGTATATACATTTTTATTTATTTTTTAGAAAATGACCGATCATTTTGCTAGAGGAATGAGACCCTAATTCCTCAGCTGGGATCGTGCAGAGCCGTTTGAAACTGCATTGATTTGGACTTCAACGTATTGGTTGCGATTGAAATCCATTGCGTGGAGAAAAATCCTGAAATGTTTTCCTCAATTTATTTTCCACTGAAGAAATAAAGACATGAACATCTTGGATGGCATTAAATTATCAGGAAATTTTCATTTTGAGGTGAACTAATTCTTTAATTACAATAACAAATACAAAAGCCAAAGATTATCGCCACACAATAAATTTAATATTAAACCAGCTTTATGTAATACTCACCATTTTGTCCTGCCTGATCCTTTGATAGTAAATGACAGCAGCAGATGCAGCAACAAACAGCAGAACAACAGCAGCACATATTCCTGCTACAACAGCTGGAGACACACCTGAATCTGGAACAGATGAAGTTGTGTTTGTTGTGAGTCACTTGATATGCACAATGAAAACATTTACTGGGTTGAATGAAATATTTCAAACTGCTTTCTAAAACTGCTTAAGGGAAAATACATTGAATGACTAAATGATACTCACCAGTGACAGTAATAGTGAATATCTTTATGATCCTGCTGCCGTTGATCTGTAGTTTAAAGAGTCCAGAGTCTGTGGTTCTGATGTTTGTGATGGTCAGAGATCCAGTCTGATGGTCCAGCTTCAGTCTGTCTCTGAATCTGTTTTCACCATCTTCACAGATCTTACTCTGATCTCCAGTGATGGTGGCGATGCAAATGTCATTAAAATACCAGGTCATCAAATCATTTGGGTTTATTACACCAGAATCTAAAGTAATAGATTCTCCCTCCTTCACTGAACTTCTCTTCACTTCATCTCGCTCGGCAGCAGGAACGCCTGAAACACACACCAACAGACGACTGATTGAAGGTCTTTTGTTTGCAAGGAAACTCCACAACATGAGACTTTCAGTCTGAAACATTTGAAATTGCAGATGCATTTACACAAATTATAATAGAAGATGATCAGTGATGAGAAACTGTATTCACTAGAACAAAACAAATGTTATAACTAAATGTTTCAAATCTGAACTAAAGTCAAATCTACAAATTTCACTTTAACAGTAAGGGCCCTATTTTAACGATCTGAATGCAAGTATCAAACGCAAAACCCAAGTAACTTTGTGGGCGGATCCCGACGCAAATCTAAAATGGGTTGGTCTGAAGTAGCTTCATTATTAGGTGTGGTTTGGGTGTAACGTGAAATAAACCAATCAGAGCGTCCTCTCACATTCCCTTTCAGAGCAGACGCGCTTGTTCCATGGCGGATCGCTATTATAATGGCGGATTTGCCAGGCGCACACCAGGAGCGATTCCCAGCCGAGGAGACCAACGCTATCTCACGACCAATTCGTACGAATTTGTACGAGTGATTAAAAGGTGGCTAATTCGTACGAATTTGTACGACCTCACTCGTACGAATTTGTACGATTTGTCTAAACCCACGTGACGGTTGGGTTTAGGGGCGGGGTCAGGAGTAGGTCATTCGTATGAATTCATACGATTTTGGCAAATCGTAAAATATGTATGATTTAGCAAAAAACGTACAAATTCGTACGAGTGAGGTCGTATGAATTGGTACGAATTAGCCACCTCGTAAAATTCGTACGAATTGCCATGAGATCGGGTTGAGGAGACCGACGTTCTCGTCAGGACCGTAAAAGACAGAGAAGTGACATTGAGGATGATGGGAGAAACCAACCCAAATTAACTTCGGTTAAACAGGCGTATAATAATTTGGGTAAATGTGTAAGCTAGATTTATTTTTTCACATCTTCATGGACACAACAATGATTTCCCTCGTGTGTTTATATTTTTCCTTGTAATAATGTATGATTTGCAAAAATGAAAACTGCTGCGTCTGTTTAGATGAGAGAATCAAAGTGTATGCGCGTTGTTCACACGCTACATAATGTACTTCCTTAGAAAATTATATCATTTTAGATTAGAAAGACACATTCTTGTAATGTTTTATAAAAGTTTCCTCCAGAGTGTTCTGTCCTTTGGCCTTATCTGTGTGTTTGGCAACATGCATGTTAACGACCAAAATAAACTACAGCGCATGATCAAGATGGCCAGCAGGATCATCGGAATTGACCAGGTGTCGGCAGCTCAGCTGTACAATGAGCTTATTTTAAAAAAGACTGACCAAATCCTCAATGACCCTACTCACCCTCTACATCATAAATTTATGAGAAGTTATAGGTCAACTGGTAGAATTTTACAACAGAGAATTAGAACAGAAAGGTACAATAAATAATTTGTACCTACAGCGATCAGATTGTATAATGATCAAGCACATCGCAAGCTATCATAGTTTTAGTTACCTGATAATATTATACATTTTTTAACGTTGAATGTTGGATTGTGATTGTCATTTCTGCAGTTTATTTTTATTTTTATTGGTTTGACTGTTGTGTTTCATGTGTTGTGTTTATGTTTTTAGAGAATATGTTGTGACAAGGGCGCGTAATGAATGACCACAGGAATTTCCCCTTGTGGGACAATAAAGTTCACCTGACCTGACCTACATTATGGCCAAGCATGCGCCCTTAAAATAGCATATGACTAACCCGCAACGCTCCACTGACTTTAGACTAGGTTTTTTCGGAATTGTTTTGTGAAACTGCAAAATAGCACCAGGGAACATTTGCGCCGGAATACTCTCCTCTTTTCGCTGAACCGCCCCCGGGAGCGCAAGTTCATTCCCTAATTTACCAACGTGCGTCTGTGGAGGGAAAAGTCCGCTGTGTACAAAGTAATTTGCGTTGGGTGCAAGATAGGGCCCTAAATGTGTTTCTGAAGAAATCATCAATGTACTGTGAATTATTATACAGGTAATGAAAAAAACACTTGTGAATTTCACCGCAAAAAAATATCACTAAACAAATGTATTGTGTGATTTAAATGTACAAGACTTGTATTAAATGTATTGATTGACTCACCATGAACAGAAACACTAAACATATTTTGACTGCTGCTGTTGCTGCTGAAGATCTCAAGATGATAAAGTCCAGAGTCTGTGATTCTGGTGTTTGTGATGGTCAGAGATCCAGTCCGATGATCCAGCTTCAGTCTGTCTCTGAATCTCGCATCACTATATTTACACTGAACATCTGTACAGAGGAAACTGAGATCTCTAGTGATTTGAGCTATGCGGATGTCATGGAAATACCATCTAATCTCTTCTTGATGGTTTGTTTGAACACCAGTGTTTAGAGTGACTGAATCTCCCTCCTTCGCTGACACTCTCTCTGTATCAACACTGAAAAAACCTGAAGAAATGAACAATTGTAAGCCAAACAAAATTATACAACCGGAAAGTGCTGTGAAAATGTTTTTGTTTCTTCTTCTACAGATCATAGTGATTGTGAGTAGAGAAATAAGTGCGAGACGGACAGTTTTAACTTCACAAAGTGGATCAGACACCTACGAGATCAAAGATGAATATAATTTATTAGGTTCATCACTAAATAATACTCACCAGTGACATTAACAATGAAGCTCCTTATGACGCTGAATCTGTTGGTGCTTATCAGTAGATAATAGAGTCCAGTGTCTTCAGTTCTGGTGTCTGTGATAGTCAGAGATCCAGTCATATGATTCAGCTTCAGTCTGTGTCTGAATCTCTCATCCGCATATAAACACTGAGCATCTGTACAGATAAAACTAAGATCTCCGCTGATTTCAGCGATGCGAACGCCGTTAAAAATCCATTTCATCAAATAATATGGGGTTTTTATTACGCCAGGATCTAAAGTGACAGATTCTCCCTCCATCACTGACTTTCGTTTCACTTCATCTAGTTCAGCGGCAGAAATATCTGAAACACAGACCAAAAGATAATTGAAGGATCTTTTCACTGAAAACATCAAACCAAATACACAACATGAGAGAACAACATAATGAATTTGAAAGCAATTTGCCCTATTTCAGTGTTTCCAATCCTAGAGGCGCATCGACACTACACAGTGACATTTGTGAGTTTTTCCTAATCAAACACACCTAAATCAACACATTAGCTCATTAATAGAGACTTTAAGACCTGGGCTGTGTCCAAAAGCTGATAAATGATGCCTTTGGAGGACGCATTAAGAAGGCATCAAGGCAAGACGTTCGAATCCAATGTTAGCTTCCCTTCCTGTCTCCTGAGATACCTTCATCTGATCGATATTTGATGACATAGATGTATCTTTGACTGCATTTTATTTCCCACAATCCTGTGCTTTCCATTCTGTGACAGCAGCTGAGATAAAAATAAAAATAAAATTATTTTTGTATGTAACTTCGAGCAAGATATTACTATTGTAGTAGCCTAATTAAAAATTTGCTTAGTTTTCACCAAAGCTCGATCTATTTTGCTGTAAATCCTTAAACCGCTGGCTCAGAATTACATTAGTAGTCTATCTGTCCGACTCCGAAATCAGTTCTGTGAGCTACGTTTGTGCGCAAACACTGCCTACAAAGTCATTGAAATGAATAGATCAGAAAACGGACTCACCATAGACAGAAATCCTGAAGACCTGAAGAAGACTGTCACTGCTGCTTTTGATCAGTAGTTTATATTCTCCAGAGTATTTTTTTGTGATGTTTGTGATGGTCAGAGATCCAGTCTGATTATCCAGCTCCATGTCTCTGAATCTCTCAGAACACTGAACATCTGTACAGGTTTTATTGGGATCTCCAGTGATTTCAGTGATTAGAGTGTGTTTAAAATACCATCTAATCTCTTCTTGTTGAATTGTTTCAATATCAGTGTATAAAGTCACTGAATCTCCTTCCATCACAAAGAATAACACTCCGTCTGAACCAACACCGAAAAAACCTGAAGAAGAAATGAACACAGTTATTTATAAATGATCAAATACATGCACCGCCCGCCATAAATATAGTTTGCGGTTTGATATGCAGATTTCCTATGCGTATAAATCCGCAGTGCGCTGTCTTAAACATCCAAATAATTTGTGAATTCAGGTAACGCGGCCGAACTCGGTGTTTTTCTTTGTCAAAGAACTAAACAAGGGTTAACTGATCAAAATAATCGCCTAAAATAGTTCACAAATCAGAATTTCTCAGGAAAGGGTTGGGGCTATTAATAAGCATTGAAAAAAATTAGGCAGAGTCATTATTTTTTTAAAAAAAACGAAAAACCGGAGCTGTCACTGCGTCACCCGAATTCACAATATGAAATTCGATAGATTTGAAATCTGCATTTTACTGAAATATCTTTACTGTAAACCAAATGTTGCGATTGAAACGGTCGCTTTTTGTTTTAATCGCTGACCGCCTAAATGTCTTACGATTGTCCTGCAAAATACAAACAAGTAACAGCTGATTTATTTATGTTGAATAGCCTAAAGCTAGAGCCGATATAAAGCAAAAACGCGTCCCGTTCGCTTTTTAATCGTTGACTGGAAAATATTGTTAAAATAAATTTCCTTGCTAAATTAAACATCTTACCATCCACACGCACACACAACAACATTGAGAGGAAAATAAAAATATGCTTCATTGTCAATGTCAATGTTTGCAGAAAGGTGAATGCAGAATCTGCGAGGCTAAAAAGTGCTCTGTTCCTCTGTTTTATAGCCTTTAAAGTGAAAGTGAAATAATTTGGGGTGGAACATAGGGTGATGATGACGTAGTGTCGCACGTTCTTTAATTTATATTTATTAATTCACTTAGCAAAGCGATATAGTCGACTTACAAATGTAGGCTAGAATACAACAATTGTTTAAGCTTAAGCGATTCATCATAAAGTCACTCTGGTGAAAAAAAATGTATACTTGCAGCTAGTGTTGTCACGATACTACAATTTCTAACTTCGATACGATACCTTGAAAAATATCGATATTCGATACCATTTTCGATACCACAGAGAAAAAAACTGCCACAATATTAAGGGGGTATTTTTATTTATTTAAAGCTAAATATAACAAGTCTAGAACATGACAATGAGATATATTTTACATAAACAAAAATGTCCTGAGTTCTATCTGTTAATATTTTTTAATTGGACCAGGGCTAACATGACCCGTTGTATTTGTATAACCTACTGTTATCAAAGATTAAAATATAGCCTACTGTAGTAGGCCAAAACTGTTTTTTTGCTTTTTACTGTAAAAAAGCACTCAACAGTATCAAATTGGAGGATAGAGTGTCAGTAATTTATAATAATAAGATTAAACATTCAAATTTTAGTTAAAGGCATTTCACTATTGAATTCAGAGATGCCATTGTCTAGCTGTCTAGTTTAATTCATATCTGTGTAATCAAATTGATGATAATCGCTGATGAAGGCAAATTGCAGAATTAAATAATAATTTTCTGAATAAAGTTAAATAGGCACAAGTTAATTTACATTTGACCACAGTTAAACTTGTCGGTTTACTTGTCAGTTTACTTGTCGGATTCCTCAGTCAGATTATGTTAACTTTAAGAATTACGGTGAAAAAACGAGACAACACAGACTCATATCAACAACAATACTAGGCCATCTTGGTTAATGTTTCAGAAAAGTTAAAATGAGAAGAGTTACAGAGTTTCGTTTAGGATTGTTTTTAGCAGTGGGGAAAGGTCTGTCCAAACAACAAACACCCCTGATGCTGAGCGTAGCCTGCTTGCTGAATGGTACCCCTGGAGCCTGTTCCTTAAGTCTGTTTTCACCTATAAAATAATTTTAAAAAATGAGTGATGTGAGGGATTATTGATTGTCAAACAATCTTTTGGGTGCCCGCAGCCCGCTCGCAGTGTGAAGCGCGTGTCTGCGCTATTCTCTGACATGCCCGCTCGCGGTGTGAAGCGCGTGTCCACGCTATTCTCCGACTCCGACTCGCTCGCGGTGTGTTTTTACGCGTGTCCGCGCTATTCTCCAACATGCCCGCTCGCGGTGTTCTTTATCAATCAACCAAAGCCAGTCGCGGGGGCGTCGCCCTCGCCATCTTTCCATTCACTTCACTTTTGCTATTTAACCAGAGCGAATGAGACGAGTGCGTCACGTGTGGTGTTTGTCAACGCGCCTTTGGAGAGAAGTGAAAGTGAAAGTTTGGCTAGTATCGATACTTCGGGAAATTAGTATTGGTACCGTTCAGATATTTCAGTATCGATATTTATCGAAATATCGATATTTTTGACAACACTACTTGCAGCTGACTAATTTAGTATAGGCTACTCCAAGTTGATTAGTTAACTTGAAGTGTGCTTTTTGAAACAACTAATTTTGTACTAAGTATTTTTTAGTTGTTATTACATTGCAGTAAAGCATAGCTTGCTTTTTGCATAACTATTTTTGTGTGCTAAATTGGAACAACTTCAAGTATATTTTACTGTAAGTATATGTAGGGGGCTAATTACATGCTTGATTAGTGATATTAAAGTGTACTTTATTTGTGCATTACAAATTCATTATGAGTGTCTTCGAAACATACAAGCAATACACCATAAGTGTATTATATTTACGTATATGCTCAGTAATACCTTGGCTTATTCAAAATACTACAAATTGCACACTTTGTCTTCAATAACAAGTGCACATTATTAACTAGATTAAAAAGTTCGTTGAAACAAACTTTAAGTTGGCTTGTGAAAGTTTGGACCAGATAGTTTGAAAAAGTTTAAAATAGTTTGAAATTTAAATTAGTTTGAAGTTTAAATTAGTTTGAAGTTTAAAGTAGTTTGAAGTTTAAATTAGTGTAAAGTTTAAAATAGTTTAAAGTTTAAAGTAGTTTAAAGTAGTTTACAGTTAAAATAGTTTAAAGTTTAAAGTAGTTTGAAGTTTAAATTAGTTTAAAGTAGTTTAAAGTTTAAAGTAGTTTACAGTTAAAAATAGTTTAAAGTAGATTAAAGTTTAAATTAGTTTGAAGTTTAAATTAGTTTAAAGTGATTTGAAGTTTGAAGTAGTTTAAAGTTTAAAATAGTTTAAAGTATAGTTTGAAGTAGTTTAAAGTTACTAGGGTGTTTCTAGAGGGTTGCTAAGGTGTTCTGAGTGGTTGCTAGGCGGTTGCTAGGGTATTTTGGGTGGTTGCTAGGGTATTTTGGGTGGTTGCTAGGGAGTTCTAAGGTGTTTTGGGTGGTTGCTAGGGTGTTGCTAGGGAGTTCTGAGGTATATTGGGTGGTTGCTAGGGTGTTGCTAGGGAGTTCTGAGGTATGTTGGGTGGTTGCTAGGGTGTTGCTAGGGTGTTCTGAGGTATTTTGGGTGGTTGCTAGGGTGTTGCTAGGGAGTTCTAAGGTATTTTGGGTGGTTGCTAGGGTGTTGCTAGGGAGTTCTAAGGTATTTTGGGTGGTTGCTATTGTGTTGCTAGGGAGTTCTAAGGTATTTTTGGTGGTTGCTAGGGTGTTATGGGTGGTTGCTAGGGTGTTATACAGTATTTTTGGTGGTTGCTAGGGTGTTATGGGTGGTTGCTATGGTGTTCTAAGGTATTTTGGGTGGTTGCTAGGGTGTCATGTGTGGTTGCTATGGTGTTGCTAGGGAGTTCTAAGGTATTTTAGGCAGTTTCTAGGGTGTTATGGGTGGTTGCTATGGTGTTGCTAGGGTGTTCTAACACACACTAACTTGCTCACACAAGAGTTTTTGAGTTTAGAGTTAAGTGAATGCATGAGTTTGAGTTTAAAGTAGTTTGAAGTTTACATGAGTCTAAGTGTTCAGAGTTTAGTGTATATTAGCATCCTGGGGTTAGGGCTAAGGTTAAGTTTAAATTAGTTAAAAGTTTAAATTAGTTTGAAGTGGATAGATTGATGAGTTTACATGAGTCTAAGAGTTCAGAGTTCAGTGTATATTAGCATCCTGGAGTTAGGGCTAAGGTGAGGCACAAGGCCTGCGGCCTTGTGCCTACGAGCGAGTTTTTATAGTTTTTATTCACAAAAAGTTTAAATTAGTTTGAAGTTTAAATTAGTTTGAAGTTTAAAATAGTTTGAGGTGGATAGATAGATGAGTTTATGAGTTTACATGAGTCTAAGAGTTCAGAGTTTAGTGTATATTAGCATCCTGGAGTTAGGGCTAAGGTGAGGCACAAGGCCTGCGGCCTTGTGCCTACGAGCGAGTTTTTATAGTTTTTATTCATAAAAAGTTTAAATTAGTTTAAAGTTTAAATTAGTTTGAAGTTTAAAATAGTTTGAGGTAGACAGATAGATGAGTTTAATGAGTTTAAATGAGTCTCAATGGCTCATATAGTGTATAGAATGGCAGTTTGATTTAGTCTAGGCTTTCAAGGGATTTTGATTTGAATTTTTGGCAGTTGGGGAGTTTGAAAATCTGAACATTCCGCAATGTTAAGTCAATGGGATTTTTTCCGAGTTTGATCGTCATTTATAGGAAAACCGTAAGTCCGATCAGTTAGAAAAGATATAGCATACCGAGTCAGAACAGTTTGAGTGTCTGAGCCGAGTTTGGAGTATGTAGAGTTAAAGCTCTAGGACGAGATAGAGTTGTAAATGTAAGAAGAATAATAATAACTAGATTAAAAAGTTCGTTGAAACAAACTTTAAGTTGGCTTGTGAAAGTTTGGACCAGATAGTTTGAAAAAGTTTAAAGTTTAAAGTAGTTTGAAGTTTAAATTAGTTTAAAGTTTAAATTAGTTTAAAGTTTAAAGCAGTATAAAGTAGATTTAAGTTTAAAGTAGTTTACAGTTTAAAAAAGTTTGAAGTTTAAATTAGTTTGAAGTTTAAAGTAGTTTGAAGTTTAAATTAGTGTAAAGTTTAAAATAGTTTAAAGTTTAAAGTAGTTTACAGTTAAAAATAGTTTGAACTTTAAAGTAATTTGAAGTTTAAATTAGTGTAAAGTTTAAATTAGTTTAAAGTAGTTTAAAGTTTAAAGTAGTTTACAGTTTAAAATAGTTTAAAGTAGATTAAAGTTTAAATTAGTTTGAAGTTTAAATTAGTGTAAAGTTTAAATTAGTTTAAAGTAGTTTAAAGTTTAAAGTAGTTTACAGTTAAACATAGTTTAAAGTAGATTAAAGTTTAAATTAGTTTGAAGTTTTAAATTAGTTTAAAGTGATTTGAAGTTTGAAGTAGTTTAAAGTTTAAAATAGTTTAAAGTATAGTTTGAAGTAGTTTAAAGTTACTAGGGTGTTTCTAGAGGGTTGCTAAGGTGTTCCGAGCGGTTGCTAGGGTATTTTGGGTGCTTGCTAGGGTGTTCTCGGTGGTTGCTAGGGTGTTGCTAGGGAGTTCTGAGGTATTTTGTGTGGTTGCTAGGGTGTTGCTAGGGAGTTCTGAGGTATTTTGTGTGGTTGCTAGGGTGTTGCTAGGGAGTTCTGAGGTATTTTTGGTGGTTGCTAGGGAGTTATGAGGTGTTTTGGGTGGTTGCTAGGGTGTTGCTAGGGAGTTCTAAGGTATTTTGGTGGTTGCTAGGGTGTTGCTAGGGAGTTCCGAGGTATTTTGGGTGGTTGCTAGGGTGTTGCTAGGGAGTTCTAAGGTATTTTGGGTGGTTGCTAGGGTGTTATGGGTGGTTGCTATGGTGTTGCTAGGGAGTTCTAAGGTGTTTTGGGTGGTTGCTAGGGTGTTATGGGTGGTTACTATAGTGTTGCTAGGGAGTTCTAAGGTATTTTAGGCAGTTTCTAGGGTGTTATGGGTGGTTGCTATGGTGTTGCTAGGGTGTTCTAACACACACACACACACTCAAGAGTTTTTGAGTTTAGAGTTTAGTGAATGCATGAGTTTAAAGTAGTTTATAAGTTTACATGAGTCTAAGAGTTCAGAGTTTAATGTATATTAGCATTGGTTAGGGCTGAGGTTAGGCACTCGGCCTGCGGCCTCGTGCCTACGAGTGAGTTGTAGTTTGAAGTTTAAATTAGTTAAAAGTTTAAAATAGTTTGAAGTGGATAGATAGATGAGTTTATGAGTTTACATGAGTCTAAGAGTTCAGAGTTTAGTGTATATTAGCATCCTGGAGTTAGGGCTAAGGTGAGGCACAAGGCCTGCGGCCTTGTGCCTACGAGCGAGTTTTTATAGTTTTTATTCATAAAAAGTTTAAATTAGTTTGAAGTTTAAATTAGTTTGAAGTTTAAATTAGTTTGAAGTTTAAAATAGTTTGAGGTGGATAGATAGATGAGTTTAATGAGTTTAAATGAGTTTCAATGGCTCATATAGTGTATAGAATGGCAGTTTGATTTAGTCTAGGCTTTCAAGGGATTTTGATTTGAATTTTTGGCAGTTGGGGAGTTTGAAAATCTGAACATTCCGCAATGTTAAGTCAATGGGAGTTTTTTCCGAGTTTGATCGTCATTTATAGGAAAACCGTAAGTCCGATCAGTCTGAAAAGATATAGCAACTAACTTCAGAACAGTTTGAGTGTCTGAGCCGAGTTTGGAGTATGTAGAGTTAAAGCTCTAGGACGAGATAGAGTCAACAGTTTGGTAAGAAGAATAATAATAACTAGATTAAAAAGTTCGTTGAAACAAACTTTAAGTTGGCTTGTGAAAGTTTGGACCAGATAGTTTGAAAAAGTTTAAAGTTTAAATTAGTTTAAAGTTTAAAGCAGTTTAAAGTAGATTTAAGTTTAAAGTACAGTTTAAAATAGTTTGAAGTTTAAATTAGTTTAAAGTAGTTTAAAGTTTAAAGTAGTTTACAGTTAAAAATAGTTTAAAGTAGATTAAAGTTTAAATTAGTTTGAAGTTTAAATTAGTTTAAAGTAGTTTAAAGTTTAAAGTAGTTTACAGTTAAAAATAGTTTAAAGTAGATTAAAGTTTAAATTAGTTTGAAGTTTAAATTAGTTTAAAGTAGTTTAAAGTTTAAAGTAGTTTACAGTTAAAAATAGTTTAAAGTAGATTAAAGTTTAAATTAGTTTGAAGTTTAAATTAGTTTAAAGTAGTTTAAAGTTTAAAGTAGTTTACAGTTAAAAATAGTTTAAAGTAGATTAAAGTTTAAATTAGTTTGAAGTTTAAATTAGTTTAAAGTAGTTTAAAGTTTAAAGTAGTTTACAGTTAAAAATAGTTTAAAGTAGATTAAAGTTTAAATTAGTTTGAAGTTTAAATTAGTTTAAAGTGATTTGAAGTTTGAAGTAGTTTAAAGTTTAAAATGGTTTAAAGTATAGTTTGAAGTAGTTTAAAGTTACTAGGGTGTTTCTAGAGGGTTGCTAAGGTGTTCTGAGTGGTTGCTAGGCGGTTGCTAGGGTATTTTGGGTGGTTGCTAGGGTGTTATGGATGGTTGCTATGGTGTTGCTAGGGAGTTCTGAGGTATTTTGGGTGGTTGCTAGAGTGTTGCTAGGGAGTTCTAAGGTGTTTTGGGTGGTTGCTAGGGTGTTACTAGGGAGTTCTAAGGTGTTTTGGGTGGTTGCTAGGGTGTTGCTAGGGAGTTCTAAGGTGTTTTGGGTGGTTGCTAGGGTGTTGCTAGGGAGTTCTAAGGTGTTTTGGGTGGTTGCTAGGGTGTTGCTAGGGAGTTCTGAGGTATTTTGGGTGGTTGCTAGGGTGTTGCTAGGGAGTTCTAATGTGTTTTGGGTGGTTGCTATGGTGTTGCTAGGGAGTTCTGATGTATTTTGGGTGGTTGCTAGGGTGTTGCTAGGGAGTTCTAAGGTGTTTTGGGTGGTTGCTATGGTGTTGCTAGGGAGTTCTAAGGTATTTTGGGTGGTTGCTAGGGTGTTATGGGTGGTTGCTATGGTGTTGCTAGGGAGTTCTAAGGTATTTTAGGCAGTTTCTAGGGTGTTATGGGTGGTTGCTATGGTGTTGCTACGGTGTTCTAACACACACACACACACACACTCAAGAGTTTTTGAGTTTAGAGTTTAGTGAATGCATGAGTTTAAAGTAGTTTATGAGTTTACATGAGTCTAAGAGTTCAGAGTTTAGTGTATATTAGCATCCTGGAGTTAGGGCTAAGGCGAGCGAGTTTTTATAGTTTTTATTCATAAAAAGTTTAAATTAGTTTGAAGTTTAAAATAGTTTGAAGTTTAAAATAGTTTGAGGTGGATAGATAGATGAGTTTATGAGTTTACATGAGTCTAAGAGTTCAGAGTTTAGTGTATATTAGCATCCTGGAGTTAGGGCTAAGGTGAGGCACAAGGCCTGCGGCCTTGTGCCTACGAGCGAGTTTTTATAGTTTTTATTCATAAAAAGTTTAAATTATTTTGAAGTTTAAATTATTTTTAAGTTTAAAATAGTTTGAGGTGGATAGATAGATGAGTTTAATGAGTTTAAATGAGTCTCAATGGCTCATATAGTGTATAGAATGGCAGTTTGATTTAGTCTAGGCTTTCAAGGGATTTTGATTTGAATTTTTGGCAGTTGGGGAGTTTGAAAATCTGAACATTCCGCAATGTTAAGTCAATGGGAGTTTTTTCCGAGTTTGATCGTCATTTATAGGAAAACCGTAAGTCCGATCAGTCTGAAAAGATATAGCAACTAACTTCAGAACAGTTTGAGTGTCTGAGCCGAGTTTGGAGTATGTAGAGTTAAAGCTCTAGGACGAGATAGAGTCAACAGTTTGGTAAGAAGAATAATAATAACTAGAACGTACATTTCCAGAAGAAAATGTGAATGGTGCTTGCAGTGGCAAAACTCGACACTCGGTTGCTAGAGTGTGGTACATGATTGCATACGAGCCAACAACCATGTCTGTACGATGTTCTGCTGCTGAGATATGGCTTATTCATGTTGTTCGGGTGGTTGCTAGGGTGTTCTGGGTGGTTGCTAGGGTGTTGCTAGGGTGTTCTGGGTGGTTGCTAGGCGGTTGCTAGGGTCTTCTGGGTGGTTGCTAGGCAGTTGCTAGGGTGTTCTGGGTGGTTGCTAGGCGGTTGCTAGGATGTTGCTAGGGTGTTCTGGGTGGTTGCTAGGGTCTTCTGGGTGGTTGCTAGGGCGTTGCTAGGCAGTTGCTAGGGTGTTCTGGGTGGTTGCTAGGGTATTCCGGGTGGTCGCTAAGCGGTTGCTAGGCGGTTGCTAGGGTGTTCTGGGTGGTTGCTAGTGTGTTCTGGGTGGTTGCTAGGCGGTTGCTAGGGTGTTCTGGGTGTTCTAGGCGGTTGCTAGGGTGTTCTGGGTGGTTGCTAGCGTGTTCTGGGTGGTTGCTAGGCGGTTGCTAGGGTGTTCTGGGTGTTCTAGGCGGTTGCTAGGGTGTTCTGGGTGGTTGCTAGGGCAATTCTGGGCGGTTGCTAGGGTGTTCAGGGCGGTTGCTAAGGTATTTTTGGTGCTTGCTATGGTGTTACTAGGTGGTTGGTAGTTTTCACAGATGGTTACTATGGGGTTAGGGCTAAGGTTAGGCACTCGGCCGCAGAGTATTTAAAATCTCTATTAAACGAGTGCATTATAATGAGTGCACGAGGCCTGCGGCCTCGTGCCTATGAGTGAGTTTTTATAGAGTATTTAAAATCTCTATTAAACGAGTGCATTATAATGAGTGCACGAGGCCTGCGGCCTCGTGCCTATAGCCTATGGTTGCTAGGGTGCTGTAACTGGTTGCTATGGTGTGGCTATGAAGATTTTAGGCCATTACTTATTGGCTGCTGGATAATATAAATCCTCTGAGGGAGAGAGAGGGGGAGACATGCAGGGGTGTCAGGCCCTTTGTGTCTGTGTGTGTGAAAAATGACAGTTGGGATTTGAATTTCTGAAAATTCCGCAATGTTAAGTCAATGGGACTTTTTTGGCCGCTTTTTCGTCCGCTGTGCGAACATCGTACACCCGATCGCTTAGAAAAGATATAGCACACCTCTCCTCAATGGGCCGGTCGATTTGACACCTCACTCAGGGGTCTGTGACAAACGGTGCGGGGCGAGTTTCGCGCCAAACTTTGTCCAGAATAAAAAGAAGAAAAATAAGTATGAGCAATAACACTAATGTTGCTTTGCCTATAGGCAAGCACCATTAACTAGATTAAAAAGTTCGTTGAAACAAACTTTAAGTTGGCTTGTGAAAGTTTGGACCAGATAGTTTGAAAAAGTTTAAAGTTTAAAGTAGTTTGAAGTTTAAATTAGTTTAAAGTTTAAAGCAGTATAAAGTAGATTTAAGTTTAAAGTAGTTTACAGTTTAAAAAAGTTTGAAGTTTAAATTAGTTTGAAGTTTAAAGTAGTTTGAAGTTTAAATTAGTGTAAAGTTTAAAATAGTTTAAAGTTTAAAGTAGTTTAAAGTTTAAAGTAGTTTACAGTTAAAAATAGTTTGAACTTTAAAGTAATTTGAAGTTTAAATTAGTGTAAAGTTTAAATTAGTTTAAAGTAGTTTAAAGTTTAAATTAGTTTGAAGTTTAAATTAGTTTAAATTGATTTGAAGTTTGAAGTAGTTTAAAGTTTAAAATAGTTTAAAGTATAGTTTGAAGTAGTTTAAAGTTACTATGGTGTTTCTAGAGGGTTGCTAAGGTGTTCTGAGTGGTTGCTAGGCGGTTGCTAGGGTATTTTGGGTGGTTGCTAGGGTGTTCTCGGTGGTTGCTAGGGTGTTATGGATGGTTGCTATGGTGTTGCTAGGGAGTTCTGAGGTATTTTGGGTGGTTGCTAGGGTGTTGCTAGGGAGTTCTGAGGTATTTTTGGTGGTTGCTAGGGTGTTGCCAGGGAGTTCTGAGGTATTTTGGGTGGTTGCTAGGGTGTTGCTAGGGAGTTCTAAGGTGTTTTGGGTGGTTGCTAGGGTGTTGCTAGGGAGTTCTAAGGTATTTTTGGTGGTTGCTAGGGAGTTCCGAGGTATTTTGGGTGGTTGCTATGGTGTTGCTAGGGAGTTCTAAGGTATTTTGGGTGGTTGCTAGGGTGTTATGGGTGGTTGCTATGGTGTTGCTAGGGAGTTCTAAGGTGTTTTGGGTGGTTGCTAGGGTGTTATGGGTGGTTACTATAGTGTTGCTAGGGAGTTCTAAGGTATTTTAGGCAGTTTCTAGGGTGTTATGGGTGGTTGCTATGGTGTTGCTAGGGTGTTCTAACACACACACACACACACACTCAAGAGTTTTTGAGTTTAGAGTTTAGTGAATGCATGAGTTTAAAGTAGTTTATAAGTTTACATGAGTCTAAGAGTTCAGAGTTTAATGTATATTAGCATCGGTTAGGGCTGAGGTTAGGCACTCGGCCTGCGGCCTCGTGCCTACGAGTGAGTTGTAGTTTGAAGTTTAAATTAGTTAAAAGTTTAAAATAGTTTGAAGTGGATAGATAGATGAGTTTATGAGTTTACATGAGTCTAAGAGTTCAGAGTTTAGTGTATATTAGCATCCTGGAGTTAGGGCTAAGGTGAGGCACAAGGCCTGCGGCCTTGTGCCTACGAGCGAGTTTTTATAGTTTTTATTCATAAAAAGTTTAAATTAGTTTAAAGTTTAAATTAGTTTGAAGTTTAAAATAGTTTGAGGTGGATAGATGGATGAGTTTAATGAGTTTACATGAGTCTCAATGGCTCATATAGTGTATAGAATGGCAGTTTGATTTAGTCTAGGCTTTCAAGGGATTTTGATTTGAATTTTTGGCAGTTGGGGAGTTTGAAAATCTGAACATTCCGCAATGTTAAGTCAATGGGATTTTTTCCGAGTTTGATCGTCATTTATAGGAAAACCGTAAGTCCGATGAGTTAGAAAAGATATAGCATACCGAGTCAGAACAGTTTGAGTGTCTGAGCCGAGTTTGGAGTTTGTAGAGTTAAAGCTCTAGGAGGAGATAGAATTGTAAATTTTAGTCAGAAGAATAATAATAACTAGAACGTACATTTCCAGAAGAAAATGTGAATGGTGCTTGCAGTGGCAAAAAACACGACCCGGTTGCTAGAGTGTGGTACATGATTGTATACGAGCAAACAACCATGTCTGTACGATGTTCTGCTGCTGAGATATGGCTTATTCATGTTGTTCAGGTGGTTGCTAGGGTGTTCTGGGTGGTTGCTAGGGTGTTGCTAGGCGGTTGCTAGGGTGTTCTGGGTGGTTACTATGGTGTTCTGGGTGGTTGCTAGGGTGTTATGGATGGTTGCTATGGTGTTGCTAGGGAGTTCTAAGGTATTTTGGGTGGTTGCTAGGGTGTTATGTGTGGTTCCTAGGGTGTTCTAAGGTGTTTTGGGTGGTTGCTATGGTGTTGCTAGGGAGTTCTAAGGTATTTTGGGTGGTTGCTAGGGAGTTCTAAGGTATTTTGAGTGGTTGCTATGGTGTTGCTAGGGAGTTCTGAGGTATTTTGGGTGGTTGTTAGGGTGTTATGGGTGGTTGCTAGGGTGTTCTAAGGTGTTTTGGGTGGTTGCTATGGTGTTGCTAGGGAGTTCTAAGGTATTTTGGGTGGTTACTAGGGTGTTGCTAGGGAGTTCTAAGGTATTTTGGGTGGTTACTAGGGTGTTGCTAGGGAGTTCTAAGGTATTTTGGGTGGTTGCTAGGGTGTTCCAGGTGGTTTCTAGGCAATTGCTAAGGTTTTCTGGGTGGTTGTTAGGGTATTTGGGTGATTGCTAGGACATTTCTAGGCGGTTGCTAGGGTGTTCAGGGCGGTTGCTAAGGTATTTTTGGTGGTTGCTATGGTGTTACTAGGTGGTTGGTAGTTTTCACAGATGGTTACTATGGGGTTAGGGCTAAGGTTAGGCACTCGGCCGCAGAGTATTTAAAATCTCTATTAAATGAGTGCATTATAATGAGTGCACGAGGCCTGCGGCCTCGTGCCTATGAGTGAGTTTTTATAGAGTATTTAAAATCTCTATTAAACGAGTGCATTATAATGAGTGCACGAGGCCTGCGGCCTCGTGCCTATAGCCTATGGTTGCTAGGGTGCTGTAACTGGTTGCTATGGTGTGGCTATGAAGATTTTAGGCCATTACTTATTGGCTGCTTGATAATATAAATCCTCTGAGGGAGAGAGAGGGGGAGACATGCAGGGGTGTCAGGCCCTTTGTGTCTGTGTGTGTGAAAAATGACAGTTGGGATTTGAATTTCTGAAAATTCCGCAATGTTAAGTCAATGGGACTTTTTTGGCCGCTTTTTCGTCCGCTGTGCGAACATCGTACACCCGATCGCTTAGAAAAGATATAGCACACCTCTCCTCAATGGGCCGGTCGATTTGACACCTCACTCAGGGGTCTGTGACAAACGGTGCGGGGCGAGTTACGCGCCAAACTTTGTCCAGAATAAAAAGAAAAATAATAATAATAAGTATGAGCAATAACAATACTGTTGCCTTGCTAAAGCAAGCACCAGTAATAAGTTTAAATAGGATTTCAGTATGTTGGCTTTCACAAGCCAACTTAACTAGATTAAAAAGTTCGTCGAGACAAACTTTAAGTTGGCTTGTGAAAGTTTTGACCAGATAGTTTGAAGAAGTTTAACGCAGTTTAAAGCAGTTTAAATTAGTTTGACGTTTAAAGTAGTTTATAGTTTGATAGATAGATAGATAGATAGATAGATAGATAGATAGATAGATAGATAGATAGATAGATAGATAGATAGATAGATAGATAGATAGATAGATAGATAGATAGATAGATTGATGGATAGTAGAAATATTAGATATATTAGAAATAAAAGATAGATAGTTAGCCAGGATAGTTTGAAGAAGTTTTAAAAGCTTTTTAGATAGATAGATAGATAGATAGATAGATAGATAGATAGATAGATAGATAGATAGATAGATAGATAGATAGATAGATAGATAGATAGATAGATAGATAGAGTTTGAAGATAGATAGATAGATAGATAGATAGATAGATAGATAGATAGATAGATAGATAGATAGATAGATAGATAGATAGATAGATAGAGTTTAACACACACACACAATCACGCGCACACACACAATCACGCACACACACACACACACACGCACGCACGCACATACATTCACACATGCACACTAACTCACTCACACACTCAAGAGTTTATATGAGTTTAGAGTTTATAAGTGTATGAATGTATAAGTTTATTAATTTATGAGTTTACAAGTGTATGAGTTTAAATGAGTCTGAGTTCAGTTTATTAATTTGAGTTTAAGAGTTAATTTAGTGTATGAATTCATGAGTATAAGTGTTAAGGTTTATGAGTTTAGAAAAGAAAAAAAAAAAGTTTGAAGTTCAAAGATTTATATAGATAGATGATAGACAGATGAGTTTAACACACACTCATACACATACAAGTTTAAATGAGTTTAAGAATTCATACGTGTATGAGTTTAGAGTTTATATGTTTAAATTAAGTACATTTAGTAGTTTAAATTAGTTTTAAAGCTATTACAAAATATAATTTACTTCATAACTTTATGCTACATACTTACAGCCTCAATGGTTCATTTTTATCAGTGAGCCTATTTAAAAATCTTCATAATAACTTTTATAGCCACAGCTCGTATATATTGTATACTATTATGTCATTATATTGTAAGAACAGCTAATGTGGGGATGGACGCATGTTGTCACAGTAACCAGTTGAAGGTAATGAGGAAATTAAATTGCTACATTTTGAGACACAATTGCTCTGTACCCTCCAAAATGGACAAAACTGCATATTCGACAAGGGGGGGGGGGTTGTTGCATCATTAAAGTTAAAGATGCTCACGTGCAGCGTTTCAGCGTTGAGCATGACCACCAATCACACAAATCTCTGTTGAGCTCATAATGCAATAACCAATCAGATTAGTTTAGATTAGTTACCGGTGAAGAAAACAACAGAGGATTCGCGGGAGTTTCGACACCATGTGCTGCTCAGTGCTCACCTCAGTCAGTCAGACCAACAGATTGCGAATTATGTCGTGGGAAAGTGCAGATACGATGTAAGTAAGATATTAATTTATAATCCTTTTGCTTTTCATGCTACTAAAATAGCAATGTATTTTCTTATACATAAAAAGCAATTAACTAATTCATAAACGGGTCTTGACTGTGCGAGTGCGACACAGAAGAATGACCCCACAGAAAAACGTTTACTGTAATCTTGTAACGAACAATGATGGACAATAATGATGTTTTTCTCTTAAAAGGTAAAACATTTTTTTGATAACAGCTTCAACCTATTTGGGAATGATATCTGCTAGATATGTGCATCATATTTTGTGTCGAATCCTAACATTTAATCAATAAATTAAACCAATTATATTCTGACAGGATTTGGTCTCAGAGAAGGGGTTAATTTCCCCACTTATTTCTATTTAAATTCATGATTTTTATGAAGTTACGAAGAAATTACAATTAAATTATATTAAAAAGACACAATAGAGCTGAGGGAAATCAGTGTAAAAATTACCTTTGCAATGCTGAGGAAAAGCAGAAGCAGCAGCGTCTAATGCAGCTCACAGGGAATTAGTAATGACTTAATTAATAAACGACATTATAAATGCTTCGTTTTAAAACATAAAACGTTTAATACATTTATTTTTGAAAATTGAAACTAAAATGTAAATTTTAAATTAAAACCGCCACTAGGTGGCAGCAATTCACTTTTATTGAGTGAGTCATTGAGATTCAACCGATTCAATCAAACGGCTCATTTGGCTTATTAATTCAGGAAAGAAGCAGGGAGTCATTGATTGACTTCATAAAAATCATAAATTTAATTTGAAATAAGTGGAAAAATTACTTCAGAAAATACATTTTTCAGTCAGAACCCCTTTTCTGAGACCAAATCCTGTCAGAATATATTTTATTATACCGTCATTTCATCGCTACTTCATACAACTCATGAAATTTAATTAGAACATTTTATTTTCTTAAGTAATTTATACACTTATTTCAGTGGCAACACATTTCTATCTGGATAATTAAGATCAGTTGTGGGCCCCTCTCACCTGGTTGCCCGTATTGGAACACTTCATAATTGTTATTATATAAATATATATTATCAAATTTGTCAGGTTTTTTATTTGTGCTTTATTGATGAAACAACAGAGCTGTAAACATTTTGGATTTTGACCTGACTGTTTTCAACATTCCTGATGCTTCGAATGTTTTCCTGAAAAAAACCCCCAGCTCATGCATTTTACGTTTTAGAAAAAACATATGGATGATAGAGAAGACAACACTTTGAAACATTTAAAATTATTTTATTTAGGAACAAACTATAGAAGCTAAACAAGAACAATTAAGAGTTAAAGTCTTAGAACACAAGTAATGGTTTGAGCTATTCTAATGGGGTCTCTGTCTCAGTAACTGAACGGATCCCCAGGACCCGTCGGTTTATGTGTTTTATAACAACTTTTAACGGCAATTTTGCCAGGAGGTCGTCGGGATTGCCACAGTAGATGGTGTCCGGAACAATGTAGACCACCGACTCACTGCTAAGGAAGTGGCAGGTGTCATGGACCTCAGAGACGCCAATAATGTCGGCTTCCGTTTCCTGGACCTGCCCCTCAGGGATCTGTGGAAACAAACCAGTATGGGAAATTTGTGTATTAGTACTGAAAAGCCTCACTGTAAGTATTTCTTTTTGTACAATTTAGACAATTAAATTCTTGTTTTATTGACCTGTTGTATTAAAAAACACACTAGCAAATCTAGCCTATTATCAGATTACAGTCGTGCTGATATTCTGAACAGTTATGCTTTTGTTCATGTGATATTTATTAATTGAAATCTAGGTTTACAACTCTAAAACGCATGTTCTACTCTGTGTCAGTGTATACTAGGGCAGCAGTAGTGTTGTGCATTATGTACCGTCACGGATGTGTAGGCTGAGGAGTTTAATTTTCCCTGGCCGTTGTTGTACCTGCAGGGACGAAGGTGCGTAAGCAGCACCTCGTCACCTACATATAGGTCTGTCAACGCCTCGTCCCTCCACAGCGACACATCCAGTCCTCTTCCTCCACACTGCAGCTGCATGTCCAGAATGGGGACATTGGTGCGTGTCATCCTCACGCCACGCAACTGGAAAATATGAATTCATGGGTGAGTACAGTATAACAGTTCTGTTTCTTAGTTATGTTCCTGGAGTTCTTCAACATTGCACATTTTTAATTTTTATTTTATTTATTCAATTTGTTAATTACAAATTCCAAATTATGCATTGTGGAGGTTTCCTGAACATGTGTTTAAATCACAGGGCCATAGTGATAGACAGATAAAGAATGTCAGATGGGAAAGATATATAGTAAATCTGGGGGCGAAAAAGCGTATATGGTGTCACTGTCTTACTATGTCCTGTTAATTTGTATGTTGACATTTTCTTATAACTTTGAATCACCCATTAGATACACAAACTATTTCTAAATAAATATAATACAATATTGTGATGTATTGAGTATGTTTTTGAGACTATTCAGCTCACAAATAGAAAATCAACAATATAATTGAATTTGGCACAGGTAGCCTATCGCAAGAACATGGTCATTATCACTGTTCATTTTTCTAAATGTTCTGTTTTAGGCAACTTGGAGCTGGATGATGAGCAGCTAATGATGTCAAGTTAGTAAATTATATTAGGTGAAAAGCTTGAAGAATTAATTTAACACTGCATAATTTAGTAGACCGAGTAAACAAAATGTACTCACTTCTGTGATCTTCCCCTGGAGGCTGAGGTATCCTCCCTTGGAAAAGATGTCCTCTTCTTGGCCACTCATCACTGGTGAAGATGGACACAGGGCGTGTTTCGCAGCATTCTCTGCCTCCTCCGTGATGACCTGTGGAACAGTCTTAAATTTGAGTGTTCCTGGGCCCACAAACAAATACATCTGTCCAAATGTATTGGACAGGGTGTATTTCTGTAGCACGTAGCTTACCCCCTCCTCAAACTCGGGGGTAAAGCCTTCTTTTTTATTTATAAATGTCATTAAACCATCTGTCAATGCACTTAAAGATTCATTTTTAAATTTGCCTATTTTAATTGTACTTCCCTTTGTGAAGCTCAGGGCTCGTTGGTTCACCCTTGTTGCAACGCACTTGCAACGCAGAAAGGCTGGTGTCGGAGCCGGAGTCGGAGCCGTAGTCGGAGCCGGAGCCGGAGTCGGAGTCGTCGGAGTCGGAGTCGCCATGCTAAAGAGAAGAAAAGGCAGAGAAGGACATGTAAAAACTCGATATTTTTTATTTACTTTTTGTTTTATTCATAAAATTTAAAGTCAAAGCAATATTTTGAAGGAATGGTTCACCCAAAAATATGACGCTACTATTTATTTATAGACTAAATCCTGTCAGCATATATTTTAGATACATACTGAGAATGATTTTTATGAAGTTACAATGAGATGACAGAATAATAAAATAACAAAATTACTTCAGAAAATACATTTTTCAGTCAGAACCCCTTCTCAGAGACCAAATCCTGTCAGAATATATGTGAAAAATGTATTTTCTGAAGTAATTTATCCACCTATTTCAAGTTAAATTCATACAATTCAGTCAGAACCCCTTCTCTGAGACCAAATCCTGTCAGCATATATTTTATTATTCTGTCATCTCATTGTAACTTCATAAAAATCATGAATTTAACTTGAAATAGGTGGATAAATTACTTCAGAAAATACATTTTTCGAACATATTCTGACAGGATTTGGTCTCTGAGAAGGGGTTCTGACTGAAAAATGTATTTTCTGAAGTAATTTTGCCACTTATTTCAAGTTAAATTCATACAATTCAGTCAGAACCCCTTCTCTGAGACCAAATCCTGTCAGCATATATTTTATTATTCTGTCATCTCATTGTAACTTCACAAAAATCATGAATTTAATTAGAAATAAGTGGCAAAATTACTTCAGAAAATACATTTTTCAGTCAGAACCCCTTCTCAGAGACCAAATCCTGTCAGAATATATGTGAAAAATGTATTTTCTGAAGTAATTTATCCACCTATTTCAAGTTAAATTCATACAATTCAGTCATAACCCCTTCTCTGAGACCAAATCCTGTCAGCATATATTTTATTATTCTGTCATCTCATTGTAACTTCATAAAAATCATGAATTTAACTTGAAATAGGTGGATAAATTACTTCAGAAAATAACATTTTCTAATATATTCTGACAGGATTTGGTCTCTGAGAAGGGGTTCTGACTGAAAAATGTATTTTCTGAAGTAATTTTGCCACTTATTTCAAGTTAAATTCATACAATTCAGTCAGAACCCCTTCTCTGAGACCAAATCCTGTCAGCATATATTTTATTATTCTGTCATCTCATTGTAACTTCACAAAAATCATGAATTTAATTAGAAATAAGTGGCAAAATTACTTCAGAAAATACATTTTTCAGTCAGAACCCCTTCTCAGAGACCAAATCCTGTCAGAATATGTTCGAAAAATGTATTTTCTGAAGTAATTTATCCACCTATTTCAAGTTAAATTCATACAATTCAGTCAGAACCCCTTCTCTGAGACCAAATCCTGTCAGCATATATTTTATTATTCTGTCATCTCATTGTAACTTCACAAAAATCATGAATTTAATTAGAAATAAGTGGATAAATTACTTCAGAAAATACATTTTTCGAACATATTCTGACAGGATTTGGTCTCTGAGAAGGGGTTCTGACTGAAAAATGTATTTTCTGAAGTAATTTTGCCACTTATTTCAAGTTAAATTCATACAATTCAGTCAGAACCCCTTCTCTGAGACCAAATCCTGTCAGCATATATTTTATTATTCTGTCATCTCATTGTAACTTCACAAAAATCATGAATTTAATTAGAAATAAGTGGATAAATAACTTCAGAAAATACATTTTTCAGTCAGAACCCCTTCTCAAAGACCAAATCCTCATTAATAGTTAAAGACTCACAACCTCTATTGTCAGGCTGTCTTGTCAATATGCCCCTTATCACTTTAATTGTATTGGAAGAATTCATATTTTAGTTGTAAAGTTATAACTTGTATACAGTTTGTTGAAAAGTAAAAAGGGTCTCACCTGAAGTGTAGTTGTTGTTGAGTGGTCAAGTAAGGAGGAGGACAGTGGTTTTGAACTTGGCACCAGTCCAATCAGCAAATCAAAAGATATCACCAAGGCACATGATGACAAGACAGATAACCTTTGACCAATGGTTATCTTTTGTCCCTTTTTTTCTCCCTCCCCCTCTCTCTCTCTCTTCCTCTCCCTCTCTCTCTCTCTTTCTTTCTCTCTCTCTCTCTCTCTCTCTTTCCCCCTCCCCCGTGCATGTGCAGGAGAGAGGGACAGACAGCAGCACAGAGCCACCAGGTTAATGGGTGTATCTGACCTCAGTGTTTCCTGTCCACCACAGTGACCCTCAGTTGTGTGTGTGTGTGTGTGTGTGTGTGTGTGTGTGTGTGTGTGTGTGTGTGTGTGTGTGTGTGTGTGTGTGTGTGTGTGTGTGTGTGTGTGTGTGTGTGTGTGTGTGTGTGTGTGTGTGTGTGTGTGTGTGTGTGTGTGTGTGTGTGTGTGTGTGTGTGTGTGTGTGTGTGTGTGTGTGTGCTAAAACACTGATATCAAATGTTCACGTGTTATAATTTGTTACTGTTCATTAAAATTAAAGTTATGTTATAATGTTTTATTTTATTGATGTCTTTAATATTATTCTGTGTATTCTTCGGCAAAGTCGGATTTTTGGTGATGTTGACGTTGAATACGTGGGACTGTGGTGTAGCTCACTTATAGCCTAACTTGTAAAATAAAAATCAATAAAAGTTGTTAAGCTGTGAAAATGGACAATATATTGGATATATTATTATGGATATATTTAAGGACATTGGATAAAAGTATAAAGTTTTGTTGTATATATTTTTGGTCATGCAGACCTTGTTTGATTTGTGAACAAATCCCTTCAGTCGTGACTTATTCACGATACAGCACTAGCCTACCTAATTGCTTTTATAAAATGGTTACCACACAAAACAAATATTAAAGAGGAAAAAGGTGTATCTATGCAACTTTCAAATCACTAAAAGCCTTCCTTCCGTCCCAGACTGTAGGCTAACCACCAACAGAAGTTACATACATTATTTTCACCAATAGATGGCGGCAAAGACTGTCTTTATGAGTGAGTCAGTCAGTAGAGAAGATTTTTACATTGAAAGGACTCTTATACAAAATATAATTCGGTTCTAATATATTATTTAAATATTTTGAATGTAAAAAATAATTATGCACAGCTATTAGCTCCCATACTTTTGATATTTAATTTTTAAATACTTTTTAGTTTTTATATACAAAATTAAAAAAAAAAAATCTGGTGATTTTTAATCAATTAATTGTGATTATTTACTCCATTGTGTTAATTATTTGATTATAATGATATTGGGTTTAGTATTATTGGTATTTTAACAAATTAACGACTGGCCAATGACGAAATCAGAAGCGCATAACTAATGAGCTGTCATTCTTTCTGGGTTCTTCCGGTCGGCGGTCGTTTGCTTCGTGCGAGTGAGGAAAGGAAAGATTTCTGAGGTAAATTATTCAATTAACGACGATTAAAATGTGTGTAGGTTTTTTGTTTATAAATGTTTATAACTGCTGACACATGAAGAAAATTGTAACAATTTCAATTAAGATAATAATTTGTCTTGTGAGGGAACTCCCGGAGATTGTGTAACGTTAGCGGCTGCTGTCTTCCGTCTTATTTGGTTGGTCGTGTTGTCAAAAACATTCACTGATATACCCACCGTTAACGTTAGTTATTTTGACAGATAAACGTGGAGAAATACCCAATTTAATATGAGTCGTGGCTACGTTGTCGTGATTAAACAAAACAGTTAAGTTAACGGAGGGAGCCCTTGCCTCCCACAGGCCGCAGAAAATGTTGTTCCACTGTGTAGGATACATTTTCTGCCTCATTTTGTGTTAAAAAGCCCAATTAGGTCAAAAATGAAATTTATTTAAAACACTCAATGGCGTTTTAAAGTTAAATGAGAAAAAAAAAAATTATAATCGTCATGGGTTACTGCTCACGTCACGGTGAGAAAACTGCACTTTTCGGTGCTAATGTAACCAAAGTGCTGACTAGACCAGGGGTCGGCAACTCAAAATGTTGAAATAGCCATATTGGAGCTATTATAGCTGAAGGCAACACATGCTGTAAGTGTCTATATTAGCTTTATTAGCCCCCTAGTATCCAAATGATAAGTAGGCTACAAATACATGATGAGAAAATCCTTTATTTCGAATCTGTCACTTTATTGTTTCCATGGTTACGCGTCATTGCTTGTCACGTGACACAGCGCAACCACAACACAGCGCTGAATGAATGATGATCTGCTTTTATGTAATTTTTCCTTTTTTATTAAAAATATTCACACATTTATTAGCTATAGTATGAAACCCTGATATTCCGATTGTCAAATATGTGCATGTGGATGTATTTTGTTGTATAAACACCTTTTATAACGATCGCGTTAGTTGAGCTGTATATGCGTGCGATGGGCGGCGCCATGTTAGTTTGTGCCACAGTTCAGAATCGGATCTGTTGGATTTACAACACGTCAATTCCTCCACTTCTCCCGAAATACATGAAAGTAAGTGGCTGGTGAACTGGGAGAAGAATAGGGTTAAATGTAAAGCTACTTACACAATGTGTATCTGATATGAATAAAACGTGTCGTCTTTTTATATTATAAAGGATTATTATTGCCGCTTCCATATACATCAGTGTATATTTTACAACATCAAATTCATTGTTTTTTAGTACTTATGTGATTCTTAAATGTCTTAAACCTAAAATAACCATTATGTGGTTGAAAACACTGAATAGTTGTGATATATGACAAGCACTGAGCGCGTCCGTCTCTGGCTCAGCGCCAGCCAACGTTTTGGATTTAACCGGTGTGATCGTACGCTCCAGGGACCAGCGGTGTGATCCTACGTGCGAAAGGGTTCAAACAAAACAATATATTTTTTCCATTTTCATATTTTTGAAAAAGCTCCAGGTAGCCACTAGGGTTGCCGACCCCTGGACTAGACAAACTAGTAATGCTACTTATACTTTTATTCATAGAAACGCCTGTTTATCCATCCATGCCTGTGTACCTATTTCTAATTTTTTTTTTCTTGAGTGTAACAGGTCATTGCTGCTGCGTAAGTATTTGATTGACAGATTCTCAGTATTTGCTATATCATGACAAAAAAGATCAGAGCTAATTTTGCATAACATGATATGCACATTGCAGAAACGAAGAATATGGACATTAATTGTAATGTTGTTTTTTATTCTCACATTCACCTTAATTTATTGCCATCTAGAAACGTTTGTGGTAAATACATGTTACACCAATTTGGCATTTAGATATTCATAGGATTCTGATATTATTTTGTATATTTTAAAGTTCTTCTGTACATACAGACCTATGTGATGGCCCATTTTACTCATATAATAGTGAATCATGTCATTTCTTATTTTCCTCTCCTTTTATTTTACGTAAATCTATGTCTGTAAAATCTTGCCAGGTGATTGCATCCTTTGTGGTAAGTACTGGTAATCTTTTTAACTGACTGTAGTTTGACATTTATAATAGATTTAGAATATTAATCTATATCTGCATATTATACATCATAATGCTGTATGTGATATTCTCTTTTGTCAAGCACTTAATATTTGCATAACATTTTGTGAGTGGTAGCTCAAGATCATTTATTTATTTTACTTATTAGATTTTGTCGTGTTCCACGTCTCTCCCAACTGGAACTGTTAAAGGTGGCCAACAGCACCTTCATTTCAAGGTAATGTATATTCATATTCACAGCCAACAAATGTGTACAAAATACTAGTTATTGCTTTACATTGTTGTTTTTTAGGTGACATTCCTGCTTTGAGTGTCTACGTAAGTATCCCTTTAAACTTACTATATAATGTTAATCAGTCATTAGTCATTTGTCTCTCTGCTGTTAAGGGTGGCCAACAGCACCTTCATTTCAAGGTAATGTATATTCATATTCACCATATTCACAGCCAACAAATGTGTACAAAATACTAGTTATTGCTTTACATTGTTTTTTTTAGGTGACATTCCTGCTTTGAGTGTCTACGTAAGTATCCCTTTAAACTTACTATATAATGTTAATCAGTCATTAGTCATTTCTTTATAATATTAGTATTCTGTCTGCATGGATCTTGTCTTTATTTCGTTAGTAAACGCATTACACTGGCACTACAACATAATAATGTAGTATTGTGTGACAGCAGACACATTACAGCTTGAAGGAATAGCTAGAATTGTATGAGCTGTGAATAATGCTATATTGTAACTTTTTTTACATTTTTAAATTCTCCCTAGTAGATTGTCTTTCTTATTTTGTTTACAAAGTGTCACATTTATCAGTTTGTAAGGGCTAATCCACAGCTAGAAACAATGATTTAACTGTTTATGAAAAAAAGTGTGAACTCTTTCCACCCTCAATTGTGTAAGTAACCCCCTTACATATAATTTTAGTTCAAACTATATTACTAGTGCATTTTTGTATTGACTGTTGTTATTTATACTTTCCATTTTGCATTTAACAATGTAACTGACTTGATTTCTTTCTGTGTTTGTCTGTCCTGACCTGTCCTATACTTTCCTCTCCATAACTTTATATGATTCACTCAAACCTTTATCTTGCTTACTAATTTAAACAAATGCCTCTTCCATCCTTTCTCTTCCAAAACTCATAACTGGCCTGCTTCATCAAATGCTGCTGCACTGCTTGCTGCTTGCTTGCTCGCACTATAAACGCAAGATGCAAATTCAGATCTGCTTCTAACCCTTATGCACCTATGCTTAGCTTGCCAACGCATCTTTAAAAAAAAAAGGCCAAACCCCATGATTTTTGATCTATGATCATTGATGATTCTTGATTGCATCTTGATACACTCAATTACATACTCAATAACACAAAGATTTACACCCATACTCACGTTCCTGAAAAATCACCATCTCCGGTAAGAGAACTGTGCTGCATCTTCAGTAAGAGAGATATTTTTTTTTACTCTACACAATTTTTTGATTAACATAACTTCACATTAATTAATTTACTGTTGTTATATATCAGCTGTTGTATTACTGTTGCTATATATATATATTCTTGATATCAAATATTTTACTTTTCTGTCTATCTGATCTCATAAAATACATTACCTTTGTACTTTTTCAAGTAACCGTAAATATAAAAAATTTGTATCCATTCCTCAAACATATTTGCTTGATTGCCAGTGCTGAAACATCACCATGCCAAAAAAAGGAAAGAGGAGTCAATCTCAGAAACAGCGCAGAAACCTAGAAGCTTCATGTGGCACCAGTAGCGGCACCAGTAGCGGTACCAACTCTGTATCAGGTATGATTGATGAAAACCCATATGTTCTGTCTGTTGCAGCATCCCACTGTCAAAGCAATTCCAGGTACAACATTTACTCCAGAGGACGCCAGTGTACGTGCAATGGCTTAATGTTCCTAGCTGTCCACAATGAACGTAATGAGCTACTCGGTTTCGATTTAGACCGCATTTTACAGAAAGGTGATGCAGTTTACACTAGGGTCAAAAAAACACTGTGGAGCAAAGGACAATTTGTGAATAATTTTTTTAACTTTGATGAGCTGCCAAGCACAGTTAAGACCAACTCAGCCTGCTACAACATCCTGAAACAACCTCAGAGAGTTGGATTTCTAAAAGATTCCCCTGCCCTAGGCGAGTATGAAAACCTTGAGAATACTCTGCAATGTCTCAGAGCTGATGTGAGTGACGCGTTGCTGCTGGTTGGATGCACGTGTATCGCTGTATTCAGAGATCGCTCAGGGAGGTTTGGTTATTTCGATCCTCACTGCAGAAGCATATATGGAATGCCTGAATTAAACGAAAGCACAGGTACTGCCGTGATGTTGACCTTCTTCCGTTTAGAAGACCTGATCGAGAGGCTGATACTATTGTTTCAAGGGTGTTTCGAATTGACAGACCAGCAACAATTTGATCTGCTGCCTATATCGTTCATTAACCGGATAACTGAAAGCAGTGTATGCACTGAAGTTTCCCTGAACTGCTGTGAGCTTGAACGTGATGTACAACCATCCACCTCTTTTGAGAACAAGGCTCTGTCAAACAATGAACAATGCAGGTCTGCTGATGTCTCACAACAGTGTGTCCAAGATCCAGTTCAACAACCATCTGAGACTAATGTTATTGGAGGCACTTCAACTAATGATCAAGCCCACTTGACTTGTCAAGATGAAATGGACATTCTAACTACCGTCAGTCAGAATCAAGACAGTAATAAAAATGTGTCATTCAGTGAACTTTCACATGATCAATTGCCATTGTCGACTCCAAATAACCAATATTCAAAATCAACTGACTTAAATAAGCAATCGAAAAAACTGAACAAGACTCAAAGGCGTAAGGCTTACAGTTCAAAAAGGCACAAAGAAATGAGTTCCATCAAAAAACCAACTAACCTCAAAATAGATAAGGAAAGTCGTAAACAAGCCATGAAGAACAAATATTGGAATAAAGCAATTTACAGAGAACACCACAAACAAGCCATGAAAAACAACTATAAACGTATTAATGAATACAGAGAGAGAAAAAAGAGTACCGTAACCAGCAATTACAAGAATGACAAACAGTTCAGGGAGAGACAAAAGAACTATATAATTAAAAACTACAGGAATGATGAACGATTCAGGGAGAGACAAAAGAGCTATATAATTAAAAACTACAGGAATGATGAACGATTCAGGGAGAGACAAAAGAACTATATACTTAAAAACTACAGGAATGATGAACGATTCAGGGAGAGACAAAAGAACTATATAATTAAAAACTACAGGAATGATGAACAATTCAGGGACAGACAAAAGAACTATATAATTAGAAATTATAGGAACAATCCTAAATACAAGGAACAGCATATGCAATATCTTGTTGATCGATATTTAAAGGATCCTATTTTTAGGAAAAGGCAAATAGACCATTATACAAACCGATGCAAAAATGATCCTAACTTCTATGAAAAAAGGAAGAACATTTTTAAACAACGTTATCACTGTGATGCACATTTTAGGGCTCGTCAGAAAGAATATAGCTTATTCAAATGTAAAAAGGTACTTCACACAGTGCGCTGTGCACAAGACATACAGCACAAATACAAAAAAATTAATATGATGCGCCAGCAGAGAGACACGTTACAAAATAACCAGCCTGACGCAGTACAAGATCCGACTGTGTTAAGAGCCTTAAATGTTTTCAGAGATGTAATAAAACAGGGGCCAACTTATGTCTGCACATGCTGTGCCAGAGCACTCTTCTCAAATCAAGTCAAATCGTGTGATCGTGAGCGCTATCAGAAGAACCCGACAGTTGCTTCAGTTTGCTTGACCGGAAACTATGTTCACGTCTGCTCCGACTGCCCTGCTCAATGTTCCTTGGAGTACAGGAAAACAGAGTGGATCTGTCACTGCTGCCATAATAAACTATTGTGTGGTCAGATGCCAGACATTGCTTTAGCCAATAAACTTCAGTTTGCTCCCATTCCTCCAGAACTCTGCGATTTGAATGTTCTTGAAAGACACGTTATTGCAAAGTACATTCCTTTTGCTAAGATTGTTACACTACCGAAAGGCCAGCAAAGAGCTATAAAAGGCGCCGTGATTTCTGTTGCATCTGAAGTAGAAACGACAGTAAATTCTTTACCCAGACCAGGAAGTGAATCACAACTGCTTACAGTGAAACTGAAAAGGCGTCTGTGTTACCAAGGTCACTATCAGTTTCAGACTTTGAACATGCAAAAGGTTTTGTCTGCTTTAAGAAAGCTAAAAGATATTCATTCAGAATATAAAGATATCATCATTAATGCAGAACTCTCTGAAGAAGAAATGTTTAATGAGCATGAACCGTGTGCAAATGACATCAGTGTTCCTGACGAGGAAATGGATATTGAGAACAACAGCCAAAGTGAGAACACTGAAGAACAGAGCAATGAGAATGAACACAATGATGCAAACGATGACACTACTGAAGAAGAGCAATCGAGAGGCCTTGCCTTGGACACATGCCTTCAACCCCCAGATCTCGGCCAGCAGCTGTTGTCTTATGATGATGGAATATTTTGCATTGCCCCAGCAGAGAGAAACACTCCTGTAAACACTTTCAAAATTCCTAAACTTGAGTCTATGGCATTTCCAGTGCAGTTTCCAGATGGCAAGAACACCTTTGATGAGCCTAGCAGAGCAAAACATGTTTCCCCCAGCAGATACTTTAACTCTAGACTATTCTCTATTGACAATCGTTGTGCGAAGGATACCAACTATGTCTTCTTTGCGCAGTTTGTGACTGAAATGAACATAGCCACATCTAGTATGTCTATCCAGCTGAGGAAAGCAAAACCCATGACCCGTGATGGACGCAGAATAAACTGTTCAATGCTGCAGGACAAGCATGAGTTAGAAAAGCTTGTAATAAATAAGGAAGCTACACGATTCATGCAACCATTAAGAGGGACTCCAGCATACTGGGAGAAATCTCTCCGTGATTTGTTTGCTATGCTGAGACAGCTGGGCACTCCTACATTTTTCTGTACGTTTAGTGCTGCTGAGATGAGATGGCCTGATGTGATTACTGCTATTAAAGCACAACAAGGTGAAACCGTGAACTTTGCTGAATTAGACTGGTCCGAAAAATGTGAAATCCTCAGAAGCAACCCTGTCACAGCCATGCGGATGTTTGAAAAACGAGTTGAAGCCTTAATGAGAGATTTGATCAATTCACCTGCTCGACCTATCGGTGAGGTAATTGACTTTTTTTACAGAGTGGAATTCCAGCTACGTGGCTCTCCACACATTCACTGCTTATTTTGGGTGAAAGATGCTCCAGAGTTTGAAAAAGATGAAGATCAGGATGTGTGTGATTTCATTGATAAATATATCTCATGCAAATTACCAGACCCAAACAAAGACCCAGAACTACATAAAATTGTAAGTGAAGTACAGATGCACAGTCGTAACCACTCAAAATCCTGTAGAAAGAACAAGAAGCACTGCCGGTTTGGATTTCCTAAACCACCCATTAGCAGAACCATGATATCCCGGCCCAGGCCTCCTCCTGCAGATCAGTCTGATGAAGGGAATGAAGCAGAGGAAAGAAATTATGTCAGTGTTGCAAAAGAGCAGCTACAGAAGGTGTGGGATCTACTGAATGACTCAACTCAGAGTTTTGATACCATTACACAGCTACTTCATAAAGTAAACATGACGTATGAAGAGTATAAGAAACATATTGCTACTATTTCTACATCAAGTTCAATATTTATGGAGAGACGACCACAGGACTGCTGGGTGAACGGCTATAATCCACTGCTGTTAAGAGCCTGGGATGCAAACATGGACATACAGTTCATTCTGAACCCCTACAGCTGTATCATGTATATTGTCTCGTACATTTCAAAAGCTGAACATGAGATGAGTGAGTACCTTAAAAAAGTGATAAAAGACTCAAGCCATGATAACCTGACTGAACGTGAGAGCATGAAGCAGATCATGAACGCATATTCAAAGAACAGAGAAGTCAGTGCTCAGGAGGCAGTCGCTCGCACATGCAGTCTGAAGTTAAAATCATCATCACGTGCTGTCATATTCATACCTACTGATGACAACGCTGTAAAGATGAGTTTACCAATGAGGTGCTTGGAGTCAATGGATGATGACATAGAGAACGTGTGGATGACAGGATTGCCAGACAAGTACAAGGCCAGACCAAACAGACCTGAATTTGACAACATGTGCATGGCTGATTTTGCAAGTGAATACCGCATTGTTTATGCAGGAAAGACAAAAGGTAAAAATGTTTTGCCACTTCAAAAAAACTTGGGACACATACAGAAAAGAACAAGGGGAAAACCTGCTGTCATCAGATTTGCCCGTTTTTCACAGCAGAAAAACCCAGAAAAATTCTATGGAACATTTCTAAAACTTTACTTGCCGTATCGATCAGATGAGCAGCTGAAGTCCACAAGATTTCCGACATATGAATCATTTTTTGCATTTGCGTCTGTAAAACTACCAGGAACTGATGAACTGCTGCGTGTGTGCAATATTGTAAACGAAAACCGTGAGAAATATGAAAAACATAACGAGGCTATAGAAAAGGCTATTGAGGATTTTGAACAGAATGGTCCAGTTGAAGATGCATGGACTACATTGGCTCCAGCAAATGAAATGATCCGATTGGAGAGCATATCAGAACGCGAACCCACTGATCCTAATGATGTGAACGAGCAGGACGATATTCCTGAATACACAGCATCTACCTCTGTCAGTAACACAGCCGTGCCACTCGTGGAAGCTACACAACAAAATCCTGCTGAGATTCGCAAAATGTACCAGAGCTTGAATCAAACACAAGCTTCCATATTTTATGCAGTCCGAGACTGGTGCAAAAGATGTGTCTCTGGTGAAAACCCACAACAATTTCTGTATTTTTTGAATGGAGGAGCAGGAGTTGGTAAATCACACGTTATCAAATCTATCTATGCAGAAGCAACCAAGATTTTGCGCAGGCTTCCATGCATGCGAGAGCATACTGACATTTCCAAGCCAACCGTTCTTTTAAATGCATTCACAGGAACCGCTGCCTTTAACATCTCAGGAAAAACACTGCACTGTCTTCTGAAACTCCCGAGAAGCTTAAAGCCTCCATACCAAGGCCTGGGAAACAGCTTGGATGAAATCAGGGCAGACCTTTCTAATGCACACATTTTAATCATCGACGAAATATCAATGGTGTCAAAACAGTTGTTTGCCTATGTGAACTGGAGACTACAACAGATTAAAGGAAACAAGAAACCTTTTGGTGGATTATCTTTATTAGCTGTTGGAGATTATTATCAATTACCACCTGTGGGAAGAGCAAAACCACTCTGTGTGTATGAGGACCATGTGCTGGACTTCTGGACAGATCAGTTTCAAATGATAACTATGACACAGATCATGAGACAGAGAGATGATCTTGCATACGCTGAGCTGCTCAACAGACTGAGAGTAAAAAAGAAGCACGAGAAGCTGACTGATGCAGACAGGTGCATGTTAGAAACTGTAATAAGATCCTCCCCTGAAGAGTGTCCAGCTGATGCATTGCACATCTATGCAACCAATAAAGAGGTAGACAATCACAACAGTGAAGCCATATCCTCTCGCTTTTCAAATATCATTACCATAAATGCACATGATTACAAAAAAGATCCCCGAACAGGAGAAATGAAAAGGCAAGCGGCACCATTTAAAGGAGACAATCGTGACCTTATTGACACACTACAGATCGCTATTGGTGCACGAGTGATGCTAACCAGAAATATTGATGTGGACGGTGGATTGGTTAATGGCACTTTTGCCAAGGTGGCCAAAGTAACAGCCCACACCCGAGATGGATTGGTTCAATTAATTGGTCTTCATTTAGACAATGTGACTGCTGGACAGAAACATCGCAACAAAGCACTTGATGGAGATAACAACATTGTCTATATTGAGAGGTCAGAGGAACCACTGAAAAGAAAAGGAACAATTCGAAGACAATTTCCCATGAAGCTTGCTTTTGCATGCACCATCCATAAAGTGCAAGGAATGACGACTGATCGCGCTGTTGTATCTCTGAAGCACATTTTCGAATCAGGCATGGCATACGTTGCACTCAGCAGAACAACATCACTCAGTGGACTGCACATTACTGACTTCGATGAAAAGAAAGTCTTCTGTAATCCAGAAATAAGTGCCTCCTTGGAGAACATGCCAAAAGCAGATTTTCATAGTATCCAGCCCATCCTAAATATTGTACAGGATTCCAACCTGAATTCAGCTCTTACAATCATTCATCACAACACAGAGGGACTGGAGTGTCATATGGATGATTTAAAATGCCACCATGAGCTTCTCTTGGCTGATGTTTTGTGCCTCACTGAAACACACCTGTCAGGCTCGGCTGTTCCTGCACATCTACATCTGGAGGGATACACTATGTACAAACGCAACAGGCATGCATCCTACACAAACTATGCACATTTGGCAAACAAGAATGGTGGTGGAGTGGCCATTTATGTGAAGAACAGCTTTCAAGTTCGTCCTCTGATGTACATACAGAATGTTACTGACTTGGAATATTTGGTTTTGAAGATAGAAGCCCCCAAACAAGCACTTCTTGCAGTAATCTACAGACCACCAAGTTATAATTTGGCAGAGTTTTTGGCACACCTTAACGCCCTCTTGACATCTCTGGAGATCATCGATATCAGGCCTCTAATCGTTTGTGGCGACTTCAATGAAGATCAGCTTTCTCATTGCAACAAACCTATTCTCAATTTGTTTGAAGATAAAGGATACACACAGCTAATCAGGACCGGGACAACAGAAAAAAACACTCTTCTAGATCCTGTCTTCATAAGTGGCGCACACTCAAACGTCAGAGCAGGAGTTCTACAGACGTATTACAGCTATCATGATCCTGTGTATTGTGTTTTAGAATAGATACATCCCATATATCAACATCTGCATCAAACATTCAACACTGCTGTAAGATAACATCTTTATTTTAAGAAAAAAATAATGCTAATACAAATAAATGTATCCCACTAAACTGTTCACATTTTGTCTACTTCTTGTGTGCATGTGTGTGTGAATGTGTTGGATATAGAGTGTTGTGTGTTTGTGTGTGTGTGTGTGTGTGTGTGTGTGTGTGTTAGGTAAGGAATGAATGGAGAGTGAATGTCCTTTCCAAGGATCGCCACCTTGACGTGGTGGAAAGGCTTGTGTGTTCCATTGATCCCAAGAGTGAGTAATTCTGGAGTTTTTTACTCCAGTTTGACTTGCTTAAGGGTGAGGTTCCAGACTAAGTGCGATCCAAATGAGCATTAACTAAATAAAATATATTTTTAAGCATAATTACTTGATTTTGTCTTTCTTGATCCACACACACATTCAGACACACTCACTCACTTACACACACAGACAAGCTTACTAACTCACTCACTCACCCACACACACACACACAAATACACACTTACTCGCTCACACACACACTCACAGAGTTTTTGAGTTTAGAGTTTATAAGGGTATGAATTCATGTGTTAATGACTAGAGTTTGTTCGTTTTTGAGTTTAGAGTGAAGTGAATGCATGAGTTTAAAGTTTAAAGTAGTTTGAAGTTTACATGAGTCTAAGAGTTCAGAGTTTAGTGTATATCAGCAAGCATCCTTGGGTTAGGGTTAAGGTTAGTACTAGTACTACTACGAATAGTACTACTACTACTACGAGTGAGTTTTTATAGTTTTTATTCATACATAAGTGTATGAATTTAGAGTTTATAAGGGTATGAATTCATGTTTATTAGTTTAGAGTTTATAAGTTTTTGAGTTTAGAGTTAAGTTACTGCATGAGTTTGAGTTTAAAGTTTAAAGTAGTTTATAAGTTTATATGAGTTTAAGAGTTCAGAGTTGCTATGATAGGCACAAGGCCGCAGGCCGAGTGAGTGAGTTTTTAGTAGTTTAAAGTAGTTTTTTAAGTTTAAAATAGTTTAAAGTGGAAGTTAGGGTTAAGGTTAGTGAGTTTTTAGTAGTTTGAAGTTTAAAGTAGTTTAAAGTTTAAATTAGTTTGAAGTGGATAGATAGATGAGTTTATGAGTTTACATGAGTCTAAGAGTTCAGAGTTCAGTGTATATTAGCATCCTGGAGTTAGGGCTAAGGTGAGGCACAAGGCCGCAGGCGAGTTTTTATAGTTTTTATTCATAAAAAGTTTAAATTAGTTTGAAGTTTAAATTAGTTTGAAGTGGATAGATAGATGAGTTTACATGAGTCTAAGTGTTCAGAGTTTAGTGTATATTAGCATCCTGGGGTTAGGGCTAAGGTGAGGCACAAGGCCTGCGGCCTCGTGCCTACGAGCGAGTTTTTATAGTTTTTATTCATAAAAAGTTTAAATTAGTTAAAAGTTTAAATTAGTTTGAAGTGGATAGATAGATGAGTTTACATGAGTCTAAGAGTTCAGAGTTCAGTGTATATTAGCATCCTGGAGTTAGGGCTAAGGTGAGGCACAAGGCCTGCGGCCTTGTGCCTACGAGCCAGTTTTTATAGTTTTTATTCATAAAAAGTTTAAATTAGTTTGAAGTTTAAATTAGTTTGAAGTTTAAAATAGTTTGAGGTGGATAGATAGATGAGTTTATGAGTTTACATGAGTCTAAGAGTTCAGAGTTCAGTGTATATTAGCATCCTGGGGTTAAGGCTAGTTTGAAGTTTAAATTAGTTAAAAGTTTAAATTAGTTTGAAGTGGATAGATAGATGAGTTTATGAGTTTACATGAGTCTAAGAGTTCAGAGTTCAGTGTATATTAGCATCCTGGAGTTAGGGCTAAGGTGAGGCACAAGGCCTGCGGCCTTGTGCCTACGAGCCAGTTTTTATAGTTTTTATTCATAAAAAGTTTAAATTAGTTTGAAGTTTAAATTAGTTTGAAGTTTAAAATAGTTTGAGGTGGATAGATAGATGAGTTTATGAGTTTACATGAGTCTAAGAGTTCAGAGTTCAGTGTATATTAGCATCCTGGGGTTAAGGCTAGTTTGAAGTTTAAATTAGTTAAAAGTTTAAATTAGTTTGAAGTGGATAGATAGATGAGTTTATGAGTTTACATGAGTCTAAGAGTTCAGAGTTCAGTGTATATTAGCATCCTGGAGTTAGGGCTAAGGTGAGGCACAAGGCCTGCGGCCTTGTGCCTACGAGCCAGTTTTTATAGTTTTTATTCATAAAAAGTTTAAATTAGTTTGAAGTTTAAATTAGTTTGAAGTTTAAAATAGTTTGAGGTGGATAGATAGATGAGTTTAATGAGTTTAAATGAGTCTCAATGGCTCATATAGTGTATAGAATGGCAGTTTGATTTAGTCTAGGCTTTCAAGGGATTTTGATTTGAATTTTTGGCAGTTGGGGAGTTTGAAAATCTGAACATTCCGCAATGTTAAGTCAATGGGAGTTTTTTCCGAGTTTGATCGTCATTTATAGGAAAACCGTAAGTCCGATCAGTCTGAAAAGATAGAGCAACTAACTTCAGAACAGTTTGAGTGTCTGAGCCGAGTTTGGAGTATGTAGAGTTAAAGCTCTAGGAGGAGATAGAGTCAACAGTTTTGGAAGAAGAATAATAATAATAACTAGAACGTACATTTCCAGAAGAAAATGTGAATGGTGCTTGCAGTGGCAAAACTCGACACTCGGTTGCTAGAGTGTGGTACATGATTGCATACGAGCCAACAACCATGTCTGTACGATGTTCTGCTGCTGAGATATGGCTTATTCGTGTTGTTCGGTTGGTTGCTAGGGTGTTCTGGGTGGTTGCTAGGCGGTTGCTAGGGTGTTCTGTGTGGTTACTAGGTGGTTGCTAGGGTGTTCTGGGTGGTTGCTAGGCGGTTACTAGGCAGTTGCTAGGGTGTTCTGGGTGGTTGCTAGGCGGTTGCTAGGGTGTTATGGGCGTTCCTAGGCGGTTGCTAGGGTATTCTGGGTGGTTGCTAGGGCGTTGCTAGGCAGTTGCTAGGGTATTCTGGGTCGTTGCTATGGTGTTACTAGGTGTTTGGTAGTTGTCACAGACGGTTACTATGGAGTTTGTAGCATTTTATTGGCATGATTTAGCACTTAGCTAATCAATATTAGCATGTAGCTATTCACTGCTAGCATGTGTAGCATGTAGCAAGTCCTGTTTGCTAGCATGAGTCAAAAGAGCCAACCCCCATCTCTATACGATGTTCTGATGCAGAGATATACGCCTTGCAAAACGGTTGCTAGGGTAATCTGTTTGGTTGCTAGGGAGTGGCTTGGCAGCTGCCAATCATGAAGCTCCAAAGTCAGTGTGAATGTATAAACCAACCCCCATCTCTATACGATGTTTTGATGCAGAGATATAGGTCTTGCAAAATGGTTGCTAGGGTACTCTATTTTGTTGCTAGGGAGTGGCTTGGCAGCTGTCAATAATGAAACTCCAAAGGCTGCTTGTCAGTATGAATGATATAAACCAACTGCCACGTCTCTGTGACATTCAGAATGGAAGATATCCCTCTTTGGATTTTGGTTGCTAAGGTGCTCGACAATGGTTGCTAGGGAGGGGCTAGGATGTGTTGAGGTGATTGAGGATTGGCTGTTTGCTGCCCCGAGTCAAACGAGCCCACCCTCATGTTTCTATGACACTTATCTCCTGAGATATCCCTTTGATGTCTTTCAATAGAAGTCTATGGAGCTTGTTGCTAAGTTGCTCTAAATGGTTGCTAGGGCGTGGCTTGAAAGCTTCACAATGATCCTGAGAGACGGATTGGTCGTCTGAGTAAAATGAGCCCGCCCCCTTGTCTCTATGACACTGTGATCCAGAGTTATATTCAATACAAATGCGGTTTCTATGGTGTAGGACAGCCCATTTCATGGGCTGTCCTACACCATAGTATGTGAATGGGGCAACTTTGGGCCAGGCCTGCCAACCAGGGGTGCAACTTTTACCCCATTGTGTGGTATTTTGTTACAGAGCCTACCAGCCTCTTCAAATGTGATCCAGAGTTATATTCAATACAAATGCGGTTTCTATGGTGTAGGACAGCCCATTTCATGGGCTGTCCTACACCATAGTACTTCATTGGGGCAACTTTGGGCCCCTCCTGCCCCCCAGGGGTGCAACTTTTACCCCATTGTGTGGTATGTTCTTACAGAGCCTGCCAGTCTCTTTAAATGTGCCAAATTACACGTTTCTGCGACATCCTTGCTCTGAGCTATGAGTCTGTGAATTTTGGTTGCTAAGGGGCTCAACAATGGTTGCTAGGGAGGGGCTAGGAAGTGTTGAGGCTATTCAGGATTGGCTGTTTTCTGCCCCGAGTCAAACGAGCCCACCCTCGTGTTTCTATGACACTTCTATCCAGAGATTGCTAGGCAGTTGCTAGGGTGTTCTGGGTGGTTGCTAGGGCACCACAGATGGTTACTATGGGCTTAGGGCTAAGGTTAGGCACTCGGCCTGCGGCCTCGTGCCTATGAGTGAGTTTTTATAGAGTATTTAAAATCTCTATTAAACGAGTGCATTATAATGAGTGCACGAGGCCTGCAGCCTCGTGCCTATAGCCTATGGTTGCTAGGGTGCTGTAACTGGTTGCTATGGTGTGGCTATGAAGATTTTAGGCCATTACTTATTGGCTGCTGGATAATATAAATCCTCTGAGGGAGAGAGAGGGGGAGACATGCAGGGGTGTCAGGCCCTTTGTGTCTGTGTGTGTGAAAAATGACAGTTGGGATTTGAATTTCTGAAAATTCCGCAATGTTAAGTCAATGGGACTTTTTGGGCCGCTTTTTCGTCCGCTGTGCGAACATCGTACACCCGATCGCTTAGAAAAGATATAGCACACCTCTCCTCAATGAGCCGGTCGTTTTGACACCTCACTCAGGGGTCTGTGACAAACGGTGCGGGGCGAGTTACGCGCCGAACTTTTGTGTGGAAGAATAATAAGTATGCAAGATAACACTAATGTTGCTTTGCCTATAGGCAAGCACCATTAATAAGAAGTTTAAGTACAATATCAGTAAGTTGGCTCTCACAAGCCAACTTAATAATAATAAGTTTAAATAGGATTTCAATAAATTGGCTTTCACAAGCCAACTTAATAATAATAAGTTTAAATAGGATTTCAATAAATTGGCTTTCACAAGCCAACTTAATAAGAAGTTTAAGTACAATATCAGTAAGTTGGCTCTCACAAGCCAACTTAATAAGTTTAAATAGGATTTCAGTATGTTGGCTTTCACAAGCCAACTTAATAACTAGAACGTACATTTCCAGAAGAAAATGTGAATGGTGCTTGCAGTGGCAAAAAACACGACCCGGTTGCTAGAGTGTGGTACATGATTGCATACGAGCAAACAACCATGTCTGTACGATGTTCTGCTGCTAAGATATGGCTTATTCATGTTGTTCAGGTGGTTGTTAGGGTGTTCTGGGTGGTTGCTAGGGTGTTGCTAGGCAGTTGCTAGGGTGTTCTGGGTGGTTGCTAGGCGGTTGCTAGGGTGTTCTGGGTGGTTGCTAGGTGGTTGCTAGGCAGTTGCTAGGGTGTTCTGGGTGGTTGCTAGGGCACCACAGATGGTTACTATGGGGTTAGGGCTAAGGTTGTATTTAAAATCTCTATTAAACGAGTGCATTATAATGAGTGCACGAGGCCTGCGGCCTCGTGCCTATAGCTTATGGTTGCTAGGGTGCTGTAACTGGTTGCTATGGTGTGGCTATGAAGATTTTAGGCCATTACTTATTGGCTGCTTGATAATATAAATCCTCTGAGGGAGAGAGAGGGGGAGACATGCAGGGGTGTCAGGCCCTTTGTGTCTGTGTGTGTGAAAAATGACAGTTGGGATTTGAATTTCTGAAAATTCCGCAATGTTAAGTCAATGGGACTTTTTTGGCCGCTTTTTCGTCCGCTGTGCGAACATCGTACACCCGATCGCTTAGAAAAGATATAGCACACCTCTCCTCAATGAGCCGGTCGATTTGACGTCTCACTCAGGGGTCTGTGACAAACGGTGCGGGGCGAGTTACGCGCCGAACTTTTGTCCAGAATAATAAAAAGAAGTTGAATAATAAGTATGAGCAATAACACTAATGTTGCTTTGCCTATAGGCAAGCACCATTAACTAGATTAAAAAGTTCGTTGAAACAAACTTTAAGTTGGCTTGTGAAAGTTTGGACCAGATAGTTTGAAAAAGTTTACAGTTTAAAGTAGTTTGAAGTTTAAATTAGTTTAAAGTTTAAAGCAGTTTAAAGTAGATTTAAGTTTAAAGTAGTTTACAGTTTAAATTAGTTTGAAATTTAAATTAGTTTGAAGTTTAAAGTAGTTTGAAGTTTAAATTAGTGTAAAGTTTAAAATAGTTTAAAGTTTAAAGTAGATTTAAGTTTAAAGTAGTTTAAAGTTTAAATTAGTTTAAAGTTTAAAGCAGTTTAAAAAAGTTTGAAGTTTAAATTAGTTTGAAGTTTAAAGTAGTTTGAAGTTAAAAATAGTTTAAACTTTAAAGTAGTTTGAAGTTTAAATTAGTTTAAAGTAGTTTAAAGTTTAAAGTAGTTTACAGTTAAAAATAGTTGAAAGTAGATTAAAGTTTAAATTAGTTTGAAGTTTAAATTAGTTTAAAGTGATTTGAAGTTTGAAGTAGTTTAAAGTTTAAAATAGTTTAAAGTATAGTTTGAAGTAGTTTAAAGTTACTAGGGTGTTTCTAGAGGGTTGCTAAGGTGTTCTGAGTGGTTGCTAGGCGGTTGCTATGGTATTTTGGGTGGTTGCTAGGGTGTTATGGATGGTTGCTATGGTGTTGCTAGGGAGTTCTGATGTATTTTGGGTGGTTGCTAGGGAGCTCTAAGGTGTTTTGGGTGGTTGCTAGGGAGTTGCTAGGGAGTTCTGAGGTGTTTTGGGTGGTTGCTAGGGTGTTGCTAGGGAGTTCTAAGGTGTTTTGGGTGGTTGCTAGGGAGTTCTAAGGTATTTTGGGTGGTTGCTAGGGTGTTGCTAGGGAGTTCTGAGGTATTTTTGGTGGTTGCTAGGGTGTTGCTAGGGAGTTCTAAGGTATTTTGGGTGGTTGCTAGGGTGTTGCTAGGGAATTCTAAGGTGTTTTGGGTGGTTGCTATGGTGTTATGGGTGGTTGCTATGGTGTTGCTAGGGGGTTCTAAGGTATTTTGGGTGGTTTCTAGGGTGTTCTGAGTGGTTGCTAAGGTATTTTGGGTGGTTGCTATGGTGTTGCTAGGGTGTTCTAAGGTATTTTGGGTGGTTGCTAGGGAGTTCTAAGGTGTTTTGGGTGGTTGCTATGGTGTTGCTAGGGAGTTCTAATGTATTTTGGGTGGTTGCTCGGGTGTTTTGGGTGGTTGCTATGGTGTTGCTAGGGTGTTCTAAGGTATTTTGGGTGGTTGCTAGGGTGTTATGGGTGGTTACTATAGTGTTGCTAGGGAGTTCTAAGGTATTTTAGGCAGTTTCTAGGGTGTTATGGGTGGTTGCTATGGTGTTGCTAGGGTGTTCTAACACACACACACACACACTCAAGAGTTTTTGAGTTTAGAGTTTAGTGAATGCAGTTTAAAGTAGTTTATAAGTTTACATGAGTCTAAGAGTTCAGAGTTTAATGTATATTAGCATCGGTTAGGGCTGAGGTTAGGCACGAGGCCGCAGTTTGAAGTTTAAATTAGTTAAAAGTTTAAAATAGTTTGAAGTGGATAGATAGATGAGTTTATGAGTTTACATGAGTCTAAGAGTTCAGAGTTTAGTGTATATTAGCATCCTGGAGTTAGGGCTAAGGTGAGGCACAAGGCCTGCGGCCTTGTGCCTACGAGCGAGTTTTTATAGTTTTTATTCATAAAAAGTTTAAATTAGTTTGAAGTTTAAATTAGTTTAAGTTTAAAATAGTTTGAGGTAGACAGATAGATGAGTTTAATGAGTTTACATGAGTCTCAATGGCTCATATAGTGTATAGAATGGCAGTTTGATTTAGTCTAGGCTTTCAAGGGATTTTGATTTGAATTTTTGGCAGTTGGGGAGTTTGAAAATCTGAACATTCCGCAATGTTAAGTCAATGGGATTTTTTCCGAGTTTGATCGTCATTTATAGGAAAACCGTAAGTCCGATCAGTCTAAAAAGATATAGCAACGCGAGTCAGAACAGTTTGAGTGTCTGGGCCGAGTTTGGAGTATGTAGAGTTAAAGCTCTAGGACGAGTTTGATATAGAAATTTTAGTCTCATAAAAAGAATAATAATAACTAGAACGTACATTTCCAGAAGAAAATGTGAATGGTGCTTGCAGTGGCAAAAAACACGACCCGGTTGCTAGAGTGTGGTACATGATTGCATACGAGCAAACAACCATGTCTGTACGATGTTCTGCTGCTGAGATATGGCTTATCCATGTTGTTCAGGTGGTTGCTAGGGTGTTCTGGGTGGTTGCTAGGGTGTTGCTAGGCGGTTGCTAGGGTGTTCTGGGTGGTTGCTATGGTGTTCTGGGTGGTTGCTAGGGTGTTATGGATGGTTGCTATGGTGTTGCTAGGGAGTTCTTAGGTATTTTGGGTGGTTGCTATGGTGTTGCTAGGGAGTTCTAAGGTATTTAGGGTGGTTGCTAGGGTGTTATGTGTGGTTCCTAGGGTGTTCTAAGGTGTTTTGGGTGGTTGCTATGGTGTTGCTAGGGAGTTCTAAGGTATTTTGGGTGGTTGCTAGGGTGTTGCTAGGGAGTTCTAAGGTATTTTGAGTGGTTGCTATGGTGTTGCTAGGGAGTTCTGAGGTATTTTGGGTGGTTGTTAGGGTGTTATGGGTGGTTGCTAGGGTGTTCTAAGGTGTTTTGGGTGGTTGCTATGGTGTTGCTAGGGAGTTCTAAGGTATTTTGGGTGGTTGCTAGGGAGTTCTAAGGTATTTTGGGTGGTTGCTAGGGTGTTCCGGGTGGTTTCTAGGCAATTGCTAAGGTTTTCTGGGTGGTTGTTAGGGTATTTGGGTGATTGCTAGGACATTTCTAGGCGGTTGCTAGGGTGTTCAGGGCGGTTGCTAAGGTATTTTTGGTGGTTGCTATGGTGTTACTAGGTGGTTGGTAGTTTTCACAGATGGTTACTATGGGGTTAGGGCTAAGGTTAGGCACGAGGCCGCAGAGTATTTAAATCTCTATTAAACAAGTGCATTATAATGAGTGCACGAGGCCTGCGGCCTCGTGCCTATGAGTGAGTTTTTATAGAGTATTTAAAATCTCTATTAAACGAGTGCATTATAATGAGTGCACGAGGCCTGCGGCCTCGTGCCTATAGCCTATGGTTGCTAGGGTGCTGTAACTGGTTGCTATGGTGTGGCTATGAAGATTTTAGGCCATTACTTATTGGCTGCTTGACAATATAAATCCTCTGAGGGAGAGAGAGGGGGAGACATGCAGGGGTGTCAGGCCCTTTGTGTCTGTGTGTGTGAAAAATGACAGTTGGGATTTGAATTTCTGAAAATTCCGCAATGTTAAGTCAATGGGACTTTTTTGGCCGCTTTTTCGTCCGCTGTGCGAACAACGTACACCCGATCGCTTAGAAAAGATATAGCACACCTCTCCTCAATGAGCCGGTCGATTTGACACCTCACCCAGGGGTCTGTGACAAACGGTGCGGGGCGAGTTTCGCGCCAAACTTTTGTGTGGAATAATAATAAGAAGAAAAATAAGTATGCAAGAGAACACTAATGTTGCTTTGCCTATAGGCAAGCACCATTAATAAGTTTAAATAGGATTTCAGTAAATTGGCTTTCACAAGCCAACTTAATAAGTTTAAATAGGATTTCAGTAAATTGGCTTTCACAAGCCAACTTAATAAGTTTAAATAGGATTTCAATAAATTGGCTTTCACAAGCCAACTTAATAAGTTTAAATAGGATTTCAGTATGTTGGCTTTCACAAGCCAACTTAATAATATTACTACAAAATGGTGTGTGTGTGTGTGTGTGTGTGTGTGTGTGTGTGTGTGTGTGTGTGTGTGTGTGTGTGTGTGTGTGTGTGTGTGTGTGTGCGTGTGTGCGTGTGTGTGTGTGTGTGTGTGTATGTGTGTGTGTGTGTGTGTGCGCAGAATATTGTAAACTGGCCTGGGCACAGATCCGAGGCAGTCCCCCCTGTATTGTATCTGGGAATTTGGGAAAGGAAGTTAACAGTTGACTTCATCCTGAACCCTTTGCTTTGCTTGTTAGTGTAATTTGATCCCCATATTCCATCTCTGTATAATCTCTCTCGCTGGTTTAGCTAGCTGCTAGCTACTGTGAAGTTATGCTAACATTATAACCTCCAGTAACCCACATTAACACCAATTTCTCATTATGGCATACATTAGCGTTATATTAAAGTTTATTTTAGAGCATATCATTGGTTTACCCCTAAGTTGTAATGAGATCTACACCCTTGTCATTAGACTTATAAAGTCCCTACATGCATATTTCCCCCATTTGAAGCCTGTCCCAGATTACCCAAAGCATGCGGTTCCACATTCTCAATCATATTTGGTAATGATTATCATTATCAATGATCGGGCAGCAGCCCAAGACCGGTTGCCCACTGAAGCTAAGCAGGGCTGAGCTCTATCACTCTCTCTCCTCTCTCCACTATAGCGTGTGTGTGTGTGTGTGTGTGGTGAGCGCACTGGCGCTGTTGTACTGTGGCTGCTGTCAACTGGTGGTGGTTGATGAGAGATCCCCTGATATGATTGTAAAGCGCTTTGGGTGTACAGTAGTACATATGAAAGCACTATATATAAATGCCTCATTCATTCATAAAGTGGGACAACAAAAAAAGTTTGACAGAAAAAACTAAAACACATTTTCAACACTTGAATATATCCCAAACAGAATTTGACAACGTTGTCTTATTTATGACAGATGTATGTCCTTAACATCAATCTAGTCAGAATCCTGTCACTGACCTTGTCATCCAATTCCCAGGGGAGCTTCTTGATTGACACTTTTCTGTGGCAATATGATTTCAGTCACATGACATCCATGCTAAACCTACAGTTAAATTCCTGTTGCCTACATTTTGTTTGAACAGGAAAAAAACACACTGGAGGTGTCCAACTTTACCCAATGTCGCAGATTACCCGATTTCACCAAAATGTTAACATTTTGTAAGTTTATTTGTGTTCTATCAACTTAATATATTTAAAACTAAAGTTAATAATAATAATAATAATAATACGTTACATTTATATAGCGCTTTTTCTGAGACCTCAAAGCGCTTTACAGAAGGGGGAGGGGGGGGGGGGATATCCTCAACCTCCACCAATGTGCAGCATCCACTTGGATGATGCGACAGCAGCCATATTGCGCCAGAACGCTCACCACACACCAGCTTACTGGTGGAGAGGAGACAGTTATGAAGCCAATCAGTGTATGGGGATGATTAGGAGGCCATGATGGACAGAGGCCACTGGGCAAATTTGGCCAGGATGCCGGGGTTACACCCCTACTCTTTTTAGTGACCACAGAGAGTCAGGACCTCGGTTTAACGTCTCATCTGAGGGATGCGCTCTTTGGCAGTATAGTGTCCCCGTCACTACACTGGGGTGTTAGGACCCACACAGACCACAGGGTGAGCGCCCCCTGCTGGCCTCACTAACACCTCTACCAGCAACAACCTGGTTTTCTCAGGAGGTCTCCCATCCAGGTACTAACCAGGCTCAGCCCTGCTTAGCTTCAGTGGGCAACCAGTCTTGGGCTACAGGGTGATATGGCTGCTGATATGGCTAATTAAAGTTAACTTAATTAATTTGTGTGAAAACTACATGAATCGTTTTTGGTTACATAACTAACTGCAGTGGATCTGTAGTTCCCAGTAGCCTATGCTTTGCAAGGGATCCATTAGAAGAGTACATTTAGGGATTCAATTGTTATTTTATGTGTTTTTCAGTAAAGGGAAATGTTTTGTTAGTTTGTGTTAGTGTTTAATGTACCACTCAGATGGCAGGAGAAACAGGACTGGCTGTGCAAAATAACAGAGCAAAGGCAGAGAAACGCACAGCTAAAGTCAGGAGTTTTCCTGCATAGAGGCGGCCGCCTCCGGCTCTCGACAAATCTCTGCAAGACAGTCACATGCTTACACTTTTTCCTTGTCCGGGACACGAAAAAAATAAAAATAACTAGAGAATCACCGAAAACGCGAGGATGATTCTGATTTTATTTCATGTAATGTAGCCTAAGTGGCAATTGGTAGCCTATCGTATACGGATGGTAACAAAGCTTGTTGCTGTTTCAATTTGAAATGAAAGATTGAGCATAGGCTAGCCTACATTTAATAAAATTAGGGAAAAAATGCCCTTTATAAAGGTAAAAAACGTATTCTGATAAGAGTGTTTTCCAACAGTGATGTAATGAAACATTGACCATTTAAGTTTGAAGGGAGTAAAGCCTGTGTTTAGGCTATTAGGAATATGTAATTTTGCCAAAAGAAGAACTTTTATTTTACCCCTCTAGAAGTTCCGAGCTCCACCCACAATAATACTGTGGGAAACAGGATTTTTACCACCTCCGCCTCGTTTTGAGCCAGTAAAAACCCTGGCTAAAGTAGTTCCGCATTCTTGACCACATTACAGTTCATATCACTTCGCCAAATGATTTCAGTTATTTCAAACTGAACAGTCATTCTTTCTTTTTCGGCCCATCTTTCTATCTTTCTATCTCCCACGCAAATGCAGTGCACACCCTTACAAAAATACCGTACAGGAAATCTGGAGGATGCTTGCTGGTATCCGGTAGTAGGAATGGTGAAACTGTAGGACACAGAGACAATCTATGCAGGAAATTCCAACAGGTTTTAGAATGGTTCCTTCAGTGTAACCATTCTAAAAAAAATAATAAATGTAACAGAAACATGCAGGAACACCCAGCACACTTGCTGCACAAGTGAAAAATCCTGCAGTTATTTTGCTCAGATTCACCAAGATACTAAAGTCTGCAATCAAAACCCTAGAGATTTCGCCATGACCTCAATCATTTTTTTCCCAAGACCAAATCTCACAGGAAGCAAAATACAAATTGATATTATTTTCAACTGAATAAATCAGATTTATAGGCTATATCTGATACTACTGTCTCTTACCGTAGCATTACTGTACCGTAGAAATATATGTTAGCAATATTTATGTTTTAAAGCATTGAACTTCAATTTACAGTGAAAATCTAGCAGCTGTGGTTGAAGTACTTTTATATCAAAAAATACAGTAGTAATATTTTAGGTTTTACGGCATTGAACTAAAGTTTACGGTAAAAAAAAACTGGCAGCTGTGGTTGCAAGTGCTTTACCATAAAGAATACGGTAATACTATTTTAGGTTGAACTTTGAATTGAACTGGAATTTACTGGATATGTGCAGCTCTTAAAGTGACAGCAACCTAATAAACCTAATGTAGTATTTGCCCTCAATGTTAATCTAAAAACAAAAGACAAAGAAAATCACTCACTGCTCTTGACTGGTTGAGCCCTGCTGGCGCGGCTCTAAATATTCGTAGTGCTATTATATTAAAAATAAAATATGATAGAGCAAAAATTTTAACAGTGAAAGAAACTCCTACAATACATTTAAACAGGCATAATTAGAAGGCTCGAAAATAACTGAAGGAAATGTCTATTTGCTAAGCCAACTAATTTGATTCATGTTCTTTTGGTTTCTCTGCCAATAATGTTAAAAATGTAAAATGTAATGAAAATACAGGCATCGTTACTTGGTATCGGCAAGTACTTAAAAAAAGTATCGTATTGGACTCATTCTGGAAAAATAATCGGTGCATCCCTACTTTAAACTTTAACTTAAAGGGATTTCTTGTGAAAACACCAATTTAGAGTAACATTAAAGGTACACTGTGTAGGATTACTCCCATCTAGCTGTGAAATTGTATATGACTACCATCTGAATATTACTTTCTAGCCCTTCCCATTCCGGGGGCGTTTTAACTCCTACGGTGGCAGTATTATTTAAAGGATTAGTTCACTTTAAAAAAAAACTTTTACTGATAATTTCCTCACCCCCATGTCATCCAAGATGTCCATGTCTTTCTTTCTTCAGTCGAAAAGAAATTAAGGTTTTTTATGAAAACATTTCTCCATATAATGGACTTCACTGGGGACCAAACGGTTCAAGGTCCAAATGACAGTGTCAGTGCCGCTTCAAAGGGCTTTAAACGATACCAGACTATGAATAAGGGTCTTATCTAGCGAAACGTTCGGCCATTTCAAAAATAAATAAAAAAGTTTACGTTTTATAAGCACAAATGCTCGCCTTGCTCTGTTCCAAGTCTGCCATTAACGAAGTGGAAAGAGCAAGCGCATGGACAGTTTGCTGGTTTCTCACAAATTTGTCTCTCAAATACACACAAGAGAAATAAATTACTGCTGCATTTCATGCAGCAAATTCAATGCATGCACCATTTCACATGTAGGCCTATTGCATTGTGTGTGTAAAGAACTCAAAATAGCGATTGAATGGTTAATGAAACAGACACTGTTAACATTTGACTAAAACATTACACATTACAATAATGCTTTTAACCAAAGCCGAGCTTCTTGCAGTGTGCAGATCATGGGGTGCTCCACATCCACATTCAGTTCTGGAGCGTGGGTTATGGTCAAAACGAATATATCTTGCAGATATTTTTTTTTATATAAGCTTGAACCAGCTATTATTATGGCACCCCCTAACTGCGCAAAGGACGCAAGTCTGTCTGTAGTCCATATTAAAAGTTAGTTAGCCAGTCAAAACTACAAAGTTGACGTTTAAAAATGGTGGCGCCTGCTCTTGCGTGAAAAATAAGGTGGATACTCTTTGCTGGAGGGGACTCGATTTCTCACCACAGCCTAGCGTTAGCGTTAGCCAATATGCTTTAATGGCTAAAGATTGCAGGCTTGCCTTTGGTAGCGGGATGATGTGAGGTTTTTAATCTGCGTACAAACAGAAGTCTTTTTCGGGTTCTGTTTGTGCAGTGCTGTGGCATAGTGTTGGATTTATTTTATAAATTATTTTATACATATAGCTTATATATATATATATATATATATATTGCTTATTTTCAATGTTTTGAATGATCGGTTTGAATTTTGTAGCTTAGTGTGTGTGAATAAATTAGGCCTATATAAAAATGTGTACAAAGTAACTACATATAGTTGCGGTTGTTTGTTAATTGTATAAAAATAAGAGTAGGCTAATCATAAAAAAGTGCTTTTATTTTCTTCAAGTAGGCTACAGATTTCACAACTGCTGTATACATATTGTCAAAGACAGTATGACTGAATTTACACAAATAAAGCAGTTTAAGAGCTTGATTCTTAATACTGTGTTTGGAAAACACTTCTGAATCCTGTAGCAAACGTCTCAAGAGTATTATACATATGCATGCATATTATAATACATATATGATAAATGCATATTGCTGTTTTAATAGTAAACACACGTCAAAGTGCTTAATTGACATCAAAAGTGATTCCTGCTGAAACCACCAGTTTAGTGTAACATTAATGTTAGGAATAACATCATACCGGTGTTTTCATCAGGGATGTTCCTCTAACATAGCAAATATAAAATAGTTAATATGTAAGATTAGCAGTATCATTACAAACTCAAGAGCAGCTGTAAGTCAAACAACAAACATGTATGAAGAGCGCTTGTCGTTCTGTATGACATTTCTTGGCCAAAATGTATATCTTAATAAAGGAATAGCAAGACATACGATACTGATTTTAGTTCAATAAATAAGAAGTTTATATTGTGTTTTTTTCGACTATATGTTTTGCTCAGTTTTACCAACAAAGACAAAGCAGAATTGTTCATCTCGAGCAACACAGCGGCGTTTCATTTCTCAATCCGCATTTTCTAAAGAATCGGGTGAACCAATGATTCAATGCATCATTCATAAAGAGAGCCATTTACTTCACCCCTGAATGATTCAGCCGTTTAAACGAATCAAATGAATTAAGGAATGAATGGCTTAATCATTAAGACATTTACCACCATCTTCTGGCAATTTTAGTTTCTTATTTACAGTATAATTTTATTTTAAAAAAAATGTTTTCCATATCACCCATATTTCTTTCTGAAGCTACTTTTTTTGTAATATCTATTTGATCCTTTACACAAAATTGACTTAAAATATATTTTGAGGGAATTTCTTACATCAATTAATAAAAAAAATTGTAATCGCTTGACAGCCCTTATTTAGTCATAAATGCAGACAAAAAAAAACGGTCAGATCCTGCAGGGTAAATCCCTGTTATTAATGATTACAGAAACAGAAATGCAGAAAAGAAACTGTTCCTGTCTGAATCACTTTATTATTTTTAATAAATAAAAATGCTAAAGTGACATACTGGGAATCCTCAAGCATTCTTTTGTTCTACTGCAGGCGAGTTGTCTCTTTGTATTGCTATTACTCTGTCTTTCAGGAAGCAATGTTTACATAATTTAAAACATATGTATTCTACTTTTTAAAAAATATTTAAATGACTTGAAATTTAATTTTGGAATTGGAATTAGTTGAAATTGGCGTTGAGGTGAAATCTGGATGGCGCTAATACTGAAATCTTGGTATCATGAAACTATTTCTCTGTGAGTTAAAAGTCTCAACATAATAAATGGTGTTACATTAGCGTTTCAGTCTCAGTCTGATTAGATGAAGATTCATTGATAGTCTTTATCAATAGAGTGTCATTCCTATCAGGTGACGAGTCTTCAACACCATCCACCTGTAAGAAAAAAAAAACTGATGATAAATAAATACTGCATAAATACGGAATGCATGATTATAAATTTAACCAAATTGATTTAAAAAAAAAAAAAATTAATTAACCAAACGTCTTAAATGTGGGATGTTTTGCTTAACTTTTACTAAATGTGTGATTTTCTCTTTTAAAAATAAAATCGCAAAAAAAAATTGTTTTTAAATTCAATTGTATAATTTTTTTTACCTGTGAAGATCTGCTCCCATGGTGATTAAAAAATAAATATTTAATTTCGTTCATTTGCCCAAATAATCTTTAAGCTATATTGTCACGGGTAGTTTTTAGGCTTGTTTGAGATGCGCCTTGCCTCGCCTGAATTGTAGTCGAGAGTAGGCGGCTGCAGTGAGGGGAGGAGTGAAAAAAGCGCAGGCAAGCCGGACAGTTCTCTCTTCTCTCAGTGGATCTGACACCTGTGAGATCAAAGATGGATATCGCGGGATTCACGCTTGTGCACAGTGTTGCTAATAAACTGGATGTAATTTAAGTTCTGTTGCTTTTATATGAAAATAAATATAATGAACAAGACACCCAAAGCACTTATTCAATCCCACTCCAAATACGTGTTTATCAATATATTTTTTTTCTTTAATACAGACATGTTTCTATATTTAAAAAAAAAAAAATATCATAATCACATAATCCATATAGAGATCGCACTGTCAGAGAGTTTGGGAATATTCACACATAATTTATACACATAAAACATGATATCAGAGTTTTAAAATCAAACATTTTAAAAGAGAACAATACATCATGGTTGTTTAAACCAATGAGCATCAAGCTGTGTCGTCAGCAAGTCGTTTCCCATCATGCTTTTGATCCCCGCAGTCGGTGGAGAGCAACTGCGCGCGACTGCAGAATCCGACAGGTGTGCCTTGCGCTCGCGAGAGTTTTTTGACCTACGTCGGCATGACATCAGAGCCAGGCGGACCGCACTCGGACACTTTTCTAACCGGCATGCATCTTGCGCTGATCACCGGTGATCGGTTCTGCGCAGATTTTGCTCATCTCAAACAAGCCTTTTGTTTCATGTCTCATGTCACGGTCTTGTCATGTGATTCTCTGGCCCTCATGTGATCCTGCCATGTGTTCTATGTTGTAATGTTGTCATTGGTTCATTGTGTCATTGTGCAGGTGTGTCTTGTTCAGTCATTAGTCTTCTGTGTATTTAAGCCCTCATAATTACCATGTGTCTTGGTCGAGTATTATTTCTCTGTAACCACTGTTGGTGAGTGTTACAGCCATGTTCATGTTTTGGTTCTGAGTCTCATGCCTTTGTTTTATGTTTGAGCTTGTTTTGTGTGAATAAACTGCAGTTGGGTTCTACAAAGCTATTAGCTATTAAGGTTAAACGTATTTGGGTTGCTGTCCGGTCACCGTGATTTTGCCAAGTAAGACGTGTTCCTGGATCATAATATTTAGTTGATCCTGGAACAACATTCCTTTCCCAAAATGTAGTCCTTACCCTAGCTCTACCCCTAAACCTACCCATAACTTTTCCCTAATATCAGAGGGAAATGATAGGTGAATAACACTGATGTCGAAGCACCTTACTCTGGTTCTAAGCCTAAACTTGACATAAACTGTAAACTTGTCCCTCAAATCTGATTGGTTGATCTGAAAGTTGTTCCAGGATCAACAAAGATGTTGATCCAGGAACTTGTGGTACTTGGTGAAAAGCAGCTTCAACTTGAGCTTAGATATACCTGCCTAAAAAGAGTGAATTAGAATAGACCGCAAGACAGCAAGCTGGAAAAGACACAGTCAAAAATAGTGGCAGTCGTTTCCATGGAAAATTCAGTTTAAAGTATGGTAGACCCCCCAAAAGCAGTAAGGAGAATGAGCGGAGGTGTGGAACAATAGTACCGGTAGTAGGGGAGCTGTAGGAGAATTTCAGCTGCTTTACTATGAGACAAGACTTGCTGTTGCGTTTATCAACTTGGAGTAATGAGCGAGAGTCACTACTGCGGCAGTGGCCGTCGGGAGTTTCTCCTGCCTGAGCTGAAGGTGGACCACATCGTCCACATTATCCAGACCCTCATTTGTTATACTTGACGAATATAACTTTGACCACTGAATAAAAAATCCATTTAATGTATGATCATTCGGGTCTGTAGCCTAATCAAGGAGATGAGTCCACAGACAAAAATCCATGTACCGCATTATTTGGCCGTAGGGGCATACATTGGGTATGGCATCCCATTCCTATTGCGGGATTAACAGATTTATGTAACATACAATTTCTATTGTTAAATAAAACCAAAAATGATCTGTTTTAAAGCTATCTGGATATTAGTGCCATGCGAGTTCAATGGCGCTGCCAATGTGTTTATTTATTACAACGTGATTTGCATTGTGTGTCTTGTAGCTAATCACTGAGATTACTGTTGAAAATAAATGACCAATCAGAGGTGTTTAAATTACCGGGAGTGATAATAATAATAATCCTAATAAACTAAACAGTACGAACAGTCCTCTTGAAGAGTCCGTTATTATTGGTGTTTCTGTCCACTGATTATTTACTTAAACCACATAAAACAAATAAACATTTTGAAAATTCACAGATGTTTTTATTTGCTCCATATCTCACCTGATCACTGCACTTCATTCCACTGCCTGTTTGAACAATACCAAACTCAATTAAACACATTATTGCGAAAAAAAAAAAAAAAAAAAAAAATCATATCTTTTAAAGACTTTTAAATCTTTAAAAAATTTTCATCTTGTTATCATAAATGTAATGCTCACCTTTTCTTCTTTCTTGGAGCTTCCAATAGTAAATCACAGCAGCAGCCAAAGCCACGATCAGCAGAACAAAAACAGCAACAACACCAGCAGCAACATATAATCCTACTAGAAACTCTGAAGAAAGACCTGAATAAGGAATATGGAGTTATTAGAGATCATCAGATAACCGATCCAATATTTACCAATATTTCTAGATGATATTTACATTGTTCTACTTTGGTCATTATTTGCCTGATATTGATTTTGAACAGCATGTGTTTGTGGTGACAAATATCTGTCACATGATGTGAATGTGATGATGATCTCAATATATCACAACAGGCCACAAAAAAAAAAAAAAATTACTGGGTCGATATCAAACTTCATGGGAAAACACAGTGGATATAGCCACACATGCAGTCTTTACTGGTAAATTACCGGTAAGAGATTAAATTGTTACCCCCCTCATTGAAGTCAGTACCTGATTGCCTAATCCTAACCCCACCCCTAATACTAACCCCTCCCCCACAACGAATCCTAAACCTACCAATACTAGGGGGGCAATAATTTGTCCGGGTTCAGAATTCGGCACAACACCGGCAATTTACGTTAAAGTACGGTAGGCTAAGTTGTAACATTCCCAGTGAACTACGGTATGTGTCTGAACGCGGAACGAAGATTAGCCTACCGGCATGATCACGTACAACGTCAGAACGAGCTGACATAAGAAGTCTGCTTTGGACCAATCATAAAGTTCTTATGGAGATGACGTGATTACTCAGCGCTGTTTACAGTAAGCTTTTTAATCGTTTTTCTATTTAAATATGCGCAAGATGATCATATGACTGTTGCGCCACGTCTCGCAGCTTTTTCAACCTTTGAGACTGATGCCTGGTTCGTGGACGAATCGTTCTTTTGAAACGGTTCTTTAAGTGAGTATATGTTACTCCAGTAACTCCAACAGTTCACTAAACTGATACTTCACGAGTTCACACTTACAAATAAATCAGATGGAATAAATGGTATGCATATTTGGCGTGCTGTCCGAGGAGAGGGCTCCGGGCTCGGTATTCGGCCCGAACCCAGAGTACTCCCCCCGTATTGCTGGTTTAGGAAGTAACCAGGCGAGTGTGAGGAGACGGGGTGGTGGAGGGATGCTGAAAAACTGTCGTGGAACGTTGGTGAGTCAAATGAGTATGTATATAGGTCTCCACTCATGCTGATTGGATAGAAATGTTGATTACTGATTGTTGACAGCTGGTTGGAATGATGTGATAATTGGATCAATTATTTGAACGTGCTCCTCCCGAACTTTGTTTATAAAACATCATATGTTGTGCTGAGAGAATGATGTGCACGAACAGTTGATACTGCGCACGTGTGTACTACCGTAACCGAACGTACAGGTAGCCTACAGCGGCTCTCGAATCGCCAGTGCAGAACCGAGAACTGTTTCTTTCGGACACGTTCGACATACTGAGAACCGATGGGCTGATGTGATGAGCTGTGCATGTGTGCGGGACGAAATGTATGTTTCTTAAAGGTGCTCTAGTGATGTTGGGTGACGTCACTTCTTGTTGTTGTTCGAAGTATTGTCAAACAAAACGGAGGCTAGCTCGACCCTCCCTCCTCCTCATCCCATCCCCTCCCCCTCCCTTCTGGGCTAACCCGCCAAACCCCCACCCGTAAATCATTCTCATCAGTTATTGGCGGGAACACTGATGTTTCGTGGTTCATGCTGGGCCAGTTTGTTTTTGTTGCCGTTTGTGGAGCCTGGGCTGTCTACAGAGACCCCGTTTTCCCCCCCAGTGTGTTCAGGGGACAGGCAGCTAGCAGATAGTGAGGAGATGTTTGCTGTATGTGACAACAAATGTTTTGGTCTAAAAAACATGTGACATCGCTTAGAGCACCTTTAAGTATTTTGTTGAATATCAGGCTAAGTGTAACAAAATAAAACATGTTGGAAACATGTTTATCACATACTGTATTATCACTATATTATTAATAAAGATTGGAAACACCATGAATGGATTGTAAAACATTTTCAGGAACAACTCATTTAATTTCTAAGTAAGTTGATATAAATGTTTGACATAAACTCTTGCCAAGGTTTTAAGGGTGCAAAGGAAATATTTATAATGTGTTAATCAAAAGAGTAGAAACGTATTTATAGAGACATGCTTCGACTTTATAGTTTTGTCGACTGTATGCTAGGCTATATTCAGATTGCAGCAGTTCTCAGCTCAGCACACTTACACTAGACCTGACCTACTGCAACAGCGTTTCTCGAGTCAAGAACTTGTTGCAGCAGTTCTCGAATCACCAGTACAGAACCGCGATGAGCGAGAGACTGCATGCGTGATAGCACCATCTGAACCAAACTTTCTTTCGCACAACAAGTGATTCTGTGCTGATACATGAGCACGGGTGAACCGAGGACTTGAATGAGGGGGCGAATTAGGCGAAATTTATTTAGTAACAAATAAAATAAAATTGATGAAGACAATTCACTTGTCTTTTATTACTAAATATGATAATTTTATTCACTTGACATGTAAAAAATCCACCTGTACTGGGTTATTTTGCTAAAAGTACATGTAAGAAACGTATCCAAGATGATTATGACAATAATTACTATTATACTATTATAACTGAGGTTATGATTACAAATGACTTTATTTTAATATATTTTTATTCGCCGAGATGATAGAATTGACGTCATTATGTGAGGACGTAAAATAACTGGTGAACCGTTCCGGTTCGCGGACTTCCCACCATCAGCGTTGCTGCTCTGCAGTTGGATACTATTATGTGTGTCTCGTCCCCTTATGCCTGTCACAATTTTTTTTTGTCAAATTGAACCGATAGTGAAACTAAAGCACTTCTCCTTACAATTGACAATTGGCACGGCGTTTAAAGATCACTTCCGATGACTGACATTACAGAATTTAGCCTACCTGATGTGTGAATGGTCTCTTACCAGTAAAAAGCTAGAACGCCATTGCTTGTGTGAACAACAGTAGGCCTATTGGTGTATTTAGGCTACTTTGTATAGCCTAGTCATTCTAGCAATTTTGGGATTGGTTTGTGAAAGGGGCTAATCAATGAGTAAATGATACTTACTAGTGACAGAAACACTAAAGCTCCTAAAGATAATGAATCTGCTGCCAAAACAACGGTTTCTGATCTTCACTGTATAAAGTCCAGAGTCTTCAGTTCTGGTGTGTGTGATGGTCAGAGATCCAGTCTGATGGTCCAGCTTCAGTCTGTCTCTGAATCTCTCATCACACTGAACATCTGTACAGATCTTACTCGGATCAATGCGAGTGTCATCATTAAAATACCACATCATCAAATTACATGGGCAGTTTGTTTCACGAGGATCTAAAGTAACAGATTCTCCCTCCTTCACTGACTTTCTCTTCATTTCATCTCGTTCAGCAGCAGAAACACCTGAAACACACACCAACAGATGCTGGAGGATCTTTTGCTGAAAATAATCAACTGTACAACATGCTATATAGAAAAGATTAGCATGACCTTTCTCCACTTTCTGTCTGAAAAGCTACTTTTTTTTTTTACATCAAATCCTCTGCACTTTGTATTCCTGGTTAAATAATAATAATAATAATAATAAAAAAACATTGAATATGAAATAATAGATGCATTTACATTGATGAAAAAAGGTGCTCAGCTGTTATTATGAGTAATGGTCATCTTCACCAAAACAAAATGTTATGCTAGTAAAATGTAATGTTAGTTAACTAAATGAACATACTGAACTAAATTTATAGATAAAGCTAACTCAATTTTAAATCTAGTAAATTCATTTTCCGAAGAAATTATCTATATAGTGTGCAAATAAATGGTTAAAACAGCATTAATGATACATTTTAAATGTATATAAGACTTGCTTTTAAACACAATGACTCACCATGAACAGCAACACCAAAGCTTTGTCTGCTCCAGTCGCTGTCGCTGGTGTTGTCGATTTCTTTTAGATAATAAAGTCCAGAGTCTGTGTTTCTGGTGTCTGTGATGGTCAGAGATCCAGTCTGATGATCCAGCTTCAGTCTGTCTCTGAATCTCTCATTACTATCATCACACTGAACATCTGTACAGAGGAAACTGAGATCTCCACTGATTTCAGCGATGGGAGTGGCATTAAAAAACCAATGAAGTTTATTTTGGTTTGTTTTAACACCAGTGTTTAGAGTGACTGAATCTTCCTCCATCACAGAGACTGACTCTTCATCAATACTGACACCGAGAAAACCTGAAGAAGCAGTGAACAGTTAATCATAGGCCAAACAAAAGGAAAGTGCTGTGGCATTTTTTTTTTGTCTGCAGATAATAAAGATTGTGAGTAGAGAAACATGTCTGGATTCCTAATGTTACCGAGGCGAGGGAGCGACGACGACCGCGACTGAGCCACAGCAACGACCTCACGTGATGTCAGAGTGGGTACAGAGGGCAAGATGTGGCGACCGAGGGCGGAGTGGCTGAGCGGGCCGTAGACGAAGAGGTCAAGGGCCGAAACGCAGGTGTGGCGAGCCCACTGACCGAGGGAGCCCGGCGAGGCCGAATGGCCGAATGTCCACGCTGGAGCCGAGGGTGGAAGGAGCGTAGACGAGGGAGTCAGGGAGACGGGTCGAGGAGAAGTGACGTCCGCCGAGTATAGCGTTGGGAATCGAATAGCCTGCTTGAGGTCAGGAATCAGATACTTAAAATTATTTTTATGATCGATTTCTTTGTGAGCATTTCAATAGGACTTTTAACAATTCAAGCACGAGAAGATGTGTGCGGGTGCGGCACACGCATCCAAAACGCGCTCAAAGAAAATGTGATTTTAAACCATTCAAGCGCCAGATGACCCACGCACTGTTTTCAGTGCTGCACACACGTCCAAAACGTCCGCACAGAAAAGCTGATTTTAATGTAATCGTAAACCATTCAACTGTTTCCGGTGCTTCTTAAAGGGGTGGTAAAATGACATTTTCACAAGAAGTAAAATAAATATCTGATGTCCCCAGAGTGTGTGTGTGAAGTTTTAGCACAAAATACCCCACAGATATTTTTATATAGAATGTTAAAGTTTTCACTTTCTGAGGGTTTGCAAAAACGCACCGTTTTGTGTCTGGCCCTTCAAATGCAAATGAGCTGCTGCAGAGGGCGGGGTTTCAAGAGCTCAGTGTGTTAGCAGCTGCGATTACCTCACGCAGACACACACTAAAATGACAGAAACTGTTCTGCCTTTAATGTTAAAACGAAGTCAGACAAAGATGGAGAGACTCAAGAAGAAGTGACAACATGTAGAATGCAACAGGACGTCTCTGAAAGGTTAGTTGATGAATTTATGTTGCTGATGTGCATCTACGCATGCGTCGCGACTGAGCGCGTTGTTTGTGTTTGGAGCTCCGTCGAATTGATTCATAAATCCTTGATTTTCTTCTTAACACTCATTTTTAAACAAGCATTTTCCATTTTTCCAGCGTGTGAACATATCTCCGATACTACTCTTTATAAAAAACAATCGGATTGCTTTGATATCGCTAGTTATATCCAACTTTCCGAACTTCCGTTACTATCTTTAACGTTAGCACGCTAGCATTGCGCGCGTGGTCTCGCCTATATATTCTTCGTCTTATTTACACTCGTATCACTGAAAGGATACGGGTTCTATCCATGATTTCAGTCCTAAATTAGTAGTGATATTGGTAGTATCACTGCTAATTTATTGTTCATCTGTTATAATGGCGAATATATCGGATGTGTGTCTACCTCTGAGTGCAGGTGAGGACACGTTTGAGCTGCATTCGGTGCGGCTGGAGCTGGAGTCCGTGGAGAAGCAAATCCGTGATCTGCTGGGGAGGCAGGCCGAGCTGCGAGACCGACGATCAGCGCTTGAACTCGACAGTCGACTACTGTGGACTTCGACCGAAAACAGGAAGTAAATACAGGTATGTGCGCTTGTTGAATTAACATCATTTTTATTAATATCTTTCACATCTAATGCAGTCAGATTCACCGTGTTCACTCAGAAGGAATCACTCAACATGGCTGGGCACTTGTAATGACACATCAATGATGTTAAAGGAGAGCTAAATTTTTAGTAAATTTGGAGTGCTGTCAATACAGAGAACAACGAAAAAAATCGGTGTTGCCTACACCGTGTTATCCTCTTTTTAAAATTTGCACCCTATTGACTTGAATGGGGCAAGTTTTAAACCTGCTTTTATCCTCTTAACATCCTTGATGTGTCATTACAAGTGCCCAGCCATGTTGAGTGATTCCTTCAGAGTGAACACGGTGAATCTGACTGCAGTAGATGTGAAAGATATTAATAAAAATTATGTTAATTCAACAAGCGCACATACCTGTATTTACTTCCTTTTTTCAGTCGAAGTCCACAGTAGTCGACTGTCGAGTTTACGCGCGTGATCATAGGTAACTAAGATGATTTTTTTTTTTTACAAATATCCATCAGAGCTGATATTCTCAAAACACCACACAGCACCGTCTTCGGCTGACAGTCTGAGTGTCCACTGTTGCTTAGTTACCTATGATCACGCGCGTGAACGCGACAATCGACTACTGTGGATTTCGGCCCGAAAACAGGAAGTAAATACAGGTATGTGCGCTTATTACACACTAACTAAAGTTAGAAAAGTGAAATCATACTTTACCACCCTTTTAAAACATTTATTACAATGGTATCATTGTTCAGTTGTTGCCATTGCTTATTTTTTAATTGTTCTTTTTGAATTACTTTTAGTGTTTACTTTACATTAGTTAGGCTAGTTGTTTTTCTGTGGTAGCCTTTGCATGTGTTCTAGCCTGTTGATTTTGTTCATGATATTCTGCTACAATTAAATGTTTTGCAATAAGAATAAATGTGACTGATATCTATTTTTTATATTTTTTTCTTCCTTATTGGAATCTAAATTAGGAACCGATAAGAATCGGAATCGATAAGCGGAATTGGAATCGGAATTGGAATCGGAATTGGAATCGGAATTGTTAAAATTCAAACGATACCCAACCCTACCGCCGAGGTCGTAGGCAGAGTTGTGGACTCCACACACACATGAACATAATGTTGAAATCAAATGAAGAACTATGACAACTGTCAAGGGGCGGGAAAACACAAACAAAGTCCATATGCGGTGTGACACCTTGAAATCTATTTATTGTGGCCTGCAAGAAGACCATAACTTGAGACTGGATTAGAAGATGTTACTCCAAACTGTAAACAATGCTGTGGGATAACAGAAGTACTTTTTACAGTGGAAAAACTAATCAATATAACAAAATATATAAAAAAAAAACACTTGGGAAAAATGGTTTAAATTCACAGAACAATAACATACTGACAGTGTCAGTCAGTTACAAAACCAATAACTTTGGCTGTTCTTATTAGTTGCTTACTGTATGTTATTAGTTTATAGTACGTGAACGAATATAAAATGTCGCTACACAAATATCACTAAACACATTAATGACGTGATTTACATGTACAAGAACTAAGCAAGCCAAATTGCCTTGGCTTTTGGCTTGCTTAATTTGGGACATTTAAATTAATATTCAACAATATTGATCTGCCTTACTTAAGGTGGACAATGATGCTATTTTATTCTAGAAACAAACTTTGTTGTATTATTTTCATGTTATCACTGTGAAGCTGCTTTGATACAATCTGTATTGTAAAAAGCGCTATATAAATAAAGGTGACTTGACTTGATAAGACTTTCTTTTAAACATCATGACTCACCATGAACAGCAACAATGAAGATATTTTTACTGAAGCTGTCGCTGAAGATCTCTACTTTATAAACTCCAGAGTCTGTGCTTCTGGTGTCCATGATGGTCAGAGATCCAGTCTGATGATCCAGCTTCAGTCTGTCTCTGAATCTCTCATTGCTATCATCACACTGAACATCTGTACAGATATGTCTGAGATATCCACTGATTATAGCTATGTGAATGCCATCAAATCTCCATTTCACATCTACAGGACTTCTTATAATCTCTTCGTGTAGGTCTATTTCAATATCAGTGTTTAGAGTGACTGAATCTCCCTCTTTCACAAACACTGGCACTCCAACTATGTTAAAACAGAGAAAACCTGGAGAAGAAATAAACAGTTTTTTTTTAAATGTGAAATAAATATATCAAATATACAGAAAAGGGTTTGCAAATGTTTTTTTTTACAGATTATGAGTAGATAAATATGTCTGGATTCATCAAACAAACATAGGCTACATGATTCTCGTGGATGATCATGACCCTTTCCACATAATAATATTCCAGAAAGTTGTGCTATTTTCCACCATTTACTTTTTCTACAAAATATTTTTATTTTTAGTGCTAGGCCTATAGCAGTTTGAATTTCCGGAATAAATAACAAGTCTACTTTCATGTACATTTGTATTCATTTTGCAGAAGCATTTATCCAAAGCGACTCGCATTGTATTTACATTTGATCAGTTTATATTGATGAACAGCTTTTAGATGAAAGGTTTTAATATCAATCACTATCAAGGTCGCCGGTCATTTGTATCGTCTGAAGCAAGTCGACCAAAATACAAATAATATATAAATTTCGTCGAATATTATAAAGTGACCAGAGCTGAAATTAATTAATCGTTGACATGATGAGTTGTTGTAATATATAGAAATGTCTTACCTTGCACAATGAAACACAACAACAAGAGCAGAGTCAAGACACGCTTCATTTTCACTTTTTCCCCCCTAATAGATGAATGCAGATTCGGTGAGTTGCTCTGTTTTTATCTCCTTTAAGGCGACCCCGTTGTTCCGCTATAATTACAGTGGAAGTAATAGCCTATTTTGGGAGAGTCCCTGCTCCCAGTGATGACGTAGTGCCACAAAATGATTTATCCCGTAAACTAATATACGTTTATAGTAGGCTATACAAGTCTTGTTTTTGTTTTAGGCCTACTACTCTGAATACTCTGATGCATTTAACCAATGCGTATTAACTGATACATATTAGATATTAACTGATATATGTATTTATGATTTATGATATTGTTAATGAGGCTCTTGTTTGACAGTTAGTTTCCCAGCATTTTATCTGAACCAGCCCGATCTCATGAAAGTGCGTATCTATGAATGTCACGAATGTTATTTCTCGTGCCATTTATAGCCTACGTCAAAAATAGTTTTTGCGTGCATGAAACGCAGTTTTCGCGTGGATATGACACGCATGGCGTGTTTATGGCGTGTAATATACGCACGCCCTCTTATGCACGCAAAAACTAATTTTGGCGTAGGCCTAAATGGCACGAGAAATACTTTCACGAGATCGTGCACCCATTCCAACAGTGAATATCTGTATCTTCTGAAGGTCAGTATAGCCTAGCCTACTAAATTTAAAAAGTAGCCAACTTTAGGCTAAATAAAATAATAGAAATGCATCATCCTGTTAAAATGCCTAAGGGCTCTTATAAGCCTTAAAACATTAAATATAATGAAACAATAACTCACTGAACCCAAAATAAGACGTAGGCCTACTTTTTTTTACACCAATGTCTGTTTATTTTCTCATATTTTTCAGCTCTCCTGCTTCTCGAAATCTTTCATCATCAGTGTAATTGTGTCATAATGTCTGATCTTTTGTTGCTCTGTTTGATTTATAGCTTATCACGGAAACTTTCATTAGTCACTGTGCTCTTTTGACTGCCAGTCACTGCTTGTTTTATTCCTTTTAAGGCATCGTCATACAGCTAAGTTAAGGTTGGCAAAAATTCTGTGTGAAGATTTAATGCAGGATAAATTCTCTAGTGTCCAAAACAGAAAACCAGCTTTCCAAAAATAGCGCTAGTTTTCGTGATGGGTTCAATAGATTCTGCTGTTCTCACAGAGGAACCGCTCGAGGACCAGTAGGCTAATAATAAACAAAATAAGACACATTCCCAAAACTAAGACTGACCTTTCACATCTGGAATACCAGTAGGGACTTGATAAGATTCTAACAACAAATCAAAACTGTTGGATATAAGATCTGTTCTGCAGTGCAGTTGAGATTAGTCCAGTTTGTCGCCACACTGTAAAGTTCAAAATAAAAAAATAAACAATGGTAATTTGCATCAGGGAAACAAGTATGTTACAAAAGATAAAAGTAGCCTACTGTCGAATTAAAAAAAGATGATCTGTAAAAAACAATAACAGCAACAGTAATTTCACGAGACACGATGCAGTATATCTTTTCAAAATCCATATTTCACATCAAAATCCATCTTCACATTTATTATCTTCCAGGATGTTTTTTTTTTGTTTGTTTTTGCTATTTTATTTTATTTGTTTTTTAGCACGTTTTGTATCAGTGGTTCACCATATCATCCAGAATATCAACTAAAATGTTCTATTTTTAGTTCATCACATGCATGTAAATGTACTTATATCTCATTATTAAATATTAAGTATTATATGTATTGCTTGTTTTCTTGTCAATGTTCTCTGCTGGACATGTGGACAAATGTATCACAAATTCAAATTTATTTATAAAGCACTGAATAAAACAACACAGTTGACCATAGTGCTACAAGCGCTACAAACAGTGAGCAGAGAAGAAACAAGTAAAAGAAAATGTATATCCATAACTAAATAGGTAGTATAAACATCATAAAACATTCAACAACATTGTCATAACGTGTCCCGTGAAGGTCAAGGGGAGGTGGTAGATAGGCTCAGGACTCAGACATCATCCAAAGAGGATTTTTATTAAATGGCAGTGGATAAGAAGGGGTGAACATATTCACAGTGATGTCTCAAATAAAAATAAAAATTACAAAATTAAACAAAAATAAATATACACTTAACTCAGTGCAAACTTTGATGTATCAACCAAAGGAAAAACAAATTGCTACAGGCAGCATAATCTTCAGGAGTACATTCAGCAATATGACCCCATCTTTACCTCCCAAGGTTCAGTTTAGACTGTCTTATATAGCCTAGGACAGGCTCATTACCCTCAAGACCGTACCAACTGCAGGGGCATCAATACAAAAACCTTTGTAGCAAAATAACTTCCAAAAATAACTTCCAACAATAATTTAAATAAACTCATTCAGCAACTTAAACTACATGTAAACACCATAAGGCATTTCCCCATGCCTACATTACCAAGGGTTAAGTCCCATTCCCTATTATTAGAGATGGTTTGCCCAAACACAAGAAAAGGGAAAGCTGTGGTCCCGCCCCCTCCTTTGAGGAGTCACAGGAACAGGAAATGGTGAGTAGACAACATGTGGGGTAACAGTTTGCCATGTGGCAATAACTACAGATTTGAAATAATAAATACCAAAACGTATAACTACAAACTTGTCTCTGTGTGGTTAATGAGAAAAACAAAGGAAAACTATAGTAGACATAACATGTTGTGATGACCGCTGATATGTGCACCTATCTGCAATCAACTCAAACAGCATATCTTAAACGTATAATAAATTAATGTTATAGAATAATGAACCTAAGGGACTGCACCATAGTCAACAAACACAAAACCATAAATAACAAATGTAAAGAAACATAAGCCCATAAACAGTTTGTAATGACTTTGGCAGTGATGACGTCATCCTAGTACCCGTCATCGCAAACATATATTTATAAAAAGGAAATAAATGACACTAGCACCCTTCACACTTATCTTGATCAAACGCTATCATAAAAAAAAAATGTTTTCAGATGGCTTTTAAACTGACTGAGTGTAGGAAGGTCTCTGTACTCTATCTAAAACTTTATTTTGGCCACCATAATATAACGAGTTGCAATAGTCTAATCTGGAAGTGATAAAAGCATTAATTATTTTTTCCAGATCTTTCTGAGATAAAAAAAGGCTTAATTTTGGAAATCATCCTCAATTTAAAGAAACTCTTTCTAACGATTTAATTTATCTTATATTCTTTAAGATTTTTATATATTTTTTTTATATTCTATTTTCAGTTTCTTGCCAATGTTCTCAGATGTGGTAAAGTATTCAAACACAGCGCGAGCATCACTACGGGAACCAAAAATTGTCCGACTTCACATCTCCGTTTGCAGCTCCTTCCCGCCTGCACGTGGGAACTCTCGCCGATCGGTTACATCCAGCCGCAGCCGATGTCGAACACAGCTGATGAGAACTCATAAGCCACGTGTTCACACAAAACATGACAACATGAAAGCACACAGCTAGTGAAAAACACAAGCTGTGTGTGCTACACAGCACAAGACAAGATGTAAACACGAACCGCGTGCTACACAGAACACAACAACACACGCAGACAGAAGAGCGTAGGCTATGGTCCGAGCGAACTCGAAACCGCACGCTCACGTGACAAGACAGAGCGCACGAGAATGAGTGGAATCTCATCCTGTGCGCTTATAACAGAAAACAAACACGCGGAGCATGGATGTCTGAATCGTGAATCCCGACACCGAACCCAAAACAAACTAGACCGAGGTGCGTGCCGGGATCCAAACACCATGCCCCGTACGTGTAACAAGGCACGTAGACAAGTGAGTGTACGGCTCGAGCACGCTCGAAACCACACACTCTCACAAAGACAAGACAAAACCAGGAGTGTCAGAGCTGTCACAAAACCAAGAACTGAACTAGACCGAAGTGACAGAACCCAACTGGCGTCCCCAACGAGGGACATCAAAAAACAAGACAGGAACATGACAATACAAGACAAGACCGAAACACAACAACACACAACAAGACAGGCAGTTAAAAAATAAACAGAGACAAAGAGGGGAGCCAAGTCAGAGCTAGCGGAACATCCACCAAGTCGTAAGGAGGAACCAGGGAGGGGCGGGCGGGTTGAGCCAGGGAGGCTCAGGCAGGTTTGGGGTCCTGGCAGAGGACCAGGGTGAAACCGGAGGGACAGACGAGGGGGGCTCCAGCCAATCGAGAACCCAAGCAAACGGCCAGGCAGGACCGGAGTGAAGGACCAGACGGGCTCTGTTGGGTCTGGAGTCCCAGCTGAGAGCCAAGGCAGTGCCGGAGGGACGGACCAGGCAGGCTCTGACAGTGCAGGGAGTATTGGTGTCTTGGCAGCCGGGGCGGAGCAAGACACTTAGGTGGCTCTGGGAAGGCCTCAGAGGGCTGCTCTAGGAAGGCCTCCTGGAGCTTGGACAGTCCACTTTTAGACACGCACTTGCAAACTTCCCTAAGCACTTCCCCTCGGGGAAATGCCTGCCGCCATTTTGAAGTGCTTTCCACTTCGTGAATGGACAGACCCTCGTTCCCTCGATTATGACAAGGGAGAGAGTCTATTTCATATGTACACTTCAGGCACCTATATGCCCCACAATTAAAACAACCCAAACACACCTACATTTGGATGCTGCATTAAACAAATTATTAAAGGGGAAATTTTTTAAATAATAAATCAACTCAAAGCTGATTCCAAGTGATCAAGGGCTTAGCACGTTCCAATTCAGCCCATTGCAGTTTCTGCCAGTAGTGGCCACTCGTGCAACGTAAGCAATGACGTGCATCCGAGTGAACGAGACGGAGGGAAGTCAGCGAGTGAAGGGCATGACAATTTTGGACTGGATCGCAGCCCTGTAGTAGTGGTACTACGAACACAACATTCTCAGTAAAGATTCAACTTTTCACCCGAGAAACAGCTTTTTACAGGAAACATTAATAGTCTTTTTGTGACGGTTTCCCTGCTGACTAAATTTGATTAAATATATAAGTTAAATATATTATTTTAAAATGTTGATCCTATTGCATGTTTTTTTTCTCTTGTATGCTTGTCAATATGCTTTTCTGAATATGTTGGCAAATTTATCACAAGCTCTATTCGGTTTAAATCAGAAAATGGTCTCTCTTAAAATAGTATTGATTTTCAAATGTTATTATTACTATTTTAATAATTTATCATCTTCCTATTTCTACTGCTATTTTTTAATAGTTTGTTTTATAAAATGTTATTTTGGATTCAATGCAAGTTTTTCTGAAGCTGAAATATTTAGATTTTAGATTTTGCTTAAAATTTGCTTAGAAAATAGAATAATTACAGTAATAAATAAATATCATATGTAATAAATAAAAAAAGTGTTTCCCTTAAATTGTTACAGTTTTACCCCCTATAAAATCATAAAATGGGATCTTCAAAGAATGCAAGATAGAAAAGTGAGTATGGTACAACCAGTATGCATAGTGTACTACTGAGCTATAGTGTCCTAAAACTGGAAATTGTAAAAATGTGTACTATGAAATGCAATGTGAGTCGCTTTGGATAAAAGCCAAATGCATAAATAGATTTTCCTTTCCAAGATCAGCTTTACCATTTTATATTTACACATGAAATAAAAATGTTTTAAAATGAACTTTGAATAGATACTGCATTCATATCGAGAAACTCACAGATTCCAGCCATTATGAGGTTATCAAATCAGTTTTAATCGCACTTGTCACATGAGCATATACAAACTATTGATTACATTTAAGGCACTTATTTGGCTGACACCAAGTTGAAGAAAACAAAGAAACAAAAATATGACACTTGATTCATGTAACAAAAATTTGAAGATTATTATAAATATACATTATATTATAAAACATTAGAACACAGTGTTCTAATGTTTTATAATATAATGTATATTTATAATAATCTTCAAATTTTTGTTTTACCAGTAAAAAAAATTGTTTATTATAAATGTAAGTAAACATGTCATGTTTATTAAACATGTTAAATAAACATTCAGATGCTTAATACCAGTAAAACACTTTTTCAGAAGGCAGTAACTGTTATGTAACAAGAAATCTACCAATATGACAAGAACATATAGTTGACACTTTGCAACGGAACAGAAGGTACAAGTGTTCTAATCAGTAATGTTCCTGTCTAGTTTTTTTTTTTTCAAGATGCCAATACTTAAATAGTAAATATGTAACATGACCAGTCTCAGTAGTATAGACTTACTTGAGTGTTTGATGGACAGACAGCTGTTTTTAAAGAGGGCCTATTATGCAAAATTCACTTTTACATGATGATTTAACATAATTGTGTGTCGGCACTCAGTAGTGTGTGTGTGCACCCTATAATGGTAAAAATCCACCCAGTGCTTTTTTTAATCCCCATAAATCATAAACAGTGTCTCAGAACACAACCTTTATCAGGCATCATGCATAGACCCCTCCCTGAGGTAAAATGAACATAGTCCGCCATGTTTATCTCTGTAGCCTAGTCGTATTAAAGCTAAAGATTAAATCAAAAGCAGTGAGCGATTTTCTGTTTTTCTTTTGTTGTTTGATTGAAATGAATTGCACATACAGCAGTAGATATTTATTATGCTGCTGTCACTTTAATGCAGATCTAATATACACATGTGATTTCATTACTTACTGTTTACGTTTATGTGAACTTTATTTGACATAACCTTGTGTATTTGAAAGTTTACTCGCAATATCATGTGAAAGAGAACTTAGTTCTCACGTGACTCGCAGTCTGAAATCAAACTTCTGTGTGCGTGCTTCAGATGTGTGTGCTAAGAAAACCATATATCAGCAGTTTAGACTGATATAGCTTTACATTTTTACGTTTTTATACTCTTCTGGAAAGCGGGGCAGAGCAGCAGCTCATTTACATTTAAAGATACATGCACGGAAACAGCATGTTTTCCCTTCCACTCAAAAATGGACATTTACAACGTGGTATTACAAATGATCTGTGGGGTATTTGCTAAATCGTGTGCACTATTTAATATGTCGTTCCTGATTTATAAATCACAATATAGCAAACGGGGAACGAAATAGTAAATCGTGCGCACAATTTAGCCTACTATCTTATCCTGCATGTCATGTGCGGGGCTCCGTAATTTTGAACGGAAATTTTGCAGATACGTTCAACTGAGACCATATTACATATTGTAAAAAGGGGCATAGTAGGTTCCCTTTAAATGTTCATTTGTAGATTCGCAGTTACGTGTAACTACCCAAATATTTGAGTAACCTACACTCTAAAAATTTATTCAGGGGCTTAGTAAATATCAAAGTAATAATTAACTTTATTAACTTAATAAAATCTCTGAATATCATTTACTTGATTGTTTGAGTTGAACATACCAAAATAATGTACAAAAAATCCAACAGTTAATTTTGTCTAAAATGGGGTGCAATGGTTTACTCAATTAAAACAATGCACCCCTCCCCCCGCTCTGACGTGACGGTTGAGTGAGCGCGGGCTGTTTGAACTCTTCAGTCTCCAGAAGAACAGTTCTCCTCTTTTCTTCTCAGTTTCGCAGAATTGGTGCATTTCCTCTGTGAAATTCAGGTTTGTCTATGTTTTATTGTATCTATAAAATCATTACTGTGCTTTAAATCATTTTATTTAATGCAAAACAACATACAGAGGCGTAATGTGACACCTAAACGAGAGTCGCGCCTGTCTCTTCGCGTGATTGAAACGCCTTGCATAAAACACACGACTTTATTCCTAAATATAATATAATTAATTTTGATGATAAAATGTCCTCAGACTGTGCACTGTTTGTTTATTGGCAGGTTGTGGAGTCAATCGTGTCGAAGCATCTTTCGGCTATGAGTGAAACGCAGGACGGCGGTCTGAAGTCCGAAGTTCACCCGCAGAGCGCGAGTCAATCTCCGGAACGAGAACCAGCGCTGATACGGTGGATATTGGATAACAGACCAGTTACTCTTCAATTAGGCTACCTGAATGTTTAAATGTTTCATTTTTACTTCTAAAATGTTTGTTAAATTAATTAAATGTAGGCAATATTGTATACCTAAGGCTTACATGTTTAAACAGTGTCAAATGTCCTGTATTGCTGTAGCCTACTCATCGTCAATAAAGGCCAATCAATGTCATATGGTGGTTGTTGTATGGAATACTATTTTATAAAGGTTTAGAGGAAATAAAAAGGTTAATATGACTCATACATAAAAACAGCTAATATTACTCATAAATATTGTTTTTTAAATGTTAAATTAATTCTACTCAATTTTATTTGTTAATGTACCAGTTGCAGTTACTCAGATTTACTTTTTTTTTTAACTTGCATTTACTCAATTCATACAGTATATTTCATTGATTTCACAGCTTTAAAATTCACTAAAAAATTTTGAGTGTAAAAAAAGTATTGTTCTTTCCATTGCAGACATAGGCTATCTGAGCGTTATCCCTAGTATATTGATCTTTTGTGTTTGACCTTGGTCTGTGTACCCCGTATTGATGCCTGCCCATCTGATCTTCTGCCTTATTTACCCTGTTTGACTGCCCTGATCCTGACGTTTCTGCCTTTGACATCTCTGTTGCTGGTGGTTTAACTCTGCCTGTTGTTCTACTGTCTACAATAAAGCCGCACATCCCACTTCTGCCGACTCCCCGTTACAGTTAGGGATGGCTGACGCGAAACAGTCGTTCCGAAGCTTTGCGAGATCCCGAAGCGCAGATGATTCGAAACACTGATCCGAAGCGTGATTCAAAACACCCATGTCATGTGACTATGGCCAAACGAAGCCTCGAAGTGTTTCACTAAGTGTTTCATCAGGTGTGATCCGCCGAATCAGCGTTTGATTGACACGGTCGGAAACAGACCACACGATCGCACATCTGTATAAAAGTGAAATTAACGCATATTGACCTCGTGGGTTTTTGTGAGAGTAGTTTGATTTTGAGATAGCGGATTTTTGGTGATATAGTGACATTTATAGTGCGATTTGTTTAGTTATATTTAGGCTTACATTTAAATTTACACAACACATTGACCTAGAGACACAGAGTATACATATAGTGACACATTAATAGATACATAGATATAAATATAGACAGCTAGATTAATAGATAGATAGATACATATATAGATAGATTAAAGATAGGCTACATATATAAATACATAGATAGATTACATATTATATATCTAAATACATAGATAGATTGTAGATACATATATCTAATTACATAGATAGATTAGAGATACATATCTAGATAGATTTGGATAGATAGATTAAATGGAGGCTCCCCAGAAGAGATGCCGTACATCTGTGGTGTGGGAGCATTTCCATTTAGAAACCCCAAATAAAGTGAGATGTGTGTATTGTGATCGGCAGCTTGCCTACTGCAACAATACATCATCCATGATGCGCCATTTAAGGAGCTGCTGCCACAGTGGAAGTGAAAAAATACATCAACGATGCGTATTTGCCCAGAACTCATGATCCACTAACTTACTGGAAAGAGAGAGCAGTAATCTTTCCTCATTTGTATGTCATGGCTAAAAAAATGTCTTTGCATACCAGCAACAAGTGTCTCTTGTGAGGATTTTTTTCAAAGGCTGGAGAAATTATCTGTAAAAAAAAGAAGTAGGCTAAGTCCTTCCACAGCAGAGAAATTAATATTTTTGAATAAAAATATCTAAAAAAGTGAGACATTGTGGCTTGATTTATTTTATTAGCCGGACCGAAAATATTCATTTTGCAGGACCAAAATAACATTATGCACAGTGAGGAGCCTAGGTTACAAGCTTCACATATTAGAAAAATACAATAATAAAAAAACAACACATTTTTTTAATGGCTCGTCAAGGTTGTTTCAGATCAACACCTGCAAGTGACCACTAGGTGTCACCGTGGAGACGGGTGTCGGATTGATTCGAAGCCTCGAAACAATATGAACCATTTGGTTCAACTGTTTCATTGCTTCACGAAGCCTCGATCTGCCCATCACTAGTTACAGTACCAGGCATTGTTCTAATTAGAGATCTCAAATTACAATTTTACTAGTGACAGACAAAAACAGACAAAGAGAAAATCACTCACTGCTCTATAGGCTATGCAATGAAGACTATGCAATGATACTGTAGATAACACCTACAAACCTGAAACCTGATTTCTTTGCGCTTTTGCTTGTACTTTACTTATTGTGACATTTAAGTGTATGTTTTAAGTTTGCTGTAATAAGCATATTTCTTACAATACAAAATAGCATGGGTCTAAAAAAAAAAAACAATACAAATAACGAAAACAATACATTATTTTAGCATACATTTCTTTACGCTTTTGAAGTAACTATCCACAGTTTCACTATTAATAGCGAGATGCTTCACAGACAGATTAATTCACACACGCAATCACTCTCTCCTTAATGCATTAATTACCTCTTACTATGCTCATTTTTCTGTAACCGAATTAGAATGAGCAAAAATATGTAAGACATGTCATGACCCAGAAAAAAATAGCAATAGCACTGTGGGCAATGCCATAACATTTGCTGCACAAGGCGACCTGAGTTTGAGTTCCTGCTTCAAGGTTCGGGCTTTCTCAAGCCAACATCAACGTTTGTTTACAAACTTTAGTATCTAGTTATTATTATTAGACTAAAATTTCAAACTCAGACCTTCCAACTGTTCTTGTTTAGTGTGTTATCTCTTCTCTAACTGATCATACTTACGGTTTGTCTGAAAATTACATTTCCCAAAGACTTCGATTGACAGAAGGAGTCAGTTCCGACGAGTCAAGACTGACTCCAAACTCCAGTTTAAACACACTGAAGCTCAATCGACTCATTTAAGCTGCCTATCTTCTGTCTGTTTTATTTATTTATTTTTATGACTGTATTTGCCTTTCTCAAGCCAACCTAAAGTTTGTCTTGATTATCTTATTCTGATAAATAAATCTTACATCTGTCACGTTCTGTTAGTTTCATTTTCATGGCCTCATTGGCTGAATCCGAAATCGCCCCCTAAACCGTAATTCACTATTCTCTACATTACTCCCCTAATACTCTTCACTTGAATGAGAGAATGAAAACGAGTGAGTGAATTTGGACAGCAGTTGAGCGTACATCAGTTGTACACTCGTTATTGCAGTGCAACGTGGGATTGAATGACTCCACTCGATAACGTTTACTTGGACACCACTACAAATGGCTATACCCTCAAGTAATGCCTTATAGGGTATAGGGGGCGATTTCAGATTCAGCCTTTGCTTTCATCAGTTCCTGTTGTCCTTTGTTTAGTTTCCCGCGACTTATTAATTACTATAGAAATTCATTAATCATCACAGGTGTTTGTGAAGTTTCATCATATGCTCATCATCTCTTCACTATTAATAATACATAATGTTACAATGGAGTCTCAGTCTGAATTGTGGATGAGTGCTTTACATAATTCTCCTGTAATAAAACACAGATTCACAGAAGGTAAGATAAATAGAACAGGATTGATGATTCAGCTACACAAACACAAAAACACTTAGGACAATGAATTGTGTTTTTTATGACATTTGAGGAATGTATAAAATGTGTGTTTGTTTGTTTACAATAATTAACAATCTGTCTGCACCAGTAGCCTCGTGGGAAAACATGCCATCATGGGCGACCCGAGTTCAAGACATTTCCTGTCCCCCTCCATTTCATTTCCTGTACTCTATGCTGTCCTATCATAATGAAGTAAAGACACACACAAAAAATAAAAATAATAATAATTAACAAACTATTTTAAATGTTTCTTTGATAAACTGCATACAATTTTTTTCATCAAATATTTGCATGTCATATTGATTGACTATTAAAATGAACCCATTACAATATGTGATGCTGTATGCAACGTGACGCGTCAACAAATCCCTGACAGGAAACCGATCCCTCGTTCTATTTAAAACAAATTCCAAGCGTTCGCAACTCTCTGATTGCAAGGACAAATAGATTTTCAACTATTTCAAAATGTAGTTTTTTCCTATATGAAGTTCTGCTTAGGTGAAAAAGAACATTTATGTTAGACCCTGATCCTACACCGTGGTAGTATCAGCTTACAGTAAATACATACAATTATGATTATAATATACTGATAATTATAAAATATAAATTATTCAAATTCTATAATAATATAAAATGTATTTATGCCACTGTTCTTCATTCAAAAATACGAGAACACCACTGTCTGTAATGGTGTTTCTTTGCGATGATTTCTGAATCAAACCACATGCAAATAAAAAAAAAACATGTTGCAAACTCACAGATCTGAATCTGTTTTTTGCAGGCAGAAAGATTCAGTCTTCATAGTATCTTACCTGATAATGGTGCTTTCTTCTGCCGCCTGTTTGAACAATAACAAAACTCTGTTAAACACATTACTTCGGGTAATTGAAATAAAAATACAAATTACATTCAGACATTTTCATATTTCCTTCATTAAATCATCTGTATGTTATACTTACTGTTCCTGCTTGTTTGGCGTTTGTAATAAGAACTCACAGTCACACTAGCAGTTACAGCCACGAGCAAAACAGCAGAACATATTCCTGCTAAAGCAACTAAAGGCAGACCTGAGTCTGAATCTGGAATAATAATGATAATATCGATTTAACTCATAAATATAAGAACAGCAGCTGAAACAGAATCATAACCAGAAGAGCATGATTTTTTGGTGACAACTTGTGCATGTGAAGATGATTTTTTATATCGAGTCAAAGGTCTTTTTTTTTTTTGTCAAAGTTCATGAAAACATTTGATTTAAAATGTCAAGCTATATTCTAAAATTGCTCAAGGAAAGCCATTCAATTGACTAAATATACTCACCAGTGACAGTAACACTGAAGCTCTTAATGATGTTGAATCTGTCGTAGATGATCTTTAGATTATAATCTCCAGAGTCTGTGTTTCTGGTGTTTGTGATGATCAGAGATGCGGTTTGATTCACTTTCAGTCTGTCTCTGAATCTCACTATACACTGATCATCTGTACAGATCTTACTCTGATCTCCAGAGATTTCAGTGATGCAAGTTTCATTAAAATACCACGTCATCAAATCATTTGGTTTTTTTATTACACCAGGATCTAAAGTGACAGATTCTCCTTCCTTCACTGACTTTCTCTTCATTTCATCTTGTTTAGCAGCAGAAACTCCTGAAACACAAACCAACAGATGATTGGAGGATCTTTTGCTGAAAATAATTAACACCAAACCCAAAAGTGCTCATGCTCTTTCTTGACTGAACATTTTCCACATTTAGCTTTTTTTCTGTCAAAATCTCTGCTCTTGGAATTTCTAGTGGACTAAAAAAACGAGTATGAAATAAAGCATGCATTTAAACCAACGCATTCTCATCCTTGGGCGTCATATACTGACACTTTTGACATTTTGTCTACATCCAACGCACATGGCACCCTTTAGCGTCAATATGACACGCACAGAGCTTTGTTCGGTTATGGTTGGGTTTAGGTCTGGGGTAGGGTTAGGGTTAGACCACTAGGAGGCGCCTTCTGGCCCATATCTATCTGCGTCTCATATTGACGCTAACCCCCAATTTCCACTAGATGCGGAACGGCTGCGTTACGGCTCCGGCACGGCGGCGGAGTCAATCGGTTTCCATTAAAGTCAATGTGTGTATTTCCACTGACTGCGGAACGGCTGCGTTCCGACTCCGGCGATCTGCAGCCCTCCGGAGCAGATACGCAGAGCTTCTATTTTTGCCGGATGCCGGAGAGCTCCGCAGCACTACAGGGCAAGGTGCGCAGGACTGGAAGTCGAGCAAAAAACAGAACAAACCAAAACAAAATAAAAGATCTGTTTAATTTTCAAAATAAAATACACCGTGATCATGGCGGATCATATTTCCCTACACTACACCTTGAAAATGGATGGAAAACTGTTCCTGGTTTGGTGGTTCTGTTTATCGAAACTACATATTGCTCGATCACACGTGAATTAGCGAGATCTCGTGGGTCCTCGGCCGCAGCCGTTCCGCAACAAATCCGGACCTGGTGGGTATTGACGGACGACGGAACACGGAGCTGTCACGCAGCTGAGCCGTTCCGCATCTAGTGGAAATTGGGGGTAAAGGGTGCCATGTGCGTTGGATGTAGACGATTTGTCAAAAGCGTCAGTATATGACGCCTTGGGATGAGATCGCAGAGATGATATGATGAAAACCTGTCAACATTATGTTTAACAAAACACTGTTAAAGGAGACATTAATTTCCCTTGATCTTTTGACAGTTAAAGGGTTATTTCACCCAAAAAATTAAAATTCTGTCCTAATTTCTCTTTCGCAAGGCACTTTTATGCTTTCTCGTTGGTTTCTAACGATTCGGACATCCAGGAAATGCACACATTTATTATTTTTGTTGATTTTTGCGCACAAAAAGTATTCTTGTCGCTTGATAAACGTAAGGTTGAGCCACTGTATTCACTTGGAATACTTTAACGAAGTCTTTACTAACTTTTCTGGGCCGGCAGATATCAATTACCTAGCAGCCTATGAAGGAAGCTCTCAGATTTCATCAAAAATAGCTTCATTTGTGTTCCGAAGATGAACAAAAGTCTTACCGGATTGGAACTATGTGAGGGTGGGTACTGACAGAATCCTGAAAGTTTCAAAACATAAAACGTTCTTGTTATTCCAAATACAGCTTTTAATAAAACCAAGGCTCACTACAGGATCTGAAAATCTGAATTATGACGTCACCGATCAGCAAAAGACATTTGCAGAAGAATATCAACGCCTACGTCTACATTACCGCGTCTTTGGCACCGCCCACTGGAACGTTAGTGACTAGTGACATGAGAACGAGAAAAGATTGACACAGGATCCATAAAATTTACTTCCAAAGGAAGTTTATGTTCTTTCCTAGTTTTAATGCTAGGAAAGTGTTTTTTTCTTCTTCAACAATGTGAATGGCTCAGCAGTGCATTATTTGTTTGTATTGAGTAGCCTAAGCTACATTTCACTGATTATTAGGATAATTCAGTCGCAATTTCGAAGCAGGCTTTGCAAACAAACTTTTACGATATGGATCCATCAGCAATGCCACAAACATGTAAGTAACCATGTTTATTCTAATGCCTGATGTGTGATCAGTGATTTCTGCTGTGTGATTATTCAAGTTCAGACAGGTTATCTTTCTCTTAAAATTGTTCAACATAGCTTTGCATGGTTCTACCAGAAATTCTCGTATATTTAATTTGTACAGAGAGTCTGGTCTCTCCATTGACATGCGTTAACTTCCTTGAAGGCGGACACTCTGTAGAAGTTACCATGACAGAATATCCTAATTGACCGTTCGCAAAAGCCACGCCCCTTAGTTATTGTTACTATGCCCGTCAAACAATTGAGAACCAGACATATGGCTGGGTTGAGCTCCATACATTGATTGGTGATTGGTTTTGGAGTAATGCAGCAGACATATCCTCCAGGGCACGACAGAAATATAGACAGAATAGCGCACGGAAGCACATGCACAAAACAGTTTTGTAAAATTATATATCAATCATTTTTATTTGATCATATATCATTTTACAAAACTGTTTTGCGTATGTGCTCCCGCGCGCGCTATTTCAGACTGCAATCAGAGGACGCGCTGAAACCATCAACTCTCGATGCGGTTCTCTTCATAACTCGTAGCCTACTGAGAAGGATATATTTGTGTAAATAGTTGTGCAACTGCGCAAACTTTGTTTTGAAGTTTAATGTTTGAGGTCCAGAGGAATTTGTGACTGTGTACCTGTTCAACCACATCAAAGTTTCGTAATTAGTAAGTCCGTGCTTTTTCTCTTTTTTTCTCTTGTTTGCTGACTGATGAGGGGCTGCAGTGCCGCAGTGAAACGGTGTTTGTACATGTAGCCTTTTTTTTTATAATAGTTGCAAGCAATCATAAAATACCCGTGTTTTAAGCCCGTGCAGACCTCACTGCCATAGGCGCATCGTTTCACTATCTTGCTGAAATCGGAATGTTTGACGGAGGTCCTTCTCCTTAGTTACAGTTGCTGAGCTAGGATTGGACGAGAACCGTTCGAGGGCGGGGTTTTGCGAACGGTCAATTGAAGATAGTTAACTCCACATCAGCAACATTAATTCATCAACTAACCGTTCAGAGACGTCCTGTTGCATTCTACATGTTGTCACTTCTTCTTGAGTCTCTCCATCTTTGGCTGACTCAGTTTTAACATTACAGGCAGAACAGTTTCTGTCATTTTAGTGTGTCTGCATGAGGTAATCGCAGCTGCTAACACACACAAGCTCTTGAAACCCCGCCCTCTGCAGCAGCTCATTTGCATTTAAAGGGCCAGGCACAAAACGGTGCGTTTTGCAAACTCTCAAAAAATGACAACTTTAACATTCTATATAAAAATATCTGTGGGGTATTTTGTGCTAAAACTTCACACATACACACTCTGGGGGACATCAGAGATTTATTTTACATCTTGTGAAAATGGCACTTTACCACCCCTTTAAGATTGAACATTAGTCTGGGGAGTCTGTTTTTTCTCTGCACAAGAGGCGTGATCAACGGGTATAGTTCAAATGACTCTGTACACAATTGGATAGTCCTTCAACCAATCAGACCAGCGATCTGGGTGACATGCAGAGCAACGCGAAAACTCCCGGCAGGAAACGTGTCAACAAATGTGTTGGTTTGTAGCATTGATCAGCGGTTTGCAGAAGCAACAATGGTATCGAGCGATTTTTGCAGGTTGTGCAAAAAAAAAAAAAAAAAACATGAAAGTGAGTGGTATTTACACCCATAGACATAATAGAGAGTAGACGCCCTATTGGCTGCTGGGCGCAAGAAATGAGGCCGCCATCTTGAACCGGTCATACTCTTAGTTGTGTAGCAGAAGAAGAAACAAGATGCCAAGCACTGTGCAGCATATTCTTGCTCAAATCGGCGGACCATCGCAAAGAGGGCTCGGGGGATTACTTTTCACAAGTAAGATTTAACATTACCGTACTATTGGTTGTATTTTGTGAATAGAATATTACCAGGGAGTTGAGAAGAAGCTAAGACTTTTGATATTACTGTACTGAAATCGTAGCCAGCTAGCTAGGCTGTATTTACTGGAACGGCCCGTGTTCATCCGGCTATGAACTGAGACTTGATAAGTCATATTGCATAACACTGACTTAGATTACAACTGACACAAGAATGCTGTAGAAATAAAACAAATATTACTGATATAACGTTGGCCAGCGAATTTTACACAAGTGGCAGAGACTGTATCAGTGTTGGGCCAGCGAAAGCCAGGCGGAAGTAAACAAGGCTTCAGTTTGTGTTTTTGGTTAAACTGTGTTGCTTTTACAACCGTCAACCGTTTTGAAATGTTGAAAAACATTGAAAAATCTACTGATCCCAATAAAAATAGCCCCGATCTAAACACTTTAATGATGTGACTTGATTTTAATGACTTGATTTTAAACATGACTCACCATGAACAGAAACACTGATGTTCCTAATGTTGCTGCTGTTGATGTTGATGATCTCTACTTCATATTCACCAGAGTCTGTGTTCGTGATGTTCATGATGGTCAGAGATCCAGTCTGAGGATCCAGCTTCAGTCTGTCTCTAAATCTCCCATCGCCATCTTCACACTGAACATCTGTGCACATTTGACCCTTATCTCCAGTGAATTGAGCTATGCTTTTTCCTTTAAAATACCATCTTATTCTGTTTTGTTGTGTTACTTCACAAACAGTGTGAAAAATGACTGAATCTCCCTCGCTCACAAATACTTCAACTAATCCACCACTGTGTCTACCTGAAGAAATAAAAATAAAAATGCTGTGAAATAATGCAACACATGTATGCAAATAAACAGCAGAAGTACATTGTTGATTTACAAGTTCACTCAACAGAGAAACGAGTCTCAGGGAAGATCTTACCTTAACATCACAGACCATGATACCCATAATAACACTAAAATGTACTCACCAGTGACAGAAACATCAAAGTTCTTGCAGATGCTGTTGTCGATCTGTAGTTGATATTCTCCAGCGTCTGTGTTTGTGGTGTTTGTGATGGTCAGAGATCCAGTCTGAGGATCCAGCTTCAGTCTGTCTCTGAATCTCTCATTACTATCATCACACTGAACATCTGTACAGGTCTTGATCTGATCTCCAGTGATTGAAACGGCCGAGTGAAACGGTTCAGAGTCTGTGTGTGTGATGGTCAGAGATCCAGTTTGATGATCGATTCTGTCGCTGAATCTCTTTCTACGCTGAACATCTGTTTTCTGATCTCCAGTCATTTGAGCAATAAGACTTTCATTTAAATACCATTTAACATATTTGTGTTGCTTCATTTCAATCCCAGAGTTTAGAGTCACTGAATCTCCTCCCATCACTGACACTGACACTCCAGCTAAAGAAAAAAATAACAACAGATCATTATAAGGTAAACAAAACTATACAACAGATGGCCAAAGTCCATCACTTATGATAGCGTTTTTTTTTTTTTTTTTTACATTTTACAAACAAGAAATTATACAAAAGGAAGACATTGAAAGTGAGGGTTACAATACATATAACAATACACAAAACAGGGAAAAGGGGAAAAAATAATAACAATTATGATAATACTGAGGTATATAAATGTACATGGTTGGGGGTGGGGAGTGTGGTAATGGGTCCAGCTGGAGATATTATAAGCAAGGAAAGGCTTCCAGATTTTAGTAAAAGTACTGTTAGGTCCCTGTAAAGAGTGTCTAATCTTCTCTAGTTTTATCAATTATCAGGGCATACTTCATCCAGCGTGTGTGAGATGGTGGCTACAGTTTAATAAAATTACACGTCTAGCAAGCAATGTAAGAAGCAACAAAATTAAAAAAGTGAGTGGGATGATAAATATTTAAGCTGGGAAGATGTTTCAGTATTTCAACAATGGCACAGGGAAATAAGAGGGATATGCAGTATAATTTGTAAGGGAGAAATGAGAAGCTTTCAGGACTAAGAAATCAAGACCTGTTTAGATATTTTCAGTTGAGGGATTATTACACCAATAAAAAATGAAATCCAGTGAGAATCAGAAACCACATCACATCATTAAAATGTGCCTATACAAATGCAGTGCCTGCAGATTTGTCTACTTTTAATCTTTGGAATAAAAAATAAATGAATTAGACTCTTCTCTATTGAGCATTGATGTATGTATTGAGCATTGCTGTCTTTTTGGTTGAAGTATTTTTCATATATCATTCCCCAGGTAAATTTGAAGGATCCTTGGAAGGAGACCTTCTGCCTTGTCCAAATACCCACCCCTTGTAGTCTTGACCACTTGTCTATTTGCATGACATATTTCCTCTATTTGGCCCAAGTGTTCAAGTAGGCGTAAAGAATGCAAGTGTGTGTAGAACTTTTGATTTGCCTACTTCGATGTGACACACTTATAGTCTTGCAAAAATTGTTGTTTATAGAGCTTTTATTCATTATATTTTATATACTTTGCATTTTAAAATAAACTTCTACATGTCTGTAGTCGCATACTAACAGAAGACACACATTTAGAATTGTGGTGCTTCTAATTAAGTGATAAAAACAGTTGCAAATGTACAAAATAGGTCTACACATACCACACTCATCTTTGCACCAATAAAATGTGCAACACAATGTTTTACTACCAAATTATATGCATCTAATTAATTTAAATAACAGTGGAATGTTTTCCGCAACATCTCGCAATTTCGGGGCACATGAATTCCCGAACATAATGCATGATGGGATACACTTGATATACACCAAAAAAAATGGCTGCGATTATTTATCACAACTTAAAATCCAACATTGTTTCAACTTTAAAAAGTATGTGTTCATGCTTGACTTAAAATATTAGGTTTAGTTGACTTTAGTTTAGTTGGATATTTAAGTTATCTCAACAAATTTTAAGTTGTTATAACTAATCGCAGCCACATTTTTTACAGTGTTGCAGACTTACTTCCTGTCGCGTGCACACACTCTCAAGTGGCCAAGACACAAGTGTGAGTATTTGGACAAGGCATTAGTTTCGCGTCCTTCATTCTGCCTGTTTTGAAAGACACATCTGATGTATTTGTCACGGCCTTAAATCACCCACAATCCTTTGCACACTTTTAAATTCACGAAAATGAACTAACGCAAAACGAGTCGGCACTGAGCTTGTCCGAGTTTATTATGAAATATAAGACAAAAATAATGCTTCGGACAAGTAGAGATGTTGTCTTTTGTTTTTCTGTAAATGAATCACTTAAAGGCACACTATGTAGAAATTGTGTTTTTGTCAAACAACGACTCCTAGAGTCGCTGTGGAATACTTGCACCTGTCGCTGTGGAACACCTGTGGAACAAGCGTCGGCATGGAACAGGCACAGATAGACTCCGAAGATATTGACCTGGTAATGTTTCACGATTTCATACAAATAGGCTATACTGCATATTGCATAGTCTTCTGAACTACTGATGACGGTTATAGAATAATAATAATAATAATGTCAAGTGTTAGACTACTTTATAATAAAGTAGTCTAATGTTGCTGGCTTGTAACGTTTTTACATGATTGCAGCTAAATCACAAGTAAATAGCCTAGTCTAGGTCTACTGTATAATTTCATTTTATGTTTTTTGATTGTAATGTAAACATTACAAAATGCCAGATGACATCAATAAAGTTAAATGTATGTCGCATTATTTCATAACATTGGCCGTTATTATGTCTTTAGACAAGATTATTGCAATTTATCATGATAGTTTACAAATTGTGCTCGTTTACACTATTTACAACCTCTAGTCCATCAACAAGATCGCAAGGTCAGCATCCCTGTTGCATCCAGTGCTACTTTTTTAGCTCGCGCCAACGAGTGAAAGCTCTTTTCCTTTTCCTAGTCTCTTCAAACCGCGTTTTCTAAGCTCCATCATCAAGTACCTCGGATACAGAAATGCGCGCAAGTGTCTTCATATGTTGATGTGTGTGACGTCATTGCCGTAAAACAAGTCGTGATTCTCGCAAGATTTGTCGGGGGCGCTCCTCTCAAACTTGCATTGCTGGTTTTTCCAGCGGCGTCCACCCTTAGAAACACTAAGAAACTCAACCGTTTTTTCATATTAAACTATGTTATTCCCTTAACTAAGACGAGTTGATACACACATCTCTCGTCTCAGTGCGTGCACTCAATCACTCTGGTGCGCGGCGACACTTTGATAGCACTTAGCTTAGCCCAGCCCAGTTAATTTATTAGGCTTCAAACTTCATCTCTGTTTGGATCCTAATGAATGAACTGGGCTAAGCTAAGTGCTATCAAATAAAGAATTTGTGGTAAGCAGTTTTAAGTTTTAGCGTCATGTTGCGTTGATTTCATGTTTTTCATGTCACATTTTTATTGTCTGGTCAATAGACGTAGATCGTAGCAGCAAACACACTGTGAGATAATATCTTATTATCTCTCAGTGTGCGAGATGATTATGCTGAGTTTCTGACACTGTCAGAAAATTATTGAAGGTTCTTTGGTTGCAAGACTGTATGGAAGTAAAATAATGACAAATGTTTTTGAAATAAAAAAGCCTGTTGAATTGCACTACTTGAAAAAAATATGTATTGCATTAACCATGCTTGCATTTTAATGCATTGTATTTTTAGGGCTTGCATTTTTATGGGCGAGTTTGGTCTTTTATAATATCACTGTATTAGTCCATTAAGATACGTTAAGCGTTTTATATGTCCAGCAAGCCTGAATTATTGAGGGAAACCTACGCAGCACATCACCGCGATATAAAGTTAAGGCAACTAAAGTTGAACAACCAAGAGAAATATGTCTACCTCAAATGTAACATAACATCAGCATCGGGGGAATAACATTATAATCTCGTTCACGGTATAGAGATGCATGTAGACTACACAGGGACCGTGAATACACTGAATTAAACATAAAAGCAGCCCTCATAATAATCACAAATACACTTACATTTCTAAATCAGTGTTTATAAATGAATGAATGGCTTGCTCTAACTGTTGCTCTGGTCTTCGTCAACAACACGCGCTTGCACCCCCTGCTGGTGAGATCGATTAACAGCAGATGGAGAGTATGCTCGGTAATCTACTGCTTTTCCTGCAGTTCCTGGATGTCAATGTTGATTTTACTGTCGAATTTGAACCACTGAATTTGTGGAAGCGAATTTGTAAAGCGAAATAAAGTGGACCGAAAATTGCCTGTTGAATATTATAGCCTAGGTTGTATTTTTAAACAGTTTGAATATTTTGGAAGTGAAATATGAAAGGTGAAAATGGATTATTGAATTTTTATGAATGAAAATGTGTTTGAAATGTTTTGAATTGAAATATTCACAGCTTAAATATACAACCATGTTGAATTTCAGCACATAAAAATGCAAGCCCTAAAAATACAATGCATTAAAATGCAAGCATGGTTAATGCAATACATATTTTTTTCAAGTAGTGCAATTCAACAGGCTTTTTTATTTCAAAAACATTTGTCATTATTTTACTTCCATAAGACTGTGACAACGGCCATCTTTGCATCTCTCAGCTCCTTTCACACCGTGCTTTGATCCTGGGAAATTGCCGTAAAATTGCTAAAGTGCCGGGATCGATGCCGGGATGAGGACCTAACGCGCCCTGTGTGAACAAAAGCCAGGACCAATGCCGTAAGGGGTGTGTCGTAGTGATGATGCTGAAGCTGAGATAGTTCATCAGCTTAGTGGAACGGTATGCAATGCGCTAGTTTATGATCGAATCAGAAAAAAAAGAGAGAAATTGCAGATAATAAGCAAACTTAGACGCTGTGGAGATATTACACATCATATCCTGACGTCACGTGTCTTTACGGGATGTGTGTGAACGCACTCACAGATTCCGGAAAATCACTGGCAGTGTGAATGAACCAAAATCAAACGATCCCAGGACACATTATCCGTGTATTTTCCGGAATCTCTGTGTGATGAAAGGGACATACGAGATAGGACCACTGATTTGGAGCCACGACCACAGAAATCGCTACGATTGTTTCACGATGGCAAACTTTCGTCTGGGGCAGCTGAAAATTGTGCAGTGTGTCCCAGGCTTAACAGGTGGTTCTTGAGGAAATGGCAGAGCTGGCAGACAGAGCAGGTAAGTATCGCAGGTGGATTCACACACAAAAAAAAGCATGTTATATTCTGGCAACAGACAAACATATGGAAGAGGAATAGGGCCAAGCTTGTTGATTATTGATGACTTTGTATATCATGTGCGCTGCAATAGCTGTATACCATATCAAAAGTTCCTAAATGGTCCAAGAACGAACCCTTTAAAGATCTGGTTATAGAAAGTCTAAAATATAGCTTGACTAAGGGATCAAACTCTGTCATGTCCTCTACCAGTAGCTATGCAATAAACACTGGTTGAATGTGTTTATTCTCAATATTTTATTTCAACTTTTTTTTCTCAAAACACAACGACTTTATTCTCAAAGTATAATGAATTTATTCTCAACATTGTATTTCGACCTTTTTTCCTCGAAATTTAATGAGTTTAATTTTGCAATATGATGACTTTAATCTTGAGATGTTTTTTTATCTTTTATTGCTTGGCCCTATCCTCTTCCGTACAAACAAGTTAAGAACTATTTATAAAACAATTTTATTGCTTTTACAGATTAGAAAATCAAGACTTCACATTTATTTCAGCAGCATATAAAAACAATGATTAAATTTGTATTAAAACAAATCAAAACGGCTTTGATTGGACATTGCATTAATAAGCTCAACAGAAACATGTGATTCTGGAAACTTCATGTAAAAATAAATCTGATGAAACATAAGCAAATCTACAGTAAAGGTAATGCTGAAATACTCACATTACGGATAGACTTGATTTGATCATACTCACATTTGACAGAAACATTGAAGTTCCTGGGCCAACCGATGTTGTTGGTGCTGATGGTGAGATGTATTTTATCATCTCCAGAGTCTGTGTTTCTGGTGTTTGTGATGGTCAGATATGGTGTGATAGTAAGAGATGGTGTGATTAGGCCAGGATCTAAAGTAACAGGTTCTTTCCCAGGATCTAAAGTAACAGGTTCTTTCCCAGGATCTAAAGGAACAGGTTCTTTCTCAGGATCTAAAGGAACAGGTTCTTTCCCAGGATCTAAAGGAACAGGTTCTTTCTCAGGATCTAAAGGAACAGGTTCTTTCCCAGGATCTAAAGTAACAGGTTCTTTCCCAGGATCTAAAGGAACAGGTTCTTTCCCAGGATATAAAGGAACAGGTTCTTTCTCAGGATCTAAAGGAACAGGTTCTTTCCCAGGATCTAAAGGAACAGGTTCTTTCTCAGGATCTAAAGGAACAGGTTCTTTCCCAGGATCTAAAGTAACAGGTTCTTTCCCAGGATCTAAAGGAACAGGTTCTTTCCCCGGATCTAAAGGAACAGGTTCTTTCCCAGGATCTAAAGGAACAGGTTCTTTCTCAGGATCTAAAGGAACAGGTTCTTTTCCAGGATCTAAAGTAACAGGTTCTTTCCCAGGATCTAAAGTAACAGGTTCTTTCCCAGGATCTAAAGTAACAGGTTCTTTCCCAGGATCTAAAGTAACAGGTTCTTTCCCAGGATCTAAAGTAACAGGTTCTTTCTCAGGATCTAAAGTAACAGGTTCTTCCTGCTTCACTGATACTGTCTTCACTTCATCTCGTTCAGCAGCAGGAACATCTGAAACACACACAAAAAAAACATCTGCTGGAGGATCTTTTCCTGAAAACAACAAAACTACACAACACGAGAGAACTCAATATGAAAGTGATTTTTCATGTTTTTTTGTTTTGTTTGAAAAGCAACATTTATCTATTTATTGTGATTATGAAAATATTTGGCAAACATTGAAAAAAATTATAATTTACATTTACTTACTTAGCATGTGCTTTTATCCAAAGTGACTTACAATTTAGAAGAGCAATAGAAGTATCTGGGCATCATTAAAAGTGAACAAATATTTGATTATTCTTTTTTAACTCTTTAAAGTCCCTGTAAAGGCAATTCAAAAAAAAAAATCTAAACACATTATAAATGTTATAAATGTATTGCTAAAACATATTACAAAGACTGTGAACTGTGAAGTACTGAATTGTGGAGTTAGACCGTTAAACAGTTTTTCACCATTGCTGTGTTCCGAATTTTTTGGGCGGGGCTAAAACGGGGGCTCGATGACGCACTGGAGCCCCTGAGCTCCTGGACACGCCCCTACTTAATGACGCACTGGAGCCCCTGACGCTGGCCCCTCCCCTAACAATAGAGCACATTCACATCAGTTCGCCGCTCAATCGCGAGTTACTGTCAGTACTATTAGTTACTACAGCCGAACAGTTTGCTAGCTAGCTATGTCACGGAAATGCGTACTACTTGGATGCGATCACGTACAAAGCAGATCGGATTAAAAAATAATAATCTTATTTAAATTTCCGAAAAACGATCACATCAAGAAGAGGTGGATTAATTTTGTGAAGAGCCACCTTGATGGAGAGCTGAGGATCGCCGCCAAAACCCACTCTTTAGGGATCATTTTACACGGGATAGATTTATAAACTTTCATCGGAGACAACTGGGATTCACTGATAATCCGCTGTTACTGGTGAATGTGGCCGAACCGACAATCTCCCGCCTCTGCCTTCATCCTCCCGTCGCGCCGACAACTAGTGCAATCATTGGCAGTGCGTGCCCACCAATGAGTGTAAGTTGCCTTGTGTGCTTATTATGTTATAATTATAGTAGGTAGTCCACACAGTAACTCCACAGTTGAGTGTGGCGACTGCAGCTTTCCCGCGAGTGGGCGTGGTTTCAGCGCAGCCAGCGGACACGCCCCCAGCGTTTGAGAGCAGAGACCACTGCTCATTTTTTCAAGATTTTGATAGCTTATTTTATGTACTTGCCGGATTTTTTTTATCATTCAAATTTGGCTGGGTGGCGAATAACACATTTTTCTGTGGTGTGACAAACTCCGAACACATACTTAATTTTGACTTTACGGGGACTTTAAGGCGAGACACTAAAGATGAATAGGGTAAAAAAATTAATTTACAGATATCACCATGAAACTTTACCAGTTGATTACTCACATGCATAGGAGAAAAAAATGTATTGCAAGTTTTCTGTAATTGTATGTTTAAATATGCTAATCAGACTATATCTAATTAAATATGCGCTCATTTGCATATATTTTGAAGTGACGAATCTGACCATTGAAAAAACAAGGTTCAAAATTATTTTTGCATTTTGTTGATATATTAAATGAAAATACATTACCAGAGGGGATTATGAATGTCTCCTTTTGTAATGATATGCTAAAGCTGCACATTCAAAATGTAAGGATTCTGAACTTATCTGGGTTTTACAGTGTAAGGCTTCAGTTGTATTTGGAGGATGGGGTTTTCCATAAGGGTTAGCAAACGTAATGACAGTGAACCGAATTGAAAGGGAACAGATATTTAACTCACCGTAAACAGTGAGGGTGAAAATCATCTTCATATAGTTGATGTCAAGTTCATAAACTCCAGAGTCTGTGGTTGTGGTGTTTGTGATGGTCAGAGATCCAGTTTGTTTGTCCAGCTTCAGTCTGTCTCTGAATCTCCCATCAAGAACATCATCATATACAGTGATTTTGTTGGCCCATTTATTGATTTCAGCTATTACAGGTCCATATTCAAAACTCCACTGAATCCGATCGTCATCCTTCATTTCAGTAAGATCATTGTGTAGAGTGACAAAATCTCCCTTCTTCACTGATATTTCCTTCACAACTGTCTCACAAAACACACACAGAACAAACAAAAACAGTTTTGGTTTACTAAAATAAATAGTTTGAAGTGTAAATTGGAGTTTGGATTAATATTTGTATTTCCGTGCTGATTTAAACATAAAACAGGTGAAATAAATATTTAACTCACCAGAGACCGTGAGATCGAAACTCTTTCTTGCACTGTTGGTCAGTATTTTATAATATCCAGCATGTTTCATTGTGGTGTTTGTGATGGTCAGAGATCCAGTTTGATAGTCCAGCTTCAGTCTGTCTCTGAATCTCCCATCAAGAACATCATCATATACAGTGATTTTGTCGGCCAGTTTATTGTGTTTAGCTATTAAAGTGATGCTATATCCAAACTTCCACAGGATCAGATCATCATCCATCATTTCAGTATCAGAGTTTAGAGTGACTGAATCTCCCTCTTTCACTGACACTGGCCAATTAACTCCAAACACACCTGAAAACAGAGTTTTTCACAGATTAAAGCTTTAAAATGACTTGATGTTGGTTTAATCAAGCTTCACTAAAATACTTTTAATCAAATAATACTTTGCAGCAGCACAAAGCAGTAGAGGGTCCTGGCTGTAGAAATTTAGGTAAGGCAGATACCGGGTCTTAGCGTTAGTTTATGATAAACATTTTGTAAGCTTTATATCCTAATCGATGAACACATCAGAAACACACTTTTGGCAGAATTCTAATGTCCTTGTGTTATTCAGCCTGTTTTAATAATTGAATTTACAGTGGTTCTCCCAACATTTGGCTGCACCCTTCGACCAGCCTCAGACATTGTGAGGCCGTGATTGACAACATGATCCACAATTGTACCCCTGATTTCATCAGGGATCCGCCTATGTACTTGGCCTCTTCTTCCCCTTCCCCTTCCCCTTCCCCTTCCGCAAATGTAAATAGTGATGTGAGAAATGCACCAAAGCGACTGAGAAAAACTGTATTGTCCAAATGTTGTTTTACAAAATTGAAAGTTGTGTAGCCTAATTCCAGTGAGGGAAACAAAGTCATGTTTATTCTCAGAAAAAAACATAAAAAACACACAAAATAACTGCTATAAATAAAGGCTATTCACATGAGTTTGTTTAAATTAAAGGGTTTATGCTTTCATGAATTTCATACGCTACTCCACATAGGAAGAACATACACGGCAAATAGTTACTGACCTGACACAGACTAATATACACAACTGAAGCGGACTGATATCGTCTTGTTCTGGACCGAGGTAACATGAAAAAAATCAGGTCAGTCTGAAATCTGCACTAATGGCTCTCAATTAGAACACGCTGCAGTTCCATTCACAGATTTACATTGAATGACTGTGTGGCGCTGTGGAGGATCCGAGACCGCGGGCGTGACAACGATACGAAGTGAGCGTAGTTGTCTTGCGCTTAAAGCGTAGTTGTCTTGTTCTGGAGGCGGTCATATGCAAACGCTGGTACGTCACTTCGTACCGTGACGTCACTTCTTACCATGGATCCAGAACGAGCTGTATTTAGAGCTTGATTGAATAAATAATTCGTTTATAATGGGGAGGACGTCTTAAGCTATGAAACTTGCAGGACGTTTTAATGGTACAAAGACCTCTTATATACCAAAAGATCAAGGCAAATTTGGTTTCTCATGTCATGACCCCTTTAATATATACTGCTCACTTTACGACTTTAATAGTCTAGAAAAAAATGAAAATATATTTTTTGCAGAATGCTGAACACATTTATTAAGCGTAGCGTCAGTTCTGGCAGGTCAGTCAAGCGCTCATCAGCTGAATCTCGGCTGATCCACGTTCGACCAATAGGAATACAACGCCTATCACTGTATACATGTATAAGCTCCTTCAGTATTATCAACAGCTATCGCGTTTCTAAGGAACAAATTACCCTCCTCCATCCCCAGCTCCTGGTCAGTCAGGATTTGGCCTTCTGAGTGCCCTTTGAATCAGAATCAATTCTCGAATTATGTACTTAAAATCTTGAATAAATGATATTTGCATGCATTCATGTTGGTTCTGTTCTGTTTACCCTAAGAGGGTGTTGGGTTGCAATCTTATTACATTTTTAATTTAGATTTCAATACAATAAACTGAGAAAGTTCTGTACATTGAATTTAGCATTTAAGATTATGATGATGATATCAGCTGATATTCCTGCCAGTCCTGTTCTCTCTGTTAAGTGAGTCAGATTACTTAAATCTCACCCTTTGTCTTTGGCCCAGTCGTTGACTAATTAGGCTGATTGGATTACCATACATTTGAATGACACTGTTATGCTAATGAGATCAGGAAATCTCTGTAAACGAGCTGACTCATGTAGGCTACGTAATTTACATGCCACCACTATGTAATCGCTTGGTTATTTTGGGTGAACACTTCAAAAACTAGTGGACAACTTTCTTCAAGATGGTTTACAAAGAATGTATGCCTCACATATAAAATGTCTACCACCAACTATGGGGTTCTTCAATAGTAGCCTACACCTTCCATCAAAAAAAATTATATATGATCTAAATTGATTTATTACTGTAATGCCTGGAAAAAGTAACTTCTTTACTGTATGGATGTATTTATAGAGGAATGTTTTAAAACAGAGGAAAGCTAATCAAGCTAGCATGATGCTAACAACATGCTAACCATGCTAACAACTGCTAATCATGCTAGTAACATCCTATTATTCTTATTTATTTTGATTATTTTAATTTATTTTATGTAAAGCACTTTGAATTACCATTGTGTATGAAATGTGCTATATAAATAAACTTGCATAGCGCCCTGCGTCTCTCCCTCTCTCTCTCTCTCCCTCAGAGGATTTACATTATCAAGCAGCCAATAAGTAATGGCCTAACATCTTCATAGCCACAACATAGCAACCAGTTACAGCACCCTAGCAACCACCCCAAACGACTAACTAAATGTTAAATAAGGAATATCACACTCGTAACCATGCGTTGTTGCTGTATATCAGCACGGCTGTGATTCGGCCATAGGCACGAGGCCGGTAATCACAGGATGCTGGTATATACTAAGAGCACCCTGGCAACCACCCCAAACGACTAACTAAATGTTAAATGATATCAGCACGGCTGTGATAGGTCATAGTACTAAAGGCACTCATTAGTAAAGATTTTAATAACTTCATAGCCGCGCCCTATCAACCACTTAGGCCCCGCTAGCAACCATAAAACAACAACTTGAAAATAATGTTAAATCAAAACATCTGTGAACATTTCTTATTTGCTTTTTGAATGTTGTAAGAATATCATGATGAAGAAATGTTTTAATTGTTGGGAAATTGCGCTGTAAAGCGCAGCATTTCCCCAGTGCTTTTGAATGCTATTTTAGAGTCACTGCTTATAGTGTAATTTTAACGTCAAAGCAGGGCAATAATGTTAACGTCTTGAGACTCCCCTGCTTCACAGCATAGTAATGATATGCTAAAGCTGCACATTCAAAATGTAAGGATTCTGAACTTATCTGGGTTTTACAGTGTAAGGCTTCATTTGTATTTGGAGGATGGGGTTTTCCATAAGGGTTAGCAAACGTAATGACAAAGTGAACCGAATTGAAAGGGAACAGATATTTAACTCACCGTAAACAGTGAGGGTGAAAATCATCTTCATATAGTTGATGTCAAGTTCATAAACTCCAGAGTCTGTGGTTGTGGTGTGTGTGATGGTCAGAGATCCAGTTTGTTTGTCCAGCTTCAGTCTGTCTCTGAATCTCCCATCAAGAACATCATCATATACAGTGATTTTGTTGGCCCATTTATTGATTTCAGCTATTACAGGTCCATATTCAAAACTCCACTGAATCCGATCGTCATCCTTCATTTCAGTAAGATCATTGTGTAGAGTGACAAAATCTCCCTTCTTCACTGATATTTCCTTCACAACTGTCTCACAAAACACACACAGAACAAACAAAAACAGTTTTGGTTTACTAAAATAAATAGTTTGAAGTGTAAATTGAAAATGAATATCATCAAACAACAGAAGTAAAATGGAGTTTGGATTAATATTTGTATTTCCGTGCTGATTTAATCATAAAACAGGTGAAATAAATATTTAACTCACCAGAGACCGTGAGATCGAAACTCTTTCTTGCACTGTTGGTCAGTATTTTATAATATCCAGCATGTTTCATTGTGGTGTTTGTGATGGTCAGAGATCCAGTTTGATAGTCCAGCTTCAGTCTGTCTCTGAATCTCCCATCAAGAACATCATCATATACAGTGATTTTGTTGGCCAGTTTATTGTGTTTAGCTATTAAAGTGATGCTATATCCAAACTTCCACAGGATCAGATCATCATCCTTCATTTCAGTATCAGAGTTTAGAGTGACTGAATCTCCCTCTTTCACTGACACTGGCCAATTAACTCCAAACACACCTGAAAACAGAGTTTTCACAGATTAAAGCTTTAAAATGACTTGATGTTGGTTTAATCAAGCTTCACTAAAATACTTTTAATCAAATAATACTTTGCAGCAGCACAAAGCAGTAGAGGGTCCTGGCTGTAGAAATTTAGGTAAGGCAGATACCGGGTCTTAGCGTTAGTTTATGATAAACATTTTGTAAGCTTTATATCCTAATCGATGAACACATCAAAAACACACTTTTGCTACTATCCAAAAAAAAAAGATCTAAATTGATTTATTACTGTAGGCCTAATGCCTGGAAAAAGTAACTTCTTTACTGTATGGATGTATTTATAGAGGAATGCTTTAAAACAGAGGAAACTGCTTTAAAATAACGTTGAAACCGTTATGAGCAAAGTATACAGTTTCACCTTATACCTTCAATGTGTCTGTAATGGTTATTGAATCATTTTTAAGTAAGCACACCCTACAAAAAAACACACACAAAACCTAATAATTTCGGTCAAACCGTTTGACTCAAACGTAAAGATGTAAAAGTAAAAATGTAAAATGATTGCCCTCTAAATGCTGTAGCCTAGTATCTATATGTGAAACATTGTAATAACTACAGCACATACAGAGGACAATCATTTTCCATGGTGGAACCAAGCGGCAACCTCCCTGTCTCTCTCTTGAAACCAACACGGAAGTGAATTAAACGGCAATTCATCGACTGGCCGCTTGAGGCTGGCTGCAGAAGGGAGTCAAATCTGTATCTCCCGCATGTTAAAATGTCCAACTTTACAGCAGAAAAAAACATGTTTACAGCCTGGTTCTCTCTGTGGCTTTATAGATACAGCTAATTTTGCCCTTCATAACAACTGTGAGGGGGGTGAATTTTTTTAGAACTCACCCGTTTAGTTGATTAATATTTAAAGTTCTGCAAAATTAAGGGTGTGTCCACTTTTGAGTGACAGGTGGATTCCCGCTGATGTAAATGCTAGCCGGTTAGCCGTCACTTCACCTCAGCAAATTCCAGCCGCTGAACTTGCCATCTCTGCCGTGTTTGTGCTTTTTTTCGGGATTATTTCATATAATTTAATACACCCATTACTTCGCCCATGGCTTTGGATTCCGTCGTTGTCGTCGAGTGTCGTTCGAGAGAACCAGCGCTGTATTCCAGTGGTTCTTCTCGGTGAACATGCACTAATGGATGTCTGACAATTTCGTTGCTTTTGTGGAGTTTTCAGATTTAAAAACGTCTATAGATATAAAGGCTACACTCGTTCTGCGGTACCGTTGCTCTGGAACAGATTATAACATGCTTATGTACCGTCAGATGAAATCCTGCAGGTGTCTGTGTCTCTCCGTCCATGCAATAAATGCACGTCCTTGAATGAACGCGGATTTCTAGCGCATTTACTTGAACTTCATAGGTAATATATCTATGTTTTGACTCATTTGAGAATTGAGATGCGGCCAAAATCAGAATTTAAAATGGACTGAATAATAAAGCTCTCTACGAACTTGACGAGCGATGCCGCGCTGAAGGACCATAGACTGTAACGTTAATAAAAGAGTGACTGACATGTTTGCACATAATCACGGTCACACTCACACACACTCTCGGAGTAATATTGTAAAGTTACTGCATAATACATTTTCAACTAGCAGAATAGCTGTACAGAATCACGATACACAGTCTCACTTGTAGCTATGTCTTTTAACTATTATAATATTTCGAAGGGCAAAAACAGGACCTTTTAATTGGCATTCTGATTTTAATCATCAACTGTCAGTGTCACTTTAGTGCGAGCCCCTGTGCAGTCGCAGACTTGGTACTGTGAGTAGCATAGCATTAGCTCCCAAGCCTGCGCTAACCAGAGCTAACTCCATAACGTCGCGCTAGGTGGGCGTGGTTTCAGATAGCCAGGCTCCTCAGCTCCGCCTCTTTGCCCATATTCTGTTATCCGGGAGTGACGAGCGGTGACGCGAGGCCAAGATGGCGACGGCCGGCTCCGCCCACTTTAGGCTTCAAAAATGCTCTTCAGAAACCTACGGGTGACGTCACGGACACTACGTCCATATTTTTTTACAGTCTATGGGTGGAACAGGTTGTTTAAAAAATGGTCTGTAATGTCTTTCTCTAACCTAATTACTTAATATACCACTGCTAAGCATTAGACCCACACGAATTTGGTACTTTAGTGTGTGACATTAAGTTATTGACTGTTTTTTGTAGTAGGCTAAGTAACGCGTTTCGAGTTGTGCACTTTGCAGACGGTTCCTTCGTGTCTCTCATCCGCCTGCGCATAGAGATCAATGTATTTTGTCAACTGTAAAGGAAAGCTCGTTTTGAGGAAAATTTGGGTTGGAGTTGCTTGTCTACGTTCCTACGATTGAATAGAGGTGTTATTTGTGTAGTAGCCGTTTCGTTCACGAGGTATTGAACGCAGAAGTCCAACTTTACGCAGAACGCAGAAACCAACTTTAATGTGAAACAAGTTTTAATATTGAGTAATTTGTAATGAGCATTCGTTCGCCGTTTATTTTTATCGTCTGAAGCAAATAACAAAACAATGTCGAGCAAAATTCAATTAATAAATTATTTATTTTGTCAAATATTAAAGCGAACAGTTTATTAAACAAAACGTCACGTTTGTTTTCATCGTTGACCATACAACATGTCTTACCGTAATCAAGTAGACACAACAACAGGAGAAATGTAAAATGCTTCATTTTCACTGTTTGTTCCTAATAGATGATTGCAGATTCAGTGAAATGTTCTGGGTTTTTTTTATCTTCATTAGGGTCGCGAAGAGTTACAGGGAAAGTATTTTGGAGACTCCCTACGCAGTGCAGCGCGATGACGTGACGTTACATCACGCTAACTTACAAAAAAAAAAGCAGCTTGGGAGCCAAATAAATCCTCATCCCTTAAACTAGTTCGTTTATAGTACAACATATGTTGTTTAGTAGTGCCCTGAACTAGCTAGGTGCGTGCAGAGACTAAACCACAGAAATAATTACTGAATTTACACACATTACAGTTAAAAGGTTTTGGTGCAATGGGATTCATGCAGACAAGCAATGATTAGGTCAAAGATCAAACTTGAATAAGGAATAACACATTTCTTAAGTAAAAATTTAATATTATAAAGACAAACAAATTAATCACGTAAATATTTATAATAAAATCCAAAGTATTGCAGATGAAGATTGTGACGATCATGTTGTGGAGATGTGACAGGTTAAAGGAATACTTACTGTACTGTTATAGGTTAAAAGGTTTTAGTAAATAAATAGGATGTGAGTATCTTAAAATATGTTATAAGTTAAAAGGTTTTAGTAAATAAATAGGATGTGAGTATCTTAAAATATGTAAGGTTAAAAAGCTCATGCGTTCAGTATTAGTAATAAGGATTTATACAGTTCATATAATTGTGTTAAAAAGTCCAAATCTGACATGTGTACAAAGGGTAACAATTATCAGACGAATATGTAAACGTTATATTGATTACTTCATTTTGTAGTGCCTAATTTACGGGTAAAAAGTGTTGATCTGTGATCGCCAAAGTGATCTTAATCTATGCGCCCGTGATTGATTGCTTTTGTCTTCCAACCCTTTTCTCCGGGGAAATCGCGGTCTTTTCCTCATAACACTAAAGTTTTCAGTGAGGAAACCTAACCGTATCACTCTCGTGATTATTTCTCCCCTTTTTCAGGTACGTTATTGGTATAAAAGTAAATGTAATAAGGTGTTAACATGTCAAGAGTGTTGAAGGTGTGTTTTAGTAACATTTTGAGTAAGTTAGAGTTAAGTTTGCAGAGTGTGATATGTGCGTGTGTGAGCGGAGCCCCCGCTCGGATACAGAGAAAAATAGCTTCATACCGAGGGTAGCCGCCATTTTATGTCAATTGTGAATGAACAGATACGCAGTTAATAATCTATTTTGCTGTGTTATTTGTATAATGTGTTTTAAGCACTTTATTGACATTTTTGGTAAATGTAGTTATGTTTTACTGAGCTAAAGCTACTTTGTGCTTGATTGACAGCTAAAGTTATATTGACAAAATGAGTATATATACATATATGTTCCAGTGAATGCTAGAGTATGCTGTTGTCACTTGAATAAGCCATATACCCTACAAAACTACTATTTGCTGTAGATCTGTTGATCTGTCAAATGTATTATTGTAAAAGATGTGGATCTGTTGATTTGTAAAATGTATTATTGTTGCAAACAGATAACACTAAAGTTTTCAGTGAGGAAACCTAACCGTATCACTCTCGTGATTATTTCTCCCCTTTTTCAGGGGTGTAACATTTTGGAGGCCCCAGCGAGGATAGCTGTTCAGATGTCCAGTGGCCATATACTGGTCGCTTAATTCCGAGCCAGCTAAATCCCCCCAATAACAACCCGGGCAGGAAGGAAAGTGTTGCTGTTCAGGGACCTGGATCCTGGTGGTTAAGTACGTGTCAACTGAGGCCATTAAGAGATCATCAGAGACAGTAAAGACCATCTGGTTCAAGTCCTGCACGGTAAAAGTTTCTCCTGTCCTGTCAACATGACAACCACATTGGAAGAGCTACAGGGAGAGTTAGTAGGGAAATTGCACACCCTGACTAAAGACGAGTTACTAGAGATATGTGATTTTCTTGGCATATCAGGTGAACAGAGAAGAAATGTCCAAGACAAATCCCGCATTTCATTGATGACTCTTATCATGATGTTCATTGAAAGAGAGGAATTGTCAGAGTTAGAAGATGACGGCATGTCGGAATTGTTACTACTTCAAGACAAAATGGCGGAGATGATCAGTGGCATGAATAACAAAACAGAGCAAACTGAACATGATATGGAACCAACAGAAACACAGCGCAGAACAGAGGAACCAGCTGTAACCCCACAACAAGGAGCGAAAACTGAGCAGGTTACTGCAGTCAATGCAATGATCAGTGATTCTCTGCGCCAGCCCCAAACCCCTGTCCATCCTCAGGTGAGCATGCAGCCCTCACCCAGCGCTCAGCCGCAGCCCAGTCAATACTGGCGCAAAGAGTTTAAAATTTCTGGCCAGATAGGTGAACCGGGCCAGAGAGAGAAACTGATTTTTTCCAGCCTTGCCCATCAGATTGAGAATGGACTCAACAGAGGTTATCCTGAGGTAGAGATTGTAGATGCAGTAATCAGGGCCATTTCTCCAGGCTCACAGCTCCGCAGCTACTTGGAAGGCAAACCCCAGCTAACTCTTCCCACACTTAGATGCATCCTGCGTTCCCACTTTCAAGAGAAGAGCGCGACAGAACTTTACAAACAGCTAACTTCAGAATCACAGCATTGCAAGGAGACCCCTCAAAGCTTCCTGATGCGCGTCTTCGATTTGAGGCAGAAAGTACTGTTTGCATCCCAGGAGTCAGAATCAGGACTTAAGTATGACCCGGCGCTGGTCCAGCGTATGTGTTTACACACAGTCCTTACGGGTCTCCAGAGTGACAGTATCAGGATAGACATGCAGCCTCTTCTGCTAGATAGTGAAACATCAGATGAGGTTTTGCTAGAGAAGCTTAACATTGCTTGTGCTAATGAAATAGAAAGACGAAACAAAAAGCGGTTTAATGCCACACAGCCTGCTACAACTGTCAGTGTAGTCCAGTCAGAAGATACGCCATCTGCAAAGTGTTCTGCGAAGGAAGTCAAAGCGAAGATACCCGCAGAACTCTTAACAGAGTTAGCTGAACTTAAGACGGGTGTAGCTTCTCTAAAAGGTCTCAGTGCAGAGATAGCTCAGATTAAGGAGACATTACAGCAGCCTATGTTTCAGTCACAGCCTTATGCTTATGCCCCACCTCCAGTTAGGAGGCCAGATAGGGAACCCCAGCCACCTCTTCCCCAGCAGCAGTATTACAGCAACTACAGACAGCCCCAAGCACCACCTGACCCTGCACAGCATCAATATGCACCTAACTGGTATACAAACCGCTCTGCTCAAGCTACAAGGAGGTGTTTTATCTGTCAGCAGGCCAGAACCGATGAACGCTGCACACACTGCTTCCGATGTGGGAGTGGAGAACATTTTCAAGCTGGATGTAAAATCCGGGGAGTCAGACCATCAAGAGAGGCCCCTTTAAACGGGAAAGGGTTACCGCTGAGGGACGAGTGTTAACCATAGCTATCGAAAAGTCCCAGAAATGTGCAAATTGTGCCAGAGAAGATTTAATTGAGAACCTGAAACAATGTTCATCATGTAAAGAGACACTGTATTGTTCCAAAACATGTCAAAACCAGCATTGGACCAAACATATGGAAAAATGCACTGACCAGAAAATTGACTCTACCAGTGAAAAGCTTTTCTGCACAGAGGAAAATGCCCACTCTTTGCCATCTCTAGCACAGGTTTGCCACCCCCATAAGGTCACCTCGTTAGTCGGCAGACAGTGTCTTGTTGAGTGTCACCTGAATCACCAACACCTCCAAGCTCTATGGGACACAGGCTCTCAGGTTTCAGTCATTGATGAACGATGGAAAGAGGAATTCCTCCCAAACGCGAGGCTGAGGGATGTTTCAGAAATCCTGGACTCACCTGATGATCTAAGATTGACTGCAGCAAATGGGACTGAAATGCCGTACCTGGGATGGATTGAGACAACTTTTCGGCTAGCCTCTGAAACTGACCAAACAAAAGAACTGATCATCCCAGTGCTGGTAATGAAAGGCTGTCACCTATCTCATCCCATCATAGGTTTCAATGTTATCGAGCACATCCTGGCAATGACCGAAAAGACTAAACGGTACAGTACAGTAAGAAAAGCTTTTCCAAGCCTCAAAAGAAACAAGGTGAGCGCTTTTATACAGGCTGTTAGCGCAGAACAGACAGATGAATATGGGGTGAAAATAAAGGAAAAGAAGGCTGCTGTACCAAAACACAGTAGCATTCAGATTGAGTGCCGTGTAGCTTCCCAGCCTTTCAAAACGGACATGACGATGCTTTTTCAGCCAGACCTGAACCCTCAGTGGCCAGATGGACTTGAGTTCTTTGACACATTAGTCAGAGTCAGGAAAGGTGGTTGTCCTGTCATTATGCTTGATGTCTCTAACCCCACTGACCATGACATTGCCCTGCTAGGACGCACAATAATCGGTACAGTACAAACCATTATGACTGTGTTACCTGCCCAAGTCTTTGAAAAAGCTGGCACCTCAGCCACAGTGAATCATACCAGCGTTCGAACCCCATGTAATGTTAGTGAACAGTGGGATCCACCAGTAGGGTTAAGTCACCTAACCGAAGAGCAGAGAGAAGTAGTTAGGCAAATGCTTAGAGAAGAGTGTCACTCCTTCTCCAGATCAGACAATGACATTGGCTGCATTGAACGATTGGAAATGACTATTTCTCTAAAGGACTTGGAACCGGTCAATCGCACATACATGTCAGTGCCCAGGCCACTGTATCAGGAGATGAAAGGTTACCTTCATGACCTCATAGCTCAGGGCTGGGTTAGGAAGTCCAACTCTTCATACTCTTCACCTGTTGTGTGCGTTAGGAAAAAGGACGGGACCCTCCGGTTGTGTATAGATTACAGAGATCTGAACCGAAAGACGCATCCCGACCGCCAGCCCATCCCTCGGGTCCAAGACATCCTGGACAGTTTAGGTGGTAATTCCTGGTTCTCCCTCTTAGATCAGGGAAAAGCGTATCACCAGGGATTTATCTCTGAAGAAAGCAGACCACTGACAGCATTTGTGACCCCCTGGGGACTCTATGAGTGGATACGCATGCCATTCGGCCTCATGAACGCTCCTGCAGCTTTTCAGCGTTGTATGGAGGAATGTTTGGAAGGGCTCCGGGATAACATCTGCATTCCTTATCTGGACGACACACTAGTTTTCAGTAAGACTTTCGACAGCCATGTGAATGATGTGCGTAAAGTTTTGCAGCGCCTCAGAGAGTATGGCATCAAACTCAAGCCAAGTAAGTGTGACCTCTGTAAGCCCCAGGTCCGTTATTTGGGAAGAATCGTGTCTGCAGAGGGCAGCAAAGTTGACCCAGCCGATTTTGAAGCAGTAAGAGCATTGAAAGAAATCAAACCAGAGACGGTGGGCCAGCTCAGGAAAATGCTTGGTTTACTCACTTACTACAGACAGTACATCAAAGACTTCTCTAGGAAGGCCAGCTGTCTGTATGACCTCCTGAAAGCAGAGAAAGTACCTGACCACCCACGGAAAACTAAAACAAAGAAAATAAGTCACGTTGTGCCCTCAAACAAGCCAATCCTGTGGAGTGACCAGCACCAACAGTCACTTGAACAGTTAATTGAATGTTTGCTTAACCCACCAGTCTTAGGTTTCCCTAATTTCACTCAGCCATTTGTTGTACACACTGATGCGTCACACCAAGGCTTGGGAGCAGTTCTCTATCAAAAGCAAGATGGGAAGCTTAGGGTCATTGCTTATGGCTCTCGAACATTAACCGCAGCTGAGAAGAACTATCACTATCACTCTGGCAAGCTAGAATTTCTAGCTCTAAAATGGGCAATCACTGATAAGTTCCGTGATTATTTATACTATGCTCCGACATTTACTGCGTACAGCGATAACAATCCGCTCAGCTACATACTGTCTACTGCAAAACTGAACGCAACCACTTCCAGGTGGGTGGCAGAATTAGCTGATTTCCACTTTACAATCAAGTACAGGCCGGGCAGAGAGAACAGTGATGCAGATGCTTTGTCAAGGATGCCACTGGATGTAGAGTCACTGATGAGAGAATGTTCTGAAGAGCTTCCACCAGACACTATTACTGCCACGATACAAGCAGTTGAGGTACAGAAAGAGTATGTTGCAACTTGGTCACTCTCAGCTGCATCTATGTCCGTATCAGTTGAAGGTGAGACAACCGCTGCATCCATCAGCTCGATTCCAAAAGGTGAGATAAGAGAAGCACAAAAATCTGATCCGGTCATCCGTCCTGTGCTCGATTTCAAACTATCTGGTTCCAAACCACCAGTTAAGGAGCAAAAAGAATCCAGTCCAAAGATAAAATGCCTATTCCGAGAATGGGACAAATTGACAATCGATAGTGATGGCATTCTGTACAGAATCACTACAGCCCGCAAGCAGTTAGTTCTACCAGAGCAGTACAAAGGTAAAGTGATGAAAGAGTTACACGATAACATGGGCCACCAAGGTACTGACCGCACTGTATCACTAGTCCGTGACCGCTTCTTCTGGCCATATATGCAATCTGACATTGAGCACTATGTGACTAAAACTTGTAGCTGTGTCAAACAGAAAAAGCCAAGCCATGAAATAAGAGCTCCTCTGACAAACATTGTGACAACACAGCCATTTGAACTGGTATGCATAGACTTCCTCCATCTTGACAGATGCAAAGGCGGATATGAGTACATCCTCGTTATTGTTGATCATTTTACACGTTTCACGCAAGCCTATGCCACCACGTCAAAGTCAGGAAAAACTGCTGCAAATCTCATCTTCAATGACTTTGCCCTGAAGTTTGGGTTCCCTGTCCGCATCCACCATGACCAAGGGGGAGAATTTGAAAATCAGTTGTTCCATCAGCTAAAGAAACTCAGTGGCATGGCGGGGTCCAGAACAACACCCTATCACCCAATGGGTAATGGTCAAGTGGAACGTATGAACAGAACCTTGTTGCAAATGTTAAAGACACTAACTGAGAGACAAAAGTCAAATTGGAAAGAGTCTCTGCACAAACTAGTTTATGCATATAACTGCACCCGTTGCGAAGTGACTGGCTATTCACCCTTTTATCTTCTGTTTGGGAGATCACCCAGGCTTCCAGTTGATATGCTCTTTGGATTGTGCACAGAGGCAGGTGTCAGTAACCAGCGAGACTACGTGGAGAAATGGAAACAAGGGATGGAGGAAGCATACGCCATTGCAAATGAAAATGCTCAGAAAAGTGCTGAAAGAAGTAAGAAGTACTATGACACCAAAGTTAGGAGTGCAGTGCTACAGCCTGGCGAGCGAGTTCTGATTAAAAACCTTACACCAAGAGGAGGACCCGGTAAACTCCGTAACTATTGGGAAGATACAATTCACACAGTAGTGAGACAAATGGGTTCAGACTTGCCGATTTATGAAGTGAGACCAGAAAAGGGTAGGGGACGCTCCCGAGTTCTGCACAGAAATCTGCTCATGTCCTGTGACCACTTACCTTTTGAGACACAACCAGAAATGACTAACGAGGATAAAAGTAAGAAAAAAAGACATCAGCCTGCATCACAGTCTCTTGACTCTGATGAAGACAGCGGGGATGAATATGATCTTCATCATGAGCCGCTACAAGTCCCCACATACATTGAATCAGCGAGAGAGTCGGAACACAGGCCTCCACCACTGAAAGAGACAGTTGTAGTGCCAGTTCCTGACATGCTACCAGCACAGTTCCTTGTTGAGAAGCAGTTGGAGGGGACAACAACCGTTAAAGGCTTACCTGCTGAAGAGATGAACTTGCCTGCTGAGGAAATGAACTTGCCTGATGAAAATCTGCCTGATGATCGTCCACCAAGGGCCTTTCCTTCATTAACTACTGTTGCTGAACCTGAGGACCCAGCCTACCAGCGGCCACAAAGAGAAAGACACCCTCCAAGACGGATCACCTATGATCAGCTTGGTAGCCCTTCCTTGTACAGTATCCAGCCACAACCACAGTTGTTCTCTGTCTACCCTGCACCAGGACTGGTTCCGTGGTTGCCATCACCACACCAATATTACCTCCAGCCACCCTGCATGTATGGACTTCAGCAAGCATAACGCTATAGAGATGACAGGTTTGACTGATTTTACACTGTTGCGAGAGACAATTTGCAGACTATGCATACAGATCATTGAGCCTGATGGACTGTTGATCAATAGAGAAATGAGTTCTCAATGAGAAAGGACTGCTTATGGACTGTTTATACAGCTGGTCAGCAGATATGGACTGTGGATAATGCGTTGACTTTATTTGAGCTGTGACTTTTGACCTCTGCTCAAGTACTGGCTCATATAAGATGATTTTCTAGGTCCAGAGCTTAAGAGACTGTTTAAAATGAATGTTGGTAATGTCGGGACGACATTTATTTTGTCGGGGAGAATGTGACAGGTTAAAGGAATACTTACTGTACTGTTATAGGTTAAAAGGTTTTAGTAAATAAATAGGATGTGAGTATCTTAAAATATGTTATAAGTTAAAAGGTTTTAGTAAATAAATAGGATGTGAGTATCTTAAAATATGTAAGGTTAAAAAGCTCATGCGTTCAGTATTAGTAATAAGGATTTATACAGTTCATATAATTGTGTTAAAAAGTCCAAATCTGACATGTGTACAAAGGGTAACAATTATAAGACGAATATGTAAACGTTATATTGATTACTTCATTTTGTAGTGCCTAATTTACGGGTAAAAAGTGTTGATCTGTGATCGCCAAAGTGATCTTAATCTATGCGCCCGTGATTGATTGCTTTTGTCTTCCAACCCTTTTCTCCGGGGAAATCGCGGTCTTTTCCTCATAACACTAAAGTTTTCAGTGAGGAAACCTAACCGTATCACTCTCGTGATTATTTCTCCCCTTTTTCAGGTACGTTATTGGTATAAAAGTAAATGTAATAAGGTGTTAACATGTCAAGAGTGTTGAAGGTGTGTTTTAGTAACATTTTGAGTAAGTTAGAGTTAAGTTTGCAGAGTGTGATATGTGCGTGTGTGAGCGGAGCCCCCGCTCGGATACAGAGAAAAATAGCTTCATACCGAGGGTAGCCGCCATTTTATGTCAATTGTGAATGAACAGATACGCAGTTAATAATCTATTTTGCTGTGTTATTTGTATAATGTGTTTTAAGCACTTTATTGACATTTTTGGTAAATGTAGTTATGTTTTACTGAGCTAAAGCTACTTTGTGCTTGATTGACAGCTAAAGTTATATTGACAAAATGAGTATATATACATATATGTTCCAGTGAATGCTAGAGTATGCTGTTGTCACTTGAATAAGCCATATACCCTACAAAACTACTATTTGCTGTAGATCTGTTGATCTGTCAAATGTATTATTGTAAAAGATGTGGATCTGTTGATTTGTAAAATGTATTATTGTTGCAAACAGATAACACTAAAGTTTTCAGTGAGGAAACCTAACCGTATCACTCTCGTGATTATTTCTCCCCTTTTTCAGGGGTGTAACAGAGACAAATTCTCTTTCATGCAAATGAAGCTCCAGAGTTCCAGAAGCCAAAGCCGAGATGCCTGCAGAACATCTGAGTCTTCCTTTGGCCAAGACGCAATTATTATAGCCTACCTTTTTCTTATCTGTTATTTCACAATAACCAAGTGTCATAACATCTGGTATTCACCCCTCTTGTTTTCCCACTAAGGTCTACATCTTTTGCCTTTCTCATAATTGTGGCATTCTGCCAATTGATGGTAGACTTTCCCCTACGGACCAGACTTAAAGGTCCCATATTGTAAAAACTGAAATGTCCTGGCATTTTTCATGATAACAGAGGTCTAGGGGCTATGTAACTACCATATAACAGTTTCAAAACAGTCAATCCACAGACTGCATAAAGTAGTGCCTTTTCACGAGCCATTGTGACTTCCGTAGCCTATAAATGTGATGTCAGAACTCAGAACTGCAGTCACCGCCTTCAGTCACCACCCCGAGCACTGCCCACCGTCACAAAACTACATCATTGCACAGAACAACATTAATATAAGAGACCAGTGGGTTTATTTATTTAGAAATAGGCAATTTAGTCCGACCTTAACCGTCTGTTCTGCACATTTTACAAGTGAATGCTTCGTCAATCAGGCATAGTTCAATGCTGGTTTTCAAAGAAGCTGCTCATCAAAGATGCTGCAGTCCACTTCATAGTTGTACAAGTTTACCTTGGGTGTCAATTGTGCTTATGTTCTCGCATTCTGTCGGCATCTTTGCACATTTACTGTACCTCAAGTAGGCTACACCTTTTACAGAAAAAGTAACATTGTAAAAGAAATGGTAGCATGTAAACTTACTGTATCAGTGAAGGCAATATTGCATTCGGTGTCTGTCTGCTAACGTTACATATTATAAAGCAGTTAAGTGTTTCAAAATCAGTGTAGCCTATAGCTATTAACATATTTTGGAGATTTACTTCGAATTAAAAAAAAAAAGGCTGAGTTTGTTAACAGTCAGTTTAAATTAGCGTTAATGTTAAATATGCGTGCATCATTGATGTAATGGTAATTATAATACTCTTACAATAACGCCAAAAGTAAGGAGTTGGTTGTTTGTCTCCTGTCGTCGCCGATTTGGGGTCTAAGTCCGACTCGAACATATAAGGCCTGATAACATTTCCCTCAGCAGTGTCCATCATTACATGTGTTTTATTTACCTTACTTGTGAGCATCACCAAGCCACAGCAGGCTACAGCATAAATTACCCTAGTTACCTGTGGTTGGCCTGGCGGTGCATCACTCAGAAAACAACAGGCCAATCAGAAGAGAGACTCATGAATATTAATTAGACAGGTCAAAATCAACCTGTTCTTAGCAGAGCTGTAAAAATATATTGGGATGGTTTTTGGTGGCTACTTATACCGCAAATATATATTCTTAAGGACATCAAAACCTAAAATAAAAGGTCAGAAATGAGTACAATATGGGACCTTTAAGTTTACTATGGGACGTCTCCAGACGACACCTAAGCGTATACAGTCTACACTCGGGTGATCACCGTCACGTTGGTTGACGCCTAAGAGTAGATAGTCTGACCACATAATACAATGCCTAAGAATTATAGTTACCTGACCGTTTTTTACAGTTAGCCTATAGCTCCTGCTCCTTTTTTGAATTGGGAATAAGGTCTCTAGTTATCTTACGTAGAGTTCTCTCCTACTGCGTCGAAGCGACGCTACGGGAAAGATATTTCTTTTTCGAGATTGAAGCCTAAAAATGAATCCTTAATTTTGTAAAATATGTAAAACGCTTTTCTGTAGCATACAACCTTAGGCGGAGCAAATCGCGCGCCCATTGGCTGCTCCGCCAGAAAAGCACAGCCTATGCGAGGCCAGTGACGCCGACCAATGAGGGCGTTTCGCGCCCTCTGCGTCACCTCCCGCCGAAACGGGCGTGGTCTAGGCCTATAAATACGAGCATAGCTGTCTCCACTCTGATTTTCTATTCTTCACGAAGCTACACGCATCGTAGGACCGGATTCGAGCCACCACAGCCGTCTGAAACAAGCACCTCAGCAGGACGAGCCCTTACCTGAAGCCGCTGTCTTCGCCGCCTTCAGCCACCGTTCCCTGCTGCGCTTCTCCGGCGTGGAATATCCTTTCTATCTTGTGTGTGTGTTCGCCGCCGCGACACACATTTTTTCCTCACAGAAAGAGCAACGAGTGTCTTTCTCAAGATGCCTCGTGATTCCTGCGGCTCTTGCCGAGCCACGCTCATCGACGGGGACCACCACGCGCTGTGTGTTTCCTGCTTGGGCGAGGAACATGCAGCTATCGCTCTCGGTGATGGCGGCTGCCATCACTGTGACATGATGCCAATCGCGACTCTGCGGACTCGCCTTGCATCTTTCGCCGAAGCTGCTCTTCCACCCCCTGTAGCGCCGTGCCGTAAAAAGCGCCGCGCTCAGCGGGTCCCGGAACCCCCCTCCACGAGGAGCTCGCCGCCGCCACCGCCGCCGCTAGCTCCTCTCTCCGCTTCGCTGGAATCGCTCTCCGACGGACAAAGGCCGCAGCCCGCCGCCTTGTCTGTCATGGACGACGACCAGCTAGCCGCATCTGAGGGGGATGACGACTGCTGTTCGCTTCTCGCTTCGGGAAGCGAGGGATGGGCGAGCTCCGTGGACCTCCCCTCCCCCGCTGTTCCGGAACGCCGAGGAGGGAAGAAAAGCATCGAGGCGGAGCTGATGCGTCTGCTCTCACAGGCCGTATCGAGCCTCGGCCTCGATTGGTCGACGCCCGAGGAGCCTGCCTTCAACCGGCTGGATGGCTGCTTCCTTTCTAGAGACCGCGCTTCGCCCCCCTCCAGGCACGCCCCATTTCTTCCTGAGCTTCACGAAGAGGTAGCGAAATCATGGAAGGCGCCTTTTTCAGCCAGAGTTCGTACTTCTGCCTCGCCAGCATTCTCCATTGTGGACGGTGCTCGAGACAGAGGCTACCATGCTCTCCCTCCGGTCGAGGAGGCCGTAGCGACTCATCTTTGCCCACCCTCTGCTGGACGGCGGGCTAAGGGAGTCCTACCATCCAAAGCTTGCCGCACGTCGTCAGCTTTGAACGGTCGCGTGTATTCCGCCGCCGGACAAGCTGCATCGGCGCTGCACACCATGGCGGTGCTTCAAATCCACCAGGCCAACCTCCTCCGCAAGCTAGACGAGGAAGGCCCGGGCGCGATCAACGTGCCGGACTTGCGTAGCGCCACAGACCTCGCTCTTCGTGCTACTAAGTCCGCCGCACACGCCATTGGTAGGATTATGGCCTCAGCAACTGTCTCCGAGAGACATTTGTGGTTGACGCTTTCTGAAATGGCGGAGTCGGAGCGCTCTGCGTTCCTCGACGCGCCCGTTTCAGCGACTGGCCTCTTCGGATCGTCCGTCAAAGACTTCGCGGACCGATTCGCCGAGGTGCAGAAGACATCGCAGGCAATGAAACATTTCCTACCGAAGCGCTCCAGTTCCGCAACAGGCCGCCCTAAACAGCCGCCTGTTCGAACTCAGCAGCGCCCCGCGCCAGCCGCGCCAACCCAGCAGCAACAGGCCCGAGAGAGACCACGGTCTCGCTCCGCCGGACGCCGCCCGCCGCCACGTGGTCCTCGGCCTAAGATCACACTCAAGCCCGAGGCCTCGGCGCCATCCTAGCCCTGCTAGGAAAAAGACGGTGTTCGGGTCCCGCTGCGGCCGGACTTCCACCCAAGATTCCCGCTTGTACAGCCCTAAGTTCCGTGTTTGTACCAGTGTACTCAGCAGCCAACAAACCGGCCGTAAAGCCCGTTTGCTTGCAGGCGAAACAAGCTGAAAATGCAAACGTAGCGTCGCTTCGACGCAGTACTCGTTCCCTCTCCTAGAGAGAACCGAGGTTACGTTAGTAACCGAGTACGTTTTCCTCTAACCTGCTGCGCAGAAATAACCAAACAGACTCCAGACAATGCTTTCGAATATATAGTATCTTTTAATCATGGCCGGAGGATCTCAAACCGATCTCAGAGAAAATCCCCCCAGCAAAAATAATACAACAGTTTTTATAGGATGATGGCAAACCAACAACTTTTTAGCCAAGCCTGCTTTATAATGACAAATCAGTCTGGTGTATAAATTATTCGCTCAAAAATAAACACAGTTTTGGTTTATGGGGGTGCATTCCCTTCAAAAACAAAAGCAGCCTAATCCAATGTGGCTCGCATGTTGGGAGTATGATGACTGCTATGTTCATTCTTACATCCATCATCAAAACATCTCAATCGCTTAGGAGACATTCTCCGCTGTTGAAACAATGTTGTGTACAGCAGGGCGGGTCTATGCTAAAACTGCAGGGTCCATTAACACTGGGAAGGGCTTGTGCAAAAGTACGTCACATTGTCCAAAATCTGACAACGGCTTGTTCTAAAACAGTGCTTGTGATTTTTTATCATTATAGGGTGGTTGTGGCCAACACACATTTATGTTCAAACACCATGTAAAAGTGAATTTTGCATAAGAGGTCGTCTTTAAGAAAGGATAGACTTTTCGACTGATGATTCTCAAAGTGTATTTAAATATCCATCACTGATAAGATCACCGTTGGACACCATAAGAGGTAACGTTACACCACCACGACTCATTAAGAATCAAGCTTGTGCAATAGAGGGGAAAAAAACAACAAAAATGAAACAACCTGAACCTCCTGAGGAGACGTCTCAATGTCCATACGCCTACTATCCATCCTAAACAGTAGGCTATAAATAAGTCACTCCCCGGGTGGTTTACTATTTCCAGTGGATTTTTGAAATGTGCATCCGTGCTAATAGAGCATCACAGTCCCGCCCACAGCCGGTGCCGGAAGTAAAAATTCAATACAATTTCTCCATAGACATTTGGGGTATAAGCCATAAAAACGTAACCATACATGGTAGACTTAAAACCAGCAACGGCTGTACTAAGCGATTGTATATGCTCATATAAACGCCAAAAGTTCATGGGGCACTAACCTTGATTTGAGATAAATGCCTTTTATTCGCGATGTCTTGGATAAGTACTTCATTACCCACAATCCTAAACAATCCCACAATCCCTCAGTGATGCATCTGATTGGTGGATGTCGTGTAAACCCCGCGAAGGTCAGAGCGTTGCCATGGAAGCAGGACTCTAACAGTAGAGACCAGAGCCCGTCTGAACGGAGTGTTTTCTTTAGCGGAAGCCATATAAATAGTTTTAAATCAATACATTCCTTTTTAAATTTATATTTTGTGTCAAATTATTTATTTATTTGGTAGGTAGCCATGTAATAAGCGGGATAATGTATAGCGAGTTGGTTGTTATAGCGAATACAACTCCCTTCAGGCTCCGCTTCGGGCTCATAATCAGCCTTTCGCGAGTTGTATTCGCTATAACAACCTTTACATTATCCCTTACTTCTCGTTCACTTTAGATAGGCTACTGTAGCCTTCATATGGTATGAGTCATATCAAGCATTTTATGATGCCACTGTCAAAACAATATTAAGCCTAGGCATAACGTTACCTGTTCATGCATTTACTGAACATTTGTGTAATAATTCATGGCAAGTTAATAAACTGAATATGACGGTCCAAGAGCAGACCATGCACCGGTCCAAGCATCAGACCGGTGGCGCTGTGCACTTTCTGGTTTGCTGACCATCACTTTTTAATTTTCACTTGTTGTGGATATTAAGAAAATACATAAAATGTTATTACAATTAAGGATGAACTATAACCTCATGAAAATGAGCATGGACCTCAACCTGTCCTGTCAGCAGAGTGTCCTGTGTCATAAAGGGCTTTGAAATAAACACACAAACTAACGTTACACACTGACTGAACACACGTGTGTTGATGACTGCCCAGATAGCAAACTGACATCGAATCAATGTGGAAACAACGTTTCTCGTGACATTGAAACAACATCGTTTTGCTCATCGAATTAACGTTGAATCAACGTCAGACACGGCATTCAACCGCATTTCAATGTTGAATCGATGTTTTATTTTCGGTGTGATAACGTTCTGAAGTTGATTCAACGTTGAAATTTGATTGATGATTGATACTAACCTTTACAACTAAAAATCAACGTTGAATCGACATCGGTCTGCTATCTGGGTGAGCTGCACCATGTTGCTAACGCTATCGTTAACCGCTTTCACACACGCACACAATATATTATTATTTTTATTTACACGATTATTACTGAAATAACTGCTATTAACTACACATTTACTATATAAAATTCACTCAAAAGGCTCTTTCGCGGTTGGCTTCAGTCGACTTCAGTGCCCAGATAGCAGACCGATGTCGATTCAACGTTGATTTTTAGTTGTAAAGGTTAGTATCAATCATCAATCAAATTTCAACGTTGAATCAACTTCAGAACGTTATTACACCGAAAATAAAACATCGATTCAACATTGAAATGCGGTTGAATGGTGTGTCTGACGTTGATTCAACGTTAATTCGATGAGCAAAACGATGTTGTTTCAATGTCACGAGAAACGTCGTTTCCACATTGATTCGATGTCAGTTTGCTATCTGGGTGAGGCGCGGTGGTTTATGGGATGAGTAGTTCCTTCGCTCGGAAATGGAAATATGTACACAGTCTTGTACCTTTGCCTTTTTTTGGATTTTCTCTTCGTTTTTTTACTCGAAATGATATGTTGTATGCTTATGAGTTCAGCCATAGCTGGTTATCCTCAGACATGCTCTAAAACTCTTTAGATACGGATTTTTCCAAAAGTCAATGGGAGAAATGAATGGGAAATTTACTTCCGGCACCAGAGCCCTCTCGGGCTGTGGGCGGGACTGTGAAGCTCTATATAGAGCATCACAGTCCCGCCCACAGCCGGTGCCGGAAGTAAAAATTCAATACAATTTCTCCATAGACATTTGGGGTATAAGCCATAAAAACGTAACCATACATGGTAGACTTAAAACCAGCAACGGCTGTACTAAGCGATTGTATATGCTCATATAAACGCCAAAAGTTCATGGGGCACTAACCTTGATTTGAGATAAATGCCTTTTATTCGCGATGTCTTGGATAAGTACTTCATTACCCACAATCCTAAACAATCCCACAATCCCACAGTGATGCATCTGATTGGTGGATGTCGTGTAAACCCCGCGAAGGTCAGAGCGTTGCCATGGAAGCAGGATTCTAACAGTAGAGACCAGAGCCCGTCTACATTCTCTGGTAGAGACTTGAACGGACTGTTTTCTTTAGCGGAAGCCATATAAATAGTTTTTAAATCATTCCTTTTTAAATTAATATTTTGTGTCAAATTATTTATTTATTTGGTAGGTAGCCATGTAATAAGCGGGATAATGTATAGCGAGTTGGTTGTTATAGCAAATACAACTCCCTTCAAGCTTCGCTTCGGGCTCATAATCAGCCTTTCGCGAGTTGTATTCGCTATAACAACCTTTACATTATCCCTTACTTATCGTTCACTTTAGATAGGCTACTGTAGCCTTCATATGGTATGAGTCATATCAAGCATTTTATGATGCCACTGTCAAAACAATATTAAGCCTAGGCATACCTCTTCATGCATTTACTGAACATTTGTGTAATAATTCATGGCAAGTTAATAAACTGAATATGACGGTCCAAGAGCAGACCATGCACTGGTCCATGCATCAGACCGGTGGCGCTGTGCACTTTCTGGTTTGCTGACCATCACTTTTTAATTTTCACTTGTTGTGGATATTAAGAAAATACATTAAATGTTATTACAATTAAGGATGAACTATAACATCATGAAAATGAGCATGGACCTCAACCTGTCCTGTCAGCAGAGTGTCCTGTGTCATAAAGGGCTTTGAAATAAACACACAAACTAACGTTACACACTGACTGAACACACGTGTGTTGATGACTGAGCTGCACCATGTTGCTAACGCTATCGTTAACCGCTTTCACACACGCACACAATATATTATTATTTTTATTTACACGATTATTACTGAAATAACTGCTATTAACTACACATTTACTATATAAAATTCACTCAAAAGGCTCTTTTGCGGCTGTGGCTTCAGTCGACTTCAGTGAGGCGCGGTGGTTTATGGGATGAGTAGTTCCTTCGCTCGGAAATGAAAATATGTACACAGTCTTGTACCTTTGCCTTTTTTTGGATTTTCTCTTCGTTTTTTTACTCGAAATGATATGTTGTATGCTTATGAGTTCAGCCATAGCTGGTTATCCTCAGACATGCTCTAAAACTCTTTAGATACGGATTTTTCCAAAAGTCAATGGGAGAAATGAATGGGAAATTTACTTCCGGCACCAGAGCTCTCTCGGGCTGTGGGCGGGACTGTGATGCTCTATTGCCCACAACTCATTGCGCTTTGGAAGAGGAACTACAAACATGAGTAAAAAGTGTTTAAAAAACTACAAAACATGGCGGATATGGTATGGCAGACGGTGATAGGTTTAGATAAAGGTTTGAGTGACTATTCAAAGTTTAACCTGATAGAATATAAGACTGATGATTATTTTTTATCAGTGTCTGTTTGTTTATTCTCTCATATTTTTCAGCTGTTCTGCTCGATTATAATTTTACCCCAGATTTTCCTCAAAATCTTTCATCATCCGTGTACAATTGTGTCATGATGTCTGACATTATTTTGTTGCTCTATTCAATGAAAACATTTGATTTATTTCTTATTTGATCGAAATTTACTAGTTTTCATTATTCAATATCGATGTGATCCATTGACTGTCATTTTCTGCTTGTTTTATTCCTTTTAAGGCATCTTTATACAGCCAAGTTAAGGCTGCCAAACATTCTGTGTGCAGATGTAATGCAGCATAAATTGCCAGACTCAATTGTGTCTGCTCTGACACACCTCAGCCTCTAATGTCAAAAAGTAAACAGTTATTTGATGCGTCAATGCAAATTTATGCCACATGTGAGCAGCATTAAATGCCACTTCAGAAGTGCTTCTGTGCCACTTTTGCAGTGTAAAGTGTCACTTAGAGGATTTAACTGAAACTTAAAGCACATCATCGCTCTCTAGTGTCCAAAGCAGAAAATCAGCTTTCCAAAAATAGCACTAGTTTTACTGATAGAGTGCGCTATAAATAGATTCTGCTGTTCTCAATGAGGAACCGAGAGAGCCAATAATAATAAACTAAATAAAACACATTCCCAAAACTGATATTTCACATCTAGAATATGAAAAAATGGACCTGATAAGGTTATAACAACAAATCAAAACAGTAAAATCAAGCAAGACAATTTTCTTTACTATATCTTTTGTACAGTAAATATAAGATCTGTTCTGCAGTGCAGTTTAGACAAGTCCAGTTTGCAAACATTAAAAATTGAAATATTTCATTTTGTGTTTCTGTAAGGAGTGACTTGCTCTCAAGAAAAGGTCAAAGGTTGAACCCCTAAAATGTTAAAGGTGAACATGTAGTGCGTCAGAGAGAGACTTTAGAAAGTAAAGGTCACATTCATCCGTGTGTGTTAGAGAGAGATATCAATGTACAGACACACACTGGACTGAAGGATTCAATATTAGCTTCGTCCTTTTCTGATCATCCAGTCATTTCTGATAGCAAACTCACAAATCATTTCTCACTTGCTTAGAGATGCAAGACACAAAGTGTGAATGGAATATGTTTTTATGGCACTTCTTACATGAACACATTCATGTAATTCTTTCTTTTTTTCAGAAAAGAAGATTTTTTTTAGAGCGTTTTAAGGCACTTTCTCATTATTGGCTCCAAAATTACAGAATAAGAAATGTTAAAAAATACTTTGCGAGAGCATAGGACTTTAAAACAGGACAAACTTCATTTACACTGCTTTTTACCCAAAATAAAATGTTATGATCTACTGATCATTTACAACATTTAGACACTCGTATGGTGTTATTGAAACACAACTAAGAAAGCCCTAGTGGAGATTTACATGTGTTCTGGATGATTCTGTAGGCAGGTGATGAACTCTTTGACCGGATGACTATGGTAACAGATCTGATAAACCGCATTAAACAGGGGAAACCTGTAGAGAAACAGAACATCAACAATAAAAAAAGAGACAAAAATGCTATCTATACTGTGAAAAATCAAAGTATAGTTACTTTTCCACTAGGTTTTTGTGTTTGAGGATCCGATGAACTTCTGCTGCGGTTGCCGGACCTTGAAGTTTCTGTCCGTTCAGCATTTCCTTCTCAAGCTCCTCGATAGACTGACAACAAACATATGAAATGCATGCAAATGAACAGTGAGGTAACATTTAAACCAAACATACCTTCCCCATTTTAGCGAACGCTTCTCCGATTTTGCGGTTGCGTCCTCCGTAGCAGGTGGTGATGAGGTCGGCGACGCCGCAGCTCTCCAGAAACGTGGCGGGAGAAACCGGACTGGCTGTGCAGAATAACCGAGCGAAGGCGATCATCTCCATCAAACCCAGGCGGATCACAGCGGCCTTGGTGTTGTCACCGAAGTCCAGACCGTCACAGAAACCGGCGCCCACAGCGACAATGTTCTACAATAAACACAACAATAAAACACAATCATTTCTCGACTTCAACATGGCTAAATGCTTCAGGAACAGTAGTAGATGGGATGGTTGAACGTTCACCTTTAACGCTCCACAGATCTCCACAACATCAGCCTCCTCCACCACCGTCACACGGAAGTTTTGTGTTTGCATCAGTTCCTTCAGCAGCGGCCCGTGAGCTTTGCTTTTACACCCTGAAAACATTATTATTATTTTTTTTTAGTGGCTGATTACATAATACTAGTTATACCACATTTGGGCACATTGTCCTTCTCTATCATTACCATAACAGAATACACTATCAGTTTAATCTTTACTGAATACAATTTTGTAAAAAAAAAAAAATTTTTTAAATGGTAGTGCATTTAGAACTCATGTTTAAGGACACAAACTGTTAAATGATGTTTGTAATGACATTAAAAAACAATTTAAGTTAATTTTAAGATATTTAAAAGTCATTACAGCAACATGGTAATGACAAAAATCTGAATGATTGTCAATTTTAAATACCTACCTAGACCACATATGTTTGTATATAAAATGTTTTGAAATAAAAATATCTGGTCAAAATGATATCCAACATTTAAAGCAACACTAAATAACTTTTCCTCTTCGGTCGCCCTACAGGTTGGAAGCGGAATTGTCCATTACCGCTGTTGTAAATAATTTATCCTACCGCAGCTACTGTAGCACGCACATTCGCTGTTTATCTAGCATCGGCTCTGGAATGAACGATGTCCACAGACAACGAGGAGTATGTTGCATGATTTCATGAAAGTATGATGTATTTATTGCGACATCAGAAACGAAGAAAAACTAAATAATAACGATTGTAACGCTTGACGTAAAGCAAGCCAAATTTGTAGTTCGCTCGCAAAACCTTTGCGTTCCCTTGCAAACTTTTGTGTTCTCCCGAGAAACTTTTGCTGCGAGAGAACTTTTTCCTCCCATCTTGTATTATTTTCCTTCTCCATGTCCCTTTTCGGGGCGTCGTACATATTATATACATCATTTGAATATTCAATAATCAAGAAAAATTCATACATATATTATTAAAAGGTACAATATGTACGAATTTTGTAATAAAATATCCAAAAATCACTTGCACAGTGTGATATATTTCCTGCAGTTGTGTACTTACAAAATCCCAAAAGTCTCCTAAGATTTTTTATTTCAGAGAAATTCCAATTTTAAATAATTTGCCGTCCCGGAAAAAAATGTCGCCTGTCAATGACGCAATATCCACGCTATTCTGTCCCTCTATGTTCAAAAGTATTGTATTAGTTCGCTGGTGCATTTCTTTATTTTCCCACTAGGGGTCAGTATCTCCGTTAGTGTTTTTGGTAACACGCGGTGTGAGGAAATGTCCGGAGGTGCTGACATTCTACACTCCTCTCAGACCCCTTATATCTTTGGGAAGCTTTGACATGCCATTATCTGTAAGTAATTAGTGATCAGTTTTGTTTTTTTAAATGTTTTGTTACTTTTCTGTAACTTAAGAGCAGTGGTGTAGTCTACGTGATACGCAGGTATACGCCGTATACCCACTAGGAAATGCCAAGTATTTCCGTATACCCACTAAAAAAAGCGTGAGGAAACGTAACAACTTCGTTTTGTGACAGAACTTTCACACTTTCATTAATAAATTCACCGCGTCTGTGTTTGCAATGGACACAGATCAAATCGCGTGAATATTAAAAACTCAAAGAGACTGCAGTTGTTCAACGCGTCTCTGGGAATGAGCGCTCAATGTGTGCTCTACTACACACACACACACTGAAGCAAGCGCGTGCTTGTGTCAGCGCTTCACTGTAGCTATGTATGAGGACATGATGTAGGCTACACATGACACATGAACTTCATCACAGAGCTGCTATGAGAGTCACTTCATGAGAATTTCACCATTTCATTTGATAAAACTATCGCCATTCATTCGTATCATACTACACACAGAAACTGTAATGTCTTTACGACAACCTGTCAAAATAAAAGTTCGGTATAAACTCAAAGAAATTATGAAAGAAATTGCACAGTAAAATGTACTGTAAAATAATAATAATGATGAAATCTATTAAAACTTATTTTAAAAAGGAATATCACACAAGTTTTCATACATGTTTTAATTTAAACAGTAAACTTGCCAAAACAATAACACAATTTTCTTTCAAAAGCACCATTTCTAAAAGTAAATTTGTATTTGTGCCTATAATGTTTTTTTTTTTTTTTTTTTTTTTTTGTCAGCTGATAAAACCTGTGCTTCAGGGACCATATTCATATAACATCTAAGGCTAAATGTAGAAAATCAGTCCAGTCTCCTCAGCTGTAAATGTCATTGGCTGTTAAAGTCTTGTGTTGCTTATCCCTTAATGGCTAGCTCAATAATTATTTTTGCACACAAAACCAGAGACGTTACACGTTCCGATCGAGCCTCCAACATGCTCCTGTTGCGTTGTTTTCACCCTCTAATGAGTCTGCACAAATAGCATAATATGCGTTTTCAAATAAAAACACTAAAACGCATTGCATGTCCTTTGCACACATGTTCTATAGATCTGCGATCGACAGTCACGTCTTCCTATACGCTCATACACGTTCATGCACTATGACCCCAGAGTGTGTCGCATGTTGTGACGTCACAAGATGCGACACTTGACTCCCATTGCTACCTGATAGCATTGCTACCTTCGATTTACTTTCGTTATTGTCTTTTTTATCATTGCTTCGTCATTTTATCATTTATTACTCTTTTACACATACATACAAACGCACATTTACAAATGCAAGCACATTCTCACACACACACACGCGCAACATCATGCCTGCACGACTAGAGAAGTACACGGACGCGGAGGTTTTGGCACACTAGCTGCTACTTGCGCCCGATGAATGAGTGTATCTTACAAACTAATTTATGTAAACAGTTCAAATCAATTGTGTGTAGTTTTAAAGTGTTTTATGCTCATTTTTTACATTGACAAGTTTGAGGTTGACATTTGCGATATTTCTGTATTTAATACAATATGTAGAAAAAAAAAAAAAAAAAAATAATTTTTTTTGGTTTATTGCACTTTTCAGCTTTTTATCTAGTTACTATTGATTTATTACAAAGATAGCCTTCAAATTGGGGGTGTAAGGATTGTTTTGATGTATGGCATATGAAAATGCTCTAAAGAATGACAGCACAGCATGTAAAAATACTAAGATATAATCTGGCGGAATTGTTCTATGGCAGGTCATAAAGGGTTAAAATAAATTGACATGTTGATAACACTTAGTCTCATAATGCTCTCAATTACATGTCGTTGCATACTGTATGCATTAGTGAGTGTGGTGGTGCTTATGGAGTGATGAGACGGGTTCGGGGGGGGGGTGTCACAGTATACTCACTACAAAAAACTAGACTACACCACTGCTTAAGAGGTTATTTTAACTCTTACAAGCAAAACGTTGTTTGCGATCTAAGCCAAGCTAATGTTGCTAGCTTCTGTTTAGTATGTGGTTGCAAGTCGATGTTAACACTGCTTTTCACACAATCCAGGTTGTACATACAGGTTGTCTAAAGTAAAAATAAGTAGTTTTTGTTTTTCCTGTGTAGCTTTAAAGAAGGCTTTCTGAATTCATGTTCTGCTAAATCTAACTAAAGAGGAAAGACCTGTTATACTTTTACAGAATAGTGAAGAAAGAAACAAATGTACAACTTTCTTCTACAGTAGCAGTAAATAAATGTTGGGATTACAGATATGTTGAACAGTGTTTTGAGCTGCCTGTGAATATGTGCACTGAAAGCTGCAATTAACACTATCCACATGGTGGCAGACTGACACAAACCGTAATGTAAAACATTTAATCTTGTGATTCTTATATCTTGAATTCTAATCACTTCCAGCATTTAAATTCACAGCAATGTGTCTTGGTTTGTTAAATAATGTATTTTTAATAAAGTTTGTTTGTATGTTCACAGTTTTACAAAATCAAAAAAGATAGAGGTCTTCAGTAACGGCATTAAGAAGAAATCTGTGTTCTGTCATTCCTGGAACCACCTTCTCTTACTGAATGTTTAGCACGCTGCATAGACTGAGTAGCCACACACTCAACCGAGGGCAGAAGACGCGCTATCCTCGGTTTCCTCTCGTACGGCCATAGCCATGACGTAACCATGGCAACAGACGTGGACGACTGCGTAGTGCATAACGTTTAGCGGCACGCTGTTCTTATTTCGTTCAAACATTATAGACCATGGCAAGCAGACTATGGGACAAAAGGAGAACTAAAATGAGGATCAATATAAGCGTGGCGTTTTCGAGATGCCGAGAGCTTCACGTCCACTACTAACTTGGACTCGACAGAGCTTCACGAGTCACGACTTGACAGCGACACCGCTCTTGAACTTTCTTTTCGCGCTCTTCTTTATTAGACAGGTGAGCAAATGCACATAAAACAAATCAATGTTATATAGCTCATCATGATGAAATGTTAGAATATGATCAGTATGTTATTCTAATGTTGATCTAGCTTACTGCTAGTTTCATATAGCAAACGAACTAACACATAGAATAACATTATAACTTTTAACACACTCAAATGCAGTTTAGTGTGATAGTGTAACGTTAGACCAAGTGAAACAGCGCTGCGTTACCTCACAAGTTTAATTCGTCAAATAAACTGACCTGTGCGAGTAATAATTCAGCACTCGTGGGTAGTTCGGTAGAATGAAATCTCCTTATTCCTTTATATCCGCGGGACTCGCGTGTGATATCTGTCTATTATTAGCAATCGCGACCTGCTTCATACCACTGTAATGTTAAAAAACATGTTTTCACTCATCCACAAACATTATTAGATCCATCAGCTTGACAGCAAGTGCCATCATTCAGCTCGTCACTTGTTATTGTAAGAGGTTAGCGACCCCTAGCGGCGAAAAAAACAAAAAACATATTGTAGCTTTAACACCGTAAGAGCTTCAGTCAATGTTTCCATTTCTGTGTACTTACCAATGGTAGTTTCACAGAACTTCTCTTCAGCGACCTCATTGGCCAGATTGGCTCCCATCAGCACGGTCATGGTGATGCCTAGTTTTTCCCTAATGACATCAGAGATCAGTTTCAGTCCGTCAGGACCCTCATCCACACCCTTACGAAACACACACAGTGATATAGCAGTGCTGTAGGTCCACATACAAACTCAAACTAAACTTCATAGAGTATGAAATTAAACCTTAAATCTCACCTTAATGAGGGACATTCCCACAGCGTCTGTCTTGATGTGACCCTTGATGGTGTCACAGATTCGGGACACAAACTGGTGTGGGATGACAAAGATGAGGATATCTGCGCCCTTGACTGCATCCAACAGCTCTGGAACCGCCACCTGAAGAATTTATCCCTGGGTTTATTCAACTTTTCTTCATCAAAGACTATTTTTGTGCTTTTTTCCCATTAGTTTCAGGTTAAGAGATACTTCTTTTCATATCATAACTTCACATGCAGCTTCACTTTATGATTGCCAAATTTCCAGTGAAGTACTAAAATATCCACCAATCTGAGTCATTGTTGAAAATGTAAATGGCACAAATGGCAAAAGAGTTCAAGGATTTTGGAGACGCTTTGCGTTCTCACCACATTGGCTGGCAGCTTGTGTCCGGGTAAGTATTTGACGTTCTCGTGGTCGGTGTTGATGATTTCGGTAAGTTTGCGTCCGTTGATCATCTCCTCAAACACCCACATGTTCACTGTGCTGTCAAACGTGTTGTATTTTGCTGCATTGGCGCCCACTATCTTGGCAATGGCAGAACCCCTGAGGAAATGAAAGACCTTTGCAGATAAACTGTAATGGATAAGCTAGCGCTCAATACTGATGCTGGATCTGTAATGACAGCTGCACGTCTACTCAGGGCTTAATTAACAGAAGAATTACCGTGACACATTCTCTAAACTACAGAACGGCTCTTAACTTTGTTGCAACAGGTGTCAGGTGCTGAAGTGGTAAACATTATTGTATTATTTACCATTGGTTTTTGGGAACTACTATTATAGTAATACCATAGTATTCAAAAAATTTAATTTGTGGTTGCAATAGTTGATATAAAATAAATAAATAATAAACTAGCACCGGAAGGAAGCATGAAATCATGCAATTAAGATACTAATTATGGATAATAATAATCCAGTGCATATCCTATTATAGCTTTGCTTCAGTATCTGCAAGGCCAACAGGCTGAAGTTTATGGGTCAGAAAGAAAAAAAACTCCAGCCTTTTCTTTTGCTTTACTGGACACCTGGGTCAATCATTACTCAGCAAATATTGCCTCAGCAACTATAGCAAGCCAAACAATGCACATTGTGGACATTATACAATAAATACATTATAGCCTAGGCTATATCAAAATATTATTAGACTAGGCTATATAATATAATTCTCGAAATCTAAAGTCCAACATAACCTCTTATACCTGCTAATATTACGTTCAAGTACTGGTTTACACTTGAAGCCCTGTAATAGCCTACCGCATTTAATCAACTTCCTAAAATAGAAATAAATTCTGCCTTAAAACAGGCTGCTTACAAATATACTTCAGCCAAAAACACCCCCAGTAGGTTTGCATAATTGCATTATTACTGTAAAACACGAAAGAGCAAAAGACAGTGTAGCACAATAACACAATGTAATGTCACGCACCAGTTGCCAGACCCGATAATGCAGAGTTTCTTAGCCGCCATTCTGCGCGTCTGCTCCGGCTGGACTGGCTGAAGGACTTCGGTGCGTTGGAGAGCCGCTGACGGACCGAAGCGAATATTGTGGGCGCGCTTTTAAATAGCCCGTGAACGCGCCTCACTCCCCTTAACGGGCATTGGCTCATTTCTTCTCGTAAGTAACGTTACATCAAGGCAGGATTTATACCGATCAAATAATCCTATGATTTATTATAAACTATTATCAATCGTATTGTTGGGAATTACGCAGATTTTTAAATCAGGTTAAGGTTAAAACCTGGATAAGACTCGAAACTGCAAAGGTTAAGCTAATTATATATTACACAAGAAACGTGTCAACAGCGTTTGTAAACATTTTCGTAATCTCAAAACTCGATTAAATATACGTGACCTCGCGTAATTCGCACAAAACAGACACTCGAGTCGCGAGACTCCTGAGGTAAACACAGCAACATTTCGACGAGACGCAAGTAAGCATTATCATTAATAACTGCTGTATTTTATAGACAAAATAGATGTGTTTCCTTTTAAAAACTGTATTGGACATGTTTGTGGTGATGTTTCAGAAATGTAAGATTATGTCGCGACAAAAGTTCTCAGTGGATAGCGATTGCTACAAGTTTGACTATAACTTCGACAGATGAAATTTACACATCATTTTAGTAATTTATTTACTTAAGCTGAATGACAACAAAATTTTTAATTTCAAAAGGTCTGTTAGGGTACCAAAAGACAAAGCTCAAAAGAAAATGACCTACATTATAAATCATCAGATTTCATATATTGCATCACGTCGCAATCAGTTTTATTCATCACCTCAGGAAAAAGATTGAGAGCGCAGCGAATTACACGACACTGATGTGAGCATCAATACAAGATAATCTTTATTATAACACATATGGCTAATAGAGAAATACAACATTTGGTCCATTAAAGAAAATAACGAAAAACAAGATTGTAAAGATATAAAATCAAAGCAAATGCATGACTTTAGGAAAAACAACAAAATAGTTAAAACTTAAACTACCAAAAATGTTAAAGTCTTTAGCACTTGACTTCTAAACGCTTTGAATTACTTGAGTGGAAGAACCCATGGCCTATTTGCAGCGCATCTATGAAATATATATTAAAACACTTGACAGTTTTCCCAGACATGTTATGTGGGTTGCCATGGCCAGTAAGTACTTTGGATTGGCAGGTTTTTCATGTTCTTCTTTCAGACTGACAAGTCGACTATAATGATAAAAATTAATCAAATCAACCATTAAACCATAAAGGCAATTCTCCCAAATATATTAATACATATCACAGAGAGGTTGGAGTGGAAGTACTTTACAGTTCAGGACGAAGCTTGTGACCGAAAGATCGATAATCATACAGGTCAATCAGCAGTACATCTAATCTTGTGAATCTAAAACGACTATTGAACAGATGAGTTCTGGAAAAGTCTTATTTACTGAGCATTGCAGAAAACGTTCATCAGTGAGCTCTCGCCTTCAACGCCAACGGACATGTTCAAGGAACTTCCTCCGAATAATTCACAAAGCTGAGGTACTAAACTACATCATCATCCGTCATCTATACTAGACTAGATCTTCATTAAGTTCATATAATGAGAACATTAAAATAATCAAAGACAATATCGATAATTTTGAAAATAACAAACAACGACCCCTCCAAAAAGTAACTGTTGATTTGCTAATAAGGACAGTGGAAAATGGGCTCAAACATTAGCATGTCTAAGAGCATTCGTATGACTTCTGTTTGAAACTTAGTTATGTTACTGATAAAAAATATCCAACAAAGTCTGTCAGTTTAGTCAGAAAACGAAATTTTCCAAAATGACAGCTTTTCAAAATCACTTTGAAAATGTTCAGTTGCATGAAAAGCTTGAATTAGGTAAAAACAAGGGTGACAGCACAATTTCAAAGGGGTGTTAGTTTGGCGGAGTCACAACAAAAATAAGGTCATTTCTGTATGAGGGGTCATTCCTGGGCAGCTACAGCAGGACAGCACAAGATAAACTGTAATATAACTGTAGTGATCAGCATCTGCAGTACAGAGCAGCAAGAAATTCACTACCCAGAAACCCCTCCGGTCCTGTGTCGTAGCGGCCGGAAGCTTGCTTATGTGTTTCGAATGCCAAGAGCTTGTTCCAGCTCCTGTCTCCTTTGCTGAACCTGAGAACGAGATTATGTGAGAAATGTCAATAAAAGGAGAGTGATTTTTCATGTAACCTTTGAGAGTTCAAACAATATTTTACAGTGGCTAAACAAGAAACCTGCAGTGTAAAGCGTCACCTTTGAATAGAAATAACGGCACACGGCCTCCTGAGCCCAAGGCTGGAAGTAGAACTCGGCTCTCCTCTCCTCCTCCGGGTTTCCTACCACATCCGTCATCGTCTGCAAGGACGCAGAATTCAGACATCAGCAGAAAGAGATGCAGCGGTTACTGATTAATGACTTTTGTCTGGAGCAACCAACTTTCAGAAACTTGCCGCAATATTCAATCCCAAGGAAATACATGCAACTGCTTTCCGACAGATGGTACATTTTTAGACTGATAAATCACGCTTGAGAAAACGGATGCAAGCTTAATTTTCCCTAGCCATTTAGAAATTCAGCATCCCATACAATTGCCTCTGAAACACCTTCCCAACCCCCAAAGTCATTACAAGTCCAGTCAGTCCACTAACCAACATTCGGCTGAGCAAACATACAGACGGAGAAAGACTACAGCTCCGGGCGAAGGTTAAACAACCTCTTCCGACTAGCAAATTTAGCATTTATGATCCCTGCAGGATCTATTAAATAAATTGGGACTTCCAACTTTCACATGTCCACAAAAGCATGGTATTATCAAACTACCAGGACCAAAAAAGTATGGTAATATGAAGTGCACAGTATTTGGTCTCACCTTCAAGTCTCTGCACTGCGACTGGAGCCAGTCATTGATGAAGCCCTGCGGGTCTCGTGCGAAGCTCAACATGAACTCCCTTTGAGTCTTCAGCTGGTTAATAGTTTCGATGGTCTCATGGATCTGAGGGAACAAGCAAACATGTGTGAGGGATCATATTTAACATTTTAATTAAACAACAGTTAGTTCTGCTTCACTGCTTTTGGATGTGTAGTCAAATGTGAACTTTGTTATTGAACGGCAGTACAAGAGCAATCACACTCAATCTTGCCTAACATCATTGAGGTTTTATTGTAGTCTGATCTTTCATTAACCCAAAATGTCACAAAACGCAAAGTTCAACCACTGACTGTGAAGGACAGAGATTTAGACTGTTGCAAACTGACTGGTGAGCCAACTGGGTCAAAGGGGAACAACAACAAAATTGTCAAATGTATGCGAGTAAAAATTCACAGCACTATTTAGTCAAATCTGATAATAAATCAATAATGCTTAAGCTTATAAACACTAGTGGTTGCCAATGTTTTTTTTTCCCAATGCCTGATACCTGTATTTATAGAGCAAGGTGACCAATATCATTCAGATATATAAACGCAAATTCTTGATTGCACATGGCGAAATTGATTTATTAAACAAGTCAAAAATTATTATAATATTTGAAAACAGAAAATCAACATTAAACATACTTGATCCCTTAACCTTGTTAAAAGTGAAGTGGAAAGGAAAGTGAAAGGAAGTGAACTTTCACTCCCAGCTAATTTATCTTACTGACTGAACCAATTCACAATCTCTCAAGCTGAAAACCATGATTACATCAAGCATGGAGTAACCGTGGCAACAATGTAACCACGGTGAGTCCGGTTGCTATCCCTGAAGTGGTTACTAGACTACTAAAGACTCTTAGCAAACAGAGAGGAATAAAAATGAAACATGACAGAGCTGATGGAAAGCAGGACTCTTTTTCCTGGACCACTCCCTGTCTTTGATCCGCAACACAACCGCTCGAAAACATTCAGACCTGCGTGTTGCCAAGAGTCACTTTGATATGCAGCAGACAAGCACAGGATGTGCCACAAAGCAACAGCGCTGATCTTCTGAGCGAACGAGAACAGAAGCTTTCTTCCCTGTGGTGATGTGCCGAACTCTTTGAGGACTGTTTATCCAACCAGAACAAAGACGAAACTTTGAAGGCTTTCGGCCACATGCGAAACTTTCGTACCTTGTTGTCGAGGCCTGCGATCTCCTGCTGACTGGCAGTGGACAGCAGGAAGGAATTCATCTGGGTCTTCAGGGTGTCGTCCACCTCCACGTCTATATCGTAGCACGCCGTCTTCTTCTGGTCGTTGGGATCCACGCTGAGACACAAACGGATGTTCAGATGGTCATCACATCACAGATAAGGAAGAAGCAGTGATTTTGAGTCGCATAACATTGCCGGCAGTTACCTTATGACGTGGTTGATGATGATTGGCTCGGGGGGCATCAGTAGTGCATGCAGCCGCTGAGGGATCTCAGAGAACTTCATCCTCTGGGTTTCAAAGATCTGAAAATGAGGAGAACCAGCAATTATTGGGTTTCAAAGATGTAGAACAAAAACAACCAGCAATAAATGGGTTTAAAACATCTAGAACGAGGAGAACCAACAATTACTGGGTCTCAAATATCTAGGAGAACCAACTATTACAAATATTTCAATAACTATTCTAATGATCTAGACCGAGAAAAAACGTCAACTATCTAGCAGGAGAACCAACAATTACCGGTTTCAAAGATCTAGAATGAGAAGAACTGACAGTTATTCTTTAGAAACTGTTCGAAAGCCATCAGGATCAGAAATGTATCTTTCTTTCGAATCATTACTATTCAGTGCTACAGAAAACAAGACAACACACTTTAATAACTGAAAACTCATCCTCTGCGTTTAAAAGAAGTAGAAGAACCAACAAGTATTCCTTAAAATAGATGTGAAGCATCAAGATTGCAGATACTATCCTGTTTGAGGCATTTATATAACTTGATCCAATCAAACGCATATTGAACAGAAATAAGTTCCACTGCAACTAACTTTTGTACAACTTCCTGAAGTCATACAAAATGTATGCATTTTCAACTCACTATTTGGAGTTTTTCACATGAATCTGCTTTCCATTGGCTCAGATGGTCAATTTTCCTAAGTGGGCATTTCCAGTATAAGACTACATTCAGCAACTCACATGATGTTACGGTCATCAAATGGCCAATGATTACATTGTTAAAAGCATCAAGACAAACTCCATAGTCTCGGTTACCTGCTGGAGGTATTTGTCACAGTTGATGAACTCTCGTTCATGAGGGTCCTGGAGTTTGTGGGTCTTCACGTACTGCCACAGAGCCTGAATGATCACGGGTCGGGTCTGAGTGTGGATCCCCAGCAACCGGGCCAGCCTGGGGTCCAACTTAAACTGAGGGGGCTTGAAAGAGATAGATGTGTCCCATTAGTCACATTCACTCAAAATACTAATGAATGAAAAGGAAATCTAAAGAAAATATCATCCTGTAGAGACATTTATCAATGTGGGGTGGCAGCACCTGCTGGTGGGTGTGTTTGGCATAGCACACTTAGTACACAGTACGTGTTTGTCATCACCTGGTAGTCCAGCATGAGCAGTACAGTACAGCGCACCCCAACATCTCCGGGCCTCTTCACCTGAAATCCGTCGGTCTCCTGAGTCGTGGCTGTTCGGTGCCACTGAAATCAAGACAAAGACTTCAATAACTGACAATTGGAACAAAAGTGACAACAAAAAGGATCTAGTGGACAGTAAATCAGTGCACTAAGTACTACAGTTGAGAAACGCACTATTCTGCCTCTCACCTCCACCAAATGATTGTCAGGTCCATATAAGTCTTTATCCAACTCGATCACTAAAGACTTGAAAAAAGAAGAAAACTTCCTCTTCTGCTTGGTGGCTTCATACTTGGACACAGCAGTCTGAGGAAAAAAAACATTTTTTTTTTTATAAATAACCTTCTTGTACTTCTACAATGTCAATAAAGAGCCTTGCTTACGTCTTCAAGAAGTCGTCCCTCCACACGCAGCTCCCAAGATGCAACGGTACCCTCGCCGTCCTCTGCATCCGGTTTGGCAGGATTGAAGGTGTTGGAGATAAATATCCGTAGTTTTCTTTTTTGCTGCACAGAACAAACAGATGTTGAGTGACACCTTTCAATCGAATGTAGTTCAAGCACATAAATGATGGAAGCACAGCCGCATTTTTTGTTCCTCTAAAGAGGTCAAATGACCTAAATATATCCAGAACGATGTTGGTAAATAATCTGCATGTACCTTGATGGGTCTCTTGAGAGCTTCTTGAATATCGAGTCGTTTGCGCATGATGGTCTGGTCGAGCTTCCTCTCAAACGCCAGCAGGTCCATGTACGCCTGAGACTCAGGAACAAGTTCTCTGATCTAAAATCAAGCCAGAGAGAAAATCAACATGATCTAAAGCCACTTTTTAAACCATATCGAGCTGTTTTTATCACTATCAAGCCACATCTTTAGTTATTCCATTTTGAGCTAAATTTCTTATTGTAATCTGATGCAAAGGTTTTTTTCTTATTTGCATGAGTAAAGAATACAGGAAAAAAAGCAAGCCAAATGAGTTTTGCAGACAACCTGGTGTTTATCAAGCACTTGTACTGCACAAATTATGCCACTAGGTTTACATCTTGAATGATTTAAGACGATTCAGACTTCGATGAGCTGAAAATAACAGATTTCATGGAAACTTACTCTTTGAGGTAGGATTTTATCTGCCATTTTCTTCTTCTTGGCACTAGAATGAAAAACGGCACCATTAGAAAGAACAATTAAGCACTTCAAATGATTTCAGTTACTTACTAACAAAATCATTAGGTTTAATTTATCAATTGAAGTGTTAACTGGACTTACTGTTGGTTGCGATTCTGTTGCTGGACCTGCTGGATCTGATTCGGCGCCGGTCGCTTGCGGGACGGGTCCATGACTGGCATGCCGGGGCGGGACACAGGACTGGCCCCGTAACCTGGAGGCCCCATGGAGGGTCCCTGAGGGGTCATACGGCTGGCTGGAGGCATTCCTGGTCTCTGCAAATGTAGGATTGAAGGACAGTTATCCGAATGGGCGAAGACCATGACATGCTGTTTCAATGTGATTTCACTGAATGTTAAACGAGTGGATTTTGTATTGAGGTAACAAAGGGAAACCACTATGTGAAACTGTTGCATTAACAGCAGCATTTCTCATATCTTCTCTCAGACAGTTCACCTGTTGCAAATGTCTATGTAGGCTAATTGTAAATGTAAATTGTATAGAAATTATTTTTTTTGACCATTTTCCATCGTGGTACAGCGATGAAATCTTTTTGGATTTGTATGATTGAAGCTATTTCATGTAATAAAAACTTATTTGAAAAAAGAGTTCATGGTTAGAACATAATGCATACCATAGAGGGTTAAGTGAATCAATAAACAACCTTGAATCTCAACTCAAACATGCGGAGAATGCAAATTGCACACAGACTAATTGTGGGAAAAATGAGAAAACTATGTTTTTCTCCAAAGTAAGAGTAAATGCATTCAAGGTTTTACTGAAGGACGTACACAAACTAGAAAAACAGCAAAACAAAACCTTCCATCCTTGAATGCAAAGATGCAGCCAGCACAAATTCTCCACATATTTCAAACTAATTGTAAAACTGATGATTGTTTATAATTCATGAACAACACAATACAATTTCAGTGGCCCTAAAAGTAGCTTAAGTCACAATAAAGAACACAAACAAAGATTAGTACAAAATGTCACTAATCACCATACTCTTTATACAGATGGTCAGTGAAGCTTAAGATGCTCATAGGAACACTTTAAATCATGTTGAGAACATGATCATTCTCAAACTCATGTTCTTTTTTTCAATTAAACTATTTACTTAGAGTTAGGCTAGTAAATAGTGTCAATAGCTAGTGTATATGTATACATCCTAGGTGTATATTACTTTCTTCTTTCAGCCACAACAAAATCTGTGAAAAATATCCTGGCTCTTCCAAGCTTTATAAAGGGAGTGAATGGTATACCTTGATTTTGAAGCCCAAAAAGCACATCCATCTTAGAAGTGAGCCATAGGGATTCATTATGAATAGATATGCTTTTTTGGGCTTCAAAATCAAGGGTAAGTTAAGTTACCATTCCCTCTCATTATAAAGCTAGGAAATGTTATTGTGTTCGACTTAAGGAAAGAAAGACATACACATAGGATGGCTTGAGGTTAAGTCAATTGTGATGATTTTCATTTTTGGGTGAACTGTCCCTTTAAATTGTTTGCTGATACTGAGTATATTAAAAAACAAATGTATTTAGCTGGAAAAACGCAAAAAAAATAAGCCTTTCCACGGGTCGTCTCATGTACACTGCACGCATAATATATAATGTAGATTAACATCAACATAAACACACTGGCCATCAATGCAGCCAAACCCATCTGGATGATGCTCTTGTAGGCCCCACCAACACACAACCCCCAGTATTTATGCCGAGACTCTCCTTACATCATCAAAACTAACTGATGATTGCTTTTCTTTTAGTTAATTTGAAATTAAACTCACACAAATAATCTTACCTGGTTTATTAATCAGAAGTTCGATGCTTTGCAGTGACCTAACGTTACTCAAAGCAACATCACTGCGCGGGCGCAAATCAATACAAAATATTCTAATTTGAAGACTTTTAATCCATTTCAAAAGATTCAGAATGTTTGGTGCATTGAATAAACACACGAATCCGGCATGCAAACATTAAAAACAAAACCCCTCCGTTTATGTTCGGCTGCTTCTTTGTTCTCCTCGCGCCTTACCGGGTATCCGGGCATCGGTGATCGATACATATGGTTCTGCGGGCCGCCGGGTCCCATCCGTCCTGAGGGCGTACCGGGACCCATACCGGGCCCTGCACCGGCTACTGGCGGCCCGGGTCCTAATGGGGCTCCGCCGCCTCCGGGTGTCGCAGGCTGAAAACCACTACGCGCCGCCATCTTCTCCGCGAGCCGCAAACAGACAAGAGCACCACCGGTGTGAAGTGAACCAGTATCGCGAGAGTTGAAGAGCACCAACGAAGAGCATCGACGGAGTCTCGCGAGATGTGAAGAGATCCCGCCTTCGCACTGACGACTTCTGAAGAATATGATCTTCATATTAAATAAGATGAAAACAAATGGATTTTATGGTTTTGTTAAAGAATTGGTTTTATTCTAGTAAAAATTGTAGTAACCATGTTTTTTGGCAGATTGATTATCATTTGTATTAACCAATTTGTGGTTACCATGGTTTTACAATAACCATGTTTTTTTATTTGTTATGAAACCATGGTTAGTTTTCGTAAGGGAAGTAGGCTACAAAAACATTGACTCCTGGGTTGTAAGTATTGGTAATTAAAAACATATAACCTAAAAACTTTCTAAAACATAATATATAGGCTATATATATATTTTTCATTTAAAAAAAAGAGCATTTGGCCCAAATGGATGTGTATAAATTCACATAACATCCAAAAGAGGGAGACAAACACCCATAAATAAGGCTAACATGAGATCATATGAGATGGGCTAACTCTGATATCAAAATAAATCATAACAACATTTTCTTATTACTTGGTGCTTCGTCACGGTTGTCAACCTCATGCATTTTGGTTGTTATGAATAAAAACACAACATAAAAAAAAACTGAATTACGAGAAAGGGTAAAAGGTCACCATCTATGTGGTGACACGAATTAAACTTCACTCTCTGAATAGTTCAAATGGCTTCTGTCCAGTGCAGTGGGCATCAAAATAAGATTAGATCCAGGTAGAAGTCAAGCATCTCTCTCTTTACGTCCTTCATTTTGACATTTGGGCTTTCGTCCTAATGCACAGATTTACACACACACAAAGTGGTTAATGTAAGCACTCACTGCGGTTGATTAAAAGGGCCGGGCAGCTTCCTGTAAGTCACACATCATTGGTCACACACACTCTGATGATATCATTAAACTTTCCCATTAGCGCACTCTAAAATCAATCCCTTAATTTGCTGTTCAAATATATGTGTATGAGTTTGTGATGCATTACTGGTCAACTGTTTCCATGGAGACTATAGAAAAAAAACGACACACATTTGTAAAATTCTCAAATATTTCTAGTTTCTGGGTATGTTTCAGATCAGTTTATCACGGACACTTCATCATTATGAATGTGAATGCGCAGCTGCTTGAAAGCTTTTATTAATTGCATTGTGCTGACAGGAATAAAGTTAAGCTAATTTGGTGCAATTAGTTGCAGCACGTATGAAACAGGAACAGGATGTCTGCTTCATCTCATTACATTAGAAAATAAAGAGTTGGCTTTACATTCAGTCGCCGTTTATGTTGCAAAAGACAGATCATTAGGCTTATCCTCCCTTCTATTGTGATAAAATAGGATGTGTTATGGTTATTGAGCCTTCATATTCTGAGGGAACAAGATATTCGAAAACATTATTAGGTTTTCTTTGGATGCTGAGTGTGATATAACATGTGGACTGCTTGCCATCCACACTTGTGATCAACAAACACGAATATGGACATCATATAGGCCTATTCATATGGCTGTTTAACAGCCCATTTTCAGCCAAAATCTAAATATTTTCGGTCAAAGCTATACATTTCAGTCAAAAAATTAAGCCATCTTATTTTTGCCGCTCTACTTGCACCAACAGGTCAGGAGATTACTCATAAGATATGCAAAACATTCAATGATTGAAAAAAAGGTAGCTAACAGTGATTTAAAGTGAATGAAGGTCAAAGTTCAGTTCTCTGAGACATAGTTCATGAAGCTCTATGAAACAGATTTCATGACCAGGAATATCATGCCATATATGTAAGCTGTTGTCACAATAACAAATGAGATCCCGGCTGATATAATCTGTTTATTATTTATTTCTGTATATTGAAAACGACCATCAATCACATACTACACCTCAATAAAACTACAGTGACAGATCCGTAATCCCTTTTTTCCAAGGTTATTTGTTTGTGTAAATCCTACATTATGAGATAAACGCGCTTAGCTCTCATGTGTGACATTAGAACATTTCTGAAGAACACATCATTCATAGCCATGTAATTGTGCCATCAATGTTTATCCTCGGAATAATAGCCGTTATTAATGCTGGTCATTATTGCTGGCCTGGTAATGTTTTTTTCTCTCTCACTCGTATTGAATAATAGAGCTATAGATTACATAAGAGATATTTTTTATCTAGGAGAAAAATAGGAGAGGTCTTTTTTTTAGGAGAAAACCACATTGAGGTCAGATGCAATTCACTCAACTGTGAATAACTTACTTACATTTACTATATCTTTACACCAACGTATATGCCAGGGATGATGCAGGGCTCAGGTACTACTAGGTAAGACATACAAATCAAAAATGTTGCTGCCGAATATTTTTACCATCTTGTGGCCAATGATATCACAGCGTTCTTCTCCACAAAATGATTATTGATGAATCTGATGTGCATCTGATGCTTCACACAGCAAGATGCTGGACCTCCTCAATCTGATGGATTCATGCAAAACTGGCATTAATGCAAACGAAGGTCTCTCCAGTCGACCCGGTTAAGAAGCGCGAGTCTCTGGGGTTATTATTAATCCTCTCAAAGAGCGCGATGGCACTCTTATCAGTGACGAACGGCTGCAGCTTCTAATTGCGCCACGAGATCTGACAGGATAAATTGGCACAAGGGCAGAAACTCCCGACAGTTGCATTATGGGAAATAAATAGCAACTCATTTCCGATGAGCGAGTACCAGTGTGATGAACTCGAAGGGGCTTGTAGGGTACTTCCATTTTCACAGTTTCAGATGATCTGAAAAATTAAGTGACACAGCTAATGTGATAATACTTTATAGGACTTAGTTAGCACCTATCAGGTGACAAGGACATTAGTGTCAGTCTACTCAATGATGTAGACATATCTAACACAAATTATAAAACGTGTGACATTTAGCCTAGAGGAAGGCACTGTTGTTCCACATTGGAGAGAAACCTTTTTTTTTGTTTTTTTACCGTGGTATTATTGTGTTTTTATGGACTTGGTACCATGTTACTACCATGGCTTTTTTTGTACCATGGTATTCTTAGATCTTAGTTGGACAAGGATATCTTTAGCATATTATTTTTTTATGTATAATGCACGAAATCTACTAAAAGTAACTTAATTTGTACCATGGTATTCTTAGATCTTAGTTGTACAAGGATATCTTTAGCATATTATTTTTTTATGTATGATGCACAAAATCTACTAAAAGTAACTTAAAGGAACACGCCGACATTTTGGGACTTAAGGTTATTCACCGTATCCCCCAGAGTTAGAAAAGTCCGTACCCTTTTCATCTCTGTGCATCCCGTAACTCTGTCTGACCGCTAGCCTAGCTTAGCACAAAGACTGGAGGTAAATGGCTCCAGCTAGCATACTGCTCCCAATAAGTGACAAAATAATGCCAACATTTTCCTATTTACATGTTGTGATTTGTATAGTCACACGTGCACAAATAACAAGGTCACATGAGACACCGCCATCTTCTAACCGTATACATACTGGGAACTATATTCTCAGAAGGTGAAGCACTGTTAGTTCTGCGGAGTGATTTGCTCGCAGCGCCTGAGAAGCCTCGTGGTGAGTTCGCTCAGAGAGTTGTGCTAATCACTCCGCCACTTCTAATCACTTAGAAGATGACTGTGTCTCATGTGACCTTGTTATTTGTGCACGCTGTGACTATACAAATCACAACATGTAAATAGGAAAATGTTGGCGTTATTTTGTCACTTATTGGGAGCAGTATGCTAGCTGGAGCCATTTACCTCCAGTCTTTGTGCTAAGCTAGGCTAGCGGTCAGACAGAGTTACGGCTCGCACGGAGATGAAAAGGGTATCTATGGACTTATCTAACTCTGGGGGATACGGTGAATAAGCTAAAGTCCCGAAAAGTCAGCGTGTTCCTTTAAGGATAGATAGTATGTGAATTTGATGCAGCCTTAGAAGGATATTGGTTCGAAACCAAACAAATTGTGCATTCACGAGAGCAGCATCTGTGGTGAAGCACGAATAAATGCATCTTTCAAAATGCATGTATTTGATGCATTTGGAGGACGAGGAGGAACGTCTCAAAGGCACTAGTGTTGCACTACAAGATCCTCATCAGAATGCGCTGGCGGTTGTGTCGCTGGCAGTCTTCCCTGCATCTTTACTTCAGCGCAGAGACCACAGCAGGAAATGACATTCATCAATCATGCGTGATGTTCTCCACTTCCTTTAAACAAACCGAGCACAAGGCGGACCACCACGAGGACCAAGCGAGTCCTTGCAAGTGACTTTGGACGATGCGGTCTGTTATTTATATTTAATCATGGTTCTGATGCCAGTAGGCTACTTTAATACACATCTTCCTGAGAAGAGTCCTCTGATGATCTTGATGGATGTCTCACGCTCGGATGTTTCTCTTATTCCTCTCGGGTTTGATCTCTCAGCTCACACACTCGTATACTGTATCCTGATACCGTCTGATGCCCGTGAACACTGCCTTCATCTTTCATCTCTGTTTCTACTTTCCATAATGTAGGCTCAAAATTAATTCAACCTGCTGTTTGAATTCATGAATAGTTTTGAGGAAAGTGAACATTAAGGCTGGGAATTGGGAACCACTTTAATTCAAACCCATTTTTATTCCATTTTTGATTTAAAGAATACGGCAGCTGAATCATTTCCATTATGTCCGGTTTTGCTAACAGTTCTTGAAGGTTTGCGTTCTTCTGCTGATGCAAGCGTAAGGTTGCACTAACAAACGGTGAAAGTGCTTCTCCGCTTTTGAATCTAAAGCATCATGGCTTAAATGAGGTTGCAGTCTGGTATAATTCACAAACATAAGTGAATCCTGAAGAATTATGATTCTAATCTGAAGTTAAACACGAACAATTTGACATCCACCTCAAAGCTGAATGAAATAACAGTGAGACGTTGGTAAAATTATGAATGATATTTATTATTCCTTCATAGATAAATAGAACAGCCTATTATCTGCCGACTGCACTATCAGGCAATATGTATGTTTGTAGTAAAAAAACAAAAGAAAGCAAAGTTTAACAGAGTAATAATGAATCTGCTGATTATCATGATAACACTGATAAGAATATTGTATCATTCTTTAACATCACCTTTACATTTCGGTGGTCTTTATTTGTGCTTTGATATGAAGTTCGCGACATTAACAAATACGTCTCGCAAGTACAGAGTTCAAATAATTAGTTAAATGCACAGTTCAATTTTCATTAACAATCAAAATAAAGACAGAAGAATAACAGTCTCACTCGAACAAACACACATGCGCACATACGCACGCACAACTAGATACTGGTATGTCGTACGGGTGATCGGTCTGCTCCACCTAGCAATACAAACTCTTTGGTTTGTTACATTCTTGATCCTGGGAAGTTTTTTCCATCCAGAAACAGACCAGCAATATCGCGCAAATGATGAAAGATTCGTCACATACATTCATGTTCAGTCACACCTTCATGCACACATAAACAATCATGTATTCATACAGTAGCCCTAAAAGCATTTGGCCACTTAAGTCACACTTACAAATATCTGATTCATTGGCCACAAAATATCAAAGCAAGTGTCAAAACATTTGATAAAAAGTAAGTTTGTTTCTTAAACAATAAAAGGAAAGATGGTGTTAACTCTTTCCCCGCCAGTGACGGAATTTTCCGGCTGTCCGTGTTTTCACTGTTATGCGGTAGGAGGCGCTATTACATGAAAGATTCTGAAAGATTACTGAATGTCCGGATCAAAACACATGTGCGGAAGATGCAGAAACAAGCGATATTATTTGCAATCATATGATTATGTAAAATAACGTGATCATCAAGATTAAACATCATATAAATCAAAACTGTCGACTCTGGACGAGCGATAGGACTGTGCAGGCATTAGGGGTGATGATGGACTCGATCTACTCTATCTGTGTTTTTATCATCGTTCTGAATATGATCCATATATAGTCTTATTCAAAAATGTGATTTCCTCAAAAAGTTGCTTTTTTTATTAAACTTAACCACATTCAAGTGTTAATTAAAAAAAAAATCCATGAAGCTAAAATAAAACGTTTTTGTTGTTCTAAAAAGCAGAGGTTGTTGTTCTTTTGATATATTGCATTGTATATTCATAAAACACAATATTCTGGGGGCCATGAACATTTAGTGAAAATTATGGCGGTGGCTTAGCCTGGAAATCCAGACCTAAATGTGAAAGATTAATGGTCTGGCGTCGACTAATGAAAATCGGCCAGCTCGAGGGGCGGCACCAAGCATGCATTTGAAAATCTCACTGCACGCAATTGGATAACACTACGACCAATCACAACAATACACAGTCTAAGCCGCATACGCTTAGCTACCAGCGGAGCTAACTGGTAGATTAGACTCTTGCCGTATCCGGGCGGCAAAACAGCAAAAACTTCCTTCTTGCAAATGAACGATTCGAGCGCCGTCTTCTGTTCCTCTTTTAGAGAAAAAGGCAAGTCTAAATCTTTCATTGTAGCGCCAAAAGTCGTTTCAAACAACTGGTGTTCATTCATAGCCATCTTGCAATGTTTACTAATGACTAGTGTCATCTCACCTCTGGCCCGCCTATATCAGATAACCCGATGTGATTGGTGCAGCTCAGATAGAGGGGCATATTTAATGAGCATCATTACTCGACACCAGAGTAACTCGCTGAGCGAATTCAAATTGTGCTCTCGCGAGAACTCTGGATTTCCAGTGTAGCGGTGGCTGGCAACTTGAAAAAAATAAAGCTGGTGGGGAAAGAGTTAAAAGATAGACAAAAGACCATACAGTGTGAAAATGACGATTTTCAGGAGAATCGTGAAAAGAGAAAAAGAGAAAACAATCCTGCAGCATTTTAAGATGCACAACTGCTTTCTAATGCAACTATTCTCACGCATTAGTAAGAGCAACTCGAGTGTCACAACATCTTTTGGAGCCACTGTGTCCCTTTGAGGACTTTCCATTCACACCTATTGTTTGTTTGTCAGATCCTAGACTAATCCTAAACGTAAAATAAAACTTTTTGGCATTTTTAGATCTGAATTTACACATTGTTTTCGTTTCTTTTTGAACCGTTGTATCCTTGTAGAGATGTTCCCACAAGGTGCTTTTGACAGCTTGCTGTTCTTCTGGGGTCACGGAGAAATTTCATCCCCACAAGAACAGCAGAACCTGCACACGCACACGTATACACACAAAAACAAACTTTACACCATCTTCCAACACCTGTATATAATTGAGGCAAACTTGGCGATAGTAATAATGAAGTCTAAATAAAAATAAAAGCATGCACAGGACGACCAGCATGCATTTACAAGATGAGACCTGTAACACAATGTTATATGGGACCCAACCCCCCCCATGACGCATGTAATGGTCACCTTGTTCGGGAAGTTACATACTCGTGAGATACACTGAGGCAGAATCGATCCAGCAGATGGGACTAATGAGGCTACATACAGTGAATAAGCGCTATATTTATCTACTGATCTACATAAGCCACTGGTCTGAAGACAGTTTAGAGCCGTCACTATGTACACGAAAGGCATCAGGGTCCAGCCGCGAGAAGCTATTCGATGTCCGAGTCACATTACGTGTAATTTGGCGTGGGGGAAACCGCTCCACATTTACGAGGCTTCAAGGAGTTTTGTTTTTGAGGCAGTATTTCCTTTAAATTCTTCAAAAACGTCAAAAGTTTTGCACATTTCCATGTAACGTGTTGTGAAAATATACTTTGTTGATTGGTACCGTTCCCCCGATGTCAGGTTAGGTCTCAGGACATGGTGTGTAGCAGATCCAGAAGGTTTCTCTGTAATGTCCGGTTGTGAATGGAGTCCGTACTGATGTGATCGGCTTTGGTTGTTCTCTGTCAGACAGGCTGCTCTGGCTTTAAGCTCAGCAAGTGAAGTCCTCAAAGTTGCCCTGGCCAGGATGGTGAGGTAGCATGTTGGCTGGGTAGGTTGACGGGGTACGAAGGTTGTCACAGGGTGCCTGAGAGGAAACAGATCATCAGAAACTGGCACTGCACAGTATAAACTGAATACTGCCTACTATTGTTTTGAAAGTAGTACATGAAGCATTACACAGTATCAGGGCTTGACATTAACACCCGCTAAATGTGGGAGGATTTCAGCAGTGGTGTGTAATGCACTCACTCCTACTTTGGCTGGTTGAATTTTTTATTTATATACACACTTTTTTTAATTGAAGTCTTCTAAGAAGGTCTCTGAAATAATAAAACTTAGAGCAATGTAGTGTCAAAAATATAGATTTTTCAATAATACATTTCAATACTGAAATATCTGAAACGCTTCCAAAACTCATTTCCCACAGAATCCTGATTACGACACTGGATGAATGTTGGTGTTACAAGGCTGGCATTTTGGCGTGGGATTGCACATAATTTTACTCAACGCAGATTTTGTGCTCAAACCCAAAGTGTGCACGCATAAAGCCACCTCTCAGCAGTAAATTTAGTTATTATTGCGCTTAAAGGAGAACTCCGGTCAATTTTAACATATCAGCCAGCGCAAATACCTGTATTTAGTTCCTGTTTTCGGTGGAAGTCCAAAGTAGTCGATTGTCGAGTTCACGTGCGTGATCATAGTAACTAAACCTATGCGCGTGAACTCGACAATCGACTACTTTGGACTTCCACCGAAAACAGGAACTAAATACAGGTATTTGCGCTGGCTGATATAACATCATTTTTATTCATATCTTTCACATCTACTGCAGTCAGATTCACTCGTGTTCACTCTTAAGGAATCACTCAACATGGCTGGGCACTTGTAATGACACATCAAATATGTTAAGAGGATAAAAGCAGGTTTAAAACTTGCCCCATTCAAGTCAATAGGGTGCAAATTTTAAAAATAGGATAACACAGTGTAGGCAACACCGATTTTTGTCGTTGTTCTCTGTATTGACAGCACTCCAAATTTACTAAAAATTGAGCTCAATGTTAAAATTGACCGGAGTTCTCCTTTAAGGGGATCACAGCAGGCAAAAACATAGTTTTTTTTTTTTTTTTTTTACTGGTCAATTTTGAGATTTTGGGCTATTTGTCTTCAATAACATGTCTTCTTTCAGACTTGTGGTGAAAAAAAGTCCAAAATAGACATTTAGGTTTTTATTTTACTACACTTTGTCTGTTTGCGTCTGTAGATTCCACCAAAATTCAACAAAAGTTGTCGTTCTAAATCAACAAGCTGCTCCGCGATCTCTGCCTGCTCCCTGTCATCACATACGGTAATACCATTGGAAAGCTCTCTCTCTCCTGTACAATGTTGTCGGATCCAAATATGGTCATTTAATTCCATCAGCAACCCATGGTGAAAGTACAATGGGGCATTAAACTCTAAAAGCGAAATCTCATTGGCTGATGTCAATTTATGACAACGTGATTCTCAAAATGTTTTTTGAGCCAGAAATCTCCAGTTCAGCAGCACTTACATACACCAAACTTTACAGTTGTATTCCTATCTGTATTCCTAAAGGACAAGTTCGGAATTTTACACTTAAAGCCCTGTTTTCAGATAGTTTCTGATGAAATAGAACGGTTAAGATTGAAATTTGGACACATGCTGCTGGCCCAAGAATTTTCGGTTTCTGTGGTAGAAACCTCCACAATAGGTGCACTGGAACAATCCTTCCTAAAACTCATTAAACTTTCATTTACAAAGACGTGAAAGTCACCGAGTGGTCAGTAGTGTTAATTTTGTCACCTATTTTTAATTTAGTCTTAGTCTTAGTCTTGTGCCAAATGTCCTTGTTAGTTTTAGTCATATTTAGTCATTCACATATCTTTTTTTGTTAGTCTAGTTTTAGTCGACTAAAAGTCTCATAATTTTAGTCTAGTTTTAGTCAAAAGAGAACTTAAGGTATCTTAGTCAAGTTTTAGTCGACTAAAAGTCTTTTCATTTTAGTCTAGTTTTAGTAAAAAAAAATTGTCTTCATTTTTACTGAGACACATTATTACTGAGATTATTTCTGATTAACATTTCAGTAAAAAAGTGTTTCACATATCTCAAATATTGGTAAAATGTCATAATTACCTGACAAAATACACTTGTTGAATGATTTTTGTTGAATGCAACTGTTAAACATGTCTGGTTTTCAATTTCTGATTTAGGAGACACATTTACAAATGATGAAACTGTTCTGTATTTTATTTTAACCATCACAATTCAAAAGCTGGGGCCCAACAGACTCCAAGGCGCGGGAAGAGGTTTCAGGTTGGGGGTGCTGAGTTTTTTCAGTCACCACTTTTGAATAAGAAACAATATCAAGACTATAAAACTTGTCAAAACTCCGCGAATCACAACAAAGTGTATCGTGAACACTCGTTTGAACAGCGCATACACTCGAACTTGACTGCACATCACATGTTTTACTTTATTGATACTGCTTTTAATCGTAATGCAACGGACCGGTCAACGGGACATAACCTAAGCCTTTAAAGAAAAGGGTTATTAGTCTGTCATGTACAATAAAAAAAGCCTGCGCAGCGACAGGAAATATAATTTAACACAAAAAGCCTGCCTAGTGCTAACGTTAGACGGTGGACTTGCGCTCAAGATGTTGTTGTTTTTTTGAGCGGCGTGTGGACGAATTCTTTCTACGCACACACACACCATTTTATGTAACAATCTGTGCGTAACGTTATATGTTCAAAAAACATTTTTTTTAATTGCTTGGTCGAATTCTAATGTAGAAATGCGCTTCTAAGTATAACACACCGTTGCCATGAAAAACAGAGCGTTGCCATGGATCGTTGCCACACACAGGATTCTAATCGTAGAGACGGAGTGCATTATTTTTTTTAGTGGAAGCAATAAAATCGTAACCTGCATAATGTATGTGCCAAAACAAACACCATAGCTTCGTAATGTTACTTGAGCAACAGCGCGAACTCATTCGGAATATTTTAAAGGCGTACAGCTGATGAAAAAGCAGAGACGATTGTAGACGAAAATGAAGAGAGATTTTATCTTAGTTTTTATTTTATGCAAAACATTTTCGTCTCGTCTTTTTTCGTCAACAATAATGCATGTTAATTTAGTCTTAGTCAGCGTTTTTGAACAGTGGTGCAGTCTCGTCATCGTCTCGTCTTAGTCATGGAAAAAAAGGTCGTTGACGAACATATTTCGTCTCGTCTCGTCTGACGAAATTAACACTAGTGGTCAGGGGTGTTCACTGATATGCTCACACAAAAATCGCTGCAAAAGATGCTTTCCAACAGGTTTTATCGTATTTTTTGTCCAACTCCATTGACTTGTTTTGGATGTGCTGTGAGGTACGGTATTACAAAAACTAAAATAATGTCAAAATGCCGGTCTTGGCGAGGATTCACATAAATACAGTGAGTTATATTTTAAATGAATTGAAACAGTTGGGAGAGAAAATGCATGTGTAACAGCATAATGGATCTGTGCATCAGGTCTTAAAGTGACAGCAGCCTAATATACCTGCTGCCAGAATAATGAGATAATATTAAAAATATTGATATGGCTCTGTTCCTAAAATGCTGCTAAAACACAGTTGATACAACTAGTTCAATCATCACACTGGCAATGGAAGGTCAAGTTGAGTGCATTGCATTGTGGGTAGCATCTGCTCTGTTGTAGCTTCATTAAAAACAACAACAACTGCATATTGTGCACATATACATACTGAATACTGCATAAATAGTAGAGTAGTATGGCAGTATGCTACTCCGAAACTTTATTGTGTGTTAGTATGAGTTTATCGGTCAGCACAGATACTGGTGTGATAGTTACTGACGTGACGCTTCACGTCGTCCAGGCTGAGAACAGCTCCTCGCTCATTGTTGTCTCTCCGCTGGTGTTTCTTCTTGGCGCAGCGACACAGTTTGAACTTGATCACCTGCGAAGAGAGAAAACAAACCCGCACATTAGAACTGCCGTTCAGTTCACACTATGATATCTGCCGTCTGTAGATGGTCATGAGGAGACCAGTTGATAAAGTGTTTTTGAAGGTTTGACTGATTTACTTGAGAATAAACAATTGCAGAAAAAAAATTAGTAACGGAAAATCTGAAGCAAATCAGATTGTAAACAAATATTTAAATTGAAATGCATTTGGTGGTAAACCATTGCATACAAATGTGATAACATCCAAAGATGCATCTATTGTGAGATTAAGCTGTGCATGGATGGCACGGATGTATCCAACTAAAAACTTGTGGGTTTGTAGATGTAAGTCTAGCCTAGTTCTATTCGCATCTTGGTTCCCAAGTAAAGCACACATTCAAAATAAACATTATCCAGGAAGTCGACACTTTCTTCTGTCCCCAAACATTGCTTTTCTAGAAACAGACAGAAACTATATGAAGACGCAGATCTGAGGTTGTAACTGGGGCATTTCCCCCCATTCCCCATGAGGGCCTCCTGACACACAGAATAACATGATGGATGGATGATGTATTGTTTGTTATTGGCTTTCGGCTGTCATGTACCAGGAGTCAGTTTAAACCAGCCAGATTATACAAACACAAGTCCTGGAACTGACAGTATTTGTGCCTCATTTCCTGCAAACGATGCCAGTTTCCACCTGCCATATCTGACAGGTTGTCTTCCATCTGTGTCCTAATGTCACTGGTAATACTTAGAGCCTGCCGTTGAGTCTGAATCAGACTCAAGGGAATTTTTACATTGAGTGTCAATTTATCAAAACTGTGGCGCATTGCGCGGTTCATGTATATTTTACCACAAGAATGGTATTGGGTAAAGGATTCCCAACTGAAAGCGTCTATTCTGGAATGATAAATCAGTAAAAATGGCTTAAAGGAACACTCCACTTTTTTTGGAAACAGTGGGATTTTACCGTTTTCGAATCCATTCAGCCGATCTCCGGGTCTGGCGGTAGCACTTTTAGCATAGCTTAGCATAGATCGTTGAATCTGATTAGACCGTTAGCATCTCTCAAAATAATGAACAAAGAGTTTCGATATTTTTCCTATTTAAAACTTGACTCTTCTGTAGTTACATTGTGTACTAAGACCGACAGAAAATGAAAAGTTTCGATTTTCTAGGCCAATATAACTAGGAACTATACTCTCATTCCTGCGTAATAATCAAGGAACTGTGCTGCCGTACCAGCAGGCGCAATGATATTAGAGCCTGAAAATAGTCCCCAGCTAAGAAACTTTCAACGTGACCGGCACTAAGTTTGTAATATCATTGCGCTGCTGGTACAGCAGCATTATTACGCAGGAATGAGAGTATAGTTCCTAGTCATATTGGCCTAGAAAATCACAACTTTTCATTTTCTGTCAGTCTTAGTACACAATGTAACTACAGAAGAGTCAAGTTTTAAATAGGAAAAATATCTAAACTAAAGAGATGCTAACGGTCTAATCAGATTCAATGATCTATGCTAAGCTATGCTAAAAGTGCTACCGCCAGACACGGAGATCGGCTGAATGGATCTGAAAACGATAAAACTCAACTGTTTAACTCTAGGGGAGTTGGAAAATGAAAGCGTTGAAAAAAAAAAATCCTTTAAATTTCTCAATTGCTAAATAAATTAGCAAAACTATCAAAAATGCTTCAGAAGACTTAATCCCAGGCCTTAGTCACGACCTTCAAGTTCACACAAAAGGTTTGTAGATCAACATCATCAACATAATGTGTGATTTTGGTCAGAATAAAGTATATTGGACTGTTTTTTCAGTCCTCTCTTAATCTGATTAATGAAAATCAGGCATAAAAAAAACATCCCCAACTAAGTTTCCCCAGTGGAAATGCATCCGCTAAACTTTGCTGCATTCTACTGATGAAAAACAACTGATTTCGAACAACCTTAGGGTAAATAAATTATAGCAGGTTTTTCATTTTTGGGTGAACTATGCCTTTCACATCTCAATCTGTCTCTTTTATCTTCCAGCAGAAACATCTTGAAGGCTTGCCTTTGCTGTTGTTTTCCACAGGCTAATATGAGTCTGTTGCGCAGCGGTGCAAGTCAGCACTTCCTGTAAAAGGTCACATGATCTGTTATCAATCACTGCCATACAGAGATACCCAAGGAGCGCCCGAGACAACAGACAAGAAAAATAGCTCTCCTGGCATCTCCTCCCTGTTTTTCCAGTCATATGTTTTGGTGCGTAGCAGTACTGGGCGTTTCACAAAAGATTTTGCTGCTGATATAACATTAAGAAAAATCATGAATACTGTGATGATTTATGACTCACAATGCACAGGTATTTTTCAATATTTTTGGCCGTATGCTCAAAGATACAAATACATAAATATATAAACTGAGTTTGTGGCACAGAGGTTCGAGTCAGCACTTCCTGTAAAAGGTCACATGATCTGTTATCAATCACTGCCATACAGAGATACCCAATGAGTGCCCAAGACAACAAACAAGAAAAATGGCTCTCAGTAGCTGAAAAATCATCAGTAGGAGGAATAATATCGCAGTATTTGTTACGCAACATCGCCCACCCAAGTGTGTAATACTTCTGCAGGTTATCAATCATCTTAGACAAAATCAGAGGACAATACTTGTCAACATCTTGCAGACGGCAGGTTGATTACGATGCTAATGACAGAGCGTGTGCATGCACACTACAATTATTTCTTCGTAATGCCTGAGGCATCGCATCTGCCGACAACACTGGATCCCCAGCTCGCTTTGAATATAATTCTAGTAGTTTGCTTCTGCTTCTGCTCTGCTCTGCTTGCTCACCTGCTGAATCACCTGTTATCAGATCCGATGACAATTTTCCCAATCAAAAGATAATTCCAACCTTTGCCTTCAGGGGATTGATATCTCAGAAGCAATCACATCATAAGCAAAGGCTTGGTAAATAAAAATATATTTACACTCCGTTCCTTGGGATTCAGATTGTGGCAAAGGGTCTAGAGTGGAAGAAAGCTCCAGTGTTAAGAGAGCACTGCTTTTGTGAAGGTCATATCAGACACTATTACAGGGGAGAGGGGAATATAATGCCATTGTGAGTGACTGAAATTTCGTGAAGTGTCAGGGGAAGTATTTCTGAAGGGTCTTTAATACATAGAAAAAAGACGATATAACAGGTGCAGGTTTGGATTTGAGTCATGAAGGTCTTACCTCATACAGATAGTCAAAGAGCTCCAGGACGGTTAAGATACTGGCCCCGATAAACAGCCCCATCTGTCCTCCAATGTCACCTGAAACCGTTTAGCTCAGTAATTAGTCACTTGAACACACTTTACAAGCTTTGTAAAATATAGAGTACGATATGCTGAAACCAGAGAAGTTTTTCCTTTGAGTTTTGCGCGTACAGACATAGTCAAAAGGATCCCCATTCACACAGATCCGCGAAAACGACTAAAAACGCTGTATTCTGCCGCCAGGCAATTAGATGGCGATGAAACTAGACTGAATACGTAACATGTGCATGACGTCATCGTCTTCAGAGATGCACGTTTTTGTTGTTAACACGGAGACCGTTTTCAAAAATGTGCACTTTAAAACCTGTTTTCAAAAGTTAACATTTTCAGGCACCCAAAATGCTGTTGTCATGAAAATGAACGGCCGAAACGCATAATCTTTTTAACATTTTTAGTTGAAAGCAGTGTTGTGTAAACAGCCCCATAGTGTTAGCCTGGCTAACGCCAGACCCAATTCTCGTTGAGACTTGGGTCTGGGAACCACATGTGCATTTTCTCGTATTTGAGGCGTGGTTTACGAATGCCCGGCGCCGTTTATTGGGTGCTAAGAATGTCTATCAAATGCGCCTGTACGTAGCTCATAGCCAATCGTTTCCATTATACCAGATGACGTATGTAGAGACGCCAAAAGCTGCTCTTTTTTCAAAATAAACTTGCGTTCTAAACTACAATATCTAAGGCTGCATCAAAAGAAAGCTTCGCGTCTGCTGCCATGTTGAATCCATAGATATAAACAAACTGCTTAGTTGTGTCGCATAGATGTCATCATCGTCTTGCTGCTCCCTCCCCGTTCTGTGATTGGTTCCCTAAACGAGGCGAAAATCTGGTCCATGGTATCCAGACTGCCTTTCAGCGTGAATAAAATCGCGCTGCGCAAAGGCAGTATGGGGAAACTCAGGCTACCATAGTGTGTGAATGAATAGTAAAATCACAAGCTGCTGTGTGTAATTTTTGGATGTTCAAATACTTTTGTTGTTTTATTGTTTATTTTATTTTATTATTATTTAGTACGTTGTTGTATTGTTATGTATGAATGTGTACACTCCATTTTTGTCTACATTTTTGTCTACATAATGTATGGTTTTATTTTATAAGAATATTTTTTTTGTGTTGAAGTCTATAGACCCCAGGAAGAATAGCTACTGCTTTTGCAGCAGCTAATGGGGATCTTAATAAACGAAACGAAACTAAACTTTAAAGGGGTGGTATAATGCCCTTTTCACAATATGTAAAATAAGTATTTGATTTCCCCAGAGTGTGTTTGTGAAGTTTTAGCTCAAAATACCCCACAGATATTTTTATATAGCATGTTAAAGTTGTCACTTTTTGAGGGTGAGCAAAAACGGCTCGTTTTGTCTGTCCCTTTAAATGCAAATGAGCTGCTGCTCACAGCACAGGGGGCGGAGCTACAACAGCTTGTTTCCTTTTACCTCACACAGACATGCACTTAAAATTTCTAAAACTTTTAGCCTTTTATGTTCAAACCTGAGTCAGAAAGATGTCAACGGAGTCAATGATGGAGAGACTCAAGAAGTGGCAACTTGTAGAAGCAACAGGACATTTCTGAATGGTTAGTTGATGAATTTATCTAGCTGATATGTAGTTATCTTCTAGTCATTGATTAGCATATTCTGTCTTAAAAATCTATAAATCGTGTTCAGGGGGCGGGGTTTATGTAAATTCTAGGGTTGGTGATGTCAGTAACCCGGGTGGAATGTCGTGTAGTTCCTACCAGCCGTTTGTTGTAGTCCTTAAAAAACAATTTCTTTAAAAGCAAATATCTTCCTTTGCTTTGAACTTTGAGCATTGTAACTTTGCAGATGTTTTTTATGATCAAACAGCAACATTACACACTAACTAAAGGTAGAAAAGTGAAATCATAATCAACCACCCCTTTAAAGTGTCTCAGTTTTATGTTTAGAGTCACAATAAGTCAGCTCTAACACTGACTTCTACTTCTTTTGGGAGAGCTATTTTTGCAAACAATTATATTTTCACAGTGAAATAGCCACTGAAAATGTCAAGGAATCAAATTATTCTCTTGACGTCTGGGAAAGTGGCGCTCACCAAGAAGGCCGGCTAACTCGTAGGCTTTCTTCTGCTCGATGGTCTCGTAGTTCAGGGCCTCGAAGAAGATGTCCAACACCATGATGTTTTCTCTAAAGGGCAGAACAGAAGGGAAAGGTGAGGACTTCTCGACTGAATTTACTTCCACAACCCTCCCAAATCATTCACAGCATCCCTCCAAGCATCGATCCACAATCTCTGCCAATTTCACAGCATTTCTCTCTCTTATCTGCCCCTGCTGTAAGCAGCTGGTTGGAGCCGAGCCAGCGGAGACCTGGGGCTATTTTAGACACAGCTGGAGTTGAATCTGGAGTTGAATGCCTCTGTTACGTTTTTGCACCATCAAGCCATGGCACTTCAGAGTTTACATCATATGGTTAGAATGTACTCTACTTCTTAAAAGGATGGTTTGGAGTCATTTCAACCTAGGGTCTTTTGCATCATGACCTCGAGCCAACGAACATTATTATAGTTAGGTGTTTGGTCATGGTCCAAAAGACCCTAGGTTGAATTTAATCTGACCCATCCCTTTAATAAAAATAAATGGAGTTTTTATTAAGAACTTTTTTTACACATGTTCACTGCACATGGTGTGAAAGTAAAAAAAAATCTCCTCACTGACTACATATTGAAAGTTTAATTAAGCTTCAGACGACAGCTGCGGTTATTTCATGAGCGTTTGCCCAAGCATTTCAAAGATACCTGGAAGCCAAAAACACTAAAAAGGTTAGCCTTAATGGTACTTTTGTAACAGGTTTATCGACGGAGAGTAATGAAGTGCTACTTTAAAGCCAAGTATTAAAAACACCATCTTCCTCCTTTAAAACCCATAGATTAAATCATTTGGGTTCAAAACATCAGTCTCCCTGCTTTAGATTAATACATAAACCTATTACTGTCAAAGATAAGTAGATGAGATGGTAGATCTAAGATTATGTATGATTCATTTCCTAAATTTAAGAAACCATGGCAGAGATCGGATTTTGAGCCATTTCACTCGAAAGTCATCAATATCTTTGGGAACAAGCAGAAAACTAAATAGAGGCATTCATCCGTAGTGTTCACAAGATTAAATTCCCCCAAGTTCTTCAGTTCTTGCTCTTTTCCCTGTTCTGAATGTAAAATACTGCAAATAATTTCCAACTGTTCCACACGACTTCTCTTTTCATTTCTAAATGCAAAATACTTGCAAATAATAGTTCTTCTCCATTTAGTTCACACAAATAAGAAAAGGGTTTCATGAAAGTTGATTGTCACTGTTTTATACATTCAGGCTGACAATAATTTCACAAATGAAACGGCACAACCCATTGCTGCAAAGTAGTAGTTAACGCATCAGCTGAAAAGGAAAGTTTGATACAAATTTTGGAACACAAATTTCCATACACCGGTGAATCATTCATCTGCGTATGAAACATATTAAGAATAAAATGCAAATTTCATGTTGACGTTAAATCGTAACATCTTAGTATGTAAATCAACACCCCATACTAGCATAATAGAACATTTGTTGGAAACACAATAGCAAACTAAGTGCAGCAACTTTCTTGACCCCGCTCTGTAAACTTAATTAGGATTCGTGTTGTTCCAGATGGTTGCGGATGTGGAGACATTTCTTGACATTTCTTCGAGTGTTTGTCAAGGCAGTGATGTGTTACATGTCTGTCATGCTGTTCCCTGGGCTTTAAGCTGCTTGGATGATTGGCTGTCTGGATTGTGTGTGATGGCAGACAAAGATCCCGGTTAATTACTGACGAGGTGCTAAACAGCTGCCAGTCTGGACAATTAAACATGTGAGGTGAAACATTTAGGGCATCACAAACAACCAAAAGCGCACATTTAAACCTCACTCAATTTAGTTTATGCTTAAAGGGATACTTCAGGATTTAGCATTAAGCTTTGAATCAGTAGAAAGCCAGTATTATTTTCGAATTACCGTGCTCCCCCCTGCCTCATATCCCCCTGAGATGAGATTTATGTATTTTTAGTCTGGAAAAAATCCTCATATGACGCAAAAATCGTTCACTACATTCACTGGTCTGGCTGTTCTGCCAGGTGTCTGAAAAGGACAATACATTTACAACATCTTTGCAGAGACATTGTAATGACTGCAACCCTACAGCAATGATAGCAAGAAATTATAGCTGTGATATTTTAATGCATTTCTTTCCTTCACAGCGGTGCTCTTTCGTTTGTCCCTAAAAGCCAAAACTTGACGTACTAATCAGCTAGATCAGTGATTATCGTAAAATATAGTCTACTGTTGCTACACTGCAGGGTGTGCTCGATAATAAAAAAAGAGTTATTAAAACTGCATTAAGCTTTGAAAGTTATACTATTCCCCAAGCGGCTTTCGGTGCGTGCGAACACGGACAAGCAATGTGATATTTGAGCCTTGGGTTCGAGTCTAAGCGGTTAAATACACAGAAATATGTCAAAATGCCCAGCTTGGTGAGTATTCACTTTGTTGGTTATGTATTAATTGAACATAAACCGTAGGGGAATAAGTCGCAATAATCCGTGCATTCTGTCTTAAAGTGACAGCAGCCTAATATCCTTGCTGCCGACTGTGTCATTAATGTTAATCAAACAACAAAAGACACAGAAAAAAAAATCAATAACTGCTCTTTAACACATTTATCTATTTTTAATTTACAAAGTGAAGACTATGCAGTGGTTTTACATTTGATTAGTTTCTATTGATAAAGTTTTAAATTATTATTTCACAGAAATGCTGTTTCTGAAGCTCTAAGCTGTTCCTTAAGCCCCGTTCACACCGTCAGCGACACGCAGCGACAAAGCGACAAGATCCCATTCATTTCAATGGAGCGCTGGCGACTTCCGGCGACACGAGCGACAGTGACCGCTGGCGACAGAATGTGGGCGTGTCAAGCGACAGGAGACAAGCGACAAAGGTTCAGAAATTTCAACTTTATGCAAATGAGAAGCGATTTTCGAGAGCGACAACCAATAGGAAAGAAGACTTTCAGTGGAGCTCACGTTACGTCACCGTCTCGAGTGCAGGCAAGACAGAGTTCGAGGGCGATTTCACTGTTTTATATGATTTGACTAACCACATTCATGGATATAATAAAATAATGCATGGAAAAGAAACTGTCGACAGTCTCAGTGAGTTTATTTCATGCATTTATAGTTCGAGTGTTGTAAGTTTTTGATGCAAGTTTAGCACTGCTGAAGTTCACTTTACAGTTTCCCCTGCATTTGTGTTGACTATTAGGGACAAGAAAATGTATTATTTGTCAAATACGAATGATGTTTTAGTCATTTATGACCGTATGAGTGAGTTTAATTTGTTGCTTGATCGATCGTTAATCTAGTAAATGATTTAATCCACTGAACACTGCTGTGGTAATATAAAAACACTCTCCCAACAACATACTGTTTCTTTTGAGCCTATAATTTCTAGTCGAATTAAAATAATATAACGTTAGTTGTATCACTTGTGATGGTATTTAGTATAGATATGGCCAGACGTCCAGTCAACCAATAACATTAGAGCGACAGCACTACCAACGCCCACAAGCGAATTCACAGTACAGAAACTAGCGACATACAGCGACAAAATCGCTGGCAGTGTGAACGGGGCTTAAGAGAGGGAATGGAATATGTTGCACATGGAATGTTTATGAAGATATGAAAAAACAGAAAGATATGGACATCTTGGATGACATCGGGGTGAGTAAATTATCAGCACATTTTTTTAAAAGTGAACTAATCCTTTAAGTGTCTGCACAAAATCCCCCTTGTTGAGATAAAGTTTTGCAGTGTCAGATTAGAAAAAATAACTGTTCAGTATTTTGGTTTAATGAGATTTTGGAGCTACCTAGTGTCACGGTATGTGTAACCGCACTCACGAAGATGAAGATAAACGTTAGGAAACAATGACTTTAATAATTATCTTGAAAACAGTAATAATTCACACGAAACACAACCGAGAACCGACAAACACTGAGGGAGAACGGAGGACTTACAAGCAGGAACCAAACACAGAAGCTGATGAGGAACACCGGTGTAACCAAATGAACTAACCAGAACATAAGAAAACTTGGTCACAGAGAACACAACAGATTAGACATGTGACACCTAGTGCAACATGACAGAAATATAAACCAAGCCATTAACAAATGGTCTTGCCGTGGCCAAAACACTGGGATTTGGGCGATTGTTTCGCTTGAATTTCTATACAACTTTGTAAGTAGCATTACAGAGACAAGCAAGACTCACGCAATGTACTGCTCCGACTTGTTGTACTTCTTGGCCAGGTATTTGGCGGAGGCTTTGCTGGGGATCTTGACAAAGGACAGCTCTTTGCCATAGCGCGTCATGTTGCAAGGCGTCTCGCACACGCAGTAATCATTGTCTCTCTCCACCAGAAAATCTAGAGCCAGAGAAAAAGAAAGAAAATTTCTCTTAACTTCAAAAATCCAGGATGAAAAACAACGGGACAGACGAAGAAGTATAAAAAGGCCTTGGGAAGTGGACGGCGAGGTTAGGAGGGGTCATAAATCGAGCTGTCCCATCGTGGCCTCAGGTTCAGCTATCTGTAATGAGGACCGGATGGGTTCAACGCGGAAAATTGGCCTCTAGACTGAAAGGTTTTCTTACCTAGAGCTGGATCTGCACATTCCTTATACTGCTCCGGGGTGCAATACGGAGCGTCTCCTAAAGACAGAGAAACAGAGCCTATAAGTGAAGAAGTAAAACAGCAAAATATCATTTTAATCTGATCATTTTTATCCCATGATGCCTGCCAAGGACAAGGTCGTATTTAACCTCCAAATCTAAATAAATCATATTTTTCATTAAGAAAATGAAGCCTATTTTAGGGTCATTCTTTTGCAATTTGCATTTAATAATAATTAAGCACATATCCACCCCTCAAAATCTCATTACTGTATTCAGTGTGGACATTTACTTCAAGTTTGCTTGTCAGTATTATTACTTTTAATGATGATTTTCATTAGATTCCAATCACTGTAATAAAGTTATGAAAATCATCTTGTCGGGACACAGTGATTAATTTATTAGAATTAAGCATAAATTAGACATTACAAAATTATAATGACCGATTTCTACAAGTTATATTTTCTTTAGGCAAAATATACATTTCATTCTGACGTTTCTTTGTCTCAAGAAAAAGTTATAGTTCACATATTATATAAGTATTTGTGTGCTGCCTTTAATTTATGCGGATGTCAATATAGAGACAAAAGAGAATTTCCATGACTTTTTAACAGTAATGAGAATCTAATGATAAGCATCATTAAGAATAATGGGAATTACAAACAAACCCTAAAGTAAAATGTCCAGACTCATTACAGTGATGAGAAATGTGCTTAATTGTTATGCAAATAACAGTAACTATACGAAAAAATCTCTTTAAAATGCTAAAGCGGGCTGCGTTTTCTTCATGCATAAAGCATTTTCTCATTTTATGCTTTTGAAATAAGACCTGGAAATGTTTTTGTGTGATTCACCCTTAAAGAAATAAGAAGATAAAGAACAAAAGGCACGCCGTAGAGAGAGAAGAACACGGTGTTCTGGCTAAAGGTGAAGTGAAGCGGCCTCTGTCTGTCTGTTAATTAAAACGTGTCGCCGTCCATCACGCCGTTGTTATCAGCGCCAAACCGCTCTTCAAAAATCTGATTTCCTCTTTTAATTAATTTTATTTATTCAGGTCTTGGAGCTTCCTCGAATAGCTCAAGGACCCTAGCAGCGAGAAGCGAGGGAAAGAGCTCATACAGTCGACGAGATGCTGAAAGGAAAACATGTCTAGACAATGCAAGCAACCAAGGCGACAAGATTAGAGCGTTCCCGAAACAATAAACTCGTTTGCTTATCAAAAAAGCTGTCAAAATTAATAAAGTTGGCTTCAAATCTTGAGTTACAATAAACGGTCTAACAAGGTCGTCCGCTTGTGGTGTAGACAGCTTTGTTGATTATAACTGGAGCGTCCTAGTTTTGTTTAGATGCCGTTTAAGATACAGCAGATCACTGTTTGACGCAGTTCAGATCTAGTTAATGACAAAGTCTTTAGAGATGATCAGAGGGCCGTGTTTCAAACAGACGTACAGAGCTCAGCGGGGTGCTGGTTTCTAACAGGGCTGCATGAAATTATGGTTTTCTACTCGCTGAAGTTAAAATCCTCTTACTTTCACTAAGCCAAGAAACTAGCAACTAGAATTAAAGCAAGAAGTGTTGAACGGCTTTAGGAGCACAGCAAGAGTTTAAAATCATCAGAGGCTTAAAAAAGCAACGGCTTGAAAACATTTCATTCTGAAAAGGAATAACAAGCCATAAAATGAGACGTTCATTTATTTAACTGGCGGCAAGAACACACTAAAATAGAGACGTACCAAAAAAAAAGACTTTGAGAGATGAAATTTCGTCTCAAACGTAAAAGTAGGTCTTTTATTCTGGTTGAAGATTTTAAGACGGTTTAACCGAGAATCGGGATACAGAATAAAACCAAAAATGATGAACTTTAAATATTTGTGCTTACATTTAAAAAATGTGTATGTTTTGGTGCTCACAAGAGAATATGACAGATAACCAGATATGTGCGCTGTGTAATAGATCTGTTGATGGATTTCTTCATGTGTGTGTGTTTGTGTGGCTGCATTACACTGCAGGTCTTGATGCCCAATTCCAATTTGCTGACTAGATCCAATTTATTTGACGACTCGCTTACATCAACTTTTAAAAGTGACCCGTATCCGATATTTGCATTTACACTATACACTGCCGAAAAAACTCAATGTAGAAGTTCTGACCCGGAAAAGGAAGTAAAACAGCGCGATATGCAATGGATGTAGACAAAATGATTATCCAGTGTTTTGACCGCTTTGTATTTGTATTTTAAACGTTTTATTTTACGTTGGCCCTGTAGCCACGAGCGCTTAAAACCGTGCCTCCCCATCTCTCCTGAAATCTCTTCAAACTGATTTATTTCAGAGATAACCCTGCATTTTTGCCTGCACTGTCTCGTCGGCCCAAAGGCTCAAAAGACATACATCCTCCGCATTACTCCACTGTGTTGATGAGCCTTTGTCCTCCATCGCGCCATTAATAAGTCATGTGATCGCAGTTGGTGTCCACCTGAGTTGACGTCCCTTTTTTAATGACGTACGACTCGCATTTACTGGGGAATATCCGGTTTGTCTGCTTACATGGCAGACGCAAATGCACGTATCCAATTCATATCCACATATGAGTGAGGCCTGAAACCGATCTGAGAATATCGGTATCCATGTGCTTTTTTCCTGCTTACACGTTCGCCGGTCATATCCAGATCGTGTCACATAAGAGGAAAAAATCGTAATTGACCCTTCGCAGGGAGCTTGATTGACAGGTGATCTGACCAATCATACTTCGCCATCCACCATTTTGTCCGACAAAGCAGTCAGGTGAGTTAGTCAAATGGGAGGATTTGAACTTGAGAAACGGAGTGTACTGACGCCTTTCCGCGGTTAAAACCACATTCCTTCTTATGTTCATTCATGTTTATTTGATGCTATAAATGAACTAGAAGGAAGAGATGATCGGTTCACAAGCAGCTTTAACTGATGCTCTACAGCGATCTGTCACGACACATTAAAGAGCCACAAAACGGTATTTATTGTTTCAATTTCTTTTAAAAAAATGACCAAATTTGAAATGTGAGACTTTTTTGTAATATGTTTAATATTAAAAGTAATCGAAAAGTAACCTGGTCTGTCAGCGCGTTGTCAGTGTCCTCTCTGCTCCGTGATGTATTTTTCACTGCGTGAGAACATGGTGTGGCGCGAGAGCTTGTCGGACATAGCGACAGTAACTAGGGGGGGCAGGTCTTTGCGAACGGTCAATTGGGTCACTTGAACCATGCAGTGTAAATGGGGCCTTTGTTTACCGGGCATGTGCACCATGCGGCAGTTGCAGTTCTCCACCAGATAGCGCGTCTCGCAGTCGATGCGGCAGGCGGTGATACTGTATGTGCTGAAGAACTCAGAGTCCATGGGCGTTGACTTGCAGTCGCCCCACGGAGGAGGAAGATACGTCAGCTACATGACAGAAAGAAAGAAAGAAATGGCAATAGTGATTTACTGTTTCTCTTTTAGGTGAATTACTTGTAAATATAATTATGTAAAGTGCAATCACATTATACAGCAGCTGTGCATAGGTAGCAAATCAAATATTGCTACCTATCATGAAGTGTGTACGTGAAACTCAATCACAATTGTTTCCAATGTTACCATGTTGCTAACAGTTTAACAATCTAATGAGCATAACAATTCACAATTACAACTATTTTTATTAAATTAAATAGAGGAAATAAAGACCAGGCTTAAAACAATCTGTTATGCTGCATGATATTACAAACTGGTAGTTGTTATCATATTTGAATTTAGTATGACACACTGGTTCGTAGCGCAAATAGTTTTACTGTTTATTGCACTTTGGTATTCTAGTTATTTACCAAGGAGAAAATGAATTGGAAGTCTCGTACATTCACAGAAAATAGCTTACTTCCGCATTACAAAATAAGGTGGATATATTGGCATTTCTCTACATTTTTCAAACTGAGCTCATAAAAATGCATTATTTGATGCTGCCTTTATCTTAAAAGGCTGGATAATGCGGCCAACATTTTGGAACAGCCTTTGCATACACCTTAAAATTATGTCTAGGTAGGCAGCTCACTCGGCTTTGGACAACGCTATAATCCCTGAAGACACCTCACTATCAGCTTAAGAAATGCACACACACAACACCATAAACAAATGCTGCATATGCGATAAAAACACACACACAAACTCCAGACACAAAAGGGAAGACGAGCTAACGCTTTACATAACGCCACTGCATATGAATTCACCCCTCAACACTACCCATAAACTTCCTACATAAAGCCTTTAAGCAATGTTTCAGATTCAAAACAACGCAAGCTCTACCGACAGCATCTGACATGTTGACTTCGCTCTGAAACCTTGTAAGCTGCCAATATACGCAGCATTTCAGAGCATTATAGGGTGCCTTTCAACAGGAACGCACGAGGCTGGACAGGCGGCATCTTTGTGCTGCCTTCTTAGATACATTGTTTTGGCATTTATCCAATCCCAGAATGCTCAGTAAAAAAAAGCCGTAAAAACAGTCCAGCCTAATTAAAACTAGACAAAATTTGCTTGTGACATGTTTTTTATGCTTGCTAGAGTAATGCCTTGTTAGCTTGGCAACATGTCAAACTCTGAACTGTTCAGCATTACTTTATTAATAGCGTGAGATCAATATGAGCGACATAAATTAATCTGGCATTGGCAAACACAGAAAAGTTTTTGCGATCAAAAATGACAGTGACTTAATTTGAAGTAAATAGCATTTTTTTTTTAAAGGGCATTATTGTGTGGGCGTAGACCAACACATAATTCCTGTAAACAGGGCCGTCGCTGGCGGGCGAAAGGTGGTGAAGATTATAGGTGCCCTGAAATAATTTACCTCTCTAAAAATCTTGAGATCTAGTTATCTGCCTGTAGGGTTGCAGACGTTATTTGAGTAATTGAAGTGGATTGACTTAAGTTAACTCAGATGTCCATGCAGACATTATTCGATCTGCTCCTGTCGGCCCAGGGCAATCTGAGCGCCGCATCCATTAGCAAATTCGGCTGTCAATCCTAAACGCTGACTGTGTGAACCACGACAAGAGCGACAGACAGAGATGGATGCTAATCCTGTAAAAGCCAGTGACATTGAATCTTGGTGATGCATCTGGAGACGCAGACTTGATCTTTGTGTAAGAGGGAAATAAATGAGGGGAAATGTTACTGAAATCAATCCACCACACATGGGAGATGCACTGACCTCCAATTACAAGGAGCAGGGAGCCGTCTGTGCATATCAACCAGCTTTCTGTCTGTCTGTAGCGAGTCAGATCTCCTGCCCGTCTCTTTGACGCTCATTTATTGATCGCGTATGCGTGGATTTCACCTCTTTCTTTCGCTCACAGAAACAAAGCTGCTGTTTTTATTTTATGACGTGGCCTTCATAAAAATTATACATGGATTCTGAGAATCCTATAAATAAATAATATTTATTCCAGACAGCAGGGTCGACCTGTGTCGGCCGTTTGCTCTCATTTGAAAATCAAATCATGCTTGTGGTGGTGGGAGGCCAAATTTCTTCTTGGGTGAATCTCACAAAGCTGTCCACATCATAGCTCACCTCATAAACAAACATAGTCTTGTTATTCTCAAAAATAACCTTAAAGGCAGTATAACAACTACTACCATTATATATGAATCCTTTTCATAAAATATGTGACCCTGGACTTATGTGTACATTTTTTGAAATTGAGATTTATACATCAAATGAAATCTGAATAAGTAGGGTTTCCATTGGTGTATGGTTTGTTAGGATAGGACAATATTTGGACGAGATACAACTATTTGAAAATCGGGAATCTGACGGTGCAAAAAAATCGAAATATTGAGAAAATCGCCTTTAAAGGTTTTAATTTCTGTTGGCGATTGTGCTGCATCCACTCAATTTTTTTTTATTTTTTTTATTTAATGTAGGAAATGTACAAAATATCTTCATGGATCATGATCTTTACTTAATATCCTAATGATTTTTGGCATACAAGAAAAATCAATAATTTTGACCCATACAGTGTTTTGTTGGCTATTGCCACAAATATACCCGTGCGACTTATGACTGGTTTTGTGGTCCAGGGTCACATATAAGGACAATTTGAGAATTTGGGTTGAAAATTCATTAATTTCCATAAAAAAAATAATGTCATGATGCCAATCAGAATTTTCTGAAATGGAGTCGTGCTACTTCACATTAATGCATTCAAAAACAAACAAATAAATGAATAAAAACAAGCAGCTGTAAAAACCAAAACCAAGCACTAAAACAACAGACCGACACAATCGGCGTCCTGTGCGCTTTGAGACGAGTCCAGCAACTGAGAAACTGACAAAAAAGAACAATCATTTGGTACCCGCTGTTCTTGGCAGGAGACGAACGTCTGGAAGCCTGGAGCCACTCCGAATCCCAGCTGATCGATGAAAGGCGGTTCATCCTGCGTGTGGATCTGGACTTTGATTCCCGCCTCGAACGACGTCTCATCTGAGAGAGAGAGAGAAAATGAGACATGAAGACTGAGACATGTACTCAACGCAGGTGTCTCAGAAGAACAGATGATATCAGATCAGATGGGCTGCTCTTTCAGTTTATATCACAGCATCAAACAGACTCAAGTTGAACCCCAGAGTCTTTTTTATTGAAAAAGTAAAAGAAGATTGTATGAAGAAAGTCAATGGTGTGACTACTAAGTAGACAAACTAAATTCAAACTAAGAACCCTAAAAACATTGACTTCTACAAAACCAATGTGACTATAGCAATAAAACAATGCAATAATGCAAGTATAAACATTCAATATTCAACAACGGTTGTTTGCAAATATTAGGAGACCATTGGGAAGTTTAAAAAAAAGCATAAAATAAGTACAAATTCTTCTACCACATGACGCTTTGATAAAAGTAGAAATGTCCCACGTCCAGTATGAATAAAACAGCATGTTAGATCATTACAATATGTAGTGATTGAGAAAAAACACTGCATAAAGCAACAAATAAGGTTGAGTTTAAACATTTGGCTCTAAACAAGAGAACATTGCGGGCACAGTTTATGTGCACAACACAAATTAGCAAACAGGAAATCAACAACAATTTTCAAAATGAGAAAAGACATTAGGCAATATAAAAGGAAAACAAACCAAAAACAAGCTGGCATGGAAAACAGACTAGTCTCCAGATATTTCAAACAGCTTGACGTCTGTAATATTTTGACATTTAGCCATGTGTCACCCATAGACTGTAAACAGGAATAATCTTCAGGTTTCTCTATGGACAGCTGAGCAAACACGTTTGAGGGTGTTAGCGCAGATTATAGGCTGCGTTTGACACTATACCCGGCCTCATTTAAATGCTTTAAATCAGCATATTACCATCGAAACGCTGGCTTTCTTCCACAGCCTGCTGGATTCTCATTCAGTCAACTAATCGGCCCACATGTGACACTGCTAATGACTGTTGTTACAAATGCGGTTTCCAAACACATCATCTACACAGAGGAGTTTCAGACGTCTCCCACCTGTTTTATTGCCTTTTAAACATCTGCTTAGTGATCATTATAACACCAACAGAATAACATGGGGGAAATTATACAGCCAAACAGTGAACTCACAGATGTCCTGTTTAATGAATTGTATATTACCAGATCATCTAGAGAGAGAGGATCATCCAGCAGACAGAATGAACTCAGTTTACAGTCAATAGCAGCCCTTGCTTAACTCAATCCTGTGTTTGTAATTAATCTTGACTAGTCAGGCTTCAAGATTTTACAATGTAAACATAATTAAAAGACTGGACAAAGTACAGGACAAAATGAGCATTCAACTGGCTTTAATAACTATTTGTCTGAGGAAAGTACACCACATTTGGTGAAGTCGAAGTCTGACGCCCGGTTTCACAGACAAGGCTTAAAACTAGTCCCAGACTAAAGTGCATGTGTGAGCTGTTTTAACTGAAAGCAACTTGCACTGACATATCTCAAAATATGTCAGTGCAATTGTTTTGTCTCAAGATCCACACCTGTAATGTTTTTTTCTACTTAAATGTCCTAATTTAACTAAGGCCTAATCCTAGCTTAATCTAAACCCTGTCTGTGAAACCAGGCCTGAGACCATTTAAACAGTTTTAGCATTTAAAAAAACATAAAACAAAGCGACGTTGATCCAAAGTGAAGACTTGACTCACCGGTAAAACGTTTCCTCTCACTGTTCAACATTTTAAACTATTTTCCTCAGATGCTGAAACTTCAAAACATCTGTAAAAGTTGCTGAGACTATAAAGCTCATGAGTATTTAATTTGGCAAGTTTATGATTGGTTTTCTGATGCTAAACGCCTGGCCAAAACATTCTAGCACTGCATTGTTTCATGTTGTACCTCTTTGGTGTCTAATTCAGGGTTGGCAGCGTTTCATAACCCAGGGTTAAAAGTGTGACACGTGTATTAACTCAAGGTTAAAAAGACATTAACCCTGGGTTAAGTGTAGAGTGAAAAGCAGTGCAGTGTATCTGAAGGAGCCTAGCATTGTCAGGACTTCGAGACAGGTGCTCTGTAATTACGGTGAAATCCAGTCAGCTGTGGAAAAGATTTCAGGACAGCTCTCACCCGAGTAACCAGAGAGCTGCTTGCAGGATGTGATTAGATATCCGAGACCTCAGAGAGCACCTGCCGTGTGGAGAAATTTGAAGGAGCGCGAGCAGAACTCTTCGGGAAATCACAGCATTATAAAAACAATCTCGGTAAATGTCGGGTGGTGGCAGAGGCAGGTGTGCAGGGTTTCCCATCTACCCCCTCTCTCTTTTCAATTACAGAGGTGTGAAGTTGTTAAATGGGTCCCACTGAGAGACAGACACGAGTGAGTTTCACTGGACGTGTTGCGTCACATGTAATTGGCTTGCGGACTTGCAGCTGTTTGTATCTTTGCCATTTTCTGATCAATGGGATCCAGCCTGACGTCACTTTATGAATCTCGAGTGCTCGAATCCGACTGAACTTTACTGGAAAGGTCACAGACGATTTCTCCTCGCAGCATTCTGACCTTCAGCCGTCCCACGTCACTTGTTGTTGTTTACTGCAGTGTTGTGCTTGTTCGCTTTTTTATGGCTCAGTCTGATAAACTGTTCTGCTGAGTGTTGATCTAGTTTTTATTGTCGGTTTATGTCAAGAGCTCTGTTCCAAAAGTGATCTCCGTACCTACCTAGACAGCATTTTAAAAAGTCATACATAGTTATGAATCCTTCTAAGATACCTAATTTTGGCCAAATTCTTTGTCTTTCTTTCTTTAAGGCAACATAGCCTGTATTATTATCCCAGAATAAACTTTAAAAAACTATTAAATATGGCAGACAAGCCAAGACAAACTTCCCCTTCGTTTACTGAAAAGTATTAATAAAAATGACATAATCTACTAAAAAAGACCATCTAGCCTAATTATGGAATCTTTTAAGATATCTCATTTTGGTCAAGTCCTTGATCTTTGTTTCTTTAAAGTCCCACTGTGATGAAAATCCAGCTTTTAATGTTGTTTATATGTCTATGTGGTGTTTTTATTATGCTTTAAGACAAAACCATGTGTAAATTCATAAGTCAACAGCATTGCTGAGTATTCCCTCCTTAAAACTGCAGTGAAACAAGACAGTCTCAAAAATGCGGTTTGAAATCGCTGGTGTTTCTGACGTCACAAACTACCTTGTAACCAACCAGGTCAACGTGTGATCGTCAACGAGTGGATCTCTGAGCTGCTGTGAGTGAGTGGAGGCGGGGCTCATTTGCATATTCATAGCACCGCACGTTATTTCAAGCTATTTTAAGGCATGGATTTTTTTCAAGGAAAAACATTTTTAAATATGTAATTTTGGTGATCAAAGGTGAGTTTTAAGAGATAAAATTATTGACTACAGGGTAACTTTAAGGCATAAAATGGATTAATGAAAATGGTTTAATCTAATAAAAATATATTATTTTGCCTATATTTGTTTCAATATTAGCAACACACTAACAATAAAGTCCATTGAATCTTCTAGTCGAGCGTTTCAAACCATTTTTTTTTTCAGTTAGGATACTGCCTAAAAAGGGAGCTATCCATGTAGGGGGTTCACGCTATGTTTTGGAACAGAGCTAATGTGCAAGTGTTTCTGCGTGTCTATGCCCACTAGCAGTATTTTCATTGATTTGCATTAATTCTGTCCCTTGCGGTGAGCTTTACGGCATCATTTAACAGTTCATTCACAGTCCTTTCAGTTTAACCTGTTGATTAATATTAAAGTCAGAGAACCAAGTCTAGCAAACAAAGATTAATCCTAAACTAAACCCTCATAAGAAGATTATTGACGTTTAGACAGCTTTTATGCAAATCTGCTTGGAAGAATGAGTGCATTCCCAAGAGTTTCAGCTGGAATCATTACAGTGTGAATTTATCTTGGTGAATCAGAAGTGTAAAACTAGAGAACTGTTGATCTGACGGATAAAGATCTGAAAAAAAGTAGGGCTGACACTAACTGTTATTTTACTAAGAGTAATCGGTCGATTATTATGGCGATGAATCAGGTAACCGGGTATCATTTGTGGTAATAAAATAGACCTAAGCAAAGAGCTAAGCCTTTAAAATGACTTAAAATACACATATAATACAAATGAGGCAACAATATTTGGTTCAAATAAAGTATCAAAAGCAAGTAATCGTATGGTTAAGAACAACACTGTTAAAATACATAATAAAGCCTACATAATATAAACAATCGTCTTATGTACATTATGTATTATAACAAATGCCTGTAGAGGGAGCCTGTTGTTGTTACACTTTACAGCAGATCAAATCCTTGTTTAATATTGGCCAAACAACATTTAATTCAAATGTTTACTTAACCTTTACCATTTGGCCAACTTTTTACGAAAATAATACTACAGCCACTACAGCATATTTAGAAATACATTGACGCAGTCTCCTGTGTTGGCATACTGTAGGTTTATAAATGATTTATATTACAAATCTGATGAAGTGGCGCATATTGTGTTCCCAGATAAACTCACAGCATAAGCAGAGATGGAGTTTGAGACGCTCCACGCATGTAAATGATAAGCAGCAATTACTGTGAGCGGAGCTGCTCTGAGACACACTTAACCTACACACTTCCAAACAATTTAATATTGAACCTGCAGCGCATATATTTATTTAATTGAATCGCAGCCTTTGTGAATTCACAATATCACTATGTTACAGTATGGTTTTTAAATGTTTGTAATACATCGTGCAGCCTTAGAAAACGGTCTAATAATTGGGTTCATGGATTCTTGTCCGTGGAATGAGCAACTTCTGGTATTTTGCCGGTTACTCGACACGGGTAAATTGCAATCAAGGATTTTTTTTAAATCGAGTACTCAAATTTAATCGAGGAATCGTGACAGCCCTTTCATTCTTCAGGGGAAATAATGGTTCAACCCAGATGCAATGCAATTATTAACTTAATCTCTTCTACAGCTCTTTAGGAGACGTAAAAACAGACACGAATGAGGCAATTGTTCACAGTTGCGCCGGTCAGTGTGATGGGATCTCATCTAAAACAGAGAAGACACATGAGATTACTGGGGTTAGTGAGTCGTACCGGTCTCTCCCCACACGGGCAGGTACTCGTCCTGCTGGATGTCCAGCATCAGCTCCAGGCCATTACCCATCCCTCCCTTCATAGTGACCAGCAGTGGCCGTCCGTCCTGTCCCGAGTTGAATGTGTAGCATTTTCCATAGCGTGTGAAGATCTGAAATAAACAGACACAATTGTTTAGCAATGATGGATTAATGATTTGTCTTGTTACACTTTTCTCACTCGTCAAAAGCAAGCAATGGACAGAATTATGTTACAAATTTTTCTAGTGATCACAGCCACATAAATTCAACAAATACTTGTCAATACAGTGTAGTTATAAGTAATATAAGTGTAGTGGACAGTCTAGTTATAAGTAATACAGTTGAGGTGTTCATTTTATGAAAGCCTTTATATTCATCTTAAATGCCAACAGAAGTGTATTCATTAAAGTTCGAGTTCAAAGGTACTTCGCAACAGGAATGACTCAGTTGCACTTCCCGCTTTCAAGTCAGGTTTCAGGAAATGGTTTGATTAATTATAGAGCATCTGTAAGTAGACGTGGTCTACTCTCGGGCAGAGGTGCTCATGCCGCCAGTCTTAATTGAAACTGAACTAATGGACATCTAATCAGATCACAGACAGCAGGATATGGAGAGTGTGGCGTCTCAGAAACACAACCTCGCTGCGGGACCACCTGATTACCATCGTGGACAAATACCAGACATTTCAGTGTGGAGGAAATGAAACGGCCACATCTTTAGAAAACATAGCAACGAAAGAAAATGGCAGCAGCTCTCCAGGGAGTGACATCAATGTGAAAGAAATGCAACACGTGTTACAGACAGCTTGCTCTTTGAGATAGAAACCTCTCAAAGACATTAAAAGATGCGTCAGATATCAGTTTGTCAGATATCAGACAGATGAATGGTTGATTCAGCTAATGCACAGATGGAGCATTTATACACACCCTGGCGAGAAAAAAAAAAAAAAAAAGAGTTTCTATGAGATTAGAGATGAGTCTATGCTTAAGAATCCTTAAACATGCTATAAAAAAATGCCAAAACTGACGCATTGCAATGAATAATACAGTAAAAGAATCATGTTCAGAATTAGCGACACAAGGCCCATTAACAAAACAAACCCACAACACTTTTCTTTATTTTTTTAAATGAAATAAATGGTAAATGTACTTATTTGTGTTAATTATAGAACACTGTACACACTTACAAATCATATTTTATAGTATCAATATTATAATTAAGACAGAAATATATTCATAATCTGTTGTAAAATTTCATAATTTCACCCAAATGAAAACTTGAGAGCAAACATTCACAACCAAATGCCACAGAAAACCAAATGTTTAAGTTTGCAATGCATAAAATAAATACTTATACATGATCAAAAACCCTAGCACTGTCCCAGTTGGGCAAGTGATAGTTCAGTTAAAAAGATAGTTCACCCAAAAATGAAAATTCGCTCTACATTTACTCATCCTCAAGTTGTTCCAAACCTGTATGAATTTATTTCTTCTGCTGAACACAAAAGATAAGATATTTAGTAGAATGACGGTAACCAAATAGTTGATGACCATTGACTTCCATTATATATTTTTTTCCATACTATGGAAGTCAATAGGGTCCATCAACTGTTTGGTTCCCGACATTCTTCAAAATATCTTCTTTTGTGTTCAACAGAAGAAAGAAACTGATACAGGTTTGTAACAACTTGCGGATGAGTAAATGATGACAGAATTTTCATTTTTGGGTGATTATAGGCCATATCTCAAAAACTTGTGAGCTGCTTACCTAAACAGCATTTGGGGCATCAAACAGAGTTAAATAATCGATTTTAATGTTCAAAAAGCACATATGATGCCCTAAAAGAACATCCACAAAAATGCTTTTAAAAGCACTTGCCTCTTCCAAACAAACATGTTTAAATGCATCTCAGCAATTGTTCCCTTTTGCCATTACCGATAATAAGTGCTCCAGAGCTTCTTCAACATCTTAACTACTCCTGATGAAATAACAGCCTATGAATCGTTTAGCAAACATAAGCAAGGCTGTTGCCAAGACGAGTTGCTGTGGTAACCGTGGCAACACAGAGTAGTTGGTTAGGGCGACGTTGACCTTGGGACCCAGAAGAGTCGCTGCTAGTGGAAAGTGTTGTGGAGTCTTTCTGAGACACTTCACAATGAAGTTTCCTGTGAGCGCCTGTGCCTGCTTGGTATTTCGAAAGAACGTGCCTTCATGACGACCTTTATATGCTAACAAAGCTTTTGAAAATGTTTACAATAGCCAGAAGGCTTCACAAGCCGCTCTACAAGGAAAATGAGTCAGGAACACACTGTACATGCCTTACTGGATTATTTTCGAGTTATTTTGAGGACAGAAATTCATTCGTTTTTTTGTCAGCATTTATAAAATACTTAAAATACTTTATGTTAAAGGGGTGGTTGATTATAATTTCACTTTTCTAACTTTAGTTAGTGTGTAATGTTGCTGTTTGAGCATAAACAGCATCTGCAAAGTTACAACGCTCAAAGTTCAAAGCAAAGGAAGATATTTGCTTTTAAAGAAATGGACTATAACAAACGGCTGGTGGGGACTACACGACATTCCTCCCAGGTTAGTGACATCACCAACCCTAAAATGTACATAAACCCCGCCCCCAGAACACGCAGTCCATGTTGAGAAGAGGAAGAGTTGTTGTATAAGAGTACATTTGTGAGTCAGGTCAAACTTTAGCATCCATCTTTTCACATGCAATAGAAAGTCACTCTGTGTGCATCTCACAACAGTTCCTATACGAGCGATTTATAGATTACCATGACAGAATATGCTAATTGAATGATTCTTAATAGGACTGGTTGTTAAAGATCCCTAACTTTCAGCACAAAAATTGAGATAGTTGTTACTGATAGTTAACTCCACATCAGCAACATTAATTCATCAACTAACCATTCAGAGACGTCCTGTTACTTCTACATGTTGTCACTTATTCTTGAGTCTCTCCATCTTTGTCTGACTCCGTTTTAACATTAAAGGCAGAACAGTTTCTATCATGTTAGTGTGTCTGCGTGAAGTAATCGCAGCTGCTAACACACTGAGCTCTTGAAACCCCGCCCTCTGCAGCAGCTCATTTGCATTTAAAGGGCCAGGCACAAAACGCTGGGGTATTCTGTGCTAAAACTTCACACACACACACACACACACACACACACACACATACACACACACACACACACACACACACACACACACACACACACACACAGACACACACACACACACACACACACACACACACACACACACACACTCTGGGGACATCAGAGATTTATTTTACATCTTGTGAAAAGGGCATTTTACCACCCCTTTAAGGGTTTGAACACGTCACTAAGAGCAACAGTACTGGTGATGCTTCACCGAAACAACACTACCAAATACGTAATGCACTCAAACTGAGCTCTAAGGTGCGTTAAATTTTTAGTGCGAAAGCATCTTGTGTGTCTCTGTTGCTTTAATACAAGAGAACAGCCTCCACTGGGAATGAAGACATCAATAATACATGATCATTTCTGTCCTTTGTAACGGGACTTTATGAAAAATGAAACGGCTTTAAAACTTTCTGGCTGCTGAGGGGAGTTTGAGGGAGCGAAGCGCTCTGATCTCCCAGTAGGACGCTGTCAGTTGGCAGACGCTGTTCAAAGACTCAGTTGACTGGAACTGAATCACAGGGGAGGCGCGGAGAACTCACAGCCTTAATCAGCGATTTCTTTGAAAATAAAATCTATCTGCGTAAAAAGCCATGAGTACTTTAAAATGCAATGAAGACGGTCACATCTTTTTAACTCTTTCCCCGCCAGCACTTAAAAAAAAAAAAGTTTCCAGCCACCACCAGCTTTAAAAAAAAAATCATTTTCACAAAAATGTCATGGCCCCCAGAATGTTGTATGAATAGCTGAACATGCAATACATCAAAAGAAAGAACAGACCCTCTGCTTTTCAACACACACACACACACACGCACGCACACACAAACACACACCGTTTTATTATAGCTTCATGCATTCTTATTTTTATCAACACTTGAATGTGGGTGTTTCATTAAAAAAACATAATTTTGAGAAAAAACTTTTTTGTCAATGACTACATCCATCGGATTCAGAATGATGATCCAAACAGTAGATTGAGTCCATCAACACCCCCAAAGCTTCACAGTCCTATCGCTCGTCCTGAGTCGACATTTTATTCAGTAACATTAGGAAGTTTTGATTTATATGCTGTTTAATGTTGATGATCATGCTATTTTACATATGCATCTGCTTACATATACTAACGCTTGTTTCTGCTTCTTCTTCCTCGCTTGATCTGGAGATTCAGTAATCTTTCAAAAGATGTGTAATAGCACCACCTACCATATAACAGTATACGTGTGTGTGTGTGTGTGTGTGTGTGTGTCTGTGAACTTATACGTATAACAAAATGCATGTAAAAGGAAATATTGTACAAGGTGAAACATAATCTGTTCCATTATAGGTGGCAGTATTTTAATACCCACTCAAAAAACACAACATATTTATCAACACAAAAGGAGGCAGAAACTATGAAAAAGTCTATCATGAAATATGAAGTGTGAAAGAGTTATTTTAAAATTGCATTGTTTTTTCTTGCAACCCGAGACACACAAAAAAAACATTATTTATTTATTTAATGCTTTCTTCCACATGCCTGCAACTCCACAAAGCAATTTCACAATCCACCTTACGCAGCAGGGCCAGAAATAGAAGACGATACGTCACTATTAGCTTCCACTTCACCGTGATAGAAGTGAGACTGCTGAAGAAGACGCGGCTCCGGTGTCTCGCGAGCGTGACTGATATACCCATCAGTACTGATCAAGATCAGCGCAATGACAGTTGCGCCTTCTGAAATGAATAATTCACTGAGACCCAAATGGCACCGTGCCGCCCGCTCGAGGGCTGCCCGCGCACCATGGCGAGCTCCTAGCAAGCTAAAGCTGTTTGTCAGAGTTGTCAAAAGACTTTGATTGCAAAGCTTGCGTGTCTAATAAGCTGCACAACTCACTGTCCGTTTTGCCGCAGCTGGTGGCTTCAGAAGTACGATGGCGCTGCGCTTTCACAACGGATCAGATCAATGCTGCTGAATCGGAAAACCACTAAATTATATAAGAACATTGATGCCAAAGTCAAGCTGTTGAACATGTCACATGCTTTCCAAATCAGACAATCTTCAGTCATAAAATGTGGGCAGAATATGCGAATCACTCAATTGAACATGACAGGTTAACTTAGCATGGTTTTGCGAACAATTTACACAAATCTGTTCTCACGTTGCATGAATTATAGTTTTCCCTCAAGAAAAGACCCAATTTTAAACCCTTAATTAATGAAAATGGTTAAATAACCATCTACGGCTATCACAATGCAAACAAATCCATATTATGGCTTTACAATATTTGGAATATAGTGTAAAAGCTAAATGGACTACTTTTATGGTGCATTTTTGGAGACAGAATTTCTATTTATAAATGAATTGAGTATTCAGACTAAAGGTTCAGCTTCAGTCGGAAGAGCCCTTGGTCTCCAGGTAGCTGTGTGTGGGTTTGATCTTAAAGGCTAAAGTGTTTGTTAGGTTTGAGAGGTTAGTGTTCCCAGTCTGACAGCGATCAATACTGGCACAAAGATGGCCACAGGGTGTGCCTCAACTGAAGTTGCCCACAAAAATCAATACCGGCTCCTCTATTGACGGCTGTCGCACACATCGACAGCAGACTCGGTGATGTAATGGAGAGGTAATATGGCCAATTTAGGACCACCAGGCCTGCTAAAGGGCTTACGATTTATCTGTTAGTGGTCTGCCTGTGGACAGAAACACAGGCTCCAATCTCTCAATGTCATCTCAGTTCAATCTCTCAGATAGGTCTCCACACTGGACTCCAACCTTTAGAGCCAAAGGCTCATTGATTCTCAATGATTCAATCCACCTGCAGCACAGTAGTGAAGTCAGCAGACAAGCGGCTTTTCCCTTGAGATGTCCATACTCATTCAAATCATCTCTCATGAAAAACTGAGGAATGCAAAGCAAAATGTTGTCATATTAATAATACAACTAGAGATACGTCAGAAAATATGAGGGTGAGAGAACACTATGAATGATTCATTAAAAGTATGTCATAATTTTTAGACACTTTGAGTAAAGTTTTTCACACCACAGTTCATCTTAAGGTAGATACATCAACAATTATTAATATTACATAACACCATACACAGCATTACACAATATAACATAACACAATATTATTTTAACCCCTTTAGCCAATGAATTGTAAAATTGTGAATTTAATCCGTCTCTTTTGTCCACTTTCAACCACTTCAGTCCTGATTTCTTCAAGGAGAGGGTCTATGGACGGGTAAATGTATGGGCTATTTCAGATCTTTCGATCTAATGGATGAAATAAGCTCACGCAATTTACATATGGATGTGAAAAGAGACGACGGAAAAACAAACGGAGAGCAGCAGCTTTAGTTTCTGCTCTGACGGACGCAAGACCAGCCGAACGCTGTGAGTGTGTGTTAGAAATCAGGAATGCTGAGAGAACATTGTGCTTGGTATGCTTATCATCTTTAGACCAAACTTGGGTCTCCAGCTGACAGTTATCTAGTGCACTTCCCATAATGTTTATGCATTAGGTCAGTAGGCGGAGAGTAGACGTATTTTGTGGCTGTTTGAACGCATTCGACCACATGAGAGTTCACACTACGAAAGCAATCCAGTCTAATGTGTTTTCGAATACCTCTGGAAGTGGTCGAAAGTGGAAAAGCTCAAAACGTTTTAGACCCCGTTTACTAGGGCTGGGTATTGACACAAATTTCACAATTCGATTCCGATTCCTATTCAATATTGATTCTTTCGCATATCAGGTACAATTCATGGCCGAGTTCATAGCATCTGTCTCGAGTTATACAGAGTTAAATGCCAGCTACCAGCCAATCAGAAATTAGAGTTAGTTGTTTCCGAGTAAATTACGTGTTCCCGCTGCAAGCACGTTCGTTATAGGCAACACGCGCACACACAAGAGTGGAAGTAGGAACCTCTACATTTTTTTTAGCATTTTGATTTTACGATTCCTGGACGAAATCTCTTGCCTGTGATCTCAGTGAGAGCTGATGTTGAGGAGTATAGCCAAATTAGTGCTAAATTATTTTTGATGCAGTCAAAAACACTCCAACTGCTTTTAAAGGGGTCGTCGTCGGATGCAAAATTCACTTTTATATGGTGTTGGCATATGTGTCTTTACAGTGCGTGGACACAACCACCAATCAATGAAAAAATACATTCATTTTTTTTATCCTCAAAATGCTAAAAAGTTGTTTCTCATTATCATTTAAAGTGACGTGCACCAAAACGGGTCGTTGTGAACAGAGCTGTTTTTGAGGTGGTAAAAAGGGTGTTGTTTTACACAACCATTGAGGAATTTTAACTTAACATGAAGACCCGAAAAAAATCATACCAACAGTACATTGAGCACTGCTGTTCAGTTGGGTTGTTTGAGGTCAAATTTTATTTTATTTTTTGATAAATTTGTATTTTTGATATATAACTATTTATTTTACTTGGATGAATTTGTCTGTCTTTTATCAGGTTTACCAATTGTTATAATTTCCATTTGTGTTGGTCAATTATAAACAATTTAATTAAAATTAAACTGCTAGCAAAAATTGTAGCAAATTTGGTGGGGCCGCTGCTGCAAATATTTGGGTGGCTCCTTCCCTAACAGATCTCACTCCAAACTTTTGTTAAAACTTGAGAGCCCTGATTCAAACATGCATTAAATATTGAAGAACATTAAAAATGATAATGAATATGTAATATGGTGCATATATTTAGCAAAATGCTCCTCTCTAGAGTTCATTTTTCTAGCTCACTAGCGAGTTTATGGTCACTGGATATGGTTTTTCTGAGGTAAATGTGACATTACATGACATTGTTTACAAGCTGTTTTGACATCTTTCACGGTTGAAACACTGATTGAGCGATTCCATGTGACATGATACGGATTTCGATAAGTTGTACTCTATCTTTTAACACACTTTTAGATGCTCATTCATGTTTATTTCACGCTGTAACTGGTATTAATAAGGAGGAAGAGAAGATCATGCGCTGCTGCTCCTCTTGAGCTGAGCTGCACCAGAGCGATCTCACGCCACAGCGCCAAAACGCTATTTATGTTTTCAAATTTTGTAAGAAAATGGACGTAATTTGTAATCTGAGACTTTGTTTCATATCATTAGAAACAAATATTATTTCGACTTATTGGATGGGATGCGCGCTACAATGTTCCATTCATTCATCAACTGAAACAAGGATGACTAGCCGAATTGATTCTTGCGATTTAAGAATCGATGTTGGTTCGTAAAAATTAGAATCGATTAAAAACGAGAAATCAATATTTTTTACTCAGCCCTACTGTTTACACCTGTCCTTAGCTTGTGATCAGATTGACGAAAACAATTCTTAATACTAGGTGTAAACGGGGCCTATAGTCCATCACATCAGCTGACTCATCAAACTCACTTACAATCCCTTCTTACCAATAGTGTGCACTTAAATCTGTTTGAAAATTCATTCTCCTTTACAGCGAGAAGAAATGCAGAGTGGTTGAGAACTGTTAGGATAATTACAGTTTACTTCAAGCTCGACTGACGCTTCAATCTCAGACTCACAGTGTGCTGATAGTACAAGATAGATGCAATTTAAATGAAAGTGTATCTGTATAGACCCTTGAGACCGACTTAGCTTCTTTCCACTCATGCAGAGGTGCAGCAATTGAACTAGACAAAGTGACTCTGCTCATGTGTGAACGGGGGAAAGAAAAGTGGAATTACAAAGCAAAAGTTTTGTCTACATGTAGACGTTTAAAGTAGTGTGTGTGTGTGTGTGTGTGTGTGTGTGTATTGACTAAAAAGAAACAAGCCCATAGGGAAAGTGGCCTTTTACCACAGCAGCTGCATTGATGCTGAACTACAAATCAAGTCAAAATGCTTCAAGCCCAACAGTCAAATGATTCATGCTGAACACCAGCAATTCCCCTAAAAAAATAATGCAAAATTGAAGTGTTAAAAAGTAACGAGCCGCATAAATCCAGTCATAATTTCCCAAATACACACCTTGACTGTGTCTCCTCGTTTTTTTCCCAACTATAATCACATACTAGCAATGCAATCATTAAGCAGAATGAAGAATAAAGATATTCACGGGGCATTGCCCTCGTCAAGATGACGGATCATAATTTCTACAGCAAATGCGACGTGCTGCATACATTTAGCTAAATTACGTGCGACCTGGACGCGAGGAGATTGCAGATAAGGCTCTTGGGATGCTGAGGGCCTCCAGATGCAATATATCAAACATGATATCCCGGGAGTCACATTGCTAAATGTGTTCAACATGACACGAGAGCGGCATTGAATTTGTTTTCTGAGATAAATATAATTTTGCATATAAAGCGATCTTAAAACCAAGCAGTCACCTAGATAAATGGGGTCAAGACTGAGGCCATGTAGGTCACAACCATACGTGTTACTGAATACACTGTAGCAGATAATGTATTTGCCTACTATTTTTAGCATGAGAGGAGAGAGTGCAATGATAAAATATTTCAAACATTGTCATGTGATCTTTTTTTTTTGTATGTTTAATCCAGTGAGCGAAATTCATCGTCTCAAAAAATAATTAATTTCAATTTTGTGTAAAAATGCCTATATGGCATTCTGACTAAATTGTGGAGATGTTTAAAATGCAGTCGACAGAGTTTCCTGTTCATTAGTCACTCAGGAAATGAAAAGGTCAAGTGCATTGTGGGATCTATTTTTTCCATGCAATGTGCTCTTGTATACTACACATTTTGGACAAATGGAAATGTCACATACTACAAAGTACACAATATACAAAGCAGTACTCTCTCTATAAAGAGTTTTGATAACATTTTATTTTAAGATGTAACTTAATGACTACATAGTAACAACAGTAAATTGTGCATAATTACAAGCAACTAACTCTAAACCAAACCCTAACTGTAACTAGTACAAGTAGTTCATTATTTCTCAGTACTTATTTAAATACAATGTACTTTAAAATATGTCACCTTAAAATAAAGGGTTACACTTTATTTTAAGGTGTCCTTGTTACAGTGTAATTATACATTTAACTGAGTAATACTAGTTAACTATGTACATGTACTTACTATAGAGTTAGTATTAAGATTAGGGTTAGTTCCATGTAATTCTGCATCATTTATAGTAATTACTATAGAAACTACATGTAACAAGGACACTATATACAATAAAGTGTTACCAAATAAAGTGTATCCAGAGTTTGTGCTTTTACTATTTAAAAAAAAAGTAGTAGGCAAACATGCAGTATTCTGTTTATCTTCCAAGTCAGTATATAGTCAAAAAATATATCAAAATTGCACCTGAAATTACTTGCAGTTAATTAGTTACAATGGACATGTCAAGAGGCAGTGCATTGTGGGATAGTATTCCACAGTAGCTACATACAAATTCTCAAAAGTTTGTATTAAATTAGTTGAACATTTTTCAAATTTGCGTGGTGCACATTAGACACAATATACATACTCCAAAAATAGTAGGCTATACGAGAAATATGGCAGCTATTATGAACAAATCCTTAGCCTACTTTTATCCTTACCTTGACATGTCGTCGAATAGACCGCTTTCTATTAACGATTATTTCATCGTTTTTATCCTAAAGTTGAATAAACACACTTACGGTGCTAAAGTTGCGCGGTCCGCACAGCTGCCCTTGAAATCGACAATAAAGTAACATCTCCTCGAGCTGATGCCCCAGACGGTCCAATAACTGCCTCATGGAGGGCTGAGAGTCTCGAGGAGGGGGCAGAAAGTGGTTGAAGTCCAGTATGCGAGATAACGGTGACCAGGGAGGCTCACTACTCGTTCCGTCATCGTGCGACGCGAGCGCGTCTCGAACCGCGGCGGACACCTGCCAATTTTTCCCGAAGAGCCCGAGCCACCGTCCCGCGCTAAAGATGTCCGGTTTTTTCATACGTCGCGGCAGTATGATGTTCTGGTTGCAAATCGTCACGGCGGGAAATACGAGGCGTTTAGCGTAAACCATATGCGCCTTGGTGTACACCGGCGACGAGAGCAGGTATCGGACCCGGTTGGAGGACCATGTGAGGAGAAGCGCCAACGCAGTCAAAAACGCCAGCAGCCACGCGACTCTGCGCGGGTACGAACCGCTCAGAAAGACGTGTCTTAATCCGTGAAAGGTCGTGTGCTTTAAGAAGAGCTTGCCGGCTTCTTTCAGAGGTCCTTCCGTGCGTTGTTTCGGTGCGGCGTCGCCTTGGCACATTTTGGAGAACGTTTGACGCGCAGTTTTACCTCAGAAGCGACGCGTTAAACGTTCCAGTGCTCTCCAAAACGAGTAATCATCGCGGTGTTCTGTTCCTGACGCGATTCGCTCGGGAAAGGAATCTGCAGATTCATCCGAACTGTTTGAAATACAGCGCTGCAGGGAATGAGGACGGTAAAATACTATTTCTCCATATTCTCCCTCTCAGGGAAGCGTAATATAGCCCGTATAAAAGTCTCAACTGTTGCCAGAAAAAGATACGGCGCCACATTTTCCTCGCGTCATGTGCTCTTGCGGTTCTGTCATACTGCAAATCTGTTCTCTGCACTTTAAGAAGTTCAATTTTCATAAATTCAGTCGAAGTAATTCACTGGGGAGCATTTGTACCGCTCGTTTTGCAACAGCGCGAGCTTCGTCCCTTCCGCGCGCGCTCTGCTCTATGTTCCTCTGTGAGCGCGCGCATCCTCTGCTGTCTTTTACTTCACTGAACTTTCTTATTGCAGTGGTTCTCCCCTTTTCCATTTTATTTTTAAGAAAAAGCACGTTTTTCTATGATAATTAACTATATGAGTAATTTATTTTGACCCATAACATGTCAAATAAAAAAAAACATTGCCATATTTGAATCAAAATGTAACGTATACATCATACTGATGATAAATGATAATGCTTTTTGAAAATAAACTATGTGCATGAAATATAATTATATATATTTCAATTATAATCTAGGTCATTCTGAACGCAAACATGCATTCATGAAATGGCAGCAATCTGAAATGGCAGCAGGTGATTTGTCTCTAAATGAATTATGTGTGAATACAGTGAAGTGTCAGTTTGTTATTCATGGAGCATATCATCGAAAATAGCACCTATCACAAGCATACTCACGTTGGCGTCAGCACATCGTTCACACTACTATTAAAGTAAGGTTAGTTTTTAATTGAATGTTGTACAATGCATCATTCAGACCAATAATTACACACTCCATCCCTGCTAGACAGTAAGTGGACTTGTTCTTAAGTTTGGGCTGTTAGTCAAACAGGCAAAAGTGGGCATAATGCCCGGCCCGCAGGTCATGGCCTACTTACCTTAACAATGTGTGCAAAGTCAATAGCCCCTTTTTTCACTGGCAGGCTCTGAGATGCCTCACAAAGGGTTCTCGTCCAAATGTGTACATAACAGGGGACAGTATTGACCAGAACACTGTGCCAAAATAAACCTGTAAACACCTGGATGCGTTCGGTCTTATGTGAAGTGAAAGTTGGTGGGTGGATCTGTGGACATTCAAAGCACTGTGTGTCCTCTTCCACTGCCCTTCCTTTTATTGAGGGAAAAAATATACGCGAGGAGCTATGAATGTCACAAATAAATTACAGTGGAGGCGTTACGATTCACATTTGACATTTAATTTCAAAGTCACATTAAATATGTGCCAAGAAGAGGTTTTTAATGACGGAGAGAACTTCAGGCACACGAAAACAATTAAGTTATTTTGAAAGAGAGCGGATCGTGATGTACGCTGTAAGTACGCACAAATTACATTTCTTGAGACTGAGAAGAAGATTTGTTAAAGATAAATATTTTTAAATCATTTACTTAATTCAGGTTTAGTAAATATTGTAATAAACTATGCAAAATATATTTTTACAGGCTAAAACTGGGAAACGAGCATTTTAGGACTTCCGGTTTCATTATCCCGAAAGTCAATGGGGTTTTTTAATGTTTTTTTTGTTTTTTTCACAATGAAAAATGTAAGAATCATAAGCTTTTGTTAGTCACATACCTTATTTTGTACAATAATCCAAAAACCAATGGAAAAATTATTTGTCGAGAATTTTTTATTTTATTTTTTCTCCGAGGGAACAAGTGTAATGCTGACTTTTGAGTTGACCTACAAAAATACATCATCCAGGTACCACACTATTGTTTATAATTATATAGATTGGATTTAGAAATGTTAAAATTACGAATAAACTATTAAAGAATGTGCTTTTATCTTCAAAAAGCTTTTTTTTTGTGTGTCACTTTCAGGGCTCAGGCCGAAGGAATAGCAATGATTTTTTTTCATTTTTCGGAGACGTGAAGTTGGGATGGGACCCCAGTGGCAGTTCGTCATTGCACACCCACATGTTCGACAGTCACAGATGCTTTTTACAAGCGTCTTCATCAAAGAGGATGCAGCTCCGCCACGGGGACAAGCACACGCTGAGCTACATCAACACCCAGATGAAGACGCAAATTAGTATTCGGAAAAAACTTGGTCTGCAGCTTGGCGTCAAAGACCAATTTAATACAAGGAACCTGTGTTTTTGCTTCTTTTTTTTTTTGGGAGAAAAACTCCACACAGTTTGCTGCTGCAAAGTAACGATGTATTCTTTTAGATGCTGAAATGCGTTAAAAGATTGGAAAAACATTTCATCATTATGGTGAAGATTGAAAAAAATAATAATCTAGAAGGTTGATGCAAGCGTCTTAAATGGATATGCACTGCTCTTTTGTAAGAAAGAGTGATAGTACATCTCCTTTGACCTGAAATAAAAAAATAAATGCTTTGAATTGTATATAAAATGCTTCAGTAAAGTCTAGGTCCAAAAGTGGACCCTCTCAATGACGATTGAAAGGCAACCGCGTGACCCGAAAAAGTCGTGTTCTTTACACAACATTGCACTGGGATACAAAAGGGCACTTTAACATTGAAAATGACTGGAATATCTGATTCGGTACAAACTAGAACACGTTGAAAACTCCTACAATGCAGAATGCTCAATATTCAAAATGAACCATGGTTTCACTACTAATAAAACATGGTTACTGTTACACCCTGAAAACCTCAAATTTACCATGGTTTTGCTACACTAACCTAGTTTAACCGTGGTATTTGCATTGAAACTGCGATTATTCAAATGGTAGGCAGTTTTACTATATTAAAACCATGGTTAATTTGCATAAGTGTGTTAGCTGAGTGATACTGAAGTCTAGCAGAGATGGCCAGTGGGTTTAGGGGGAGACTCGAACCATGCCAAAGCCACAACTGAGACAGCATTTGATGGGAAAAAATCGTTTGCAGCCCAAAATAGCCTTGATGTGTTCCAGAGTGGTTTACTTCACGGTGAACAAAGGGAAAACAAAAAGCACGACAGCAATACAGCTCCTTCCATTTGAAATGAAATGGCAAACATTACAACAAGAGCTCATTGATTTCTTCAGTCAAAGTAAAGCTCGTCTTGCCTAAATGGAAGATTCTGTTTTTCTTTGAGGGAAATTAAATTTGATGAAGTTTGATTTCTTCATCTATTGAAATGCGACTTACATTTTCTATTCCAAAATTGAGTTTTTTTATATGGAGCAGTTTAATGTATTTTATACTAATTCTCTAATTTCTCTTTAATTGAAAAATATGCATTTTCATTCATTTATACATGGTTGCAATAACATTTAGATCAAAATTTTAAGTGCCATTGTTTAAAAATGCTATCGACTGAAATTTCAAAGACATTCGATTGTTATTCTTTAAAATCGAATGACGTATGTATGAATGTATGTATGTATGTACTATCCTGACAGAAAATGAATGAATTGTTTTAGCTATATATAGAAAATCGGTAGACTTCAACAATTTAAACATGGAGCCACATTGAGATCTCTATATCTATGAAAATTAACCATATTGTACCTTAAAAATTAAGACACCAAAATATATTTTTTAAAGAATTTGAATCTAAAAAGATGTTAAAGTATCTGTAACTTCGGGCAAAAAAAACACTAGAAATGCTTTTTCCCATTTTTTAAACTGTCACCATTGGCAAAGATCAACAGATTTTACGAAGTAATTTTGGAGTAGTTTTATTTACAGCTCCGAACTGTACAGTGTAAGTACAAAGCCAGAAAACTTTTGTAGAGAGCAGTTTGATGAAAAATGTAGTTCATATTGAGATCTTGAGTTTTGATTGCATATTTGGCACATGTGAGCCCAATTTGAGATATTTTTGAGATCTCATTCTACTGAAGAGAAATATTTAAAAAAGTTCATAAATTATATATTAAAAAATGTTTTACACACGTAAGATTATTTGGTCTTTTTTTAAAGTTAAAGTCTGAGAATCAAGAGACTTGAGCAAAATCTCCATTTGATTGTTAATATCATTGCGGTCTTGAGATTTTAAAGAGATCACATTTACAGATTTAGCCAAATATTATAAACTAGTATCACAGCTGGTTTGACAGTCCCGTTTTTACTTAACATTCTGCATACTAAACCCAGACCTCAGGCACTACTAGTGTATGCTGTAGTGATCTGGAAAGCTGCCTAGGCTATCAGCACCCAGGCTGAAGACAAGTGTCCTCTGCGGAGAGTCTGCAGCTGTGAATCTCTCACACGATAAAGGAGATAATTCAGTTCTGGCGATGGCAGACCAGCTTCAGTTTTATTGAAAGAATGGTGTACGAGAGGAGGCCAAAGAGAGAGAAATAAATAAAATAAAAAAACTAGACAATGCAGCAGTGGAAGAGAAGAGAGTATAAATCATGGCCAAACCCAGAAACAGAAAACATGAGCATGCAAAAGAGAGAGAGAGAGAGAGAGAGAGAGAGAGAGAGAGAGAGAGAGAGAGAGAGAGAGAGAGAGAGAGAGAGAGAGAGAGAGAGAGATTCTCTAAACCTAATGAGCTGCACTGTAACATTCATCAGGAAAGATAAAAATGTGCCTCAGGAGAAGATTGGTCATGACATTTGACGAATTTTCAAGATAAATCATGAGCAAAGCATTTGAAAGATTTGTGTTTCAAGAAAGATTAGAAGAATTAGAATTTTCAAAATGTTTGAATCAAGAGAATTCAATTCCAGAAAAATTCCACTCAAAATAGACAGAATATTTTTGTTTAATTACGTCTAAATTGAAAAGACATTTAAAATGTTCGGGAGGAAAAATGGATCAAATGGCTTTAATTCAGAGAAAGTTTTTTCAAAATGCTTAAATCAGTAAAAAAAATATTAGATTAAAAAGAAACATCTCTCAAAATGTTTGATCCAAGAGGAAGCATGTTCAATAAAATTCAAATCAAAGAATGTTCAAACCGTCAAACAGAGACATAATGTTCAAATTCTACATCTGAAGGTGGTGAAGGAATTTCCCCTGCGGTGATTTCGAGTGGCTCAATAGCGCGATATGCGGTATTATCACCATTTATTTATTTTTATTTATTTGTTGCAATATAAATAAGTGTTACGGTGTGGTCACCATGCACAAAAACGAGGACATTTTAAGTAACCAATGTAACCGAAACTAAACAGCGTCTCTGCGCATTGATGTTCAAAACGAATCAATAGAGAAATTGTATTTTTCAAGTTTAGAGAATAAAAACTCCACAAAAACATTGAAATGTTAAATACTGCAAAAAAATGCTGCCTAACTAGGACGATTATGCCCATTACAACATCAAAAATTATATCTGGTACCACACGAAACTATCTATCGCTATGAAAGGAACCAAATATTTGGGATGCACACATAAATGCTGTCTAGCTAGGCACCTTGTGAAACAGAATTTTGAAACAGACAGATAATTGAGAAACAAGGGATGTATCCAAAATTGCATAGTTATGAGTAGGTACTTATTTTGAATAACTGCTAAATAAGTCTGTTTTATATAGTATGAATGTGCGCATTATGAATGTAATCTGCTCTACTCTTTTCTAGATCATACTACACTTGTCACATACTACTCGTCACATATCAAAATGATTCCAGTTCGCATGGATTTGAAGAAGCGACTAAAATTTCTGTATTATGAAGGCCAGAAATGTAATTTTGTGAGGTTAATTTGTAAAGAAAGACTATATTCAAACGCGCATACCTATAGACTGAACACGTAATATGCATGTGCACGCCATCACCGCTTTCACAGATTCATGTTTTATTCACAGAAATAATGTTTTTCAAAACTTTTCAAAACTTGCACCTCTCGAGCCACCAAACACTGTTGTCGTGCAAATGAACGGCCAGAACACGTTAAAAGTTTTCTGTTTTCAGGTAAACCGGTGTCGTGTAAGCGGACCCTACTTTAATAACTAATGATCTTTGCAACGCAAGTGAATCGATCAGAAACTATAATTTAGCTGGAAAATAACTTTATTCTAGAGCTGCTGTGAAGACGAAACAATCTCTGTTGCTTTGATTTCCTATTATCACTGTAAAGCTTAAAACAATCTATATCGTTAAAAGCGCTATATAAATGAAGGTGACTTGACTTGACTTACTAAATATGCGATTTCAGATGCAGCCAAGGAAAAAGCGCCATCAGGCGAGTCAGTGTGTGTTAGTGAGGCGGTTCTGATAAATGACTCTCAGACGGGTTGTACTGAACCCTTCTGCATGGGCCAGCTGCTCCGGCTCACTGCGGATATGAATCTTGTTCACATGACTAACCTTTAAAATGAGGAACAGTATCTCACAAATGCTCATGCATGAGTATGAAAACATCTCCAGAAACAATCTCTACTGTAAATAACACTGTCATTTTCCCAGAATTCCCTGAGAGCCTCATAAAGATAAACAGCTGCTTTCATCACACAGATCAACATCAACCTCGCTACAGGTCGGATTTCCCAGCAGTCTATCTTGTCAGTTTTTCAGAACAGCGGGACATCAAAGTCTTGCCCTTAGATGCAATATTCTCAGTCAGAGCCATTCTTACATTTAAACTCAATTTTATTTTTCACCTCAGGTGACCGTCTGAACATCACTGATTTCCGTCGTCTTGTCTTCTGCCTCATGAGGAGTAATTATTTAAGTTTGTTTGATCTCAAAATTGTCTTTGAAACAAGACACAATAATGGCGCCTGATTCATTTCCAAAGGATGTTCAGGTTTAATTTATGTGGAGCAAAAATGAATCTCAAGTCAGACTTTGATGTTAAAATGAAAACCATATTTCATCAAAATGAATGACTAAATGACAAGTTTCTGTAGATATCACCCTATAGTATTCACAATGGACGAATATGCCATTATGTGAAATAACATCAAACCATAAAGCATCAAACTCAATTCAACATGAAAGATCCCTTTAAAAGAAGATTGTAGCTCACAGGGGTCCAGATCAGCTTTACAAATACAGATTTAAAATATCATGGTGAATGAAATAATGTTTTGAAGGTCATATTTCACCCCAAACATTTACACTTAATAATAAAAGTAAACTTAAAAGTAATTTCTTAAAGTGCCAACAATATTCCTAATATACAATGGCAGGTTTTTAGACCAGATGTATTCAAGCCTGCTCCTGGGGACCCACTGTCCTACATACTTTAGTTCCAACCCTAATTAAACAAATGATCACTTGAAAATACGCATGCAGGTGTACTGAAGCAGAATGGAAATTAACTTTGCACGTTGGAACTAAACTTTACCTTTCGTCTGTTAGAAATGAAAACTAAAACTGTGTGTCATCAGCATATGGTAGAATAAAGTCTGTCCCTGTATAATAGGCCCCAACAATATGGAGAAGAGGAGAGGTCCAAGAACTGAGCCTTGAGGTACCCCGTGACTAGTTGATGTGCTTTTGATACCTGGTAGAAAACAACTTGTTCAAGTGTTTTCACTATGAATGGGAGGAGAGAGACAGGTCCTCTGTGTTACAGCACTAGATAAGGACGCAAGCTAGAGCAAACAAAAATACTAAGATATTTTGCATCACGATCACAGTTATTTTCATGAAAATTAAGTACATTTCCGCTCCAATTTCTCATCCCTAATGCATCTGGACATTTGTTTTATAATATTTGCAGTTTATTTATTATATATATATATATATATATATATATATATATATATATATATATATATATATATATATATATATATATAATAAACTATAAATATATAAATATACACATATAGATTCACCCATCAACAAAGCATCTGAACTCATCTAGGAAGCTGTACTTCTCTTTCCTGTATCACAGAGAGTCTGTCCAGGGTCTATTAATACAGCTCCAGGTACAGCTCAGTCTCTCTCTGTGTGTGTGTGTGTGTGTGTGTGTGTGTGTGTGTGTGTGTGTGTGTGTGTGTGTGTGTGTGTGTGTGTGTGTGTGTGTGTGTGTGTGTGTGTGTGTGTGTGTGTGTGAAGGAAAAGTGGATAACAGTGGTTGTCAGACACACAGAGCAAGAGTAATGAGGCAGGACGTGTCGACTTCACACTGCAGGAAACATCCACTTGTGTGTGTGTCAGAGAGACTTCAACACCTGCTTGACCTCATATCTGAATCTCTTCTTTCACTTATCCTGTTCACGTCCATCCAAGGGCCCTTTAAATTGAATTTCACTCCAGCATTTTATTGAGAACTTTCTCATTCCCTCCAGAATGTCTGCTACACTTCTGAGCTGCGAGCTTATAAAATACAAGCCTTTTAATATGGCGTTACGAACAATCACCCAGTCGTTAATGAGTCAGGCTTTAACTCAAAACATAAATGTAATGAAGTAAAATGATACAATACTTAATTTATTAAATATAAACTGCATGTAGTGCTTTTAAAGCAAGCTTCTCAATGCACTTCACAGAGTAAAATAAATACAACAATATACCAAACAAACAAACAAATTAAGTTATTATCCTAAGAATTATGCATTCCTGAAATTCCTCAAAGGCTAAATTGGACTAAAAATGTGTCAAATTTCTGTCCATCAAAAAGTGTTAAACACCAGTTATTTCACAGACAAACAGAATATACTACTTAATGCCTCAATAAACTTATATAAAACCCATACATTTTGTCAAATAACTAGTTCTTCCTCACAAATGCTCATTACATCATCCTGGTTCCTTTAAAAAAAATTGGTTTCTGGCAAATTCATGTAAACCTGTGCACAATCTGATTGGAGCCTGTGATTTTTATAAGTGCTTGCCATTTCAGTGTGTAATACGTAAGCAAGTATACAAGCATGAATGAGCTACGAAAACACATCTCTACACGAAGACATGCTTCTGTGACCTTTAAGGTATAATCAGACACCTGAAATCTCTCAGATACTCTATGATTCAAGGCTCTCTGGCTCTCCACAATTGATTTGAGCTTCAGATCTGACTTTATCTGACTCGGTTAGGAGCAGCTGAACTGTGTAACGCAGCCAAGTGTGAATCGCTTCAAAGGTGAGTTTAAAAACGTGAAGCTTTCACATCCTCAACCCAAACACCACAAATCCTACCGTTTTCAGATGGCCTTCTTTACTCAATATGACGGATTAAAACATTAAGAAGCCATTAGTGATTAAGTAACGAGCCAATTAGCCGTGATAAGTTCTTATTGGCACATTTCGGGGTCAGGTCGGGCCCATACATCACGCTCCTTCTAATTGGATCCATTTATGGGATTTTACTTTTCATTTTTAGAGCCCATTTTCTACTTTCCAATATTTCAACATCTCGGAGTTCCAATTAAGGCAAGATACTACATACAAACCCATTGTTTTTTCACGCACTGGTCATTTTTTTTTAGCTTTTTGGAAAGAAACATCTAAAATACACATTTATATATTCATTTTATTATACTTTATTTGCATCGGTAGATTTCAAGCTTGAGTTTTTTACAGCAGCTTTAGATCCACCAAACTTTAAAGGTTAATTCCTATCTGTATTCTGAAGGTTTTTGCAGTGGCTCATATATCATTCACATTATTTCTAACATTTTATTCCAAAAACAGGGTGAACATTTTTTTTCTGTCTGTTGACAGTATTTTCTGACTTATACAGAGATAATCCCTCAGTAAAAAAAAACTTTACCTGTAATATGTCAACAAAATTAAACAAATATTGAACCTGGCTTTATCCAATGTTTAGATTTCAGTTCTGGAAATATATGCAAATTAGTGCAAATTCAATTAGAAAATGCCTTATTTTCATAACAAACATAACATTTCAGAAAACTTGTAACACAAAACAGTTGCTGTAATGGACTGTGATTGGTCAACTGGGAAAAGGTTGGTGATTTCTATAAGTTAATGTTTTACCATATTAACCTGTAGTGTCTTGCCTTAAAAGTGAGGTACATGTAATAATTTCGGTGTTTAAATGCACTTTCCTATACCAGTTTAGGGTCCATTGACTAATATTAGTATGCCATTCATGGTTTTATGTCCCCCAAAAGTGTAAACATTGAGCCTTTCGGGCAACATATAACCATTGAGAGAGGACCGCTCAGATCTGTCAATATCTTTCCAGCTTAACGTGAGAGTTTGGGGCGTGGCTACTGTAGTGGGTGGAGCCAGAGGGTATTTAGCCGCTGTGGGAACATGGCTGACACATTACATGGGAAAAGACATACAGCTTCGGGCACAGGAGTGCAAGCCAAAATTCACTGCATTTAGACCTTGCAAGATTAAACAGATCATGAAGGCGTCAAAGCAAATGGGACATTGCGCTACAATGGATACTTCAATCATCATCAAGCACCTGTTCAGAAAGATAAATGTACCAGTTCATAATATTTACTCATCCTCAAACAGTTGTGGCAAGTCATGTGAGATACTTTGATGGGTTTATTATAAGCTAGAGGCTTGCGTTAGCTCTAGACAGAGTTTAGTCTACTCAATTGCTTACTCATGATACATAGCTACAAAGATAAAAGTATTCCTAATAATATGTTCCCTTTTATTGAAACTAGTCTACTTTTACCTGTTTGGACATGCCTTCACAAGCTCCAGTAAGAGCTGTGTTTGTGATGTTCGAGTTGGGGGAGGCGCGACGTGCCAAAGGAGCAAAATTAGGAGCGTTTGCAAATTAGGCTATGCTTTGTCTTTGTAATTCCACCAGGTGCCACTAGTGGTGCAGGAACTACATACTTCACCTTTAAATGAATAATATGACTCAATTAAACATTTAATTGAGATATGGATGTGAATAGAGAACAGCTGGAAGCATCTGATTCACTGGGGAACTTTTTCACGCATCTATAAACCTCTGAAGGACGTCATAGCAGGCTGTGTGTAGGTTAATTGTTGATTGTCTTTGAGATAATGCTGCTCATCCATCACTGAAATAAGTCGTCTGGCGTCTCTGGCTTTCTTTATGACAGGTATGAAAACACACAGTGAATCAGAGCTCTTAGTAGTCAGTTTCTAAGATATGTTGGAGCGTGGCTTGCTCCAGACCCTGAGAACACAATAACTCGCTTTTTAATGTGTTGCCATTGGTGATGGAGATCATCCGCACACCTCCGGCTTTACCACGGTAAACAAAGCCGAGTTACATTCATCACAACACTATTCTGAACAAGATAAGTGTGGGCATGAAACTCGCAGAAAGGTACTTTGTGCAGATTGTTTTTGTGCCGCAGACTGACGGTAGCTCGACTCATCTGAACCACACTTTGTTGCACTTGAACTTTCAAATATCTTGTGAAAATACACAGGAAGAAAATACATCTTCTACAAACCATTCAGCAGACAAAATGTTTTGTCACACTAAGGTCAACATAAAATGGTGAAATACAAATTAAATAAACAAATATATATAAAACTTACATGAATTAGTCATTATGAAAAAGTAAATATAAAAACAATATAAAAGTAAAAAATGTGGACGGGACTTATCATATACACTGTATATAATAACATTTATATAAACTTTCCTGAACCAGGCATTATAAAAATTAATATAAAATATATATAAAACAAAAAAGTTCAAAACTAAGATTTTGATGTTATCATCTAAAAATGAAAGTCGTTTCAGAGCCAAAGTTATTCGATTTGATTAGAATTTACAGCTAATTTTTACATCAAACCGTTTTTTTTTCTTTAGAATAATGTGCACTTAGGAAATTAAGTATATTAAGACAAGAAACAATATTAAGAAAGTAACTGTCATTTCATGTTGACTTCAATATGCTGTCAAAATTCAAACATAATCCTGAACCAAAGTAGATTTTGTGGCTGCCTTGAGCCAGTCTGTTGCTTTAAATGTTGTATTGGGCTCCACAAAATCATATTCATAAAACAAATGAACTTGACTCTTCCTTTTGTGACTGAAGGAGTCTGAGTCTGTTGAGTACGTGTTATTCTCTGTGTTCTGGTGCCCTCTATTGTTCAGACAGCAACAGTGACATTAGACACATTCAAAGGAAACTTCACTGGAACCAAACTCTAAGCCACACTAAATGAGAGACTTCTGTATTAACAGAAATAAATGTGTAGATCCCTTAGAGTTGTTTACTGAAGCATCAATATCACTATTGAGTACAGAGTGACTTGAACAAACTTACTTATCCTAAATATAAAACTTTGGCATGCAACTGTTCCTGCACCTAGAAACCACCTAAGACTCACTAGAAACCGCATAGCAGCAACCTGGCAACTACCCAGATCACTCTAGCAACTGCACAGCAACACTCATGCAATCGCACAGAACTCCCTAGCAGTCGCACAGCAACACTTAGGAAAAAAACCTAGCAACTGCATAGCAACACCCTAGCAACTACCTAGAACACACTAGCAACCGCAAACCAACACTTGGGGAAACACGCTAACAACCGCATAGCAATATTCTGGCAACCACCCAATACACCCTAGTAATGCAAAGCCACACTTGGTGAAAAACCCTAGAAACCACATAGCAGCACTCAGGAAACCACCCAAAACACTATAGCAACTTCATAGCAACACCTTAGCAACTACCCAGAACACATTTGCAACCGCAAAGCAACACTTGTTAAACCCCCCAACAAAACTTATAGAAACACTCTGGCAACCACCCAGTACACCCTAGCAACCCCAAAACAACACTTGTTAAACCCCCCAAAAAACCATAAAGCAACACTCTGGCAACCACTCAGTGCACCCTAGCAACCCCAAAGCAACACTTAGGAAAACACATTAGCAACTGCATGGCAACACCCTAGCAACTACCCAGAACACAATAACAACCGCAAAGCAAAACGTGTCCTATTTTATTCATAAAGTCTTTAAAGGACAAATTTTCCACACCTCCACACTTCCAAAAGGAAGAGTCCACACATGCCAGCAAAACCTCTGGTCAAACACTGGAAGCTTTCAGTGTGATAGCTGTCATCATCGTTAAAGAGCTGTGCGATGAATTAGCATTTCCCAGAGCGCTGCGTAAGCGTCTCTGAGAGTTATGAAGGGACCGGAGCCAGAGCTGGAGAGAAGCTGCTGTGAAATGTGCTTTCTGGCCTGGTTAATATTGGATGAGCTGCTGTCATCAGTGCCGATCCTCCGATAAACCATCAAGATCAAGTTAAGATTATACACTCAAGGTCAAATTAAACACTAGCACACCCTTCTTAACGCTTAAGACAGCAAATACAGCTTCAGATAAAGTCTAGACCGCACTTTTATCTCAAAGAGTCTTAAATGACAACCCACTTATTGATTCCACATCTATAATTAACTGTATTTAATAGTCTTTTTTCTAGCCCAATTCAGCAGTTTAGATAACAGATTCCTTCAGCAAGAATAGTACACCATTTGGCAAAATAAATCCATCTGAGAGGAACTACATATGAACATTTTCTAAAGAACTCTACTGTTTGCCCTTGCAAAACTATGCTATTTGGTTGCTAGGGTGTTGTGGGTGGTTACTAGGCAAAAAAAGGGCCAGTCCTAGAGTTTAGATATGGCTTAAGTCCGTTTTTAATTAAAGTCTGTGGGATTTTATAGTGAAAATTTAAAACTTGATCACTAAGGCTACGTTCACACTGTCAGTCCAAATCCGATTGGAATCTGATCTAAAATGATTGACTGTCCACATTAAGTAGCGCAACTGTTCAGATCCGATTTGGTTGTCCCATGCCACTCTTTAAATATATATCCAGAAATGCGAATATACATATGAATGTAGTTCGAAATGGATTTGTAAAAATCGCATTTCATGTGATTTTTTTTTTTGCCGTTCACACTTGCTTAAATCTAGATTCGGATTTTAATCGGATATGAACAAAAAATGGGATTTGGACTGACAGTCTGAACGAGGTTTAAGTAAATTGCTAATAGTCACATCTACAGTTCTTCTGCAAATTTTCAGGAGTGCAATCCAGTAATTTCAATAGGAATCCAGGCAATCGGGAATTTCGTGTGACACCATGTCCTGACCAGCAGGTAATGATAACCTCAGGTATGGTTTATATGCTTTGAATGTCATTTTGTGTGCCCTTTATATCCATACTGAAAGCAACAATGGATAAATCACCTCAGATCTTAGGAATTATATAACATTATATACAAGGAAACAAGCATTCAAAATGTGAATTCAATGTAAAAAAACAAAACAAGTGTAGTCAATGACAAAATTTGTGTCAATACTGTATTTTTAATTAAATTAAAGTGGTGTGATTTGATTGAGTAATGATCAAAAACTTTAGATATAGAAAGACGGTGCACTGCACTCGTATTACTATGAATGTGAGAAAGTGCAACATGCAATATGAGGGAAAAAGTCCGGCCTTTTAAATTTAAGAGCCAATCGCCCATTGGTAAAATCATCATGTCACTGCAACTGCCAATAGAAGCTCCGGATGCTACAGAAACATCCGAAATGGCATACTCTTTTAAGTAGGTACTTATTTTAAATAAGTAGCAATCGCAATTACTTAGCGACCGTTAAAAAAGTATGTAGTATGTTCTATATAGTATGAATGTGTGTAGTATGAATGTAATCTGGACGTACTACATTCGCCATGTTGTTATTATCATGTGTCGCTTGATAATGTCGCTTCACTGCCATTCACAAATCCTCTCCCACGGCCTTATGGGATAGTAAAGTGCCCATCGTACGCACACTTCAGATTCTCGCCGTAAATTATAAAACATCCGAGGGGTTTTATCCAACTGTTTTTCGAATACTATGTATTCGGACATACTACTCTGTTGGCGTGCTGTTTTTCACATGCTATATAGTCGGGAAGAAGAAACCAAATTTATGATTGTCAGATTTCATTGATGATTTCAAATATGAAATTTAATTGTAAGCTTGGTGAGCAGCTTTGGCCATTCAAAGAGACAGGAAATAGGAGCTATACTTGCATGACTGAAAAGATGGCCGCCGCATGAAATGACTTGCCTGAAAGGGACTTTGGTACTGATCCATTTGGTTGTGAGTGCAGTGAGCTTGCAGAGAGACTCCGCCCACAAACTCTTCTAATTGGCTATGATTTTGTATTGATTTTGTTGCGTTTTCTGATTGATTTTTTTATTTTGGTTACTGGATTGCTTCACGCCTGGTTAGAACACGGTGTGAGGGTGAAAGATTTGCCATTTAGTTTTCACAACTGATTCAGTTGGTCATACGAATTCGCTACATTGACCAATAGAAATCTGCTGAGTGCTTGGTGAGCTGTACTTCATACATCACTACACTATTGACAATAGATAATGGATGTGTTTTACTAACGCAATCCACTGCGCTTAATGACCCGAGTAGTTGCCTACTTGACTGGGCATGGAGAACGGAGAAACTAGAGCTTGTGCTCTGGAGGTGAAAGAAGATCCTCGTCTAATGGAGCTGGAGGAAGTGGGACTCGAATTCTGCCCCGAGACGGAAAGATGAGCTGCCCGTCTGCTTGGCACAGCCCCACCTCATATCGACCCGCCCAAGCGCTCCTCTAAATATCTGTCAATCGATGAAGACTCACAAACAGTGAACTCACATTCTTAGTGTCGCAAGAATGATTAGCAAACAAGGTTGTGATTAGCAAAGAACACTAGCATTGACGGACTGAGCTGGCTAATATGAGCTGATACGCTAGTTGAACCATTAAATGTGGATTATATAATCCAGATACCATGTATTTATGCTTGTGGGATGCTTTGTTTGTGTGTATATGGCAGATTATCCGTTCTGCTCCTTTTAAGTAGGTTGATAATACATCCCACCGGAGGCATCAGATAATAAACATTCATTATCAGAGCGCGGCCGGCGGCGTTTAAAACCCCATATGCACTTACCAGGCAGGAGACTAAATATACTTAAGAGCTCTAAACCGATTCTTCAATAAGCGCGACCAGATATATTCTTGGCCTTTACGGCGAAGCACCACATAATTCACTCAGCTCAATAAGAGCTCTACTCGCGGGAGATCTCGAATGGCATGAGCGCCGGCTAGAAACCTTGAGATCAGCAACAATGACAAACAAAATGCCTATTTCACAGACAGGCGGCACAGACAGGCTCTTTTCATCAACATAAAGGGATTAGCTGCAAACTCAGACACGCTCTTGAGGGAAAAACGATACAGTGATACGTTTTGAAATGCTTTGATGAAAAACATGTCCAAATATGATTTTACTGCAATGGAGCATTTTTTTTTTTCATGTATAAACCCCATTTTTATAACAACAGGTCTTCATAACAAAAACAAACAGAAAAAAAACAGAAACAATTGTGCTGTTAAATTGATTAATAGTGATGAATCGTATCTAACGTAAAAGTTTGTGTTTATGTAATATGTGTGTGTATGTGTATATGTAGACATATTATATAAACAAACTTTTATGTAAGATTAATCATTTTAAACAGCACTAATACAATACACAAATAAATGATACAATAACTATATTATAAAGACAAGTTGTTTCTAAAATTATCTTGGATTGTATTTTGCTAATTATTAAAATATTCTAAATAAATAGCCAAATTCTAAATAAATATTTATTTTGTATTAATAAATCTGTTTTCTACCACTATGTCAGTATGTATACACTTCAATTCAATGTTGCAAAACATTCTTGTTCAACTAACATTCTTCAAAAGCTTAGACATTTCAAGTTTCCAGCTTTCATTTGGTTTATTTTGAAGAAACTAACTGCAAAAAACTGATTTTATCCTTTAGAAAACCCTGTCCACGAGCCTGAAGAACAATGCAAAGTAACCTTGTCATTATTCCATGCAAACACGTCTTGCCAGAGACCAATTTCCACACTGCCGAAACTTCAACAACAAGTCTAGAGGAAAAAAAACATCCCTAGAGTGGCCTTGAAACAGACCGATGTGTTATACAAAAGCAAGCTACAGCGTATAATTATCAATCATGAGCAGTCAAAGGGTAATAATGGGGGTCTGAGATGCTGTTTTCATTTGCAACGCTGAACACAAAAATAAATGGCTTCTGATTCCTGTTAGATACAGTGAGAACACCTATTCATCTTCTCTGACGCCTCAAGTGCGCCGAGTCCATTTATCTTCTCACAAATAAAGTCAGCCGCCCTAACAATAACACGCAGAGAATGGATTGAGCGCCGGAGGGGGCCCAAAACTCGACTCCTACTTAATACGAGTCTATCCGCACGACTGTCCTACCTCTCTCCAGTGTTCTGGACCGCACTCCTTCCCAGCAAAGTTGCACTCCAGCAGCATATCGTCCATGCGGTGACGGGTCCGGTTGAAGAACTCTGGGAGGCTGAATCGAGACCCTTGCCTGTCGGGCTCCGGGGCCAGAGGGATTCCCGGCGCCATGTTGTCCTCGTATCCCAGCAGTGGCCCCATGAAGAGCAGGTCGCTGTAGCTCAGCTGCGAGCGCCGGAACGTGTTGAAGTTGCAGAGCGTGATGGCGGGGAATATCATGTTCTTGGCGTTGCGCTCATCCAGCATGGTGAAATAGTCGTACTTGTAGTAGTAGATGATGCGGTCCACCACCTGCTTGAGGAAAAAGGAGATCGCCAGCAGGAAGACCACCGTCCACATGACCCGGCGGACGCTTAGCTTGTCCTGCACGAAGACGTGGTTGCCGCCGTGGAGGGAGCAGCCGCTAAAAAAAGTGGTGAGGGTGATGTCAGGTGCCTCTTCGTCTTCCGGCCCGTCGTACTCATCCAAATCCTCGCCTTCCTCCTGGTACTTGGCTTGCTCGCCATCTCTCGACCACCCCACTCGCTTGTAGTGGTCGTCGAAGCCGTCTTGGTGCGAGCGGCCTTCCGGCTCGTTGTCTGTGCTGAAGGAGATGGTGCATGTGATTCGTACCATGGTGTTAAACCAAAAACTGGTCAATAGTGAAAGGAAGAACACAAAAAAAGGTGTTTGGTTACACTTAAAGAGTCACTTTGGAGGGCATTCTAGATGAATCGTCAACCCCAGAAAACCAATCCAGATACTTTGAATGGGAAAACATCACTGTTCAGAAATGGTGTTGAGCGCTCTGACATCCCCTGCAATCTGTCTCTCCATCCGCATCGGGACATCTGAAGAGGAATGGCGCTGTTGGGATGTTATGCACTTCATGGCCCCAAAACTCCCTCCCTCGGACAGGGAATACTCCCAGTGCATCCGGCATCTGATGTCAGCACCAGATCACATTTCACTGCGCATTTTTATGCCCTCGCGTTAATAATCCGGGGTCGTTTATATCACATAATATCTGCTTCATGAATCCAGATGCACAGAGTCATGGGATTTTTTTCCTAGGTGATAAAAAGCACAGCAGCCGTCATGCTTTGATAAACTGAATATACTGAATGTGTCACCGCCCCAGCTTTATCAGCTCATAAATAAACACTCTAGAGTTTCGAGGAAAGCCAAGATATCAACATGCATGCATCATGGTGTGTGTGTGGTGGTGGCTCAGAGGGGAACAGATACTGTATGACGCCATGCACGAAAGCCTAAAGCACACGAACGCAAACCTGCTTATTTATTAGCTAGCATGCAATCGCTTTACTAAACTTCCTGTTGAAAGCAGCTCATGCACTGAAAATAAATTAGCACTTACTAATCAATTCTATCATCCCAGTTCACGAGCAGATTCAAATATGGTGTCATTTCAAAAACAGACACTTACATACATTTTGTGTTCATTTCAATGGGACAATTTGCATAAGAATGGATTTATTTGTTCAAATGAAGAAATTTGCATAGAAATTCCATAAATAAGACCCCTCGTGATTAGCTGTATGTTTTTCTATCCTAGATTGTGCAAGATTGATTCTGGCAGACTGAAAGAGTCAAGAATTCATTCGATTTATTTTCAAAGCACACTATTTGGAAGCAAAACGGAGGCGTTATTTTTAAGCACTTTAAAATATACAGTGTCTCGTTGCACAGCTGCTCTATTGATCGATCTCTACAGACGACTCGATGACAACCTGGGTTTTTCTTTCTTTTCTTTGACTGGAGGAAATGACAGAATTCAACAGACTTTAACTGAACTCCTAAAGGGTGAAATTAACTGTGGTTTAGATGCAATGGAGCAAGAACGACTCTTGTCGGGAATAGTTATAAAATCAAACTTAAATAAATGTTACTGTAGCAAGAGACTATTTTCCAAATTTCCATTAACAATGTATATTTTCCAACAAGCAGTATTTTAGCATGCTTTTAAAAAAAAAGTAAAATTGTGGAGGGGGTGGGGGGTTGTTTGAGGTCATTATTAGAGATGCACCAATGTATCGGTATCCGCCGATGAAAGCTATTATATTCACTTTAAGTCATCGTCTGATTGTTTAAAAACAGCCAATGAACAGGGCCGATTATATTCTGTCAATCAAAAGAGAGCGGGAAAACCGGTTGAGACTGCAACTCTCACTGTGTGTGAAGAAAATCTCTCTTGTGTTGAATTAAGGGCTGTCGAAATAACGCATTAACAGTTAAAAAATAGCTACATAAAAGCAGGCTCTGTTTGATCCTATGAATCACCCGTAGTTCAAGCCAGGGTTGCCAAGTCCTCATTTTTTATTTGTAGGACGCCTCTCATCCAATAACTGCAATGAGCTTTATGCTCTGTTACTTCTGATAAAAAACAAAGTCTCATCTTTCAAATTCTGTCCATTTTATCACAAAATTCAAAACATAAATGCCATTTTGAGTCTCTTAAATAGCATGACAGATTGTTGTCTTTTCTTCCACTTTATTACAGCTTGAAAAACATGCATGAATATCAGAAGGTATGTTGAAAGATAAAGTACAACTTACCGAAATCCGTATCATGTCTCAATCTGTGTTTCAACCGCGGAAAGACGTCAATAAAAGAACAATATGTCAAGTGTTATCCGATGTTCACAGTTCTTTAGTTACAAATAAAAAACACTAGAGAGAAGTTTATTTACTGGCAATTATATATGTTTGAATAAATTTGTCATGAAGACAAGCGTTTATGAAAACTACTTTATGTGTAACTGAGTTGCATACAAACATTTCAGTTTTCATTTGTGTTAAATTATTATATCTGAGAATAAATAGCAGTTGAATATATTACATATGTTCTTTATTGTAACCTTTAATAGTATAGTAATGTACCAAATGAGAGGGTTTCCATTACAGTTTACAGCATTATTTAGGAGAGATATTTTTCCTTAAGTAAATCAAACTATCAGTAGATATCATTCTGAATAATCATATTGGCGGAGAAATGTATATCGGTGCATCTCTAGTAATTATCTATCGATCTCCTAGTATGTCCCTTGCTTTCATATGTAGCTAAAGTAAATAAGCAGGAAGTTAAAACACAAATGCAATGGCTAATAGTTAATAGTGTTTTTAAACATATAAATATGTTGCCACTCTATTTGAGATGCAGAACAACTGGTTTGAATACAAAACGAATGAAATCTTAACCACAAAAACCTTTAAAATCTTCAACAATTCTTCTACAAACGGCCTACTCATAATTTACAGTAGCTACAACTACAGTGAACTTTCACTTTTGAGTGATTGACAGATATATTTTTGTTAGTAGCTTGTAGTGCAATGGCTTACTGCATCACCAACAAGTGTTGCTGTAAAACTGTAGCTTTACTGTAGTTTAGCTACTTTAAATTATAAACAGCTTTTAGCATGAGAAACTAGAGACTCAAAGTGTCTTCAACAATGGATAGTTGGAGGTCATTTAAATGACCATTTCAAAACTGGCCATTGTTTTAAACCGATGTCCAACAAAAACAAAGGCCATGCATTCAGTCACCAACAGATGGCAGCAGAGCTCAGCGTGTGAAGCATCCAGACCCCCTGCCAAACACGTTCCCCCATGTCGACCCACAACACTTGAAAATGCAATCAGTCTGATTGCCTGAAGCTGCCTCTGAAAATGAATTCTCAACATGCTCGTATATATTTCCCAAGTCTTCAGAGCTCCTCAACAGGTTTCTCCACGCTCCATTCAATCTGCCCTCGCTCTTGAGGGAACGTGTGGAATCAAAGAGTGACTTAAAGGAACAGCGCGCTGAAAACAAAAATTTAATTTCTTGCTATTTACCAAGTTTTATTTGCTGAGTCAAGCACCATTATTGGTATTTCTCATACTTGTGGTCATCCTCTCATTTAGGACCACTGCAAACGCCAGTACTATCTTCTTCAGACACTAGGGGGCAGTAGATATGTTGCCGTACGGCGACTCTGTGCCTTGAGGGCGGGTATGTCATCTGAAGCGCATGGAGATGGTCCCTCATTTCCACTCAAGACCCTCTCAACCGTCAGCGATGATAGACCTGTCGTTACCATGGATACTGGCAGACAGGGAAAACGCATGAAGACCCATTAACATGGACATGTGGACGCACACACACACATTCACACGTATGTGATTTGATTCAACGACTGCTGTGAGAAAATGACGTCCACTCTGTGGCTAACATCTGAATTGGCCTACTGGGCACTAATCGTATTATTTAACACCAGGAAACCTGCAAATGTTTATGGAAACTGAATTAATGAGACCGGCTGGTCTCGAGTGGCAAGGATCCAGAATAAAACATGAAACCAGCTGGCACAACCACAAGTGCTGGAATTAACGAGCACTAAACTACGAGAACCGCAAATAGAAAGATGAGCCTGTTGGTTGTGGCAGTAAAGCAGTCTGATACTTGGAATACTGTAGCATATTGATAAATATGATTATGTAATTTACATTATAATGAAGCTAATTATAAGCAGTGCCAGTTATATTTAAGACAAGGGTCTTAAATCATTGTGAAAGAACATTGAATGTAAAGATGGATTAAAATATTCAAATTAAAATGTAAAATTAAATGTTAATTTTTTTTTAAATAATGTAAATAAAATTACATTTTACATTTTCATCCAAGAAAAGATTGATTCAAATATTAAAATGAAAATGTAAATTTAATAAAAACATTAATTCAAATTAAATAAAAAATGCATATATAAAATATATATATAAAATATTTATAAAAATATATATATATACACATTTAATATATGTATATGTATATATGTATATGAAAAATGTAATAATATATATATATATTAAAACAAAAGTCAAGTCAAGTGGATAAAAATATTAATAAAAAAAAAATATATATATAATAAAAATGTAATTTATATATTTAGGCTACATTAGGACAAAAGTCAAGTCTAAAATTGTGAATGAAAGAGCAATGAATAAAGAAGTTTAATATATTTCTTCATACTTTAGTATTGCTCCTCTGAAGCACTTTGAATAATCATAAATACAGTAAATAAACAAGATACCAGTCCACTGCATTTACAGAAACAACACAGGACATAAAAGGCATTATCGCACATCGCAAAAACAATACCAACACAAACGAGCGGGGACCAGGGACGAGAGGAACGATATGATTACTGAGACAGCTGGTGTGGGGCCGCAAGGGGCCCGCGCCACTTTAAATAAGTTGTTTTGGTGGCGCGGCACGTTCTTGTGCACCGAGGTTACGCGCACAGGACCTCACCTTCCTCGACCGTCTCTACTGTGCTGGAAAACACTGAAACTGAAATGAGAAACAGCATGACTGCACATACACAAGCGCTTCACCTTCATAATATTCATGGAAACATTATGCTGCTTTTGTTATTACAAACGCAAGATTATTGGAATCAGAGCATTAATTAGTTATGTTCTCGTACCCGCTCTATACACTTGATGCAGTATATTGCTAACATGTATAATTCATTTGTTGTTTGTCTGCGAATGTTAAAATTCAAATTAGATATTTAAAAATTAATTTGAATCTTCCTCCTCGTCTTCCTAAAGGCAGAGATCCGGAGGATCCGCAGCGCTGACGGCATTTTCAACAGTTAAATTATAGCCTGCGTTTACAGATCTATTTATCAAACTCAAGCGGCTGTTGAAGCGCTCACAAACATTTGGAATAAACACAGTGCGCTCGTCTAGATCAATAACACCAGCATTTGTGTGCGCTGTCTTTAAGAGCACATGGAGCAATTTCATCTGACAAATACCACAGAATCATGATGGATCAACACAAATGCCATTCCACTACCCAGAATCCCGCTGTAGGAGATCCGCACGTCTTCATTTGTAAGGCTCGGGATCGACCGTTTCGGATTTGAAGATACAGGTGGATCAGAAGAATGTAAAACTCACCACCATTATACCACAGTGGTTGCTAAGGTGTTGCTATGCAGTTTCGAAGTTGTTCTGAAGAGTTGTTTTTGTGTTGATAGGGTGTTTTTATGTTTTTTTAACTGAAAGTGTGTTAGTATGTGGCTAGGTGGTGGCTATGGTATTCTGTTGCTAGGCAGTTGCTAGGGTGTTGTGGGTCGTTGCTAGGGCATTGTGGCTGCTACAGTATCCTTGGTCATTGTCAGTTGCTGTGCAGTTGCCAATGTATTCTGAGTGGTTTGTTGTATATTTCTAATTGGTTACCAGGGTGTTGCTATGCAATTGCTGAAGTGTTTAAAGAGGTTGTTAGATATTGCTATGTGGTTGCCAGGGCATTGCTATGCAGTTGCCAATGTATTCTGGTTGGTTAGTGTTGCTATGTGTTCTGGAAGGTTGGTAGATTGTTGCTATGGTGTTTTGAGTGTTGCCAAGACTTTGCTATGCAGTTGCTAATTTGCTCTGGGTGGTTGTTTGCATGTTGCTTGGGAGGTACTATGATGTTCTGGGTTGTTCCTATGGGGTTGCTATGCAGTCGCTAAGGTGTTCTAGGTGGATGCTAGGGTGGTTTCTTACGGTCTTATGTGAAAATACTCTCTGGATGTGGTCTCTCCTTTAATGGAAGTCTATGGGATTTTCCCACCTATTTTATCATCTACAAAGTGTAAATCTGTCTTGGCAAGCACCAATAATTACAGGCATGTTGATATGAGACCCTAATTTGACCATTTCATAATCTCATACCTTTTTGTTTTTTTTATTTTTTTGTTTTTTTGTGGATATAATGACAATTTCTGATCAGCATGTCATTTAGCAATTAAAAATCAGCACAAAATGGATCCGTTAAAAGCTTTCCACCTGTCTAATATGGAGAACGTACAATTCCTTCTTGCGTCTAATGACCGACTCGGCGACAAGATAAATAGCCTGATGTGAGGAGCCCCATTAAGACTCTTTCTTATCAGGAGAGCGAACGCTGATGTTGTGAGCAGGGATGCTGTTGTGCAGGAGGTAATGGAGCTCATGATGGGGTGGCGTCCTGCTCGGCGGAGGTTTTGTCTGATTGAAAGTAAATGAGGTTTTCATTAATGTGTTCCATGATACTGTGCATGTTTTGACGTCCAAATTTTAGCTCGAGTTGGGTCTCGTGAGGGCAGCTAAAACCTCAAAACCGATGGACGGAAATTTAGTTTGCCAATGTTTTTTGGCTTAATTCTAAAGTCTAAATGATGAACATTCTGAAAAAGTTCTACTTGAACTCTAAATTGACTCTAATGGGACCTGATTGGATGAATCATGTTTTAAGATGTAAAACGGCTGATAAACTCACACTCTATTATATTAATACTTTTATATTAATGCGCCACTTTGCTGAAAAATAATTTGAATAATCAAAACCCAAAATGTTTTACGCAATATCAAAGTCTTACCCAAAGTTGTACCCACTATCTGCATTTGATGTGTCTTTATGCTAATTGGGGATAGTTTGTCTTATTTTTACCTGCTGCCAACATTTGTTCAAACACAATAAGCCTCTGTACTCAGACAGCAATCAACTTGACATCAGCGGATGAGAAATACTAGGCTTATTACAATATCTTACTGCTAATTTGACTCAGCATTATGCTTTTGGGAGAAGAGAACATGAGAGAAGACACATGAAAGCAGGAACAAGTGTGACCGGATATGAGAATCTGAGTTTTCCCAGAGGCGTGCAAGTATTGATCTCGGCAAACGAGCCATTAGCCTTTCAAACAAATTAGCTTTAGGCGAACAGCTAACTAGCGTTTCACATGTACACAGCAGACGGCGAGGCCGCTAACTAGTGTTTGCAACAAGTCTGGCGTTTGATAGCCAAGTGTTTTTGAAGCACAACCTTGGTTTTCAAGTGGGTTCTGCTCTTTTGTGTTGCGTACGCTAGTGATGCGCGGGTCGGCTTTTTTTCCAACCCGCGGGTCCGCATTTATGAAATTATTTGGCCCGCCCCAGCCCGCCCCGCACCACTGTATCTATTTTTACAACCCGCCCCGCCCCGCGACCATTAAATAGACATACGTTGTAATGGAAATGAAAACAGCCTTTATTACAGCCTGAAAGTGCAGAAACATCGCCATGTTAACTGACAAAAACAGACGATTATGAATATGAATGAAATGAACCATAAATCAGGTCATGTGATAAACATTTTAAACATTTACAAAGCACTTCACGTAGCCGAAACTGCTGTTGCCTCCTGCTGCAACTATTTCTGAGAACCGGTCCCAAACATTAGATTTAGCAGCCTGACCTTCTTTTCTTTTAATGATGTAAATTCCCGACCTCAATATCTCCCTCACCTCGTCTTCCATCTCCACTTTTATTTCTCCTTATTTTGTAGCTGGCGGTGGGAGCTGTTTGGCGCGCCGCTTTCGTGACATCACGTGACGCCTGGGCACATCACGCAATATACGTTGCTGCGATCTTCATATTGTAACCTTATCAAATAACCTAATAGAATATGAAAATATATATTCCCAAATATTTAATATAGGCTGACATTTTTTTATTTTGTTTTTAATGACCCGCCCCAACCCGCCCCGCAAATAAAGTGACAATTTCTTTACCCGCCCCAACCCGACCCGCGGGCAACCCGCGGGGTCCGCGGGTTATGAGACGACCCGCGCATCACTAGCGTACGCGTCAGCTAATAACGAGAGAACACTCACAAAGGCTTCATGCTAGCGCAGACGTCAAGCAACTCCTGGTTATAGACTCTCTCACACACACACACGTACACAAATCCACACAAACAGTAGGTCGTGATCTTAAAATAATGCTCAATGATTTCCAATAGGGCACCAGAAAAGGGCAAGTTCACACGGAGCGAAATGAGAGGGGAAAAAAGTGCTCTAGGAAAGGCAGCCAGGGCTGTAGAGGAGCTAGTTCGATTAGCCTCGCTAAAGCACAGCTTAAACTTTCTTTCTGCCGGCCTTCGGCTGTGTGGATGAGGATGAAGCCTATTTAACACGGCAGAATGATGGCGATGGTTATTATTCTGAAGTCTAGACGCTTCAAAAGGCTGTTATCTTGCACGCTAAGGACGATAACCAAGCTGCACCTGAATGTCCTGCTCTTGCATTTATCCTCGTTTTACTCTTATCAGCGGAATGACCTCAATCCAATCAACTTCTTCAAATCCGTGCTGAGGGGGACACATTCTACACTTTCATAGCACTTTATTTTTTCCCTTGAAGTCCACATGACATTTCCTGCACCAAAACAGTCATAATTCAATTTTAAATGACAATGTTCAACCCTAAACCGTCCCTCCAAATTTTCCAAGATTCTGCAATCGCAGAACACAACACATTTTTTGCAATCTTGCATAATTTGTTGTTTAACCACACAATTAGGCTTTATGTTGGCTTTTTTTTTAACTACTGTACATCTATATTACATAAAATGGTAAATGTGGTATCCTAATTATAAAAAAACATTAATAAATATAAATCCTCAGCAAAATTTTGATTACAAAAAAGTGACATCCTGTTGGAACTGCTTAAAAAAAAGTACAAAGACTGCTTTTTTTTAACTGTACCTTTAAGTATGCAAATTACTTCTTTGCCTATGAAATACCCCCACTAAATTATTCAATACTAAATAGCTGTTATGTGACAGTTTTTGGGCGGGTAATTTGTTAATTTGCTGACATCAATTGTGATACACTATGAATTGTCATGTAGCCTTTACATGTTGAAATCTTCGCAATAAAATGCTATATAACACGACAATACATAAAGTATCCAGCAAATTTCCTAACCCCAGGGATACTGCAATTGTGGATGTTTTTACATGACGTCACAGCGTTTACCTGGGAGAAATTGGAGCTAGAACATGCAATTCATCAAAGTTTGTCAAAGACAAAAAAACTTTATGAACGTTAAACTTTCTTAAATGTACATACTGCATTCACGGTATGTCGTAATTATGAGATGACAACACGTGACGTTATACTCGGATCCGTTCACGTCCTCGAAGTTATGTGTTTCTATGGTAGCACTCAATGCAGTGGTCAGCTGGTACAACTTTCACTTGGTACCTCACGTGAACGTGAAAGCTTTTTACAAATCAGAGTCTTGTACTTACAGTAATTCCGACATGGCGTGGATACACCTACAGAGTTCACCCATAAAGGAAGATTATGCAATGATTTACTCACCCTCACGTTTCAAATATGGCTTGCTTTCTTCTGCGTAACACAAATGATGACATTTTGAAGAACTCTTGCTATTTTTGTCCATACAATGAAAGTCGATGGGGTCCAAAACAACATTGATTGGACCCCATTGACTTTTATTGTATGGACAAAACAAAAACCACAGAGACATTCCAACAAAAACAGACACTCAACATTCACACGTAAAAGATTTAAATGAAGGAAGTCCGCACCTGTCGTTCATGCTACACTTCACATCGCCTCAGCAGCGGGGCTGCCGAAACTATGATTATGTCCCGTGTGACTCCATTATGTCCTCCTGTCATGTCAGTTGCCCCCTGCTAGAGGTGTGTTTGCCTACGAGACCTTCCCCCGCCGGCAAACGCCTTCTGAAGGAAGTGCCTGCGCGAGAGGATCTCTCTGGGAGATTTGCTCAGCGCCACATGCTTCAGAACGACTGTTTGTCAAAGTCGTTCGTCGGTGTTCAGCTGCGCCGCTAATGTCTGCGACTCTACAGGAAGTCGAGGGAGCACATGAAAGAGATGAATGTTGACTGATAGCTATATGATGACACTCGGAAAAGAGATGAATGCCATGTTTGTGTCAGGACGATTATATTGGATTATATCGTGTGAAAAAATCTTAGAGAAATGCAAACATATGATAATTATGATACATTTTTATTTTGGTGGAACTGAAACATTTAGAAAATTAAAAAATTTAAAAAATATATTTAATATTACATTTTAAATAAGCACTGATTAATATTCAAAAGCAATTTTCCTAAAGTCTATAAGACTACACCTTATAACATAAGATTACAACAACAATATTAATAATGGCAGTAATATTTAATGAGATGTTTTTAACCTAATATTTCATGGGGTTTCTCGTTTAAAAAGGGGTAAAAGGGGCATGTCTTATTGTATGCTCAATGTTTTATTAAATATTCAATCAACTCTTATCCCACCAGTATTTTTTTTAAGTTGCCAGCATTTTTTTAAATTTTCACAAAATTTTCATGATCCCCAAATATGTTTTGTATAAAATAACAGATCAAAAAACAACAACAAAAACAAAACATTTTATTCTAGATTCATGTTTTTTTCATGAAACAGGCTTCACTTGTTTGGCACCCCAAAGTCAAAATTCTGTCATCATTCACTCACCCTCAAGTTGTTCCAAACCTGTATGAGTTTCTTCTGCTGAACACAAAAATAGTTATTGTGAAGAATGTCAGTAACCAAAAAGTTGATGGTATGAAAAAAACATTAAAGTCAATAGGGTCCATCAACTTATTGGTTACTGACATTCTTCAAAATATCTTCTTTTGTGTTCAGCAGAAGAAAGAAATTCATACAGGACAGAATTTTGACAGAATTTTCATTTTTGGGTGTACTATCCCTCTAAGTGTTTCCCGCCGCCCCTCGGCTCCAGGGACAGTCCCAGTCCTAATCTATTTGTTTTGTCACATAATATGACAAGCGCTTCAGGCGAGAGTTTGGTAACTACATTAGGGAGAGCGGCAAGATTTACCCCGCCGAACGCCAGGCTATTCACAGGCAGCAAATTAATTTGCTCTCATTTGCTAATGTGTTCCGCCTACTGACATCAGACGGATCGCGCTGAATGCTGAGCGTGTTTGATCCGTGCGGTAAATGAAGCCCATTCTGGTTTCACACACGCGGCGCCGTGCGATGTAAAGTCCCTACAGACTGTGAATACACTGACTTTCAGAGGGGTCGACTATTACAGTAAACACAGTTTTATAGCTAATGTTTGGTCACTAATATTGTTTTTTTTGCTGTTTTTATTGTATTTGTATCAACTTTGTAACAGTTTAAAGGTCTGACCCGAGTTTTGTTGTTGTAGCTTTAAAACTCTAGAAAGAAATTCCGAAAGTCCGAAATTTTTGTCTCAGAAGAATACCTTTAAGTTTAAATAGCACAACAGTATGTTGTCTTTCTCAAGCCAGCATAATAAGTTCATCCTTTATTTAGAAGCAAGTAAAACAAGCACAGCAAGCGACCAACCTGTAACATGCTCCAAGAACCAAGAGTCGGAAAAATTATGTTTAATGGCTCAAAACAGAAATTCATGCCTTGAGCGTAGAGCTTCACAACAACAATGGATCCATGACGCACGAACATTAGAACAAACTAACATTCAGACAATAATCCGTACAGGTAAGAATGAACACTATGGTTAAATAACAGAACTAATTAGATAACACGAGACACCTGAGTCGACAAAATAACTACAAAGACCATGAACAGAACTACAAAAGGAACATGAACTCAAATGACAATTTTCAAAATCACAGACATGACAAAGCACAGGTTCCTTACACAACCAGAACAGAAACCACCCAATAACCACCTACAATACAATATAAACACAGCAGGAACCATCCAGAAACTCCTAGCCTAGAAATCACCCAGAACAACCCAGCAACCGCATAGCAACTAGAAACATCCCAGCAGTTTCGACCCAGTGATCTTCATAATGGCTTCAAAAGTGTGTTTGTGAATGGAAACAATGTATCATTTTACAGTACTTAATGTTATGTTTTTGAAGGAAGGGATACAGGCAATGTGTCGCATCATAAACTGTGGAATATTTGAACTTATATTAGCATAGCCGGTCACGTTGTCTGATCTGTCCCGCAGTGACAGCCGTCTGCCCTCCGCATCCAAGTCTCACACCATTAAAATCTGCCACTTCACACACATTTTTACTGCTGATAATCAAATTCTTCTCTGCCAACTTTTCTCTCTCTCTCTCTCTCTCTCTCTCTCTCTCTCTCTCTCTCTCTCTCTCTCTCTACCTGGGTCTTTAAAGCAGATCAATTCCCATCATAAGGTGCTCACGGAGGAAAGCGGGGCTTTAATTTACACCCGCGCTGTGTGATGATGAGCTTTCAACAGAACACACTCTTATTAGTGCAGCTCAGGTCAGACACGTACATCACACGGCTTTAGTTTGTGAGACAAATGGTGTAATAATGTATAAAGCTGCATCTGTCAAGAGCTTATGAGCTTTTAACATATTAGGGCTTAAGGAAATAGCAAAATAATACTGGATAAAAAACATTTTAAATGATATAAAATACTATATTTTTAGTATATTTTATCATTCAATATACTGAAATTGACATATTTGCTATCAAACCAATTTTTTTCCAAGTTATATAACAATTTCAGTGATAGCACAAAAGAATCACTGAATCAGAGTTTTGAATCGATTCACTCAGACAGACAGAACTGATTCACTTGAGTTTGAACTGACCAACTCTAACAGAATCCTAAATACAAGATGCTATTGAATAAAAACATTCAATTCACTGTGTTATTTACGATGTTGCTCAATTTTGTATCCCCAGCACAATCATCTGGAATGAAGAGCACACAATGAAAGTGTGTGATGATGGATTTCACTAATTATGACAACGCACCTTTCTCGTTGTCCCTTTAGACATGTCCCTTTATTAAATGAGACCGAATAAGCGGCACCATTGTAATTAACAAAAATGAACAATAATGATTCGCCATAATTGGAGAGAACAACAAATGACTCTTCTGAGAACAGAATGATTCACATCTTCGTCTTTACTGACAAAACATCCAGAAACAAACAAGATATAAACAGTTGAAACTTTCATGCAGTCTTGTTAATGATTAAATCAATTGCAGAAGTCATTAGCAGAATTTGGACGGACTCCCAAACGCCTCAGCGTTGACTCAGTTCATTCAGTCAGAGGCCTACAGCACATGCTGAAGTGTTTGAGGTGTCAGTCAACCACGAGGATACAGTCCGTAAAGAAGAAGAGATTAGCAGAGATGTGAGCTAGCTTTGCAAAACATCAGTGGACCGGGGAGGAAATCAATTCAAAAATCGGTTTCCCAGGATCCTTTTCTTTTGCCGAGTGAGAGAACACGTACGAAACAAGGTCAACGCGTGAAAGTGAAGACAGATGAGAGCGGGAAATGATCACTGACCGAAAATCAAGACTAGAAGTTGTTCAGAGGTCATTTGAGCGGGGAAACTCAACGTGAGTCTCTGATTGGCAGTGGACTTGTTGTTTGATGTATGAAACAGTAAAACTACACCGTTCGAACCTTCTCACGTACTGTACATCAAAATGGAGGAATCGTAGTATCCTAAATGCAAAAGCAAGTTAGCATTTTAGCACTTCTACTTCCATCGTCCCGAAGTCAATGGTTTTTTGATTGGGGTTTTGGTTAAATGGCTGAAATAAGGTCTGTTGTGAACATCAAGACACTTTCATGTTTTATTTTACGACATAAAATACATCAGTATTACCCCACTTGTGATTTTTTTAAGCTTGAAAAGGCGGTTGCTAACAAGTGGCTAAATTGGACTACAGAGGCTGTCGAGGAGATTAAACGTCATCACGCTGAGTCATTATGGTATCGTTATGGTTATAATCGTGCTCTTATAAACGATTCTAACTCAAACGTTTTGTGAAAATGTTTTTAGATAAAGACTGAAAGAGTTGTCAGAAGCTTAGTGATGGTGGCGTTGAATTTGTGGGACCGTTGTGTAGTTCGTTTATAGCCTACCTTTAGCTTTTTACTGATCACAGAGCTTATTTTAAGCAATAATCCAAAAGCCTATGGGAAAATCCTATTGTTTCCGTCGAGGGAAGAAGCGTAATGCGAACTGCCAGTTGGCCTACAAAGTGACGTCAAACCTGCTCCACTCTATTCAAAGTCTCCTTCAAATGTGGCCTCCAAATGCGTCCTTCGCTTCCTGTGAAATGAAGGATACAACAGATGGATCCTTCGCGGCCTTGCCTGTCCCAAAGGTCATTGCACGCCAATGACATCAGGATTTTTTTTAGGGAAATTGCAGAATAACTCTTTTAAACGTAAGTATTAGGTTTCAACTTACTCAAACATCTAATGATACAAATGTAAAAATAAAAACCTTTAAAGCAGTTCAAATGTTGACTTGTATCTTAGATTATACTGTGTATAGTTTATACTCTTTATATATACAGAAATGAACCACGGTGGACAGAATCAAACAGTTTGTGAACCCTGTTTTGTTTTCAGACAGTTTAATATAACTTAAAAAAATAAAAAAAGTCTAGTACAAATGTTACTGCCACGCATCGACGGACGCTGTCACGGTTGCTAAAGCTACGACAAGAACAATCCTCCGTAGGCTAGACTGTCCCATTTAACAACGCTTGTTCCAACCTTCATGGCCTTCGAAGGATGCAGCCTCTGAATTGGGACACAGATAATATCAGAATGCACTTCGAACTGCACAGCAACCACCCAGAACTCAGTCAGAGCCAATCAAAACATTATTTGGCAGTTATGAAGATTTTGGACCAATGAGATTTTACCTTGGGGCGGAGCTTGACTCAACAGAATTAGTCTCTTATCGTCTTTCTTTGCATCTAACACTTACATAGTCAATCTTGAAAAACATAATTGAATAACGCCATTAAATGTAATCGTTAGCCAATTTGAGAACGAATAAACCTTTTTGAACACTACATTATTTTGTGAATCCTTTAATTCACAATTTTGTTGAATTACTTCAAAATAGTTTCAGTTTTTGGGTTCTATAATTACGCAACATATTTTCTATCTATGCATCTCTAGAGCACTACTGTCTTATTGATAGCTAAAAGCATAATTCCCTTAGCCAAGCTATTCACTAAACGGACATGCAAAGGGTTTACAGATGTTTTCTGAACATAATGGATCTCTTATCTCCTCAATCCCCTTTTCCACATCTAAAAACATCCCCAAACGCACACTGGAAAGTGTGCATGAACATGAAGGGGCTGATAAAATGCTAAAGGTGAGCAAAACCCCCTCCGTTAGAAAATGAGCAGAGAGCAGCACTGCCATAAACATACGCCAGTCATTAAACCATATCCCGGGGAGATCCGCTGACAGATCCAAGTGGAGTCGTGTTTTGCTGCCATGCCCAATTTAGCAGAGACGTGCCACGACCGTGTCATCGCCCCGCGGCCTAAACACAGCTGACACCCCGAAACGCTCCCGCTCAGGTAAAAAGCTATTCAGCCGTTTAACAAATCACCTGTTCACCTCATTTAAAGATCACGTACTGACTTGAAATCATCTGAAAACGAGTCAATGGTCCGATTACGATTGGTGTGCTAAGTCTATGAGCTCTAATCCATCTTGTTTTCCCACATAGATAGCATAAAATACACTGTGAAAACCACATTTCACATGATTCATGACAGTCGCTTTCCATTAAACCTGAAAAAATGAATCTTTAATGTGAAGTTTAATCCAAAGATACTCAACGCAAGACATTTGCGGCCCATTTGCCGCTATTTTTTAAGACACTGCTTATTTATAAATGTATTTTTTGGCTTATAAGGTCAAAAAATTCAGCAATGATCATTTATTTTTGCATCTAATGTGAAAGCACTACAAAGAGTTGATGATGAGAAAATGAGCGATTTAAAATATTGGTATGCTGATGCTAGTAATCAATAAAGACAATATTTGAGTCTCTGGACCTCTGGCTTATACCTTTTCAGGCAAAACATGGGCAAAAATGACTGGATACATTCCAGTCACTGCCAAAGTCTGTCCATTTCGGTAGAGGACTCGGAAAACTAGGAGTTAAACGGACCTGGGTAATTGATATTCCTCAGGGAGCGACGTGACGCTGCCAGGAGAGCAAGAGCAGGAAGAAAACAAAATGGATTACTCAACGTCAGTAATGGCCATAAACACATAAATCACCCACGGCTGGAGATGGAGCTCGGAAAATAATTCAGGGCAGGCTATGAGGGGAAATGAGCGAAAAAACGAAGTGTGTTGTGCCACTGCTAGCCGTGGAGTACCGTTGGAGGTAACGGCAGGCAATTAGCAGCTTTAGCGGAAAAAACTAACCCTTACTGCTCTTCAGATCCACAGAGACATGCAGAATTAACCCGGTTTAACCCTGTTCTTATATAACGTTTTATTGGCGGTATTTTAATGGTTTAAAACGTCCCCTAAAAAGTGCACTTATCCCATCAAGGCAGAGTTGTGCATTTCAAAATGTTTCAAATTAGCTAATGCACTCTGGAGCCATTTAGTTGGTCTTTCATATATACACAACTGTACATAGAAAGAAAAGTTTCGCCTAAAGGCACTTTCACGTCAACGTTTTCCAGCATAGCGAACTCAAAGCAAAGCATCAAGCTACTGATGGCATTCAAATGATTCAAATTTCCTTTCAAAGTGCAGCTGATGACCGGACAATTAGCAAAAGTTATCATTATGGGAGCGGTTGTACCGCAAATCAAAACGAAAAGGAGAACAGATCGATCACATGCATATCTAGATAAGACTTCACAAAGGACATATTGACAGACAGTGAATAATCATCGTGATACATATTATTTACAAAAAAAGTGAATTGTACATTTGTAATTTCGTGATTCTATCTGGAATGCTACTCATGAAAACTGCATTGAAGCCCTGAAGTGACATCCTTAAGATCACACTATGAAATGGTTTCTATATACAAATGTAATGATAACAATGGACCAAATCTTCATAATTCTTAAAAGATCAAGAAATGTTATCTTATAGTGACTTCTGCTGCTACTGTACATAAGATGCCAGAAGACAGACTTTATTATCAGAGAATAAACCAGAGTTGGTCTACTACTTCAGAGTCTGATCCTGTTTACTCTACCTAAGGTGTGGACAATACATTCCATACGTGTCACTATTGTTTATCATCTTACCATTTTGTTCTGGGACTCTAGTCTGCTGTTTTAAGAAGACGACAGGAGGTCTTCAGGAGGTCTTCAGGAAGAAGACAGGAGGCCCAATACTTCATTAAAGTGGACCTATTATACAAAATTCCCTTGTACATGGTGTTTGAAAACTGTGTGTGAAAAAGTGTGTGTAAACAACCAACCTGATGGTAAATATCCACCCATTTTTTTTTTTTATAATCCCCATAAATCAAAAACAGTGTCTCAAAACGAGCTGGTCCAGTTTTCTCCCTACTATGACATCACAAACGCCGCCCACAACAGGTGACATCAAACGTTTTACATTTTAAACCAGACACCATCATTCTACACCAGACTGCTTCTCAAACGAGTGTCAGTTCAACGCTGTATTAGCACACAATTGAATGCTCAAAGATGGGTCAATACCAACTGATCCAACTTCATTTCCAGAACACGCAAGTATCGCACTTTTTATTTTGTGAATGTTTGCAAATCGCCTTTCTGAATGAATGTGCTTGCTAGCACGTTGTATAGCTAATGTGGCTAAAGTTAGCATTCTCTCAGACTGTATTCACAGAAACCAGAGCTATGTTGTTAGTTTTTGCTCCCCACCCAAATAGAAGCATTTAGGGCATGCTATAACACAGAGATGGGGAACGCTGTCCTGCAGAGTTTAGCTCCAACCTTGAAAAAAACTCACCTTCCTGTAGCCTTATTGATCCTGAAGACATTGATTAGCTTGTTCAGGTGTGTTTGATTAGGGTTGGAACTAAACTCTGCAGGACAGTGGCCCTCCAGGGCCGACGTTCCTCATCCCTGCTATAATAAATGATCTGTGGGGTATTTTGAGCTGAAACTTCACAGACACATTCTGGAGACACCTGAGACTTATATTATTATTATATAATAGGTCCCCATTACGTCACCATATATTTTCATTACTCATAAATAATGAAGATAATCAGCTTTAAAGAATACATGGTATCATGGCCAATAAACATAGGCCAATCCTACAATATTTGTTTGCCATTATTGTGTAACTTCAAACTGCGCTGCCTGATCTGAGGTAAAAACAAGCGAGCAACCCCAGAATGAGAAAAAGAAAGGTGATATTTACAAGAAATTATCAGGATGAACACCAGCTGTCTAAACAACACACGTATACAAAATATAGTTTTACATTAGGATCATTTAATAATGATTAATCACTAATCCTTTAACAGTTTGATCAACTGCCGATTAACACATTTAAACTTTCTGAAACATTTATTTTGAGCATAGTTACTTAGTTAGGATATTTATATAAAGTAAAGCTATGTGCAAATAGAGTTACGCACTTCTAAAGTCTCTCTCAAGCGGTGTATTTTGAATAACAATACGCTGCTTATCACACAAAACATGAAGACTGTAAGATCCAGATTTGTACATTTATGAGCTCGTCTGAGACTTGTGCTGCAGGGCCGGACTGAAGACCGTCTGGTTCAGACGCCCGCCTCCGTTTCTCGGGCCGCGAGTTCAAGTCTCTCTCTCTGGACGCGAGCTCTGTTTCTGTTTCTCTGAATCTTAACTCAATCTTCAAAGTAGGAAAGACAACAAACCTCCAACATTCCCCAGCTGCAGCTATGTATTTCTTATCCAGGCTTTCAGATCAAAAACAAAACATAGAGCGGCGAGCCAGGGGCCCCTGGGTACAAAACGACGTGTCAGTTCAGCGGAGCGGCCGCATCCATAATCTCTCCCAACCATCAATACAGTTCCCCGAGTGTTTTTGATGGAGATCCCCCTGCCAGATTGAGGAGAATGGAGTCTTATCGGCGTAAACAGACAGGCCTGAGGTATGGAAAAACAGGATAATGAGCCGCTCCAGCTCTCCGGCGATGCGGGGGAATGTTTGGGCTTATCCCAACCTGACATCTCTAATGCTTCAAATCTACGGAAAATCAACTTTTACCTTTAAGTCAATTTGACTTCACACTCGCTCTTCACATCACGTCTGGACCGTCGGAGAGTGAGACTCTCGCCCCTGGGACGCCCGAGTGAGGAATGATGGGAAGGCAGGCGTCTACGTTCACCTCAACCTGCAAAATGGCTCTTTGATTGGATTGCGAGTCTGAATGTGAGGCTACGTGTCTTACAGCTGTTGTTTCTTAACCAAACGGCCCCTGTGGAAGCTCATTATTGAACACAACTGCCTTGATGCGTCTCCATTTGCTTCATTTACTTCTCGCAGCACCGCGCGCGCCAACAGGTTTCTCTCGCCGACAACTAGTTGCACATTCACATGCTGCCAAATCACACGCAACAACTAACTTGAAAAGAAATGAATGAATTCTCACTCACAAATGGATTCTTAATTGTTTCTCCACATTAGAGATGAGGTGGAATGGGCTTTCAGACTTTTAAACACCAACATCTATAATGAAAATATCTCAATATGACCTCATATTTCTCACAAAATATTATCATTTCTCAGACATTAACTGCTGGAAGGTAAAGTGCAAAACCCTGGAGATAAAGTGAAAAGGAAGAAAAAATAAACTGCCAATTATGACAAATAAAGTAGCAATGGTGAGACAGTCGCATTGTGAGAGATAAAGTCAAAATCTGAGAAATAACGTAACAATTATGAAAAGTAAAATATCAACTGTGAGATATAAAGTCTCATTCTGAGAGATAAAATCACAAGTCTGAGAATTAACGTAACAATTATGAGAGATAAAGTAGCAATCGTGAGATATAAAGTTTCATTGTGAGATACAGTATAAAGTAACAAATCTGAGAAATAGCGTAACAATTATGAGAAATAAAGTAGCAATTGTGATATATGAGAGATAAAGTCACAAATCGGAGAAATAACAAAAATTACGAGAAATAAAATAGCAACTGTGAGATATAAAGTCTCATTATGAGAGATAAAATCACAAGTCTGAGAATGAATGTAACAATTATGAGAAATAAAGTAGCAATTGTGAGATATAAAGTCTCAAATCTGAGAAATAATGTAACATTTAAGTGAAATAAAGTAGCAATTGCAAAAAGTACAGTCACATTGTTTAAATTACGATAAAGTAGCAAATGCGACATAAGTCTCATTGTGTGATATCAAATAGCAAATGCGAGAAATCAAGTAGCATTTATGTGAAATAAAGTAGCAATTATGAGAAAGAAAGTTCATTTTAAGGTATAAAGTCAAAATTATGATAAATTATTGTAGCAACTTTTTAAAGTTGTTTTGATTTTTAAATATTTTGAATCTGAGGTGGAAACAAGCGTCTACAATTTTATTTCTGCAAAGGAAGTTAAAGAGAATCCTCTAGAGAATTTAACTAGTCCTCTTGAGCAACGAAAGTGCAACATTCAGCAATCTCCTCTGGTCTCACATGAACAGTACAAGGATTGTGTAATATTCAGCAAGCGTAACTTGAGATAAAGGCAGAACGTTCAGGAAACACAGCTGTCAGTCGTACTCTGATAGCATCAATCCATCTGCGCTAACGGCATGACTTCAGCCATCAAATAATAACAGTGACGAATGGGCTTTTATCACATCGTGACGAGATAAATGCCAGCACACGGGAAAACTCAACGCATCCGCAAAACATCCCGTGGGAATGATTGTGCATCTTTTGTTTGTTTTGTGCGTGGGTGATATTACACAGCCGCTAAACCTCTCCTCCAGCGCTGATCGGCTCCTCAAGGGCCCAGATGAAGCTATCAGCAAACATATTCATGCTCTTACACCTTTCAGCTTCTTCATAATTCATAACAGCGTGGAATTGATCAGCTCCTTCAGGGGATGTCAGATGGGATGCGTAACGTGCCTAAAATATTTACAGTTACTGTTCAAAATTCAGCAGGGACAGGTCGAGGAGTCGTGTTGACGGCGCGCTGTGCTATACCGCGCATGCTAGCACTCTGACAGTAACTCTGAGAGACGTTACGCGTCTATATTAATCATCTGTAAACTACAGCCATCAAAAACATTTGACATTTACAATAAACAATTACTCTCAGTCTTCAAATTGGAGTCTGATAGTTTGGTACATTTTACTTCGCCTGTCAGAAACATGATTGCAGGGCTGCATTATAATCAGGTAGAAGAGATATTTCAAAAACATCACAAAACTTAAATTGGTTTCACTTTATTTTGATGGTCCCTTTAATACATTCTGTTGACTTTAAGTAACGTTGCACCTACATGTCTAACTCTCATTAGAGTGTTAGTCGAGTATTAGTAGACTGGTAGGGTTAGAATAAGTTGACGTGTAGTTGCAAAATTACTTATAGTCAGTATAATGTCTGTTGGGGAGCATCACAATAAAGAGTTAGCAGATATTAAGCAGACAGTCGACTACTCTAATGACAGTTAGTTGACATGTAGGTGCAAAGTCAACAGATTGTTAAAAAGGGACCAAAATTTGAATGACAAATACACAATAAAAATTTCACAAAATAGTAATCACCACTAAAATAAATAAAAAAGAGCCGGTGGGCCCACAGCCATTACATATTTAAAACAGTAATATCCTATACTAAACCTAAACTAATCTTGACAAACTATATATCATTTGAAATGTTATATAGCTTACAATCTCTAGTTTACATATTTGGTGACTGATTTTCAAAATAAATTACAGAGGAGCCGTAATTTATCAATTTGCAACAAGAATATTTTCATACTCATAAGGCGTGTTCAGACCTTTATTTTGAAATAGTGATGAACATGAAAAATCATGAAAGAATGGTAGAAACCTTTGTTTGTTTTCATGCCAATAGTTCAAAAGATAGCATCCATTCAATTATTTTAGAAAAAAAGGTCTGAACATTTTTTAAATATAAAGAAAAAAATAATAGATTCACCATTTGTGATGTGGCAGCGAGCTATAATGCACATACGTGTTCTTTTTGTGTTTCTTAGAGGTTGAATTCATTTCAAAATCTGCCAAACTTTCAATACTACTTCTAAATAGGATGTCTACTTCATAAATTGTATGAAAATTGTAAAAATAATGGTTCAGATCACTCAAACAACATATGGAAATGGAGGTGCGCTTATATGGGCAGTAATGTCAACTAGTGGAAAGGTTTGGTACTGCGCCCAAACATATTTGATATTTTTGAGATATCAACCTAAAATTTGAAACACAACTTGTTCAGATTTTTGGCTTTGATTTTTTGCATTTTTAGAGTCCACCAGGTTTTGAAAATATATATTTTATATAAAATATGAATAATTACATTTTTAACATTGTACATTTTCATAAACTCAAACTTCTATAACTTTTTTATATAACTTAATTTATTTAACTTCTACAACAATCTGCCAAATGTCTTCGTTACAAGACCAATCTTACATCTATATTCCAAAGCATTCTTGAATTACAACCATTTAAGTTCGGAATGTGCATTTTCATGTCTATTAAAAAAAAGGGGGTGCCGCTTAAGGGGTTAAAAAAAAGTCAAACTCCCACAGAATAATAGATGGCTTGTGTGCTAAAAGCATTCCATCATGTTTCCAAGGAAATTTCGTGTTTTGGAGGTGTAAAAAGCAGGACGATGGTACGATAACAGAAGCTTAGCAGCTGCATCATGTTTTAGAGAGCAAAAACAAACAAAGAGAGAACAGAAGGTGATAACGCAGAAAAGTATCTGAGCGAACACTGACTGTCTAAGACAACACACTTGTACTTGAGGAAAAAAACTTCCTAAAAGTTCTGGAAGTTCTTTGAGCTGGTGATTCAAAAATTAAAAATATAATCAAATCATATATACATATAATCAGTATATATATTTACTGGCTTATACCTATGCCAACAGCTTGCTTCTTCCCTACAACTTTTTACAAGTCTTCTGAAGTTTGGGATTGTATTGGGAATCGGACCAAGAGGAATCAAACCCGATTGGTGGTGAAAGCCTCTAGCAAAGTCCCGTCACATGCTGGCAATGCGGTGTTTGGCCGTGTAAAGGGGCTTAAGCCCGACGAGGGTGGAGGCTATGCAAACGAGAGCGAGGCGCGCAGGACGGAAGAATTCATTACCTTTACCGTCACGTCTTGTTAGGATGACTTCACAACTCATTTGCGCGTGCAGCCGTGCGGAGACGGCGCTCTGAGAAGCAAAGTCTCAGCAGGGCGATGGGGGGGGGGGGGGGGACGACGACGACAGGATACAGGCGGCATCTGCAACTCAAGACGAGTGTTCTTGCCAAACAGATGGCAGGTAAAGCAGGAGGTTTCTGAGGAAAGCATGTGCATTTCCAACTCCCGCAACACATCGCACTTCCAGCCCTCCAACCGCCCGAGGGAATAATGTGACTGTCAAACCCAAGATTGCGTTTGTCAGGACGGCGAGCCAGAGAACGTCCTCTGAGCCCACCTTCTGCTCCAACAATGCTTTCTTTTTCATCAAAACGCCCCATTCATCCATTCCACACAATTTTCTGACTCTCGCAGGGCTCTGGGGACGAATCGGGCTCCCAGGGGACCACCGGAGGGCCGGGTATTTGCTCAGGTGGTAGACAATACATCCCCGTGATGGTTTAAAATTAGGACACACCTCGGCGGGCTACTGCCACGAAAGTGTTTGGTAAAAGTAAGAACATCAGACGTGAAATAACAAGTGAAAGGTGGAATCTGTAGGGACGAAAGTTTATAAGTAACACATGAAAGAAGTGAGAGGCGTCGAGGAAGCACTTGAAATAACACCTGAGGTTTTCCGCAGCTCAGGTGGGATCTTGTGCATTATGACCTCATCCGCAGCTGCGATCACATGACCGGGCAGCGAGAGCAGGTGCGGGGTGTTGAATCACTGCCTGAAACGTTCATCATCGCAATCGGACGATTGTAGCCCACAGAACACATCGATCATTCGCCCTCGTACTTTCAACACCTCTCACCCTCTTAGAGGAACAGTTCACCCCAAAATAATGATAAAAAGAGGTTCTGTTATCATTTACTCGCCCTTATTTTCTTTACAACCCTGACTGATTTTCATCCATGCAACACAAAAAGACGCTTAGCAGAATGTGCAAGTTGCTCTATTAAAGTAAAGGGCGACAAAAAAAGCACCATTATCATAGCACAACAGTAGAATATTTGACTTGTATGCTATAATCCAAGTTATATAATAACTTTACGCAAATTAAGTGGATATCTCTGAAAATTGCTATTGGCATTTTGGAGCTTGGCAGGTCCATACACCAATTACTTTGTTTTGATAAATTTTATGCAACTTTTTTTTTAATATATTTTTTTGTTAAGTGAAATAAATAAAACTCAACATAAATTGGAATGAACAAACTTAACTAAACTACATTTTCATGACTCCAGAACTAAATAAAATGGCAACAATTTAAGTTTAGTGTTTGATGTATTGTATATTATAAAAAAATGTTTTACAACTTGTGCATTAAACAAGAAAATACCGCTAGACAGCAACAATAATAGAGAAGTCAACTTTTTTTTCTCTCGCAATCAATTTGGCAGCTCTAAATCACTAAAACTAAAATAAAAACTAAAACAAATAGTTAAAAAACTTTAAAAATAATAATAAAAAAACTAAAACTGACCATGACAGTGTTAAAAATGTTAAAACAAAAGTTTTACTTTTCAAAAGTAAAGTTTATTTATTTATTTTTTAAAGCATCATAACATCATAAAAGTAGCCCATATTAGGCATGTACTATATTTCAAGTATTCTGAAGTGAAATCATAATTTTGTGAGGAACAGACCGTTCTGACAGTCTGCTTTCATAGTATGGAAGAGAGCAGCGTGAACATTCTGCTAAACATCTTCTTATTCCACAGTAGAAAGAAAGCCATACAGAATGACGACAGAACTTTCATTCTTAGGTGACTTATTCCTTTAATTCCTCAACAAGCACAAGAGTCTTCTATCTACCCACACTGTCCATAAGAAAACAGAAACATTAGTGTATGTTAGATTCCAGGCGCCAAGCCAGATGCACCACGTGTGTGTGTTGGTGGCCCAAGGCCTCATTGTGTTTTACCTAAGCGAGACTGTTAAAGAACAAGCTCTCATTGAAGGTTATGCGCTGTGAGTGTGTGTGCTGATATTAGCCAGTGTTTGGGAACACGTCCTGAAGGCTGCAGGAGAGCGAGGAATGCTGGAGATCAGGCAGCTGGGTGCAGCATGTGGCCATTGCTACAGGGGAGCTTCGAGGAAAGTGTGTGTGTGTATTCTCATCTCCAACAGCCTGTCCCCTTGACGGAACTGACATTTCCCTCACTTTCTCCATCTTTCCTGCCATCCCTCATCTCGCTGTGAGTGGAAAGTTGGTTTTGTGGGGCTCTGAGAGGCTCCCGGAGCCGACCGCTGTGCTCCTGCTGCTGTCAGAGCTCATTAAGCAAGTGCCGGTGTGCTTTGGCCCTCAGGGGCCGCTACAGTAATGCTGCACAGAGGATGTCCACGGCTGCCGCTGATCTCACTGGTGCTACGGGGTGTTTGACAACACTGCGAATCGCAGGTCAAGACATGCCAAATTGGACCAGACACCTCTCCGGACATATATAGCACAAGTGAGCGTATTAACTCTGTTTCATAACCTAGTCAGCTGCCTACATAGATGGCATCCTTTTGCCTTCTAAGAAAGCTCATTTTGACCAAAGTAGAAAGCAGCATTCACATGTGACCTTTAAAGAAATCCCAGAATGCATTGCGATAGTGGAACAATTATCCAAGATGGCAAGGCAAGTTGAGCGGAACTATTTTATTCAATGCGGACCATTTCAAATATATGAATATTTTAAAATATACGATACTTTTAGAGTTAACCTTGGAATTAACTTTTGCAGCCCTAAAATACTGAAATTTCAAAACTGTAAATAAAAAAACCTGACAGTACCAACAATGATAGAGTAAAAACTAACACTTAATTACTTACATTAAAAAGAAAAACTGTAAAAATGTATAGAAAATTGAAAATATAATTAATATCCACAATAAAGAAAATAAATTATAGAATGCACCGACTAAATAAATCAAAATTAGAGGGTGTTGAGAGAGAAAATTCATTCAATACTAATTAAAATTAAATATTAAAATACCAAAAAATAAAACGGACCATTTCAAATCATAATAATGAATAATAAAAATAATGTATCAATCAAATCAAATCAAATGAATAGAAAACAATTGTTAGTCAAGTTAACATTAGCTAGCAAAATGCAAACCATAGGTTTTGGAGCAGAGCTACAGAGCGGCATAAACAACAACAACAGCGTTTTAAACTATTAGCTAAACGTGACATGCTAATGGATTAAAGTAAACATTACTATTAAGACACAGGCTATTCATTACATGGCACAAACCAATAAAGCTGCAAATGTGTCAACTGCTGAGATAACTACAGTATGCAATGCTTAGTGGGCTTAAAAAAATCAACATGCTAAACGCTAATACAGTCCTTCTTTACCAAACCGTACGGCCTGTCTAAACCCACACATACACCGTCCTGTAATCTACCTCTTCAGACCATCAAATTATAGCCAATTCGAGCGCTAGCCAGGCACAAAGCTAAAGGTTAAGTTTGAAAATAGTTTTGTTGCTAACTTCAAAGAGTTCATGCGTGCGGCTGTCGTGTGAAAATGGCTTTCTAATGGAAAAATAGACACCAAGACCTCAAATGGCAAAGCAACAGTGTGTCAATAAAGAGACTCGTGGCTGTTTACGCTAACCTACTCGCCTTCATTAACTGTCAGCGGGGGATGCACAATGACATGCTAGCAGAGACGTGTGTTTGTCTTGACTTCAGGGGCGTAGCGACCATTATAGAAACCACTAAATTTCCCCCATTGCAAACACACTCCATTTATTGTGCCATCTCTGCTAATGACGGGCCAGTCACCAACAAATTACTGACAAAACAATTTGTGGGCAAAGGTTTTTTCATAATAAAATGATTACTGAGATGATTTAATGATTTACTGAGAACATACTGAAAAAATGAGAAGAAAAAGTTGGAAGATTTGATTTTCAGTGAGACTACATTGTTACACCAGTAGGTGGTGATAAATGACTGAATCATTTGAAAGATTCACTTAAACAATTCCTTTGATTCAATTCATATGAGTGAGCCAATGAGTCATTTGTTCAATTCATTTATTCAAACACACTGATTCATTAAGGAACAAAATATGGCTGCGTTTAACTCCACTTTTAGACAAACACCCGCAAACTTCCCTAAGCACTTCCCCTCAGGGGAATTTAAATTTTCAACTTATATTAATTTTTTTAACAGCCCAAGCATACACCCTGTACAAGGGCTATGTAATAGAAAAAAATGTAAATAATAAATCAGCTCCATTGCAGATTCCAAGTGATTAAGCGCTTAGAGCGTTCCATTTAAACACATCGCAACGGTGGCCAGTAGTGGCAACGTAAGCAATGGCGTACACCCGTGTGAATGAGACGGAGGGATGTTAGTGAGAGAAGTGCATACAAATTCGGACTTAAATGCAGCCCAAGTGAGTGCCTTTATGAGTGAGTCACTGAATCATTCATTCAACCATTTCATTCAAACACTGATTTATTAGGGAACAAAACAAGTGAGTCATTGAATAATTCATTTTACCGATTAATTCAAATGCACAGATTTATTCAAGAACAAAACAAGTTACCAGGTGTGTTACTTAAAGCAACGCTGCGCAGACCAGTGTGAGTATGACTTCAAAGTACAGCGAAAACGGTTTGAGAGCAGACGGCTCTCTGCTTTCCAACTGCTCTCGCTGTAATCTGAAGTCATACACCGACCACTTCATGTCAAACACACCTACCGTCTTTATAAGTCAATCAATCAATCAATCAATCAATAAATCAATAAATCAATCAATCAATCAATCAATCAATCAATCAATCAATCAATCAATCAATCAATCAATCGCTCACATGATTTCTTCAACAACACAGATTCATTCAAAGACAAGACATCACTACTTCTCTGAGAATGTAACTGGCAATATTGCGTCTATAAATGTAAGTTACTCAAGTGTAAACAAAAGTCTCTAAAACATGAAAAATTTGTACAATTTTGCTGCTGAGTGCAAAATGTTGGTTACAAAAAATTGGTATAGGCCTATCATTAATATTATAACATGTTATTTTCATTGATTAAATTAGTTAAATTGATCGAAATGAACAAAATAGTGCCTCACTTTAAGAGACATGAGTGAAAACTGACAGATACATGTTTTGATAGCATCACTTTGAGCATTGGCTATTAAACTATAAAATAATTACTTGCAGTGATTCTGCATATTAAACTGGGATACACAAACCATTATTAAGCCTTTAAATAATACCTCATTTGACTGAATCCGTGGCAAGGCATACTTATAAAGGCCGCTAGACTGCTTTCACATTCGTTTAATATCTACATGTTTTCATGCTGATAAACGCGGGCGGCTCAATTAAGATACCAGCGTGTCATATTTGCAGACATAATCCAAACATACGTTCAATAACAGAAGAGACATGCGAGATAAACGACGCGGGTCATGCGGGAACATCTCCGGGATGGAGTCCAGGATGATTATGGCACTCGCGCTCCGAGTTTAGCTAATATTCATCAAACACAGCCAGTGGGCAGCGGGCCGCTTTGATTGGGTTATTTTCTGCTAACTAATGACCATTAGTCTCCGCGACTGTGCGTTCATGTCTGCAAATATCCACAGGCCGTCGGCGTGTACCGCTGAAGTAAATCAAATTACATAATCTGCTGAGCTCAGAGAAATGAAAGGAGCGCGCGGAGATTACGCGAGCGATGCGTGTGATGGGGTTTACGAGTCGTGCGCGCGCGAGCATAATTGGGGCCAAACTGGATAAACGGTCTGCGGGCCCGGACACCTTCACCTCTCTAGAAATGCTCATTATTGTAGCAGTAAGCACAGCTAAGCAGGGTCACCTTCTGGATTAAATTGCTTTCCTTTAGCTTCTTATTAGCGAGTCGCTCCATCTGAGGGCGTTTTATATTCCGCTGAAGTGCCAGTCGGGCGCTGGTGATCAGTGTTGCTGCAGATTCAGTCATTTCAACACAGAGATTCCTGTGTAACACAGTCTGGGGCCTCATTTATTTATATGAGCAATTTGACATCACCGGCAATGAGGGGGTTAATTAATTAATTGGAGAATTTGATAAAGAGAAACAGGGAATCTGAATTCAAATGATCTGGATATACATTTATGATTCTAGTTTATTGTGTAAAATAAGATTTAAGCTTTTTCTTAAACTTTGAATAAATCAATTTAAATGACACATTTGAACACATTTTATGATATTCTATTGTTTGATATGCTAAAAAAAATCCAGGAATAAACAAATAGCAAAAAAATTAAAATGAGAGATTAACTTAATTTAATTCATTTTTAGTATAAATATAAAATAAATATGGCCTAATTACACATTTACCATATTTGTCATGATTAAATTGTAATATATATATATATATAATTATATATAATAAATTGATTTATTCAAAGTTTAAGAAAAAGTTGAAAACTTATTTTACACAATAAACTAGAATCATATATATATGTATATTTATGTATAAATAACTGTCTCTTCTGCTCACCAGGGCTGCATTTTTTTAATAAAAAATACATACAAAAATAAAAACAGTAATATTGTGACATATTATTATGATTTTAAAGAATTGTTTTCTATGTGAATATATGTTAAAATGTAATTTATTCCTGCGATCAAAGCTGAATTTTCAGCATCATTATCCAGTCTTCAGTGTCACATGATCCTTCAGAAATCAATCTGCTTCATATTTTTGTGGAAACTGTAACTGTAATAAAAAATTATTTGATGAATAGAAAGAGACCAGCTTATCAAAAGTTGATTTGAAATAGACATATTTTGTAACACTGTCACTGTTGATCAATTTATTTCATCCTTGATCCTTCCTGAAGAAAATTAATTTCTTATAGTTACACTAGTACTACAATATAAATAAATACAATCATCTTAGTGCGGGTTTATCAGTGATGCATTGCAAATCTCTTCTGATTTAATCTTGATGTGTGAGAAACTGCATGTGCATCTTGCTAAAAGATCAAAGAGAAACTGAGAAGATTTGCCATGTCATGCTTACACACATAAACACACACACACAATATTGACACTAATGCTTAGATTAGAGCTGTGCATCTTTTATGACTGTACACCGAGCATACAGGTACACACACGTGTTTCCATCTGTCCTGTAACATCTACAGCATCATCTTATTCTCCCTTCTTTTTTAATAAATAATTATTGTGATATTGTGAATTAAGTGATAAAGCGACTTACAAAATAAATAATCAAAATTAATCAAATTTATGAAACAGTACACTAAAAAATGACCATAAAAAAAAACCGACAAAAAAAAGGGTCAAATTTGGGTCAAATATGGACTGTTGGTTTACATTTTTAAACTATATTTTTAAACACAATGGTTGGGTTTGTCCATATTTGACCAAAAATGTGGGTTCAAACAACCCAGCATTTTTTATAATGTAGGTATACAATTACTGTGGAAACTGTCATAAGTATTTTTTTAATTATGAATTACTTATCCATAAATAAATATCAATAATAAACGTTGATGTTAACTAAAATGTCCTCATCTATAATATGTTTCTGTTTATATCACTTCTCTCAGCAAATTACACAGACAACATGAAAAATAAAGCCTGATTCACATATAAACGACTCTTCTGATCTGAATCTTTTCAACGAATCTCTCAAAAAGACTCTCAGTTCTTTGTCTCCTTTGAAACATCCACTATGCACAATTATTTGCGGGTAGCAAGTTATTATTTGTATTTAGCACCGTTTTTACCTGCTGTCCATGATCAGACGTTGCTATAAATTGAGTCCATGTACGTTTTTTGAGCTTGACCTCCATCTTACTTCCTTCATATTGTCAGGATAAAAACAAAAACAAGACCGTGTGATGTTTTTATGAGAGGGAATCTTCTATTTTAAGTCCCATCTCAAACACGCGCCGCCGTACCCTTGAGTAAACGCTCTGTTTGCTGACAACATCAGTATGTTCGCTTCCCAATGCCTGATTGTTTGACAAACGCTGGTAAACATGATTTCTCCTGCAACCGTGTGCTGAAAATAGAGCTGAGCATGTTTGTGAAACGTGTTTTAGCGTCCTTGACCCGTCCGAAACTCACAGGCTAGCACAGGCCTGATTGGTGTTGACCTTTCAGAAGGAAGAACTTGTAAACAGTTACAGCGTCTGAGGGGTTAGCATTACTGAGTCAGCCACTTGTGTTAGCTAGTTATCTGGCAGTTTGGTAGAGGTTCGGTTCGTGGAAATAAATCTTCTCGGCAGGAGCTTCTGCCCCGGGAGCTCGGGAACATTTTATCATCTTGAAGAGAGAGCGCTGGATATTAAAACGGACCAGCGCTAAATAATTTAGACTGTTTATCTCCCACTTATTCCATCATTGATTTTTCATTACTCTCTATTGTTGAGCCTCACCGGACCGACACGCGAGAGATGTGAGATTTCATTACCATCGCCGCTAAAGGGCACTGTGTGCATATGCAGCTGTCTGGCGGCAGATCATCAAGAACCACAACCAGATTTGATTCAGAACCGGTTCCATTTAAAAAAAAAGAAAACTAAAACCGAATGATTTATGACGTATGGTTCCTTTAACGTCTGTATTCTTCCACTGATTCGAATGGAGAAATACTGGAAAACTCTCGCACTGCTAATTGGCATTAGTTTAAATGTGGGTGATATGCCAGTTAAAATATTTATTTGATTTAAAATAATTATATAAAATCGACAAAAAGGTGTCTGACAAGGCTTTCCAAAATGCAAAACAGGGCAAAGTGTGTGACGAAGAGCCTTCAGAATCAAAGAAAATGCTCTTTATGCGAATGTGATTGATATAAAGATCATGTTGCTGGACACAATTAAAGACTGTAGTTTTTTTCAGTCATTTTCCCAATTATGGTTTCGTAAAAACTGTGTCAATCGATTCAAATTAAGAATGCAATAATATCAATTTGATGCAAAAAACAAACATACAGCACAATAAGTGTAGTCTGATTCACCAGTGAATAACACGAGCCAGTTCTGTTTACTGATTCGTTAAATAACGAGCTATTTGAATCGCAGAACGGTATTTGATTCACCTGATTTGTTTTTAGTTTGAGTTATTTTAATGTTCAAGATGGTTACTGTAGATGTATGTACTTAATTTCGAAATGATCATAAAGATTGTTTTCTTCAGTCATTTTTCCAATCATATATGAGCCAATTCTGTGTAATGAATCCGTCAAAAAGACTTGCATATAATGAGTTATTGGTTTGAATCACAAAACGGTTCTCGATTAACGCACATTTTCCAAATTCTGTATTTATTTAGTTTTATTTAGTTTTTAGTAATTTTAACGTTCAAGACTATTTAACAAAAAAACGAAATGTCATAAAGCACATAATTTCACGCGTTTTACTAATCACATCTTCCTAAAATTGTGTAAATTATAAGAAAATTGTGATACTAATACTGTCCAATTCTATATTATCTGAATTATGATGCAAACATCAAACATTCAATGTGACAATTATAGTGACTCATTGGTGATTCGGTTCTGTTAAATGAATCAGTCAAAAGACTCGAATATGATGAGTTATTAGTTTGAATCACAGATTCCTGAATCCCCTCCAGTCATTATATTCATCACGTCTAACTGGAAAATAACTGCAAATAACTGCATTTTAATTACCAAATTAATTAAATAAGATCTTTGTTGTAAAAATTTCAAAACCAAAAAAGATATATATTACATATAAAAAAGCATTTTTTGTACATTTTTCATAACAATAAATGTACATATTTATTATAAAAAAAAATTAAAGTTTACTTTTTTATACTTTTTTTTTCACTTCAGCAATAATCTTCCAATTGTCATCTTTAAAAAGGGACCAAACTGAAGTCTGTGCTCCAAAGCATTAAAGATTTATGACCTGTTTAAGTTGGAAATTTCATTTTCAGGTCCATGCTCAAAAACTGAATAAATATAATTTAGTACCATAAAAATCCCCTAAAAATACAAAATACCTATAAAACTTCGATGTTGAATGACAAAATAACCTGATAAAATTCATACAGTACACGGTTGAGCAAGTACACGGTTGAGTAGTGCATATTGCGTCATTTGGGACACAAGTATGGAATCATTCAAGAATCTGAATCACTATGTAAATCAGAACCAGAATGCAGCACTATACTCGACTGACCTGTCATGAACCTGCAAACGCTGCATACAAACTAGCCCAGATGAGCACACTATCCACTGCAGCACTTGAGTTCACCTCACACAGAGTAACCGATGTGAGTGCCGTTCACACGGAGCTCAGGTGTGTCGCAGCAGATGCTCATGCAGACACTTGAGATTTGACTCCCACATCACTGGAATCAACATCTGCTGCTCTCGTATTGGTCACATTCTCAGTTTGCTCTCTAATTGAGAAGTCATTGTAAATCATGTCGCAGTAATTCACCTCAGCGCTGGCGCTCAGATGAGCAGTAAGTGGCTGCCGGACGCATGTAAATGAGACGGGTGTGTTTGGCAGATGTGACAGGAGACAGTCGGCGTTGTCAGATAGGAACTCGGGTGGTTGTGCGGATGTAAAGGAAAGCAGCAGCCATTAACTGCGCTGACTGATGCCTGCGAGATAACGGATTGGCAAAAGCTGACGCTCCGCTGACGTGCTCGTGGACTTCCACGGATCTCTGGGGAAAAGTGGGACAGTCAGTCAAACACATGAGGATTTTTACTTTCTCACAGTTGAAAGCTTGCTGTTAAAGAGCCGTAAAATGATGTCGAGTTCAGCCACGTTTCATAATGAAAACAAAGAAAACACATTTGTGATCACATTGCCACACACACACACACACACACACACACACACACACACACACACACACACACACACACACAATTTTAAAATAAAAGTATCTTTACTCTTTAAAATTTTTGGTAACCACTGTTTCTTTAACTTTGACCTTGAGAAATATGCTTTCAATATGAACATTTAGACCATTCGCTATTTTTTTGTATCTTTCGTTCCATGTTTGTGAAGGGCGACGATATCTTCTCTTGACTTTTTGGACCATTCTTTTGTCATATTTATAACATGCATTCAAACGTGACACTCAACAAACCTAGCCAGTTCAGATATGTCATGTGTTCTAGCTCAAGCACACCTGGTGCAACTAGTGAAGCCTTTGATTAACTGCATCAGGTGTGCTTGAGGCAACACCTGTTTTGCAGATTTGTTCTGTTGTGAGGGATTCTATTCAGGGCGTTGAATAATTTGCATAAGTTGCATTTTCAGTTGAATTTGTGGAAACCACTTGAAACATCATGTTATGTTGAGCTATTTCAATTCCTCTTGTTTGATTTGTTCATTGCAAACAGCAGAAAGTCTATAAATTATGCCAATAAACCTGATTTGCAATGGTGGTTGAATAATCTCGATTACAACTGTAACTAAGATTAATAAATGCGGTGGAAGTATTGTTCATTCTTAGTTCATGTTAACTAATGTAGTTAACTAATGTTAACTAATAAAACCTTACTGAAAAGTGTTGCCAAAATCGTATGCCGTTTCTGACTGTCCCGCAACAAGCATTGCATTATAAAAGCGAGTCAAATAAAAAAAGTTAAAAACCACAGCTCTATCTATCTATTTTCAAACACAAGAATACATCTGCACAGTCTATTTTCAATTCAAAACTCTTCAGTGCACAAATACGTGCATTTCCCTTTTCATCTCGACTCACAGACACATCCTTCACACAATTAGTCTCCCGGGGCTCAATGGAGGATTCAGGTTTAGGAGGTTTCGGCTGGCTTCCTCTCAGAGCTACAGCCAATCAGAGTGAACTCACAGATCCCGCAGTTAATTAACACTACAGACGCTTGAGTCCTGCTGCCGCCACAACAGGAATGAAAGAACAGCTTACACCGCCTGTAGCGAACGCGAGCGGCCAGTCTGCCGCCTCTCCCATCTATAAACGTAGGCATCTGCATTTTCCACACTTCCTGCCTGCGTCGCGTCTTAGCGTAGCAGAAGCGGATTAGCCATATGGCGTTGCTAGCGTAGCCGTCAGCCCCTGCTACACGTGGGTAGGTACGTGTGGATATTGTAGTCAAGTCAAGTCACCTTTATTTATATAGCGCTTTTTACAATACAGATTGTTTCAAAGCAGCTTTACAGAGAGAACAGGAAAATAATGCAACAAAGTTTGTTTCCGGAAGAAAATAGCGTCACAGTCCAGCTTCAGTAAGTTCAGTGATGTTTCATTTTTGTTGTAAAAAAGGGAGAAAACCGTAATGTCATCGTCTAGCTCAGTTCAGTTCTCATAGCATGTGTGTCAATGCAGGCAGATCATTAATATCGTTGAATATTAAATTAAATGTCCCCAACTAAACAAGCCAAAAGCCAATGGCGATAAATTGCAAAAAAAGAAAGAAGCAATTTGAAAACTAAATGTACAAAACATTAAGCAGAAGCATTAGCATCTTCCCATATGGTCAGGGTCAGTTGTCCTTTCCTCTACAGCTCTGCACGCTCAGACGTTTGACAAGACATTTGACATGAGATGACCTCCAGCGACGAGTCCGACTGGATAGAGGCGCTAACATACCCGAGTCGCTTCGGATTATCCACGACGTGAGCAACTACACTTCCAGAGAGGTGTGAAAACCCTTACCAGCTGTTTTATAAAGGGAAACACGTTCTGTCTTCTCTGCATTCTGCACTTAATACCTGCTGTTCCTGTTTTCTAACAGACTTGCTGCCATTGTAACGGTGCTCAAGTGAAAGGTTACTATGTATAGATTCAAGGAGGCGTTTGGGGGAGAAAACTCCAGTATTAGAAAGGCCAGCACATCATAAATGTTAAGGATCCATGTAATTGACATTTAGTGCTTTAAATACCGCATGGGCTTCTCCGCCTCCATTTCCACAAATGAAGTGGGCTTTTCAGTTGGACTTTTTTATGTTAACTTCATGCTGCGATCGCTGTTGTTATGACTGCATAATTATAACCCTTCTCCTGAGAGCTCCGAGGACCTTTCTTGTTTTAGAAAGTGTCACAGTCAAATTATTTCTAAGATTTGTAGTTTTGTTATACACTTCGTCACAGATCAGCCGTGACGAATTGCGCGCGTGCGTCTGAGACGTGTTCATTTCAGCTTCAAGATGATGGGAAATTTGTTCTGAGCGCTTGAGCACCTTCTGAAACACTCTTGAGTACCTGAACATGGTTAAATATGTCATTCTACACCCGCAGGACTTTATTTCTACTGTGCAACACACAAGGAGAGGCTTTGAAGAATGTTATCGTGACCACACAAGAAACATGAAGAATTTGACATATCAAGTTGTGATTCCTCATAATGATTCCGGTTGCTTTAAGGATTGTTTTAGCACTTTTCCCTAAACATTTTGGGGAGAAATGCAATCACACTGCCAAATGAGAATTTAATAAATTAAATAATAATAATAATAAATTAATAAATGCATTTAAAACAGTTATACTTTTTACTTGTTTTTAGAGGTAACAAATGTAATCTAATGATTATCATATATAACATTAATACAAATAAATAAATAAATAAATAAATAAATATGTAAATATAAATAAATAACTAATTAAAAAAAATTCATTCAATTCCATTGCCAAATGAGATTTCATTATTTTAGATTTACTATCTTATCTTAAGACAACAACAAATATGAACAAATATTAACAAACAAATACATTTAAAACAGTTTTACAGTCTTTTCAGAGGTAAATAATTATTATAAAAAATATAAAAATGTTGATATTAAAACAAACAAAATGTGGACAAATTAGTATTTGTATTAATATTTGGTTCTGATTCCTCTTACTAACTAACTAATAACTAACAAAAAATAAATAAAAATACAATTATTTGGCTTATGATGCATGTCTTGTATTATAACTATGTACATTTAAACATAACTTTTTCATTTTGTGATTGACTGAAAAAAAAGCTTAACGTTTCGGAACAACATGAGTGGGATTTTAAGGTGAGTTATTTCATTAAAGAAAGAAAGAAAGAAAGAAAGAAAGAAAGAAAGAAAGAAAGAAAGAAAGAAAGAAAGAAAGAAAGAAAGAAAGAAAGAAAGAAAGAAAGAAAGAAAGAAAGAAAGAAAGAAAGAAAGAAAGAAAGAAAGAAAGAAAGAAAGAAAGAAAGAAATGGAATAGCAGACGTCCCAGTTAATCTCACCTCAAAGCATTATGGGAAATTCTATGTGGAAAAAGGACAGAGACTAGCGACTGTTTAATCACCAAGTCTTAATTTTCTTTTAATGGTTTGTAGTTGCATGGGGCAGTGAGCAATTAAATCCTAGATTGAGGCTAATCAAGGTCTTTAGACATGGAAACCTCCAGCGAATTCACTTGGCCCTCTCCTTAATCCAACTTTGTTTCGCTCAAAGGACGGCAAAAAGAAACCGGACGTTGACGGAGACACGGGATAAAGTCTGCAATAGAAGTCGTAACTCACGAGCAGAGCGGAGACGGGACGGCTGGATCCGTCGGGTCTCAGGGTTCGGCTCCGTCCCGGGATATCTGATGGGGTTCTGGAGAACGGACTGAAGCGGCAGCGGAGCGTGAGAGGCTCAGATAAGCTGGCGACACAAGCTCTGGGCGGCTGACGGTAATTACATTTTATCAGGCCGCCTGCCGCCTTCAGATTAAAATGGACCTGATGGACGAACGTGGCACATGAGGGTCTTAAGGGGAAAACATGAGAAACATCGAGCTGAACTGGACATTATGCATTGCTAGCCTGTTGCTGTAAGTTTGCCGCGGCGCGGTCTAAATCTGGGTGTGACGTGACCCCGTAGGACAGAAAAATCACAAATGTGCCATGTTTCTCCTAGACAGCAATTAGATTAGACAACTTTTAATAAAGTCTCCCATCGGTTAAATAAAGTAACTCTCCAGTAATCAAATGGGTTGTTGCTATGCAGATTATAGTGTGTTCTAGGTGGTTGTTATGGTTCTAGTACTTTACTTTAAAGAAAACATTATATTCTCACGTGTATCTCCACCAGAATTAAAGAAAAAATCTCAAGCTGAGCTCAGATCCTAAAGTTGCTATCAGAAGTCTGAGGCCCTGTTTACACCTGGTATCAAGAATGGTTTTGGTCGATCGGATCACAAGAGGACAGCGCTAAATACAGGTGTAAACGGGGTCTAAAACGTTTTGAGTTTGTCCACTTTCGACCACTTCCAGAGGTAGTCGAAAACACATTTGACTGGAGAATGTGTTCAAACAGCCACAAAAGACCATCTACTCTTCGTCTACTGACCTAATGCCTAAACATTATGGGAAGCGCTCTAGCCAGACCGGATTTAAACTTTGTCGGCTGAAGACTTACAGTAAGTTTGGTTTGAAGGTGAAAAACATACCAAGCACAATGTTCTCTCACCGTTCCTGATTTCTAACACACACCCACTCACAGCGTTCGGCTGGTCTTGCGTCCGTCAGAGCAGAAACTAAAGCTGCTGCTCTCCGTATGTTTTCCCATCGTCTCCTTTCCCATCCATATGTAAATTGCATAAGCTTATTTCATCCATTAGATCGAAAGATCTGAAAAAAATATACATTTACCCTCCCCTCGAAGAAATCAGGACAGAAGTGATTGAAAGTCGACAAGAGAGACAGATTAATACCAGGTGTAAACAGGGCATGATATCTCGATATGAGCTACAGAATTTCTCATCAAACCAAATTACATGTGCAACATACACCTACTGTGGTGAAATATCAAGAGAGAAAAAAGTCAGTACTTCAATGAAACCCATCTGAGAGTTTCCTGAGCCATGATCGAGCAAGATATGCGCAATAAAAGTTTCCTCTGGGTCTCTGGAGGCAAACGTCAGGGAATATTAGCCAGCATCAAACTTAACAAGTGCGTCGCGAGGCAAGCGAGCTACCGCTCAATTCAGACGCCTAGCTTCGGCCGCCCGCTGAGCTGTCAGAACTAGATAAGAGTCTCACACTCATTTCCTGTGATGTTATTGTCATCGACTGCTATGTTTCCCAGAGCACATTGATCGGGTAATTCGGACACAGTTATGTTTTCTAGAAGGTAATATGCTCTTAGGATTGTAGTGAGGTGTTAGCTCTGACGAGACCATCAGATCACCCTGCCTTGTGGCCATAATCAGGTCTGCTGTAATGTCAAACAATGTTCCTGTCCGTGTCTTGGCGATTGTGAATAAATGGGCTAATTTTATTTCGCTGTAGTGCGTTAGCAGCTATGAAGTCCTTCCCGAGGGCCAGGACGGAAAACCACAAGACATATGGAAGCAGAAATGTGTGAAGAGATTTTGGGAAACAACGGCAGAAAAACCATTAGAAAGAATAACAGAAGATAAACGAGTTTGTCAATTAAATTCTGTCCAAACAGACATAAGCTCTTACTCAACAGTTTGATTCGTCGAGCTTTCAACTCTCTGCCACCAGCCCGTCTGACAATGAGGATGGAAAATCTCTGAGATTAGAAACGTCTCCGTTATTTCACGCAGCCGAGGTAATGACTAGCCGTCCCTCTCCGATGTATAATTACGGCTACATGTTCCACTTCCTTATTTACGGAGCTGCATAATGAGCAAATTTCCAATCGTTCGCAGAGCGGCAGATAAAAGCTTCTCTGCTTCTCTCACTTTCCTTTTTTAACATCTCATTAGAACAAGTTGAGCTTAGCAGAGCAATAAAGTCAAATCTCTACCGGCACTACATGATAATACCAATAAAACAACTGTATATCTACCGAACAAGTTGCAGGAAGAACTAATCAGGACGTTTGATTCTTGATTTTAACTTTGACTATTCTCTAGCAGTCTTAAAACTATTATTATAAAACTGATTTCTGTAATCCTAAGTAAAAGTAAACACTCAGTAATTAAAAAAGAACAAACAAAAAATGTGCAATTGCACAAATAAATACAACTGAACTGTGTTTTTAGATTTTCAGGTTTTCAGGTACAGAAACTGTAATCAAATGTAAAAGAACACTGCACTTTATAAATAAAATATACATTTCAAATATAGTTACAAATAGTCTTACAAATACATACAAATACATATTTTGTCTTTTGTTGTTTGATTAACACTATTAAACACTGTAATAGTAATTACATTTTAAAGTACAATCAACGTGAATGTTTGTCATCTCAACTTAAATTACATTAAACTGACTTTAAAAAGTTAGTTGAATCTTGTATAACTCATTTTTTTTAATTGCTTGACTTATTTTGATGAGTTAAAGCAATGTTAAAACATGTTGTCAAATTATTGATCATATCATAGTGTAGAAATGGCAGCAGGAATTTTAGGCTGCTGTCACTTTAAGAGCAGCACGGATCCAATATACTGTAACACGTTTTCTTTTTCAACCGTTTTCGTTCACTTAAGACATAACTGACTGTGTTTGAAAGGATAAATTGAAATTTGTATGTGTATTTGTCCGTTCAAGTGCAAAAAGATGCGGAAGAGAACTCTATACTCGCTATGTTCAGTATCGCGCACTATTCAGAATGAGAAGCGGTTTTCTGTGCGCATGTTTTGGATGTGAAAACAGAAACAGTGTCCGGGTCTTCTTGCCCTTGAATGCTTTTAAAATCACATTAAAATAACTTTTTCTGTGAGCGTGCTTTGGATGTGCTCTTGTGCTTGAATGGGTTAAAATCATATTAAAATTCGGAATCGAAATGCACGTGTCTTATCAAATTCCGGTTCTTGGAAATTTTAAACCGGTTCTAAAATGGAACCGGTTCTCGATACCCAACTCTAACTACTACTGGTGATGATTGATTTAAACAGAACTAATGATTTCTGCTAAAAATGTGACATGATGCAAAAACCCACAAATGCCGGATCCTCTTCACAGGAAGCGCACTGCTGCAAGCTGTGTATATGTTGAGAGTTGCTCTAAACCTGTTTACTGTGTGTACTTGAGTGTGCACTCGTGTGTTGACTGCACTGTGATCTCTTCAGCCTGTTGAAGTGAATCAGGTAAGAGCAGCATCCATCAACCGCAGCACATTTCCCCGAGCGCCTCGAGGCGTGATCGCAGGAAAGCTGCACGTAAATTCGCACACACATCTTTGATCAAGTTTGGCCAATTTTTCAACGTTGTTTCCCAACCAATTTACTTCTGAGTTGTTGTTGTTGTTGTTCCTGCTGTGTTATTTATTGTGATGATTGTGTGCTGTGCCACTGGCCGTCTCTCTCTTCCGCGTCATCTGTACACGTTAGGAAACGTAGCCTGTTTTTAACGAGCCTAGCGCTGACCTTCTGGCATTTCTCTCCTCTTGCTCCTTCTCCTCATCCTCCCTCTCTTGCTTTCTTTTTCACTCCCTCGCTACTTGGAAGAGGATGAGTCAGCAAAGGGCAAACGAACAAAATGAGCCGAACATGATGAGATGTTTGCTCTACTATTGATTGACGCTACTGTTTTTGTGAAAGAAGGAACGGAAAAAAGAAGGAAAGGAAAAAATAATTACAACTACTTAAGAAAAATAACTAATAAGGTAAAAAAGGGGGGAAAAGTATCAATTAATTGAAAGAAAAAAGTGTAAAAAGAATAATTGAAATGAATTAACAGACAAATGAAAAGTAGATGAACAAACAAAAAAGAAAGGAAAGGAAGGAATGAAGGAAATAGGAAGGGAAGGAAGGAAGTAGGGATAGAGGGAAGGAAGGAAAGAGGGAGGGATAAAAGGAAGGAGTGAAGGACAGAAGGGAAAGAAGCAAGGGAGGGAGGGAAGGGATGGATTATAACTAAGAAAGAAAGAAAGAAAGAAAGAAAGAAAGAAAGAAAGAAAGAAAGAAAGAAAGAAAGAAAGGAAGGAAGGAAGGAAAGAGAGAAAGGAAGGAAGGAAGGAAAGAGGAAGGAAGGAAGGAAGGAAGGAAGGAAGGAAGGAAGGAAGGAAGGAAGGAAGGAACAACTAAAATCTTGATGCGACAGGACACCCATCATCAACCCTGAACAACCTCTATCTGACACACGTTTGCAGAGCAACGCCTGAAGATCAGTGTTCCTCACACTCACACACTCACTGCTGTATCTCCTGAAGATCAGTGTGTTCCTCACACTCACACACTCACTGCTGTATCTCCTGAAGATCAGTGTGTTCCTCACACTCACACACTCACTGCAGCATCTCCTGTCATCTGTTGATGTGTTCCTCACACTCACACACACTTACTGCTGCATCACCTGAAGATCAGTGTGTTCCTCACACTCACACACTCTCTGCTGCATCTCCAGTCATCTGTTGATGTGTTCCTCACACTCACACACACACACTGCTGCATCACCTGAAGATCATCTGTTGATGTGTTTCTCACACTCACACACACTGCTACATCAGTCCTGCTGTGTCTGAGCATCTGTTATAAACACTGATGAATGAAGCCATCGCTCTTCAACATGACAGCTGGAGCCAGAGAGACAATAGTATTATTAGCAGAGCTGGACCTTTCCTCCGTCACCTCGGTTATAAACACGCTTTACTCCGTCACCTCAGTTATAAACACGCTTTCCTCCGTCACCTCAGTTATAAACACTCTTTCCACCGTCACCTCAGTTATAAACACTATTTCCTCCGTCACCTCAGTTATAAACACTATTTCCTCCGTCACCTCAGTTATAAACACTCTTTCCTCCGTCACCTCAGTTATAAACACTCTTTCCTCCGTCACCTCAGTTATAAACACCCTTTCCTCCGTCACCTCAGTTATAAACACGCTTTACTCCGTCACCTCAGTTATAAACACCCTTTCCTCCGTCACCTCAGTTATAAACACGCTTTACTCCGTCACCTCAGTTATAAACACGCTTTCCTCCGTCACCTCAGTTATAAACACGCTTTACTCCGTCACCTCAGTTATAAACACACTTTCCTCCGTCACCTCAGTTATAAACACGCTTTCCTCCGTCACCTCAGTTATAAACAAGCTTTCCTCCGTCACCTCAGTTATAAACACTCTTTCCTCACTCACCTCAGTTATAAACACGCTTTCCTCCGTCACCTCAGTTATGAACACGCTTTCCTCCGTCACCTCAGTTATAAACACGCTTTCCTCCGTCACCTCAGTTATAAACAAGCTTTCCTCCATCACCTCAGTTATAAACACGCTTTCCTCCGGCACCTCAGTTATAAACACGCTTTCCTCCGTCACCTCAGTTATAAACACGCTTTACTCCGTCACCTCAGTTATAAACACTCTTTCCTCCGTCACCTCAGTTATAAACACGCTTTCCTCCGTCACCTCAGTTATAAACACGCTTTCCTCCGTCACCTCAGTTATAAACAAGCTTTCCTCCGTCACCTCAGTTATAAACACGCTTTCCTGCGTCACCTCAGTTATAAACACGCTTTCCTCCGTCACCTCAGTTATAAACACGCTTTCCTCCGTCACCTCAGTTATAAACACGCTTTCCTCCGTCACCTCAGTTATAAACACGCTTTCCTGCGTCACCTCAGTTATAAACACTCTTTCCTCCATCACCTCAGTTATAAACACTCTTTCCTCCATCACCTCAGTTATAAACACGCTTTCCTCCGTCACCTCAGTTATAAACACGCTTTCCTCCGTCACCTCAGTTATAAACAAGCTTTCCTCCGTCACCTCAGTTATAAACACTCTTTCCTCCGTCACCTCAGTTATAAACACCCTTTCCTCCGTCACCTCAGTTATAAACACGCTTTCCTCCGTCACCTCAGTTATAAACACGCTTTCCTCCGTCACCTCAGTTATAAACAAGCTTTCCTCCATCACCTCAGTTATAAACACGCTTTCCTGCGTCACCTCAGTTATAAACACGCTTTCCTCCGTCACCTCAGTTATAAACACGCTTTCCTCCATCACCTCAGTTATAAACACTCTTTCCTCCATCACCTCAGTTATAAACACGCTTTCCTCCGTCACCTCAGTTATAAACACGCTTTCCTCCGTCACCTCAGTTATAAACAAGCTTTCCTCCGTCACCTCAGTTATAAACACTCTTTCCTCCGTCACCTCAGTTATAAACACCCTTTCCTCCGTCACCTCAGTTATAAACACGCTTTCCTCCGTCACCTCAGTTATAAACACGCTTTCCTCCGTCACCTCAGTTATAAACAAGCTTTCCTCCATCACCTCAGTTATAAACACGCTTTCCTGCGTCACCTCAGTTATAAACACGCTTTCCTGCGTCACCTCAGTTATAAACACTCTTTCCTCCATCACCTCAGTTATAAACACTCTTTCCTCCATCACCTCAGTTATAAACAAGCTTTCCTGCGTCACCTCAGTTATAAACACGCTTTCCTGCGTCACCTCAGTTATAAACACGCTTTCCTCCGTCACCTCAGTTATAAACACGCTTTCCTCCGTCACCTCAGTTATAAACAAGCTTTCCTCCGTCACCTCAGTTATAAACACTCTTTCCTCCGTCACCTCAGTTATAAACACCCTTTCCTCCGTCACCTCAGTTATAAACACGCTTTCCTCCGTCACCTCAGTTATAAACACGCTTTCCTCCGTCACCTCAGTTATAAACAAGCTTTCCTCCATCACCTGTTATAAACACGCTTTCCTGCGTCACCTCAGTTATAAACACGCTTTCCTCCGTCACCTCAGTTATAAACACGCTTTCCTCCGTCACCTCAGTTATAAACAAGCTTTCCTCCGTCACCTCAGTTATAAACACGCTTTCCTGCGTCACCTCAGTTATAAACACGCTTTCCTCCGTCACCTCAGTTATAAACACGCTTTCCTCCGTCACCTCAGTTATAAACAAGCTTTCCTCCGTCACCTCAGTTATAAACACGCTTTCCTCCGTCACCTCAGTTATAAATACGCTTTCCTCCGTGCATAGCAATACCCTACCAACCACCACAAAGTTAATTTTATTTCAGGGCAACATTTCTCATTTTCATTTAGCTTACTTTACACTAAAATAAAAGTTAATAAAAAAAACTATATACACATATATTTAAAAAAACTAATAAAAATGACAATTAAAAACTATATATATATATATATATATATATAAAAGCATTTATTAAAGTTAAAAATCTAAAATATTACTAAAAACTAGAGTATCTCAATGATATTCAAATAACCAGTCTCCATTGACATTGACTGTATGGAGAAGAGCAGCATGAACATTAGTCAAAATATCAAGTTTTCAGCCCTACAGAAGAAAGTGTAGGAAAACTATCCCTTTAAACTGATTCCTTTACATGCGTGTTTTACCAGCTGTCCCTCAGTCTCTCTATCAGGGTCTTTGTGAAGGACTGGCCCGGGTTAGACGCTCTATGTCGGGGTCAGCGTCCCGCTATCGCATTGACTCAGCTGCGTGTGTGTGTGTGTGTGTGTGTGTGTGTGTGTGTGTGTGTGAGCACTCTTTTCAGGTGCGATAAGGAAAGGCTGATGGAGTTGAGAATTACGGAGCGTCTGGACCATTCATTCCTCCTTCCCAAGCGTTTATAAAGTTTCCTCTCTCTGAGTTTAAAGCAGAGATCATCAGAGGAGCGCTGAGGCGCAGCGGAGCACAGAGTTACAGACGCTGAGCTGCTCTCAAATATGTCCATCTTACGCCACCAAATCATGAGAAATATTTCACACAATCCTGTGTGTGTGTGTGTGTATGTGTGTGTGTGTGTGTGTGGCCCTCACTCAAGCGTCTCAGGCAGGAGAGAGACGCCACATTATGCATGAAATACAGTACAAGTATGATTCCTGACTGAAAATTTCACGACTGTTTCAATCCATGACTACAATAATATTATTAAAATTATTGTTAACATTTTGCAATAAGGTTTCATTAGTTAACATGAACTAATAATGAACTGCACGTCTACAGCATTATTTTAATTTCAACATTTACTAATACATTATTAAAATCAGAAGTTGTATTTGTAAAATTATTGGAAAAACGTAATTTTTTAAAATAATAATAGCAGCAATATTTAATAATAAACAGTAATCGGATATTACTCAATTATTAATATATAATATAATTACTATACATATAAATTATTTTTAATATATTAATAATAATAATAATATTAATAATAATAATAATAATAATACAAATAATAATAATAATAATATTATTATTAATAATAATAATAATAATAATAATAACAACAAGAGTTTGAATTAATGAAATGAAATAGAAATGATATGAAATAAAAATGGAAATGGAAATGAAATTAATGATAAACTCTGTTCATATGAATATTCCACTCAGTAACTTAGTTCATTACAGGTATAGTCTATTTTAAAGTCAATTTTAAAGTGTGAACGGTCATTTCCAACTTCAACAGAAGAGAAACACTTTCCATTCAAATTCAAAGAATGTAAAAGAGACTAAGAGAATAAAGGAGATGATTATGAAGAATGGAGAAAGTTTCCTCAAGACACTTGACATGATCTTCAAAGTTTCTCGCTCTGCATATCCATGTCAAAACGCATTAAGTGGAAAATGAAAGTGGCCGGTTTTCATGGCGTTTCATCATCTGGTTAAAGATGTACATGGCCAGAGTGGAGAGATTTTCAGTCAAAGATGCAGTCAAACTTCAGTGTGTGGTTGACTATCCCGGCAGGCAGAAGAGCAGAATCATGTTTGTGAAGTCAAACATCACTGCTAGAGAGTCAGATATTTGATCAGATCACTGTGAGGAACGACTGATACTCTACATTAATGGAGTAAGTGTGGTGTTTAAACACTCACAACACCACAACTACTGCATAGCAATACCCTAGCAACCACCACACCACCACAGCTACTGCATATCAATACCCTAGCAACCACCCCAACACCATAGCTGCATATCAATACCCTAGCAACCACCCCAACACCATAGCTACTGCATATCAATACCCTAGCAACCACCACACCACCACAGCTACTGCATATCAATACCCTAGCAACCACCCCAACACCATAGCTACTGCATAGCAATACCCTAGCAACCACCACACCTACTGCATAGCCATGCCCTAGCAACCACCACAACACCATAGATACCGCAAAGCAATACCCTAGCAACCTCCACAACACCATAGCTACCTCATAGACATGCCCTAGCAACCACCGCAGCTACTGCAGTGCATAGCAATACCCTAGCAACCACAACACCACAGCTACTGCATAGAAATACCCTAGCAACCACCACAACACCATAGATACTGCATAGCAATACCCTAGCAGCCACTACAACACCACAGCAACCTGTGTCTGTATTACCAATGCCCTGGCAACCATATATATATATATTCAATATTTTATCATGATCATATTTATTATACATATTAGGCAATATTAATATTATTAAATATTATTAATAATTAAAGAATAAAATACAAATACATATCATTAATTGTATTAATAATAATAATAAATATAGTGTATTATATAATATTATCTTACCAATTATATTATATTAAATATATTAATAATATGATTATTATATTTGTATATTTTATGGTTATTATAGTTTACATATAATTATTTACTATTAATTCGACATACTTAATTGCGTGACCGGTGCGTTTCATTCTATTGTTTAATTATTGTGTTTTCCTTCATACATTAGGAGTGTTTAAAAATATTGAAAATTCCAGACGAGGATCATTCACACGTTCAGTTCAGGCTAGGACGGCGACCCATCAGTATGTTTGTCTTTTCCCTGATTTCTTCACATCAGAGATGAGCGTTCTGTCAAATGTGTGATGGAGAGAAGCGTTGAGAAATAGAGTAAGAAAGAGATTGCATCCATTTTTCTCCCCCCTCTTGATGGATGAATGGAGCGAGAGAGACGCACGGACAGCGGAAGACAAACTAAAGGAGAAAACATGCCGCCGTCCTCAGCCACTCTTCCATTTGTTCAGGCCACATTGTGTTTGTCTGGCACTCGTCCATCTCCCGACGTTCCCTTCTCCTGGTGCCAGTCCTCCACGCTCGAGAGGAACCGCAGAGAACGCTGGCGGCGAGGACACACCGATCTGGCCCAGGACTCATGCGTCTTGGGAAACAGAAACGTACCGCTCGTTTTCAGCCATGAGCTGCGAACGATGCTAATTAAAATACATCTTCATTCATTAGCGCGCACCTCCTCCTCTCCTTAACGACCCTCTTAAAGTCCTCCAGGCGTCCCGTCACTGAGGATTCGATCTGTTTGAGCACAAACTGGTGCAGCTACTCTCAATCTGATGTTTGCCAAGCTATACACTACTCATAAATTATAGTTCAACTACCGCCAAGCTTTGGAACTGAAGAAACAGTTGCTGCACGAGAAGGTAGGGACAGAAAAAGGCTATATAAAGAGCAACATTTTTTAAATATATATAACATTTGGCATATTTGGTCAAATATTGAACATTTTATAAAATATAATGATCGATAATTTTTTTACACACAGATATATATGTTTTCATAAATAACATTAAAATAGTAAATCAGATGAATCAGATAAATATTTAAAAAAATATCTATAAATGTGCATCAATGTTTATTTTATAAATTTTTAATATTCTTTAAAATGGTTCTATATAATATATAAAATATTACAAAAAGTTATATATGAAAATTATTACAACATCAAATATTGCCCTATTTTCGTTAACTAAATTAATTTAATTGTTAATTAAAACTATTAAAAACATTTCTGGTAACTGAATAAAATACTTAATAAAATAAAATAAATTGTATTATTTAAAATATAAATAATTACATTTGAAATAATTTTATTAAAATAAAATAAATAATTAAAAATAATAATAAAATGCAACATAGTTGAAGCAATAACATTAATAACTGGAAATAAATTAAACAAAACATAAACCTAAAAAGCAATATAAAAAAAAAAAACAGGACAAAAGCACACAACAAAATGACTAAAAAAATGTAACTAAAATGAACATGAAAACAAAAAATATAAAAATAAAAGCTAATTAAAAAAATATATACAAAAAACTAAAATAACACTGCTTCAATGTAGATACTTTGTTTCTACCTTCTAGTGCAGCTCCAAATCTTAACACAAATTTACACAAAAAAATAATTAAAAAAGAAATATATATAAAGTATTCACGGATTCCTTCATTCATTTAGTTAATTGCTAATTATTTATTTGATTCTTGAATCATTTATTGGATACAAGTCATTTATATAATTTATTTATACAACCCACACACTGAACCAACTGATTCTATAAACTGAATTAGACTTCCCAAAGCCTTTTTTTAGCAAAGTGTGTTTGATAAATGCCTCGGGTTAACTTTCATTTCTCTTTTGCCTACTAATAAAACTACTCATGGTTTCAAAAGGCCCTTAGGACCCTAAAATAGTCCCGCATATTGAACGGACTGTACTTCCGCCCCCCATGGTCTTGTTTCCACTCGCCTCAAATTAAATATGCCGTCTACTTAGACTCAGGGTCTGTGAAGTCTTTCTCGTTGGCGTTTGATAACGCGAGGCACAGATGGCAATATAAGTATGCAATATGAGAGGTGATGCCTCCGTCTAGACCTCTATTCCCGAACGCAGCTCCATCCTCGCACATTCCTCAATACTTAAAAAGCAATAAAGCCACGGCCACAATCCTTCAGACGAGAGTAATTGTACAGGGATCCAACAGCGAGAGTTGAGGATGGGTAAAAATAGCTAGAAGCTGGAAATGAAGATGTATCTGTAGTGGGTAAGAAAAGTGTGGGGCGCTTATAACCCCGAGAAACCGGTGCCGTGTGTAATCCAGTTGTTTTGAGAATATGAGGTTATTGAGCTTTGACTTCTCGGGCCTTTGAACGGGGACTCGGCTCTTGTTGGGAAATGAAAAAGGACCTTGCGAGGGTTTAGATGAGCTCTTGAATGGATACAATCACTTCGCTGTGGAGCAAAATACAGAGCGATTGCTCATGAGCACACAGATCCAAACACACTAGCGCTTAAAGGTTTGGGATGTTTTGTGAGCCTTGGTGAGCATAAAAGACTTCTTTTAAAAAATCGGGTAACACTTTGGGCCCTATTTTAACGATCTAAAATGCAAGTATCAAACGCGAAACGCAAGTAACTTTATGGGCGGATCTCGAGATAAATTACTCTTGTGCCCGACGCAAATCTAAAATGTTTTGGTCTGAAGTAGCTCCATTATTCATAGGTGTGGTTTGGGCGTAACGTGCAATAAACCAATCAGAGCGTCCTCTCACATTCCCTTTAAGAGCAGACGTCCTTGTTCTATGGCGGATTGCTATAACGGCGGATTTGCCAGGCGCACGCAACTTACATGATGGTAAAGGTGATTTCGCAGTCTTCAGAATTTGTTTCCTGGTTCTTGACGGACAACCCACTTTGTCAGATGTCCTTATATACCGATGTGTCTTGCCACTATTGATCAAACAGGTTTGATCCGTCATTACTACAATTAGCCTGAATAATTTGGGTAAATGTGTAAGCTAGATTTATGCCTATTTTTTCACATCTTCATGGACACCACAATGATTTCCCTCGTGTGGTAATATTTTTCCTTGTAATTATGTATGGTTTGCAAAAATATGAACTGATGCGTCTGTGTAGATGAGAGAAGCAAAGTGTATGCGCGTTGTGCACACGCTACATTATGGCCAAGCATGCGCCCTTAAAATAGCCTCTGAATAACGCGCCACTGTCTTTAGACTAGGTTTTTCCTGGTCAGTGGCGGAATTGTTTTCTGGAACTGCAAAATAGCGCCAGGGAACGTTTGCGCCGGAACACGCCTCCTCTTTCCGCTGAACCGGCCCGCGAGCGCAAGTTCATTCCCTAATTTACCGACGTGCGTCTGTGTAGGAAAAAGTCCGCTGTGCGCGGGTGCAAAATAGGAATGATACATGCGTCGCTGTACAAAGTAATTTGCGCTGGGTGCAAGATAGGGCCCTTTATTTCGATGGTCCACTTTAGACATTCTACTAACTACAAGTAACTTTTCAACTACATGTCATCAAACTCTCATTAGAGTATTAGTAGACTGTCTGCTTAATATCTGCTAACACTTTATTTTGATGCTCCTCAACAGACATTTCACTAACTACAAATAACGTTGCAACTACATGTCATCAAACTCTCATTAGAGTATTAGACTGTCTGCTTAATATCTGCTAACTCTTTATTTTGATAGTCTGCCAAAAGACATTCTACTGATTATAAGTAACTTTGCAACTACATGTCTTAATTCTACTAACCCGAACCCCAACACCTAACCCTAATCCAACATGTCTACTACAGTCTACCAACACTCTAATGAGAGTAAGTTGACATGTAGTTGCAAAATGACTTAGTAAAATGTTGTTTTCCAAAAATCTCAATCATTCCCAACTTTTGACCAGTAAGCTAGTGTATGTGTGGACAACCTGTATTCTCCTGAAGCTTGGACATTTGTACAAAAATATCTTGTTTTATGTCACATTTTGGAAGTAAAATGTGGAAGACACACATTTGAATGTCTTTCAGCTTCACCGCAGCTCGTCTCGGTCCCTCACTTGCGATCCAGTTCACGTTTCTGGAGATCTACGTGTTTTAATGTAATTTGATTTGTCGGTGAGATGGGGCGGATGTTAGTTCGGACGCAATTATCCGAGCCGCCCGTAATTACGAGCGTTCAGGCGATGGTGATGAGAGTCTAAGACGCGGCGTGTCTCGAAAGGATCGAATGGAAATAACAGTTTAGACATGAACATGTAATTTCAGGGCTCTCGGGGACAATTACGCTTCATTGAGAGGAGACAGCGAATGAATCCTGCCTTCCTTGTAGGTTTATTTGCTTTTGTAAAAAGAAGCATCTTGAACGCCATCAGAGCGCTTTTAGTTCCTGGTCTGTGAACTTTGACCTACTCTGAGGAGACGTTTACACGACACCGCTATCAACTTTGCCCGTTCATGTACACGACAACAGTGTTTTGGGGGCTTGAAAACACAAACTTTTGAAAACAGGCTTTGAAAGTGCATGTCTCAGTGTAAACTACAAAAACGCAAATTTGTGAAAACAGTGACATCATGTGCATGTGTATTACGTGTTCAGTCTTTAATATAATATAATGAATCAATCAAAACACCTGCCAATGCTGAATGAATCATTTACATTAAAAAATTGTCCGTATAACAATATTTAGCTGCCTTATTGTACCATATCTGTGCTAAAATGTGCATTGTCCTTCATACCTTAGTGTTCCTCAGTTCAATTCGAGAATTTCACATGTGTGTCCCTGAATGAAGTTCTCATGATAATAGGTTCGGCCTGCGTGTGAAATTCATCACAAGAATTCGACGCTGCCCATCTCTTTCATTTCTCTTTCATGTTTTAATATAATAACTTCCACTATTTCTCTCCCCCCTTCCCCATTTTTTCTCAATTATTTCCTCACTCTGTTTAATCTTTCGTTCTTTTGCCCCGTGGGACGTTGCGCTTTGACAGGAAGGAAGGAGCGAAGGCAAGAAATGCATGATGCGGAGGGTGTGCGCGCGCGGCGGTCTGGCGCAATCTACCGTACTTTAATGTAAAATGCCCACAAGGATTCATCCCAAAGGACACGTGCTGAAAACACACACGCATAAAAAAACCCTGACTACAGGGGAAGATGATGAAAGCAATGACCAAACCCACACAGACCCAACAGACCCTCAGAGAAGGGAAATAAAGAGTCAGACTGCTGATCTAGAACCTTCTGCAGATCACTGACCCCCACACTGAACACATCCAGAAGATTCCCCGTCATCCATCAATGACACGCAGGAACCACATCTCTGCTCCTGTGGAACTACACACCACAGAAGAGAAGAGAAGAGAAGAGAAGAGAAGAGAAGAGAAGAGAAGAGAAGAGAAGAGAAGAGAAGAGAAGAGAAGAGAAGAGAAGAGAATAGAATAGAATGGCTTGATTGTCCAGGGCCAATGTGAGAGCATTTCAGGTCCGTTAATTCATTTTTATGTTTGGGAAAATATATTAATTTATAAAATTAAATGAATGAAATTATCAAATTCTGCTGATGTAAACCAATGTAACACAATCTAGCTGGCTAATGTAGAGAGTATCATTTACTGCTATAATTGACATTTAAAAAACTACACTTTTTCTTAATATAAATAATGCTTAAATAAAAAAAAAATCTGGCAAATATAAAAATACACAAGTATGAAAATATATAAAATGTATCTGTTGTGTAGCAGATCACATTTAAAAAAGAAGAATAGTTGTGGAGAACAGAACAAAACAGAACATAATGGAAATGATTGCCTTGTAGTGTCGTAGTGGAAATATTATATCTTATACTGAATCAAGTGATTTTGTCATCAATAATAAACTTGACTTAATTATAATAATGTGCAAACAATTTGACAAGCAATAAATAAATACATTTATACAAATGATTACAATTATAATAAAAATAGACAAAATACAAATGTATCTAAATAGTAGGGTCATTCAAACCAGGGTTTTTATTATCAATTAAAACTACTAAAATATTTGTTTATTGAAAAAAAAAAGAAAAAAAAAAAGAAAAAGAAAAAACGTATACCTACTTTTATATAATGTATCACTGAAATAAGCTGAAGAATTTCTGGAACTGGAACTAAGCTAAAACTGAACTAAAATAAACCTAAATAATAATTTAAAAAAAATATGACAAAAAAAGCATAATAAAATAAACAAACTAAATAACTTAAAAACTTAAAATAAAAACTGAAAACAAAAAATAACAACAGCTAATTCAAAATAATAACGATAAATAATTATACAACAACACTGAACAATGCTAGATTATTTCTAATTAAAACATATATTTTTGTCCTTATAACAATATTTAGCTGTTTTTTTCTACCATATTTGAGCAAAAAAAAAATTTACAAAGGTTTTTATACCTCACAACTTAGTGTTCCTCAAATTATGGCTGTATAATGTATAACCCTACCAGTCTACTAATACTCTAATGAGAGTTAGTTGACATGTAGGAGCAACGTTACTTATAGTCAACAGAATGTGTTAAAGGGACCATCAAAATAAAGTGAAACCATAAACCTATATATAAATACTGGTATGTTAAAAAAAATAATAATAATTTAAAACAAGTTTCTATATTGTGTATTACCTTATATATATGATAGAAAGCTTTGGCTTGTGGCTTGTGGCTTGCGTTATGGCTTGTTTATAGATATTTATTTTCATTATTGTTCTGAATATCATTCAATTTATAGGATTTTTTGTGGAATATTTTTAGTGTATTTTTTAAGCATACAGCAAACGATAGTAGGTTATTAATTGGTTAAAATTCTTACAATGGTTAACCGGTTAATTAGCATCCCTGTAGCTTTAGTTAGATCAAAAGACAGCAGAATCAACTTTGCGTTGCGATCGCTTCACAGATCAGCCAGTGCTTGTGCTTCATCAAAAGCGGTTGTTAAGAGAAGAGCTGAGCTTTTTATTCCAGTTGTGCACAACAGAGAACTTTTAAATGAGAATAAAGTCAAATACGTCTTTAACCCCATTGTATTCTGTATGCTTTGGCTTAAGAATAGGCATATATAGGCCTATGGTTCGCGTCAATTAAAAAAAAAAAGGGTTGCTCTTGAAAAAGTTGGAAAACCACTGATGTAATATACAACGTTTATTTCAGACAGAGATTGTTGCCGATGATCTTAAAAATCAGTCTTAAAGATCTTAAAAAATGAAGCAAATTCAACAATGTACAATTCTACAAATATAAACTGCTGCTGCACAGTGAGTTATTGCTCATAGTTGTGCTGGGTAGGTTTTATTTATCACTCATTATGAATGTGACCTTCACTCACAGGCAGAACAACACTAATACCATCAACAGCAGAGAACTGATGGCTTAACAACACTGTGGCGTAATGACTGCTGCTGCTGCTGGGAAAGGTCACGCCGACAAGCTCTCTTCCCATGGAGAGTCAAACGGCACACAGATCACAATTACACCAGAGACAGAGACAGAAAGAGTCGCATTGTGCCGTTCACACAGGACTTTAGCACCGTTGTTCTAGTCGAGTGTCTCCTCTTGTTTTTATGTGCGTGTAAATAACGTTTGACGGACGGGGAGTGATTTTCTGCATCTGATCTGTGGTTTCAGAAGCCTCTCCACTACAGGGCACTCCATGCATGTTAATGACGTTAGGCGCTCATAAATTGAAAGCGCTGCGGTCAGCGTTCAGCGTCCAGCGCTCCCACAGGTTCTGCCAACTCTGCCTCCGTCCAATCCCCTCGAAACACACCGAGGAGCAGTCCAGTCCCGCTCTCAAATATCTGTCAGATCCGTAACACTTTCAAAGGTGTGAGTGCTTACGGTCAGCAATATGACACTGCCATTTGTGTGTCATTATCGGCTGATGTCACTTCCTGAAAGGCCTCTGATATCATCCGCTCTCCGTACGCATCACATACAATCTCATAATAGCCTGGCAACCACACAGATCACCGTAACAACCACACAAACACCCTAGTAACCACATAGCGGCTTGACAACCACCCAAAACAGTGTAAACTACAATCTCACAGTAGTCTTGCAACCACACAGAACACACTAGCAACCACACAAACGGGTGATTCTCGTGAAAATAGACTTATGAGGTGTCATGAAACATTTTTATGATAAAAGTAAATGCTATCAAAATAAGAAGGATACAGTTATAAACATCTCTTCATGTACTATTTAGCACATGATTTCAAATGACATCATAATTACCAATTTTTATTTATTTTTCACATTTAAAGGTACATTTCTCATTACCGCAACGTGTCCATGACTGGATTTGGGTTCTTTGAAATGGAAATATTTATAATTAAAAAATATATAAAATAAAAAGCTTCAGTGCATGTTATACTATAAACATTTACAGTAAAGAAACATGTGGAATTTGGTGATCATTGGTAAATGTAGTGACAATAATGAGGAATATAAATGTGTCCAAGACCAATTTTCTCATCCTCCGCAACAATTTTCAATCATTGTTAAAGTCCTCAAGGAACTAAAATTTTCAAGGAATTTTGTTGGATGGGACATAATTGACTGTGACACTAAAGATGGCTACTATGGTAAGCAGTTCTTATTTTTTCTCTCCAGATAAAAGTTACAATTTTGTTTGTCATAGTACCTACACGACTTTTTAGTTCTCATTACCGAAACATGAGTTTGTGAGGTTTAAAATAATGTTGCCGTTTAAATTTTTTGATTACTATATACCCCATTATGGTTTAAATATAAAAAGTTAGGGAAAGTTTAGCTAACCCTCATTTAGCGTCCACAGTTAGCAAGAATGTTTAAGGTCGCTCATCCTCCGCAACACCATTATCATTCACCGCAACAATTGAAGGCCTGTTGCGGTAGAGATACTCAATGTTTCGGTAATGAGAAACAGACTTATGAAGGGGGGAAGTGCACTATAACTCTTGCTCATTTCAATATAACTTGATATTTGCCTTAAACACTTCTTGAACATGTTGCGTAAACAAAATAGCTATTATTATTATTTGTATTATTATTTATTATTTGATAAACTGCCGAATTTGCAGGATTTCCCACTTACAAAGCATGTAAAAGTCTGTCATTTTTATCATAGGTACTCTTCCACTGTGGGTGACGGAATCTAAGGGCCCTTTCACACCTACCTTGTTTGGTCCGGATTTTCTGACTTTTCAATTTGATCCGAACCAAAATTACAGGTGTGAAACCTCCCCCAGACCACGGTCCAGACCAAACAGACGAAATTTGGTCCAAAGAAAAGAGGTAGTCTCGGTCCAGATCAAACTGAACAAAGGTTTGGTTTGTTATAGTGTGAAAAAAACTTACAGAATGTATAAAATGTATCAAAACATGAACTTTGGTTCGGACCTTGGTGCGGACTTTCAGGTGTGAAAACGCCCTAAAACAAAAATCCAGAAAATCACTTTGTATGATTTTTAAGTAATTAATTTGCATTTTATTGCATGACATAAGTATTTGATACATCAGAAAAGCAGAACTTAATATCTGGTACAGAAACCTTTGTTTGCAGTTACAGAGATCATAGGTTTCCTGTAGTTCTGGACCAGGTTTGCACACACTAGGGATTCTGGCCCACTCCTCCACACACACCTTCTCCAGATCCTCCAGGTCTCGGGGCTGTCGCTGGGCAATACGGACTATCAGCTCCCTCCAAAGATTTCTATTGGGTTCAGGTCTGGACACTGGCTAGGCCACTCCAGGACCTTGAGATGCTTCTTACGGAGCCACTCCTTAGTTGCCCTGGCTGTGTGTTTCGAGTCGTTGTCATGCTGGAAGACCCAGCCACGGCCCATCTTCAATGCTCTTACTGAGGGAAGGAGGTTGTTGGCCAAGATCTGGCGATACACGACCCCATCCATCCTCCCCAGTGGCGGACTGGCACCAAAAAGAGGCCCTGGCAATTTTAGCAGAGAGGCCACATTTGTCTTCTCAAATCATCATTCACTTGTCATTATCTATCATCTCATCAGGTCAATGATCGCGAGAAATTCCTTCGCGAATTTCATGAAGTTGAGATCGCGAGAAATTCAAAATACCTTACAAATAGAGAGATTACATACATTTAGGCTATTTGTCCTTCACAGGAAAAATAGAAATAAAAAGTTATTATTATTATTTAGTTCATAGGGCTATTATTTTCCAGAGATAGGCCGTGATGTTTGTTTGTTTGCTTTTTTCCTTGTTTTTTTGTGGCCGCCTGCTCTCCGCTTAATTTATTATTATTTTATTCATAGCCTATTTACATTTACATTTATGCATTTGGCAGACGCTTTTATCCAAAGCGACTTACATTGCATTCAAGCAAGGTACACATTTTTACATTTTGTCAGTTCATATATTATACTTTATTTATTTATTTAGCCTTTTTATATGGTTGTGATGAGCGCCGAGCGAGCCGCTGGCTGTGCTGCCGGTTGCGGGCGGCCAATCCGCCAAAAGGCGGCCGCATCTCCGCCCGCTTTATTTATTTATTTAGCCTTTTTATATGGTTCTGCGCCACAAGTTGTGATGAGCGGCGAGCGAGCCGCTGGTGGTGCTGCCGCTTGCAGCCATTGCGCCAATAGGCGGCCGCTTCCTCGCTTTATTTAGCCTATTTATTTGTTTGTGATGCGGCCACAACAAGTGATGAGACCAGGCGGCCGCAGTGGCATTTGCCCACATTGCCCAATGGCCAGTCCGTCACTGATCCTCCCCTCGATACAGTGCAGTCGTCCGGTCCCCTTTGCAGAAGAGCATCCCCAGAGAATGTTGTTTCCACCTCCATGCTTCACGGTTGGGATGGTGTTCTTGGGGTTGTACTCATCCTTCATCTTCCTCCAAACCAACGAGTGGAGTTTAGACCAAAAAGCTCTATTTTTGTCTCATCAGACCACATGACCTTCTCCCATTCCTCCTCTGGACATCCAGATGGTCATTGGCAAACTTCAGACAGGCCTGGACATGCTCTGGCTTCAGCAGGGGGACCTTGCGTGCGCTGCAGGACTTTAATCCATGACGGTGTAGTTACTTATGGTTTTCTTTGAGACTGTGGTCCCAGCTCTCTTCAGGTCATTGACCAGGTCCTGCCGTGTAGTTCTGGGCTGATCCCTCACCTTCCTCATGATCATTGATGCCCCACGAGGAGAGATCTTGCACGGTGCCCCAGACCGAGGGAGATTGGCCGCCATCTTGAACTTCCATTTTTTTATAATTGCGCCAACAGTTGTTGCCTTCTCCCCAAGCTGATGCCTATTGTCCTGTAGCGCATCCCAGCCTTGTCATGCAATGTCATGCAAATTAATTATTTAAAAATCATACAATGTGATTTTCTGGATTTTTGTTTTAGATTCCGTCTCTCACAGTAGAAGTGTACCTATGATAAAAATTACAGGCCTCTACATGCTTTGTAAGTAGGAAAACCTGAAAAATCGGCAGTGTATCAAATACTTGTTCTCCCCACTGTATGTTACATTGAAAAAGTTCTCATGAACACATGATTGCATGTTATACTATAATGATAATATTTATACTAATGGTTGTATATTTGTTATTGCTACAGTGTAGGCTACATGACATGATTCTTTATGAGCATAAGATTGTAACTACAACACTTGTTAACACAAGGCATGATACTGTGATGATTACGAAAAATTAGAAAATGAAACCGTTTATGAAATAAATATTCTTTTAAAAATTGTAGGCTATGTGTTTTAAATATGTAAAATAGTGTTAGGCATCAAACCCCTTTGTCAACAGTGAATGTGTGAGCTAAATCTCATTTCCGAAACATTGATCCTCATTACCGAAATGGCATTTTCATTACCGCAACATGTATCTTTTTTACAAATTAAGTAATAATTAAATAATCATATTTTGTTTTAAAATGTATATACATATTATACAACACTACTTATTTAAGGTCTGCTACATAACAAATGTGTATGTTATCTTTTAGTAAAACAATAAAATAAAATAAATTGTAAATCATAACATATGTTTCGGTAATGAGAGAAAACAAGGAAATAACAAAAAATTATAAATATAAAAAATAATCTCTCCAGAGTTTTACATAGCTTTGAGCATGAGTAATAAGAGTCTACTTTAACATTAGCCAAAAATATACATTTTTAACCATATATTAATGTTATGTCATGTTGCGGTAATGATAATTTTTTATGGACTTCATCTAAAAAATTTAAATAATTATATGGAAATATTTTTTTAAATCTTCTAAAAATAATGGTTATAGTAAGTTCAGACATTAATCTTATATGTGCAAAAAGAAAATTGGCTTCAAGGGCATTTGAAAAATTCAGATGCTGGACACCTTCTAAATCTGGATTTCGTGAGAATCACCCAAACACCCTAGTAACCACATAGCGGCTTGACAACTAGCCAAAATAGTGTAAACTACAATCTCACAGTAGCCTGGCAACCACACAGAACACCCTAGCAACCACACACCCTAATAACCACATAGCGGCTTGACAACTTGCCAAAATATTGTAAACTACAATGTCATAGTAGCCTGGCAACCACACAAACACCTTAGAAACCACATAGAGGCTTGACAACCACCCAGAACACCCTAGCAACCACACAAACATTTTAGTAACCACATAGCAGCTTGAGAACCACCCAGAACACCCTAGCAACCACACAAACACCCCAGTAACCACATAACAACCCTAGTAACCACACAACCACCCTAGTAACCACATAGCAGCTTGACAACCACCCAAAATAGTGTAAACTACAATCTCATAGTAGCCTGGCAACCACCCAGAACACCCCAGAAACAAAACGAAACACCATAGTAACTACACAGCAGTGTGGCAACCACCCAGAATACACCCTAGTAACTACATAGCAGCGCGGCAACCACATAGTAAGTTGACAACCAGAATACCCAAGCAACTTCATTATAGCTTGACAATCACCCAGAATACACCCTAGTAACTACATACATTCAGTTCATGAATGCAGATGAATTCACAATTGAACTGCATTATTATAAAATAAAACTGAATAATTGAAAATACTGAAAAATTAACTTATATTCATTCAAAATTAAATGTCATCAATAAATCTATTTTATTAATAATTAGGCCTATGTTCAATCTTTCTAGCCTGGCTAACGTCAGACCTCGCCTCATTGAGACGTGGTCTGGGAACCACATGTTCATTTTCTCATATTTGAGGCGTGGTTTACGAATGCCCAGAGCCGTTTATTGGGCGCTACAAATGTCTATCAAATACGCCTGTACGTAGCTCATAGCCAATCGTTTCAATTATACCAGTTTATTAAATTATTAAAGTTTAATAAACTTGCGTTCTAAACTACTTAGAACGCTATCTAAGGCAGCATCGAAAGGTAACTTCGCGTCTGCTGCCATGTTGGATCCATAGATATAAACAAACTGCTTCGGTGTGTCGCATAGACGTCGTCATCGTCTTGCTGCTCCCTCCCTGTTCTGTGATTGGTCCCCTCGCTGAGGCGAAAATCTGGTCTATGGAATCCAGGCTGCCAAGCAGCGTGAATAAAATCGCACTGCGCGCAAGGCAGCATGGGAAGACCCAGGCTACAATCTTTCAATATTTTTTAATAATTCAATGTTTTTAACAATACATTAGCAGCCTAGCAACCACACAAAACACCCAAGCAAAGGCATAGAAAAGTAGTATTATTAGTAGTTTCTTATTTTCTATATATATATATATATATATATATATATATATATATATATATATATATATATATAATTGTTCAATGTTTTAAAATGACTGTTCATTCAAATCTCACGGGCCGTATGTTAACATACACAGTAACAGTTGTTGGGTTCAGATATACTGAACTGAAGACTGACATCTTTTGAATCATTTATTGTTCCCATATTCAAACCTATTAAAACACAAACACAACCATCTGCTTTGGCTGAAAGACAAAAAGCCACAGATTAAAAACAAATCTCGAGTTGCAATTCTCTGAAGTCCTATAAACACATTAATCATAACTGATCCCAGTATTTCTGTTTCCCCATCGAAATCATGCAACCCAGAGTCAATTTGGATCTGCACAAATGGCCTTGTTCTACCCACAATCATCATCCAGGCAAGAAAAACATTGAAGCTATTATGGCAAAAAATGGGGTTTCACAGAAAAAATTACAACTGAAATAAGAGGCTGAAGTGGAGCAGTCTAGACTCACACTCTCAAAACGCGACAAAACAACGATCCCATCTACACAAACCCTCTATGCCTATAGGTCACTTCAATTACCGCCAGGCCAGGCGAGTCCTGATTGTGTTTCTTGAAGACCCTCGGTGATGCCATCATCGTCCCGCTCACTCATTTTAATGAGGCTCGGTGCATGCTTGGATGGTAATAATGACCAATCTTTTTCAGGACCATTATGAAGATAATATCATTGGTACTATCAGGGCAGTAAAAAATATGGGACAATAAACATAACAAAAAAAACACACTTTCTCCACTGTACCGTTGCAATGAAATACACCTTTGTTTACTGTATCTGACTTCTGGTTATGTATTTGATTATCTCAATGCACACATTCAAGTGTGCTAAAAACACCTTAAGGCTGGAATACACTCCACTACTTTGAAAAAATAAAATACAAATTTTAAACACTTCATTATAAAAACTATGCAATAGTTACAGAGAGAAAACATCATACACTAAACGACTGAGGATCTAACACTAAGAGACTTAAAGTTTCAAGAACAAAATAACATATTTTACTAGAGGTTATGACGAAATGTGAATTGCTGCAGTCTATTTTTTTTTCTTCTAATTTTTTATGAATTAAAAAAATATCAGTTGGAGTGAATGATTCAATGACTCACTCATAAATACTTGTTTGATTACTGAATGAATCAGTGTTTTTGAAAAATTATCTTACATTCTATTCATTTGTCACTTGTCGCCACCTACTGGTGTAACAATGTAATCGACACAATCGTTATCTGGAGCGCCATGTTACTTTCAAAAGGATTTACTCAGTTTTGATCGCTACAGTAGACATTAGTGTTTATATCCGAACTACAAACTTTTATCTCAGTACTTCTGAAATCATTTGAATATTTGTAACACAGAGATAATGATACTGCGTGGTTTGTGAAGATGTTTTATACATATACATGACAACTGCTCTCTCTAGCTCAGTGCCAATGCAGATCTGAATGTTCCTTTGTGATTTTGTCAAAGATTTAATAGACAGAGATAAATCGTTGTCATTTAGGAATGAGATTGTGTGTTTGAATTGAGATCACAATCTTTTAATGATTAATCGCGCAGCTCTACTTAACACTTAATCTATAAAAATGTTCCTAGCAATGGCTAAAAAAACACAGCATTAACATTGAATCTGACATGGAAGTCTAAAAGTGTTGAATTGTTCAGCGTCCTTTTAAAATGATCAAGAAAATATGTCTGAATTGGCCAATTGATTGACACAGCTGGTCTGATTATGGGTTTGGAAAGATCTGAAGCTTTGTACAATCAATTCCCAGAGACACTGAATCCACATTTCAGCCGAGCGCGTCTTTGGCCGACAGCCCTTTTGTGCAAAAACCTAATTTTATGGGGAAATTTGTAATATTCTGCTCTTAATAAATGTAGCATTGTTGTTCTATATAGTATCATACTGAACTGACCGACAGCTTCAGTGATTATAAAAGGAGCATTATTTACTTCCTTTCTGGGTAGTTTTTAGTTTTCATGAGACTTTGTGACTTCCTACATTTTTCTCCATAATGTTAGGGAGTTGAAATGACTAATCAGTCAATGAGTGCTCCTCTGCTGCCATCTACTGGTTATAATGCTAGTTTAATTTATTTTTCAATAAAAGTGCTTGTTTGCCACAAAGTGTTAGCTTTCTTACCACTTTAAACTTTTAGTTTTACAAATCATCATTAAAAATAACATTAAAATTGGATAATATTTAGAGCTTTGAAGTTCTGGACAAAGTGTGAAGCACTTGAAATCTCTTGAATTTCACTCTCAAAAGGTTGTACGAACTCTGAGATGAATAAAACATTTGACTATTTCTGCCACAATACCATGGTTACAGTAAGCATTGCTACATTAAATCCATGGTGAATGTTGGTGATTTGTGGATTTTGCCTTCAATAACTTGTTTGTTCATGGCACAATGTTTCGCCTGGTTTCCATGTCAGCGCTGTTTGATCTGATATCTAACAGAATTCTGTTATGTTTCTTATATGCAACAGAAATGGCAGCTCTTATCAGTTGGGGTAACATGGTGGTGGAACCAGTGCGACCTCTAACAAAATCTAGTCGCACCGGCACGAAAAATGGCTGGAAAATGCGACCATTTGGTTGCAGCCTGGAGCCCTGAAACAGACGTGAAACCGTCACACTGAAGCCATCATTACCCTTCTGTCTGTAGAACTCATTTTCTCTCGCACACTAGTTACCACTCTGTTTTTCACCAGAGTCCTCTGGGACACGCTGGCCACATTTTCAGCCGTTTGCAGTTTTTTTCCCAGCCGCTCACAGGCGATTAGGTGAGTAATTACGCCCCATGCGTCCGCGTCCCAGTAAAGTCATGTGTGAAATTCAATCCCATCTCTGCAACATAAATCACACGAGCAGTCTGCAAAACTCACTCACAACAAAAAACTAATTTAATTAAGTCACCCCGGTTTCTCATTGCAGTACATCAACTGGAACTACAACACCCATAATGCACTTCTCAGTATTTATGCATTCAGTGGTACTCTTTTTTCACTGTGGAAGTTAAAAGTGTGACTGCTAAAGATCTAACATAATTTTTTGGTAAAACACATTTTTTATTGTATCTCCAGATGTCTTTAAAACTGCAGTGCCAGGCCGTCTTAATTTCCCTTCAGCAGAAGATGATTGTATGGTTTATGAACACACACTCTCCTGTGGTGTCGAGCGGAGCAGGACCCTCTCATATCCGCAGGACCAGTGTGCACTTCAGCAGCCAAATGAAGTAAATCAGGGTCCCCGGGTGACAACGGCCCAGGATGTTTCCACATCTGAACCTTATCAAAATGCATAAACGCAATTAAAATGACTGATTCACGGTGACCCAGAATACCCTGGAAATCACCTAAAACATCACAGCAACAGGATATTGGCAACTGCATAGAAGCCTGGCAACCACCGAGAAAAGTACAGAAAGAAGCAGTAACTGGAAAGTATGTACTTGAGTATGTACCTAGAAGACCAGTATTGGGACAATATCAGGGATGTGGCCTGGTCCAGCTCGGGTCATTTTCCCACACTTTTCGGCGTGACTAAGCACAATAAATCCTGAAATACAAGCCAAAAAAGCTTTAAAAATCCACTAGAAAAGCAACGTTAGACATACTATTTTCCACATACTCCGAACTGGGATGAACTAATACTCATCTTGCCAACTTAAGCAGTGGTTCTCAAACTATTTTGCTTCAGGACTCTGGTTTTACATCAAGTGGTGATCAACAAAAGCACCAAAACATGGCCTGAAATGTATTAAGGTTACAATGAACTGCATAGACCCAATAATACATTTAATTTTTTGCATGAACATGTAAAGGCATAATTTTTTTTGATTTTACAGTATTTAGAGGTTGAGTGTTTGGTTTTTCTAAGGAATTTTGATAATTTAATGCTAAGGATAAAAGATTCACTGCATGTGCTCGTTGCAAGTATTTGATTTGATGGTAACACTTTAGTTTAGGGTCCAAATCTAGTTGCTTATTAGCATGCATATTGGCAGTTTATTAGTACTTGTAAAGCATATATCACTGCCTTATTCTGCATGAACTTATTCTACATCCCTTAATCCTACCCAATACATAAACTTAACAACTACCTAACTAACTATTAATAGAAAGTAATTAGGAGTTTATTGGGGAAAAAGTCATAGTTAATAGTTAGTGAATAGTGAGAATTGAACCCTAATCTAAAGTGTGACCAATGTAATTTACAGTCGTGCTCAGAATTGATGGCACCCCTGGTAAACATGATCAAAACTGGCTATACAAAATAAATCTGCATTGTTTATCCTTTTGATCTTTCATTAAAAATGTTCTCCTATAATGCCTGATGAGTTTGGAGAACAACTGACCAGATATCAGAGACCATTCCTCCATACAGAAGCTCTCCAGATCCTTCAGATTCCCAGATCCATGTTGGTGCTTCTTCTCTTCAGTTCACTCCACTCCCAGGGAACTGGGACGGTCACAGCAGAAGCTTCATTTTGTGCTCCTTAATACATTTTTGTGTTAATTTTGATGTTTGTTTTGGATCGTTGTCCTGATGGAAGATCCAACCACGGCCAATTATAAGATTTCTAGCAGAAGGCGTCAGGTTTTGATTTTTTATCTGTTGATATTTGATAGAATTCACGATGCCATGTTTTTGAACAAGAAGTCCAGGACCTCCAGCAGAAAAATATGGCCACAACATTAAAGACCCAACGGTATATTAAATTGTGCACATGGGGTACTTTTTTATCCTTGTGTGCACCAAACCCATCTAGCGTGTTTGCTGCCAAAAAGCTCTTTTTTAAGTTTCACCTGACCACAGAACCCTGTGCCGTGTGAAGATCCAGTCGTGTCTGACAACTGAATATGCTGGAGTTTGTTTTTGGATGAGCAAGGCGGATTTTTCTTGAAACCCTCCCAAACAACATGTGGTGATGTAGGGGTTGTTTGATTTTTTTATAGGCTTTCTGACCCCAAGACTCAACTAATCTCTGCAATTCTCCATCTGTGATCCTTGAAGAGTTTTGGCCACTCAAACTTTTATTTAGCTATTTTCTTACAGCCACTTTCTATTTTGTGATGCTTAACAATCTTTTGATGCACATCATAACTATATTCTTTGGTTTTACTCATTGTGATGGAAGATTAAGGGAATTTGGCCTTTGTGTTTCCTCATATTTAAACTCCTGTGAAACACTAAGTCATGGCTGGACAATTTCATGTCCCTGGTTACCCTGGTGTGCTAAAAAAGGTAAATATTAATGGGAATATTAAGTGTGGGATTTCCCCCACACTTTCAATTCATTTACTTCAATGAAAGGTTAGATTTTTGGCAATTTTTTGAATGAAAGATCAAAAGGATAAACGATGCAGATTCATTTTTTACAGCCAGTTTTGATCATATTTACCAGGGGTGCCATTAATTCTGAGCAGGACTGTATGTTGTATTTTATTTTGTATCAGTAGAAATCAGTTGGATATTTCGCCAAACTTCATGTTGGATTTAGTTTTGTTAAAAGGGAGCCATATCTTGTTAGTATTGCACAGGCATCTGGACTCTCCGCATGGCTTTCGGAGCGAGTCCCTCCCTGGATTTACACGGCATGTGCCTACATCGACAGCATTTTAAACTCAAACAAAAGCCCTCATCGGTCACAAAAACCCAGACTAGCAGTCGTTTGTGCAAGGGACTCTGGGAACGCTCGTGGATCCGATGTGTGGATAAAAGCAGAAAGTCAAGCGCCTTCTCGCTGCTGTCCAGGTCGACATGAAAGGAATGAATTAACAGTCCCGCTGCCCCATCTGAGGGGTACCGAAAGGGGTTAGTCGTGTCGGCCCGAGCTAAATGAGAAAAGAAGGACCTCGACCTGGCGCCGTCCGCCGCATGGCAATCGCGTCCCAATGCATGAATATCAAAGCGCCCGCTTGACGGACAACTAAGACATCAGACGGCCCTTTGGCAATAATGAGGTCGGCGGAACAAGACTGATAGGCTGGATATTATTGCGGACGCATCTCGCGCATGATCAAGCGCTGAAGGTCCTCAGCTGCTCTCTGATTTAGGAGGGGGCAAAGCTGGAGGCTTAGCAGGGAGTCAGCGGCTCTAATTTATGTACCGCCGCGTGTTTTATCTCCTCACGAGCGCTCATCAACTCAAGGGCCGTGAAACTTTCTCTAAATCCCTCTATCTGTATTAAAGAGGGAATTGGGGCGGAGTGAATATGAACGTCGTAAATATATGTGCGACTTTCAGTCGTCTCGTTGTCTCTGATTAATTAACACCGGGGCTATCTCTACGCCCGTCTGGCCCGTATGACACAAAAGGACATTGTAAGGCCGGGGATGTGCATGTGAAGCTCCGTAGATAGAGTCACGCTGGGGGGAAAAGGGAGCGGGCTCGGTCTCCGGTTCTTGAAGTCTTGACTGCGTTTAATTATCAGTCGGAAGTTATAATAGAACTCATAGGGAGGCAAACTAGCGTGCTAATTCTCACCTCATCATGACATTGACTGCTGTGAAGCTAACTGTATTAATATTGCACTTATGAGCAAGCGGCAGGTATAAAGTCTTCATTTTGGTCTCTTTCTTTCGAGCTTAAACATAACTTGACCTTTAATCGTGATGCTTGAACAGTTGGCCCACAGTATATGCCATAAAAACCAAAGAATTCAAGGCCCCTGAAGGTCTGTCATACTTAATGTGGACTGATCTCATTGTGAGGAAACCTACTGCTTTGATTGATTAAAAAGAAAAGGTGGCCTCTAACTGAATGCGCTCACCGCGGTTCTCACGTCTAGTGCGGAACAAGTACAAAGAGACGTTGAATGCAAGAGACGAGAGTGCAGATCCGCCGTGATTACACGTCGACCCAGTTTCTCCGGTCTTGTGAATGAAGATTGTAAACATCAAAAGCATTCAGAACAAACAGAGCCGCCCGCGTGGGAAACGGTCATACAGGAAGATGTCATGTAATTTTGCAGTAATGATACACTCTGGTTGATGGAAGCTGCACCTTCACGTCTGGGTTCATGGTGCCGGATGGGCTTCAGATACCGTGGTAGAGCTCATTACCAGGAAAAGTGAACCAAAGTGAAGCGTGAACTCTCTAAACTCGAGCCATCCCACCATCCACGAGTTATTCTGTGCATGGAACCCGTTCTGGAAAACTCACTGGATATGTTTAGAGAGAAATAATAGCATATATTATGCAACAATAAACACCTCAGGCAGTAGTAGGATAAAGCTGCTAACACACGACATAATTACGTGCATGTTTAAATTAAATTGATATGTTAAAAAAATATATTTTTTACAAAATCACAATAAATAAATCAAAAATTATTTAAAATGTTTAATTTAAAAATAAAAATAAATAAATAAATAGAAATTCAAAATATTGAATCAATGCAAAAAATACGATCCAAACAGCATAAAATGTAAAGAAATGTAAAATAAATAGAAAGTGTAAAAAATACATATAAAATGATCCAAACTAAAATATACTTTTTTATAAATATGAAAGATTGTAATGTAATGTAAAAAAAAAAAAAAATCTATATATATATAATGGCTATATATAAACTATATATTTAATTAACGCAAAAATATGATCCATAGAATATAGAATATAGTATATAAAATGAAAAATAGAAAGTGTAACGTAATAACATTTTTTTTAAATATGATCCAAACTAGTATATATATATATATATATATATATAAATGCAAAAAAATGCATAAAATAAAAATATACAGAAAAAAATTCAAATAAAGAAATAGCAAAGGAATAATGTCAAATAATAAACAGAATTTAAACAGCATAAATGGATGAACTAATTAGTTATTTTAAAAAGTACATAAACACAAATCAAGCACTCAGATAAAATATTAGGTCTAGAAAAAGATGCCAAAAATAAGTCAGATTTTACTTCCAAATGTATAATATTTTTGCATTTTAACTGTAGTTTATTCCATTTGTTATTTAAATTTAAATAAGTTTGTGTTAGTTTCACTCTGTGACCGTTTCTCGTTATTTTCAGTCTAGTTTAAAGTTTCAAATTTGCATATCATGTGCAGTTTACATGCTACAAATATAGTAAGAGTAGATAAATAAAGATCCGAACAAAATGATGTACTGAAGGACAGGTACACTAGCACAAGGCCAGCAGTGATACAACCCAACCATGTCATTCAAAGTCATCTCCATTCAAAAAGAAAATGCAATCTACATGCAAAAGAGATAAACGCCCTCCATCATTGATTACTCCCAAACACAGTCTGCCCTAAAGACAGTCGGTGAAGAGCTAATCCCAGAGGCTGAGGTTTCCATAATATTATATGCATCCAGCAGACACAGCCTGAAGAGCAATCTAACAGAAACGGCACCGTAAGCAGTGGATCCGCACAGCGCCTATTAAGTCATTAATTCTTAAAGAGGGATACCTCACGCCATCCTCGATCAATAATCAAACGTGTCATGCTAGATTGGTGCGGGCGCTGAGGCCGTAATCGACCCCTCACGTGGCCGATCATTAACGGCAACATTCATTGGAAACGCTCGTGTTTTGCCAGCACAATCTGAGGTGTTTAATTGCCTTCCATAGAGCGTCTGCCACGAGGAAGAGAGTCATGTGTCCCGCGAGTGCTTTGAGGATGTGCTATCGACTCGGGTATTGGGTGCACGGTGTCGACTGGATAGCTCTTCCGCTCGATATCTTCGGCAGCTGGCTGTGTATTAATGATCCTCCGGTGTGCAGGGCTTTACCCACGTCCCATCGCTGCCAGAAATAGGCCCACAAACTAATCTGCCAATCGTGGGTGTACTGTACAGATGAGACCTATCAGGTACAGAGCTGGTTCAGGTGTTCGGGGGGGGTTTCACGCGGATGTGGCGGCAAACGCGGGGCGCGGGCGTTTTCCATCACCGCTAATTTGACATTGACTGCTTTTAAATGTCTTCTGCGATCTAGCATTAAAAACATGATTTTGATGTGCGACCGCGCGGCTTCTGTGCTTCTGGCCTCACTTCTGATGGCCTTTTATTACGCCGTCAAACTTTTATCGCCGTGTCATTTGGCAGAGCTCGACGAGACGGACGGAGAGAGGAACACTGAGAGAATTTTAAAAAAGGGCCGGAGGCGCCAGATGTAAATTAGCAGAAAGGAGCGACATTTGGCCTGTCACTATACGTCAGTCTGGATTAACACTTTTTATTAGGTGAAGGCCAACTTTAAAAATCACTGCTTTGAACCATTATAAAAAAAAATAAGACATATGTTACGTTGATTTTGTTATGATTAGGGAGATTTTAAGATTTGGTAAAATAACCCTGTTGGAAAATACATGTGTAAATTAACTCTTTTTGGATGATATAAAATAGATAATGTAAAATAGCTCAAATAAATAAAATAGCATAAAATCAATGTAAAGATATATATATATAAATAAATATAAAAAATAAACAAACAAATAAATAACTAGCTGTACAACCAAATAAAGGGTCTATGAAAAAAATGCTGTAAATCATGATGATTATTCTTTCTAGAACACAAAAACTCACTTATTTTTTTTTGGCTTATTGCTTTGAAAGGGTTCTAACCAACATTCAGTGATAAACGATAAACGTTGCTTAAACTGGAACTAAAATTAGACAATATCGTTGGAATCATTTTCAAAATAATTTTTTCCCAGCTGATGAGCGATAAAAACATTGACAGCCAATCAGAATCCACCCTGCTTTAAAGAGCTCAAACTGCAGAGCGCTTAGAATAAACAGAACGATGTCTTCCGCTGGTGTGGACGCTATAGTTATCGTTATAGTTGTCTTTAGTTATCGTTCTTGGTGTGAACGGGCCTTTACTGTATGGCAGGATTATTGTCCTGCAGCATCTCTACCTGTATAATAATGATTTATCTGAGTTATTTCTCACCGGTTATGAATAGGAAAAACAAAATTGCATGCTAATTTCCTTGGGGAGCCACTAAATGATGTTTGTTGCATTAGCCCAAACAAACTCCAGGCCGTTTATCGTGGGTCAGTTCGTCATTACTGTGCTCAGTCAGGCTGTTTCAGTCGCTCTAATCTCAAGTTCCACTTCAGGACTTTCTGCCTTCGCTGCATTTACATGCCTAACATGCACAGACAGTTATTATAACCTCACCGGTTAAACCCTTAAACCTCTGTGATGGCCATCTAACACCAGCAGCGCTTAATTACAACTCTTCCCCACATACTTCCAATGTACTCACAGAATAGACATAATAATATAATAATTCAGTGCCATAGTGAGCCTGCCACTGTCAACATTTTTTACATTTTTATATTATGTTTTTACATTTTATAAATCTATATAAATGTATATATTAAAAATAAAGAAATAATGTTAAAATAAAATTGTATATATTTTTAAATAAATAAAAAATTACATTGTAGTATTTTAAAATAAATTATCTATTTTTAAAATTGTATTAATAATTTTATTTTATTAATTCATTAATAACATTTTAAAATAAAAATGTATATTTAAAAAAAATTTTTATATATATATTCTAAATAAATTGTATATTTTAAATAAAATGTTAATCTTTTTTAGAATTCAATATTTTTACAATTTTTTAATATTTGTAAAATATATAATTTTATATTGTGAAATAAATACAAATAAAATATAAATATTTTTAAATATATAAATATATATAAAATATTTTTAAATATATAAATATATATATTTAAAATATATATTTTTTCATATGTTATATTTTAATAAAAATTTATATTTTAAAGTAATTTTATATTTGTAAAATAAATACATGAATAAATATTTTTAACATACAATTTTATAATATTTAAATAAATAATATATTTTTAAAAATATATTTGTAAAATAAATAATTTTATATTGTAAAATAAATAAATAAATACAATGTATACATTGTAGTATGTGTCATATTGAATTTAATCTGAAATAATAATTAGTAGATGCTATCATTGTGCGGAATTATTTTAATCAGTAATGAGAATCTAATAATGAGGATACATTATAACTTTATTCTCTTAAAAAAGCGTACCTAATATTGCTAAATCGAATTTAAAAAAATTCTAATTTGGCCTCTGCTAATTTAGAGTCCTCTGCATCGCTCTAGATAAAGGTGTATTTGAAATCAAAGTAGACGCTGTGGCCCAAGCTACCATCACAGCTGACATTTAGTTGAAAAGCTGTGCTTTAATAAAGTTGTATCCACATGTATTAGTCTTTGATGTCAGGCAGTTTGATTTATCATTATTTTATCTAATAAAACCACTACCTCCCTCACAGAGCAGTGGCTTTTCTCCACACCACAGCGAAGATCCCCAGCTCACTGCAGACGGAGGCTGGATATTTGATCTGTCGCTGGTCTCGGGACGACTGTCGAGTCCCCACAGCAGGTGCCGGTGGCGTTATTTGCATCTCTGCCGGAAACGAGCATGTGAAGATGACTGCAGGCGCCCCGACCCTGCTGGAACGGACTACTCGACCGCAGCCAAGGACATCGAGGGAAGTGTGTTGAGTCAACATGCGGCCTCCTCTATTAAAACCATTAAAACGATCTTATCCACGTCATTCCTGCATCATTCTGTAAAGAGCTGCGTTCACAGGTGAAGGACATTGCTGGGCAGGCCTTCAAAGACACTGATGCTACACTATATTGTTCCTTTAGATGCATTACTTCAAGAGAGCTGGAATGGGGTTAGAACAGGGACATATTTGATGTTTAACAGGGTAATTCTCATGAAACATGTCTGGGTCACATAAAAACATAATAGATAAACACCTATATAAATAATCTCGAAGCACAAAGATATTTAAAATATGCTTTTTTATGCAAAATGTTATTTTCACTTTGCTGTAATGCTGTAATACATTATATAATAAAATAATGATTATATTAATTAAATTGTAAAGTATTTATCTTGGGAGTATTATGTGTCAATTCTAATTTATGAGTATTTCAATTAAATTATATGTAGTAATACAAATGACCATTTACAGGAATTGATAATCCGTGAATGAGAATCACATAGAAATATAAGGACAAAAATAAGTTTTGCTTTGAGAATTTTAATAAGAATGCAAAAACAAATATTAGTCATTTCTTCTTGTAAGTGTAAAAAAATTAATATATTATTTTGGAGTATGACATTATTAGACTATCATTACTGCAAAATTGTGTCAAATTTTATTTTTTTTACTCCAATTAAATAAGCATAAATTAAAACCAGATACATACATTAATTATGTATAAATGCTTTACAATTATTATTTTTACATTCGTTTTTATTTATTAATTTATATAAGTGTATTAACATTATATTCATTAATTATAAATATTATATTTATTCATTGAAAACATTTTAGGGTCAAATATGACCCAGACATGTTTTTGTGAAACTCACTCAATAACATAATTAGTGTATCGAAACTTCACAGTGAAATCTCACTGTAGAGTGACATTACATAAATCCGCCAAAACATGGACAAAACAACAACAACTAATGCCTCTTCTGCTGTGAACGTCTCCGTTTCATTTTCTCGCCTCAGAAAAGCAATCTGCATTTATTTGCTTCATCTGTGACTGTTGATTTGCACTTTGACCCCGACATAGCAAGATCTAGTACAAGAAATGATGCCAAGACACGGATTTAGTCCATTTCACCAACACGCCTCCATGTGTTTTTACACATAGAATATCAAAAACAATCAGAGCCGCGACCTTCCGTGCCCCACATCTGCAACGGCGATGAGGCAAACGCACACAAATGCGTCACTGACTCACTTGAGGGTTCATGAATATATTTGCATATGACATTCTGATCAGTCTCGATCCTCTGGAGGAGTCAGAGTTCAGCTGCATATCTAATACGGCTAAGTAAACTCAAAACTAGCCTCCGTAGTAGAGAGATATACGTTGATCTGATGTCACATGAGCGTTTACATCTGCATAAATGCGGTTGAGCATTACTTGGATTAAATATGCAAGTCATGCAGCCGTTTAGAGGCGCAGTATTTATGGGACAGGGCGGCGGGCCGGCGCTGACAGGCATAAAGATGGAAATGAAGCCCATTTGAGCGGACGGGGAAGGGCACATCGATGACGGATTGGTATTCCCTGCCAACACTCGGATTTCAAGACAAACGTTCAAGTTTGAGAGTACCTTGTGTTCCTGCTCTGGTTCATTATTCTTTAGGCCTACTTCCGCAAATGTACGTTTTTACTGTGAACAAACCATTTCATGACATCTTTAAAAGGCCTCGCATCCTCCCAGGGCTCGACAATGTGATCGTTTCACATACATTTGCGACTATATATAGATGTGTGTGAAAGTCTAAGTGAGTTCTTAAAGGGATAGTTCACCCAAAAAAATGAAAATTCTGTGATAATTTACTCACTCTCAATTTGTTCCAAACCTATATGAGTTTCTTTCTTCTGTTGAACACAATAAAAGCTATTTTGAAGAATTCTGGGAACCAGAGAGGTAGCCATTGACTTCAATAGGATTTAGCCAAAGTCAATGACTACCGTCTAAAATGGCTAAAAAAATGTTATGAAATTTAAGGACATAAACAGCTTAAATATCTTAAAATAGCATGAAACCGATGTTGCGATTGTCTTCCTTCCTTAATTGTGACATATATCAGAGTGAAATGGCTTCTGGAACAAGAACACATGTAGGACGGGGCTTGATTTTGTTAATGGGAAATTAATAGAGTGCTTTAGTGCCCGCCCTCTTTTTAAGCGGTGTTGGTTCCAGAAGTATTTTTTCCATTAATGTCTTTAAAATGGTCATGGTTAAAAAGTGATAAGTATGGCGGCAAATCAATGACAATAATAAACGAGCGCACAGCTGATGCTGGCGCGCGCGGTAAATGACTTTCGCGAGCGAATAACAGATCTACACGCGAGGAAACGGGAACTCGCGAGCTCATTCAAGCCCTGCGCACGCGTAGACATCTCCTCTGCACGCAATACAAGCAATCGCACGCGCGCAAACATCTCCTCTGCACGCAATACAAGCAATCGCGCGCGCGCACGATCATTCCCCACACTCTCGCGCTCGATCTGCTCTCGCCTGCTGATTTTGCTCGCTCGAACACTTTTATTTTTGGCAGTCGAGGGGCGGGGCTTACTGTTTTAATAACCTCAAATGTCATTGGTTACATCCCTTTTCCCGGAAGTCACTTGTGATTGGACACCTGTGATTGTCAATCAAGAGCGGCAAAGGCACGACCCAAAAGCTGGTTGTCAACCACCGTTAAAAACAAAGAAGAAGACAATCACTTGACTTAAGACATGGCTTCATTAACAGAGCAGATGCATGCGAGTTATCACTTAATTTGTTTTTATTTTATTTATTTATTGTTGTTTATTAATGTGTAATGTGATTTAATGCATTGTTAATATAGAATAGATTCTTACCAGAAACTACACTAGTCTTAGGGGTAGTGATTGCATTCTTGTGTTGTTAAGAGATATTTACAGACTGTAATGACACATTTCCATGGTTATTCGCATTGTAAATCTACCAAAATGTTTACAATTTTCTACATTTTATATTTATAACACTATTAATTGTGTTATTTGTATTAAATATTTTTTTTTAAATTGGAGCAAAATGGGAATGCAAAGATATATGCTGTAGTTCACCACTACATAACAACTATACTCCCTCCCATTCACCACCATACGTTTACCCAACCAAAATGATATTGGTTCTGAGAACCTCAGAAATGTAAAAAGTGTCCCTTAAATAGTTGTAAATCTAACAAGGGCTTTGGATGAAAGATAAATTATGTGTTTATATCAATAAGCACTGTAAAAATGAAAACATAGATTTTATTTATATCTAATTAATAAAAATGAGGCAACAGATTACAAGCAATATTATTAATTAAATTTAACAAATTAGAATTGAGTAATAATTAATTAAATTAATTCCTTAAATGTTAACCATTTAAAATGAGTAAAAATTACAAAATATATGTTATTGCCAACATTGAAGACACCTGATGTTAACAAGCAGTTTTTTTGTAATTTTGTAATTTTTACTCATTTTCAACAGCATATATATCTTTGCCATTTTCCTCCAATTTTTAAAAAATATTTTAATACAAATAACACAAATAATAGTGTTATAAATATAAAATGTAGAAAATTGTAAACATTTTGGTAGATTTACAATGCGAATAACCATGGAAATGTGTCATTACAGTCTGTAAATATCTCTTAACAACACAAGAATGCAATCACTACCCCTAAGACTAGTGTAGTTTCTGGTAAGAATCTATTCTATATTAACAATGCATTAAATCACATTACACATTAATAAACAACAATAAATAAATAAAATAAAAACAAATTAAGTGATAACTCGCATGCATCTGCTCTGTTAATGAAGCCATGTCTTAAGTCAAGTGATTGTCTTCTTCTTTGTTTTTAACGGTGGTTGACAACCAGCTTTTGGGTCGTGCCTTTGCCGCTCTTGATTGACAATCACAGGTGTCCAATCACAAGTGACTTCCGGGAAAAGGGATGTAACCAATGACATTTGAGGTTATTAAAACAGTAAGCCCCGCCCCTCGACTGCCAAAAATAAAAGTGTTCGAGCGAGCAAAATCAGCAGGCGAGAGCAGATCGAGCGCGAGAGTGTGGGGAATGATCATGCGCGCGCGCGATTGCTTGTATTGCGTGCAGAGGAGATGTCTGCGCGCACGCGAGGGCTTGAATTGCGTGCAGAGGAGATGTCTACGCGCGCGCAGGGCTTGAATGAGCTCGCGAGTTCCCGTTTCCTCGCGTGTAGATCTGTTATTCGCTCGCGAAAGTCATTTACCGCGCGCGCCAGCATCAGCTGTGCGCTCGTTTATTATTGTCATTGATTTGCCGCCATAGATAAGCCATGAACCAAGCCAACCAGCTATGAGGTGAATCAACATTCAGAGGTGTCAAGTAACGAAGTACAAATACTTCGTTACATTACTTAAGTAGAAATTTTGGTATCTATACTTTACTTTACTAATTATTTTTCAGCCGACTTTTTACTTCTACTCCTTACATTTTCACGCAATTATCTGTACTTTCTACTCCTTACATTTTAAAAATAGCCTCGTTACTCCTATTTCATTTCTGCTTGTTTTCATTCGGCTTGTCGTCGTTCAAAAAAATGGCCAATTATACAATAGATCTGAGTCCCGCCTCCTGAACACACATCGCTGAACTGATTGGCTTTGTGTTTTCTTTCTAACTTGTGAAAGGCTGTCCGCGCGGCGCGCTGTTGTTACATTTGGTTACTGTAGATGCGGTAAGCGAGGTAGAAATGAATCAACAGTTTTGTGCTCAAGAATACGGAGCAAATCGCGTCAAATATTGCTTTGGGGACAGCCGTTTTTACAATATTGCCTACTGTATGACAATCGCGGGATAAGTGGCAAACATAATCGTTAGTGTGTGTGTGCGTGCGCGCGTGTGTGTGACGTGTGAGTGAGAGGAGAGAGAGAGAGTGTGTGTGTGTGTGTGTGTGTGTGTGAGAGAGAGAGAGAGAGAGAGAGTGTGTTTGAATGTGTGTGTGAGAGAGAGAGAGAGAGAGAGAGAGTGTGTGTGTGTGTGTGTGAGAGAGAGAGAGAGAGAGTGTGTGTGTGTGTGAGAGAGAGAGAGAGAGAGAGTGTGTGTGTGTGTGTGTGTGTGTGTGAGAGAGAGAGAGAGAGTGTGTGTGTGTGTGTGTGTGTGTGTGAGAGAGAGAGTGTGTGTGTGTGTGTGTGTGAGAGACAGAGAGAGAGAGAGAGAGTGTGTGTGTGTGTGAGAGAGAGAGAGAGAGAGAGAGAGTGTGTGTGTGTGTGTGAGAGAGAGAGAGAGAGAGAGAGAGAGAGAGGTGTGTGTGTGTGTGTGTGTGTGTGTGTGAAAGAGAGAGAGAGAGAGAGAGAGAGAGAGAGAGAGAGAGAGAGAGAGAGAGAGAGAGTGTGTGTGTGTGTGTGTGTGCGCGCGCGCGAGGGCAACCATTATAGTTGTCAAAATATCCCCACAAAGATGGCAATATCCGAAATCCTTACAGTATATGCGGCTGAAACAGGTAGCCTAGTGCCTCACAAGTTTTTCAACATTTACATTTTAATAGATATAACATTATAGTCATTATGGCCTTAGAATTTTTTTAGGGGATGCACTATAGGCCCCTTTGGCTTTTGTCCTTAATGGCATTTTTTGCCTTGCATTACTTTTACTTTTATACTTTAAGTAGTTTTAAAATCCAGTACTTTTACACTTTTACTTGAGTAAAAAGCTTGAGTTGATACTTCAACTTCTACAGAAGTCATTTTATACCCTAGTATCTGTACTTCTACTTGAGTAATGAATGTGAATACTTTTGACACCTCTGTCAACATTACAAACGTCGATTTGAGGCCAAAAAAAAATTATAATTATAACTATTCGAAAAATGGACAAAAAGACAAAGGTACAAGACTGTGTACTTAACGGCTTTAATGATGAAAAGAACTACAATCCCATGAAGCATTACGAACAAAAATTAAAATAGAAACGATGTCAAAATATGAAAGTTAATTAAAAAATGTTGATTATCTACAAAAACAACATATTAAGTTTTTTGCAAAATATGCATATTAAGTATTTTGAAGACGAATCGATTGTTTGCAGTGCTTCATGGGAGTGGGCGGAGCTAAAGAGCTCTTTTGCCGCATTTTGCTTGTTTTAACTATCTAATTGGTGGAATTTTCTGTACAGCATCATGGGTAATGTAGTCTTTCACCACTAATTCAATGTTAAACATGATTATTTTAAAACTAAGTTGAAATAGGCTAATACGGGTTGACGTCTTCAACAGAAGCAAATACCATCGATTAACAACCTCGTAGCTCTCAGTAACGCTACGATGTCTTTAAAGATTTAAGTTATTGTTAAACATCTAAAAGTTTCCACTTCCGGAACCCGACTGTTGCACTCTTGGATGGTTGTGGTTTGCAATTTGTGGATCTCATGTGATAATCAGAGAAGAGAAGAGATGTCACTGCATGAGGGAGGGGAAGATTATTTTGATAAAAGATTATGAGGCACTTGAGTTAAAAAAAGTAATGGATAAATCATGTATAATAAATACCACAATATTCCATAAAAAAACAAGTATTTCATGGTGACTTTGGTGACCTTAAATGGTATAACAAAATACTTTATTTTAGGTGGTCTTAAATTTGAGGATGGAAAAAATGGGAATCACGATACAGCCTGATGTAATTAAACTTCAAAAGGCTCAGATTTCATCAAATAAATATGAGTGCTGCACCTTCAAAGTTAAAACGCAGAGGTGTTCCACAGGCTCACAATCAATGACCATCATACCATTTAAAAAAAAAAAGGTTATTATTGGTATACACAATATTTGACTCTGACATGCCACTTCGTCGAAATATTTTTTTGCCCCACTTTTTGCTCCACCCAATTCTGAAACCCATATCAGATGTAAATTTCCGCCAGTTCTGACGAGTGCAAAGTTTCGTGAGTTTTCAAGCATGTTTAGGCCCTCAAAAAAGCGATTCACTTTGGAGAAGAAGAAGAAGAATAAATGAAGGGGGGGATGAAGTATGTTTCAAGCTCTTCCTCCATCTCAATCCGGAAGCATCAGAGAGAAGAGGAGATCCAGGCTGTTCCTGCGGCGCTTCGGCTCTTTAAAACTCACTCCTGAGGCGTCACACTTTTGTAAACACAGATAAAGTGAACTCGCCACAATCCCTCTGCATCAGCAGCACTAACACCTCCTGTGGGACACATTCACTGCAGGACATATCTGCTTTCTGAGACGCCATATTACAGCCCAGAGTATGAGAGAGAAAATTATTCAAGTCATAACTGACACGTAAAGTTGGGCCAAGAGCAGGAACACAGTAACGTTAGCTAATGTGCTCAGCAAGATTGGCATCAAACTCGTCATTTTGCCATGACCGTAGTGTCTCCTAAAAGTTGTATCCTACTGTATAGGTACAAAATATGGATCATTTAAGTATAGCAAAACTAATTTACACATAACGGCAGTGGCATTGCAATTACTGTGGAAGCATAGCTAAAAATAAACATCACAAGCTGGCTTTTTTGAATGGATAAAAACATTTAAATATTTCAAATTAAGCTCGAACAGACAAATTCATTCAAAATTATGTCAAAAAAATGCCCAGCCAGTTTTGGCTTAAGTGAACGTAAACAGTAGAGAAATATGTGTATCAATGTATTGGATCCGTGCATTATGTATATATTGTAATTACATTTAATTATGTATAAGTTGTTCTGACAGGTCTGACTAATATATATATATATATATATATATATATATATATATATATTACACACACACACACACACACAAACCATTCTGATATAATTTATCAGCACAAATAATGTCCTGTTTGGAGAAATATGGACACAAACACAAACTCTGTGCTGCTTGTATTAACCATTGTCTTCATTTTTAAACCGGTTTAGATTTTTCTGCAACATTTCCCTCCAACAAAACCAATTTCTCACATCTGAGATAAGACCATACAAAAATAAGCCCATCAGACCATCATCATCTGCTTTCCATAGATAAACAAATACGCATATTGTCATTAGAAGTGGTGTTTGTGGTGTCGCAGCGATATGTGAGAAACCAACGAGAAGCAGAAGTCATTTTATTTGAGAGAGCAGCTCTGTGCCGCCCACTCGCTCGCAGTGATTTGTAACCTCGGCGAGGAACATCTATTGTGACTGTCAGACCAACTTTAATACAGCATTACTTTCTTATATTAGAAAACACACACACGTCAGAGCTGCTGCTGTTCCGGTTCAAGCATGAGATATACGGTCTGCAGAGAAACGGACAACGGAGCGCAGGTAACCAGATAAACCTGCCAATTTAATATCAAGATAAGATTATGGAGGGAAAAACAAACATATTGTGAGCTTGTGAATCGTATGTGATGAGAAAGGCACACAGAAACATATAAACATGTCTTTCTATAGTGCTGCAATCGCTGACAGTCCGTGAAAACAAAGGCAGCGCAACATGTGATCCAAGCCATCAACAAACTGCTCAACAGGTGCGGCTCTTTTCAGTCAATCCATTGAATCGGTTCGTGAATCATTTTGAATCAAACACAAGAGTCACTGGTCTGAATCGAGAACTGAACAGATTAGCAATTCACTTTTTCACTCATATATAAAAATGTTCAAACTTAAAAATTTCATTTTTATTTTTAAATTAAATAAGTAAACATCATAGATTGTCAAGATTTTATGAATTTATACTACTACCAATAAAATATATTTATAATAATTCTGATTATTTTTATTAATAATAATAATAATACACTATTTACGTTAATAATAATACTGTATATTGATATATTAATATAAAAATATGTAATGAAATAGTATTTATAATAGCAATTCATAATAAGAATAATAAATGTAAATACATGAGTAAACATTATAGGCATTTTTCAGATTTTATAAATGTATAACAGTAATTAATAAATATAATATATTTATAATAATCATAATTCTCATTATTATTATTATTATTAATAATAAAATGTATGATATATATATATATATAATATTTATATATTATATAACATTTTATGAAATTGTATTTATACAATATAGCAATTAATAAAAATAATAACAATACATTTAAATAAAATAAGATAAGATTACATCATAGGCTGTCAGCTAAGATTTTATAAATGTATAGTACTAATTATTATTTAAAAAATAAAATATATATATATATATATAGGCTAGATAATAAAAAATATATATAGTACACATGTAATTATTATTCATACAACTTATTTACAATAATAATATGAATATATTTATATAAAATATTTAATGAAATAGTATTTATAAATTATAACAGCAATAATAATAATAATAATTATTTTATTTAAAATATTTATAATAAAATAAATCTAAATAATAATAATGTTAAAAGTATTTATTCTCAAATGCCTGCCTACATGTTTACTTTTTTAAAGCAATGTTAAAAATGCTCATTTGTAACTTTATTAACTTTTATTCACATGAAATACTGTCTGGTTGTTCATGAGTTAAAAAACACCCACACACACACAGTCTAGAAGTTTTATTACAATAAATAGTACTTTTAATTAAAAACAAAAAAATATGGTTGAGGTGTTTAGGCTGTTTCCCCTGCTAATAAAAACTAAAGTTTTGCTTTGCAATAGAAACGCCATGCAATCACACATTGAGAAACACGAAACAACTTATTAGCCGCTCTGAAATTGCTAATTTAGCCGGACCTGAACAGACTAAAGAAGCCATTTACCCTCACAGGCCCAGATATAGTGAGAGGACGGGGAGCGAGTGCTATAGTCCTGAGTTAGCAGCAGGTCAGCGCTTTTCCCCGGCCCGGCATATTACGCTTTCATTTCTGCTGCCCACAAACACGCCGGCGGTAAATAAAGTCATTCACGCAGCTCCGCTCAGACCCCGCCGACCAGTGTCACCACAAACCGAGAGGCCAAATAAAAAGCGTCGGGAATGAAAGTGTGCACTTAAGTGATTTCTGGGGCTTTTACATTTCTGTCCTCGCTCTGCGCTCACAAATATCCGTGGAGAACAGAGATAAGAGCAGAAGAAAGCAGAAGACTCGCAGCGAGAGCAGAGGTCGAATAAAAGACGCGTTATCACTACAAACATTAATTTGATTAGCCAGAAATGTGACTTCTAAAGGGACAAAAGTGCGCGGACTGGAAGAGAAATAAGTTGGAATAAAAACTAGGACGTTAGCTGCATAATTCAGGTCATGTACAACACTAAATGACTATTTTATTAGCATAATGTGACATGTTGAGTTAAACACGATGTCCATACAAAGGAAAACATGTATTTGAAAGATGTTTTGATGTAATTGTTATGGAAGCTTGTTTCCAATCATGGAATAAAGAGGTAATTGTGACGTTTTTCCATCGCAATTGCGATCTCATATCTCACAGTTCTGAGTTTATAACTCTAAATTCTGACTTTTTGTTCTCTGATCATCACCAGTTTACGTGTCATTCGCAGGAAGTGTGACGCTAAAGAACGGATGTAACGCGTCTCATTTATCTAAATTCTTCAAGCAGAAAAAGCAATCCTGCCGCTAGTGAAGTAGCTGTCAGCCATCAGAGATGTGATGATCATGTGATGATCGTTTGTCTCCGATCAGAAGCGCGTCAGGACCGGCATTATGTGCTGGGCTGGGTGAGTGTTTTCAAACAGGCAAAAGAGGAAAACAAAAAGCAATTCATGCTAACACATGCTATAGGCTGAATTAGCATTTTTATTAAATAAAATGCAGATTAAAATGTTTAAAATGTAAATAATTTTTTTTAAAACATAAACGCTAAGCTAAAATAAATAAATATTAATGCTAAAATAAAATTAATTAATTAAGAAAAAATAATCCACTTAATGAACCACTTATTCAGAACAAGTACTGTAAATAAAAGCAAACTATGACCTTTATGCAGAATAAGCTAAATAAAATAAATATATAAGTAAACAACAATTAATCGACCTCCTATGCAGAATAAGTAAATACATATAAAATAAATAAACCCTAAGCTAGAATAAATAAATAAACACTAAGCTAAAAAAAAAAACTAAGTTAAAATAAATAAATACACACTAATCTAACAAATAAGTTAAAATAATTCAAAAATATAAATAACCTAAAAATATATTAATAAATACTGACATAAGTAATCACTAAGCTAACAAATAAAAATATATAAACACTAAGCTAAAACAAAATAACACTAACCTAAAATAAATAAAAAATAAGCAATACTAAGTTAAAATAAATAAATAAACACTAAGCTAAAAAATTTAAATAAATAAAAGTAAAAATCTACTTTATGAACCCCATATGCAGAAATAAAAACAAACTACAGTATATAGGCTACTTTATGCAGAATAAGCAAAATAAAATACATCTATAAACAACAATTAATGGACCTCATACGCAGAATATGGTAAATATATAAATATATAAATAAAAATACACTTTATGATTCTCATATGCAGAATAAGCCAAATTAAAAAATAAAACAAACAATTTATGAATGTCCTATGCAGAATAAGCTAAATTGCGTACAGAAGTCTATTTGCAAACAAGGTTAATTTGCATATATTTGTAAAAATGTCTATAGTGTTATTGAGTGTAAAATGTGACAGAAAACTATCAAAAATCAATTGCAATGTTTTGACATCAAAAGTTGTTTAGAAGCAAAACTGCAGTAACAGGTGAATAAATAAATAAATAAATAAATATTCAGGTTACGCTTAAACATGACTTTCAAGTGAGAAAAGCAGTTAACAGTGTAATCGACTGTAAAATCCTGCATGTGAATGAACTTGATGTCAAACTGCAGATCAAGTTGCGATATGCGTTTAATAATATTAACATCATAAGTTCAGGGGGATGTTGGGAAGCGGCTTCCCCATCCTACCAGACAAACCTCGAGCCCGGCGCGGTTTCATTTCTTCAAAAGAGATGCTATGAGCTTAATAACTGCCTCTAGTGCCCGTCTCAAGCAGCCAATTAGCCGAGTTTCTCTCGATGGGTGACACGGAGCTTTTAAGCGGCCGTTTGGTTGTGATCAGTTTTGATATTTCCATTGCTGTGGCGCGTGGCATCACTGCGCCGTACATCAGAGAGCATGTCATCACGGAGCCATGGCAACCCAGGAGCCATGGCAACCACGTCCGGGGCCCTAATTAGTATCCTGGTGTCTGTTCAGAGCAGAGACGCTCCAGCGGTCCACAGGCGACGGGAATGAGGAGCACAGCGGTTTTAACTGCAGGTAATAGAGGCGATGAAGTGCTAATATGGAGCGCTGGCTGTGGAGCTGAACTGGCAAACACTAGCTTTGTTAGTTCTTTTATAGTAATTGTGCACTTTTTTGACAGAACAGTTCAAAAGAAACAGGGAAACCGGTCAGACTGAATTCGAACCTCCATCTCTTAGAAGTGCACTAAGGCTCAACGTGTTTGTTGGCCGTGGCTTTTCTGTTCTAATATGCAACACACAATTCAACTTCTGAAATGCATTTTCTGAAGACAGTAGATGAGTCATTTCCTAGCAACAAAAACAGCCAGGAATTTCAAAAATTGTGATTTCCATGGAAATTACTAATCATAAAAACAAAACAGAAACAGAAAAAAAAAGTATAGAGGGCTAATATAATAATAATGTATTTCTACAGACTTAATTTGTAACTTTTTATTGTGACAATAAACAATTTCTAATTTTCTTTCTATAGTGCACTTAATTTATTGTTTAAAGTAATTATATAACAAAAAAATTATATTAAATATTAACAAATTATTTTGAGCATAACAGTATTTGTATTTATTACAAGCATAAAATAGCTTTTAAATCTATAAAAAAAATATATCAACCATTGCTAAGTGTGTTTGCATGAAATTTCTAAATATACATGTATATAAATATAATAAAAAAAATTGTTGTGCTCAATGCCCTTAAACATTTAATCAGCTTATTAAAATTGCTCTTTGAAAGTATAAAAAGAGACTATAAAAAAATTGTTATTTAAAAAATTACCATTATTGAATGAGTTTAAAATGTGTTCTAAAATAGTCCGCTTGAAATTGCTCTGTAAAAGTGTAAAAAGTCTATAAAAAGAAAATCTGTACTACAAGCATTTAATAAATATACAAAGCTGTTTTTGCTCAAAATATGTTCTAAAAAAGTATCTATAAAACTATAATTAAAAAACAATCCTTATCCAGTAAACAACTTAGTCATAAAAAAATCAATATTCGTTTTGCAGGTGCAAGTAGAAAGGCCAGGATCATTTATATTTATTCACCCCTTTGATCAAAGTGTTGTTCAGCTCGTACACTTCCGCCCTTTGGCAGTGTTACATCACACATTTCGCAGTCTGGTACACAAGTCAAGACCGAGTCAAATCCTGAGAGCGCGTGTTTCCAGACGCCATTGAAATGTCAGCGGTGATGGTGCGGTTCCGGATGAGCGAGCGGTGTTTCCTGGAACCGGGAGCTCTGAAACCTCTAGAGCCGGCCTCATCACAGCGGGCGGTCCGGGGTCGTGCCACTGGATCAAGGCCTGCAGGACGGCGGGGGGGAAGATCCATTACAGGACTGTGAGCCAGATCCAGCGCACCGTATCCAACACAAGCAGCGGCTCGTAGCCCAAGGAAATGTGTGAATACGGCCGCGGATATGTGAATGGAAACACAGATTTCCCTGTCGTACTGTGCTTTTCTGGGCACGTTTGAGATGTAATCGAATATGGCCAGTTTAACCCTCCTGCTGTGTAAAGGAAAGGGTCAAATACACCCATATTGGTTTCAATGCCATTTGCCAAAAATCAAAACTATGAAAAACACAAACGATTCATGTAAAAACAAAACCTTGAGCCGCTTTTCCACCATCGGGCCATTTTACTCATTTACCAAATAAATGACATTGTCATAATTGTTAGGGATGTGCCCGAAGCCTATTTTCAAATTTGGAAAGCCACTGGAAATTAATAAAACATGTTCTACTATGGAGCGCCTAAAGTGACATGGGCTCGCTGCGGTGCTCGGTTACATAACAGCACATTAATGATCTCAAATTGTATGAATATCATATTAAATATGAGAAATATTCACAAAATGTCTAAAATAAATAGTTTGTCTAACCAGCGTTTCAAACGGTTTGAAAGTTGAATGTGGGTCAAACTTATCCGAAGGGTTTAACGGGGTCATGAATTGGGAAGTCATATTCATGACCAATATAAGAGGTCATTATTACTACAAAAATATCCAGTAAGATTCAGAACTCAAAACTTCCTTGTTAGTCCAAAAACAACTTTTATTGAAACCAAACCCAGAAACGGCTCGTTTTGGATTTTGTCACATTTTGACGTCATAGTGCGACGAAAGACCGCCTCCATTTCCTATTTCAAGAGCACTAATTGTGTGTAAGGGATTAAAAGTGTGGATTTCCTACTTTGATAAACGCTTGTTAAAATCATTTGTTTCGGGGGTTCTTTTTATGTCTTTTTGGAGATGGTCTGAAATGAAAGCTAAGGCAAGATTATTTAAAGTTTTCCTCCGTGATATTGTTGTCATGACATCCAGTGAGCGTATGAAGTTTGACGTAATCGGGCGACACTTCACTGCAGTGAGCGTTGAGGATGTCAGTTTAAGGGGAAGAAAACTAATGAAGAAAATATAGTTTTCAAATATGATTGGAGTGGACAGAGATCCAGCACAAAGCTGTTCTGTTTGATTTGTATCACGACATTTGGAGTACACCTGGCCACTTCATGCATTTTCAGTGATCGGATAGCTATCTGATCGTGAAAAGACCAGGTGTAAATGCCCTCCGAAACACATTCGAGACGGATTTAAATTCAATCGCTCAAACCACATTTCAGGAGGAGGTCTGGGCTGCATTCCAGACAAAACTGGACAAGTGTAAACACATCTGGTTGTTGAAACCACATATGTAAATTTTACTCACAAAAATGCTAAAAAATAAACGTGTGAGAGGCTATATGACATGTTACTGCAACAAGCATCACCGCAGATGAGCAGCTATTCATCAAGCCAGCCCGCAAACTATCGCAAATCAAAGTGAAAGTAAGTCGCAGACATTTAACACAATCAGCTTCATTAAAAGTAGAGAACCGAAATGTTCTTACCAAGGCTCTCTTATTGCGGTCTTTGATTTTTTTTAATTAATTTTTAAAAATAAAATACTGACCCTTAAACTAAGTGTTTTGCCACTTTTGCACTTGTTATTAGTGTATTTTTAAATGCAAAAGGCACTTTATTTAAAAATATGTTTCTGTTGATTTGTTATGCATGTTTATTAAAAACAAGTTTTGTAATAACCAATTATTTCCGGACCTTTGACATTGATGAAAATTCAGATTTGGACCTTTGAATAGACTTTGAGAACCCCTGATTTATAGACTACTATCTATCTAGGAGTAAATATGAGACAGACATAAACACAAACACAGGAAAACTCCAGCAACAAAACCATAGAGAGGATTACAAGATGCTTTGAAGTGCCATGTTGTGGAAAAAAACATCTTTTGCATTCCCATCCTTTTGATCCTAACATTAAGAAAGCCTGGATAAACTTTATTCTTAAAGACACCCTGTGGTGAAAATCAAGTTTTTAATGTTGTTTATATGTCTATGTGGTGTTTTTATGCTTTAAGGCAAACCATGTGCAAATTCATAAGTCAACACCATTGCTGAGTATTTCCTCCTTAAAACTGCAGTGAACCAAAGACAGTCTCAAAAACACAGTTTGAAATCGCAGGTGTTTCTGACGTCACAAATTACCTTGTAACCAATCAGGTCAACGTGTGAATCTCTGAGCTGGTGTGAGTGAGTGGAGGCGGGGCTAATTTGCATATTCAGTTATCTGCGTACACTAAATGAAGCAAGGGTGTAGAGTTATATTCAAGCTATTTTAAGGAATGAAGACATTTTTTTTCAAGAAAAAACCGTTTAAATCTGTCATCTTGGTGATCAAAGATGAGTTTTAAAGGATAAAAAAAATTGACCACAGGGGGCCTTTGAGAAAGTTCCAGTCAGATCTTGTCACTAAGACACTTTGTTCGCTTCATTTACAGCGGATTTGTTTTTTAAACGAGACTTTTCAGTAGGGATGCACCGATGTGAATATTGTGGCCGATACCGATAACCGATATTAATATTGCTGTTATGGCCGATACCGATATTTACCGATGTCGATATCTCTGTATAGAAAACACATTTTTATGATAATCAAATAAAGAGCTATTTTCCAAAACACTTTTTTTTATTTTTTTTATTTTCAGAAATTACTGATATTGGGCACCTTTACCTGTGTGTACCAATATCAGTCATTAATAATTTGTATGTCCACTCTAGCCGCGACGCGACTGCGAGTTGCATACAAATCAATCAAAACCCAGAGCCAATCAGAACGGCGTGTGGGCAGGCTGTCGCGTCAAGTGCACAGCACCAGAGAGTAATCTTGACGGCAATCGCAAGAAAATGGATAAGTAGCTACATAATCAAATTAACAAATATTACACCATTTAAACAGTATTCAAATACATAGGCTACTGAGTTACTTAAACAATCTTTGTCAAATAATACATTTGTTTCTTCAGTTTGAACGTTCTTGTTTCCATTTGTTTAATTTCAAGATCTGAGGTGAATTATCCATTGTTGCTTTTACAGCTACAAAGCTGGAGCACTAAATGATATTCAAAGTCACATTACACGCTTTTAACATTAAATAAAGCACATAAACAGTGCCTGAGATTATCATTGCCACACGTTGTGTTTGTTATTCCAGCGCGACGTCGCAGAAAAATAGAAACAGTTTCTAAAATAGAATCGTCGCGTGTCGCCGTCGCGGCTGGTTAGGACATAAAGCTCTGATTAACATTGAAAATATACCTTTTATCGCGTGTCGCGGCGTCGCGTGTAGTTAGGACACGGTGTAACAGTTAATGACTAGTTCGCGCGCCCACAATGAAGTGCGCGTGCCTACACACAAACACGGGTTCAAACCTCGCCCCGTCCAGCACGGGAGATATAACAAATGTTGATCGTGTGCCCACCATAAAGTACGCACCACTACACATAAAAACTGTTCCCACAGTATCAGTTATTCCCCTCGCTCTGACGAGACGTGATAAAGGGTGCACCCTCTGTAAAGCGCGCGCCCCTACACACCAGCGCTGTTCACAGCTGAAATGCGCTCGTGCAAAAACAAACATCCCCGCCCCCACACGCACGTCAAATACACAGGAATGATAATCGGCCTGTTCACATCGGCCATATTTTGACATCGGAACGATACCGATGTGTAAAACAATGACCATATCGGCCGATATTATATCGGCGGCCGATATATCGTGCACCCCTACTTTTCAGATAGCCTAAATTATGATGTTTTTGATGTAAAAATCTTGATAACATTATAAGTGGACCTCAGAGAACATAATACATTTTAAATTAAAAAATGCAGTTCATGACCCCTTTAAGGCCTTTACACTCAAATTTGAGTTTGAATTGAATTAACTGAATTAATCTGAAACAAAATGATGAAACTTATTTACACACTTTGAGAGAGCCACAATAAAGGTGTTATTCTGTAAACGTACAGCCTTGAGACATCCTTTCTCAGCTGCCAAAAACCTTTTTGGCACAGAGTACTTGAGCAAAGGTCATTCTTACCACCCACCAAGTGCGACATGTAACGTTTGCTCTCAGAATGAATGGAAACGTTGAAATAAGGGAGCGTGTTTTAGACCAGAAGGAAGGGAAAAAAGAGATAAGAGCCAAGCAAACTGAGAAAACAAACTATCACCATCATCAGGAGCAAAGCCAGACTCTTTTAGTACAAATTCATATTTTACACCCTCTGCAAATCTGTGTAGACCTGAAATACTTAAGCTTATATCACTGACAAATGCATTTCAGAACAGAACCATATGAAAAACTAATATAACCAGTGTTGGGACAGTTACTTTGGAAATGTAATAGGTTAGAGTAATTGAAAAGCACTTCCTCTCAAACAAAAAAAATGTCAAGGGATGACTGTCTAGTCATAGTCAATGAGACAACCCATCAGTTTTACACATCGCAAATAGTTACAGATGATGCACTGGCTAACAGATCACACTGGAATAATGATTCTTTCAATCAGAAACAAATGGCTTTGACCACCGGCACAGAAAGTCAACGTCACATTAGAAGAGTTTCCTTGGAGGATTATTCCTGTTTATCATGCACAGGATGTTCTCTCCCGACTTCCTCTCTCATTCTTTCTCTCTCTCTCTCTCTCTCTCTCTCTCTCTCCCCCCCAGAGCAACGATACGTTCCCGGTCAGCTTCCTCATTTCAAGTGCACACTTCCTGTCTCTGAAAAGCCCAGGCGAGCGCTTCTGATCTTCTCCAAAGCGTTCATAATTGATTCTTTAAGGGATAAGCTGCTCAAGATCATTTCATATTCCCAAACCCTCTTCGTTTTCATTGAAAAACCAAGAGTTTTAAGGGCCAGCGGATGCCAAAGTCATTATTTATGGAGTTAAACGGATTCCTCAGATCATCATGTCATCGCATTTTGTCTTCACTGGCCTGGATCGCCCGGCTCCTGCCTTAATTAAAAACGTCAGGGAGTTGTAAAATGCTCAGGAGGGATCTGGCAATGTTTTAAAGGCCACCGCAGACCTGGTTAATTCCCACTGGGCAAATCCGCCACTGAGAAATCAACCGGAGTTGTGAATTCAGCTCGGACCATATGGATCGTATCGAGGCCTGATACAGACGACATCTGGCGAGGAACTGCGCAGACAGATGTGCGCTTTATGACGTCTGTCGGCTCGCCAGAAATACGCAAAGCATCAGCCCACGAACCAAATGGCGGGCCTGGAGAAAAGATGCCTGCAGGTGAACAGCATCTGAATATAGGTGTGTGGATAATATCCAATTTATCCAATATCCATATTATCCAATCGAGGTTGGATAATAAGAGCGACTGATGATGTCAGCAGACAAGAACAGTGGTTTCAAAGGCAGGAAAATTATCAAAAAGGAAACACGATGACCTGAAGAATTAATTCGGTGCCATAAATAATGACTTCACTGGCTTCCTCTCTTAACCCTCTGGAGTCTAAGGTGTTTTTGGGGCCCTTGGGATGTTTTGAAATGCCCTGATATTTGTATTTTTTTCAGTTGCTTATAAACATATTAATGGCAAAGGTGTAATTACACTCTATTTAGCACGAACATGGCTATCATAATATGTGAGCAACATATATGTACATGTTTGCATTTTTGAGAGAATATTATTTATGCGTGGTTATTCAAAAAACTCAAACTTAAATTGTCTGATATAAGACCACAAACGACCAACTTCACATATTCCCACAATACTTTTGACTAATGGATCTTGTCGGCTAGAGTATTTACTTCAAAATGATCTGAAAATCATCCGGGCTAATCGTTCACATTAAACAATAGATTGATTTAAATTTTGTAAGACACTTTTTGTTTGGAAAGGCAATATGCAGGTGGGCGTGAATGATCCAACAAGGTCATGAATAATGTCCTCATTCACACCTGAAGACAAAGACCTGCTAATGCTGCAGTGCATACTAATGAGCCTTAGGTGTCACTGTGGCTACAAGAAAAAATGCAAAGACAACACACACACATATATACATACATATATACATACATACATATATATACCGGTATATATATATACATATATATTACTACAGAATTGGTTCAGAGTTGGAAACATCTTGAAAAAAAGTGTATTTTTCCACAAACTGTATGCTTGCAAATTGTATAATATCCAAGGTAAACATTTCTAGTAATTGTGCAGTTAATTCTCATTCGTATTTTCAGAAAGTTTTGGATTATGTAGGCTATCCTCTCCCCAAATTTGTCACTAATAAAACACAAAAATAATTTAAAGAGAAGGCTTATATTGACCTTTTAAGATTTTGTTTGCACCTTGTAAATTAGGTTTTGATGTGGCAGTAAAAGCTTTATAAATAATCTATCCAAAACGAAATTTTGTCTTTCATATTTCGTCTGTAACATATGGTCTTTTATAATATATATTAGGGCATAAATGTTAATTTGCAGTTTAATATGTTGCTTATACAAATACATTTTATTTCAACGTAGCCTACTCAGTCGATTTTTACTCATCTCAGTAGGCAATATAGATAGTTTGCTAAAAGCGAAACTCGCGCGAGCTGTAGTAAACAACATGCATATGTGCCGTGCATTCATTCAAACACAGAAACGCGATTCAAATTTAAACAGTCTTTTGCGGTTTACAGACACCATTTCATATCGCGATTAGAACAAAGCACTTACTGATGATCTGCAGCTGGATCCGTTGTTCGGCTACTCCAGCACGTTTGAGGTAAAATTTCCAGGATAATCACGATATTATTATTCCTCACAGCGAGTGTGTTGTCCAGCTGTTGTGGGCGTTGACTGGTTTGCATGTGTAGCTCCAGATGATCTGTGTTTGAATAGCGCGCGCTCTTGATGGGCGTGTCACATTAGCGGAGTAATGAGGTGCCAGAAGGATAATGAGCACAGCTGATCTCTCGCTCTTTTTATATAGATTACATAAACAGAGAATATTTGTTTTAGTTTTGAATTAGATAATTTAAAACTACACACTTAAATGATTATAGAGATATATAGCTCATGTCTGAGTGAATAGTATTCGCTGAGATTTGTTTAAATTTAGAAACGTGCTTCAGAAAAAAAGTTCACGGAGACGGAGAGGCATAAAGCACTCCCTGTTTACTTTCTTTATTTTACAAAAGCACAATGTTTTATTTCGATTGTAAGTGGACACATAAAAAAGTAGACATTTAACAGCTTATTTTCTCATATTTCTTAAGGCTGTATGACCAAAACTGACTGAGTATTTTAGGTCTATTTTGCTGCTATGTAAAAAAAAACGAGCAAAACGCGCCCGCGCGTTTGCCGACCCCAGGGGGTTAAAATCTCAATTGATTAGTTCCAGAACTAATCAGAGTGTTTGAACGAATCATTTGCGTAAATGATTGAATGGCTCACTCATATAGACAGTCACTTCTTTATTTCCTGAATAAATCAGTGATTGATTTTCAATTAATTGGTTTAATGAATGATTCAATGACTCACTCCTAAAGACAGTCACTTGAGTTCTCATGAATGAATCGGTGTGTTTCAGTCAATATTTCTGTTTCTGAAAAAAAAAACTGAATAATTCAGTAAAGCTATTCTTTCAAAAACAATGACTAGGCTAAATCAAAAGACAGTCACTATAGATGTGTTCCTGAATTAATTTGAACAAATCGGTTGAGGAAATGATTCAATCACTCATTTATAGGGTTGGCACCAGGACCCACGAAGTGGGCGGGCATTTAGATTTTCGCTTCTCATTCATAAAGACAGTCACTTGATTTGTTTCTGGACAAATCTGTTTCACTCATTCATGAAGACAAATCATTCAATTAATTCCAGAATGATTTTGTTTGAACAAATCAGTTGAATGGATGAATTAATGACTTTGTGTGAATTATTAATTCAACTGATTCACTCATAAAGACAGTCACTGTATTTTTGTTATTTAATGAAACAGTGTTTTTGAACTAATCATTTAGGCTAAGTGAATTAATCAATCGACTCCCTTAAATACACAGTAAATTATCACCACCAATGATGCAACCTGCATACAGAGCCAGAAAAAAATAAAAAATGCTGTATAATTATTTCATCATGAACCATTCTCAAAAAAATGTTTTAACCAAATTAGATTCATTTTGAATCATTGAAAAGTTTCACAACAGTCATTCATTCGTTCATTTATGTATCGGGCTACACTGGTCAGGCTGTACTTATTTGCATTCTTGTCAGTCAATTCAGATTGCACTCCCACTACTTGAGTAAAATATAATATTAAATTCAGTGGTGGTACTTCGCACTTTTACAAATCAATCTATTATAAGCAATTACGAGAAGTCAGTCAAGCTTTAAATTATGACAGAATTGAACAGAAGAATCTGAAATCTCAAAGGATGAGATGTATGATGATTCAGTCAATATCCCATGAACCCTTGGGTCGACCATTTACCGTGGTTAAACTGAATCAAATTAAGTGATCATCACAGACAATTAGACACTAATAAAACTCTTTGCATCCTATTGATCTCCAATGCCTTCATAGAAAAATATTGAATCTGCTCCACTTGTTGCTTAACGAATCAATCTCAAAACTAACAAGAAGCAGCATCCATTACGGAAGAGAAGACACACATGAGATCGCTTTCATTTCTCAGTAGTTTCTCCTAGACTGTAAATGAAGAAGTATGCCAATTTCTCAGATGTTTCTCCTGAGAAAACCTGCACTACGATTTACTAAGACGCCAGTCAAAAGTTGAAAATGTAAATTTGAACTCAAATCTCATCAATCTAAGCTGCTCTCCATATTCATTTCAAAGGAATTCTTCAAAGGAATTTTAAGCGAAACATCTAATACTGAAGCGAAACAATCTCCAAGCAATATCTGAGCAATAAACGTAGCTTTTTTTCTTGTCACAGCGGTCACTGCTGACTTGAACCTCACCGAGGACCCATATGTAAAATATCAGACCCTCTCGTCCCTTAACAACCCTGTTCCTCATTAGCCCTGCATTTATAATTCACCAGCTGGGATCTAATTGATCACTACAGTAATGGAGAATTGATTGATCTGGCCTGGAAGCGAGTTGTGGGAATCATAACGCAGAGCGCTGAGGTCTCAGATGAGCACTGAATGACAATGAAGACACCGGAGGGATTTGCAGACACAGAACGCCAAGCAAGAACTTCAAGAGCTCATGTGAACTTCAGATAATATGCTTAGCGACACAAGGCTGAAGCATGCAAATGTTTTCAGTGCATTCTGGGTACTGGTTAGACAACCAGACACAATCTGAAGACCATGTGGCAGAAGATCTGTGCAGGCTAAAGCCATCAGCAGGTGTCTGACAAAGAGATGGCATTGATTCATGCCCATTATCAATGTTCTTAGAGTCCTGTGGAGAAAGGAATGGATTGGCTGGCTCAATAAGAACGATCTCAGGCACTAAGTACAAGTGGGCGGGGCTACCGACTGTGAGCGGAGGGCTAAACCAATCAGACGCTTGAGAACAGTGCCTACACAGAAATCATTTTTCGAAAACAGATTATTGGAGTACGTCATTCTACTTCAGTCATTCTACTGTTTAATTCAATGTGTTACTTGCGAATTTCTTAGTAAGTATTTGTGAAATATACTAGGGCTGGGCGATATGGCTGAAAACTGTATCACGATATAAGTGTTTCATATCGGTCGATATTCATAATTATTGATATTTTTTATGATTTAAAATAAGGACCAGGAGAAAAATATATTACATTTTTAAATTTCAGCTTAACCTTCCTCTGATTATAATCCCCTCAGTTATAAAGTCAGAAATGTCAACACAACCATGGAAAACACTCAAATAATTAAAATGTAAATGTAATATCTAAAATCACAATGAACACTTAACAATTATCTCTTAACATTAAGGTACAAAATTAAAGGTGTTGTTGGACGTTGCTGGTGAATACGGCTGTGCTCCAAAGGGTGAACGCAGCTAAAGTGGAAAAACAAATTTGTGGTATTACCAGTCTTGGTGGAGACGACGGTCTTGCATAATTTGCAGACGACATTGGTCTGACTACGGTCAGACTTACAAAATCCAACTTGCTTCGCAACCTCTTGTTTCTTTTGTAAGGTTGGAAATAATCCAAGATTATTTCAATGCAACAAAGACATTTGATTTTCACTAAAACAATTTCAGCACAGCAGTGATCTGGGCCTGTAGGCCAGATGTTTGGGACAATAGGGAGGTTGTGATCATCTGATTGGTCAGTTTGAATGTCTCACACTTGGGTGTTAGTGACATGGTCGGGGGAAAAATGACAAAACAGGATTGCAAATGTTCTTCGCGGGCTTTTCTCTGGTGGCTGAGCTGGTGTTGAGAGAGAGTCTCTCTCTCTCCCTTTCTCTCTCTCTCTCTGTCCCTTTCTCTCTCTCTCTCTCTCAGGTAACATTTTACATTTATGGTTTAAATTCTCATTACATCCATGTTGTAACTATTTTAAGTGTAAACATAACCTTATTGCACATTGAACCTTTTTTAATTCATGGAGTCAGATTAAAACGAGATAATTGCATATGAGAACATGCGTCTTATTTAACCAAAATTACTTTTGAGACGCTGGAAAGACTTGAACACGCGCGTCCTTTACCGGCTATTTGGAAACCGGAAGTTGGGCCGAATAGCCGGCTTTTACACTTTCGAACGTTTTATCGAACGCATTTTTAATTTATATTGATTACTTATCTACCAAAAGACATATCGTTATCGTTTTATCGCCCAGCGCTACAATATACTAGTGTGAATTCTCTAGTTTGGGTGAACAGTCACTTACTTTGAACATTTAAATATTCAAGTTTTCAACTAGTGCTCAAAGTTGTCACGATTATTCTTACAGAACATTCCAAACGGCGTTTTTGCACCCTTGAAGGGCACTTCGGGAAGGGGACGCCATTTGCAGGAGCGTTCCAAACGAAGTGAACAACTGAATCCCTTTTACAAAAGGCCCTTCCACAGGTCCGTTAGCGAAGGGAGCGTGCGGTGGTCACTTCAAGGCAGTAATTTCATTTATTTATGGTGTTGCTCTGCCCTTTTGAGTGAGAAGGGCATAGGGATGCTCACTTCCAATTGGAATTTGCCATTAGTTTCACCCTCACAGACATTTAGTTTGTATCCTTCAATCACATGTCTCATTTGTTCTCAGTTTCCCGCCTCATTTGTTTGTCTCCTAGGTTACTCATTGCGTTCTAGTTTGTTTCCATGGTTACTCATCGGTTCCCTCGTTTGTATCACCTGTGTTAATCCAATCATCTTTGTTTTCACTTAGTAGCCTATATATATATATATGCCTGTGTTTTAGTTCTCATTTGTCGATTCTTGTTAATGCTTATGTTCAGTTTGGTGTAGTTCTCTTTTGGTTAATAAAGTCTGTTCACTTTTATCTTCGTCTCCACGTCATATACACCCCACTCAGCCAAAGTGTGTCAAAAGTAACTTTTGAAAAGGAATTTGTTGCCTTCCAATTTCGTATTTCTGGGTATGAAATATTCCAGACCAATCAGATTAACACTGACTTAAGCCATGTCCATATTTGGTGCTATTTTGAAGTGCACGTTCCAAAACCTAGTGAGCTGCCAACCTAGGTAGTATTTTAAGAAATCATTGACATGCTCCTAATGAACTGGCTGCTCCAAAAAAACACTTTTGATGCCTCCTAAGAAAGCATTTCTGCAATTAAAATTAAGACGTTTTTTTAAAGTTTAACTTCTTATGTAGTACTGCATTTTTAGAAGACAATGAGATGCGCGAGACTGCAAAAGTTGCGAACACAACGGTTAAAACATCTAGTACGTTCACATAGAAAATCAATGGCAGATTCATATGTAAACTTTGCTAAGGCGTGATCCTAGAATGCATTGTGGAAAAAAATAATTAATCCAAGACGGCAAACAAGAATGTTGATCATGAAAACGTATTTATTTGTAACAATGAAAAGTAAAGTGTAAAAAGTCAATCATTTTAAATCAACAACTATGGACAAAATAAAGCTGCAATACTATAAAACATAAATAAGTAAAGTAAAAATGTTTGCAAAAAGGAATACAAATGATAAAAACTCAAAATTGCAAAAACTGAAATAAATTAAAAAGTAAATAGAAATATTAAAAAATTACTTAAACTAAAATTTAAACCTAAAAAGTCGATTCAAAATTAATAAATACATAAAAAGCATAAACACTAACATAACACTTCTCACTAGGTTTTGTCTTTTGAAAAAGAGCTGAATTCTCCCAAATTGTATAATTTGAAAGTTTCACTTCAAGCTGAGCAAATGAACCCAAAATGATTTACAATTAAAATGCATCTTAATTACAGGCCTCTTTTGTAACGTTCAAACGTATTGAGTTGTACGAGCTCCAGTGAGTTTAATACGTCTCTGAGCAGTTTGCCAATACATATATTCATTAATTATAACTGCGTATAATTTAGCTCTGATTGAATCTGCTTTGCCAAAGGAGATCGTTATCATAAAGACGCAAATTAGCCACAGATTGGCCACTGATATCAATCCTCATCTGCTCAAATCTCCACTTTCTGTAACATAACCGTGTGTGATCAGTATAGGAGAGCATGAGCGTGTTAGCAGCAGGTTACGGGCTCGACGAGCAGCAGGGGTCATGTCAGCTCAAAAGGGCACGATCACCATCTGACCTCTTGGCCGAGACGCCAGCGTTACCATTTTCCCTCTGACATAGTGAAGATGAAATATCACCTCCCATCAAACGCTGCATACAAATGAGAGAAAGAGAGAGACTAAAAGGAAACTGCACGATTCTGTGGAATTACAGTCCGATCATTTTGGAAAAGCATACTATTGTATCCCACAATGCAATGTGCTCAACATGACTTTTTAAATATTTTTAAAAATCTTAATTAAATTGGCTGTCAAAAATGACAAAATCTTTTCAAAAACTGGATTAAATAAAGCTACATTTATTTAATATATTTAACTGAATTACGCACAGTAATGAGGTCTTGTGACAACACAAGCATACCACCATTGAATATTTACTGTTTGAAATGCTATTCATAAAAAAATGCCATATTTTGCCATAAAACTAAAAAGGCAGATTGCAGATGCAGAAATGAAAGTTCCTTCTATTTGACGTTAAAAAACACACACAAAAAAACAAGAATAAGTAATACTGATCTTTTTCATAGTTTTGTGCTGCATGCCTTAGGGGAAAAAAACCTTACAGGATTATTTACTGGATAAGGCAGTCCAAAAATCTCCCGGATGATTATGATAATGCAATGTATTTGAGATTGGCTCCGAAAATACGATGGAATTGTTGACTATGCAAAGCAGGGAATCTTTTCACTCTGTCGCGCATAAAAATGTAAATTTAGGCCGGTTGCAAATAGTGTTTATTGGGAAGTGAAAGTAATCGGCTTTGCCTTAAACTCACAAAAGGCCTCCAATTTCCTGACTTGCGTTCCTGTTTGAGAGGGAGGTTAATCGCGCTGAAAAAAAAAAAAAACTCCAATATGGTCAGTGCAACTTTGTGTTATTTTCTTCCCCCCGTAGGAAACAATCGAGTCCATTCACATCAAAGTGCTTCAAGAGAGCGAAAGAAAGAGAGAAATCAAAGGTCTGAAGAAAGACGGCCGGGTTTGATCGAACAGGAACACACACGCGTGAAGTGCTGAGCCCTGTTGAATTGTCCGTCAATCACATCTCGTATTCATAAGACCCACATACATCAGTTGGAATGCAACATCTAAAGAGGAGAGAGGAAGCGGAGGACCGGAATGAGCCTAAAAGTAGTCTCTGGATCAAAATTAAGCTTAAAAACATGGAGAAATTACTAGATTTTTACATATTCTAAAGAAAATGGTGGCAATTGGGCATTAAAAAGGTAGCACATTGACACCAGGGTGGTTGCTAGGGTGTTGCTATGTTGCCAAGGTGCTCTGAGTGGTTTCAATGCATTGTTATGTGGTTGATCACTTGTTTGGGTGGTTGCTAGGGTGTTTGCTATGTTGTCACAGTCTTCGGAGTGGTTTCAATGCATTGTTATACATTTTAGCACTTGTTTGGATGGTTGCTAGGGCGTTACTATGTTGTCAATGTGCTAGGAGTGATTTTAATGCATTGTTTTGCGGTTGATCATTTGTTTGGGTGGTTGCTAGGGTGTTGCTATGTTTCCAATGTGCTCGGATAGGTTTTAGTGGTTGCTATGTTGCCAAGTGGTCGCTAAGGTGTTTTGAGTGTTTTAACACGTTGCTATGAGGTTGCTATAGCATTCTGATTGGTTGCCAGGGTGCTGCTACACTGCTAGAATATTTGGGTGGTTGCAAAGAACTCCTGAGTGGTTGCTTACTGGTCAAAACTGTTGAGTTTCAAAAAGGACTAGTTACATACATACAAAATGCAATAATTAACTAACCAAAAGGGTGAGCACTAGCAATAGAAAATCTTGTCTTAGCAAATAATGCTAAATATGGCACTTGCAGGACAGAAGGCATACTACCTGTGTAGGAGCAGAAAGGACCTCAGTGAAATCACAATTTTCTAATGCTGAATTCAAGAACACTAGGGTGTAATTCTCTAAAGGGACCAGCACAACACATCACCTTTACAGGAACACCCACATGAAGCGCTGATATTGGGCTGAATATAAAAAAAACAGTCATGAAATTTCTTGTTTTATAGCCATAATGCCGTGAGCAGATACACCCACTCACTCATTCACACATCCGTCTTTCCAAAAACGATATGAGAAAAGAAGGGTACTAGCAGACAACAGCACATTTGAGACCCTCGCACACATTTCACTCACGGTGGGAGGAAATTAAAAACAGAAATTATCACTTCCAGCCTAGACTCATGACACAAATGATCTAGTAATATATTTTGTTCATTTATATTTATGAATCAATTACTACTGATTTTAAGAATCAAATACTGATTTTCATAAATGTTTGAATTTAACATGCATAATGCAACATGTTCATTAACAGTAAGTAAACTAATTAATGTGACAAATCAATCACCAATTGTAATTTGATATGCAAATTTTAATATAATAACATAGGGCTGTTGGTTTTCCATGTTAATTTAGTGCAATAAGAAATATCCAGTTAATCACTTCTCTGATAAAATTGTGTAACAATATTTTGAAATTTGGTAGTATCATTTAACAATTCTGGTCAGCCATGTCACTCAGTCTTAATTTCGAAGCTTTTCTCAGCACAGATTAATATACACAATTAATTAGAGTAAATAACTGGAATATTATGTAATTAATTTGATTTCAACTAAGAACAACCCTAATAGTGCACTAAAGCAGGGTTTCTCATTAAAAATATAACAAAATGAAGCAGCCATCCATAATATCCAAAGACAACCAAGGCTTTTTTCAGAAACCCACAACATGAGGTTAAAATGGTCACGAGAGACGTTTTGGTGGTGCTTTAGAAATTGCTAGAGTGACATTGAGAGACTATAATAACTTCTATAGCCTGTTAATCTGGGATAAAGGTAGAACGTGTAGTGGAAATACTGAATTGAACAGCACAGGGTGTGTATTTTCTAGTGAATGAAGTCTTCTGTCCTTCTAGGGGATTTGAGTGTTAAGTGAAGTTTGTTTTCATGGTAACTAGCTTGAAGAAACTTTCCGCGGACGTTCTGCTGGGAATTCTGTGCTCTGGAAGTTCAAACTCTTTATCACAGAAGCAGCGGACTGAGGCGTCGGGATGAGACGGATGGATTTATATGTAGAAATCAACAACAAATGCCTGAACTCAGACTGAACTCGGGTCTGTTTGTAGGTCGCCGTGTTCTCTCGCTCAAGGAACCTGCACTAAACGGCCCTTCTGGTGTTGTGTGGCTTCTTATAATGAGAGAGTAATTAAAGTGCACCGGACATTTTTTTACAAGAAGGTACAAGAACTACCAAGAGATACATGACACAGCACTTGACTGTTTTTAGACGAAAGCAAAAGTAAATATAGAAAAATGGAGAGAAAGAGAGACAGAAAGAGGGACAGACCTGTATAGGGAGGGATGGAAAAACAGGCAGATGGATGGATGGATATATGGACAGACAGGTGGACAGATATAAAGGGGGGGGGGGCAGATGGACAGAGACTGATAAATAAAAAGAGGGGGTGAAGATACAGCAGACTAGACAGAAGAACAGATAGACAGACAGTTGGAGGGATAGACGTAGGGACAAACAGATAGAGAGATGGACGGGTGAAGGGATAGATTGATATAGGGACGGATAGATGGATGGATGGATGGATGGATGGATGGATGGATGGATGGATGGATGGATGGATGGATGGATGGATGGATGGATGGATGGATGGATGGATGGATGGATGGATGGATGATGGATGGATGGATGGATATTAGGGCAGATAGACTGAGGAATAGACAGACATGGATGGATGGATGGATGGATGGATGGATGGATGGATGGATGGATGGATGGATGGATGGATGGATGGATGGATGGATGGATTGATGGATTGATGGATGGATGGATAGATATTAGACAGATATTAGGGCAGATAGACTGAGGAATAGACCGACATGGATGGATGGATGGATGGATGGATGGATGGATGGATGGATGGATGGATGGATGGATGGATGGATGGATGGATGGATATTAGACAGATATTAGGGCAGATAGACTGAGGAATAGACCGACATGATGGATGGATGGATGGATGGATGGATGGATGGATGGATGGATGGATGGATAAATGGATGGATGGAGATTAGACGGATATTAGGGCAAATAGACTGAGGAATAGACCAACATGCAGCATGTGTTTTGTCATTAATCTCAAACACACACACACACACACACACACTTAGCTATCATAATGGAGACATTGCATAGTCAGCTAGTTATAAATACTATAACCTAAATCAAACCTAGACATAAATCCTATCCCTACCAGAAAAAAACAACACTATTTACTTTATTTTTATGCAAACGAGGACATCCCCAAAAGGAGGTTCCTCTCACTTCTGGGTACAAATTTGTCCCCAAAATATGGTCAAGTAGGTGTACACACATATACGCACGCACACACACACGCACACACACACACACGTGTCAAGTAAAGGTAGTTTAGCTGCTTCATTGCTCATGTGTGTCTCATCATACAGTATTATTGCTCTCTGCTGAGCTGTTCAGCATCAGCACAAACACACACTCACATCAGCACAACGCTGCTCGTATACATGTGTGCGCTCACACACAGCAGCTGGGGCTTATGGGTCCACTGAGGGAAAGGGCACAAGCGCTCTCCAACATCTCAAGCGTACTACAGCCCTGTCCTACAGCTCATAGCTGGACCGTCACATGATTCCCAAAGAGGATGAGGTCATCAAAGCAGGTTTAGGTTCTTATAAGGATCTCAAACACACACACACCATTGAAAATGAGCACTTTGTGCATCTGAAATCTGTTATTACATTAGAAACGGCAATTAATTTACTTAAAATGATGTTCCTGCTTGCATAAAGTTCGTTAGAAATCTGTCATTATGTGCGTTACTATATAAATTACCCATCAGCTCAAACGAGTTAGAAAAACAAATTGTTTAACTGTTTTTCATGTACCAAAAACAGAAAAAGTCATGCACATCATGTGACAATTTGACAATTTCTCTTAAATAAACTATATACTGGAGTATGTGTGGCTGAAATTATGTGAACTCGTGTTGAACATTCCCTCAAAGCTACTCAGAAAAATCACACTAGAAAAGCAAAAACAAAAAAGTCAGGACATACCGGTACTTTTGCTTAGAATGAAACAAGTTTCTTAAAGTGTTGAACAATGAGCGAACAATGCTGAGTTTGTAAATTTCAGCTCTTACGTTAAAGCTCAGACGCTGAGAGGCCGAACACAAACTCTCTCACACTGGAAGTTGTTTTAAATCAATCGTAATACCGTGTAGATCTTCTGCAGTACTTGGAAATGTCAGTGTCCATCTCTCGTCAGCGTAACACTAATTAATTGCCTCTTATCAATAATCAATACGGTCCTCGCACAGCTCTTTAAACTGATCTATGAAGACAACACACCTTAAAAACCTTTCCATTAGAGTTATACATGATAACCAGGATGATAAGAACTAAAACTAGCAATCTAATGCTTCAGCGCTAACTAAAATAAATAAGTAATTTTATAAACGATCTTTCAATTTTGGAATGAATCAAGTGTTGCTAAAAGATCATTGTGCTACAAAACAAACGGGCATTTCACCAAATCCATTCAAAACATAGTCGATAGATCTCAGAGTTAAAGGGATAGTTCACCCAAAAATGAATATTATCCCATAATTTACTCACCCTCAAGCCATCCTAGGTGTATATGACTTTCTTCTTTCAGTCGAACACAATCTGAATTATATAAGTAAAAATATCCTGGCTGGATGACTCCAGGGGTTAATAAAGGCCTTTTGAAGCAAAGCGATGCATTTTTATAAGAAAAATATCCATTACAACTTTATAAATTGTAATCACTTGATTCCGGTAACAGCCGTACGCAAGACTAGTTGCGGCGAAAGAGTGACAGAGCAAAACAAAACACCGGTCACAAATTAGAAGTCATGTGTCCACCGCGTTTTTGGCCAGCTGAAAACGCTAGACGCTCTGCTGAAAACGCCTAGCTATGGGCGCTTGAGAGCGTTTTGGCAGCGCAGAATTTTTTTCAGTTGAGACGCTTTGCTTGTTATGATACGGAATATCCGCGAAAGTGTTACTAGTATCTAATTTCACACATATTTTGTTTCTGTGTTGATTCTATATTAAAATGTTGATACAATGTAATCTGGCTCTTGTTTTAAATTATTTTTCTTCAACTCTCGGCGACCAGTAAAAAAAGCCGTTTTGACAATGTCTGTACGTGGAAAACTCAAAGGAAAAATGTCTCCATTTTAAGCATGTTGTTGTCATGTAAACGTACCCTAAATCAAGGAGGAACTTGAGTTTGTTGCCCGGCCATATTAGTTTGAACCGCGTGAGGCATCTACTCTCACCTAAGCTTACGCTACTCCTACATCCTATGTCATGCATCAGGTCAGAGGTCACTCTTTCCGGTAACTCGCATACCACCGTTACTGGAAACCAGTGATTACAGTTATAAATATGGATATTTTTCTTTAAAAAACGCATGGATTCGCTTCAGAAGGCCTTTATTAACCCCCTGGAGCCATATGGATTACTTTTATGATGGATGGATGCGCTTTATATGCTATTATAAAGCTTGGAAGAGACAGGATATTTTATTATACAATTCTGATTGTTTTGGACTGAAAAAAGAAAGTCATATACACCTAGGATGGCTTGAGGGTGAGTAAATGATGGGCTAATTCTCATTTTTGGGTGAACTATCCCTTTAAATTGAGCGAACTACGCTAAGTTGGTAAATTTCCACTACTCGATTAAAGCTCAGATGTTGAGAGACAAAATAATCAAACACTAATTTGAATCATAATATCGTTTAGATCTTTTTCAGCACTTGGAAATGTCAGTGTTCATCTCTCGTCAGCGTAACATTAACATAAAGAGAATTATATAAAGGCTCTTTCAAATAGATCAACAATAGTGGATCAATGTGCTACAAAATATATTGCACTTTACAGGTGCAAAGACAAATACTCGTGCTCTTCAAGTAAAAAAAAATAAAAATATGACAAAAAGCTTTTCCCTCTACGGATGTTATCAATCACATACAGCAAGATGATGAATAAACCCATTCCAGAAACCTTATCCTAGAATCACCAGGGGAATAAAGGAATCTTTTAAGTGAGGCCTCTTCACGGTATTATCAGAGGATCAGATCGATACGACCCCACGGGTAAAAATAATCTCTCGCCATCTCACCAGGCAGCAAAGCTCGCTTCAGTACGGCTGTACAAGCTCAACGCGTGACCTAAAGATGACAAGTCCACTTTGCTCTGGAACACTTTGGCAATAAAGCCTTTGGTGTATAAGATACATGATGGAGGACAAAATGCAAAGTACCTAGAAAACACATAAATACAATTTTCCCATCAATCCAGTCTCCACCGATCGGATTTCGTCCTTCAGAACACCTGAAACAGAGATTGCGTTCATGCTCACCACTGTGAAGTCATCGGCGCTGCATTCGGCTCCTCTGAAGTAGCAGGACAGGAGCATTTCCTTAATGTCGTGGCCCGTTCGATCGTAGAACTCGCGCATGTTGAAGGGACGAGGCTTGAAGCTGGAGAAGTCCGCCTTATCTTTCAGGGTCATCATGACGCTCTCCTCCACCATGTGTGTATCCCGGATCTCATACCTGATAAGATAAGACGTTTCAATCAGAAAATCTTGTTGAGTTAAGTGCATTGAATGCTCAATGGCAATGGCTTTAGAAAAAAGTACCATGGTATTACAATGGTAAAGCAATGATGGTGTATAGCACTCCTACTTTCCTGCCCTTAACCGTGATGAAAAGAGGCTGAAAAAATAAAAAAATAAAAAAGTTAAAACTGCTGACAGACCTTTTCTTAAAGGGTAAGTTCGGTATTTTACACTTAAAGCCCTGTTTACAGATCGTATCTGATGAAATAGAACGGTTAAGATTAAAATTTGGACACATGCTGCTGTCGCGAGAATTTTAGTTTTATTTAGCGTTTGTGGACCTATTTTGCCAAACGCGTCACACCCAGATTCTTCCGTTGAGAGCTTGAATAATAGACACCAGTTGGTGGCGATAATGCACCTTTGCCGATTGCAAGCAAACCGCTGGCATTTCATTTAATACACAGAAGAAGCAGAAGAAGAAGCGGCGGAGGAATATCGTACCTCACACAGCACATTCAATACAATTAATGGAGTTGGACAAAAACTACAATAAAACCTGTTGGAATGCATCTTTTTCAGCGATTTTTGAGTGCACACACCAGTGAACACCCCTGACCACTCGGTGAGTTTCACGTCTTTGTAAACGAAAGTTTAATGTGTTTTAGGAAGGAATCTGCCAGTGCACATAGACAACCATTGTGGGGGTGGGGGGGGGAAAGCTAAATAAAACTAAAATTCTCGGGACAGGAGCATGTGTCCAAATTTTAATCTTAACCGTTATATTTCATCAGATACGATCTGTAAACAGGGCTTTAAGTGTAAAATACCGAACTTACCCTTTAAAAACTTCCAGAACTGACAGAGCGTGATGAGAATCAGAAAAAATAAGGGGGTTTTCTCTAATGCAAAATGTATTAAAGTTAACACATATGCAGGACTTAGTTTAATTTACGTTTGTTTTAAAATATATGCAGCTGTAGTGTGAATAGTTACATGTCACTGTAAGTTTCTGGCCACGTATTCAGCGTTTGACAATGAATTTGTATCAATAATTTAAATAGCGATTGATATATTTTGAATGACTAACGTACATTACATAAGCATACAGAGCTAGCAAAATATCATCTTATTGTTTTCAAAAAAATGTACATCCTGACAATTACAATGCAGTCTTGAAAGGACATGGTATTATTTACAGCACTAAAATCTCCTTAGATAACAACAACATACTTACGTGAGTTTTTAAACCGTGAGGAGAATGTTTAATTCGAAGAGCACTACAAATGGCATTTTCAACATCTGATACATCGACGTGTCACGAGAAAGATATTACCACCAGACTACAAGAAGTTTGGGTAAAATAATCGCGGTGAAGAGGAGTCTCGACCCTCTCGGGTGTTGTTAATTTACCTCAGGAGTGGTTGCTAGGCAGTTATCGATGAACGAAAGGATGTTACGCATGCGCACTACAGTCAACAAAATGAAACTGAAGCAACTTTTTATTTCCAAGTCACATAAAAAAAAATATTCAATATTTGTTTCGTCCTAAATTTTGTTTAAAACAAGTGTCCTGCTCGCCATACTATGGTAGCTTGTTTTCACCACAGAATAAATAAAAAAAATGTAAAAGATAATTGCGTCTTTACACAATTATTTTGTTCTCAGAATTGTGAGATATAAAATCGTAATTGCGTAGCCTGGGAAAACCCAGACCACTTCCGGCAAATTTAGATTTGCTCTGCAAGTGGGTCTGGCAAAGAGCCCATTGAAACCCATTTCCAATCCGCCGAAATCGCGGCACCAATCAGAAACGTTTTACACGATGACGACAGAGCAGAGACGGTGACGCAGATTTTGTACATTACAGACATGGATGCCGCCGTGGAACATCACAACATCACTCGTTCGAATCAGCTATCGCGTCTGTTTCAAGCGATTTAAAATGGTCATTTTCGTTAACACAAACAGAGAATTGCTGAGAGTCTCGAGATGTTTCTCCGTCGCTCTGCATACGTCATGTCATTCATCGCTCTGATTGGTTTTAGATCTTTCCGACGTCCGTTGGTGACGCCCCTGTGGAAATGAATTGTCTATGGAGCTTTGCCAGACCCTTACTCAGTTACAACTGAGAGGGTCTGGGTTTTCCCAGGCTAGTAATTGCGAGCTATAATTTCAGAATTGCACGACATAAAGTCAGAATTTGACAAATTGAGAGGTAAACTTGCAATTCAGATTTTTTTTTCTCTCTCACAATTTCGTTTTTATAACTTTTTTAATCATTTATCACAATTCTGAGAGAGAAAAAAAATCAGAATTGTGAGATAAAAAGTCACATTTATAGTTTTTTTTTTTCTGTGGCGGAAACAAGCTTCCATCCCAAACACTGCATTATCACAGTCTGCAGTATCATTGCTGTTTCCTCAAAGAGCAGCATCGCTAACGTCCTCTCACTAATACTGAGAGTAACCTTGTGATATGAATTAAAAGACACAAATAGCTATTGCACTGAAAATCAGTTAACTGACAAGCAACATTATATTCGAAAAGTAATATTTTGACTGAATTGAATACACCAAGTAAAACATATGCTACTTTTACTTTAAGCCATTGAAACATGTAACTACAGTATACGGTCTTCCTTGACAGCAAACACAAGTGCATGCATCTAAAAACAGCCGTTGGAAGGAGCAGGTTTCATTTCCTTCAGACCTTCTGTTGCTCTTTCCTCGAACCTCTCGCCACAAAGACGAGCTGTCAGGCAGGTTTCCTCTCGCTGCTGGAGCACAAAGTAAAAGATTAATGGAGGTGGTGAGACAGAAGGACAGACGGGCTCCAGAGAGACAGGCATGACAGCACACACACAGCGAGTGTCCCCGTCTCACTCCCAGGCCATTATCCTTTTAGTCCGTGCCGCTGTCAGTTCAGTGAGCTCTGAGTCCGCACTGACCACCAGGACAAGAGCACTTGACGGGCTTCCATTGTAGGCCTGCCGTGCTCACAGACCTCAGACGGGTGCATATTTGTTTTACAGTCACATTATGGTTATATACATTTTAAAGTGGCAAATGTCCAATTTGTACATAAATTAGAGTCTCAAGTGTTGGATGTTGCTGAAGGTTAACCTATACGCAATAGCAGTGGCCGATATACCGGTAGACACGATTAACCGGTAGAGATTCTGGACTATCGTCTCTATCGCGGTTACGCTCATGTGACGTTGCAGTGCAGTCACGAAATTTTATCGTTTGCATGCATTTTTAAGAGTTGCGATTTAAAAAAAAACAAGTGATTTTCAAACGTTGAAGTGCAATAAGCAGCGAAGGAGAACTAATTTCAGTATATGCGTTCTCTGAGAAACTGACTGCTTTTTGCCAAAGTGACCATCTTTGCAAGTAAACACAAGTTGAGAAAGAAAACGCACGAGTATATTGGATCTGTGCAGTCGGTCTTAAAGTGACAGTACCCAAATTTACCAAAAAAAAAAAAAAAAACAGCTCTTGACTGAATCACTTGTAACTTTAATAAGAATACATGTATATTTTATTACGCAGTATAGACTATGCATTTTTTAAACATTTAATTACTTTATATATGTTATGTAGTATTTCTAGTGCTTGAAGTTTTTCAAGTCTATTTCATTTGTGTCTTTGTTCAATTGTAGTTTGTTTTCTTTGCTCTTTTTTTAATCACCGTTTCATTTAAAATGGTTATACGAATTCTAATATTTCAATGGTATCAAAAATATTGATTTTAAAAACGTTATTTAAAGCAAAAATAACTATATTGTGATATATATCGTTATAAAATTACTCATATCGTGATATAAGATTTTGGTCATAACACCCACCCCTACGCTAGACCTATGGACTGGGTGAAAAAATGTTAAATAAATAAATCATAAAATTACAAATTAAGTGTTGAATAATACAATATAAATAATATTTATAATTACATAAATATAACAAAACAGTATAAAATAATAAATCAAATATATTATAATTATTCATATATTAATATTACGTATATTCATATTGTTATAATTATAGTTCAAAATATTAATTAATAATTAGCTCAATAATGAAATTAAGTTCACGGTTCTCAGATGTCAGTTAATGGTCACATGACATTCTCTTTTTTAGTAAGTGCATTATTTAGATTTTTTATTTTTTTATTTTTTTATATGATTTAAATACTTACTAGATTTTCATTAAACTCACAAACCTCTGCAGTTCCATCATGAACCCGTCTGGGAAACCCTGAGGTAATGTAATATTTAATGCACTTCATGTTGTTGATAATAAAGAACTGAATATATTTTCTTTCTCTTTGTACTTTTATATTAATATGGTACAAGATGTTCCTGTTCAAATCAATGTGATAAATTAGTTATAGGCCAAAAGTAATCTAAAAGTAATCAAAAAGTAGTTTGATTATATTACATTAATTGTAATGTACTGGGTTTAGTTACTAACTACAATTTTGTCATGTGAATTCATATTTTCATCGAATTCTTCCAAGAGCAAATGATCTGAGCTGATCTTCACATTAATGTTATACCTCTATACTCTGACAACAGTGTATATTTTTATTCCTCCTATAAGGACTTTAAGAAGAAACATCGGTGGCGTTTATATATAGTATAACTGAGAATGAAAAAAGTGCGACGACTAAAGAATTTCCACTAGGTTTGTGTGATGGGTTTAAAAAGTAATCTGAGGTGTTTGACATATATCATCACATCTTCAATGAGGATAACGCCGGCTAATCTCAACAACAAACATCTCATGCAGAGCTCCGGCAGCCTGAATTAAACACATTACAGACTTAAAGATCATGAAGCACAAGACAAATATTGCCATTTGATTCAACATCGCTCTATTAGCTCTATTATCGACTGGTTTTCTTGCTTTAAAACGAACATCACATTATAAAAAGCATTCAGATGTTTACCTGGTCTTCATTGCTATATTCTTGTTCTCACACAGCTTCACATGCACACAACTAAAGCATGACTCTACGAGAACATCTATTGTTTTCGTTGCAAGGCAGGGGCGTCACATGACCAAAGGAACTTCCTGTTGAGACCCCTGCTGTTAATCATCACAAGTCAGACAAATAGTGTCAATTAGCTGGGGAATTCATCAAGCTTGAAGTCGATCTCATTAGCTGGAATTTCATAAGTGGCTTGTTAATCTTCTCCTTCAAACCAAATCATTATAATTCCAATCTGACAGCCATATTTCAAATCAACACTAAACTTTGTTCACATGCCATTTTTAATTTAATAACTGCCACAGGTTATTTAACTAAACATATAGGAAATGGAATGTTGTTTAATTTTGATATAAAAATTACAAAGACAAACTTTTTTCCACATTTTTTCTTTAAAACATGTTTTTTTTTTTTTTGATGTTTTTTAACAGATCTGAACATATGAAATATCATTTAAACATTTAAAAATTCAAAATTATAAGATTAAAATGTCAAAATTATGACACAAAAAGTCAACATTATGGAGATTTAAAGGCCGAAATAAAAAATTGACTTAAGATGAAATTATGACATGAGATAAAAAGTCAAAATTATTACATATACATTTTTACTTTCTATGTCAGTTTTGACTTTATATATAATAATTATGATTTTCCAGAGCATTTTTCCCCTTATGTGACGGTAATGGGCTTCCATAAAAAATACTGTTAACAACCAGAAGAAAAAAAATATCCATGTTAATTTTGATTAAATTTTTTTTACAAAGACAAACTTTTTTCCAAATGTTTTCTTTAAAATAACGTTTGAAATAAAATAAAAAAACAGGTGAAACATTCACAATAAGACCAGAAACATATATTACCCAAGTAAATTGTGATTTTTTTTACTTTAAATTAGACATTAAAAACTCAAATTGAAAACGGTGTTTAACAACAACAACAAGTTCAGTCTGTTCAAAGCTATCATATATCCCATTGTACTTTTATGGTGCTTTCATGAAATTTGTAAATTTTGGTGGGGTAAAAAAAAATCACTGTGCAATTTTAAGAGCATTAGAAGAAAGATTGACACACAACCGTGACACGTTTTTCCCTCAGCTCACTACTTTCTCGCTCTCTCTCTGCGCTCGACAAAAGTGGCTAACAGCCAGAACTAAATAGAAAAACCTCCAACTGTTCCTCGGACATGATCCTGTGAGGATTTCCAGCTTCTCCCAGAAACACTGTTAGCACCTCACAAAACCAGGAGGATTTAGGTGATGACAGGTGGTCTGGTTCAGGTTAAGGTTAATATCATTATTATTTGCAGCAATATCCTCCGGTTTCTCAAGCGTAGGAGTGACCACTGCTAACCAGAGAACCTGCTAACCTCACCTTTTATATCTGGCTTTGCTAATAACATAAAGACAGCTCTGTTAGGTGGACCACAGCTCAAGGTTAACTCAATTTAAGACCACCGGCTTCACCATCTCTCCTTTGACGGCTGGATATTTTCAGACTCTAAGTAAGCACACATCGAGATCTGGCACAGATCCGCGGCCCGTGATTTATTCACCTTTAGAGAATATTGAATTTCGACCGGCAGCCTGTTACAGCTCTCTTATTGAAAGCCTGCTGGGAGCAGTTCGCGTAGCGCTCGTACGAGCGAGGCCTAAACCTGTGAGCGTGAGTAGAGCACTATTACGCTCTGTTAGACTCAAAATATGCTTATTTACAAAGCAGAGGGACACTAGAGTTCAAAATGAGTGTCTTTACGTCAACACTGATAGCTTAGCATGTAGTTATGATTCATTAGAAAGTCTTGAGGTCATCCAATGATTTATTTTCCAGTCAACTACTCAGTCTCCAACTCAATCGCTGGCAAGTGAAATTAACATTTTATTAGCCAATGGCTAATGATAGACATTATAGTCGCCTAGAATAAAAGTGTATTTGCATAAACGAGTAATTTACTCGCATAGTGGGTTGTGAAATATTACGTTTAAATACACAAATAATCCATTATCTTATCTATTTGACATTAGGGTTAAATGGTTTTACAGAGAAGATGTGGGATCTATTTTTTCACTCAATAAATCAAAATTATAAAAGGCAATTTCCACCATTTAAAAAATAATAATGCTCTGGTGAATCATAAGTGACATAAAATGTAAGTAAAAATGCAGGTAAATTTAAATTACATAAAAAAGTAAACATTATGACATTCTAAGTCATAATTAAGAGATGAAATGTTGAAATTATGACTTATGACTAATTATGACTAAGTCTAAAGATTAAAAATGTAAAAGTCTAAATGATAAGATTTTATCTGTTTTCATTTTTGACACTGAAAATTATGTCTTAAAGTCAAAATTAAGAGATAAACCGATTGTGAGATAAAAAGTTAATTATGAGATTAAAAAATATATTAAAAAAGCTGAAATTTTTACATAAACCAAATTATAAGATTAAAAAGTTGGAATTATGATCAAAAATCCTAATTATGAGTAAAAATTATGAGTTTTTTATTTTATTTTTTTATGCCATAATTATGATTTAACAGAGCATAATTTTGTTTGTGGCGGAAATGAGCTTCCCCCACCCCCTTTATCTATAAACTTTCAGAATATAGAAAACAACTAATATTTTGTGCATGAAAGTGCTGCTGAATGGGAGATTAATGACTCCCACATAAACACAAAGTAATAAATAACGTATTGTGATTGAAATCGTACTCGGTTACTAACGTAACCTCGGTTCTCTCTAGGAGAGGGAACGAGTACTGCGTCGAAAGAACGCTACGGGAAAGATATTTCTTTGTCGAGATTGAAGCCTAAAATTAATCCTTAATTTTGTAATATTGTAAAACGCTTTTCTGAAGCATAAAACCTAGGCGGAGCAATACAGCTCACCCATTGGCTGCTCTGCCAGAAAAGCACAGCCTATGCGAGGCCAGAGACGCTGACCAATGAGGACGCTTCGCACCCTTCTGCGTCACCTCCCGCCCAAACAGGCGTGGCCTAGGCCTATAAATACGAGCATAGCTGTCTAACACACTGATTTTCGTCAATGAAGCGACGCAGCGTGGGCACGCACGGCCATGAGACGCAGTACTCGTTCCCTCTCCTAGAGAGAACCGAGGTTACGTTAGTAACCGAGTACGTTCTCTTACGTAGAGTTCTCTCGTACTGCGTCGAAAGAACGCTACGGGAACCCTATGTAAACCGCCGTGCGTGCTCTTGGACCGACACAGACACCTAAGGGCGCGCGCGCCCTGGTATACAAGTGCCTACCCCAAGAAGTATAGGGAGAGCGGCTAAAATACCATCATCCCTTTATAGTAGTGCCTCTAAGGCACAATAGCATATATATGTAAATATAGATATATATGAGGGGTAATAGCATGCTCATGGGACACATTGTCAGTGAGTGATGCTTAAACATTGAAGTGACCTGGGCCGCAGCGCGGGGCAGGAACACTTATACATATTAAACATTGAAGTGACCTGGGCCGCAGCGCGGGGCAGGAACACTTATACATATTAAACATTGAAGTGACCTGGGCCGCAGCGCGGGGCAGGAACACTTATACATTGTCTTCTAGACCGAGAGCAGTTTAGCCTGCAACGCAGGAACCTCTAGGTTATAGAACCTAATAAATGTAGACGGGGAGGCCCAGCCTGCCGCCATACAGATATCTTGTAACGAGATTCCGCTATACCAAGCCCATGAAGAGGCCATGCCTCTCGTGGAATGTGCTCTGATGCCCAAAGGGCATTCCAAACCTCTAGATGCGTAGGCTAGCGCAATGGCGTCCACTACCCATCGAGACAGACTCTGTTTCGTTGCGGCTCGCCCTTTGGAGCGCCCGCTGAACGAAACAAAGAGCTGCTCCGTCTGTCGAAAAACAGCGGAGCGGGACACGTAAGCTCTTAATGCCCTGACCGGGCAAAGGGAGCTATTTCCGTCCTCTGAGGCCGGCAGGGCCGACAGGGAGATGACCTGAGCCCTGAACGGTGTGTTGAGGGACTTAGGCACGTACCCATGCTTCGGTTTCAATACGACTACAGAGTCGTTTGGCCCGAACTCCATACAAGAAGCTCTCACTGAGAGCGCTTGCAAGTCTCCCACACGCTTCACTGAAGCGAGAGCCAAAAGAAACACGGTCTTGAAAGACAGGTGTTTCATGTCAACTGAGTGAATAGGCTCGAAAGGGGCCCCTTTCATAGCGTTCAACACTGTAGAAAGGTCCCAAACGGGGACTGAAGGAGGCCTTGGAGGGTTTAACCTCCTGGCGCCTCTAAGGAAGCGGACCACCAGGTCGTTCCTGCCTAGTGAATGGCCAAGCGTTGGATTAACGAACGCTGATATGGCAGCCACATAGACTTTGAGCGTGGATGGGGTTCTTCCCTTATCCAATAGCTCTTGCAAGAAGGAGAGAATCTCCGGTTCTCCACACTGAAGTGGTGACAGACCTTGATCTGAACACCATCCAGAGAACACCGACCATTTGGAAGCGTAGAGTCGTCTAGTAGACGGAGCCCTAGCTTGTTCGATCGTGTCTAACACTCCTCTTGGGAGGTTAGCGGGTACCCGTTTATGGCCCATACGTGTAGGGACCAAAGCTCGGGGTGAGGATGCAGAATCGAGCCCTTGGCCTGTGAGAGGAGGTCTCTCCTCACTGGAATCGGCCACGGGGCAGTACTTTTCAGTCGCATCAAAGCTGGGAACCAGGTCTGATTCGTCCAGTATGGAGCAACCAGTAATACTGAGCATCCGCTCTCCTTGATACGCTCCAGCACTTGAGGCAGGAGTGAGACAGGAGGAAAAGCATAGAGCGGACGGCGGGGCCAGACTCTGGCCAGCGCGTTCGTGCTCTTCGAAAAGAATTCTGGGCAGTGAGCGTTTTCCTGGTTTGCAAACAGGTCTATTTCCGCTCTGCCGAACGTTTTCCACAGCAGACGCACTGTCTGTGTGTGTAGGGACCACTCTCCCGTAGGAACGTTGTTCCGTGAGAGTCTGTCCGGGCCTACGTTCAAGTGGCCTGGCACGTGCATTGCTCTTAACGAGCGCAGGTTGTGCTGGGCCCACACCAGTATGCGTTCCGCTAACCTGAATAGGTTCCGGGATCTCACGCCACCCTGGCGGTTTATGTAGGCTACTACCGACATGTTGTCCGAGCGGACCAGGACGTGGTGTCCTTTTATCCGGGGACAGAAGCGCCTCAGCGCAAAGTCCACCGCCATCATTTCCAGGCAGTTTATGTGCGGTAGTTTGGCCCGCTCTGCCCACTGGCCAAAGAGCGGTCTGCCGTCGAGCAGTGCTCCCCAGCCTGAGGTGGACGCGTCCGTGGACACCACCTTCAGGCTCGAGGAAGTCCCCAGGCTTACACCTGACCGGTACCAGTCTGACGCTCTCCATGGTGTCAGGGCTGAAATGCATTCCTGAGTGACCTTGAGGCGATAACGACCGTGTAACCATGCTCGGCGCGGTACGCGCGCTCTCAACCAGAACTGTAGTGGGCGCATGCGCAGCAGGCCCAACTGCAGCACTGTTGAGGCTGAGGCCATGAGGCCCAGCATCTTCTGAAATCTCCTGAGTGGCACTATGTGGCCGCTGCGGAAGGATTTCGCCATTTGCAGGGTATTTCGCCTGCGCTGTGATGACAACTGTGCTGTCATAGACAGTGAGTTCAGATCCAGTCCTAAAAAGGAGATCCTTTGACTGGGAAACAGTGAACTTTTCTCCCAATTGACTCTCAGACCTAAGCACTCGAGGTGATCGAGTATTAGTGCCTTGTGGTGAGCGAGTTCTGACGGCGATTGAGCCAGAATTAGCCAATCGTCCAAATAGTTCAGAATTCGAACGCCTCGGAGTCTCAGGGGTGCCAGCGCCGCGTCCATGCACACTGTAAATGTACGAGGTGCTAGAGACAGGCCGAATGGCAGGACTGTGTACTGATATGCCCGGCCCTCGAAGGCGAATCTCAAAAATCGCCTGTGACGTGACGCAATTTGTATGTGAAAATACGCGTCTTTCAGATCTATCGCCATAAACCAGTCTCCTCGGCGAATTTGCGCGAGGATTCTTCTGGTCGTGAGCATTCTGAACTTCCGCTTTGTTAGCGTTTTGTTCAGACGCCTTAGATCTAAAATGGGTCTGAGACCCCCGTCTTTCTTCGGTACCAGGAAATATCTGCTGTACAGACCCCCTTCGCTCTGAGCTTGAGATAAAGGCTCTATGGCCCCTTTGCTCAATAGCTTCGCTATTTCGGCTCGAAGTAGATGTGCTACTTCTGTTTTTACCGTGGTTTCGACTTTTCCCGTGAAACGGGGAGGGCGTCGATGAAACTGTAGCGAATAGCCTCTTTTTATAGTCTCTAGCACCCATTCTGAGACCCCGGGAAGTCTTTCCCATGCATCTGCACGTGTGACTAGGGGTTGAATGTAATCTGGGCCCTGGTCGCGAAATGGCGGCGACACGAGAGCAACCGTGTGCTGTAACATGGACGCCGTGGCGTCTGAGGCGGGGGACATGTTTAACACAGTATGCGTCCCGCGCGCGCTCGACTCTCTGAGTTGAGAGAGAGCACGCGGGGCGAGCCCTACGGGGCTCGTTATGTTTGTGAATAAACGTGGGCGCTTGGTAGCGGGCACATTTATAACACCGGGGACACTGTGTTTGTGAACTGACTGACCGTTCGTTAGTTTCGTTTTTACAGAAACCGCGGAACGTGCAGTGTGTAGTGGTTGTGGGCACTGGACAGTGGGCACGCTCACTACATGTAAAGCACAATCGGCATGAGCCGATTTTATGTGTGCAAACCCTGTGCTGAACGGGGCTGTGCTTGTGTGAATGAATGGGCACTGGGTGGGCATTGCAGTTACACACATTACACCATCGGCCTTGGCCGGAACACCAGAAATTAAACTCTTTTTTAGATTTATCTGGGTCGCCGTGAAAACGGCGTTTGTGTGCAGGCAAACGGGCTTTACGGCCGGTTTGTTGGCTGCTAAATACACTGGTACAAACACGGAACTTAGGGCTGTACAAGCGAAAATCTTGGGTGGAAGTCCGGCCGCAGCGGGACCCGAACACCGTCTTTTTCCTAGCAGGGCTAGGATGGCGCCGAGGCCTCGGGCTTGAGTGAAATCTTGGGCCGAGGACCACGCGGTGGCGGGCGGCGTCCGGCGGAGCGAGACCGTGGTCTCTCTCGGGCCTGTTGCTGCTGGGCCGGTGCGGCGGGCGCGGGGCGCTGCTGAGTTCGGGCAGGCGGCTGTTTAGGGCGGCCTGTTGCGGAACTGGAGCGCTTTGGCAGGAAATGTCTCATGGCCTGCGAAGTCTTCTGTACCTCGGCGAATCGGTCCGCGAAGTCCTTCACGGAGGACCCGAAGAGGCCAGTCGGTGAAACGGGGGCGTCGAGGAACGCAGAGCGCTCCGACTCCGCCATTTCAGAGAGAGTCAGCCATAAATGTCTCTCGGAAACAGTAGCTGAGGCCATAATCCTGCCGATGGCGTGTGCGGCGGACTTTGTAGCGCGAAGAGCTAGGTCTGTGGCGCTACGTAAGTCCGGAACACTGATCGCGCCCGGGCCTTCCTCGTCTAGCTTGCAGAGGAGGTTGGCCTGGTGGATTTGAAGCACCGCCATGTTGTGTAGCGCCGATGCAGCTTGTCCGGCGGCGGAATACACGCGGCCGTTCAGAGCTGACGATGTGCGGCAAGCTTTGGATGGTAGGACTCCCTTAGCCCGCCGTCCAGCAGAGGGTGGGCAAAGGTGAGTCGCTACAGCCTCCTCGACCGGAGGGAGAGCGTGGTAGCCTCTGTCTCGAGCACCGTCCACTACGGAGAATGCTGGCGAGGCAGAAGTACGCACTCTGGCTGAAAAAGGCGCCTTCCATGATTTCGCTACCTCTTCATGAAGCTCAGGAAGAAACGGTGCGTGTCTGGAGGGGGGCGCAGCGCGGTCTCCAGAGAGGAAGCGGCCATCCAGCCGGTTGAGTGCAGGTTGCTCGGGCGTCGACCAATCGAGGCCGAGGCTCGACACGGCCTGTGTGAGCAGACGCATCAGTTCTGCCTCGATGCTGATCTTCCCTCCTCTGCGTTCCGGAACAGCGGGGGAGGGGAGGTCCACGGAGCTCGCCCAACCCTCGCTCTCCGAAGCGAGAAGCGAACAGCTGTCATCATCCCCCTCTGATACAGCTTGCTGGTCGTCCTCCATAACGGACAAAGCGGCGGGCTGCGGCTGTTGTCCGTCGGTGAGCGACTCAAACGAAACGTTGAGAGGAGCTAGCGGCGGTGGCGGCGGCGAGCTCCTCGTGGAGGGAGGTTCCGGGACCCGCTGAGCGCGGCGCTTCTTACGGCGCGGCGCTACAGGGGGCGGTTGAGCAGCTTCGGCGAAAGATGCAAGGCGAGTCCGCAGAGTCGCGATTGGCATCATGTCGCAGTGATGGCAGCCGCCATCACCGAGAGCGATAGCTGCATGTTCCTCGCCCAAGCAGGAAACACACAGTTCGTGGTGGTCCCCGTCGATGAGCGCGGCTCGGCAGGAGCCGCAGGAAAGGCGAGACATCTTTAAAAAGACACTCGTTGCTCTTTTGTGAGGAAAAATGTGTGACGCGGTAGGCGAACACACACACAAAACACACACAAAACTGAAAAGGATATTCCACGCCGGAGAAGCGCAGCAGGGAACGGCGGCTGAAGGCGGCGAAGGCGGCGGCTTCAGAAAAGGGCTCGTCCTGCTGAAGTGCTTGTTCCAAACGGCTGTGGCGGCTCGAATCAATCCAGCAATGCGTGCAGCTTCGTTGAATTTAAGAAAATCAGTGTGTTAGACAGCTATGCTCGTATTTATAGGCCTAGGCCACGCCTGTTTGGGCGGGAGGTGACGCAGAAGGGCGCGAAGCGTCCTCATTGGTCAGCGTCTCTGGCCTCGCATAGGCTGTGCTTTTCTGGCAGAGCAGCCAATGGGTGAGCTGTATTGCTCCGCCTAGGTTGTATGCTTCAGAAAAGCGTTTTACAATATTACAAAATTAAGGATTAATTTTAGGCTTCAATCTCGACAAAGAAATATCTTTCCCGTAGCGTTCTTTCGACGCAGTACGAGAGAACTCTACGTAAGAGAACTACAGATGCGATCAGATAAGGTGTAATAAAAGAATGCTTAAATGTGTATTTTGGATGTTTTCTTCACTTATCTGAAAGAAGACATGTTATTAGAGGCAAAATATGATATAATTCATAATAGCCCAAAATATCAAATTTCACCAGTGCATCAAAACACCATAGTTTTGCTTGTAGTGTCTTAATAAAAGTCACTGAGAGAAGGTTCAAGACTACATCCATGGTCACATGGTTCTTCGAGGCTCCTGCACCTTCCCCTGATCTTGCTAACTTGCTAACTTCATTCAGACTCACGTCTTGATGACGCCATCAGGAAGCGGATGCCGCCAGAAATTCGACCAACTAAGTTAAGAGGGTGCTGTGTCTACTCCCTCGGCAGCTGTTCTGCGTGTGTGTGTGTGTGTGTAAAGTTTTAATGTTGTCCTGCCAGAACCCCCTGAAGTAATCAGCATGAAGCTCTGTAAGTGGGGTTGGGAAAGGCGCAACTGGATTATAGGCCATAAGCACTTTAATTTTCCAAAGATGGTATAACAAACGACAGAGCAACTTCCTCATCGCTCTCACAGTGCCGCGGATGCTCAGAATAAACGGTAGTTTTCCTCTAGCAGACTTACGGGAGATTACGGGAGAGGTGACACGGCTTGATTAAACGTCACGCCGCAACAAATGCTCCGTTATTGCGCATTAACTCTGAGAATGAACCGTTTGGGAAGTCTCGAAAGTCTTCCAAGAGATTTAAAGTGAACAGCGGCCAACAATGTGGTTATTTTATCAACATGTTTTAAATAAACCGAGAAGAGATTTCTCCCATTATGCAGTTTGGCTGCGCATTATAGCGGTAAACACATGCGGCGCATGCAAACACTGTATCCGCACAAACAATTAGGATCTGCTTTTACAAAAAAGCCATGCATTTCCAGGCTGATGTATGCTAGTCAGGGATAGTTTTTAAAAAAACTGTGCTTTTTTGGGTCCCATGTTGGTTTTGGACCCCATTGACTTTCATTGTACAGACAATATATATATATATATATATATATCTTCGATGGTTTTACTCAGGATCTTTGTTGTCTTTCTTGACTTTGTTCATTGCTGATGTTTGAAGTTATATAGTCAAGTCAAGTAATTTATAGAGCGCTTTTAACAATATGTATTGTGTTCTGGCCGTTCATTTGCATGACAACAGTGTTTGGCGGCTCGAGAAATTTAATTTTTTTACAAAACTTTATCATCTCCGTCTAAACTTCATGTGTTTAGTTTATAGTATTTGAATAAATATGTGCACAGGTGCGTACTCTTTCTTTACATATTGACATCACCAAATTACTTATCTGGCCTGCATATTAACAGAATTTGTATATAGAGAAAATGAATATTAGGTTTGCTTGTTTAGCTGCTATAGTCTGCTGGGAAACAAACACACCATCATACCGAGGACTAGTATCCAAAACACAGCATACTTGGTTAGTTTTCATGCAGCTTAACTCTGAAACCATACAGTCTGTCAACAAACAACCCTTTAGTCGTGAAACCGTCCTTCCGCCGGCTCTCTTTAGCTCTCCCAGCATTAAAGTTGCTGTCTCCAAGCTGTGAAGTGGCACAAAGCATCACAGCATTTCCCCGACGCAAAGGCGTGAAATGACAGGGAGCCGGTGAGCATAGCTGGGCCTGTATATCAACAGTGAACCGGCGTGGTTTCACAAACAGTGCTAATTACATGGGGATAAATCCTTGTTTATCACATGGCTTATGAGACACGAGTTAATTGCTTCCGCTTGTCAGCCCTCCAATCCCTCTGAAGCCCCTCGGCTCCTGGTCGCTACGCCTCGTCTCTTACCGCAGCAGACACACGACCAGTTTCTCGCCGCATGGCAACAGGAAGTTACACGGAGCACACTGCAAACACACCGAATGGTTGTTTGAAATGCCAGAGGTCTGCAACCAATCAGACAACACGTATTTGCATATTTAAAATATGACTAAAATAATATTGACTAATTACATTCTAGGGGAAAGTTTCTCAGAAAAGTAGTCACTCTAAGAATTAAGTGTTTCATAAAGGGGTTTTCACAGCGATGCCATATAGAAGAACCATTTTTGGTTCCTCAAAGAACCTTTCTGTCAAAAGAAGAAGAAAAAACTTAGTGTGAGAACATTTTAGAAATCTAAAGAATCTTCTTCCGCTATAAAGAACCATTTGTGTAACGATATTTGCAAACATGTGTAGAGTGCAGCAATGGATACTAAACTACAACCAGAAGTAGTTGCAACTGCAATTTTTTGCTACGCCATCTTGTCTTGTTATTTCGCACGTTGCAAATAAAATTCGCAATTACAATGCAAAACAAACATTTATGAAATGATAACTGAAAGAGCATCAACAACAAATGTAACTTACATAATGTGATGTGCATAATGTGATGCGTAAACTAAATAGTTAGCGTAAAATAATGAAGGGCGGGACTCGATTTCATCTGGAATTTGATTGGATCGTGAACGGTGGCTGTTGATATGATTGGTTAATAACATTTGTCCCGCCCAATTGGCCTCGATTATGCCTAATGAAGTAGGCGAATAAATTGATAATTTTTTTTGATTATATATATTTATATCATGCTAATAATTTAGAGAAATGTGCATATCAAATATGATACAGTAGGCTTTATAGAGTTAAGTAAACAGGAAACATTCACAGTTCAATTCAACAACCACTCTTAGAAAAAGGTTTATTGGGGTTCTAAACTCAACTTTAAAGGGGTTGTTGATTATGATTTCACTTTTCTACCTTAGTGTGTAATGTTGCTGTTTGAGCATAAACAACATCTGCAAAGTTACAACGCTCAAAAGTTCAAAGCAAAAGGAGATATTTTATTTTCAATAAATTGTTTTTTAAGGACTACAACAAACGGCTGGTGGGGACTACATGACATTCCTCCCGGGTTAGTGACATCACCAACCCTAGAATTTACATAAACCCCGCCCCCTGAACACGATATATAGATTATCAAAACAGAATATGCTAATCAATGACTAGAAGATAACTAAACGTCAGCTAGATAAATTCATCAACTAACCATTCAGAAATGACCAGTTGCTTCTACATGTTGCCACTTCTTGAGTCTCTCCATCATTGACTCCGGTTTGAAACATAAAAGGCTAAACGTTTTAGAAATTTTCAGTGCATGTCTGTGTGAGGTAAAAGGACACAAGCGGTTGTAGCTCCGCCCCCTGTACTGGGAGCAGCAGCTCATTTGCATTTAAAGGAACACACACAAAACAGTGTGTTTTTTGCTCATCCTCAAAAAGTGACAACTTTAACATGCTATATAAAAATATCTGTGGGGTATTTTGAGCTAAAACTTCACATATACACTCTGGCGATATCAAATACATATTTTACATCTTGTGAAAAGGGCATTATACCACCCCTTTAAAGAAATCTTTATGCGTTCTATAACCAGAAATGTCTTAAGCATAATACTTTCATGTTTAAAATGTTATTTCAATTTTTGTTTTTAGTGAAAAAGTATATTAATGAGATGCTTAATTAAAAACACGTAATTAAAACGAATGAATTAACACTAAATAATTGAAACTATATTCCAAGATGTGAACCCATAAAAGGTTATATATATGATGCGTCTGAAGGAACCCTTAAATGATCTTAATAGAACCTTAAGAGAATCTTCTAAGAGTGTAGAAATACAACTGTGTTAGCATGTTAAAAACAATGTGGACAAGAAGATTTCAGGTGATGTTCTGGAAAGCCCTCAGCAGTGTGTAATGTGAGAACATGCTGACGGGCGAGGGTCGCGCTCGCGATTCTTGTGCTGGAAAATTGAGATTGTTCTAGTGACATTCTAATATGTTGTACAGCGGTTCTCTCTTACTGAGCCTCAGGCAAAACAGAACGCTGGATCGATAGGCCAAAAATATCCTGCCAGCGCAGTATACGGGGAATTGCTTTTTTTCCCCCGGTGAAGTCGAATTATGTGCATAGATGTGTTTGTGGGAATGTGTTCGGGTGGACGTGTTCACGTCACGCGGATCTTTGGCCGCACTGATGCAAAGCTGCAAAGGCATTGTGTAACAGCTCAGACTGATGGAGGGAATCGAACAGTGTCCTGCTGTTGTCCATCAGTTCTGAGACATCCACAGAAGAAGAAGAAGTGAGAAATGGATGCTGATGGTATGAAAACAGACTTCACATCTCATGGTCCTGTTTCCCTGGATTTCCATGCCTTTAATTCTGTTGCTATCTTGATTTGCCCTGTGGTTTTGACCTTCTGCCTGTTATTTGGATTATGATTATGGATAACCCTAATAAAGCTGTGTTTGGATCAACCTGTGATTCAGTTTGTAACATTAACAGCAAATTAAAATGTGTGGTGGCCAATCAGATGGCTCTACCACTGCAATAGAGTTCTTATTCTTGTAGCTGGATATAAACACGTCAACAGTTTTACTGACTTTATCTAACTTGTTCAGTCACCTGAACAAACTGTTGCTCTGTCATCATGGCAGTTGTTGAGCTGAAAAAGAAAACCGGCAGAAGAAGTTGTTTATGCTAATGTCGCGTCCCTTGTGGCGGCACTGAAAACGCACTCGAGTTGGGTTACAAATTGCATTTTAATAAATTTCAAAACACAACATGACGTGCATTTGAGCTAGCGTAGCTAAAAGCCTTTGCGCTCACTTACTTGTATGGAGAATTATTAGGGTCTTAAAGACCCCAGACTTTCTCTCAAGCTTGAACATGCAATCTGTCCTCTTTTTGTCTCTGCACGCTCCAAGTCATTTCACATATTCTCTTTCCCTTTTATACGCAGAACTTTTCAATATTCAAAGCTGCTCCATCAAGGCCGCTGGCATTAAGCATTCACCTGTTAAATATATTCCGCTCGGCATGTGGCAAGAATAGAACTGATTTAGCAATAAAATTAGCGGAAATTTACATAGGTGGAAGTTAATTGTGTGTCAGCAAACAATTAAATAAATAAATTGAAATGCTGGGTGTCCTCACCACAAAGACACGTCTGAAACAGAGACAAAATCTGAAAGAAACGCAGATCAAATGATTTCATCTCAGCCTTATGAAGATGACACAGATCCAACGTTCTTTGAAGGGGAGTCAGCGTCTTTAAAAGATCTTAAAATGAGATGAGAATAGAACTGATGAGAATTAGATGATCCAAATGTCACTCACTGAAATCCAGATTCTTCCACGTCGCGTGTCAACTACAACACTGCACTGTAGAAAGTGTACAGTTTCTACTATTTTAAAAAATATATAGCATGCAGTATATAGACAAATGTTTCAAATTATGATAATCACAGTGATCACATGACCTCACTACACTGCACTACTTAATAATAAATACAGCATCACTATTACCGTCATTACTGTCGAAGATAAGAAAACTGCAGAATCTAATTCTACGTTAAGATTTTATCAACAAAAAACTCCAAACAAACTGATAATCAACATGAACAACCAGGTAAAAGCGACGAGAACAGACAATAAACTGAAACACAGAGCTTAAATACACAAACAAATCAATGAAATGAAGCCAGGTTCACATAAAAAACAAATAATAATAATTCATTATATTTATATAGCGCTTTTCTCGACACTCAAAAAGCGCTTTACATAGAAGGGGGAATCTCCTCAACCACCACCAATGTGCAGCATCCACCTGGAATATGGCGACGGCAGCCATATTGCGCCAGAACGCCCACCACACACCAGCTTACTGGTGGAGAAGAGACAGAGTGATGAAGCCAATTAGCATATATGTATATATGGGGATGATTAGGAGGCCATGATGGACAGAGGCCACTGGGCAAATTTGGCCAGGATGCCGGGGTTACACCCCTACTATTTCGAAAGACATCCTGGGATTTTTTGTGACCACCGAGACCTCGGTTTAACGTCTCATCCGAAGGACGGCGCTCTTTGACAGTATAGTGTCCCCGTCACTGCACTGGGGTGTTAGGACCCACACAGACCACAGGGTGAGCGCCCCCTGCTGGCCTCACTAACACCTCTTCCAGCAGCAACCAGGTTTTCCCAGAAGGTCTCCCATCCAGGTACTAACCAGGCTCAGCCCTGCTTAGCTTCAGTGGGCAACCAGTCTTGGGCTACAGGGCGATGTGGCTGCTGGTTATGAACGACAAACACAGGAAACTGAACTAAAACGTGTCGAATCTATTCAAAACATAAACAAACAAACACAGATTACCCGTAACAATTACTGGAATTCATTCTCATGGTTGTTTTTCTAAAAATACTTTCACCAAGCAGGCAATTAAAAAGGGTTGGGGGGGGGGGGGGGGGTGCAAATGACAGATACAGATACTGTACTCTTATATAAAGCGTATCTGCAATCATTAACATACAACGCTGCTCAGATGTGACAGACTACGATAAGCTCAGGGCATATTAAATTTAAGAGCATCACTTTTGCTATGCTTGTGAATGTGAAGTGATCGTCAGTGAACCTTCTCTAATAGACTCAATGGAGCTGTGATGACATCTGCTAATGAATCCCAGAGAGAATAAAGCAGGAAAGTTTTGCCTGTCACGCCACAATAACTATCGGCCTGAGCTGTCACTGCATCTTACTCGAGGCCACATCAAGAGCAGTGTTAGATCTTCAAACAACAGCAATGAATACTGCAGCTTAGGCTGGTTGCATCCCAATTTGCATACTTGAGAGCAAAAATACATACTTTACAAGTAACAAGAACATATGTTTTGAGCATGTAATGTACTGGGAGATTCTGCGACGCCGTTACATTAGCTGCAAGACTTGACATTAACACCCGCCAAATGTGGGTGGATTTCAGCAGTGGCGTATCACTCAGTCACTCCCACTAGCCACTTTAGCCGGTTGAATTGGATATATAATAGTCTTTTAAAAAGGCATTTGAAACAATAAACTAAGTGCAATGAATGTACATATCGATACTGAAATATCTGTAATTTTTCCCGACACTCATTGATTTTTCCGCAGAATCAGATTCACGATACCAGCTGCGCTTTCTCGCGCTCTCATCTCTCCGAGAGCGAGTGACACACAAACCCTCCTCTCCTCACTCACTCGTTTCATTTGCTCCGGATGAATATTGTTGGTGTTACAGGGCTTGAATTTCGGGTATTGCGCATTATTTGACTCATTCCCACATATTTTGCGCTCACATCTAAAGTGCGTGCACATAAAGCCGCCTCTCAGTACTAAATTGAGTTATTTTTGGTTGCTTATTGCGCTTAAACAGTCAAATACACGCCAAAAATTGTCAAAATGCCATAGTAAGTATTCACGTAAACACAGTCAGTAATGTTTAAAGTAAACTAGTGTTGTCAAAAGTACCGACTTCGCGACCAAGTCGGTACTGAACTTTTTAAATTGTGATGCTTTGAGCGGAATCATAAACACCTCTGATTGGCCATTGTGTTCCCGCGCTCATCGGATATGTCTGTGATTGGCTACAATGATCATCGCACGGGAGCGTTTGAGAGCTTCAACACGATCACTTTATTATTAACCCGGTTCTGGTCATTTTATGGTAATTTACTGGGATTAATATGTGAAAGGGGCTACTGATACTTGATACCACTTACCGCATTTGGTTTGCGTTTGCATGCAAGCATTAGAATCAATCTAGCTAAATTCACTGCCTTAAAATTCATTTTTATCTTGCTTTCAGGATATATACTTTACATTCTTCACCAATTGACTGCAACCTAAAAAGCAAGTAGCAAAAGCAGTTCACAATCTAGTGTACTCTCAACGCTCTATACTGTATTCAATGTACTGTGATTTGGATTTCACTTACTCTAATTTTGCATACAGTTTTTGAAAGAATAGTATGCAAATTGGTCATTAAGTAACATTGTTGTCTGTGTTTGTAAGTGAGGAGTTAGTAGTGGAAACTTTGCATAGATGCTCTCACAGTTCCCATGGCGATTTGGTTCCCAATTGGTTGCTATGTGCCATCTGTAGTCACATTTCCTCAGCGATGCCTTTGTAGAGGAAAAGATGTGAATGACTGACTGATGTGCTTCAAATTTTTTATTCAATGCCATATAACTCACTCAACTAACACTGCAATCGTTTCAGGACAGAAAAATCACAACTGAGACCTTTCAGATGTTTCTCTTGGAGTGAGGTTAAATGCTTGGAGTGAGAGCAACTGGAGATGTTTGCTGAAATCCCCTAGCTTATGTTTCTCCTGAGAAAAAGATCTCACTATGTGTCTCCACAAAACATCTCAACAACTGTGCCTAAATGACCAATACACCAAAATCTGCACTCAAAATCAGAAACTTGTGCTCACTCCCTAAACTTGGCTTATTTTAGACCTCTAAATATTAACAGACCAAACCAAAATCTCAAAGGACAGGTATGTTGTTTCAATCGGGCATTGACATGCAAGTTGTTTATTCAAGGATAAACATCACAGCAGAAAGCCTTCAAATGCAATATACGTCCAAAACGTAATCTAGCAAAGCGAATATTAGTCGAGCGTGACTTTTCAACGAAAATCTAAACCTGGCATCAATTATTCATTCCATCCAAATGTGTTGTTATTGAAAAGCGATCAGACAGATTCTACTGCCAATAGAGACACTGATGTGTTCAATGAGTTCTGGATGGGCTCCGACCGCAGTCCTGAGAGAAGAATCCAAACTCTGAGCAGAACTTCTGCTTCTCTAATGGATGCACATTCGCCACAAGCACAACACATGGTGTTATCAGTTACATCGAATCAATGATGATTCACTTGTTCAGCCCTTGCCGGGGCTTTCAACACCTAAGGGGATGAAAACATTTTTCAAGTCAACGCTCTAACTCTCCTCTCATTTTCAACGAGGCAGAATGTTCACAGCTTACATTTTTAACTCACATTAAAGCTAAAATACAGATTCAGAGTGATAACAGTTAACTCTAAAACACAACAGTCAGTCTTTAGAAAATCATACTGACTTAAACCTTGAGATAAAACAGAAATCATTTGTCTCTGTCAACCAACAAAGGACATTTTCATATTCAAAATATAACCTTTAACCTTTCACAAAGCCATCATCCTCAGAAAATCAGCTAAAAAAAAGATAAACAAAGGATAAACTGCTTTTTCTCAGACTTTCTATAAGTGTCCTATAAGAGTTGAGACAAACCTTATAAATGTGATGAAACCACAATCCTAGTTCACAAATATACAAATTCCTTAAACTTTGCATCATATCTATGAATAATAATGTTCAAAATATGACATTTAACCACTTAAAAGTAATGTTAGCAGGTCCTTAAACTTACACTGTCTCGGTCCTCATTAATCCAATAGAAAAGTTAAGAAAAAGCTCAAATAAAGAACTAAACTGTTAATTGAAAAATGCTATGATCATGCGTGCAATGTTCTGTTGGAATTAGCATATGAACTTATTGGTAAAAATTGTTAACATGTTTTCTGAATTGAATTTTGAAACTTGGGGCACGTTTACATGACAACAAAGTACTAAAAACGGAAAAGTTTTTCCTTTGCGTTTTTCGCGCACAGACAGCAATGTTGTCAAAACGATCGCTGTTCACAAGGATCCGCGAAAATAAAATTTAAACACTGTATTATTCACGCCAGGCCAGTAGTTGGCGATGTCACTTTGTGAAACGGACCTACACTCTAAAAAAGGCTGGGTTGTTTTAACCTAATGTTGGGTCAAATGTGGACAAACCCAAACTTTGGATCAAAAATGCTATTTAAAAATGTAACCCAATGGCTGGGTTTGTCCATATTTGACCCAAAATTGGGTTAAAACAACCCAGCATTTTTTAGAGTGTATAGACTGAACACATGTGCATGACCATTTTCACAAATTAGTGACAAACAAACAAACAAAATGGCAGCAGCAACAAATTAAAAAAAAAAATCTGACCTTTCACTATACCAAATGTTGCTTGGAGCACTTTTTTAGTTTTTCAATATTGTTCTAAAAATATATCTGAGGTACTGTAGCTATGAATAGCACACGTACGTCTGCAAGATGTCTAAAGATCACTTGATCTGGAAAGCATCTACTGTTGCCTAACATCTGATAGTCAAATGCCAGTTTTACATACATTCTAAATCATAAACATCTTGAAGACATTTTCTAAACGTCTATTTGACATCTGACAGGAAACGTCCTAAAGACAGATGAGCACACTCTAAAAAAGACATCTTCCAGATGTAAACAAGCACATCAAAAAGAGATCTCCCTGATGTGTGCTATCAGGGTATTATAGCCTAGGTCAACAACAACAATTTTCTCCGTTTAAAATGTTTTACAGGATACAGAACTCACCTGCCGTTTAAAAGCGCGAGCAGCTCGCCCGCGTGGTACAGGTCGTTGCGCGTCACGCGGCCGAAGCGGAAAGAGTTCAGGTTGCAGAAGGTGATGGCAGGAAACGCCATCAGTGGTGCTGAGATCTCGTCCAGCTTGGTGACATGAGGATACTGAAAGTAAAACTTGATGCGGTCAGCGCAAACAAGCACCAGGAACGAAAAAGACCCCAAGAAAAAGATGATCCAGAGGCATCGTTTGATGTACTGGCGTTCATAACTGAACATATGTGAGATGCCATGGAGCGTGGACCTGCTGGCAAAAACTTCAATGGGTGCGGGCTGCTCACAGTCCAGGTTATCATCAGACTCGGTTTTAATATCCATGGTTATTGAAGTTTAGACAATCTCTGAATGAAGCAGAAGAAGATATTTAGAAGATTGGAGGAAGTTACGCCCTCGGATGGTCAGTTGATCTTTACAGGCGTGTGCATAAATAAACCTGGTTGACAGAAAGCAGTTGCAACAATCCATGCAACATCTTCATTATGTTCATCCAGCGTTCCAGCAAGTTTCTGCAGTGTAAAGTGAAATGGGACCTACTTCTACCCGATCTAAAATTACGTCTATTGATCTAAGATGTATTCAGGTTGATTTGGTCATATTAAATCACATTTCTGACTTGAATAAACCCGGTGACGTTAGTGCCACATTAAGCACATTTAGGCTACTCAAATTATCAATAAAATAACAGTTTGAAGAAATCAACCAATAATACGAATTGTTACAGATTTAGATCCGATGTTCCCAAGATCTTCAATAAAATAACTCCGTAGTTCCGAGAGTATCGTCAATTCATTGTCCGTCCAGTCGATTCAGCGCAAATGACAGAAAAACAAGCGTGATGATAACGCTTCCCTTTATAACTACTGTCATTTATTTGCATACATCTTTACAAGGTGTTATAGACAACTGAAACGCATCGCTCGATGTAAAGAGAATGTCTTCACATCTATTCACAACACTAGACACATCCGTGGTGTCAAAACGGCTCGGATCGTGTTTCAAGCTCGATACAATAAGCGATCCGCAATCCAACTTCACCACGCGCGCGGTTAACGGCAACACAGATGCTCTCTGGATGTTGGCATCACTAAAATGTCCCCCTCTTTAATTAATGCAGCACGGCATGCGTATCCATATCAGATAAAGTGTCGGGCTGTAAGTTACATAGTCCCCGTCCGTCCAGTCCTGTGGGTTGGTTTAGATGTAGACAGACACGTCGGGAATGAACGCTGCACACTGCGACGAAGCCTCCATCCAAGTGCCCTACTGTCTGTCTGAGCATCACTGTCTATATGACCCGACCATTTCTTAAGAGAGAGAGAGAGAGAGAGAGAGAAAGCGAGAGAGAGAGAGATATTTCGGTGAAGCCTATATTATACATAAACTATTTTATTATAGATGTTTTATTATTAGCCTATTTTATATATATATTTACCTTTTATTATTTAATATCACACTTTTTATTGGCTATTTCTTGCAGCTACCTTGTTGTCTTTTATTATGTTTTGTTATTTTAGGCATTAATTCACATTAAAATAAAAATACATGTTTTAGTTATTCTTATTGCATATTTCATGCAATTTGTATTATGCATTATTATTTGTATTATGTCATTATTATTATCTTTTATACCTGTATGTATAATTTTATTATTCTTATTCCTATATCTTTCTCTGTAAATTACTGTTTATTTCCTTTCGTTAGATAATGCAATAAAAAATTGCCCTCGATGGGACAATAAATACACACTATACAGCTACTAATGTCAGAAGCAACTAAAGTGATGTGCAGTTATGATGTATATCTGAACTGACAGTCCTGCTGACCACGAGGTGCTTGAGTGATAAATGAGCATGTACGGAAAGACTGATCAGTATTATTTGAGAAACTCACAGCCGAGGGGTGAAAGGGAACCCACCCATGAAATTACACCGAGTGCATTTTAATCCAGGTTTGTGACAGTATTGGCTAACGCTGGGTGTCGCTGTCACTGACCGAATCAATAGCCGTGATGATGTGGCCCACAGCTGATTATCAACTTTCAGAGACACGCTTAAGTGTCAGTCTGTTAATGGACTCGCATGAACTCCACGAACTGAAGCAAAACCCCTTCCAGCTTCAGCTGAGGTTAAAACAGTCTGTCCAGGTATGTGTCTGTTTGTGACCTGGTTCACTTTGGAGTCTATAAAAGAGGTTTAAATATGATCTGGATGTTTATTGATCCATCATGAGGATGTGGAATAAGAAACCATGGCTCCTGAAGTGAGGTGAAGGGTTATTCCCGTGAGTCGCTGAATAAGTACTGTGTCCGACTGTATATCATACGTGTGCCTATGGCCTGAAACACACTCTAAGCAAGTATCAAGCTCGGTTTTATGATATACAATTCCACATAAATATCTCAGAGTAGATGTAATATCCACAAGGCCGTGTTTTTCATGGCAAACCAATTTTTAAGAAAGCCAATAAACGCAGTTTTTACAGCAACAATCTTGAATCTCCGCTGATACTGTAGGGTTTGATGAAACGGCTTACAAGAACACATGCTATAAGATGCCAAAGGGAAAAGTTGCTTCTAAAAGGAAGTCAGGAAACTTTCAGCGATGCAAAATGCTTAAAAGGATTTCCTGGACACCATTAGTATAACAGCATCCATCTATTCGCATTAAATAAATGGCTCATTGTTCAGAAATTGCGGTTTCCACTCGAAGCATTAGAAACTTCTGCAATTTGGCATGTATCCTCATAATGTCCTGTTGTCCATGAATGGCAACTTTTGTAAAGTTTGGATATTATGCTAGAATTTTTTAAGCAAATCCATGTTTTCACTGTTATACGGCTTTGACAAAAACGCAGTTTTCTCATCTTTTTTTGTTAAACATTTAGCTTTTTTAATGAAACTTGTTGATTAAAAAAGAATGCATGAAGCTAGAAAAGTGTTGTTGTTGTTTTGTTTAAAAGCAGAGGCTCTGTCCTTTCTTTTATTGTATGTTCAGATAGTCATACAACAAAATATACTGGAGGCCATGAAAGTTTTGAACAAAAATGCTGGTGCTGACTGGCAACTGTAAAAAAAAAACTCTGGTGGAGAAAGAGTTAATGTGTTAATGTGATAACACATATTTTGAACAGGTTTTGGTTTATGAGGCAACCAGGTATCTCAGATCGTCTCTGGTGAGCTCCTATCATGCTCTACTTGCGCCATAACGCATGTCTACAGATGCTCTGTGCAACAAATTAAATGGCTCATGCACCAAAGCGAAGATAGACAGGTAATGGAGGTGACAGGATGCTGATAGCAAAAGGAAAGAGTTTATCAACGGCATCCTGGGAGCTTTTACCACAGAGTAGTGAAGCGGCAGCTACATGAGGGCAGAAGGATACCATGGAAGATAGACTCTAGAAATCAACTGAATCGTCAAGGGGCCGGAAATGGATTATTAAAAGCATGGTTACTTAAAACTTGTGATCTTTTTCCGCAGGGAAGTTATAGAGCCGTAATCTTCAGAAGAAGAAAAAACTGTCAGTACGCAAAATAAGCTCGAGCACTTGAGCTAAAAGTGTGAAAACTGCTTGCAGAGCAGATTTAAGTTGAAGCACACTGCCAGTAAAGCAGATGTTGGAGACGTGGACTAGCAGTTACCGCGTCTACTCAGATCAGAGTTGGGGGAAACGACTCAAAAAGTGTAGTTTGATAAGCCACTCAAAATTCAAATGTATCTTTCCCGGCAAAGTCAATAATCTTGAATCTCAACTGATAGTTTAAGTTAGGGTTGGATGAAACGCTTTACAAGAATACATAGTTCCCAAAGAGAAAACTAACTTCAAAAAGGAAATCAGGAAACTTTCATCCATTAACATTAATGCAAAATGCTTAGACTTAAAAGGATTTCCTTTCTAATGGACAACTTTAGTATCACAGTGTTGATATATTATTCACATTTGAAATAAATGGCCCCTTGGTCAGACATTGCGGTTTTCCTCCTCATAATGCCTTTGTTGTCCATGTGTGCCAAGTTTTGTGAAGTTTGGACATTGTGCTGACAAGATAAAACTTTATCATTATGGTCATTATGGACGACAGCCAAACACATTTCGGAACATGTTTGCTAAACAATTAAATTAATCAAAATTTATTTTGATAACATTTTTGTCAGGAGCATCTTAAAGGATGAGTTCACTTTCAAAAACATTTTTGCTGATAATTTACTCACCCCCATGTCATCCAAGATGTCCATGTCTTTCTTTCTTCAGTCGAAAAGAAATTAAGAAAACATTCAAGGATTTTTCTCAATATAATGGACTTCAATGGTAACCAATGGTTTGAAGGTCGAAATGTCAGTCTCAATCATAGATCTCAATGCAGCTTCAAAGGCTCTACACGATCCCAGTCGAGAAATAAGGGTCTTATAGCGAAACAATCTGTCATTTCTAAAAAAAAAGTCACATTTATATATACTTTTTAACCACAAATGCCCAACTTGTAGCATCTCTGAGATGGTATTACGTCATTACGTTGGAAACGTCACGCAAGACGTATTTACAAAGCGAACGGGCAGAGACTAATACACGTACCAATAATGATTAATGATATGCACACGTAAGGACCATTTTAAACAATAAACTGACACAAATACATATAAATATGTGTAATTCAACATACATACATCATACTTGTAAACACTGGGTCGGTACTTCCGACTACGTCTTGCGTGACCTTTCCAACGTGATGACGTAATACGTGCCGCATCTCAGAGATAGTACAAGACGGGGATTTGTGGTTAAAAAAATATATATATATATTTTTTTATTTTTTTTTTTTTTATTGACCGATCGTTTCGCTAGATAAGACATTTATTTTTCGACTGGGATCATGCAGAGCCTTTGAAGCTGCATTGAGACATACGATTGAGACTGACATTTGGACCTTCAAACCGTTGGTTGCCATAGAAGTCGATTATATTGAGAAAAATCCTGCAATGTTTTCCTCAAAAACCTTGATTTCATTTCGACTGAAGAAAGAAAGAAATGGACATCTTGGATGACATGGCATGGCGGTGAGTAAATTATCAGCATTTTTTTTTTAAAGTGAACTAATCCTTTAAGATGGTGCACACCAATTTCATCAAATTCTTGTGTTAAATCAGGGATTTCATTGATTTACATTGACCTAGTAACTCTAATTATGAGTATTTATTTAAAATAGCCAGTTCTGAAAAACAAAAGATGTACACAAAGTCTTTGTTATGCTCCTCGCTGAGATTTCAAGCAGATGTGGCCTTTCACAGCCTGCCAGATCTCAGGGAACGGGATCCGAGATGAATGAACTCGTGCCTGGTCGGCATCCATGAGGCAATTTCAGGATTCCAAGAAGCAAAAAGGCTGTTGACCCCACTGTGTTGTAACCTCGAGCTTTGGCAAACCACAAGCCAGCAAGCATGTCCAAAAGACTGTCGTCTTGGCATTTCGATTGCAAGCCAAGTGACCAGAGTTGAGAGAATGTTGGCCGGCCCTTGAGGGATGGACAGATGGACGATTAGCTATAATGAGGTCCTGCAGGGATCAGTGTGACATGGAGCAAAGACAAGAGACTGCCCAAGGACATACTTGTCTCTGGGAGAATGGAAGCCATTTTAATATCTTTTGGTTTGGGGGGAAATTTTAAACCCAGGGAGTCTTGAATGTTCTGGATCACAAATGCCTCAACACTAAAGCTTTGTTCAGCGTACAACACTACTCATACTTCCGACTACATTTGCCCAAATGTGACAGATACAAGAGAGTACATTGTGTGAGATGCACAGTAATAAGAGACCAAATTAAACAAACTGGTTTAGTGGTTCATTGGAGATTAATACAATTCTTGATGTCTCATTGTTGTTTTTTGTTTCTAGTTTATTTTTTAAAGATTCAGAATTTAGATGATTTTAAAGAAAGAGCAAAATCCTTAAATGTTCCTTCTAATGTATCAAATCTTTATTTTATCCAATGTTGGTTCTTCTGAGGACTTTCTGGTGCGGTTGAGCGTGTGGATGTCCTAAATGACTCCCACAGGGATTTTCCACATTCAGCTCTTTGACACAACTGCTCGCTTACTTCATGCCAGAGAAATGTTCATCTGTTGGTTAACTACCCACACGCGTACATAATATATAATGCATGAGTTAGAGAGTTAACTCACATAGATTTGCACTTAGAGTCACTATCACTGTCAACAGCAGATCTGTATGGGACTTTTTAGGTTGTCTAAAAAACACCTCTTTTGTGAAATGTTGAAATTTACCCAATTATTCCACTGTTGCCGGGTTTTATTTATTTATTACCAGTTGGATTGGGAAATTGGGAAGCAATTTGTGTCTTCCTCTGTGTAAGTCTGATCAGAGTAATCTAGGGCTTTACCTTACGCCACGTCCAACATCCCTTTGAGAAACTTCATTAGTTTTTCACTAAAGCTGTCCGATAAAACACTGTAACAGTCAAAGGTTCACTCACCTTTGCTTTTTCATTATTACTTCATGCTTGTCTTGCGTTTGAAGTGCTGAGAGATGAATTATGAAGGTATTTTAATGAAATACCGTGTGCACCACACATTCTGTCCTCCTGAATTGTGTTCTTGTCATTATTTCTTTCAGGTGCAGCTCCATTTCAATTTGCAACTCTTCAAGCGAGTAATTCCTCAAATATATAAATCAATTATTTTATTTATGTTCTGCAAATAAAATAAGACGCCTGGATGCAAAATGTGCACTTTGTCATTGATGTTTGTGTGCAAGACAGCAGCCATTTAGAATTCAGGATCAATTTACTAATTCAATGCAAGGTAAACATTACATTTGGAACTCACCAAAGATTGGTGTTGGGATAATTGCTTGTTTTGCCAATTAAGGGTGAAATTAGTTAAATAAGCAGTTTAATCAGCAATGTTAAGACAAAAACTCAAAGATGCCCGTTTGTTAGTCTCTCCCACCAGGCTTCCTATACTAGATTAACCAGCATGACTTTATTGGTTGACCAGCTTCACCAGCTAGTCCTCCAGGTAAACAAGTGCTTAAAGGAACACTCCACTTTTTTTTTGGAAATAGGCTCATTTTCCATCTCCACTAGAGTTCAACAGTTGAGTTTTACCGTTTCCGAATCCATTCAGCCGAACTCTGGGTCTGGCGGTAGCACTTTTAGCATAGCTTAGCATAGATCATTAAATCTGATTAGACCGTTAGCATCTCTCTCAAAAAAAAATGGCCAAAGAGTTTTGAGATTTTTCCTATTTAAAACTTGACTCTTCTGTAGTTACATTGTGTAAAAAGACCGACAGAAAATTAAAAGTTGCGATTTTCTAGGCCAATATAACTAGGAACTATACTCTCATTCCTGCGTAATAATCAAGGAACTGCTGCCGTACCAGCAGCACAATAATATATCAAACTTTGTGCCGGTCACGTTGGAAGTTTCCTAGCTGGGGACTATATCATTGCGCCTGCTGTACCCATGGTACGGCAGCACAGTTCCTTGATTATTAAAATTGCAACTTTTCATTTTCTGTCGGTCTTAGTACACGATGTAACTACAGAAGAGTCAAGTTTTAAATAGGAAAAATATTTCGTCTAAATTTCGTCATTTTTTTGAGAGAGATGCTAATGGTCTAATCAGATTCAATGATCTATGCTAAGCTATGCTAAAAGTGTTACCGCCAGACCCGGAGATCGGCTGAATGGATTCGAAAACGGTAAAACTAACAGTTAAAAACACATCTGACAATTTTTGTCTGTCAGGAGGTCAAACTAAATAATATATGATTGGTTTTATTTTATTTTAAATATTTATCATATTAAATTTATGTAAGATTTGCAATTTACACAACCACGGTACCAAAATAGGGACCACTTTTTCTTTTTTTTTACACATACACTAGGAAAAGTCTATAAAAATAAGGCCCGTTTTTTTTAAAACAGGCAGTATTTTGAATGCATTGCATTGTTTTGTGTTTTAATCTCTGTGAACTTAACGAATAATGTCCTGACCGAAAATGAACAGTACCAACTCTTACTGTGTCAATATTAAATACGCCTACATTTTGGTTTGTAAATATTATTAATAAAAACAAATTAAAGTGCCATCAATAGCCTACATTGTGTATTCACACTGTGATCTTCTCACAGACAACTGAACACTCTGAACAAGATTTCTTTCCTGATTCACAGCTCCAACTTTCACGATCAATAGGGTACAGGCCTCATTCTGTCCGACTTCACCTTTACTCGAAAAAGTGTTCAATACTCGAAATGATAACAGCCTCTGAAATAATCCACAGGTTTAGCTCAGCGTCAGTCCGCTCGACTGTGAACGCAAACGTGAGGTTAAGTTACTTCACCTTCAGTCAAATGCGCGGGTGAATGTTGATACCTGGAGACCGAGCGGTCGAAGCGCTCCAGCCAAAAATGCCACCGTTTAAATTTGATTGACATAATTCACAATGGATTCAGAGAACAAAGGTTCCCTGAATGTCAAGATTATGGAGCGGAATACACAAGCCTTTCACATCTCCCGGCCGGACGGGTGAGAAACACGTCGTCTATCACAGGATTTGAGCTGCATGTATTAATTGGTTTTCTTAATTAACACAGCATGCGCGGGCATTAATATTCACGCCTCATAAGATAGTGACGCTCCTCATTCAGCGCTAAATTATTTAGCTGCACTCGGAGCAGGAACGTGCAGGAAAATTTACATTTTGGCCGATATGTTGACAAAACTGCAATTAGGAGCTGTCTTTTTGTGTTTTTTAATGATTAAAACTTCTGCTTTCTTTCATTAATGATATGTATAGCGACAATAAATAGGATGTTAATAACATTGAAAAACAAAACATCTCCAAACAGGACAGAATACATATGCAAAATAGCTAAGACAGCGATTAACTCTACGTGCAAACACTTTTCGTGTGGTTAAAATTGTAAACAAGGGAAAATAATTAACGTTTAAAATGATTTATTATCCTTATCTGCCAGTTTGACGACTTATTCAATTTGACATGTTATGAGTGTCAACCAGCACTGAATAATTACCTCATTTCTACCTCATTGTCAGTAAGACATTAATTTGCTGTTTGACAGGTTTGGGGCTGAAGAACAAGAGGATAAGACCTACCTGTCAGAGAGAAAAATCACAAATGTCTAAATGAAATGAAGAGCACGTTTCTTATACTTATATACTCGACATACTTATCCTTGAAACAGGAAGTTAGCGCGGGACAAGTCGGGAAAAAGTCGAAGCCACTTCCTTCACAATTACACAATAAAGACGAACAACAAATAAATTTCTAGTTGTTATTGCTAGTCAGAGGCAGGTCATCTTTCATATTTAGGGGGAGGGGCAATGTCATTCACGAGAGCATTTTATTGGACAAAAATGTGGAGTGCAGGATGATGTCATCAATATTTTTGGTCTGTTTTTCCTAAACAAAAATAGAGAATGTGAACAGTCAATTTTTATAAGTGGACTAAAATATAGAATCAAAGTGCAAACAAACAAACCATACAACTCAATTGACCCTTCGCAGGGAGCTTGATTTACAGGTGATCTGACCAATCATACTTCGCCATCCGCCATTTTGTCAGACAAAGCTGTCAGGAGAGTTAGTAGATCAACATGGGAGGATTTGAACTTGAGAAACGGAGTGTACTGACATCTTTCCGCGGTTAAAACAACATTCCTTCTGATGTTCATTCATGTTTATTTGATGCTATAAATGAACTAGAAGGAAGAGATGATAGGTTCACGAGCAGCTTTAACTGATGCTCTACAGCGATCTGTCAGACACATTAAAGAGCCACAAAAACTGTATTTATTGTTTACATTTCTTAAAAAAAATTACCAAACTTGAACTTTGTTTAATATCAAAAGTAACCCAAAAGTGACCTGGTCTGTCAGCGCGTTGTCAGTGTCCTCTCTGCTCCGTGATGTATTTTTCACTGCGTGAGAACATGGTGTGGCGTGAGAGCGGCGTAGCTTGTCGGACATAGTGACAGTAACTAAGGGGGGCGGGTCTTTGCGAACGGTCAATTGAGAGTTCTCGAGGTCTCAGACATTGCTCAGAATTGCCAGCAAACCTGCAATTTTAAAAAAAGATCTCAACAAGAACTTGAATATTTTTCATTCAAGATCAAATAATCTGAGCTGCCATTTCGTTTTTAACACAACTCTTATTTTTACTTTAATGAGCTATTTAAGAGCAGCACAACTTTCCTGAGGCAAGAGTTGTTCTCGTGAAGTTGGTCTCTCCAAAACAAATCAGCACGAAGCAGGGCCGTGACATCAGCAAAGCCTGAATAAATGATGATGTAAAATATCGCCTGTGCCGTTGAGGGTGGGACAACAAATCAGGCCGCAGTCCTCTGCGGCCGCTGACACATTCTGACACTGATAGATCCGCGCGAAGGGCCGCTCTTAATTACCTTTTAGCCCCGCGCTGGAGAAAGAGAGCGGCCATCGGCCGAACGGCAGCGACAGAGATGAATGCTCAAGACTTCCCACGATCAATCAGCCACTCCGGCCTCCTCTGGATCATCTGTCACGTCCCCACGGAAAAGACTCTCATTCTCGTCCGTTTCACAAAGAAAAGACACGGAAAGAGAGAGACAAGAGATAAAGTGAAAGACAGTTTGGAGGTGTTTAAGAGGAGACTGCGCAAAGCTCAAGGTGGTGCGCGCACACAGGCTGATATAGATAGATAGCATGCACTTATCAATCGCCTCTGTTGTGGTTTAATTGCAATTAAAGTTGCAAATTGGCCCATGATCATTTTCAGCAGGGCCAGGATGCATGAGGACATTGATATCACACACACACACGCACGCACACAGCTATTAGCAATTACAGATAGATAGATAGATAGATCGATAGATTTATACAGCATGTGATGGATCTGTTGATTGGTTTCGTCGAGCAGCTTCAGGGTCACACTGACTGCTGCCTCGACCTTGCTCTCGGTCTCGCATCAACATGGTCACATGACCCTGACCTGTGACATCACTCAAGACCACCTACAGACAGAAGAACGCAGAAGTCAATACACTGCACACCCAAATATCAGCCAGCAGCAATCAATCAAAACATCTTCCGGCGCTTCGCTCAGATCATTTATGGAAATGCAGGGCCGAGCTCTAATTCTGAAATCCACACATCCAAAGTGTCGATACAAGTTCCTCTGATGAAGAGTTGCCTCTAATCTGTGAGATTTTCTGCACTGCAAACAAATTGGATGCGAGTCAAAATATTGAATATTTGTATGTATAACTAGATGTTTACAAACTCACACTCTAGCATTGCGAGTAGTTGCTGGCATCGCTTTACAGTTGCTAAGGAGTACTAAGTGTGTTGCTATGCGGTTGCTAGGGTACTTTGGCTGGTTGCACACTGGTCAAAGTTGAATACTTGTGGATTTGTTCAAATCACCAAATGCAATGTTTCTAAATCAATGAATAACCCACAAATACACAATTCTGATCTCACTTTACAGTATTCTCACAATAATTTATGCCAAATAGAGTTAAAATGGCAAGATTTTTCTAATCATTACATCTAAGACTTATAATAAACAAAAAGTATGTTCATTAAAATGCGACTTGAATAGGCTTAGGCAGAGTTATGTTAAACACATATGCAATGCTTGAAGCTCAAATGTGTGACCTTCTGGGTTTACCATATTTGATGCTAAATTTAAACTTTCATTTTGGGTGTACTATACACACTATATGTTTCGTTGCATTTTAGTATTGCTATATATTGTGACACTATATATTGTTATGCCCCTTTAATAAATCCATATATTCTTTGGTGGATTATTACATATGTATGTGGATAAAACAGCATGAAGTGTGTTTGACCTCTGTGAATGTGGCGTGTCTCTCGGGGAACACACGGCTGTTGACATGCCGCGCAGTGACGAGTGTGTCCACTCTGAGAGCTTTCACCTGTACCTGCCTCAGAGCGCACGGGACGCTGTCCACGGGGGTCACGGCGAGTGTGTGAGATGGAGAGCGAATACTCGAACCCCGCGGGACCTGCAGCGTTCTTAGCAGCTCGCCAGACAGCGAGGCGCTATCAGTGATGAAAAAAGCTCCCGATGTGGCGTCAAGTTTCCAGTTATCTGATGGAAAACTGGATGATGTGCCGGTACACAGCAGCCTCTGGTGACACTCTCATGACGACAGGACACAGCGGGAGAGAGACAGGCATAGAGAGAAAGACAGGTTGAGAGAGAGAGACAGGTGAAAGAGAGAGAGGCCGAGAGAGACAGGTTGAGAGAGAGACAGGCCGAGAGAGAGAGACAGGTTGAGAGAGAGACAGGCAAAGAAACAGACACAGGTGAGCGAGAGATAGGTTGAGAGAGACAGGTTGAGAGAGAGACAGGCCGAGAGAGAGACGGGTGAAAGAGAGACAGGTTTAGATAGACAGGTGAAAGAGAGAGAGACAGGTTGAGCGAGAGACAGGTTGAGAGAGACAGGTGAAAGAGAGAGAAACAGGTTGAGCGAGAGACGGGTTGAGAGAGAGACAGGCAGAGAGAGACAGGTGAAAGAGAGAGAAACAGGTTGAGCAAGAGACAGGTTGAGAGAGAGACAGGTTGAGAGAAACAGGTTCAGAGAGAGAGACAGGTTGAGAGAGAGAGACAGGTTGAGCGAGAGACAGGCAGAGAGAGACAGGTGAAAGAGAGAGAAACAGGTTGAGCAAGAGACAGGTTGAGAGAGAGACAGGTTGAGAGAAACAGGTTCAGAGAGAGAGACAGGTTGAGAGAGAGAGACAGGTTGAGCGAGAGACAGGCAGAGAGAGACAGGTGAAAGAGAGAGAAACAGGTTGAGCAAGAGACAGGTTGAGAGAGAGACAGGCAGAGAGAGGTTGAGAGAAACAGGTTGAGATAAACAGGTTGAGAGAGAGAGACAGGTTGAGAGAGAGACAGGCAGAGAGACAGACAGGCAGAGAGACAGACAGGTTGAGAGAAACAGGTTGAGAGAGAGAGAGAGACAGGTTGAGAGAGAGATAGGCAGAGAGACAGACATGTTGAGAGAAACAGGTTGAGAGAGAGAGACAGGTTGAGAGAGAGACAGACCAAGAGTTCACGAAATGGGACAAACACCCAATAGAGACTCTGCAGACCGAGCTGTGCAAAATCCTGCTACGAGTTCAGCGCAAAACCCCAAATAATGCCTGTAGAGCAGAATTAGGATTATACCCCCTTATGATAACGATTCAAAAAAGAGCCATTAAATTCCATGCCCACTTAAAAAATAGCGATGAACAGACCCTCCATTACAAAGCCCTGTCCTACCGAGAGCTGAAGCCAGAGAGAAACGCCCTCGGCCGATTGATGCTAGAGCTGACGTCACAAACTGACAATAAAAACATAGCCAGACCAAACCAAATAATTAAAACACAAAAAGAAAAATACCTTAAACATTGGACAGACGCAACAGAAAAACAGAGTAAATTGGAATGCTATTTGGCCCTAAACAGAAGATATGAATTGGCAGGATACCTGAGTAAAGTGAGCGACCCTAAACTGAGGAAAGTCCTGAGCATGTACAGACTCAGTGAACACAGTCTGACCGTAGAGACAGGCCGACACCGGCAGAGCTGGCTGCCGAGGGAAGAGCGACTGTGCCCTCACTGCTCAGAGAATCAAGTGGAAACAGAGCTACACTTTTTGACTTCCTGCCCCAATTATACAGACATTAGGGACACTTTCTATCCCCTTTTCACAACCCACCAGAAAGACTTCCATCAGAAATCAAATCTGGACAAACTCCCACTCCTGCTTGGAGAAAGCCCAGCGAGCTCAACCCTGGCTGCCCGGTATGTGAGGTCCTGTCACGACAAAAGAGCCTCCAGCAGGACAGAGCTACAAACTATACACCTAGAGACACTGATATAAATATTAGAAGATTTTATTGCTATGTTTATTTTGATGAAATTTTTATTTTTATTTATTTTTATTTTATATATTGTTAAGTGTTATGAATGCTTTGGCAATGTAAAGACTTCTTTCACCATGCCAATAAAGCTATTTGAATCTTGAATCTTGAATCTTGACAGGCAGAGAGACAGACAGGCAGAGAGACAGACAGGTTGGAGAAACAGGTTGAGAGAAACAGGTTGAGAGAGAGAGACAGGTTGAGAGAGAGAGACCGGTGGAGAGAGAGACAGGCAGAGAAACAGACAGGTCCCTCTCGTCTTTCTTCTCTGGTCTGGACTGCATTTAAAGGGGTCATGACATGAGAAACCAAATTTGCCTTGATCTTTTAGTATATAAGAGGTCTTTGTACCATTAAAACGTCCTGCAAGTTTCATAGCTTAAGACTTCCTCCCCATTATAAACGAATCATTTATTTAATCAAGCTCTAAATACAGCTCGTTCTGGATCCATGGTAAGAAGTGACGTCACGGTACGAAGTGACGTACCAGCGTTTGCATATGACCGCCTCCAGCAGAAGACAGTTACACTTTAAGCGCAAGACAACTACGCTCATTTCGTATCGTTGTCGCGCCCGCGCGCTGCGCGCCTCACAAGTGTTCAGTCGACAGACAGCGAGTGTGGGTCTGTGTACAGGGAAATTACGATGCCACACAGATGTGCTGTTCCTGGCTGTGGACAAACAACATCTTTGAATACGCTGCGAAAGATCCAGTCGTCAGGGAAAAATGGATGCACTTTATTTTTTGCGGACGTCTCAGTCACGGCAGTGTTAGTTTAAGCGTTAGTTAATCCATTTGAAAGATGACCGTTTTGAGAACAAATCCCAAAATGATGCTGGCTTTGCCAGAAAACTGTTGCTCAAAGATAAGTCCGTGCCGACTATTCTGGGCTCAACAACGACGACGCAAACTGTAAGTAATGTGTTTAAAACTTTAAACTACTTTTTAAATACGCTGAATCCGCAATGTTCTGGCTGGGGGCGTTAATAATTGATGCATAGGCACTGACGTTAGCCAATCATAACAGTGGGCGTTAACACTGAACTCTTAAAGGGGAAACACCCCCAAAACAGACTGTTTGAATCAGAGGATGAGAAACAGGGTGGGAAAAGGTCATAAATCACTACATTTTAAAAGTTTTTTGTAAAAAAAACTATAGTAATACTATATTTGCACCTAAGGGAACATAATAATAAAATAAAAAAAAACCATGTCATGACCCCTTTAACACCATGAAAGAACCTTAGAGAAGATAATAATGATACAATTATTAAATGAGTGAGGGTCATTCTGCAATAGTGTTGATAATATAAAAATATTATCATTATTATTCAAATATGTATAATATAATATATGTATATAAATTAGATTAATATATTATTAAAATGTGTTATCTTAATATTCAATAACAAATGTTTGTTTAATAAAATATATGCAAAACAAAAGATTTAAAAAGTAATATTTAAAAATAAATGAATTGATTAATTTGATAAGTTTTGGATAATAAATCTATAAATAAAATAGCACAATAAATAAATAAATATAAAATGTATATGCATAATCTTAAAGAACTTCGATATAACTCAAAAAGTTAAAGCACATTTTCCAGCTGGTTTGAAGCTGTCTGCAAATCAACATTCATGATTTTTACACTCTGGTATTTACTACAGTATCTCTCTTCATCTAAAATTCTGAAATATCTACAGCAAATCAAGTCATCTACCCTCTAAAAAGAGACTTTTATTTCTAGCCTTTTAAGCGTTTTAGCTTTAAAAATGTTTCAGCAGACGAACCAAAGAGATTACAAAATACATTTTCAGAACGCCAATAAAACATCATCTCAATCCCACCAGTCTCAGAGCCACATCTGAACATGATGTTCCACACGCGGTACACGGAAAGCATGAAAGGAAACGGCGTTTTCCTGCAGAACTCTCAACTCATTTACTTCAACTTCCTGGGATCTGATGTGAACCACACTTCTCACTAAATCTTGACTCTTTTCATTCTCTGTACATGGGAAACTCTTGGAAATGTTCTGAACGCCCCCCCCATGAATTTCATCAGAACAAGTCATTAACTTTTTACTCATTTGCGGGAGCTCAAATCCTCCCTTCATTAAGCGATGACATTCTATCGTGAACAAACATCTTTAATTAAAGCATCAGATCCGCACGCTTGACTCTCAGAGGTGTCGTGAGAGCGACGGATGATGGTGTGAAGCGGTGGAGTCGTGTGGACGGGACGCTCCGGCTCTCAGCCCAGAGGCCCCGATGGCGGCATCAATTACCAGTCGGGACGGCTATCTTTCTAATGGACTCTGATAAGAGAATAATCCAAACGCGGGCGCTTTAATGACTTCTGCTTTAATTAGTGACAGTATAAAAGGTGATTTGGTGTTTCTATTGTGCTCTGGTCTTTTGTGCGAGCGCTCACGTGTCTGAACGGCCGCTGTTTGCATCGTGAAGCGGACGGTGTGAGAGAAGTTTTATGAGCTCTGGGATGAAGACTGAGCTGGGAATGAACTGAGTGAACCTACAACCAAAGTCAGGGCCAATGTCAAAGAGTTAGACATCCATGCAAGAAACGACGAGAGAATGTCATGTGTTGAATCAGTCTGAGAGTTCAAAAACCATTGAACCATTGTTACAGTGTTCAAAGTCATCATTTGTATCATATTTTCAAGTTAATGAAATTTATCATATATCATATAGTATACCAAAATCAAACCAAAAATGATTCAAACACCAGATATCATTATTTATATATATATATATATTTTTTACAATGGGTCAGGACATAGTTCTATAGTTCATGTGTAGTTCATTTATGTAAGTATGGATAGCAAGGTGTCTGAATACATTTTGGTCTGACTGTATATATATATTTATTCGCATTGTATATATATATATATATATTTGCAATACTATTAAAGTTATGTTTATACACAATTATGTATATATTATTAAATAATTCATATTACATATTAGAAAATGACATTATAAATTATATATATATATATATCCACCATATCTATCTATAGAAATGTATATATATATACACAATACAATTATATAAATTATATATTAAATATTATATGTAATATATGTAAATATTATAAATATGATATATTTTAACATTTTATACAATTATTATAACATTTTATAATTGTATAACATATATATATTTATGCACAATTATGTAGGCTATAGACTATATTTTAAAACTAAATATTAAATAATACAAATCGATTAATATTTTAATACAATTTTCATAACGTACCATAGACAACTGTATAGAAGAATAAATCTTATATATACACAGACATTAATATTTATTCATTATAATTCTTTTTTTATTAATTTGTAAATTATATATACAATATATATTTATGTAAGTATTACATGATATATATTTAAATATTATACATTTACATACTTTTGTACAATAAATGTATTTATGCATATATGTATTTATTTAATCATGTACAAGTATCTTGGAAAATTCTGCAGAATCCAGTTTTAAAAATTGATTGAAAGACCTACAAAAATAACAGAAAACAGGTTTAAAAAACACACACACACACACATAAGATAAATAATTCATTCCGACCTGATCAGATTATTCTTGAAGGCACTTCAGTGACCAGTGCGTGACCTTTGAGAAGAAGAGGTGAGAAGAATACATGTTTTCAGTCGCGGTGAAAGGTCACGTCATCACATTGAGGTCAGCAACTAAAAAACACACTATCTATCTATCTATCTATCTATCTATCTATCTATCTATCTATCTATCTATCTATCTATCTATCTATCTATCTATCTATCTATCTATCTATCTATCTATCTATCTATCTATCTATCTATCTATCTATCTATCTATCTATCCATCCTTCAGCATGGAGAAAGAAGTTAACAGAAGACTCTGAGTGACACCAATGGAAGTTTCTGGAAGAGTTTGGTTCAGTCTGCAGGGTTCAGTTTGCTGTGCGCTGCCTCCCTCTAGTGTTCAACAGGAAAACTGACACTGCGCCTCATTCACACGGATGAAGTTACTCTGACAGCAGGATCAATCCTATTTACAGTAGTTCAGCACTCATATAGTGACATATTCAAGATGAGCAAATCACAGTACCTCTGTAAATGTGTTTAAAGTTTGGTATAGAGCGCAGAAATCTTGCAAAAGAGATCTTACATGAGACCGTTTAAAGTTCAGTAGTGTATAACGCCTCATTCTAATCTACAGGTGACATTTGTGACTAAACTCCTGGAAAAGCCAGATATAAGTCGTATCATGCTGAGGTCACAATTTCCTTATCAATATCAGCACTAAACCTACAAACACACTCCCGACGATTCACAAAAGAACAGATCCGTCAGCATATATTAAGAGTACTATAGTTTATTAAAACTAGTTCACTTAAACAGCTTATTTAGATCTTATTAATTATTTAAACAGTTCCAAGCTACATGATAAAAATGTCTAGTACATAAAATGGCAATAAAATATATAAAAATACACAAAATTATAGAAAATAATAATTATTTTTTATAAATATTTTATAATTTTTACTTGTTTTAATGTACTTTATATACATAAATAAATAGTTGACGTGAAATACTTTCATTTGCAAGTTCTGTAGTGTGACGTGCTGCATCTAAAACTATACAAACTAAACGGCTAAAACAACTTTAAACAGCATTTTTATAATTCTTTAATAACTATTATGCGTGCAGTGTTTATATTTGCATTTAGTAGGTTTGTTTTTGTATATATTTGGAATTTCATACTTTTAAAAACGTACTTAAAATATACACGTTCCTAATAGGTTCACATAAATATTACATTAATATCCTGATGTTAACAAAAATATATAAATACATTTGAATTAACTTAACAAACATTAATTTATAATAAAAATATAAAAACATGAATAATTATATTAATGAATGTAATAAATTACATCTAATATCTATTTTTGATTAATTTAAATAATACATGACATGTAGCATATTAAACCATGCATAAACTGTATATCAGGTGCAAAAGTGAGATATCTGTCAGATGCTGGGATGTTAACTCAAAGCTAATGCAGGTCAAGCCTTTGTGCCAAACTAGATAAACACGTTTATTCTGCAAGCAACTGGAACATTGGCCTTGGCATTGGTGATATCTGTGGGATTCACACACCTGTGGGCATCAGCCATGAGTAAACACCTATTTTGTACAGCGCTGTGAACTTCTGTGGGCATATATATAGACGATGGAACAGTTCAGAGTGCAGAAAGACCAGACGGACTGCAGACATGCTGAGGATCTTGTTGTTGAGTGTGCTGGCCGCCCTGGGTAAGACGCCTCTCTCTTTCTGTTGAGAAAACCACTAAATCACTTCAATTTTACCAAGTTAACAAATGCGAATGTATTCAGCTCAGTCTATATGGGCTCAAACAACAAAAATACTACACTCCTAGTATGTCTAAGTGTGTTTTTTGTGTCCAGCGCTGGCTGAGCCCAGATACATGGAGGATCAGACCATTGAGGAGCGGGTTGTGGGTGGAGAGGTGGCAAGACCCAACTCCTGGCCCTGGCAGGTATGACATTTTTAACATTAGCTCAATACAAATCCTTTTAAATCTCAATAAATAAGCTATTTTTGGTGGTTTTCCACAACTAAATGGACATGGTTATACCACCAAGGTGGTCAAGCTATTTTTCAAAATATGGTAAAGGTTTGTTGGTGTCCCACTAACAAGATCAACCAAGATTGTGGTCTAGAAAGCAGGTTGACCTCGGCACCACCAATGGCCATACATTTACAGCTTTATACCTAGTAAAACTTTAAGCTGGTTTTAACTGGATTTTCCAACATCAATAAAGTCCAATCGGCCCGTTAAGTTTAAAAAATACCACTCATATTGAAATTCATAATCCTTTCATATTTTCAAATTCTAACTAAATCACTGTCTCTTCCTCAGATCTCTCTCCAGTACCTGTCCGGCGGCAGCTACGCTCACACCTGTGGTGGGACTCTAATCAAAAGGAATTGGGTGATGACCGCTGCCCACTGCGTTGACACGTAATTAATCCATGTTTCTTTGTGTATAAATGTTGAAACAAGAGATCTGATAAACTGAGACAGGTCACATGATGAGTATGAATCTAAAGGAGTTTGAGGTCTCTGCTAAACAAATTTGTGGCCGTTTTCAAACCGGTGGGTGTTTCTAAATCATGGAATGAAAACGATACGCTTTACTTGACCCAACCCCTAAACCCTGTTACTGTGACGTGGGCAAATCAGGTAACGTGGTCGAAAACACCCCTCCATTATGGCCTTGTCCACCTCCCATTACTGTCCTGCAGAGACCTGTTGACCTTATTCAGAGCAGCGCCATGACAGGTATAAAAGCAAGGCTGTGAGCCATAGACCGCGTTCAGCATCCCCTGCAAAAAGATGTATAAAGCTCCTAGATCATTTATCATTTTCCACAGCTTATGTTGTCCAGAGATTTTTTTTCTTTTAAAGATATTTTTGCAGTGTTCATCAGCAGAACAATCCAAAAACACATTAAATAACAGTACAACCCACTGACTGAAAGATGGCGCTGCTGTGAATAAGGTCTATACTTGATCTGAAGCGAGCCTCATAGGACTGGCGCAGTTCGCCCTCTGGCGGCAGATGTAATACACTTTCAATGTGTTTACAAAACATTTTTGATGGTTCTCGTATGGATTCAGACAGCTGTGTATTAACCACCAAAACTCTTCTAATGTTGTCAATTCTTCGCATTTAATCAGAACCCACACTGACAAGTCAATGGACATTTCATGCCTTTAAGACGGCGTCAATTAAAAAGTGTTCATTTGTTTCTGAACTTGTTTTCTGTGCAGCTCGAGAACTTGGCGTATTGTCCTGGGCGACCACGACATCTACAACCACGAGTCTCGCGAGCAGTACATGACCGTCAGTCAAGTCATCATCCACCCCAACTGGAACAGAAACAATGTGGCTTCTGGGTGCGTATATAACATACAACACAATATGTAGGCCTATACACAACTATATCTACAAATACACGTATAACTTTTAACACAACAAACTAGACTACATCGATTATACAACGAAACACAAACAACAATACTATATTAAAGTAAATAGGCTACCTTTAATGTACGACTGTCTCGACCATTTAACGTTCGCCGCACACTCCACTGTGTTGATAATTCTTCTCAGCTTTCTGAAATGGTTGATTGTGATTGGTCAACCGCAGCATTTAGCTGTCACAGATTTACTATTAATAACTGTCACCTGTTCACTCATAGCAACGTTGTATATTATTTTGCTGATTTTTGGCGCTTTTTTCGTATCTTGTATCACTCCGCTAGCGCTAACAAGCGACACTTGAATAATAGTTTTGTAGCCAAAATACCATTAAAGGGCTTTAGTAGTATAAGTAAAACTATATTATTGCAGAGTTTTTCATTTTTTTTTAGCGGAAGACTTAAAGATAATAGACTCAAACTCAGATCAATATTTCATGTTCTACAATTAGGGTTCAGTCAGACCACCTTCTCTATTTAGTATTTATTTATTTGTGGTTATACTTTATTTGGTAACACTTAATTTTACAGTGTCCTTGTTACATATGTTACATGTACTTACATAGTAATCGCAGTAAATTATGCATAATTACATGCAAACAACCCTAAACCAAACCCCAATCCTACCCTAACTCTATAGTAAGTACATGTAGTTAATTATTATTACTCAGTACTAAAATATATAATTACACTGTAACAGTAGCCGCGTTTCCATTACAGATTTGCGCAAATGTTTTGCGCTATTGTCTAAATATCGATAAAAAACTATTGCGAAATGACGGCGTTTCCATTACCCGATGTTATGCAACTAAAACGTCCTTTTTTCTCTCGCGATAAGTCATTCCAAAAATCACGGCAACGGACGTTGGTTTATATAATCTCACAGCCACCGCATTAGACATCATTATTATTAATGGAAGGAGACGTACGTGTTATCCAAGCATGGCAGGGAAAGACCCTTATAATGCGAACGATAGCCTAAGGAGTTTCTGGGTGTTTCGCCCTCATTTCTGCTCTGAGGTTTTGATTGTGGCATTTCTTTGAAGTTTAGAATCCAGTATTCCTATAGACTAATTATTGTTTCTTTTATGAATTTAATAAAGAACTCTGTCTCATATTCCAAACGATCCATGTAGGCTGCTTTTGTGTCCATTCGTTTTTCCTTTTTAAACCCGTAATTGAAAAACGAAAAATGAACGGTTGTCTTTTTAAAACGCAAAGTTGAACACCAAAATTTTAATTTAAACTGGCTACACCAACTGCTGCGCAAAAAAGTAAATATCGACGAATTGTCAGATTTTTGTTTAATGACTTTCCCCCCCTTTATTAAACATGTAAAATATTCACTAATTAATATGGAAAACATGTTGATTTTACTGGTTTTCTGAAGCCAAATTAGAATCTGGAATTGACATTTCCCCGCAGTGCTGAATGAGAAGAGCTAAAAACATCACCATCTCCGCTGTTAAGCAGATGCGCTTTTAGAAAGAAATGCACCTTTCATACGTAGCCTATTACTTGATCAGAACAAAATTTATTAGCTTTCGATTCGAATTTGTTCGTTTTAAAGTGGACATTTCAAGCTTTAGCCTATAGGCTATATTTTGTTTCTGTTCTCGCGCTCCAGTTCACGGAGATCATGAAAACGCGCATGATTGTTTTATGTTATTTTACAAAAGCACAACGTTTTCTTGTTATCGTTTACACAAATAAAAGTAGTTACAAATAATGTATTATTATTTTCTGTATGACCAGAAATTATAGAGTTTATTAAGTTGTTTCACTCTAAAATGCAAGTGTTCGCGCGCGCGCCTCCGTGCCATGTAGTGCGCGCTCCACACAAACCCTGGATATGCGTCAAAATCTTGTGTTTATTTGTGATAATCTCAGCCCTGTATTATTATTGTCTAACCCGTATTATGAATGACATTTGACGAATTGCTTTGTTCCTTTTTTGGATAAAAGCGTCTTCTAAATATGTAGCCTATAGCCTAAATGTTATAATAATGATGATAATTATTATTATTTGCTTACACGGACCCCAAACACACCACGTCTTCTACGTCAGGTGACCGTAAATGCGCAAAAACTGTTTCCATTGCAGTTTTGCGAAATATTCCTTTTTCGAATTGCGTGAAAAACCTCCTCATGCGAGCGTAAAAACTTTTTTGCGATAAACGAGAGTTTTTGCGAAATTGACGTGTTTCCATTGAGCGTATTTTCAATTCGCAATTTCAATTTGCGCAATTTGAAGGGTAATGGAAACGCGGCTAATGACACCTTAAAATAAAGTGTAACCCATTATTTTAAGGTGATGTAGTTATGTTGTACTTACTCAAACAAGCAATAACTTACTATAGAGTTATGGTTAGGGTTTGGTTTATGCTTAGTTACTTGTGATTATGCATAGTTTGCTGTCATTAGTTGTACATAAAAATAACATAACGTGCCTACATCACCTTAAAATGAAGTGTTCATAATCATATTATCAACAATTATGCATTTAACTTTAATGCTGCACATGCAACTACTGTACATCTGCAATTACACATAATATCAAAGCAGCATAGAGACTACTGAGTTTTTGACGTAAGTTTCATACATGACTACCTGGACTTACATCATCGACACAACATCCATGATGGTATTAAAGATCTTCTAAAGTTATAGCGCCCCCTAGTATGAGAAATGAAATGCGCCTTGTAGAGGGTGATGTGTGTTCTTTGTTTTTCAGATATGATATCGCTCTTATGCGTCTGTCCTCTGATGCCTCTCTGAACACGTACGTGCAGCTGGCCAGCCTTCCACCCTCTGGACAGGTTCTGCCCCACAACAACAACTGTTACATCACCGGCTGGGGCCGCACTCAGAGTCAGTTTCACTTCAGATAGCTTTGACGTTGGCTGAAATCATTTGCATGTATTGATTCCTGATTCCTTCCTCTCATGGATGCGATCTTCATTTAGCTGGTGGGTCACTCTCCGCTCAGCTAAAACAGGCCTACCTGCCCGTGGTGGCCCACAGTACCTGCTCTCGTAGCGACTGGTGGGGAAGCACCGTGAAGAACACCATGGTGTGCGCTGGTGGCGGCAGCTTGTCTGGATGCCAGGTGAGAAAGACTGGCTGGCAAACAGATCATGAAGTGCTTCATACTGCAGTAAAATGTCTAATTTCGTCTCTTGTTGTGTCGTTTTAAGGGTGACTCTGGCGGCCCTCTGAACTGTCAGGTCAGCGGTCAGTACGTCGTCCATGGCGTGACCAGCTTTGTGTCATCATCGGGTTGTAATGCCTACCAGAAGCCAACAGTCTTCACTCGTGTGTCGGCCTACAGCAGCTGGATTAGTGGAGTAAGTGCAATTATATCATCATTATAATACAACTACATAAGGAACTAACAATCAATCAATCAATCAATGTCATTACTGTATCTCATAATACTCTGTTTTCATTTCATATTTCTTGTGCCATTTTGTTCATTTCAGATCATTGGATAAGTGGAAAAACTGAGAAGAGTAAAGAAAAACATCCTCCATTTATCAGCTTTTAACTTCTGCAATAACAAACATTATTTACAATAAACTTAACATCTAATCTTTGGCTGCTTTTGAATCATTTTAAAGATGTGTGTCCTCGTTTATGTCACGTACTGCTCTGAGACACGAAGGTTGAGGATCCAAATGCAGTTTTATTGAACAGAGGGTAATCCAAAAACGTAATCCAGAAAACAGGCAAGATGTCAAAAACACCGGGCAATCAGTCCAAACAATAACAGGGGCACAGGGGCACAGGGGCACAGGGGCACAGGGGCACAGGGGCACAGGGGCACAGGGGCACAGGGGCACAGGGGCACAGGGGCACAGGGGCACAGGCAAAAAGGAAAATCCAAGGACAGGCAGAGATCAAAACCAATAACACGGGAATAACAGACATAACGCTCAGAATTGCAGTACAAGCACTAAACAAGACTTCGCAGAGGATGAATGTGAAAACCAGGCTATTATAAGTTGAGTTAAACAAGGTTGAGACACAGAGGAATGTGATAGTGGATGATAGTTTGAACTAAGGATTATGGGGAATGGAGTCTGTGGATGTGTGGTATTGTCCGTGGTGGAGTACTCTCTGATGATAATCCCACTGGTGATCGTTACAGTTTGATCCAGTTATTTTAAAGTGGAACTTTAAATTGTTCATAGGTAATGGTCCCGACAGATTAACCCAGACCTTGTGGTCATTGGAATGTTTTTTTTTGTTTTTTTTAACCAATACAATTTTATGTTTTTATAATATGGTCACTGATTGGTCCATGATAAACCAATAACAATGAGAATATGGTGTCCCTTGTAGTGTAATGTAAACAAATCTAATTCAAATTAATGAGTTCAAATTTTGTTTTATTTTTTTGTATAATTTTTACATTTAAGAAGATCAAATATCAAGTAGTTAAATTTTTTTTTTTTTTTTTTGCTCAGTGGTTAAAAAAAGGTCTGTAGGAGATAACAGCATTTTGGTGAAATTTCGTGGGCAAACAGGTCCATTGTCAATATTAACAAACAATGGTTATGTTGACTGCACCTTAAAGTGAATTAATTGACTTATTTTATTGAATTAAACTTTTTTAATCTTAACTTAGTTCAACTTAGTTTTTACTATCTTTCTAGAACAGACTTCAAGCTTTACAAACAGATATTAAGATATGAATACCAGCAGTATATATCTTATATGAACATTTATTAATTGAACAGATAATTTTACACAGTCTAATATAAAACACACAATAACAAATACAGTACATTATATGTGGTCCATACACTAACAAGTTAAGGACTGTAGTAAAATAAATTCATAAATATAATATAAAAAATATATAGATTAACCAGTTGAACCAAGTTCAGTTATGATCACATGTTTTTGTTCACAAGCACCAAATTAAAATAATTAAAAAAATCTCTAAAATTGTTTACATAGTGTCATAAAAAATGTGCAAAAATTCAGTTATATTTCAATTAAGCTTTTACCCTCCTGCTCATTCCGGCTGTCTGTATTTCTTTCTCTCTCTGTAAGAAAACAAAGAATATGTGAAAAAGGTTGATGTCACAGCTACTGTATATTAAGTGTCAATGTGCAACCAATAACAATGTTTAAACTCCAAGCATTTCTACTGATCAAAAGAACACTCAAAATAATACAGTGTTGAGTGTCAAACCATAAAGAATTGAGAACATTAAAGGAAAATTTTGAAAATTAACTCGAGACTTAGCCTACTTATATTTATCTCTACATATAAAGCTGAGGAATGATAAAGTATTTTATAACAAAAATTGCTACATACTTTAACTTTAAACTTTAATAAACTTTAATTAACTTTTCAGACTTTAATAAACTGCAATATGTTGATTTCAGAGCGTCTGTACACAGATCACCAAAGTATTGTCTAAGCAGATGTAGAAGGTCTCTTTTACTTCCTCTTCAGAGTCTAAAGTAGGGGCATAGGCGCTCACAACTGTTGCCATCTGATTGTTGGCAAGCACCAGACGGATTGTCATGAGACGCTCACGAAGACACTCAATTGTCCTTCGTCTGCTGGGTTTCAGAGAGAGCGGCTAGGTTAATCTGGCATCTACTCTAGCGATGATTACAGTTCTCCTCTCCGGTCTATCACTGGTTGCACTATCCACCAGTGTTCGCACATTCCAGGCTCCAAAGTTCATAGTTTTGTGCTTCTGACCGGAAATGGTGGTCCCTCTGGACACGATAATCCAGTCGGGAGGTTTAAGGCAGGCTATTTTTAGGGCTTTCCCACGTGGGGTGAGCAGAGTGGATCCTAAAGAGGGCTGCTCAGTCGTGGGTACAGCTGCCGAAGGGATCTTTCTGCCTTGTTCCAAGAGCCCAGCGACTGAGTCTAGCACTCGCTTCCAGATCTCACAATCCTGGCCCCATCGCCACTTCTGGCCGCCATAGGACTTAAACTGGGATTTTAGTGTGGATTCCCACCACTGCCATGGGTGGGCCTACCAGGAGGATAGCTCCAGACAGCATTGCTCTTGGGATCACAGGACCACACAAGCCTCTCCACCACGACAAGGTAGCAATACCCCAGAGAGGATCATCATTTGTAATGATCTCTTCAGTCCCTCTTTTAATTTCAGCGATGAGAGCGTCTATATCTCCAAACAGCCACAGTATCTGATCGTTTTTTCTGTTTTTCATTATCAGTCTCGGGGGTAACATCATCTCCCTCCAGCGCTGACACTTTCTTCACTTCATGTCACAGTAACACAGAAATAAGTAGATTATAACAAGAGATTCAGTAAAGCTACAATGGACAAAGAGATAGAGAGTATCTGTATTTACAGATGATGACATGCACCTTAATTATGTGATACTATACTGTAACATATTAAAACAAAACAATAGGTTTTAACAAATACAACATTTATACTATTCATGTACATTATTTATGATTCTGTGAAGTAATGTCCTGCATAATATTGGATAAATTGAGGACAAATTACAATTATATAGGGTAACATTCAGTGTTAACTATTAAAATTCTTCCTTTTTTTAGTAAATCTGTAGTTTTTAGTGCTTAAACTTAATCTTATTCCATTAATTAAATTGAAAAATATGAATTCATAATAATATACCAACATGAATAATTATATTAATGAATACAAATAAAATTTAATGAATTAACTCTAATTAAATGTCTATTTTTGATTAATTAAAAAATATACATGACATGTAGAAATGCACATTAAATCATGCATAAACTGTATATCAGGTGCAAAAGTGAGATACTGTGAGATGCTGAGATGTTAACTCAAAGCGAATGCAGGTCAAGCCTTTGTGCCAAACTAGATAAACACGTTTATTCTGCAACCAACTGGAACATTGGCCTTGGCATTGGTGATATCTGTGGGATTCACACACCTGTGGGCATCAGCCATGAGTAAACACCTGTTCTGTACAGCGCTGTGAACTTCTGTGGGCATATATATAGACGATGGAACAGTTCAGAGTGCAGAAAGACCAGACGGACTGCAAACATGCTGAGGATCTTGTTGTTGAGTGTGCTGGCCGCCCTGGGTAAGACCTTTCTCTTTCTGTTGAGAAAACCACTAAATCACTTAGATTTTACCAAGTTAACAAATGCGAATGTATTCAGCTCAGTCTATATGGGCTCAAACTACAAAAGGACTACACTCCTAGTATGTCTAAGTGTGTTTTTTGTGTCCAGCGCTGGCTGAGCCCAGATACATGGAGGATCAGACCATTGAGGAGCGGGTTGTGGGTGGAGAGGTGGCAAGACCCAACTCCTGGCCCTGGCAGGTATGACATTTTTAACATTAGCTCAATACAAATCCTTTTAAATCTCAATAAATAAGCTTTTTTTTTGTGGTTTTCAAATGGACATGGTTATACCAGCTTAAAGGAGATAATTTACTCAAATTTACTCACCCCGATGTCATCCAAGATATGCATGTCTTTCTTTTTTTTTCAGTCGAAAAGAAATTAAGGTTTTTGAGGAAAATATTCCAGGATTTTTCTCCATTTAATGGACTTCAATGGCAACCATCTATCCCAATGTTCAAAGAAGCTTCAAATGTCCATCTCAATGCAGCTTCAAATGCTCGACACAATCCCAGTCGAGAAATAAGGGTATTTTCCAGCGAAACGATTGGTAATTTCCGATATATATATATATATATATATATATATATATATATATATATATACTTTTTAACCACAATTGCCCGTCTTGTACCATCTCTGAGATGTACTGTACCACGTATTACGTCGTCACGTTGGAAAGGTCCCGGAAAATAAATAATTTAATAAATAATTAAAACAAAGATGTGGACTATTTTGAAGCTGGAGAAGAAAATGAGATGGCATATTGAACATTGGGATAGATGGTTGCCATTGGAGTCCATTAAATGGAGAAAAATCCTGGAATGTTTTCCTAAAAATATATAATTTATTTTCAACTGAAGAAAGAAAGTCATGGATATCTTGGATGACATGGGGGTGAGTAAATTATCAACACTTTTATTTTTAAAGTGAACAAATCCTATAAGGTGGTTAAGCTATTTTTCTAAATCTGGTAAAGGTTTGTTGGTGTCCCACTAAAAAGATCAACCAAGATGGTGGTCTACAAGCAGGTTGACCTTGGCAACACAATAATGGCCATACATGTATAGCTTTATACCTAGTAAAACTTGAAGCTGGTTATAACTGGATTTTCCAACATCAAAAAAGTCCAATCGACCCGTTAAGTTTAAAAAAATACCACTCATATTGAAATTCATAATCCTTTCATATTTTCAAATTCTAACTAAATACAATTCGAACTAAATCTCTTCCTCAGATCTCTCTCCAGTACCTGTCCGGTGGCAGCTACTATCACACCTGTGGCGGGACTCTGATCAGAAGGAATTGGGTGATGACCGCTGCCCACTGCGTTGACACGTAATGGATACACATTTTTTTTTTTTTTTAATCTAAATGGTTGAAACAAAAGAAACATCTGTTAAACTGAGACTTGACCTTATTCAGAGCAGCGCCATGACAGGTACAAAAGCGAGGCTGTGAGCCATAGACCGTGTTTTCAATGGCATCCGCTAAAAAAGATGTATTAAACTCAATTTTCCACAGCTCATGTTGTGAGATATTTTTACAAAATATATTTTTGCAGTGTTTAATCAGCAGAACAGTCCAAAAACAGATTAAATAACAGTACAACCCACTGACTGAAGAGATCATGTCTATTCCTCACAGCCTCACTTTCATTCCCGTTAAAAATCAAACATGGCGCTGCTGTGAATAAGGTCTATAGGCCTACTTGATCTGTTTAGGACTGGCGCAGTTCACCCTCTGGCGGCAGATGTAATTCACTTTAAATGTGTTTGCAAAACATTTTTGGTTGTACTCATACAATGGATTCAGACAGCTGTGTATTAACCATAAAAACACTTCACATTTTTTAAATTTTTCGCATTTATTCAGAACCTACACTGACAAGTCAATGGAAAATTTGTGCCTTTAAGAAGGCGTCAATAAAAAAGTGTGTTGTTCTTTACCTATGTGTTTCTGACCGTGTTTCCTGCAGCTCGAGAACTTGGCGTATTGTCCTGGGCGACCACGACATCTACAACCAGGAGGGTCGCGAGCAGTACATGACCGTCAGTCAAGTCATCATCCACCCCAACTGGAACAGCAACAGTGTGGCTTCTGGGTGAGTATAACATACAACACATACACGACTGTGGTGATAGTTATACACAATATCTATGTATACAATTACACGTATAACTTTTAACACAACAAACTCGACTGTATCGATTATACAACGAAACACAAACAACAATAATGTTGCCAAGCCAATTACACATATCCTACGCGAGTAACGCGAATGTAAAAAGTAAATAGCTTTATTGTAATTTATCAGCCATTTAATGTAAGGAGCACAGCTGTATTGATAATTATTCGAAGCTCTCTGAAATGCTCGATTATGATTGGTCAACGGCATCATTTAGCTGTCACAGGTCCTTGTTACATAGGCCTATGCTACATGTACTTACCATTACATGCAAATAACCCTCAACTAAACCCCAATCCTATAGTAAGTAGGGTACATGTAGTTAATTAATATTACTCAGTACTTAAATGTATGATTACACTGTAACAATAACACCTTCAAATAAAGTGTGAACCTTTATTTTAAGGTGATGTAGTTACATTGCTTACTCAAACAAGTATACTAACTACTTACGGTTAGGGTTTGGTTTAGGCTTGGTTACTTGTAATTGTGCATAATTTACTGTTTATACTATCGTAGTAATATAAAGTACATGTAGTAGGCTTACTACGATAGTCGGTGTTACCGGTGTTACACGGTGTTCAATAATATCGAAGCAGCATAGAGAATCTACTGAGTTTTTGACATAAGTTTCATGCATGACTACCTGGACTTACATCATCAACACAACATGATCATATTAAAGATCTTCTAAAGTTATAGCGCCCCCTAGTATGAGAAATTAAATGCGCCTTGTAGTTTGTGATGTGTTCTTTGTTTTTCAGATATGATATCGCTCTTATGCGTCTGTCCTCTGATGCCTCTCTGAACACGTACGTGCAACTGGCCAGCCTTCCACCCTCTGGACAGGTTCTGCCCCACAACAACAACTGTTACATCACCGGCTGGGGCCGCACTCAGAGTCAGTTTCACTTCAGATAGCTTTGACGTTAGATGAAATCATTTGAATGCACTCATTCCTGACTCCTTCCTCTCATGGATGTGCTCTTCATTTAGCTGGTGGGTCACTCTCCGCTCAGCTGAAACAGGCCTACCTGCCCGTGGTGGACCAAAGTACATGCTCTCGTAGCGACTGGTGGGGAAGCACCGTGAAGAACACCATGGTGTGCGCTGGTGGCGGCAGCTTGTCTGGATGCCAGGTGAGAAAGACTGGCTGGCAAACAGATCATGAAGTGCTTCATACTGCAGTACAATGTCTAATTTTGTCTCCTGTTGTGTTGTTTTTAGGGTGACTCTGGCGGTCCTCTGAACTGTCAGGTCAGCGGTCAGTACGTCGTCCATGGTGTGACCAGCTTTGTGTCATCATCGGGTTGTAATGCCTACCAGAAGCCCACAGTCTTCACTCGTGTGTCTGCATACAGCAGCTGGATTAGTGGAGTAAGTGCAATTATATCATCATTATAATACAACTTTACATAAGGAACTAACAATCAATCAATCAATCATCTCATGACTGTGTCTCATAATACTCTGTTTTCATTTCATATTTCTTGTGCCTTTTTGTACATTTCAGATCATTGGATAAGTGGAAAAACTGAGAAGATGAAAGAAAAACATCCTCCATTTATCAGCTTTTAACATCTGCAATAACAAACAATATTTACAATAAAATGGACATCTAATCTTGGGCTGCTTTTGAATCATTTTAAAGCTACACTTTGTAATTTTTTAAGTTGATTCTTAGCAAAAAACACTTTGTTCTTTCAAAATTTTATGTGCTCATTAATGTATAATTACTTCTACCAACTAATCAAGTATTCTCGTAAGCGTAGAATCTGCCATTCATAATACATACGGGTGAGCTGTAGGGGGAGGAAGCATAGACAGTATATAAACTGAACACAGCGACCCCATAGGTTTCAACAGAGAAAAGTGAAGTCAATTAGAAGCACTCACTTCCTGATGGCTGGGCGAACTGCGCAGCCTCAAACTGAGCTTGACGACGTAGATGTGACGTGAGCAAACTGTCTGACAGCTGTCAGTCTTCTAGTGGCTGTGCCGAGAGAAATCTGAATCATTCCCTTCCGAATCTCGCAGAGACGGAGAGCGTGAGCATTAGCTGTCCGAGCTAGCAGCAGGAGCAACTTTATCACTCTCTATGGGCTTCTCCCTTGACTTTATCGGACTTTATGCCTCCACGTCCCCCCGATTGCCTGCGAGCTTCTCCGCCGGTCTATACGGTAATTTCTCGACTTGTGCGACATAGTCGCGTGGTTATGATGCAATCGTTAGCCTATTTCTACAAAAACTGCTTCTACGGGGCCATAGCGTAAGATACAAGGTAATGGAGCCTTTTATACATTTTCGTGTTTCTTTAGAAATAAACAATGGACAAACGGTGTCTTTAAACGCCTCAGATGTATAGTTATTCGCTGTCAAAGTGACGCCAAAATGAATGGGAGTCAATGGAATGCTAACAGCAGTTAATCAGCGCTAATCAATGGCGGCGCCCAGGGAAGCTTCAATGTCTTCCGGAACACTGCCCCCCTGGGAGGAAGCCATGTTGCGCCTCCATCTTGAAAATACATTAGCCAAAGAGGGACATACCTGGAAATTCAAACTTCGCCTTTCACGCTTGTACACTCAGTGGCACCATGACGAATGCGAGGGGGAGATTACTCGCGACTGCCGGCAGATTTGAAATAATACTGCCACCGTAGGAGCTAAAACGCCCTTGGAGTGGGAAGGGCTAGAAAGTAATATTTAGATGGTAGTCATATACAATTTCACCGCTAGATGGGAGTAATTCCTACACAATGTAGCTTTAAAGATGTGTGTCCTTGTTTAATCCAGTTTGATCAAAAACTTTAAATTTAGTAGAGCACTTAACTAATTTAAGTTTTTTTAAGTGTAAAATTTAAATTGTTTATAGGTAATGGTCTTGACATATTAACCCTTTCAGACCATGTGGTCATTGGAAACAAATTTATTTTTTATAATATAATGCCTGGTCACTGATTGGTCCCCGAGAAACCAATAACAATGAAAATATGCTGTCCATCCTAGTGGAAAAATCTATTAATGAGTCTGCAAAAATGTTTTTTAGATTAATTTTTACATTTAAGGAGAGCAAATATCAAGTAGGTAAAAAAGTGGTTAAAAAAAAAAGGTCTGTAGGGAATAATAACATTTTGGTGAAATTTCGTGGGCAAAAAAAATCCATTAGGGACAAACAATGGTGATGTTTACAGCATCTTAAGGTGAATTAATTGACTATTTTATTTAATTAAACTAGAGAATATTTTAGTTTTTACTATCTTTACAGAACAGACCTCATCAGATTATGGTTTACAAACTGATATTAAGATATGAATACCAGCAATATATATATCTTATACAATCTTTTTATTAATTGAACAGAATTTTATACAAATGCCTTGGAAATGAGAATTAAAAAATAAAAATAAAGTGTAATACAAAAAGCCAGACCATTAAAAAAAAAAAAAAAACAGACAGGGAATAAACCTCGAAGCAGACTCACTCATTAGCCCCTCATTCATATTAAAATGTATAACTTTACCAATTATAAATCATTGTCCAATGACAAGAGTCAGGCAGATTTCAGCCAATACAACACATAGCACAAACAGTTATAAATCACTGCTATACAGTACATATAAGGTCCATACACTAACAAGTTAAGGACTGTAGTAAAATGAATTCATAAATATACAACAAAAAATATATAGATTAACGAACTAAGTTCAGTTTTGATCACATTTGTTATGTTCACAAGCACCTAATTACAATAATAGTCAATTATAAATTCTCTAAAATTGTTTGCATAGGCTAATGTCAAACAAAATGTGCAAAAATTCTGTTATATTTATATTAGGCGTATCCCCTCTTGCTCATCCCCACTGTCTGTATTTCTCTCTCTCTCTGTAAGAAAACAAAGAATACTGGTTAAAATGGTTGATGTCACAGCCACTTTAGTGTCAATGTTAAGCCAATAACCATGTTTAAAAAACAAGCATTCTTACCTGATCAAAAACACTCAAAATAATACAGTGTTGTGTGCCAAACAGTAAAGAATTGAGAAAATTAAAGGACAATTTAGAAAATTAAATCTTGCCATTGTAAAGTAGTCAACTCAAGGTAAGCTTGTTGAGAACCCAAATGCAGTTTATTACAAAAACGTGATCAAACTGAAAACAAAAGCATGGCATGAACTCAAAAATGTTACGCTTACCAAACAGTGTTACCAGGGAACAATACTTGACAAAGACACATGGCAAAAATGAGGGCTTAAATACTCAAGGACTAATGACTATATGGGACACCTGAACAATGAAACAATGGGCCAATGACAGCATGACACATCAGACAAGGGAACACATGGCAGGATCACATGACTAACAGGGAATCACATGACAAAGACATGAAACATGACTGACATGAAACAAAACCAAAACAAGACGTGACAGCAATATGTTCATTTCAGAGCATCTGTACACAGAACCATAATAGAAAAGATCACTATGTTACTCACCATGCACTGTAACTTTATATCTCTTGTATTTAGTCTCTCGACTGCTGATGATCAGTAGTTTATAGACTCCGGCATGTTCAGTTGTGCTGTTGCTTATGATCAGAGATCCAGTTTGATGATCCAGATACAATATGTTTTTAAATTTCCCTTTATCACCATAATATGTACAGGCACTTTTATTAGTTTCTCTTTTAGCCACGAGTCTGTCTTCAGCTCCAAACAGCCACAGAATCAGATCATCATCTTGTATTTCAGTTTCGTTGTGTAGCGTGACCGAATCTCCCTCCATCGCTGACACAGTCTTCTCTTTATTTTGTCGCAGCACCAGATAAAAGAGAAACACATGGACATTAAAACAGGTGATCTGACCTCATTGCCACGGTAACATCGAAACCAACTGGCTGATTAATTACGAGGTGAAGAGGAACATTTTATTCAAATTTGTGATGGATTTCTGTGTTCCACATAAATGATCTACAGTAAATTCTAAACAGGTTTGGATTTAGAACGACATTTCAATTATTAAACCCGAACGATCAAAACCAGTGTTTCTAGAATAAAAAATAATATATATATGTTCTAGGAATGTTTTGCTAATATTTCCAAACCCTCATCTTTCCCTCATAATTGAGTGATCATCAGAGTGGTCCAAGACCTTAGGACTTTTGTCGCATTTTTTTCTTTTCACAAGCTTCCTGTGTAAACTGTTACCGCCTCTTTCCTGCGTTTAAAAGTCTGATGTTTGAGTAAAGAAGGGCAAAGACGGTGAAAACATGGCCTGTCGATCATCTTCTAGTAGTGGACTTTATTTTCTTATATTCCTTGCTTTATCCACCAAATTAAAATATAGCCCAAATATCTTCACAATTTCAGTCTTTTCAACACACTCATGACAATTTGTAACTATTTTATGGTTTCGGCAAATTGGTGGCTAATTCATATAAATACACACAATATAATTTGTACGCTTTTCTACAATCTGCTTAAGATATGGGGTTATGGGTGGACCTTCATGCTTACGTTTTTGTATGATTTGCACTGTACGAATTCATACAAAAGTGCTACTTAACAAAGTTACGTTTTCCCAGAAGATCAGGTTTGTCTTTTTCAGTTGTTTGTGTCTTTAACTATTAATAATCTGTGTTAAGAGCATTAAAAGCATCAAAACAGCGCTAAATCTGATTGCGTTACTCACCGTGGGCGATCACCATGAATCTCTTGCATGTGATCTTTTTGCCGCTGCTGATTTGTAGTGTATAAACGTCTGAATGTGCTCTGCTGATATTCCTGATGGTCAGATCTCCAGTTCGCTGGTTTAACTGTAATCTGTCTCTGAATCTCCCATCCGGACCTTTGTAGAAAAAGGCCTGATTGGCTCCGTTGAGTTCAGCTATGAACGTTTCTTTGTCGCTAAACTTCCACAGTATCCGGTCATCATTCTTCAGTTCGGAAACACCAGTTTGTAGAGTCACAGAATCTCCAACTGTATATTTCAGCGTATTCATTGCCACAGCGAGATAAACATAGAAGAAATATTTGAATGTGAATGTAAACCACACTATCAATACTGTGATTATCTTGAGCTACTCACGCCAAACAAGAACGTTGAATTTCTTGTATGAAGCTTTATTGCTGCTCTTCATCTGTACTTCGTAAACTCCAGAGTCGCTGCTTTTGGTGTTTGTGATGGTGAGGTCTCCAGTTCGACTGTCCAGCTCCAGTCTGTCTTTGAATCTCTCGTCGTCAACAGCGTAGACGCTGCTCTCATTGGTTTGCCCATCAACTTTGGCTATGAGGGCGTTTTTAGGTTCAAACTTCCACAGAATCAGATCGTCTCTCTGTATTTCAGCAATGCCAGTCTGCAGATGGATGGACTCTCCCTCCGTGAATTTTGGGCCCAATCCCAATTCTACCCCTTTCCCCTTCGTCTACCCCTAACCCTTCGCCTTCCCCTTCCCCTTGACCCTTGAAACAGAGTGGCAAGGCGTAGGGGTGAAAATATTCCCCTAAGAAATGGGACACCACTACTACTCCGTTACACGTCATTATACGTCGTCGCCTACGTCACAGGAGATGCGCCGATGTTTATCACAAACTTCCAAGATGCACAGGACTTGTTTTCTGTGGTGTTGTATTAACACGTTGGAGGTACAGACCTATGTTTGTCCTATTTTGACCTATTTATTTATTTACTGTGTAAAACTGTGTGAAATACGACATTGTGTGGCGTTCATGTGCGTTCAACTCATAAATACGATCTTTACGAGATGACTTGAACGCACCAATAGCTTGTGTGCTTTGTTCGGGGGAGAAGAGATTTTTTTACAAACGTTTCTTTGAAGGAACTGACCGTAAATATGAACACAAGATTGAATGTAACATAAAGCAAATCATTATTTGTCGTTAAAATACTTATTAAAGTCAACAATTCTTACATTTATGGTCTAATTTTTTGCTTGGGCAGCCATTTTGCGTCTGTAGCCGGTGTATGCAGTGACACTTCTCATACCCCTTCATTTGAAGTGTGGTCCCGAAAAATCTTCGTTTGAAGGGCTATCTGGCCCTTCCCCCTAGCCCTTCCCCTCCAACCAAAAGAGAATCGAGACAGCCCTACCCCTCCACGTGCACGAGCAAAACAGAGGGGAAGGGGTAAGTGAAGGGGTAAGGGGTAGAATTGGGATTGGCCCTTAGTGTGTCCACTTCATTGCATAAAGAAATAGAAACAAAGCATGTTGATATGTGCAGATGAACAACTCAAAACCCACTTTAGACCTCAATGAAGTCTCAAATGAATAAATGAATAGGACAACACTGTAGGTATTTGAAGTATTTCACCCACACACCTCGTACAATAACCTTGAATCTCTTGGTTTTGGCGGCTCTGCTGCCGGTGATCTGCATCTGATAATCTCCAGAGATTCGGATCCTGATGTCGCTGATGGTCAGATCTCCGGTCTGCTGGTCCAGCTGCAGTTTGTCGCTGAACCGCTCGTCGTCGGCGTACGAAATGTTGCCGGCCTTTTTGTGTATTTGAGCGATGACCATGTCTTGCGGTCCAAATGTCCAGAGTACTTCATCCTCTCTCTGGATTTCAGTTGCACCGGTTTTCAGCGTGACAGCATTTCCCTCCGTCACTGAAACTTTTTTTTTCTTTTCTGTCTCAAACACCAAGATATCAAATGTTCTAACAGATGTTTCATTGTTTAAGTCAAAATAGATTTTTTTTTTAATGAATAAACCACTGTAAATGAAGTCCCATCATAAATAATAGCTTTGCTCCAAAACAGTGAGCTGTAAAATGCATTTGTAATGAAGAGTAACAAGAAACAGATCTTCTCTCAGATGTTGGTTTTAAATTTGATTCAAAAGTGTTGTTCACTGACACCGTTTTTTTCTGACTCTCAACATCATGGAAATTTAAAAAAAATAAAAATTCACAGCAAAAATCTGCACAATCTTCTCTTAGTGAGCTGCCTAAATAAGGAGCATTTTAAAGTGCATTCATAATGAAGGGATGATCTTTTTTTGTTGGTTTTTCAATTCATTTTAAAACTAAAGTAACTTTTCAACTTCCTGTATCTTTAGTGGGAACAATAATTTCAGACTGCTTTACAGCTACAGTCAATTCCTGTTTTTCTTAAGATCACCCACTGTATAATTTGTTAAAGATACAGTATTGCTAAATTGAAGAAAACATAGTTAAGCAAATACAATTCACTTTTAAACTCTTATATGGGGTTATTTCTTTTATTAGCTGTAGATAAAGATTACCTTTCCGTTTAGAGTATCTGAACATGTAGTAAATCACAGCCAGAGCTACAGCCACACACAGCAGGAGAAAAACACAGATCAGCACAACATAACCAGCGGACAAACCTGGATCTGGAAGGGCTGAAGAGAGAAAGTCATTAGTGTAAGTACATTTCTTGTGCGGTTTGAGGGAAATGCTCATTTGACATGATTAAACATTATACTTACCAACAAAAACATTGAATCTCTTATATAAGGTCTCTTTACTGTTGGAGATCTGTAGTTGATAAACACCAGCGTCTGCGGTTCTGAGGTCTCTGATGGTGAGATATCCCGTCTGGTCTTCCAGGTGTAGTCTCTCTCTGTATCTCTCATCAGGACTGTATGTGATCTCATGAATCTTTATGTTCATTTCAGCGACAGGAGTGTCTGGATTCGTAGGTCCAAACGTCCACCGTATTAGATCATGTTTCTGTGAATCAGTAACACCAGTGTGTAGAGTCACAGAATCTCCTTCTCTCCTGTTTTCCAACCCTGCAAAAATCACATCTGGAGAACAAACAGGAACAGTTATGCGATGCATAGAGCATTTTAAAAGTAAAACATATAGGCCTAAGCTATATAAATCAATAGATCTATCTGAGCTACTCACCATGGACAGTGACACTGAATGTATTGACCAAGGTCTCAGTGCTGATGATCTTTATATAATAATCTCCGGAGTGTTTGGTTCTGATGTCACTGATGGTCAGAGATCCAGTCTTATTGTCCAGCTGCAGTCTGTCCTCGAATCTCCCATCATCAACATCGTATAATGAGACTGTCTGAGTTGTTCCCTCGATTTTAGCGATAATGGAGTTTTGAGATCCATTCATCCACATCAACAAATATATTTTCTGTATTTCAGTGACATTCGACTGCAGAATGATGGAATCTCCCTCTATCACTGACATTTTTGCTGTCTCCACAAACACACCTGAGAAATAAACAAAATATAGCTGAAAGTTTTCAATATCAGAAACAGTACTTTTAAATATAAAGGTTCCAAAAGGAGGGGTTTCTCAGCAGTGCCATAGAAGAGCCATCCTGGTTCTTCAAAGAACCTTTCAGTGATCAGTTCTTAAAAAGATGTTATTCATAGTGTAAATTAATATTTTAATTATGTAAATAACCTTCAATGGAAAGGTTCTGTGTGAGTTGGTTCTTCATGGATATTTAAATCTTAACGAATATTAGTATCCTATTAGAACAGCCAACTATTACTACAGAATACACTGAATAGGCCTACTATATAATTAAATATCATCATAAAATGAAAATAGATCTTGTCATTGTGGAATTTGTCCCCGAATGATTGCGCAATATTTGCATAACAAAATAGAAGCAGAGTGAACCGTATGAAGGCTATGAATGAATGAATGAATGAATGAATGAATATATCTTTGACCAATTTAAGATGAGTTTATCATTATGTTGATAACATCTATAACTGTTTGTGTGGAAATCGAACGCCAAAAGCCCACGACCGACGACCCGCCCATGTATTATTGTAGAACAGACAAAATCAATGATTTAGCTTTTCTTACTATTCTTCGTAAATTATTTTTCTCGCATGAAAATGGTCCGATTCATCAACATTACAGCGACTGTGAAATTCGTATTTTTCCGAATCTGTTGTAGCCTAATGTAACAGTTTGCGTATAAGAAAAGAATGTGAAACCGAAAGAATAACGAACCGATGACTTACCGTGTAAAAATAATGCGAAATAAGAGAGCAATACCAGTTTCTTCATATTGTTTTTGAATCCTAGATCATAAGTAACATGACTCGACTTGATGAGGTGATCGATCCGTGGCGTTTCTGTCGTGACTCGTGTCATAAACGAGCAAAACACGATCGACAGTGACCGTCACGGATGGCAGAAAGTGTTGACTGCTGAGGAATTTTGAACAGATGGGCTGGTTATCACAAAACAACAAATGTTCGCTCATGAATATAATTTAGGTTATGCACAAATGTTATTTTACTGTTTTACTGTAATGCTAATTTTCAAGTCAAAAACAGAAACGTAATATTTTATGTAGGCTATCATAACCAATATGCGGTTGGTTTCCAATCTCTATGAATTCTGTCTTGTAGTTTCTGTCATTGTACCTATGCATGAGGGCAGAGGAAGGCAAAACCTGATCACAGATCAGTATCTATTTTCCATTTAACTTGAGCGTTCAATATGAAATCAGCATAAGACGAAGAAAGTTTATCCATGACCTGTTAATGTGTTTTAAAAAGATTTGAATTGGAACTAATAGGATTTCAGTTAGTAGGCTAAATGTGTTGTTATATGACAATATGGACTAAAAGTTTGAAAGGTAGCCTCACATTTTAAGTTCAGTAGCCTACTTCTATACTTGACAATAATGTATCAAAATTAAAATAAGATAGGCTACAAGGCATTGAAAATATACAGTTGACAACAAAAAAAAGGCTATTGTTTGATTTACACTGTAAAATGCTCTTACACATTAGGCTTATGACTTTACCGCTAAACGAGGAACTGCATCTCATCTCGGCAAGAAACAGTTTCAGAGTTCATTTCAAATAAGTCGTTGCCTTTTAGACTCGTGTAGGGTTATTAGAGCAGGTTGCAAGTTCTTGAAGAAAATGCATCACACATTTGTTTTTTTCTGTCTGTGGATATTGTACTTAGCTGGTATGGGTGTAAATATTTGTTTTTTTTAGTTACTGTTTTAGTAAAGCGGCATCAGTTGTGATCTTTTCCTATACGCTTGTTCTCCAGGTGTGTTTGGTGTAGACCGGTGAAACAGAGACAGTGTCAGTGATGGAGGGAGAATCTGTCACTCACACACTGATGTTCCTGAAACACAGAGACATGTGATAGTCTGGACGTTTGGACCTCAAGACACTCACATTGCTAAAATCAACAGAGTGCACAATGAGACCTTTCACGATGGTGCCGATGAGAGATTCAGAGATAGACTCAAGCTGGACTATCAGACTGGATCTCTGACCCTCACAAACATCAGCACAGAACACGCTGGACTTTAGAAAATCGAAATCGTTGTTGAAAACAAGGTCTCGATCAAGAATTTCATTGTCACCGTCTATGGTAAGCAGAGCATTTTACTGTATGCTCATTTTATTTGCCTCTTGCCATTTTCTTATTTCAAGTAGGATTATTAAATTATCATAATATAGAATATTTTAAGATATGGGGTAAAATATGGGCTAGTGGGTAAGTTGAGCCACCAATTAAACTGAAGGGAACTGTGCAAAAGATGATTTGCCATGGATAAGGCATTGATGCATTGCTTTCTGTAAAGATGCTTTGAATAAAATGAAAACGAAAATTACTTGATTACAAAAACTTTTTGTAAAAATGTTTTATCCGATTCCGAATAAAACAAAGATACAATATAACACAAAGGTTTTGTGAGTGACCGCAAAGTTTCTCAGGGGAATGCAAAACGTTTGCAAGAGAATGCAAAAGCGCTGAAATATTATGCCTCCCATCTCCTATTTTTCCCATCATCACCATGTCCCTTTTAAGGCCTCCGTACTTTGTCCTTGACATGTCATCTATATGGCAAATCTTCCAGTTGGTCCGTTATTGTGGTATTGCCTATAATCTACATTCCTAAATGTCATTTAAAATCAGACCTATCTGTGGGTGGTTGTTTTTCATGTCAAAGTCAAACTTTTCTCTTTTTTTAATTCTCAGTCCAGAATGAAAGCTTCAACTGATGAAGGGTGAATCAAAGAGTTTTTACTAGACTTAACCATAATGTGAGGAAAATTTAAAAAATTGCTTTCGATGAGGAAGTTCACAATGCAAAACTCACTTCTCTGTTCAAATTGTGGTTCAAATATGGGAAGTAAATCTGTGTCCCATTTCTCCTCGAAAAAAAGGTGCACCTTCTAAGCTCATTTTACAACTAGGCCTATATTTAACAGTTGCGACTTTACTTCTAATACTTAAAATTGTGACTTTATACCGTTTTTCACAATTATGACTTCATATCTCACAATTGCGACTTTATTTCTCTGACGTGTGATTTTTTTTTTGCATTTGCTCCTTTTTTTTTCTTATAATTCTTCGTTTATAAACTGTAACAATAAAACACTGGCAAACAAAAAAGCCTTCACACTGTTCTGACTTTATTTCCGTGTCTCTTTATTTTCTTGTGTTATTCAGCTCCTGTCATCACCAGATACTGTGCACAAAATCCTTCATCATCCAGCTCAAAATGTTCACTGCTGTGTTCAGTGTTGAATGTGAGTGATGTGACTCCTGGTACAAAGAAAACAGTGTATTGTCCAGTATCAGTGTGTGTGATCTCAGCAGCAGCATCTCTTTACATCTGGATGTGGAATATCAGAATAAAAACACATACAGCTGTGTGCTGAACAATCCCATCAGAAATCAATCTCAACATCTGGACATCAGAGGACTCTACCAGATGCGTTCAGGTATGACATTTGTGATATGATGGGGTGAACTATCCCTTTAAGTACAATTGTCACTCCTCTTTTGAGCGCTTTAATCTCATTTTGTCCACACAGGCTTTTGTAATTTATGGGAGTGACAACCAAATTCTACAACCAAATTATGATAGTGTTTCGGCTACATAACAAAACTGAACTAATAATAGATAGTAGCACTTACCAGCTGATGTGTTCCCTTAGTGAGGGTAATGCAGTCACGTGATTCTCAGTTAAACGAAGCTTCAGCCGTCATAAATCACGTGCTCTTGGCAAAAACGAATTAAAAAACGACATTCATTCAATACTTTTTGTACTGTTTAACACAGTGTCTTTTTGTATTTTATGTTCAACATAAGCCTATACTATCAATGAAGTGGGGTCTGCGTTTTTTAATCAGTTTTATTTTGATAAACATGACACAATTTAATATCGTGACTACATGAAAGGAGCTTTTACTGTTATAAAAATGCAGATTTGTGCTATTTTACTTTCCTGTTTATCTATTTCTTAGACTATGTCCACTATAACGGATTCACTGAAGCTGTGATCCGATTGGCTCTCTCTGCTCTGGTGGGCGTGGCTGTTGTTGCTGTGCTGGTTTATGACGTCAGATCAACGAGTTTGAAAGCGGAGGACAGAAAGTTGTGTTTTTTCCTCTCTCACAATTCAAAACAACCGTGAATGCCGGTTGCAATGTTTATTTTGGCACTGCATAGTGCATAGCATTGAATATAGAAAAGTAAGGAACTTGCATCCTATTGGTTCATTTAAACGAGTATTAAATATGCGATAAGAATTAACTGCAGAATCTCTTTAGCTGCGCATGCTCAGACAGTTAAAGGATGTTCCTGTAGTTTGCCAAACAGAGAGAAAAATTACTTTCTGCAGAGCTGGAAAGGGTGAATCTGAAATGTTGAAACTGTTTTATCACATTGAACATGACAGACAGTTCAAACTCCATCACTCTCACTATGAGATCTTCTCTCTCTGACTGAACGTGTGATTCAGATCCATTAGCCGTATTAGAGAAGTGAAAACTTAAAAATGAATAGTTTTTAAACGAGTCAGAAAAAAAAGCAGCAAACACTGTAGGCTTAAAGTTTTGACACCGATTATTATATTGTGATTTCAAACAGAATTGCATATTGAGACTATCAACTTCATATGAACTGAAGGGTCAGATTCCAGAATCCACCGCCACTTCAAATGTATATTCTTTTGAGTGATTTATAATCAAGTTATTAATCAATAATATTTTTTCCCTTGTACGTATTAAATTATTTGAATATAATTTAATAAGAGAAAGAACATGTTATCTGGATGTTTTTGGAAACTGTTCTGTTATTTCAAGCTCGACAATTTCAACCATTAGGAAGCTGTGTGTGTGTGTGTACCAGTATTATTTGTTACGGATCAGTATTGATGGGCAACTGGCACTATATTGGTGAGGTGAACACAAGATGAAATGACAAGCTAAAGCAGTTCTGTGGGCTCTACGGGTCATCTCAGGGTCTGGGTGTCAGCCGTATCATTGATGAAGAGATGCTTCTCGTCCATTTGTGGAAATGAACGGTTTATATTTCTTAGCCAATCAGAATCATTCAACCTGACGTGATGATGTAGTTAGTGACGTATAGACTGTACGGGAGCGGCCTACAAACTCCTTTTGAGTCTTGAAGCTGAACTTCTGCGATTGAAACTGCAAACTATATTCAGTAAAATTGTCTTCAATTTATTATAATTCTGACTCTTGTCTTTAATTGACAGCACTTCTGAGTCCAGGTTTTCATTCATGGTCCTTGAGTCTCTAACTGTAAATTCCCCAACACCACTGCAGTAAATGTATCTGTAACATTATAAGTTATAGCCTACATAGGCTACATTATACATCTTATAAGTGATTATTTGTATTATATCGTTGTCTATTCAGGCATGCAGTTTCTTTATTCAATTATTTATTCAGTGAGAAGAATGAAAGTTTATCTATAGGCCTAAATGTGAGTCAAAATGAAACCTGATATGTTCGGACTTACTGAAGAAACATGATTTGATCTTATTTGTAGATGAATGGTTTGTGCTTATGAGCGTGTCTATTAATATAATGAATGAAAGTAAAGGGCTGCTTCATGAAACTAAAGGTGCAGTAATTAGTTTGAGCATGAAACGGTGCAAAACGTTCAGGTTTTATATTTTGTTTTGTTTTTGTATTGAGCCAATAGGTCAATTGGTGAAAGTAAGACCATTTATTGGTCAATTGTTTTTTTTTTCTCACAGGTGAAAGTTGTCAACTCGAAAGTTGAAAAATGAACTGATTTTTAAATCAACTCATTGACTTTCTGTTCACCAAAACAACTCCTTTGGATTTGCCCACATGATCGCTGTTGATTTGAATATGCATTAATGTTGTAGTTAAGACCAGTTCAAAACCAAGACCAGTGTGTGTTGAAACCAAGACCAAGACTTTTGAGGGCTTGAGATCATTGAGATCAAGACAAGAGCACGGCAGGGCGAGACAGAGTCAAGAACAGACCAGCGCTCCTTAAACTCTTCTAAAAGATCCACATTTACTGCCTGAGAAATGTCTTATATTTAATCAATAGGACAGCTGTGGGCTTAACAATCCCATCAGCAACCCATCCCATCCATTGGATACAAAGCATATAAATTTTGGTTCTTTACTCGAAGTATTTTTTTACACTTCTACTGCCATCTGGTGCTCAAAAAGATGAAGTGCATCTATAGAGCCTTTTCATGGCTAGATTGGATTATTTTATGGTTGTAATTTTTTTTAACTGTATAAATTCAGATGTAATGTACTCTGAAGATGTTGTTGTGTACATACAGTACATGAAGCAACACATTTCACACAATTTTACCTTTTTATTATTTATTAATATTGTATATAGGTACATTGTTTATGAGTTGCATGCTAAAACAGCTGTTAGGAAGCAAAATAAGGGTTTCTCCACTAGAGGACAGAAAAGTTCAGATAAGATCAGAGGCATATCTATATCTAACATGAACATGTATTCCTCAAGCAGATGCTTTTGTCAAAATTAATAAAACAACACAAAACAGAATGTGGTTATAGTGTAACTAAGGCGTTTTTCCATCTTTTTTTGCTACAAGTGCAACAAGAGTAATGTTAAGTGCTTCAGCATCAATACAAATAAATTCAGATCCGATTGGAACAGATTAACTTTTTTAAGCATAATTACTTAAGCAAAATAAGGCACACACGTACAATTTCAATGAAAATAATATTAAAAACAATGTCAACTTAAGTCGTTTTTTTTTTTTTTTTACAATAAAAGTGTAACTAAGGTCATGTGATCTCAGCTTTAAAGACACTGTGATCAATGCTGAACATGAACATTAATCTGGTACTGCTGTTATTTAAATAAAATAGCACATGCAATGGTTATAGAAATACTGCTGTGGTAAAACATTATAAAAAGCATATTACTTAAACTCACTGTCTACAACCACACAAAATCAGCTCTCAGAGTCAAACTAGTATTATGTTAATAGAGTACGGATATGAAGAGTAACATTGTAAAAACAATATATGAAACTGTTTGATAAACACGTTTCCCTGTTCATCTAAAAAACAAAGAAGCTTTTTATATGCAAGTTTAACAGCTCAACAGACACGGATTAATTTCACACTTTAAGCTGATATAAGCAGAAATGTGTTTTTGTTGTAGCCAGATCTGAAATGTTGATGACGTCAGAGTGATTGACACTGGTGGGCGTGTCTTATCTCCTGGTGGGCGTGTCTTAATTTTATCTCCTCATTCCCTGCATCCAGATCATCTTCATTCCCCGGCAGCATCATTACAGTCACTAAATCTTTCACTGCGGAATCAGCCAGAAAATACACAATTACAGATATTAAAAAGAGAGATGTACTGATCTAGAGATTTCAAAACTTAAGCTGAACACACACTACAAGATAATCTGGCCGATTTTGGGCCCAATTCTCCCCTTTCGAGTACGACAATAATCTTGATGGTTCTACAGATTATCAGATTTTCCTGTGGTGTGAGGTGTATTAAGAGTGACTGAATCTGCTCTGAAGAACGTCGGGGTCGCACCGATCTCAAATCGTAAATATCCAACATGTTGAATATTTACAATCAGAAATCCTGTTTTGTGGGAGGAACCCCGAGGAGAAACACGCACACACTCTGCAGATTATCACAAAACACAAGCCACAAGCCACAAATAGTTAAATTAGATAACCTGCGTGATCAATGAATAAAATGAAAATAAATCAATTATTAGACGACAATAAATGCTAAACTGGAGTGGCAGTCTTTTTAGCTGAACATGTTCACAGCATCCAAAAATCAAATTAGAAAAGGCTGAAATGTTTTGAAATCACTTGTAGGGTACCCTACCTGATGGAAAGAAAGAAAAAATCTAGTCTTTCACACTATCTGCATCCGTTTAAGTCTTTTCAAATTGTGTGCGTGGATAAATAGCCTACATTCTAAAACGCGTAATGTGAAAAACGCTTAACGGCTTAATGTCCCAAGACAGTATTAAAAGATAATATTTTGAAATCTTTAGATTTTCTTAGACATTGTTAAAGATTTAAATCCCTGCCGCCAAAATGCTTCACTGTCGGTCACGGGTTCGTGGAAAGTGAAACTTAAATCTGTCACAGATTGGATTTATTCACGCATGTTAAAAATATATATTTTTTCTTTTCACATTTTAATTTACAGCATTATCATAATAGGCTGTAAATTCATTTATTAGCAGAAACCCAGTTGTTAGATGTGAAATCAGACATTGAGCACCCTCTGCGAAGATTCGACTGTGAGATTGGTAGCCCTCCTATCGATGCATCGAACCTTCGACTATTCGGGGTCACCCCTAATCTTGTCTTGTCTGGATCTTTGGTGTTAACCCGTCGTACTCATTTTCTGTTTAAACAACAATCAGACTTATTAGACAATGACCCTTTTTACATTCATTAGACATTGTGATTACAAAAAAAAAAAAAACAAGATCATATATAAATCACATCTCAGGTCAGCTGTCAAACGAACTGTTGCTCGTTCAATTAAAAAAATACCTGAACCAATGATATCAAGCCTGGCAAGATGCGTCTTGTAGGGCCATGTTCTTTCTTTTCATATTTTTCTCAAGAAGCTGAATTTATGATCTAAATAAAAGCTGAAGGAAGTACTTGTGAATGCCCCCGTTGAGAAACACTACACCAGAGGAACGAAACGTCTAAATCTATGATTTCTTATCGTCATGTTTGTGGTCTCTAACATTTGGATTCTTTTAGTGTGTCCCCAGCCTAACATCACCATTCTACCATCAGATTTCCATTAGAAACACAATGCACAAAATCATTTAACGAATACATTGTCAGTAGCATATTTAGTGAACGTTCTGTATAAATATAAATTTAAATCTTTGATAAATTAACAGAGTGTAAAATGGTGCCACATCACACACATCAGATCATGACCTTAAAGGATTAGTTCACCTCAAAATAAAAATTTCCTGATAATTTACTCACCTCAATGCCATCCAATATGTTCATGTCTTTCTTTCTTCAGCGGAAAATATATATTTTTTCTTTAGAAAAACATTTCAGGATTTTTCTCCACACCATGGATTGCACAACCGCAACCAAATTGTTGAAGTCTAAATCAATGCCGTTTCAAAGGGGTTTGAAGTGCTTCAAACGGCTCTGCACAATCTCAGCTGAGAATAGGGTCTTATCTAGCGAAACGATCATCATTTTCTTTTTAACCACAATTTAAACAGGTGCAAGATTTGAATTGCTACTCTTAGATGTGGATGGTTCTTTACACCTGCACATAATTGTCAAGTAACTTTTTGTCAAGTAATTTTGAAAGCAAATTTTTATTTAGTTTTAGTCATATTCTTTTGTTTTGACTTAAATGCTATTTAGTTTTAGTCATATTTTACTCATCTGAATTGTTTTAGTTTTAGTCTAGTTGAAGTCGACGAAATACAATAAGATTTTAGCCGACTAAATCTTCAGTAGATTTAGTCAACTAAAATCTATGGGTTTAGTTAAATTGTAATGCGTTTAGAATTTCTCTCAAATTTCCAAACCCATTATACTCCCGGAGAAAACATCTATTAACCTGTTAATATCAAAGATTTTAAAGTTTAAACATGCAATACAGATACATATTTAACTGCTGTGATATACAAATATCGTCAAATTAAATAAAACCACTTAAAGTAGAACATGAACTTCTTTTCAATGAATGATATATGCATTCTTTATAACAACTTACAGTATCATTATTTAATATTTTAAGCAGACATATTTATTTGAAAATATTAAATAATTCATCCCTATTAAAGCTATTAAAGAACAGTGAATGCTTTTCTTTTTCTTTTATTGGTTGATTATTATTAGGAGCACAGACGCCATTAGTTTTTTACGCACTGTTATTTTAAGACCGAATGTGCAGATACAATTGCAGTGATGCTTATCCGATTCAAATCTGTTCTCACAACTGTTAACGTTCTGTAAATACATAACTGACTGTGTTTACATGAATACTCTCCCAAATGGACATTTAGACATGGTGTGTGTATTTGTCCATTCAGATGCGAAAGAGAGCTCAATTCAGTACTCGCGCGCTGTATAGCTTAAGGCTGCGCGCTTCGGGTGTGTGCGCACAGAAAACCGTAGCCTACTACTGCGTCGTCACTCTTATTCAGATCTATCCATATGTCTGCTCTTCTCTTTCTCCCAGACGTTTACATTTTTGATACAGTTTTATGAGATATGCATTAAGCGCATGCCAACTTACAGCCTTGTTTATACTCGACGCGTCCGCAAGAGCGCGAAGTGCGCGCGGCAAACATGACGTCATTGCGGTGTGGGCGGTCGCGCGCGTTGGGTGCGCAAGGGCCCATTTCGCCTGGCGGTGTGCACGGCAGATTTTGTAACATCGCGCGGCTCCGCATCCGAAGATGAACGACTTCGAGCCGAATCTGGCCGAGCACGAACTTCTCATCACACCAGCACCCCTAAAGTAGTTGCTTACATTTAAAAAATGAGCATACAATAGCATAAAAAGCCTTTTTAATTAACATAAAAGGTCCATGGTTAAAACAATGTAGCCTACACGAAAGTTAAATGTTTAGAGAAATTAGAAAATATTTAAGAAATTGTTACTTTATTGTATACGTAGCAGGCTACATGTATTTCCATATAGGCTAGCCTCCATAGCCTATATTTTGTTCTAATGTGACAAGTAAAAAATCTCAGGTTTTACTGGGTTTTACATGATTATTTTTGTATTGGTGGTGGTAACTACAATAAACATTGTCACGTGTTTATATTTCTTCTTCTCACCGATTCCTGATGGTTTAGAGAGGACAACTACTCGAGTCGCCCCCTGTAGTTTCAAAGAATAGTACAACGGCGAGCGCGTCAAGTATAAACGCCTCGGCCGTTTGGAGAGGTGCGCGCGCAGTCAGCGGAGGCTCGCGCTCGTGTGGACGCGTCGAGTATAAACAAGGCTTACGCCGGGTAGAGCAGCACGTTACGACTCAAATGTGCGCATCTTCCACGAACGCAGCCGGACATCAGTTCTGACTGGATCTCTTCCCAAATCGTCCCTACCTAAGATTTTCGTTTTTATTCGTTGACGAAAATGTCAATAGATTTTCGTCATAGTTTTTGTCATTCCTATCCGTCTTCTTGTCTGCAAGACAAGTGGACATTTAGACATGGTGTGTGTATTTGTCCATTCAGATGTGAAAGAGAGCTCAATTCAGTACTCGAGCAATGTATAGCTTACGGCTGCGCGCTTCGGGTGTGTGCGCACAGAAAACCGTAGCCTACTACTGCGTCGTCACTCTTATTCAGATGCGTCTTAATGGCAAGAGTTCATTTTTCACAAAAGAGAGTAACGCGATGCGAGTAACAAACTCATTTAAATTTCAGTAATTGTAATTGCATTACTTGATAAAAAAATTCTATTTTGTTACATGCTCGTTACCGCTAAAAGTAGTGGAATTACAGTAACTCCCAACACTGTTAAAAAGTATATATATATATATATATATATATATATATATATATATATATATGTAGGGAAGATGTAAAATGTTTCTCCCAGCCTTAGATAAATCTAACTCTTCTGGATAAATCTGACTCTTAACTTTAATTGTCATATGCTGGAAGTAATTTGAGGTGAATACAGTATAACTGCAGCTAAAACTATAATGTTTTGTTTTATAATTTTGTATGCGCTGTTATTTTGATTATTGGTAATTAACAGTTATATTTCCTTGTGGAAAGATGTTGCTGTGTGCTGCATAGTGGCTGATGCAGATAAAGAGCCAAATAAAAGAAAGCTTCACTGCTGTGACGACCACGATCTTGGTGTCCTCCTCATTCATCGATCGCATAAACACAACGCAGAGACATTTGGGGGAGCACACCGATGAAGAGGGTTACATATATATATATATATATATATATATATATATATATAAAAATTATTATTATTATTATTATTATTTTTTTAATGACTGATCGTTTCGCTAGATAAGACCTTTATTTCTCGACTGGGATCGTGTCGAGACTTTGAAGCTACATTGACATGGACATTTGAACCTTCTTTGAACTTTGGGATAGTTGGTTGTCATTGAAGACCATTCTGAGTAGAAAAATCCTGGAATGTTTTCCTCAAAAACATTTTTTTTTTCTTTTCCACTGAAGAAAGAAACACATGGATCTCTTGAATGGCATTGTGGTGAGTAAATTATCAGGAAATTGTAATTTTTAGGTGAACTAATCCTTTAAGTTAAAGAGCTTCAGCACACAACAGAATCTCACCTGCTGCCAGCTGATACGATGTAAGAGTAGACAAATCTGTTAAAACAACAATCACAGACTTATTAGACAATAACCCTTTTTACATTCATTAGCTATTGTGATTAAAAACAAAACAGGTTCATATATAATCACATCTCAGGTCAGCTGTCAAACGAACTGTTGCTCGTTCAATTAAAAAAATACCTGAACCAATGATATCAAGCCTGGCAAGATGCGTCTTGTAGGGCCATGTTCTTTCTTTTCATATTTTTCTCAAGAAGCTGAATTTATGATCTAAATAAAAGCTGAAGGAAGTACTTGTGAATGCCCCCGTTGAGAAACACTACACCAGAGGAACGAAACGTCTAAATCTATGATTTCTTATCGTCATGTTTGTGGTCTCTAACATTTGGATTCTTTTAGTGTGTCCCCAGCCTAACATCACCATTCTACCATCAGATTTCCATTAGAAACACAATGCACAAAATCATTTAACGAATACATTGTCAGTAGCATATTTAGTGAACGTTCTGTATAAATATAAGTTTAAATCTTGGATATATGAACAGTGTAAAATGGTGCCACATCACACACACAGCAGCATCTCACCTGGTTTCCGCTGATCCGGTCGAGGAGGAGGTGGCGTGTCCAAAAATAGGCCTAATGTTTTAAAAAAAACAAAATCACAGACATATTAGACAATATTTTACATTCCCTTTTTACATTCATTAGCTATTGTGATTACAAACAAAACAAGGTCATATATAATCACATCTCAGGTCAGCTGTCAAACGAATTGTTGCTCGTTCAATTCAAAACATGCGTGAATCAATGATCACCGACATCAAGCCTGGCAAGATGCGTCTTGTAGGGCCATGTTCTTTCTTTTCATATTTTTCTCAAGAAACTGAATTTATCATCTAAATAAAAGCTGAAGGAAGTACTTGTCAGCAGGTCAGCAACAAAATGTGTAAATGTTAGGGATGAAACGATTACCGGTTTCACAATAAAATGTCCTGTCCACGTAAAGACAATACTGTCCACGTAAAAAAATCCTGTCCAGTCAGCATCAGTCTATTTTTTTGTATGGGAATGTTTATTCATTGTATACTTACAAATATTTATTTATTTTATTTTACCAGAGAAATAATTACAGGGACATTACATTTTTAACAGTTGTTTAAAATTTTACCCATTCATAATTTTTTTTTTTTTTACAGTTTAACCCTCTTTTTTTACTTTGTATTGCATGAAACTGCCTCCTTGTCATTTATTGCTTCTAACAAAAGACAGAAAAATGCCTAAAAGCTGCTATGTGACAGGGTGTACAGCAAACAAGCTAAAAAAAAAACAGAACTAAGTTTTTATAAGTTACCAAACCATAAAAGCCAGCCTTTAAGGAGACTAAAGTGGAAACAGGCAATAAGACATGAAGCAACAGCAGGAAGAATGGGTACATTTTATTAAATAGTTCATATGAAATAATGAACATCAAAGTGGACGAAAACCAATTGGCCCAAGCTGCAGCTTGCTAACACACATAGCTAATATTAGATTTCTAATAGCTAACTTGTCCGATCATTTGAGTAATCAACCCTGCTTCCCTCTATCTTTCATAAAGCTGAGGCTATATGTGCTTTGATTGTTAAGGGTTGAAGGTATCTAAGCTATGTGTTTTGATCTTTGTATAGTTTAAATTATGCTTTTACCTGGTGATTTGATCAAATAGTTGTAGATTATTCAGTTGGATCATTTCTCCAACAAAAAGAAGGTAAGGAAAAGGGGCATTGATATATAAAAATAAAATATAGTTTCTCAATATATCTTCTCTTCTCTGGTTCACATAGGATAGTGAAATAATCCTTTGACATGGTTAAAAATAATATCCTGTCGCTGATTACATTGTAAATTAGTCCTTTTTTGCTTGTTTGCTGTACACTTTGTCACATAGCAGCTTTTAGACATTGTTCTGTCTTTTGTTAGAAGCAAGAAATGACAAGGAGGCAGCGTAATACAAAGTCATCAATGGAGAAGGTTGGATTGTACTGTACAGGGATTGAAAACCCTGAATGTATGAGGAAGAACGGTGATCATTATTACATTGACTAAAAATACTCACCTATGACAACAACACTGAATGTCTTGTATGAAACCCCACTGTTGGATTTGATCTCTAGTTTATAGTCTCCAGAGTCTGTGTTTCTGGTGTCTGTGATGGTCAGAGATTTAGTCTTCTTGTCCAGCTCCAGTCTGTCTCTGAATCTCCCATCAAGAACATCATTAGAGATGATTCCTCTGATGTCAGCTATGAGAGACCCCATAAATGTCCACTCTATGAGATCATCTCTCTGGATTTCAGTATCTGGCTTTAGAGTGACAGAATCTCCTTCATCCGTAAACACTGTGTTCTCTTCATGTCACAGGAACACATAGAAACAGAGAAATGAGGATAGTATAAGTGAGAGTGAGCAGATGAACATGTCAGTAAAGCTTCACTGAGTGTGTGTGCGTGTGTGTGTGTGTTGAAAGGTTGGATTCCAGAATCCACTGCCGCTTCAATATATAATTTTGAGTGATTTGTAATGAACGATTTATAATCAAGGTGTTATTCTATCCTTCTTCATATTAAATGATTTGAATAACTTCAAGCTTATGAAATTTACTTATATAAGTATATGTAATGAGCTGTCTCCACATCCATGTGTTAAAACATATATCTATTCTTCTAGCTGACTAAAACAGTAAATTCTTTACTTTAACTGTAAATTCTCCTACAGTGTGTGTGTGTGTGTGTGTGTGTGTGTGTGTGTGTGAGTATTTGTAAAAATAAATGACATGAAAATGAAACGTAATACTAATAACTTAAATACTTCAGAACAAATTCTGACATAAATATAATATTTCTCTGCAGATACATTATTTATTTAGTATATTATTCATGCTTTGGCTTCGTTTGGAACTATTTTTATTGATCGAGCAAAAACACAGTGGATCATCACTTTTCACAAAGACCTCATCTATATTTTAAAAATAAATTGAAAGAGAACTACTTACTATAGACAGTAACAACAAATGTCATGTTTGTGTTTCCTCTGCTGCGGCTGATATGTAGTTTATAATCTCCAGTGTGTTTAATTATCATGTTTGTGATGATCAGATTTCCAGTCTTCTCATCCAGCTTCAGTCTGCCTCTGAATATCCCACCAGCAACATCATCATGTGTCTCTCCGGTCCCTCCACTGATTTTAGCAATGAGAATGTCTCCAAACCTCCACTGTATCTGATCATCTTTCTGGATTTTAGTTTCAGGGTCTAGGATCACATTCTTTCCCTCTTTCACTGATATCCCCCTCTCTTCATTAGTGACAGCAACACATAGAAACAGAGAAACACAAAGAAATGTTGCCATTAGAGTGTGCATGTGAACATCAGAGTTTACAATTACTACACAAATATCAGATAATGTTCTATCAGTTTGAAATGGAGAAAGACTCAAAACTTCATACTGTATTACTGTCTCTCACGTGTGTAGCAGGACCCTGAACCGACAGGTGACGTATCCTGACTTCTTTACACATGATTTTATTATTTAAATGGTCACTTTGTGGAGGTACATACCAAACATATTTGTAGGCCATATTTCTTCTGTGATCGCTGATGTCACTACACTGAAACCACATTTCTTGCTCTCTCTCCCTCTCTGCCGTGCACGCGCTGTGCGGTTTGGAGCACAGTCTCTGTCTCGCGTGCGCGCTCGCTCTAGATTCCGGGAGATTTTAACGAATTCGCGGGCATCAGTGAGCCGCTATCAATATGCGGGAGACTCCCGTAACTTCTGGGAGACTTGGGATGTCTGCATTTCTATACTGAAAGAATATCTACATTATAATTATTGATTTTTCATTAGGCTATTTTTTTGGTGCCCCCTCAGCTCTTGGTGCCCTACGCATAGCACGTGATGGGAGCGGCGGTGCTGTCCTATAGTCGTCACCCTGACATGACAGTGCGTAGAGTTTGCCTATAATGTAAATGACTTGTTATATTATTCGAGCTTTCTATCTATTTGCTAAAAAATAAAGTGAAATAGGCATTCATTAGTAGTAGGCTAAATAGCAGCATGTTGAAATGATGTGCCAAAATGCATTTTCTATTAGGCTACAATGAAAATATTGTCAGATAAGGTCAGGTTTGCCGAAGTGTTTAATTTCTGGCTATTTATTTATTTGTGTCCCTGTGCGCCGATTGGAGACGGAGTTCACTGCTGATATTTTGAGGTAAGAGCTTTCTAGTCTCGCGGCTGTCATCAGCAGCGATTTCCATCGCCCAATCAGCGGATGGCTGGGCGGGTGCGGTTTTGAAAATTGGTCAAAAACGTTGGTGCGGATGGATGGCGGATGAATGATGAGTTTTGTGATGCGGTTGCGGATGAAATAATAGCACATCCGCGCATCTCTAGTCTAAACTAAAATAGGATACATGGTAATCTATATACATTCCAAGGAGGAGGGACTTCTGGGGGTGGAGACAAATTCAAACAAAGCATACAAAAGTAGGTAAACCGGTTTGGCAGGTTATCTGGCTTGCTCAAGAGAAACAGAGCCAATCAGCATAACACTCTATTGCCTTGCTAATCCAATCAGCATAATGCTTCAACGTCTGGGCCAGTGGCTTCGAAAGCCATTTGCAGAACTAAAGGTGAGAGTCTCAATGATCTGACTCATTTAACTTACAATGGTAAGAAAACAGGTCTTGCAGGAATCTCTTGCTGGAGACTCAATCATCATTTATACATTGTTAGAAATATTTGTTCTATATTCCTATATTCCTGCATGCGCTTAGACCTACAGATCCAGCATAACATTCCTTTATGTTAAGGTAATGGTCACATCTGTTATACATTAATTAAGAAGGCCCATATTGCTCAAGCGGAGAGCTGGTTTTAGGGTCCCCATACTTTACATTGGAGGGTCCTGTTCGGACCTAGATGTCTGTGTGGAGCTTTGACAGGAAACTGACCATATTTAGTAGGGCTGTAACGATTAATCGCGATTAATCGAAATCCAAAATAAAAGTTTGTGTTTACATAATATATGTGTGTGTATTGTGTATAATTATTTTGTATATATAAATACACACACATGCATGTATATATTTAATAAAAATGTGTTATTTATATATAAAATAGTTCTATTTATATATAATATAAATCATATAAAAATATATATGCAGTATATAAATGCAAATAATTCTCAAATATATACATGCATGTGTGTGTATTTATATATACAAAATAATTATACACAATACACACACATATACTATGTAAACACAAACTTTTATTTTGGATTTCGATTAATCGCGATTAATCGTTACAGCTCTAGATGTAATGTATGGTTTTATCGGTAATACTCCCCCTTATACTTTTCCTATATCTATGGTAAACTATTGTCTGAGATTAGAGAATCCTCTCTCTCCAGCGCTGAAATAATTGTTTATTCGTGCCTGAATAAAGACAGAGACTGGGGCACTTTTGTTGGACTCAATTCATTTCTAACAATTTGGGGGCTTCGTCCGAGATTTCTCCAGACGGTAAGAATTAAAAAAAAAAATTTTAAAGAGAAGGTTGATTCTTACTGTCTGCTGAGAAAATGTTTTTTTGATAATTATAGTGCCGTGATTTTTTGCCATATTTGGTAAATTCAGTTATCCTCGTGTTTTAACTAAACACGGGAAGAACGCAAAAGAGACTTGACCTCCTCTTTTGGTTACCTCGTAAATCAGTACGGGATGGTTATCCTCACATTTTGAATAAATGTGGGAAGAGCGTGTAGGGAAATTGATCACTTTCCTCCGTTTGGTGATCTCCTTACGATTGGGCTACGTGAGAAGGAAATAGATTTGGAGCTGAGATTTTTCTCTCTCTCGCAAAGCCTATTTTCAATGTGAAGTCTCTGTCTTTTGGGCTATGAATGAATAATACTTTGAATTTTTTTAAATTCTTTCTCTGTCTCTTTATTTCTCTCTTTTTGTCCAATGTACTAACACAATTAATCTGTAAAATCCAGATTTGTTTCTTTGTTTGCTATTTGGTTATTTTGAAAGTTGTCTTAGTTGAATTGATCTAGAAGAGAAGTCTTTGTGTGTTAACAATGGGGAATAAAATTAGTCCACCATTACTCGATGAATCGCCAAAAGATTTTATGATTAGAAATAATCAAGCGTTCTTCACAGAACCATATTTGTCAAATTTAGTGGGTTGGACGGCTGGCAAGTCACAATTGTCTCCGTTCCCCAGTGACGGATCGTTTAAAGATGACGATTTGTGCGCAGCAAAAGATATGGTCTGTGGAAATTGGGGAGATCCAAATTGGGATTACGAATATATGAAACATTCTTATAAAATTTGGAATGACATGAAATCATATTGGAATCGTGGTCCAGCCAAAAATACTGGAAAAAAAACTTTCTGCTTCTCCGGCTTCACGGTCTGAGACAGAGCAGAGTGGCTCTTCTTCCGTGCACCCGGCAGAGCAAGAGAAAAAAGCAGAACAGCCAGGTCCTGTAACTGCACCCCTCCCTCCCAAATACGAGAGCATTCAGACGGCTGCAGCTTCTAAACCTGTAAAGAATAAATTGTATCCAGATTTAAAGACTGCGACTGCATTTCCCTTTGTGGAAACATCAGATGGATTTAAAGTCCACGCTCTTAATATCTCCGAAGTGATGGCAATTTGCAAAGAATTACCAGACCCCGCCCGATCCCCGCATCATTATGTGTCGGTATGAAAACGGTTAACAGCGGACAGTCAATTGACTGGTCGAGATTACCGCTTCATTCTGACTAAAACATTGCCCGCCGAAATTACCGAAGATGAGCTAATTGAAGGAGTGGAATTGTTAAACCCGCTAAATGACGCACCGCCTGCTCGCAACATTGTGATAAAAGATTCAGAACCTATTGATTTGTCTAGACCGTATCGTGAATTGAGATTGGTAGATGACGAAGATGATGAATTTCTCAATGAATGGGCGTGGGCCAGTCCGGGTAAGCTCAAACTTTTTTTCAAACAATTAACTGCATTTTTGCTGAAGTTGTCGTCTGCTAGATAAGACATTTCCCATGCAGCTAATACTAAACAAAGAGCTGGCGAGAGTCCAGTTGCTTTCTTTAACCGATTTAAGCGTGCCTGGATCGAAGAGTCTGCAATTCCTGTTGATGATGATAATTGTCTGTTGTTTGTGAACACGTTTATAAATAACATGCACAACGAAACTGCACAATTAATTAGAATTACGACAACAAACATTTCTTTTATGACTATAGAGGATCTGGGTAGGAGACTCCGGGAACTTTCCTCTGCCGGAGCTTTTGATTCCTCCAGAGGAAAAATTCCAGCAATGCTTCAAGTTAACGCCGTTCCGAACCGTCCGTTAGCCAATAATAAAAACCCTATAAAGTGCTATTGTTGTGGCCGTTTAGGGCACATAGCCAAATTCTGCAGGAGCAAAGCCGAGATGCAGCAGCCTAATAGGAACAAGTGCGAATGGGCTCATCGAACTCCATCTGCTAAACCACAACCAGGTCAGAGACCGCGGTCGGTCATTATCCGGCTTCACAAGTACCTCGTAAAGGAGAAAATCACTCGTGAAGCTCGGGCCAAAAGAGGCCAGTTGAAGTTCCAATCCCATCCCATCTCAGTTTACGAGGAGTATCCACCTGAAATTGTGGCGCAACGGAAGGAATATAGAGAGGTGATGTCGGAGCTGTACAAACGCGGACTTAGACCAACGCTTCTATTCCCTGCCAAACTTTTTATCAAACCTAAGGAGGGAGGTAGGATGTACTTTTCTTCGGTTTCAGAAGCAAAGCAATATGTTAAGACATTGCCTTAAACTGGCTGGTTTGTGACTTGTGTGGTTATGTGAATAGGCTCAGTCCTTGTGTAAGATGGCTTGAGAACTGTTAATGGTATTGCCACACTGTGGGAATTGATCTTTAACCGTAAGATGCTTTAAAGGTTGGTCTGGTTGACTCTTATAATTTGTACTCGTGCAGTTTTTTCTATTATTTTTTATTTTATTTTTTCATTTATTATATTCAAAACTGCTTGATATCTTAAATAGGTGAAAATACCTTATAGCCTATGTTTTTTGTTGTTGTTGTTTTTTTCTTGATGAACAAAAATGATTTATGCATACCCAGTCATTGACTAATTACTCATAAATGTGGGTGTTGAGATTACCATTAAGTGGTACAAATGTGTCAGTTTGTGCCCTACATAAATCAACTTGTGGTTGTGAGTGGGTGTGGGAGTGCAATAGAGAGTGCACCTAGGCAAGTGTGTATGTATTTTTCTTTATTTTTTGTTGTACTTCGGAATGAATGCTTTATGTGTATACGCCTTATCATGGATGTTGGATGTAGGACTAGGTTTACCGCTTTTGGATGGGTTTGGATGATCTAGATGGAGAGGTTCGGCACTACAGTGACAAGGGTGCATATATCACTTGCAAGCAATATGACCTAGAAAATCTTAAATACTTAAGTATGAATAATAATTTTTCGGTGATCCATATTAATATTAGAAGCCTAACTAAACATTATGATCAATTAGTGTCAATGCTGTCTGCATCAGGTTGTAGTTTTGATGTAATTGCTTGCAGTGAAACCTGGTTAAATGATAGGTCATACTGTGATTCTTTTAACCTTAATGGCTATAAACTTTATTACAAGAACAGATTAGGTAGAATGGGTGGAGGTGTGTGTCTTTATGTTAAATCAAGATTCCAGGCCAATGTCTTTGACAATTTGGCCTTGGATGATGAACAAACAGATTCATTGTTCGTTGACATAAGCATGAATGCAACCAGTAATCTCATCGTTGGCATAGTATATCGCCCCCCTGATGTGAACCCTACTACTTTTATTATTAAATTTGAGGAAACTCTTTTTGATATCAATAGGATAAATCGCAACTGCATGATCCTTGGGGATTTTAATATTGACATCTCTAGGGATGGTCCTATTAAAAATGATTTCATGAACACTCTTCACTCCTCCTCCTTTATACCGACCATTAATAGATATACTAGAGAAACTCACTCATCCAAGTCTATCATTGATAATATTATTACAAACATCCAAAATTCGAGGTTGGAGTCAGGTGTGGTTGTGACTGATATAACTGATCACTACCCAATTGTGTTATCTTTAAACCTGGCATCCAAACCTCCACTTAAACACCGTAAGATAAAGATCAGTGTCCTGAATGAGAGAACACTACAGCAGCTCCGTGATAACTTGGAGAGTAAGGTTTGGACTAGTGTGTATGAAACCCGTGATCCTGAGACTGCCTATGACAGTCTAATTCATGAATTAACGGAGTCCATCCACAATACTATTCCAGTGAAGACTGTCATATGTAGAAATGATGATCATCACCCTTGGCTTACTAAAGGGATTCTCAACTCTATCAAACGTAAAAATAAACTTTATAAGCTCTACAGGAAAAATCCTAATGTTGACAACAAAAGCAAATATTTTAAGTTTAGAAATAAACTCACTCATATTATGAGGAAGAGTAAACAAATTTACTACACTGAACATATAAATGCAGCCCAAGGCGACTCCAAAAGGACTTGGGCTGTGTTGAATAAAGTTCTAAACAGGGGCCAGAAGTCAGCTGTGTTACCTGAATGTTCGAATGACAATTCACCTTTATTAGCTGATAGTTTTAATGATTACTTTGTTTCATTAGGTGAAAATCTTGCCAAAAAAATCAGACCTTCCAACGGATCCTCTTTTAGACACTATCTCTACGGAAATTACATGCAATCTTTCTTCATGAAACCTACTGATAAAATTGAAATTCATAAAATTATTACAGATTTGAAGCGCTCTCATACGGGAGGGGTTGATGGAATGTGTAGTAAAATTCTGATAGCTGTTGCAGACATAATAGCACAGCCACTTACACATTGCATTAACCTATCACTTTTGTTTGGCATAGTGCCAAGTATGACAAAAATAGCCAGAATTACTCCAATTTATAAATCAGGTGATAAAAATAATATGGGTAATTATCGTCCAATTTCTGTTCTACCATCTCTGTCTAAGGTATTAGAGAGAGTGGTACACATTAGGTTAAGTCATTATTTGGATAAGCTTCATATTCTAGTAAGACCACAGTATGGTTTCAGGAAAGAGAACTCTACCTTTATGGCTGTTTTAGATCTTATTGAAAAAATCAATGATTCTTTATACCAGGGTGACTGTGGAGTTGGTGTTTTCCTTGACCTATCCAAGGCATTTGACACTATTGATCTTAATATTCTTCTAGAGAAATTACATCACTATGGTGTTAGAGGAGTAGCACTTGATTGGTTTAAAAGTTACCTACATGGTCGGAAACAATATGTGATGATTAATAATCATATATCCCAAATGAAAGAACTTAAATACGGGGTTCCCCAAGGCTCAATATTGGGTCCATTACTCTTTAACATATATATAAATGACTTTGTGAATTCCTCTCAAGTATTTCAAAAGGTGATGTTTGTAGACGACACCAATTTGTTTTTGTCACATAAAAATTCAAGTGACTTACAAATTATTTTAAATGAAGAACTACAAAAAATTGTTGTCTGGTTCAAGTGCAATAAGTTATCCCTCAACATTAAAAAAAACGAACTATATAGTGTTTCAATCAAATATAAGGGCATCAGCTACAAAACAGTTTTGCCTCAATGTAGATGATGAGGAGATACTATCAACCACTTCTACAAAGTTCCTGGGGGTTCACATTGATAAATGTCTAAACTTTAAATGCCACATTGATCACTTGATACACAAGCTTTCAAAATACGTTGGTTTGTTCTTCAGAATACGGCAATATCTTACATTATCTGCTCTTCTTACCTTGTACAAAACCTTGTTCGACCTCACATTAGTTATTGTAACGTAATTTGGTGTAATACCTACCCGAGTCACTTAAATAAATTGATAAGTCTACAAAAGAAGATAATACGAGCTATATCGTGGTCTTGGTACAACACTCCTACAAGACCTCTCTTTCACCGCCTAGGTCTCCTTCGGCTTACTGAGTTGAACATATACCACAATGCGTGTATTATGCACCAAGTAGTTAATGTGACAAACAGCAGGCTATCTCAGCTCATTCCAATTAGTAGTCCGCTTCATGCTCATGCCACTAGAAACAAACATCAAATTACTGGTAAAATCAGAAGACTTAAAAGTGCAAATTTGAGCATTACAAGTAGAGGCCCAAAGATTTGGAATGAGCTAGATGGCAGGCTGAAGGTGTTGAAATCTGTATCCATCTTTAAGAAAACACTAAAAAAGGAACTTTTACGCTTATATCTATAACCTTTCCAGTAGCTTACCTAGACTACAGTTGATCCTAAAAGCATTGTTCTGTCCTTGTGTCTTATGTTGTATTGTGTATTTTCGTATGATATCATTGTTGTGTGATTGGTGTTTAGTTTAAGTACTTGTTCATCATTTCAATATGTCCTCAGGCTCCCTATTATAAGCTTTGAATAGCTTCTCTGGGAGACCTGATTCACACATTACAATATGTGCCACTTGGTTGTGCCAACTGTCTTGATTTTATGTGTGGATGAACTAATAAAGAAAGAAAAAAAGAAAAAAGAAAAGAACCAGATGTTCAGGCGCTCGGATGGCTACGGGCCAAAAGCCCCCTCCTTGCGTTCTTCTGGCCAGCAGTTTGCAACGGAATGGAGAAAGCAATGAGGTCGCCCACAGAGAACCGAGCCTGAGTTCTCAATGATTTCAATGAGTTATCCTAACAGATCAAATGTTTTGCCATTTATTGAATTAAACGTTGATCATAAACCATATGTCTTTTTGATCGATTCAGGTGCTTCTATATCATCAATCTCATCTGTTAGGTACTCAGGCTCCATCACGGGGAAGAAAATAAACTCTGTGGGAATCGATAACGTCCCCGTGAAATGTGAAATGACGCCAACCTTGCCGGTTACTTCTAACGACGTACCGTCATTGTTCAAAATGCATGATTTTGCAATAATACCAAATTCTCCTTTCTGCCTGCTAGGTAGAGATCTGATGCATAAATTGGGTATTACACTTGAATTTGACGCTGACTCTCTGACTCTTATGTTTCCTGCAGCCTTTTCCATTTTGACTGACACAGGAAGTGCTCTCCTCGACGATCTGCCTGCAACTGTGCTGACACAGGAAATACCTGATGTTAATCCCAAATTGTGGGCGGCACACAAGGATGATGTAGGCCTCATCGATGTAACACCCTACAAGGCCAATTTGACAACGAATAGGCCTGTGTTTCAAAAGCAATATCCGCTTTCAAAGGAAAAAGAGGAGGGAATTAAACCCCTCATTGATCAATTACTGGCTCAAGGCATTCTGGTCCGCACTCATTCACCTTATAACACACCAATTAATCCAATCAGGAAGGCAAATGGTTCTTGGCATTTAACGCAAGACCTGAGAAAAATTAATGATTTGATAAAACCACTTGCTCCTATTGTGCCAGATGTGCAAACTATTATTAATTCTATCCCTTCGGAACATACATTCTTTTCTGTCATTGATTTAAGCTCCGCCTTTTTCAGTGTTCCTGTTGATCATGAGATTCAGCCACTGTTTGCATTTTGTTTTCAGAATTGTCAATACATGTGGACGAGACTTCCCCAGGGGTTAAAGGATTCTCCGGCTGTCTTTTTCGCGGTTGTGCACGCAACTCTGAAAGATGTCAAGCTACCTCCTGACACCTGTCTTCTCCAGTACACTGACGACATATTAGTCACTGGTGCCTCGGAGGACATGTGTGCTGCTGCCTCCACAATTGTCTGCAACATTCTAGCTGAGGCTGGTTTCAAGGCATCTAAAGAGAAACTCTAGTGGGTGAAAAGAAAAGTCACCTACCTGGGCCATGAACTGTCACAAGGCAAAGTTTGTCTGTCTGCGGACAGGGTCAAAGCCATTGCTGCCTTCAAGCATCCATCGACACGGAAGCAAATGCAAAGCTTTCTGGGACTGGTCAATTACTGTCGAGTATGGGTGCCTAATTGCTCCATGTATGACAAAATCCTGCGAGAAGCTACGCTGGGTGATAAAGAGGACATTACATGGACAACTGAGATGGATCAAGCATTCAGACATTTGAAATCCTCCCTTTTAAGGCCTCCTGCCCTTGGCCTCCCATGCTACACACAAGACTTCCATCTGTACGTGCACGAGGGTGGGGGAACAGCCGCCGCAATCCTGGCCCAAGACCATGGGGGTACATTTCGTCCTATAGCTTATTTATCTAAAACCCTTGATTCTGTGGCTAGGGGACTCCCTGCCTGTTTGCGTGCAGTGGCTGCGACAGCGATCATGGTACAGGATGCTGAAAGGGTTGTTTTATCACATCCACTCACAGTACACACTTCTCACCAGGTGGGAGCCATTATGCATAACATCTCAACTCAACACATGACTGCCCAACGCCGCTCAGGCTATGAGGCTATATTGTTAGCTACTGCTAATTTAACGTTGAAAGTAACTTCTGTTATTCATGGCCCTACTGTACATTTGCACAGGTTGCTGACACAGGGTGAATTTCAGAGTGATGACCATGACTGCCTGTCCAGAATCCAAACCTCGACTGCCTGCAGGCCAGATGTGTCTACATCTGTCCTGGAGGAGGGGAGACATTGGTATATCGATGGATCCTGCTTCAAGCCAAATGACAATTTATACTTGTGTGGTTACGCTATTGTTGAATTACCTGATCGTGTAATTGAGGTGTATTCTTTGCCATATAAATCAGCACAAGTAGCAGAGTTGATTGCTTTAACGAGAGCTTGTCAATTGGCAAAAGGTCAGTGCATCAATATATACACTGACTCCAAATACGCGTACGGTGTAGTCCATGATTTTGCTAAATTATGGGAGGAAAGAAACTTCAAAACCTCCGATGGAAAACCAATTTCACACCATACTATTGTTTCCGAGCTCATTAGTGCAGCACAGCAACCATCGAAACTTGCTGTCATTAAAGTAGCTGGTCACGCAACCGGTGAATCGAATGAGGCTAGAGGAAACAGATTTGCAGATGAAGTAGCAAAATGGGCAGCAAAAGATGTAATACTTAGTCCGCATGTAAAAGAAGAAAGCACTGAAGTGCCGATGATGAATTCATCACTGATTAATGATTTGGACATTAAAGTACTACAAGCTAATCCTACACAAGCTGATTTGACTCATTGGGCTGCCAATGAAGTAAAACCAGATCAATCTGGTATTCTACGAGACAAACAAGGTAGAATCGCACTACCAGCATCCGCCGTTGTAATGCTGTGCAGACATTATCACGGTGTATCACATGTGTCAAAAGAAAAAGTGATACAAAATTTGAATCAATCATTCTTGCAAAATAAATTATACCGCGATTCGGCATTCCATCCGTTATAGCAAGTGATAATGGAACTCCGTTTGCGTCAAAAGTCACACAATTACTAGCCAAAGAGCTTAATATTAATTGGCACTTCCATATTCCCTACGCGCCCCAGTCATCAGCGAATGTCGAACGTACGAACAAAACGATAAAAGAACGTCTTAATAAGGCGTGTCTGGATACGGGTCGAAATTGGGTTGATTTGTTGCCGGCCGTATTAACAGAAATAAGCATGTCCCCATCAGCAACCACAAAAATGTCTCCGTTTGAAATTCTTATGGGTAGACCTTTCCCGACCCCTTGGGTCAGAGGTCGCGCTTGCAATCTTTCCACAGGTGACACGGAGGTGATCATCGCGGATTACGTGGATTCCCTAATTAGAACTTTGAATGGCATAAATGGTGATGTTTCTCTCTCTCTCTCCCTCTTCCTTCAGAAAAGCCAACTCATCCTTTCGTTCCAGGACAACCAGTGTTGATAAGGTGTCTGAAACCCACGAAACTCGGGGAACCAAATTATCTGGGGCCTGCCACGGTGATTGCTGTGACAAGGACCGGTGTGCTGACTGATTTCCAGCCGCAGTGGATCCATGCTAGCAGAGTGAAGGCAGCTCCATCCCTGGGGAACGCATAAGCCTATGAAGAGTGGACATCCAGCACTGAGCGGAAGGACAAAGAAACGTGGAAGAAGACGAGGAATAGAAATTGCTAATTAAGAATCAGCAATAATTATCATCGAATCCAGTCAGCCATGTCTGCAAAATTGATATTGTACCTGTTCATGCTGACAAATGTACTTATGCACACACAAGCCCTTATTAGCAGTGGTAATGAAACTTGGCTGAAGTACGAAGAAGAGCCACATGCGTTTGCAACTAATATGTGGTGGAGATTAGCTAACTTCACTGCTAAGTCCGGAGGAAAAACAGGTGACTTATGTGTGCACAAAAATGCCACAAAGTGCGTCTGGACCGCACGTAAGTGTTAAATCACCAACAACGAATGAAAAATTGGAATGTCTTTTATTCATTAGTATAACTGGATTGCTTGCACCCAGAAACTCATCTGCCGTATGGAGTTGTGGTGGTAACAGGACAATGACTGTTGCAGTACAAGTACATGTTAAAGTGGCAACTGTAGGTTCAATTCCTGACTCATTGATATGTCTTGAAAGAAGAGTAGGAACTGTGAAAATGGGTTTGATTCCTGAGAGTAAATGTAATCGAACATATTATCATTGTGAAATACGAAACAAGCCCTGTTGTATGAGTTGTATTTTGGGAGAAGGACAATTTAACTCGGAAGAATGTATGAAACGATCTCCTGTCCCTCTATTCACTATGAATGCTTAAGGATGGGCAAGTCCCGAAGTTCAAGAGCTGTGCGCCGAGTACTGTGAACTTTACTCGGGTAAAAATTGTCATAGGTATGTTCCAACTTTAAAAGGAACAAGAGCTGTAAAAGATTGGTTTTGGTTGTGTGGACATATGGTCTATACTACCTTACCTTTTAATTGGAGTGGACGATGTGCCTTAGTAACTTTAGAAGAATATTCTATGATTATTAGATCACCGAGACCCGATAATATGAAGAAGCAAAGAAACACACGCTCCCTCTCTGATCGCAGCTCAGTTAGTAGTCTGGGTAGAGATAATCCAGTACCAAAAGAACATCGACTCTGGACTGGTACGGAAAAAATCTTTGCAGGTATTTTTCCAACAATTGGAATATCCAGTCTTCAAATAGAAGTAGAAGTTACAAGATATGAGTTGATTTCATTTATTAAAACTACTAGGGACACACTATCTGCTGTCCAAGAGGAACTTCGAGGACTTCGCCTAACTGCTCTACAGAATAGGTTGGTCCTAGATCAGCTGACTGCGGCAGGAGGAGGGGTGTGTGTTATTGTTGGAGCTTCATGCTGCACTTTTATACTGGAAAACGATTTGGACAGACATTTAATATCCCAGGGGATAAATAACATGACAAGAATTGCTCAAGACTTACAAAAAAGAGAAGTGAGTGACAGAGGTGGGTTCGGTGATTGGATTACAAGTTGGAAACAAATGCTTGTATCTGCTTTAATCCCGATAGGGGTTATACTGTTAATCCTTACATTTATTATTTCTTGTATTATTCCATTTATCAGAATTTTGATTCATTGTGCTATGAATACGTTTGTATCTTCTCAATATGCTTTGATGAACAAAACTGTAAAGTGTTAATGCCTTGAAGGAAATGTTTGGTTGAAGGATGTTTATTGTACAAGAATAGACATGCAGAAAATGATATGATATGATAATTATATTATATGATAATTATCTATCAAAGGGGCCATTGTTAGAAATATTTGTTCTATATTCCTATATTCCTGCATGCGCTTAGACCTACAGATCCAGCATAACATTCCTTTATGTTAAGGTAATGGTCACATCTGTTATACATTAATTAAGAAGGCCCATATTGCTCAAGCGGAGAGCTGGTTTTAGGGTCCCCATACTTTACATTGGAGGGTCCTGTTTGGACCTAGATGTCTGTGTGGAGCTTTGACAGGAAACTGACCATATTTAGCTGTCTTGGTATATGATCCTATATGATGTAATGTATGGTTTTATTGGTTGAAGGGGTAATACTCCCCCTTATACTGTTCCTATATCTATGGTAAACTATTGTCTGAGATTAGAGAATCCTCTCTCTCCAGCGCTGAAATAATTGTTTATTCATGCCTGAATAAAGACAGAGACTGGGGCACTTTTGTTGGACTCAATTCATTTCTAACATACATCAAATGCTAAAATCAGTATTCTTCACCGTGACATTTATGCAAGGAAGCATCTCTGAAATAGATTCTTAAAATTTGTTATTGTTCACTTTGCTGGTCTAATTTCGTATTTTCTTATACTCAGATCCATCACATCTGCCCTTGTGTTAACATTATGCAGTTATATAACCTCTAATAAAAATAAGCCAGTTAGCAAAACAGTTAAAGAAGAGATTGCAATGCTATGAATAGAGTTGTGTTGGTGGCAAATATCAACTTTCTTGATTGGAGTTTCAGTGCTTTGAGGATTTTCTTTAGCTATAGTGCTCCATTATTTATTTTGAAATGTAGCATTCCTCAGATTGTGTAAATGTATGTTCATCTTCATTAGCTTTACTACAGGGCTCCAGACTGCGACCAAATGGTTGCATTTTGCGACCAAAATTTGAGAGTGTATGACTGAATTTTACATCTTTTTAAAAAAATTTACACGTTAAACGTGGAAGGGGCTTATCAATGAATCCGGAATGTGTGGCAGGCCAATGAGTGCGAGAAGAATAGGGAATGGCCACTGTAAGTGGCTAATGTGTGGAGGGGGAGGGTCCTATAGATAATCGAGCGCGCGTTTAAACGTCTATGGGAAGGAGACGGAGACAAATATCACAACCTGCTATGTGCGTCTGAGCAATGAGCAAGCAAACTATTGACTATTCCGACCTGCGGCTAGTGTGCCAGTTAAATTCACTTGCTGGCTTCCCAAATAATACATTACAACAGCGATAATCAAAAAAACGTGAACAAAACGATTACTCTTTGTAAACACTGTTCAATGCGAGTGCCAAATGCTCGAACACGACCTGTCATTTACGCCGTCATCACCCGGGAGTTGATAGCGCACGAGCGCAGGCGAGGCCTGAACTGCAGACGTTACCATCGGTGTTTAAACTAAACTCATTTATGTTTTGCCAATGTAAACATTCAAGAGCAAGACGCGAAAGAGAACTCGCGTCTAGAAGATTTGTGCGCGTGTGTGTGTGTGTGCGCGCATCTGTGTGTATGCGTAGGCTACTCATCTCAGACATCGCGCAAATATTGAGTAATCTTTCAAGTTTTGCACTTGAATGGACAAATTCACACAAAAAGTATGTCAAAATGTCCGTCTTGATGAGTATCCTAGCAGACATAGTATATTTTATGCCTTAAGTGAACTTATATGGTCAAGAAAGACACTCACACTATCGGTGTAGGCCTACTGAATCTGAATTGAATAGCTTTTGTAGCTTTTTTATATTCAAATATGCATTGTCTATTATATGCATTTAATTTATAATCAAATATGCATTGTCTTTTATATGCATTTAATTTATAATCAAATATGCAATGTTATTTTGGTAACACTTTACAATAAGGTTCGTTAGTTAACATGAACTAATAATGAACTGCACGTATACAGCATTTATTAATTTTTATTCGTGTTAATTTCAACATTTAATAATACTTTATTAAAATATTGTTAACATTAGTTAATGTACTGTGAACTAACATGAACAGCTTTATTTTTATTAATTAACGTTAACAAAGATTAACAGATACAGTAACAAATGTATTGATCATGATTAGTTAATGTTAGTTAATACATTAACTAATGAACCTTATTGTAAAGTGTTACCGTTATTTTATATTTGATTATTTTATTACATTTCTGTACCTGAAAACTAATGTTAGACCTACCTGAAAAGCATAGTTTATTTTATCAGTAGGCTATCTTTGCTCTATTGTATTTATTTGTGCTTTTGCTTGTGGTTAGATTATTTGTTCTTATTTTCTTAATTTATTTTGACAGTAGTCTTTTTTTCCCTGAACATAGCCGAATCATACCGAAACCGTGAACCTAAAATCGTGATACAAACTGAACCGTGAGCTATTTGAAACGTTGCAGCCCTACAGTGTCACAGTCAGATGATAATTCAGAGTGAGAGGTTTTAGTGGCGAAAAAGGCAGAACCCACCATTTTCGGGAAGACTGGCTGCGAGAATTCAGCTGGTTGAGGTAGTACTGTAAGGAGACGAACTCCATGAACTGCGAATGTTGCATAACTGCGGGGAACATGAAGTTTGCCTACAGTGCAGGCACTTCACAGTTTAAACACAATACTCTATTTAAACACAATCTTATCCTCAAGCATAGAGTATGCGGTGACATGTTAATAAATCAACTGCCGGTTGGTTTTAGAAGACAAGAGGCTGTAACGTTAAATCAGAGCGCAAAGGCATTGTAATTTATGCATCTATTATCAAAGTATTTATTAGTAATACACTGGAAATCAGTAGAAATGTGAATATTTGGTAAGTATGTTGATTTACGGTGTGTGCTCCTAAATTTTCTGGTTGTGCCCCTAAAATTTTCAGTTGGGGGCCACTGTGTTCCAAGTGAAAAAAAGTTAGTCTGGAGCCCTGACATCATCTCTGTCTCTCTCTCTCTCTCTCTCTCTCTCTCTCTCTCTCTCTCTCTCTCTCTCTCTCTCTCTCTCTCTCTCTCTGTGTTTGTGCGCATGTGCGGAGTGAGTGTGAGGAGCGTTGAGCGCGGAGTGTTTGAGCGTGTGAGGTACGAGCGTTTCTTTGCTTTTTTTCTTTCTATCTTTTTTTTTGTTTTTGTTTGTTTGTGTGAATATGTTTTGTTTGCTTGGTGGGTGACTTTGTTGACCTAGTGAGTGTTGGTGAAGTGGTTAATTCGCGGGGCTCTCTGCTCCCAGTGTTTGTACTGGGAGCATGGCGACTCCAGGTATGCAGAATCTCGGTTTTCTAACGAGACGGCATGCGGTTAAAATTGATTCAGTTTTTGGTGTTGAAGAATGTAGTTTAGCTATAGGTACGCTAATTGGTTGCGAGAATATCTTGTCAGCATCGCGGATGAATGGTGCGGTTGTTTTCGTTAAGACAATTGAATTGGCGAATCAACTGGTGGAGACTGGTGTTGATATTCGTGGCATTTTTGCGCAGGTGCTTCCTCTTTCTACACCCTCGAAAAAGGTAACGTTATCTAACGTGCCACCCTTTATTAAGAATGAGCTTTTGGTAGAGATGCTTTCCAGATATGGTAAAATGGTGTCAACAATAAAGATGATCCCAATTGGGGGAAAGTCTTCTCTGCTAAAACATGTGGTGTCGTTTAGACGGTACGTCTATATGATTCTAAAGGATAATGTTGAGGAATTGGACTTACCTCTAAATTTTCATCATGAAGATTTTAATTATGTGATTTTTGCCACAACGAACACAATGAAATGTTTTGGTTGTGGAGAAAACTGACATCTTGTACGCGATTGCCCTAGAAAAGTGGACAAAACAAATAATAAAAAGCGCGGAGACAATTGATGATACAACTGCTACGAGTACAATTGCTAGAGAATTGCAGAACGTAACTATAGACGCGGAAAGGCCGGGAACAAGTGCAGCTTGCGCACCCGCTGCTGTAATAGATGCAGGGGAAAATACGAATGAGACGACAACAGTCAAACCAGTTGAAAGTGAAAAATTAGCGGTCTTTGAGGACAAAGAGAAGGAAAATCTCGAGAGTGGTCAGACAACAACAGTTCGGACGATTGAGTCGGAAGATGATGGCAACAGTGCGGTTGAATCTGGCGAACAGAACGCGATGAATGTGGATAATATTGAGTGTTCTGTGTGTGAAATGGAGGATTATTCTTTTAAAACACCGCAAAAAAGAAAATTAAAGGAACGCTATGTTAATAAACCGATTAAAGGACTTGATGTTCTGGAGGTGAGCCATACTGATACGGAAAGTGACAGTGAGGTCTCTGAATGTAGTATTTCAGATAGCTTACCTCAGAGTGGATTTTCTAGTCGAGTATATACTGTAGATGTCATCAAACAGTTTTTAAAAGTGACAAAAAATGCAAGGAAAGTTAAAATTGAAGAGTTTTTTCCAGACATATTGCAATTTATTGAGAAGGCAAAAACTTTCAGGAGTGAGAGCTGTTTCACCGACCAAGAAGGTTATCGGTTAAAAAAGATACTTGCCAGACTAAATGCTCAATCAGAACTCAGTGAAAATAGTCAAAATGGTTAAGGGTTGTCATTCTTCGTGTTTATTTTATTGGTTAAGGTGGGAGGTGCTTCTTTTCCTATTTATGGGAGTAGTAAATTTTGCCTCCTTAAATATTAATGGAGCTAGAGAAAGTAGGAAAAGAGCACAGTTGTTTGAGTTAATGACGCAGAAGAAGATTGATGTTTTATTCATGCAAGAAACACATAGTGATTTATCAAATGTTTTAGATTGGGTGATAGAGTTTGATGGGTTATCAGTTTTAAGTCATTCTACCTCGGTGAGCGGTGGGGTTGCTATTTTGTTTTCAAAAAGTTTTATACCTGCATCCTATAAAGTTGATGAAATAATTAAAGGTAGACTTTTAAAAGTCAAAGCTTTTTTTGAAAACAATTTTTCTTTTGTATTAATTTGTGTTTATGTTCCAAACACTGCAATTGAAAGAATGCTTTTTTTAAACACTCTGTGCAAAGTTTTAAGTGATTGTGATCCAGAGAGCTTGTTATTACTGGGGGGAGATTTTAATTGCACCGAAAATGTATTAGATAGGAATCATGTTGAGCCACATATGCAGTCACGCAGGAGGTTAGTTCAGTTAATGAAATCTCACGATATTACTGATATCTGGAGGAATTTTCATTATACACAAAGACAATATACTTGGGTACATGCATATGAGAATAAGTTATCATTGACAAGATTAGATCGATTTTATGGTTTCAAGCATCAATTGAATTTTTTTAAAGATTGTTCAATATGTCCAGTTGGTTTTTCTGATCACAGTTTGGTAAAATGTGAGATGTTTGTTGATTGTGTAAAACCGAAAAGTGCCTATTGGCATTTTAATAGTACATTGTTATGTGATAAACATTTTATTGATGTTTTTAAGTTTTTTGGGGTTAATGCACAATCCATGAAGTCTTCTTTTCAAACCTTACAGCAATGGTGGGAGTTTGTAAAGGCCCAAATTAAACAACTCTGTCAACAATATACTCTCAACGTCACACGAGATAGAATTGGGTCCATAAGAAAGCTAGAAGAAGATTTAGTTAAACTCCAAGAACTCTTTGAATTGACAAAAAATGGAACTCATTTAGAGTCTTTAAAAAAAAAAAGAAAGCTTCTTTGACTGAATTGTTAGATTTATCTACACAGGGTGCTATAATTAGATCACGTTTTCAGAGCATTGAATCTATGGATGCACCTTCAAAATTCTTTTTTAACATGGAGAGGAAAAATGGGCAAAATAGAGTTATTCATGCTCTGCACTCAGAAATGGGAGTTCTTTTGCGCAACCCTTTAGAGATTCGGAATAGAGCGGTAAAGTTTTATGAGGATTTATATAAGAGTGAATTGTTGGGTACACAAGGACTGAATAATGTTTTTTCTTGAAAATATGCCGCATGTATCTGAAGAGGCTAATATCGGAATTAATAAAGCACTGTCGATGGAAGAACTGGAGAGAGCTCTTAAAAGTATGGAATCCGGAAAAACGCCCGGGGTTGATGGTATTTCAATAGATTTTTATAAAGTCTTTTGGGCAGAGGTAGGTCCAGATCTGCTAGAAGTTCTTAATCAGAGTTTAATTGATGGACAGTTGCCAAAAAGCTGCCGTAGAGCAATCATCACTTTGCTCCCGAAAAAGGGAGATTTAAGTGAGATTAAGAATTGGAGGCCTGTGAGTTTGTTATGCAACGACTATAAAATACTTTCGAAAGCCTTGGCGAACAAAGTTTTAGAGCAAATTATTCATTCAGATCATACATATTGTGTGCCTGGTAGGAAAATCTTTGATAACATTTCTTTTATAAGAGATATTTTGGATAATGGCAAGACTTTTTCAGATTTTGGTTTAATTTCAGTCGATCAAGAAAAAGCTTTTGATAGAGTCGAGCACAGTTACTTGTGGAGTGTTTTTGAAGCTTTCGGTTTTAGTCCTAGTTTTATATTGATGATTAAAACTTTGTATTGTGACGTTGAGAGTATGTTAAAAATAAATGGTGACTTATGCTCTCCTTTTAAGGTTTTAAGAGGGTGTAGGAGCCAAATTGAGCTTTGAGTTGATTTCATGTTTCTTTCTTGTGAATAGTGTGTATGAATGAGTGAGTGAGATATATATGGCCACAGGTCTATCTACCGCCACCTAAAGGACGGTTGGGAGGCTGAAGGTGGAGCCCAAGGGGAAAGGCCTTAAAGACAGGAAGCCACAGATTCTGGGTGTGGCTGAGAGGGCAAACAGTCTTTTGACCGTGTGCTGTATGGTTCCATGACGTGACAAGCCGTTTGCTACCATATAAGAGACTGCTTTAGTTTAATTGTTTGTTTTATTTACCTCAAGTTTATGTAACATTCTATCTACATCAATAATAAATGGTTATTGGACCGACTGTATCAACTTCTACTCCTCATCTTTACCACTGCACGCGTCAAGCTATATCCAGCTCAGCCAACAGTAGTAGCCATAAGGAACAAAGGTTAAACTGGAAAAAGCTACTACATTTAGTCAAAAGACTTCTCTGGATGGATATACTTGGATCAAAGGAATATTGGATACTTTGAACAAAGGAATACCAGAAAAGGAAGTTTGAGAAGTGCAAGTGCCATCTTGGATTTTTTGAAGGCCAAAGTGAATCCAAGCGAATCCAAAAGAATCGGTATGTGAAACAAAGAACTTTTAAAGCAATCTTGCTCTGTGTATTTGTAAGAATGTATTTTGATGAATATTGAGTTATATTTTTGGAAGAAAAAAGGACTTTTTGAGTTTGTCACATGGAACAAAGAGCTTCAAACAATATGGAGGTCACTGACACGGATGTTGCACCTGTTGAGGAGGAATTGTTTGAGTTAGAAAAGAAGAAGAAAGATGCAAGAATTGCTAGAAAGAATAAGTGTGCTGTGTTGACTCGTAAAATGAACAAAACAACTGAACTTATGTGTGATCCAGTCAATCTGGAGAAAGTAAAGGAGAATGTTCAGAAATACACTGAAATGTTAGAAGACTTTAACGACCTGCACAAACAATACCAACAGTTATTGTCAAAGGATGAGTGTGCTGTGGACACAGAACAGTGGTATAAGCCAAAGTTGATGACCATCAATGAGTTTAAGAGTAAGGTTGACGAGTGGATTCAATCCTGTCTTGTTCAACCACTGCCGGAAGGAGGAGATGAAATCAGTCCTAAAGACAGTATCTCTTTGGTAAGTCAGGTTTCACGTAAAAGTTCATATGCAAGCTCAGCATCAGCTCGTCTGGTGGCACATGCTGAGAAGGCAGCGCTTTTAGCTAAGGCCGCTGCTTTGAAAGAAAGGCATGCTTTGGAAGAAAAAGAAGAGCGCTTAGCTAAAGAAAGAGGAAATAAGAAGGCAAAAGGAGACTCTGAACTTTACAGCTGAGTTGTCTGCTGCAAATGCAAAGCTCGCAGTATTGGATAGTGTGGAAGAACGAGTTTATTCCACCCCAGTCGATGGCATGAACACATACTTTCAGGAGAGGAACTTGGAAGTCGCCAACATGGAAACTCTGCAAACAGGGGCTCCAACAACCAATGTGCATGAACGTAGGACTGTGCGCTCAAAGGACGGGGTACAGCATCTGCCATTGTATCGACTACCATACCCACAAGAAAATTCCAATGGTGACCAGAGAGAACATTGGTTATACCAGGAGACCCATGATGATATAGGGGTAGCACAAGGGCAGGCACAATCTCTGCAGGCAGACAGTATAGCTCGAGAGGGTGCTGATGTCGTTGAAAAATTCCATGAGCGATCCGACAGAGTGGAGCTCAGTACAGAATATAGACAGCTGGCGGTTGATGTTCCTGTTCCTGTTCAATCACATGCAGACATAGCACATCCTATGTTATCAAAAAGGGAGCTTGAGCAGCGCAGACCGTTAGAGGGCAGTGTAGCTTCCAATAGTCTCATTGCTGTCTTAAACAGACAAAATGAAATTACATCTATGCTTTTCAAACAGCAGCAATTGTCATTATTGCCACCTAAAAATGTTATCATATTTGATGGGGACATTTTACAGTTTAGGTCATTTATGACATCCTTTGAACACAACATTGAGATGAAAACAGACAGTGGACAAGATAGGTTGTTTTACCTTGAGCAATTTACTAGAGGGCAAGCTAGAGACCTAGTAAGAAGTTGCCAGCATATGGATGGAGATCAGGGTTATCTCAGGGCAAAGCGCTTGTTGCTTGAACAGTTTGGCAATGAGTATCAAATTTCCACCGCCTATATTGAAAAGGTTCTGAATTGGCCAAATATAAAACCTGAAGACTCTAAAGCCTTGAATGAGTATTCCCTGTACCTCAAAGGATGCTGTAATGCTATGGTGAAGATGAACTATATGGAGGAATTGAATGTAGCCTCTACCTTGAAAGCCATTGTCATGAAATTACCCTACAAGCTGCGGGATAGATGGCGGACTAAAGCTCAAAATAAACTGGAGGACAACAGCAGCAGGATTACATTTAAAGACCTTGTACAGTTCATTGAGGAACAGGCCAAGATATGTTCCAACCCGATATTTGGAGATATACAAGAACCAGTTGCAAGCAGGAATAAAAGGCCCAACGTAAGTAAGACTCTTTTTAGGCCCAAGTCTACCTATGCAACTAATGTAACAACACTGTGTGATGTGAAAATGCCATGCCTCTGCTGTGATGGCGCTCATTATCTGGAGAACTGCTCTCACTTCAAGAAGAAAACACACAGGGAAAAGTTAAACCATTTTTAAAAAAAAGGACTCTGCTTTGGTTGTTTGTGTAAAGGGCACATGAGCAAAGACTGCAAAAAACGTCTTATATGTAACATCTGCAATCAAGCACATCCCAATGTTCTTCATATCAATTTTGAGGCTAAAGGTCATGCTTCAAGGTTAGAAGAGCAGTCACAGAAACGCATCAGCAAAGTGTCATCAAATGCTTGTGGTCATACAGGGGCCGGGAACAGTAAATGTGCACTGTCAATCCTTCCTGTGCAAGTTAAGTCTGTTAAAGGCAACAAAATCATTCAGACTTATGCTCTTCTTGATCCTGGCAGTTCAGCAACATTCTGCACGAAGAGACTGGCGCAGAAGTTGTGTCTAGAGGGGAAACGAACAACCGTACTGCTGAGAACAATGGCACATGAGAAACCCATAAGAAGTGTGTTAGTGTCAGGTTTAGAGGTCAGTGAACTTAATGGCAAGAAATTCATTCCTTTACCTGATGTCTACACACAAAATTCTATGCCTGTAACAAAAGAGAACATCCCAACACAAGAAGATTTAAAGCAATGGCCTTATCTCAGTGAAATCCAGTTACCTCACATAGACTGTGACATTGACTTGCTCATAGGAATGAATGCAGCAAATGTTATGGAACCTTGGCAGGTAATTAACTCACAAGAAGATGGACCTTATGCTGTAAGAACGGTGTTGGGTTGGGTAATCAACGGTCCATTGGGAGGTAGCAGCAAAGGTGTGGAAATGACCACAGTGACTGCAAACCGGATCTCCTTGGTCGACCTGCAAGAACTTCTGGTGAGTCAATACAACACAGATTTCAATGAGAAAGCCTATGAAGAAAAAAGTGAAATGTCAGTGAATGACAAGAAATTCATGAACATTGTTAATGAATCTGTAAAAGTAAAGGAGGGTCACTACTGCATTAACTTACCTTTCAAAGCAGATAATATCACAATGCCCAACAATCGCGTTGTTGCAGAACAGCGCTTGTTGAATCTGAAAAGGAAGTTCAAAAGAGATCCAAACTATCAAAGGGAGTACACGGAGTTCCTCAGTGACGTCATTTACAAGGGCTACGCTGAAATTGTTCCCTTTTCACAATTGAATAGGACTGATGGAAAAGTTTGGTATATCCCTCATCATGGGGTATATCACCCAAAAAAGAAGACCATTAGAGTAGTGTTTGATTGTGGTGCAACCTTTCAGGGGACATCCCTTAACTCTGAACTACACCAAGGCCCAAATTTGACAAACACACTGATTGGAGTATTGACACGTTTCCGAGAAGAACCAGTAGCGCTGATGGCTGACATACAGGCCATGTTTCACCAAGTCAAGGTGACTGAAAGTGACACAGACTTCCTGCGCTTCTTATGGTGGCCACAAGGAAATGCGGATGATGCTCCAGTGGAATATCGCATGACTGTTCATTTGTTTGGTGCAGTCTCTTCACCGAGCATAGCTAACTTTGCTCTCAGAAAGACTGCACGAGACAATGCAAGCAACTTCCCTCCTGAGGTAACAAACACAATCATGGAACACTTTTATGTAGATGATTGTTTGAAATCGATGCCCACAGAACTTGAAGCAATAGAACTAATTTCAAACCTCACTGAAGTCTGTCATAGAGGAGGCTTCCATTTGTCAAAGTGGATAAGCAACAGTAGAACTGTCCTTGGTGCTGTTCCACAAGAAGACAGAGCTAAAGAAATAAAAAACTTGGACTTGAGCAAAGATCAATTGCCCATGGAACGAGCCTTAGGACTTCAGTGGTGTGTCCAAAGTGACTCCTTCAAGTTCAACATCACCATCAGTGAGCGTGCACTTACCAGAAGGGGCATCCTATCAATGGTAAGCTCTATATATGACCCATTGGGCTTTCTGTCTCCGCTTACCTTGCCAGCTAAACTGTTGTTGCAGGAGTTGTGCCGACAGGACCTTGGATGGGACATGACCATTCCCAACACAATTTTTGACCAGTGGACCAAATGGACCAGCAGTCTCTCACATCTCACAGACTTTGAAGTTCCACGTTGCTTTAAGCCAAATCATTTTGGTGAGTCAGTGCATAACCAGATTCACCACTTCTCTGATGCCAGCGAGCTAGGCTATGGAACAGTCAGCTATCTCAGAATGACAAATGGAGAAGGAAAGGTCTATGTAGCATTCTTGATTGGCAAGGCAAGAGTAGCTCCATTAAAACGGCAGACCATCCCAAGGCTGGAGTTAGCAGCTGCAGCTTTGTCAGTTAAAGTGGATAAAATGTTAAAAGGAAGAATTGTTACCACCTACAGATATGTCAGTGTTTTGGTCTGACAGCACATCTATCTTAAAGTACATTTCAAATGACCACACTCATTTTCATACCTATGTGGCGAATAGAACATCTAGGATTAGAGAGGCCACACAAGTCTTTCAGTGGAGATATATTGACACAAAGAGAAACCCTGCCGACGATTGCTCTAGAGGAGTTAGTGTAGAGAGGTTCATGAAGAACACAAGATGGATCTCTGGACCAGAGTTCATTTGGTCATCAGAAGAGGACTGGCCGAGGGAATCTGTGAACAAAGTAGAACTTTGTGAAGATGATCCAGAGGTGAAGAAATATGCGACAGTGAATGCAATCATGCAGACATGTGAGGAAAAGCCCACAGACAAGTTGCTCAATCACTTTTCAGACTGGCTGAAGTTGAGGGTAGCGGTTGCATGGATCCTAAAAATTAAAGTTGCACTAAAACTCCTTGTGCAGAAAGGAAATGCCTCAAAGAAAGATTGTAAGCAGACTCAAAGGCTAACCAGAATGACAAAAGGGTATGTCAAAGACAACATAAAAGAAGCAATAACAGTTGATGATCTGATAATGGCAGAAAAGGCTATTCTCTTCTATGTACAGAGACAAAGCTTCCCTAAGGAAATCGTCATGCTGCAAGAGGGTGCTTCCAATGTGAAAAAGGGCAGTAGCATATACAGATTGGATCCAGTGCTGGACAATGGAATCCTCAGAGTGGGTGGTCGTCTCAGAAGAACAGCAATGCCTGAGGAAAGAAAACACCCTGCCATTTTGGCCAAAGATCATCACGTGTCCACTCTGATTCTGCGCCACTTCCATGTTCAAACTGGACACGGGGGAAGGAACCACATGCTATCTCAGGTACGAAAAACTTACTGGATAACAAATGGTAACTCTGCTGCAAGAAAGGTTCTCTCTCACTGTGTTACCTGTAGAAAGCACAGAGGTAAAGCCGGCGAACAAAAGATGGCTGACCTGCCAAGTCAAAGACTGGTCACAGACTTACCACCATTCTCCAACGTTGGCCTTGACTACTTCGGTCCTTTTGAGGTAAGAAGGGGAAGAAGCACAATGAAAAGATATGGCGTCATCTTTACCTGCATGACCAGCCGAGCAGTACATCTAGAGGTAGCCTGTTCTTTAAGTACAGACTCCTGCATTAATGCCATTAGAAGGTTTCTGTGTCGAAGAGGGCAGGCACTACACCTACGATCAGATAATGGCACTAACCTTGTAGGTGCAGAAAGAGAACTAAGAGAAGCACTCAGAACTTTAGATCAAAGGAAGATCCACCAAACTCTGATGAAGGAAGGAGTTCAGTGGAGCTTTAACCCCCCTACAGCCTCTCACCATGGTGGGTTCTGGGAACGCCTCATTAGAATGGTAAGGCATGTCTTATGCTCAGTCTTAAAACAACAAGACGATGAAGGGCTACACACTGTTTTCTGTGAGGTTGAGGCAATTCTTAACAGCCGTCCCATTACAAAGGTGTCCGGTGACCCACAAGATCTAGAGGCCCTTACACCGAATCATATTCTGTCACTCAGAACTAACCCAATTCTGCCCCCTGGAGTCTTTTCAAAGTCGGATCTATACCACAGAAGACGCTGGAGACAGGTCCAGTATATGGCTGAGCTGTTTTGGAAGAGATGGCTTCTGGAATACCTCCCTCTTCTACAAGAACGACAAAAATGGTCAAGAGCAAGAAGAAATTTCATCCCAGGGGACATCGTCTTGATCGCCGACAATACCGCTCCTCGCAGTTCGTGGCAACTGGGAAGAATTGTTGAGGCCAGACCAGATGCCAAAGGTCATGTCCGGGTCGTGAAGCTGAAAACAAAAACGAGTGTACTAGAGAGGCCAGTGTCCAAAATCTGCTTGCTGTTAGAGGGTGACGAAGATTCTAAGAAGTCCTGAGCATTCAAGAACATTGAAGATAAGTTGACTCATTCAATTGTAAATTTTACTATAAGATGTAAATAATTGGAAAATATATATATTATTATTATAATTTTTTTTTGGAAAAGTTAAACTTTAAGTAGAAATGGCTCCTTTATCATTTAAAAAAAGTAATTGTTTTTGCCTCTACAAACACAATTAGGGGCCGGTATGTAGGAGCCAAATTGAGCTTTGAGTTGATTTCATGTTTCTTTCTTGTGAATAGTGTGTATGAATGAGTGAGTGAGATATATATGGCCACAGGTCTATCTACCGCCACCTAAAGGACGGTTGGGAGGCTGAAGGTGGAGCCCAAGGGGAAAGGCCTTGAAGACAGGAAGCCACAGATTCTGGGTGTGGCTGAGAGGGCAAACAGTCTTTTGACCGTGTGGTGGTGTGCTGTATGGTTCCATGACGTGACAAGCCGTTTGCTACCATATAAGAGACTGCTTTAGTTTAATTGTTTGTTTTATTTACCTCAAGTTTATGTAACATTCTATCTACATCAATAATAAATGGTTATTGGACCGACTGTATCAACTTCTACTCCTCATCTTTACCACTGCACGCGTCAAGCTATATCCAGCTCAGCCAACAGTAGTAGCCATAAGGAACAAAGGTTAAACTGGAAAAAGCTACTACAGAGGGGTTAGACAAGGCTGTGCATTATACGTTAGCTTTAGAACCTCTTTTGAATAAATTAAGATCAGAGATGTCAGGTGTGGTTATGCCTAATTCCACCCATACTGTTAAATTATCAGCTTACGCTGATGATGTGGTGGTACTGATTAAAGATCAAAATGATGTAAACATGATGTTGAGATTATTGGAAGAGTTTAAAAGTGTCTCTTCTGCAAAAGTGAATTGGCAAAAAAGTGAAGCCATAAGTGTTGGGAGTTGGTTACGTGGTGAGCCAATTCTTCCAGCTGGTCTGAAATGGACCAGGGATGGTTTTAAATACTTGGGAGTGTTTTTGGGAAATGAGAATGTTGTTAAGAAAAATTTAGAAGATCGTATTGAAAAGGTAAAAGGGCGCTTAAATAAATGGAAGTTTTTACTCCCAAAAATGTCTTATAAGGGACGAATATTGATAATTAATCATTTGGCTGCCTCCGCTCTCTGGCATCGTTTGGTTTGTGTAGACCCCCCAGCTGACTTTTTAAGCAAGATTCAGTCAATCCTAATATACTTTTTCTGGGATAAGCTGCATTAGGTGCCGACACATGTGCTGTATCTTTCCAAGGATGAAGGAGGTCATGGACTGGTACACTTACAGAGTCGAATAGCAGCTTTCCGAATTCAATTCATACAAAGACTTTTAAAGGACTCAGAGAATGAAAACTGGAGGATTGTAGCACTCTCTTTACTGAGAGGTTTCGAAGGTCTGGGGCTGGATAAAGCCTTATTTTGGATGGATCCTCAAAAGCTAAAACTCTCCAAGCTTCCTGTATTTTATCGGAATCTTTTTAAAGTTTGGTCTTTGTTTGAAGTACCAAAGAGAAGGACTGTAAATTCTTTGTACTGGTTGCTGCAAGAGCCATTAATTTTTGGCTCACGTTTTGATCTGTCCAACAAACTGGGTTACTCTGTGACAGGAGAAAATCTGATCAACTCTGGAATTTCAACTATTGGACATGCACAACGGATAGCAGGAGCTGATTTTAAGGATGTGAATTCAATGACTGGACAGCTGGGGGTGAGGTCTACCCGTTTAGTTGCCGGAGTACTTGACAAATGGAGGTCAGCCCTTTCTGAAAATGAGTTGAAATTGTTAGCAGATTATTATTTGGGGTGTATTAACCCGGATTGTAGTGATCCATTTCCCAATCTGTATCTAACTCCCTTGATGGGCGATTGTGAGAGCACTTTTTTAATAGTCAAAGATTTAATTGTAATAGGCATAGATAGTGCATCTGGAAAGGAGTGTTATAAGATTTGTGTCAAAGTGTTTAATAAGAAGGCTTTGGATAAAAGAATTGACACGCCATGGCGTAAGGTACTTCAATTAGAAGAGGATGAAAAGCCTGAGTGGAGAGTGTTGTATAAGTCACCATTGCCCAAGAGAATTGGGGACTTGCAATGGAGACTGTTATATAGGGCTATTGCCGTGAACGCTTTTGTTTCGGTAATTAATCCTGGCGTCGATCAGAATTGTCCTTTCTGTTTACAAAGGGAAACTGTATTTCATGCTTTTATGCAGTGTTCAAGGTTGAAACCTTTATTTATTGTTTTAAACAACATTTTTAAATGTTTTAATGAGTGTTTTACAATGAAGACGTTTATTTGTGGTTTCAAATATTCTCAGAGCCGCAAGTATCAATGTCAGGTGTTTAACTTTATTTTGGGCCAGGCGAAGATGGCAATTTACATTACAAGAAAGGAGAAAGTTGATCAAGGTGTATGTAATAGTTTAGAAGCTGTGTTTGGTAATTCTGTGAAATCTAGAACCCTAATAGATTTTAATTATTATAAAGCAATGGATGACCGTGTAAAGTTTGAAATAATGTGGTGTTGTAAAGGGATACTGTGCAAAATTGTTAATGATGAATTATTTTTTCTTATTTAAAACAAAGTTTGGTTTTTTTTTTAGTGATTGATGTTTGATTTAAATGTTGGCTATTGATGGGTTGTTTATTGTAATTAAAGGTGTTTAAAAATCTCTCTCTCTCTCTCTCTAAACTAAAGTTTGTTAAAGACTTGAGGTACTCACCACTGGGAACAAGAATGAATGTGAAAGACTTGAAGCTCTTCTTTTTCTTGTTGGTAATCTGTACATAATAATCTCCACAGTCTGTGGTTTTGAAGTTTGTGATGGTGATGGTGAGAGGTCCAGTGAGATTCCGCTGCAGTCTGTCTTTAAATCTCCTCACCGCAGATTTAAATTCATTGTCCGGTTTACTGAATCTAGCATCGTCCGGTTTACTGAATCTAGCTATGATAACATATGGACGTCTTTCCCTAAAAGCGGTTCCGAACCTCACAATTATCTCATCATCTGTCTGTATGTCAGTTTCAGTGTTTAGATTGAGATCATCTCCCTCCATCACTGACAGAGTCTTCATTTCATCTTTTTCATCTCCGAACGCCCCTAAAAATACAAACAGAAACAGTTAGAGATTAAACAAATAAAACAAGTCTTGACAAATAATTATCATGAGACTAATAAATCTAATTTCACTCTACAATCATTTGCACCGGTAGAAAGTTGGTTCTTTAAAGGTCTCTAATAAAACTCTAAAGTCACATCTCAAGTCCTAAAGAAAATTACAAATGAAATGTTGAAATGCAGACACAGACATAAATCAAATGATTGTGCTTTATATTGATAATAGTAATCCCGTCTGAAAAGCTGCTTTCAAAGGATACATAATAAAAAGCACTATACAAATACACCTGACTTGACAATTGACACACTTGCAGTCTCTAATGATTTGAAGACTTGAATCATGTGTTAGATGAGGAATATGTGCAGTGATGGCCCTTCAGGACAGATTTGATCTACTGGTGAATTCACAAATCTTACTATATAGGCCGGGAGCCAGGTCCACTCCTCAGGATGTTTTTTTGCTACCCTTTTTTCACTATTATTTCCTATTATCTTATACCTTGGGCCATCACAAGTTGATAATGACCACCCCCAACTCGGCCCCGTTTGGTCTCAGGGGCCCAAAAACTCCCTTTTTGGGAAAAGCTTTTGACGGAATTATGTAATTGTGAATATTAAGGTACTGCAGCTACATATATGGTCATATAACCCTATCATTTTGCATGGTGTATCCTGACACATAGGGGAAACTAGCAGAAAAAGATCCTGGGGATTTCTGCCTTTTTGCTGTCAAATATCACCCTCAACATACCCCAAAAACCCAAAAAATATCTGTCCGTCTGACAAATTGTCATCAAAAGTGATCATTTTCAAGTATTTTATTATACATATCACTGCCTCAAATGTACATGAAAAACTTACCAAGTTTATAAGCTTCAATTTAAGACCAAGATGGCCTTTCTGTCTAGTGGATTACAGCTGGTATAACCAAAGTTCTCCCCTGTACCCCAAATCGGAGAAAACAGAACTTTCAAGCATTACCATTCCAGATATGGGATTAACCCCTTATATTGGCATCAGCCATTACATATTTAAAACAGTAATATGCTATACTAAACCTAAACTAATCTTGACAAACTATATATATTTGAAAGCTTACAATCACTAGTTTACATATTTGGCGTCTGATTTTCAAAATAAATTATAGAGGAGCCGTAATTTATCAATTTGCAACAAGAATATTTTCATACTCCTAAGGCGTGTTCAGACCTTTATTTTGAAATAGTGATGAACATGAAAAATCATGAAAGAATGATAGAAACCTCAGTTTGTTTTCATGCCAAGAGTTCAAAAGATAGCATCCATTCAATTATTTTAGAAAAAAAGGTCTGAAAATGTTTTGAATGTAAAGAAAAAAAAAAAAAATAGATTCACCATTTGTGTTGTGGCAGCGAGCTATAATGCACATACGGGGGTCTTTTTGTGTTTCTTAGAGGTTGAATTCATTTCAAAATCTGCCAAACTTCCAATTCTACTTCTGAATGGGATGTCTACTTCATAAATTGTATGAAAATTGTCAAAATAATGTTCAGATCACTCAAACAACATATGGAAATGGAGGCGCCCTTCTGTTGAAATGTGAAAAATTTTGGTACTGCACCCAAACAAAATATCACTGAAAGCTTATTTTTTGAGATATCAACCTACAATTTGAAACACAACATGTTCAGATTTTTGGCTTTGATTTTCTTGCATTTTTAGAGTCCACCAGGTTTTGAAAATATATATTTTATATAAAATATGAATAATTAAATTTTTAACATTGTACATTTTCATAAACTCAAACTTCAATAACTTTGTTTCTGTTTAACTTTCTTAATTTTTTTGACTTCTACAAAAATCTGCCAAATGTCTTCTTTAAAACAAGACCAATCTTACATCTATATTCAGATGCAAAGCATTCTTGAATTACAACCATTTAAGTTTGAAATGTGCATTTCCATGTCTACTAAAAAAAGGGGGGTGCCGCTTAATGGGTTAAGCATATTTTTTTGCATATGAACAATACTTCTAAAAAGAGTTGAGACTTGACTTACGTACTGCTATACTATATTAAGTGAATTGCATGATGCTTATTCAGTAATGTTATGCCCCTAGGTGGACTGGGGTCAGGTCGCAACATAGGGTACAATCACACAAAATCAATTAACCAAATGTCCATCCATCCATCTTCCGCTTATCCGGGGCCGGGTCGCGGGCAAAGATGCCCAGACTTCCCTCTCTTCCTAGACACTTCCTCCAGCCCTTCCGGGGGGGACACCGAGGCGTTCCCAGGCCAGCCAGGAGACCTAGTCCCTCCTGCGTGTCCTAGGTCTTCCCCAGGGTCTACTCACGGTGGGACGCGCCAGAACACCTTCCCAGGAAGGCATCCAGGAGGCATCCGGAACAGATGCCCGAGCCACCTCAGGTGGCCCCTGTCGATGTGGAGGAGCACCAGCTCTTTTTTGAGCTCCTCCCGGGTGACCGAGCTCCTCACCTTATCTCCAAGGGATTAGCCACTCTGAGGAGAAAGCTCATTTCGGCCGGCTGTATCCGGGATCTTCTCCTTTCGGTCATGACCTACAGCTCAAGACCATAGGTCTTGAAAAGACCTATGGTCTTTTCAAAAAGCTGCACTGATCCGTCTGTCAATCTCCCGTTCCATCCTTCCCTCACTCGTGAACAAGACCCCAAGATACTTGAACTCCCACCCTTGAGGCAGGAACTCTCCACCAACCTGAAGTGGGCAAGCCACCCTTTTCCGACTGAGGACCATGGCCTCGGATTTGGAGGTGCTGATTCTTATCCCAGCAGCTTCACACTTGGCTGCAAACCGTCCCAGTGCATGCTGAAGGTCCTGGTCTGATGGGACCAGCACGACATATTCATCCACAAAAAACAGAGATGAAATCATGTGGTACCCAAACCGGACCCCCTCCGGCCCCTGGCTGCGCCTAGAAATTCTGTCCATAAAAGTTATGAACAGAACCGGTGACAAAGTCAAACATGCACCGGGACCAAGTCTGACTTACTGCCGGCAATGCGTTCCAAGCTCCTGCTCCAGTCGTACAGGGACCGGAGAGCACTTAGCAAAGGGCCCCGGACCCCATACTCCCAGAGCACCCTCCACAGGATGCAGTGATGGACACAGTCGAATGCCTTCTCTTCAAATCCACAAAGCACATGTTCATTGGAGTCAAACTCCAATGAACCCTCCAGCACCCTAGAGAGGGTATAGAGCTGGTCCAGTGTTCCACGACCGGGATGAAAACCGCACTGTTCCTCGTGAATTCGATGTTCTACTATCGGCCGAATTCTCCTCTCCAGTACCCTGGCATAGACTTTCCCGGGGAGGCTGAGAAGTGTGATCCCCCTGTAGTTGGAACAAACCCTCCGGTCCCCCTTCTTAAAAAGGACCACCACCAAAATCTCAGCCCAAATTTACTGTTCCTGACCGCCAAGTGATATTGCAGAGGGTTTCAATACCAGATGGTTTGTCAGAATCTCTTTAAGGCCAACCTGTAGTCCTTCTCCATGGCCTCACTTCCCAGGCCCAATTTTTTTGCCTTCACAACCACCCGGACTGCAGTCCGCTTGGCCTGCCGGTCCCCGTCAGCTGCCTCAGGAGTCCCACAAGCCAGCCAGGCCCGATAGGACTCCTTCAGCTTGATGGCATCCCTTACTTCCGGTGTCCACCACCGGGTTTGGGGATTGCCGCCTCGACAGGCACCACAGACCTTACGGCCACAGCTCAGAATGGCCGCTTCGACAATGGAGGTGGAGAACATGGTCCACTCGGACTCAATATCTCCAGACTCCCTCGGGATCCGGTCGAAACTCCACCAGAGGTGGAAGTTGAAGATCTCTCTGACAGGGGACTCGTTCCCAACAGACCGTCACAGTACGTTTGGGTCTGCCGAATCTAACCAGCTTCCTCCCCCACCATCGAATCAAACTCACAACCAGGTGGTGATCAGTTGACAGCTCCGCCCCTCTCTTCACCCAAGACATACGGCCAGAGGCCAGATGAAACGACCACAAAGTCGATCATCGACCTCCGGCCTAGGGTGTCCTGGTGCCACGTGCACTGATGAACATGGTGTTCGTTATGGACAAGCTATAACTAGCACAGAAGTCCAATAACAGAACACTGCTCGGGGTCAGGTCAGGGGATCCGTCCAGGTGTCACTGTCGCTGCCCACGTCGGCGTTGAAGTCCCCCAGTAGAACGACAGAGTCCCCAGTCGGAGCACTTTCCAGCACCCCTCCAAGAGACCCCAAGAAGGCCGGGTACTCGGCACTGCCATCCGGCCCGTAGGCACAAAACGAAAGTGAGAGACCTATCCCCGACCCGAAGGCACAGGGAAGTAACCCTCTCATTTACCAGGGTGAACTCCAACACATGGCGGCTGAGCTAGGGGGCTATAAGCAAACCCAAACCAGCCCGCCGCCTCTCACCATGGGCAACTCCAGAGTGGTAAAGAGTCCATGCTCTCTCAAGGGGTGTGGTTCCAGAGCCCAAGCTGTGCGTGGAGGTGATCCCGACTATCTCTAGTCTCTACCTCTCAACCTCACGCACAATCTCAGGCTCCTCCCCCCGCCAGCGAGGTGACGTTCCACGTCCCTAAAGCTAGTTTCCGTGTCCAGGGATCGGGTTGTCGAGGCCACCGCCTTTGACTGCCGCCTGATCCACTTTGCACCGGTGGTGGTGAGCCCACGGGAGGGCAGCCCCACGTCGCTCCTTCGGGCGGAACCCCGTTGGGCCCCATGGGGGGAGGCATATGAGCCCCAACCCCGGGCCTGGCTTCAGGGTAGGGCCCCGGCTGCTCCATTCCGGGCGACGTCACGACTCTTGTTTTTTATTCTAGCATAAAGGGTTTTTGAATTGCTCTTAGTCTGTCCCGTCACCTGTTTGCCTTGGGAGACCCTACCAGGGGCATATAGCCCCGGACAACATAGCTCCTAGGATCATTCGGGTACTCAAACCCCTCCACCACGGTAAGGTGACAGTTCAAGGAGGCGCCAAATGTGAGATTTATTAAAGTCCACAAAGTCCTCACAACACAAGGGTTAGGGTTAGACTAGTGTGCAGTCTGTTATCAAAAAGCCAACCATGGATTTCACATAAACACAGACAGGCAAGATAGAACCACTACGGTCTGAGGGCAACATCATGGATAAGCAGCAAAAAGATAAGCAGCAAAAAGAACAAAAGAAATGTTTATTTTATTTTATGTTTGAGCTGTATTTTAGTTTCGCCATTTGGCTGTAAAGAATGTTTACCTGTACATAAGTTTACTAACGTTTACTCTATTGAAGGTTGGCTTTTTGATAACAGACTGCACACTAGTCATCTTTATTCCTTGTGTTGCGAGGACTTTGTGAACTTTAATAAATGTGACCCTGGATCACAAAACCAGTCACAAGTCGCACGGGTATATTTTGTGGCAAAAGCCAACAATACATTGTATGGTTCAAAATTATCGATTTTTTTTTATGCCAAAAATCATTAGGATATTAAGTAAATATCATGTTCGATTAAGATATTTAGTAAATTTCCTACCTTAAATATATAAAACATTTATTTTTGTGAGTGAAGCACAATCGTGAACATAAATGCACAACTTTAAAGTCGATTTTCTCAATGATCCGATTAAAAAAAAAAAAATCTATTCATATTTTATATAAAATACATATTTTCAAAACCTGGTGGACTCTAAAAATGCAAAAAAAAAAAAATCAAAGCCAAAAATCTGACCATGTTGTGTTTCAAATTGGTTGATATCTCAAAAAATAAGCTTTCAGTGAGATTTAGTTTGGGTGCAGTACCAAAATGTTTCACTAGTTGACATTACTGTCCATATAAGGGCGCCTCCATTTCCATATGTTGTTTGAGTGATCTGAACATTATTTTTTACAATTTTCATACAATTTATGAAGTAGACATCCCATTCAGAAGTAGAATTGGAAGTTTGGCAGATTTTGAAATGAATTCAACCTCTAAGAAACACAAAAAGACCCCCGTATGTGCATTATAGCTCGCTGCCACAACACAAATGGTGAATCTATTATTTTTTTTTTCTTTACATTCAAAACATTTTCAGACCTTTTTTTCTAAAATAATTGAATGGATGCTATCTTTTGAACTCTTGGCATGAAAACAAACTGAGGTTTCTATCATTCTTTCATGATTTTTCATGTTCATCACTATTTCAAAATAAAGGTCTGAACACGCCTTAGGAGTATGAAAATATTCTTGTTGCAAATTGATAAATTACGGCTCCTCTATAATTTATTTTGAAAATCAGTCGCCAAATATGTACACTAGAGATTGCTTTCAAATGATATATAGTTTGTCAAGATTAGTTTAGGTTTAGTATAGCATATTACTGTTTTAAATATGTAATGGCTGATGCCAATATAAGGGGTTAATCCCATATCTGGAATGGTAATGCTTGAAAGTTCTGTTTTCTCTCATTTGGGGTACAGGGGAGAACTTTGGTTATACCAGCTGTAATCCACTAGACAGAAAGGCCATCTTGGTCTTAAATTGAAGCTTATAAACTTGGTAAGTTTTTCATGTACATTTGAGGCAGTGATATGTATAATAAAATGCTTGAAAATTATCACTTTTGATGACAATTTGTCAGACGGACAGACATTTTTTGGGTTTTTGGGGTATGTTGAGGGTGATATTTGACAGCAAAAAGGCAGAAATCCCCAGAATCTTTTTCTGCTAGTTTCCCCTATGTGTCAGGATACACCATGCAAAATGATAGGGTTATATGACCATATATGTAGCTGCAGTACCTTAATACCAGGGGAGTTTTTTGTCCCCTGAGACCAAACGGGGCCGAGTTGGGGGTGGTCATTATCAACTTGTGATGGCCCAAGGTATAAGATAATAGGAAATAATAGTGAAAAAAAGGTAGCAAAAAACATCCTGACGAGTGGACCTGGCTCCCGGCCTAATAGTGAAGGAATGGCTCATGAACATTTATAATCTTTACAGATACACTATATTTTCATAGTACAATGAACATTAGCATTTTTTTTTGTTCCTGTGAGAGCATAAGGTAATGTAGCAGGTGTGCATTAAAAACATTTATTTTGTGATTCCACTTGACATGACCATTTTTGGGTTTTCCGCCATGCTGATTTGGGGTGGTGACGCACTTTGCTTCTTCCCAGTCTGCATGAGTATTCATAGCGGTAGGTCATGCAATTTTACGTGCTGATTTAAGAAGGCCATATTTCTTGTAAATTATTGTTTTATACTTGAGTAATTGTGACTTTAAGTCCCTTTGTAATGGACATGTATGTTTTATTAATTATTTTCTTTCTTTAAGTTCATTTTATTCTTTATCATTCACAGCGCGTCGTGCATTGCTGCCGCACGCTGCTTTAAGTGCTGCACGAGTCATCATCATTTGTTTGTTACTTCAGGTACATTAATTATTGTTGTGTGTTCTTAAAATGTGTTTATGTAAAAGTTTATTGCCCAGTCTGCATGAGCATTCATAGCGCGCGTCGTGCATTGCTGCCGCACGCTGCTTTAAGTGCTGCACGAGTCCTCATCATTTGTTTGTTACTTCAGATGAAATAAAAAAGGATTGAAGGGACGAATTCCAGACTTCACGAGTGTATTATTAACACAACGCAGATAACACACCGCTACAGTAACACTTGCCACCAATTCTTGCCAGTCCACAAAACCTCTGGATTCGACCCATAAAACCTGTAATCTCTGATTCATTCCCTGAGGTCTCAGTGAAATCTGTAAGAAAAGAGAGATGAGAGAGTGATAAATGACAAAACCAGCACACAAAACTCAACTTGATCACTTCATTTAGTTTTGCACAGAGATGTTCAAGAACAGTCAATTTATAAAACTCTTATGATCATTTCTCAAATGTGAGTATGTGTGAGAACGAACAAAACACGCATACGCCTCTTCAGATGTGAAATCTGTAAATCGCAAATGATCTTGTTTGGAGCTGAATGGTTTCAGATCTCCGCCTTGTAAACTATGGCTAATTAATGTCATTAACGTATATAAGAGCACCAGTCAACGTCCAAATGCTTTATAATGCAGAACAAAATCAAACACCTGCAGTTCTCCGACAGTCCGACTCTGCCACAAGGAAAAGTGTGTACGTCTGCACGTCTGCTCAGAACCTGACGTGGCTCTAAGTACTTTTCCATGTCAAAGGCCGTTTTTATAAATATGAATGTTGCCATGGTTTTTAGCATACGCACACTCGAAGTTCAAAGTTCTGTGCGTACACACGTTTTATAAATGAGGCCCCAGATCTCTGCTATAGGATTAAACCATTTGCTTTGGAGACTATTTCTATATTCCGTATTTTCCGGACTATAAGTCGCACCTATAGTCCAGATTTGACAGTTTGGTCTGTCAAAGACTGTCAAAGACAGACGGATTTGACAGTTTGGTCTGGACTTGCAATGGTCTGTCATGTCCAGTGTAGACAGCTGGTCTCGTCCAGTTTAAACAGTGTAACCGCGGTCAGGAGTTCAGATTCTGGTGTGCTGATATCTGTGTGCAGCCCAACTTACCCATCCTTCAGACACATTCTCTGACATTACATTCACTGCATGTGCAACTCTCAAAACCCATAAATGACATATTACTTAACAATTAGTTAATAGCCATGTGCCTCAACAAGTCATAACATAATGATACATTTGCAAATCATTAATTAAGGAATAATTAAAGCAGACAACTGGAAGTTATAGTACATTGCTTTGACCAATTGTGGTAATTAACGCATTAATTTTCACTATTAGTTAATAAAATATGTTATTAAGGAATTAATACATTATGACACATTTAATTAATAACAATTAATATATTACTTCATAACTTAATCATTTAGAATCTTTATTAGTTGCTAATGCAGTAATCATTAATTAATGGTTTAGTTGTTCATGAGTCATACATTAACACATGATTATCTGTGCATTAGTTAAGCATGAATTACTGCATATTAGTGCACCTGTATTGTAAAGTGTTACCTATAATTCTTCTTTTCACCATGTGTCATATTTATGTCACACTGTTTGCCAGAAAAATTAAACATTATGACAGATGATTATTACACTAAAATACTTTCAGTACTCACCATCAAAAACAACATTGAATGATTTCTTGAAGTTATTTTCGGGATTTGATTTTACTGTATAAAGTCCAGTGTGTTCAGGTCTGATTTTCTTGATGGTCAGAGATCCAGTCTGTGGGTTCAGCTCCAGTTTGTCTTTGAATCTCCCCTCAGGATACCTAGTTTCATTGTCCTTTGAATTGTCCTTTTTTTTTAATGAAGCTATCAAAACACTCTCCTCTTCAAACTCCCAGTTTATCCAATCCCCCCTCTTTTCTGAAAACTCTAGAGTAACATCATCTCCCTCCTTCACTGACACCGTCTCCACTTCACCTGTGTTGAGAGCAAAAACACAGACGACATGAAGGAACTGAATTAAACTTTAATAACAGTCAGTAAACAGATGAAATCAACTAGTAGTCAGATCTTTTTAACTGGGAGGCCCATGCGAGGCATCATGAAACAAGACCAGCTTTCTTCTATTACATAATCAAAAGGTAAAAATAAATATTAATCCGGTGCCTTTAAACGGGTTAATGCCAGAATGTGGTAGGGCGCGCCATTACACACCTCCGAATGAAAACACAGGCAAACAAGCAATAGGGCCTGTCCAAATACCTACAGAAAAAAGGAAAACAGGGCGGGACATATCGAACAGCTCCTCCCCTTTTAAAAAGATTGCATAGTACGGAAATGGCCCTTGTTAAAGTCCTAAACGACATCTTAATGGCTACTGACTCGGGAGATTCTGTTATTTTAGTTATGTTAGACCTGTCCTCAGCCTTCGACACCGTCGATCATGAAATTCTCATATCTCGGTTGGAGTCCTATGTGGGACTTGGAGGAACGGTCTTAAAGTGGTTCAAATCTTTTTTAACCAATAGAACTTTTTCAGTTAAAATAGGAAATTCTAATTTATCATCGCGCAAGCTAACCTGTGGTGTACCGCAGGGGTCTGTTCTTGCACCTACTCTTTTCTCTCTCTATCTGCTTCCCTTGGGATCTATCTTTAGGAAACACAACGTTTCTTTTCATTGCTACGCTGATGATATGCAAATCTATCTGCCTCTGCCCTCTGATGAGCATGCTCTTAGTTGTTTATCAACATGTCTGGACGACATAAAAATCATGGCTCTCAAAAAAATTCCTTTTTTTAAATTCAGATAAAACGGAAGCCATTGTTTTTAGCCCCTCCGAAACCAGTAGACAAAACTCACAACATTTAGAAATCTCAAACCTGAGTACCTCATCCCAAGTGCGTAATCTAGGTGTGATGATCGATAATAGTCTGAAATTTGACAGGCAAATTGCCTCTGTAGTGGGCTCTAGCTTCTTCTATTTAGCTCTCTCTCTAAAATTAAATATTTTCATTCTAACGCCTCTTTAGAGGTTGCTGTCCATGCCTTCATAACATCGAGGCTGGACTATTGCAACTCTCTATATTATGGTGTTGCTAAGACTCAAATTTCACGCCTACAAGTTGTTTAAAACGCAGCAGTGAGATTTCTGAAGGGATGTAAAAAGTTTGAGCATGTTACACCCCTTCTGAGATCCCTACATTGGTTACCGGTTCAGTATAGAATTGAATATAAATTATATTGCTGGTCTACAAATCACTAAACAATCTTGCACCATTATACCTGTCGGACCTACTTCACTTATATACCCCCAAGCGAGGGCTGAGATCGGTAAACAAATTCCTCCTTCAGATTCCCAGAACCCGCTTGAAAAATAGGGGAAATAGAGCGTTTGAAGTAGCGGGCCCCACGTTGTGGAACAAACTCCCAATCCAAATTAAAATGGCCTCCTCCTTATCTGAGTTTAAATCTGCTCTGAAAACTCATCTGTTTGATTCAGCTTTTAATATGTAATTTGATTTTGTACTCACTGATCCTAAGTGATCATTGTTTGTTTTATTGTGTATTTTATTGCAATTTTTGTACAGCACTTTGGTCGGTTGTCAGCCGGTAATAAATGTGCTCTATAAATAAACTGAACTTGAACTTGAACTTTATATCACAGCTCAGCCAGAGCTGTTGAGCTCAGTAAAGCCACATTTTCTTCCTAATCTCCATCATATTGCTTTACAATATAGCATTCTGTGCAGAATTCATAAGGGTCCGATACGTTTTCTGCACTGCGCCGACTCAATCATATAATCTTTGTTCTTTGTGTCTCTGGAACAGAGCTGCGGAGGTTTACATGATACTAACGAGAAACCAGTGACTGATTTCAGCCGCAGCTTCAGCGTCTATTTATACTGTAGGGGGCGGAGCTTCAGATTCTAGAGAGCATTTGATTGGACACAAAATCTGATAAGAAGCTGTAGTGCAGAGTGATGTCATCAAAATCAATGATCCATATTGGCGGAAGTGAGAATCTAAGTTTTGAATGCTTATATCTTCTAAATGCGACATTTGAAATTGTTTTGAAACACACTAGCTTATAGATAACAATAGGGCTAACATCTTCATACCAAATGCCAAAAGTGCTTTTTAAGACATGGGACCACTGATCTATGTAGAATGACTGGATAGCTCATGACATCATAAACAGTGAAGCCACCACGCCGCCATATTGGTATTCCCTAGTGAGCAGGCGTTCTATTGAATCAATAGGATTTTTTATGATTTGACTGAGAAAACATTGCCTAACGAGACACCGTTTTTAAATCTAAAGTCTCCCTGTACATTCTTACAACGCAAACATCCTAATCATTTAAATGGGTATTTGTTTATAGTCTGAAATTTGTTCTGCTTATTAAAAATTGCTTTTAAAAGCTGGGGAGAGGAGCTTGGAGAGTGTCTGTCTAGGCTAACTGCAGGTGGCTAATGAAAGTGTTTTATTTTGTGATTTGTCGTTTGAAAGGAAAATAAGAAGCTTACCTCCTCGTTAAAATACACGTTTAAAATATTTTTAAGTGCCCAGTGTTCGTTATTCACTTATGGGACTTCCGTGTAGCTTAAGATCAGTGGTATAGCTAGTTAAAACCCCAAAACGTTAACTAAAACAGCTATTTATTTGCAAAAGGAACAAATAAATCGTCATAACGAATTATTTAGATCAGTGGACTCTGGACAGGGCGCATATGAACGAGCAGAGACAGAGCCCCAGTCGCGCACGCGTGCACTCTCACCGTCCTCAAACAACACGAGCGCTGTATGCTCTCTCTCCCTCGCGCATATCAATATACGATAGTAAAAGGTAGGAAGACCGATTGTGTTTTATAGATCAGTAGTTTGTTCAAATAAAGTGTTTGATTAGTTAGCAAGTACATGTTCAGGAATGGCATAATACAAATGGGTTAATGTAACGGTAAACGGACTCTGCACGAAGCTCTTTTTTGAAGCTGTCAAATGGTGTTGCTATTGGACACTTAATTGTGATTATTGCTGCTCCGAGGTTTCTTATAGACTGTTAACTGTTTTATAGTTTTTTTTTTTTTTTTTTTTTGAAGAAGCTTACTTGCCCCGGAGAAAACAACACGGGTGAGCAAAAGGCCATGGTCAAGTCACATTTATTTTATTATTATAGTTGTACAGTGTTCTGTTCAAGTGTTGCGTCTGCCGAGTAGGCGGGGTTTAATCGGAAGTCTCGCGAGTTCGGCGAGAATGGTGTGAGATCAGATATTTGGAGGAAAATAAGGAATAAATGTGGTGCGTGATAGAATTGTAAATAAACGAGGCAAGGTTGATTACGGCCATCAAGCTATAGATTGATAATATAGAAATCAGCTGGTGAGCAGTTTGGCATTTCAGATGTGATGGGCGGCCGATGTTGTGTGATCGCTTCAGAAGTTGTTGGAATTATATGGTGAAGACCAGTGCATGCGTCATAGAGCTCGGGCGTAGACGTTATGGAACGGTGCATTGTGGGTAACGGTGGCCATTTAAGAGGTAACGCAAAGGCCGGTTTGGAACAAGGTAATAGCATAGCCGGCCGGTCTCCACCAGCACCGAGAAGGAGTATGGACCGTAATAAATAAAAAAAAAGTTGCCTATACTATACCGTATACTGACAAACTTAATAATGAAGCCAAACAACGCTACTAAAAAAAAAAAAAAAAAAAAAAAAAAAAAAAAAAAAAAAAAGAGTATATAGGCGGAATCGATCCCTATATGAACTATTATGAAAGTTTAGCCAGGGTTGCTCTCACGCACAGGCAAGAAATGTCACGCCAAAATCCATTTTTCTCCCCTCTCAATCCGTTAATTTTCTATTGATGACTATTGACTAGACCACAGTATTAATGACAGGGGAGGAGTTTAGCTGAGCCCACAGCTGTAACATCTGCCGACAACGTTCTCACGGTAGTATTTTCTGATCGTTGATTCGCTGAAAACCTTTGCACGTGATAGGTCAGTTGCGTGTGAGAAGTTCAGAGAGAGTTCGGAGCATAGGTTCGTTGTCGGAGCCACTGATGCGTGTTTGAAAGTTTGGATGACAATCAAGGTAAGCAGATAATAAAATAGTGTGCCTTGTCACTACAGACGTAGCCTTGCCTAATCAGTCTGTGTGCCGAGAGTACCGTTGTCCGAGAGCGCGCTCGACAGTGCGCGACTGAGACCGAGTGTGTCCGAGCATAATAGGCTATAGTTTGTTTATAAATTAAATATACATTTCCGCATTAGGATGATCTCTGTAGCCTATTGGTATAATCTGCAGCGTTGTAATTAGTTTACATGGTTATAAAATAAAACTCCAAAATAACCTGCAGGGAACGTTCAAAGAAAACATCTTTGTTTGACCGGTTGTGAACACGTGCGGCAAACACGACTAGAATTTGGCTTAAATAACCTCTGATGATGACCTGTAGGTTATAAAAATAAAACCCCAAGATATTATATTTTATTATTTTTATTTATGTTGGTACATTGTTCACTATTATATTGAGAGCACTTTTTTGTTAGTGTAGGCGTTTTATAATAATAATTTGTTCTATTTAGTGTCCATTGCATTCATTTAACATATTTAATATTGGGGGTATTTTTTTACACCTCCGATCAATTAAAAAACTTCAAGTCACTGGAGGCTCACCAGTAGTTCACAAATGGATGGGTGCAAGATCTGCAGATCTTAGTAAACGCAGAGAAAACAATCGTTCGCACTAAGGTAACGTTAACCAAGCATCAGTGGTGACACACACACTTGTTAGATTCTGAACTATGAAGCTTGTCTATGCGGGTTTGTTACACTTCAGGAGTAATTACTCACCTATCATACGTGCAATAATCCACTATTTACGTCCGGTAGTTTGTGTAATCCGGTATAATATTAACATTCACCTAGGACACAACCCACTGTTCACCAAAATAAATACTTTAATTACATCATACTTTACATACTGTAAAATTAAATTGTATTCATTGATTTAAAGGTGATGGTTTTCCTCCGTACAGTGGCGATCCCAAGCCATCCGACGCCTCTTTGTATTTTCAGACACCAAGTCTCCATGCGTTTTTTTTCCAAGTAGGAAAATGGTGAAAACTAACATGATTTATTTGCCGTCGACCGTGAGACCGATTACAGCAGTTCACAATACAGCATTTTCCTTAAAATAACCTACATTAAACCTAATATTATCAAATGACCAACGTTACCTACTGCCGACTATAGTCTATACAGTACATCTACTTCCGTACCGTGATTCCCACAATGCATTGCGACGTGACGAAACGATCCCGAGCTCTATAGCAGATTGTGCCTATATTACATTATTCAGTTTAATAATCAATGTTTGATATGCTGTCATATGCATCAATAAGATATTTCTTCAGTTATAACAGAACAGCTGCTATATTGCAATGTCTCGCGTGTTCAATCACGTGAAGTGATAATGACGCAGCACTTTGTTGTACGAATTGTAACTAATTGAGTTTGTTTGTTTTATTATAGAACCACGCGTTTATCCACGTTGTTCAGTTGACCATATCACACAAACCCCTCACACATTGAACATAGGAGCACACGAAGTTACAGGCCTCACTGTTAATATCTCATCACATTAACCCTATCAGGACCAGACAAAGATACATACTATAAACGCCTGTTCGAGTTCCCATGTGATGGCATCGCGTCTGATGATCGACGTCTGAGGATATCTGCACCTTGTGGACTTTCTCTTGACTACTTGGGACTTAAAGTGTGTATGTCAGGTTAATTTTTTTTTTTTAGATATATTAAATAAGGTTTAGATGTCTGAGTGAAAATGTAATTATCATTAAAATTATTACTGTAACTGCCCTACAATAAGCTTTATAGCCATTTCTGTCAAGATCATATTTTTAAAACACAGCTGAGCTGTGACATCAGAAGAGGGAGACGTGCCAACAAAGTTATATTCAAGTATGGAGAGTTTTGAGTCTGAGGAGGTCCAAAATCCCCCTCGAGCCATACAAAATATCTGGTGTGAAGAGAATCAGTGGAGAGGTTTCGGTGCATGAATATACACGGAGAATACACGGTATAAAAATAAATAAAACTCGCGTGCAAATTAATTAATGCGGAACTACTGTTATACGCAGGTTATTTAGGGACACCTAATCTGTAGCTCCACCTTAGCTCTGAAGCTCCGTGGCTATAATGAACAGGCTGCGATGTCAAAATTGCAATGCTGGAATATGTTGGTGTTGGTGTGTGTGTGTGTGTGTGTGTGTGAGTGTGAGTGTGAGTGTGAGTGTGAGTGTGAGTGTGAGTGTGAGTGTGAGTGTGAGTGAGAGAGAGAGAGAGAGAGAGAGAGAGAGAGAGAGAGAGAGAGAGAGAGAGGCGCAGGCACGATCGACTGCTTCTACTACAGTAGCATACACCGTAGGCACCGCATCAGCTACCAGTCTCACTCGGGTTTTAAATCCCATTTTATAACTCATGAGATCTCCAACCGCGTAGTCCTTCTCAGTGAAATGGGCCCTGTAAATGACGAGTCTTGGATACCGAAGCAGCACTGAAGTCAGCGCGTTTGGTCCGAACAAAGTTGACCCACCCAGGCACGGAACAGACCTGCTTTTTGGGACAAAGTGGACTCTGTGACCGGTTTTAACAGTGTTTTTGCACACAGCACAAACATAATAATTCACCATCGTGGTAATACGCCTGCGTATACTAACTACCTAACTTAAATAAATAAATAAATAAATAAATGTCCTAATCACTAATTCTCTCGCTCTATCACTCGTACAATTATCAACACAACTCAGCGACCTGGGGAGACGGCGTATGGGGGGGGAGGAGCAGTTTTAAGTGAGCAGTGAAAAAAAAACAAAAAACTTTATATTCTTATATTCTACCTTTAGGTATCGAAAAACATACAAAACAATACATCAATTTGTCAAACGTGTATTTCTTTTAACTATTTTGTGTTAATCATAATTACAAATTTAAAATGACATACACACTTTAAGACTGACTACTCTTAACAGCACTTCATTGCATTATCTCAACATATCCTTTGAACCAAAGCACATTGTTTTATTGTTTGGTTATTTTGCGTAGGCCTACGCTGTTTTATTGTGACATGTTTACATTTTGCTGACATTGTGAGAAAATCATTCATTCTTACTTTTGACCAATGAATACATTGAGGTAATTTAACCCCTGACTCTGGCTTCTTTACTCCTCTCCTAGTTACTGGACATTAATTGGGTGAATAATCCTCTAATGCAGTCATTCCCAAAGGCGGGGTCCCGACCCACAAGTGTATGTAGCACACTATTTTTCAGTGTGCTATATACTCTTGATTAAAATGTATATGTGTAGTTCACCAATTAGCCGCACAAGGGAGCTCGTTGTTTTCTTCTTCTGTTTTTTTTTTTTTTTTTAGCTGCGCTCTGCACTCGGCAACCAGCCATACAATTGGATGCTTGGCTAATTAAGAAGAAAAAGCAAGTTAAAGACCAGGCTAACACTCCCAACAGCCAAAATACCATCCCCGAGGGAGGCCATCTTGAAAATAAATTAGCTAATATTAGCAAAGCTACTTCAAGTGAAAAACGCCATAATGATGAAGAATGTGAGGAAAGCGGAACCAGTGGATGCTTTCGACCAGGCACCGGAGCAGGTACTTCTGAGGATCCCTCTCTCCTGCATACTAGGACTTCATTTCCCATTATCCTTCATGCTCGTTATTCCCTAATCACCTAATTATGCTTTCATCAGTCTCACCTGTGCACCCTCAGCTACCCTTTATCTGGACTGTTCTGTTCTGTATCATTTGTGAAGTATTGTTTTACCCAACCTCTGTCTCAGTGTGTAAACCTCTGGATTTCTTTCAAAGGAAGGCACAGGAGATTGAATCATCAGCTGAGCTTCTCCGTAGAAATGTGACATTAAATGACAAAGCCCAGCTAGCATCATACATGGTTTCTTACCGTGTGGCCAAAGAGAAGCAGCCCCATACTGCTGCAGAAAAAATTATTCTGCCTGCCGCAATAGACATGGTTAGCACGGTTATTGATGAAAAAAAAACGCACAAAAATTTAAATGCATCCTCCTGAGTAACAACACTGTTTCCCGAAGGATAAATGACATTTCAGACAATCTTGAGGAACAGCTCATAACAAGATTGAAGGCGGCAGGGGAATTTTCAATCCAGCTGGATGAAAGCACCGACGTCTCGGACTGCACAACTTTGCTGGTATACGTAAGGTACGTGTGGGAAACAGAATTTGTGGAGGATTTATTATGTTGCTTGAATATTTCTACTGGAATGAAAGGTGAACAGATATTTTCTGTACTGAACAACTACGTGGTTACAGAGTGCGGGTTGAGCTGGGCCAACTGTAAAGGCATAACGAGTGACGGGGCTGCAAATATGACGGGCAGGAACAGCGGAGTTGTGAAAAGAATCAAGGAGGCAGCTGGTAAAGACATTGTGTGGAATCACTGTTTCATTCACCGCCAGGCTTTGGCATGCAAAGGAATACCCCCCGAGCTTGACAAAACATTGAAATAAGTCATTCGTGTTGTGAACTTTATTAAAAGGCAGCGCACTCAACAGTCGGCTTTTTGATCAGCTGTGCGCCGGCATGGGGGCGGACCACACCCATTTACTGTTTCATAGTGAAGTGCGCTGGCTCTCCAAAGGTAGAGTCCTCACAAGAATATATGAACTGAGAAATTAAATTCATGCTTTTCTCCTTGAGAAAAAGTCTTCACTTGCAGAGCTGTTCACTGAAGAATGGCTTTTTACAGTGTCATATCTGGCGGATATCTTTTCATCTCTCAACAAGCTATGTTTGAAACTGCAAGGACAGAATGATGATGTTTTCCAAAACTGGAAACACATTCTCACCTTTCAAAAGTCTCTGAAGCTGTGGCTTGCACGACTCAGAAGTCCAAAACCCAGCCACTACATGTTCCCTACTGTGTTACAGCACATAGAGGAAAATGATGTCACTGACACACAAGTGTAACACCTGACTGGGCTTATAGTGACACACCTAGTTGCACTCATTAATAACTTTGAGCACTATTTCCCTAAGGACAGATATGACATTTTGCATGATAAAAGGTGGATCCAAAATCCCTTTGATTTTGAAAGTCCAGAGTAACTGCTGGAGCTTGGACTAACTGCTTCTGAAGAAACCGAACTGTTATAGCTGAGCAGTGACCAGACACTTAAAAGAAGACATGAATCCATGACATTATCATCATTTTGGGTAAGCATTTCATCTGAATACCCTGTTTTAAGCAAGGCAAGCATACTGTTGCTTATTCCTTTTACAACTACATACAAATGTTAAGTTGGGTTCTCAGTTCTCACAAAAGTGAGACAAAATACAGGAATAGACTGAATGCTGCACCTGATATGCGTGTTGCACCCTCCTCATGTACACCAAACTGGAATGTAATTCTAAAAAACAAGCAGGCCCATCTCTCCCATTAGCCGGGTAAACTGCCTTGATTCGGTGATAAGGACTGGTGCACTTAAACATTCAGGGCTCGCAAAATCGCCCGCCCGACGTCCCGGGGCTATTGTGTTTTCCAGTCGGGCTACCAAAATGCATAACCGGCCTGCCCGACGGGCTATCTAAAATAGTGTTCGCTTCAGTCTTGTTATAATCAGATTCAGCGCGTTCTTCGTCTTCAATCCGCAGTGCCGCCGAACAGAGCGCACGTCAGAAACAGAGGACAGTGTGTGTGTGTGTGTGAGTGTGTGTGTGTGTGTGTGTATATCTGAGCCTCACTGGTCTGTCACTGCTCGTCAATGTCAGAATATTAGAGATTACCAATCAAATCAAAGTAGGCGGGATTTATATTCACAGAAGCTACTGAGCGCGAATTTGAGCAGAGCGACTCGACACTTCAGTTTATGGTCAAGTGCGATAATGTAAGTAGCTAAACTAAATATTTCACATTTGACTTTTTTTTAGGTCATAAATGTTAAACAAATGACAAATTATCAGGCAAACGAATTTACTTTGCCATTTTGAACTGAAAATAGGCCTTTGTAACGTGACTCGTGGAATGTAATTAGTTTACTGTCATTGTGAGGGGACGAGAAACATTAACAAAGCCGTTTTCATCTTGTTAGGCACAATATTAATAACGAATGTGTACATGTTGAGAATTAATATAGTACAATTTGTAGCCTTCAGTAAATTAAAAAAGTTCAGCTTTAGGAGGGGAAGAGACAGGGCAAGATGAGGAGACTGAGAGAAAAAGAAAGAGTGATGGATCAGAAGTGAGAGCAGGTATTGACAAATACTGCCCGCTGACATGGGTTTAAAGCTATTTCTTATCCTTTTTTTGGCCTTCAAACGTCTTGAAATGCACATATCAGAGAAATAAAAAATGTGAACAACCTTACATTTAGGACCTATTTGATTATAAAGCCCTGTCTACGGCCCTCAAGGCCGCCCTCTTGGCGAGACGGATCACAAAACTTATCACGGATCCGTGGTTTGATTAAAGTCAATTTTATTTTAAAATGATTACTCACTCACTCTTGAGCGTCTGGCGCGAGTGATTTCAATGTTAAGTCAATGTAACGCGCGTCTAGAGGTCCTGCGGCGCGGTGTTTAGCGCGGCGCGGTAGACGCGAGCCTCATTCGCGCATCCAGTTTGCGCGAATGAGGCGAATTGCTAACACAGATCATGTCTTTTCTATCATTTCACTGTAGCTCAGCATCGCGATCAGTGTTGTGCCAGTTCATACTTAAAAAGAACTAGCTCAAAGTTCAGTTCACACAGATGATAATGAACTAGTTCATGTCATAGTTCTTTTTTTTTTTAAATGAACTAAGTTCACATATCTAAAAATGAACTAGTTCACGTTCATTTGTTAAATTATTTTAACAAAGATGTAGGCTATTATTAATAATAATGTTATTTCAACACAATATCTCGTTATTTCGAAATAATGTGTGCGTGCATCTGTAAATCCGGTGACGCGTGTATTGATTTTTATTAATAAACAAGTGTTTTCTCTAAAAGTGTCGACTCGGCTGCAAAGATGAAGTTGACGATCGCCATCTCCGTGTGAACGCGCTTATAGAAAGAAATGCACATAAATAAGCCTAATAATGGATTATCAGAGAGTAGCCTTTTTCTTTTTTCGTTTTGAATTATTTCGTTTAAAGACATTTCAAGCTTTGTGTATTTGATGTATTTGTCATGTCTGTGTGAGGCATACACTGAGTTTCGTTAAGTTAGGATGTGCTCTAGTTCACGTGCAATGCAAGTGAGCGCGCGGGCGCCTCCGTTAGGCTATATTTGTTTCGTCGGCCTATTCATTAAATACAGGCAATTGGTTGATGAAAAATTGATTAAAATTAAGATACAATTTATACAAAACGAAATTCACTTTAAAGAAAGGCTTTCTATAACAACTTCAACTTCAACGGTCAAAATCAATGTCTCATATTCCGCACCCTATCTCGGTCGTGCTGTTCACTTTTCATAAATCAAATGGAAATCAATGAAAAAAAAAAAAAAAGGTATAATATTATAACAAATATGAAACGCGCTTTTTTAATGGCTACAACAGTATAGTAGGCCTACATATCCTACTCTCTATTTGTAGCCTACACATTTCTGCACATTAATTTAATTCTGAATTTTGCACACACAAGCTGAAAGGCATTTGTTCAAATCAAGTTCACGGATAATTGTGCGGGCATTTATAAGCCTAATCATTATGATACTAAAATCCTAACAAATAGGCGATGCTATGTACAAAAAATCAGATGAGCCCATAATATGAACGGTTAAGCATTTTCCTCCCATAGAAAACCATTAGGCTATAAGAACGCTTAATGTGGCTTAATGCAGATTAGAATGTCCCCTTATGTCGAAATAACGAGATATCGATACTAGGCTACTGTGTCCACCGTGGTCTCCTTTTTGATCAGCGGAAACGATTTTTGCTTGTTTGGGATCTGACTGTCCAGATTTGAAAAAGTTAAGCAAACTTTTTCAAGCTTCAATCAGTGGTCATATAAATAAATTAGCACGGTTTTTACATGTAACACTGTATACTGTACCATGTCACCTTTTGAAAGTAGCTTTGCACTTCAAATAACGATTGGATCGATTATATTGTTACGCCACCAGATGGCGACAAATTACTTTTAAAAAACATTTGTGATTGAATCGTTCATTCAGGAGATTTGTTCAAAGATGCTGATTCATCTATGAAACAATTGTATTTGATTGAGGAATTAAATCATTCATTCAAACCTAAGTTTTTTTAATAAATAATTCAGATTAATGAAACATTTTTGTAGACTTCAGCAATTAAGATAAATTGTTATTTTTTTAGTTGTTTGTTCAGAATCGTGATCTCTAGTTTTATTCTCAGTTTATTCAGAATTGTGTTGCTCTAATACATAGCTTGTGTATCATTTTGTTCTATTTAAAGTAATGTATAGACGGTAGGGCCCGAAAGTGACTCAAGCCCAGGGGCCCCCACCACCCTAAGTCCTGCCCTGACGGCCCTGTATTAAGATCAATAATGAATGTGTACATATTGTGAATAAATTTAATAAACTTAATTAGGCTACCTAGCTTTCCTAGTAGCTTTCAGTAAATTAACGTGTCTGAGAAAATGATTCATAAATCAACCTATCAGCTGACCCCAAGTTTACTTTCGTCATTGACAGACAAAAATGAAAAGCCTATCAGTCAAAGCTCAGCTTTAGGACGGGAAGAGCCAGAGCAAGAGAAAAATAAAGAGAGAAAGAGTGATGCTGATGAGGAGAGAAAAATAATCAGCTGTGTGACATGGTTTTAAAGCTATTGTTGTCCAATTTTTTTGGCATTCAAAACATCTTAAAATGCACATATGTAGATCAGAGAAATCGATTTTCTCGGGCCCCCGAGAATGAAACTAGTTAATTGTGAGCGTTAGACCCTTTATTTTATTTTTTATCATACCCTCATTGGGGGCTGAGCCAGAGACAGATTCATGTTCCATACTGGTCACACACATTTCACTTCAGAAAACCAGATGTATATTTGTATTGATGATTCTAATTTGATTATTTTATATCCAATTGTTGATATTTGTGTTTTGAAAAAGTTTTTGATTCATGTTTTGACTCCTAACCAATTTTCTACATTAAAAATTTACTTTTTATGTGGGCTACCAAAATCTGAAGGGTGCCTGCCCGAAGGGCTACCAGCGATTTAGAAATTCTGCGAGCCCTGACATTACTCTTCTTCTGCCTGACCAACATAAAAAATAAAAAAATAAACTTAAAAAGGCATGTTTTTGATAGCTCTGAAGGTTCATATTACTATTGTTCTAAAGATTGTTTGCATACATATTTTTGTTTTGAGAGGAAAAAATGAGAGCCTGTCATACTGTGCACTTTATAAAATGTGTATATTACAGTGGGTGCATACAAAAGATCTCAAAAAATATTTCAGTAAGAAACTTTTTGATTTAACTTAATGTTCATATTATTCTGGTAGATGTGCAAAGCATTGAATGTTATATGAAAGGCATGCATTGATTCTGTCTGGTTTTATTGATGATAGGAAGAAAAATAAATGATTAACCCTCTGGGGACCAAAAACGCGCCGGCACGTTTTCCTCGTTTTTTTTTACATAGCAGCAAAATAGACTTAAAATACTCCCATCATTTTTTGTCATACAGGCTTAAGAAATATGAAAAAATAAGCTGTTAAATGTCTTCTTATTTATGGGTTCACTTAAAATCGAAATAAAACATTGTGCTTTTGTAAAATAAAGAAAGTAAACAGGGAGTGCTTTCTGCCTCTCCGTCTCCGTGAACTTTTTTTCTAGTGCATGTCTCTAAACTTAAACAAAACTCAGCGAATACTATTCACTCAGACATGAGCTATATATCTCTATAATCATATAAGTGTGTAGTTTTAAATTATCTACCGTAAAACTTCAAATAATAGCCGAGTCCCAAATAGACGCCTGTCTCTTTTACACGCCTGGTGTGGCTACAGTTTTGGATAAATAAAGGCCGGTCTCAAATAGAGGCCGGGTCTTTTTTTAGTTTCGGGTTGTATTTAATCTTCTAAAACCCGTCAGATCGTCTGTTTAAGCCAGTTATATGGTGTAGATTGGGCACGCAAGAGAGCCCTGCGCATTTGGGCGGGAGCGGTTAGCGCAAGCAAGGCAGGAGGTATCGCACACCGGACGAGAAGCGCCGCGCCGCGTCTATGTATCGCACACCGGACGAGATGCGCCACGCCACGTCTATGTATCGCACACCGGACGAGATGCGCTGCGCCGCGTCTATGTATTGCACACCAGACGAGAAGCGCCGCGCCGCGTCTATGTATCGCACACCGGACGAAAAGCGCCGCGCCGCGTCGCGTCTATGACAACTTTATCAGACACCGGACGAGAAGCGCCGCGCCGCGTCTATGACAACTCGAGTTGATCACACACCGGACGAGAAGCACCGCGCCGCGTCTATGTATTGCACACCAGACGAGAAGCGCCGCACCGCGTCTATGTATCGCACACCGGACGAAAAGCGCCGCGCCGCGTCTATGACAACTTTATCAGACACCGGACGAGAAGCGCCGCGCCGCGTCTATGACAACTCGAGTTGATCACACACCGGACGAGAAGCACCGCGCCGCGTCTGTGACAACTCGAGTTATCACACACCGGACGAGAAGCACAGAGCCGCGTCTGTGACAACTCGCACACCGGACGAGAAGCGCGCGCGTGCGCCGTTTATGACAACTCGAGTTATTGGACGCGCACTTTGTCAGTTTATGGCCAGCAATACTGTTATGTTTAAGGACATTATGGAATTAAGATCATGTCTATGTTATGATTGTACTGTACAATTAAATACAATCGTTGCTTATCTACACTACAGTCTGAATTTACTTTACCTCAGAGCGTCCGTTAACTGAATTGAGAATCATCTGAAAATCCAATAGCATCAGCAATTTTCATTCAACCAGCTGATTTCTGTAAATGAATGTAAAGCTAAATGTATATTGCAGCGCAGGGTGAAGTCTCAACACTAAATTAAAGGCCTGTCTCATATAGACGCCCGTCTCCAATACAAGCCGCTGCAGTTCGGCGATTTGGGAAAATAAAAGCTATTATTTGAAGTTTTACGGTAATTCAAAACTAAAACAAATATTCTCTGTTTATGTAATCTATATATAAAGAGCGAGAGATCAGCCGTTCTCATTATGGTTCTGCCAGCTCATTACTCTGTTAATGTGACACGCCCATGGAGAGCGCGCCGCTATTCAAACGCAGATCTGAAGCAACACATGCAAACCAGTCAACGCCCACAACAGCTGGAAAACACACTGTAGTGAGGAATAATAATATCGTGATAATCCTGGAAATTTTACCTCAAACGTGCTGGAGTAGCCTAACAACGGATCCAGCTGCAGATGATCATTAAGTGCTTGGTTCTAATCGCGATATGAAATGGTGTCTGTAAACCGCAAAAGACTGTTTAAATTTGAATCGCGTTTCTGTGTTTGAATGAATGAACGTGCACGCTGTTGTTTACTACAGCTCGCGCGTGTCTGTGTGTGAATGAATTTAGCTTTTAGCAAACTATTATATATATTGCCAACTGAGATGAGTAAAAATCGACTGAATACGTTGAAATAAAATGTATTTGTATAAGCAACATATTAAACTGCAAATTAACATTTATGCCCTAATATATATTATGAAAGACAACATTTTGTTTTGGATAGATTATAAAGTTTTTACTGCCACATCAAAACCTAATTTACAAGGTGCAAACTAAATCTTAAAAGGTCAATATAAGCCTTCTCTTTAAATTATTTTTGTGTTTTATTAGTGACAAATTTGGGGAGAGGATAGCCTACATCCAAAACTTTCTGAAAATACGAATGAGAATTAACTGCACAATTACTAGAAATGTTTACCTTAATCAATATATGTCAAACTCAGAATATCGAAAGTCTAATCATCTCACTGGATGCGGAGAAGGCCTTCGACCGTGTCGAGTGGCCTTATCTGCATCATATTTTACATAAATTTAATTTAGGAGAAACATTTATAAGGTGGATTAAATTGCTGTATAATAACCCCTTAGCTTCAGTTATCACTAATGGTTGTAGGTCAAACAGTTTCTCACTTTACCGCTCGACGCGCCAAGGCTGTCCTCTCAGCCCCTCCCTCTTTGCCCTGGCGATTGAGCCTCTGGCTGCGGCCGTCAGGCAAGACTTATTAATAAAAGGAATTGGCACTGGGGACACTCAACATAAAATCTCATTATACGCGGATGATATTTTATTATATATATCAGAACCAGCTTCAACTATTCCTCGTCTCATCAAACTAATTCACCAATTTGGAACGTTTTTGGGTTACAAAATAAACTTTTCGAAATCTCTTGCGATGCCTCTGGGGGCCCTCAGAGGAAGGACTAACTCTCTTGTACCTTTTCCATTTCGTTGGTCCCTGTCTGGTTTTGTGTATCTCGGTATTCATATCACCCCTATGTTTCACCAAATGTTTAAAGCTAACTTTACTCCTCTACTAGATGTCATAAAAAGAGATTTACATAGGTGGTGCTCTCTTCCCTTATCTTTGCTTGGTAGGGTATCTATTCTTAAGATGAACGTTCTTCCTAGATTACTGTACCCCTTACAGATGATTCCCTTACTACTTTCAAACAAAGTACTGAAACTACTTAATAGCTGGTTGAGTGAATTTATATGGAATAAAAGAAAACCCAGGCTTAAATTCTCAAAGTTACAGTTACCTACGTCAAAAGGGGGGGTGGATGTACCTAACTTCAGATTGTATCAACTAGCATCACATTTGAGGTTTGTAGCCGAATGGGTGAAGGAGGATCCCACCTCTGTCTGGTTATGTCTAGAAAAGTTTAATATTCACTGTTCATTGCTCGGTCTTTTGTCCTGTAAGAATATAAAATCTGTTAGGGCTTTGTGCAATAACAATCCTATAGTTGTCAATACTGTTAAAGCATGGTTTGCAGTGCGTAAGTTGGAGGGAAGATCTTTACTGACTCCTTTGCTTTCCCCAATACAAGGAAACCCTGACTTCGAGCCAGGCATGACAGATATAGGTTATGATATTTGGACACGCCAAGGAATTAAAAAGATGTGTGATTTGTTTGTGGGATCCTCCTTATCTTCATTTGAACAAATTCAGGCTAAATATAGCCTCCCTGGCTCTCATTTTTTTAGATATCTCCAAGTTCGAGATTTTATATTTAAAAAAACTACATTTGCTTCTGAAGCCTCTTTATCTCTAATAGAGAAATTACTGCTCAAAGGTCCAGTTAAGAAGGTGATTACTTCTTTTTATAATGTGCTTAATCAGACATCTGTCATACTGGCAGTCTCAGGTGTAGCACTAACATGGCAAACTGATTTGGGCGTAACTATTGACAAGGAGAAGTGGGAGGTCATTTGTAACCAAACAAAACGGATATCTGTCTGTAATCGCGCCAGGTTGTTACAGTTTAAGATTATTCACAGACTGCAAATATCTCCTAGCAAAAGACATAAAATGTATCCTCAAACCTCTCCTGATTGCCTTAAATGCAAATTAGCGGTGGGTACATATACTCATATGTATTATAACTATATTATAACTATTATAATTATAACTATGCAACCGTCTAATACAGTATCGCATCAGGAAGTGCATTGTAGTCTTCCTGAGGGAAAATTTGATTCATTCATTGCTATAGGAGAGGAAGAATTTTGCAAACTCGTCAAATCATCTAAATCGACAACGTGCATGGTTAGACCCTATACCGACTAAGCTGCTGAAAGAGATGCTTCCAGATGTCATAGATCCTCTTCTTAATATCATTAATTCATCTTTGTCTCTAGGATACGTACCAAAAACCTTTAAGCTAGCTATGATTAAACCGCTTGTTAAAAAACAGCAACTTGATCCTACAAAACTAGTCAATTACAGGCCGATCTCTAATCTGCCATTTCTGTCAAAGATATTAGAAAAAGCAGTATCCTCACAACTGTGTTTCTTTCTTGAAAGAAATGATATCTGCGAGGATTTTCAGTCCGGATTTAGACCGTACCATAGTACCGAGACAGCTCTCGTTAGAGTCACAAATGATTTGCTCTTATCATCCGATCGTGGTTGTATCTCTCTATTAGTATTACTTGATCTTAGTGCTGCATTTGACACCATTGACCACAACATCCTTTTAAATAGGCTCGAACATTATGTTGGCATTAGTGGAATTGCACTAGCATGGTTTAAATCATACTTATCTGACCGTTATCAGTTTGTAGCAGTAAATGAAGAGATGTCTTATCAATCACAAGTTCAGTATGGCGTACCACAAGGCTCAGTACTAGGACCGCTGCTGTTCACTCTGTATATGCTACCATTAGGAGATATCATTAGGAAACATGGAATTAGTTTTCACTGTTATGCCGACGATACTCAGCTCTATATTTCTTCAAAACCTAACGAAACCTACCAATTCACAAAATTAACGGAATGCATAGCTGATATAAAAAATTGGATGACTAGTAATTTCCTGCTACTAAATTCAGAAAAAACAGAGATTCTAATTATTGGACAAAAAACTTCCACACGTAATAACCTAGAGTACTGTCTAACACTTGATGGCTGCTCTGTTAAGTCTTCGTCGTCGGTTAGGAACCTGGGTGTGCTCTTTGATACCAATCTTTCATTTGAAAGTCATGTGTCTAGTATCTGTAAAACCGCTTTCTTCCATCTTAAAAATATATCTAAATTACGTCATATGCTCTCAATGAATAATGCAGAACAATTAGTTCATGCGTTTATGACCTCAAGGCTAGATTATTGTAATGCTCTACTGGGTGGTTGCCCTGCACGCTTAATAAACAAACTACAGCTGGTCCAAAACGCAGCAGCTCGAGTTCTTACTAGAACCAGGAAGTATGACCATATTAGCCCTGTTCTGTCAACACTGCATTGGCTGCCTATTAAACATCGTATACATTTTAAAATATTGCTGATCACTTACAAAGCACTAAATGGTTTAGCTCCGCAGTACTTGAGCGAGCTCTTAACGCATTATAGTCCTTCACGTCTACTGCGATCTCAAAATTCCGGCCAGTTAATAATACCTAGAATATCAAAATCGACTGCTGGCGGTAGATCCTTTTCCTACTTAGCACCAAAACTTTGGAACAGTCTTCCTACCATTGTCCGGGAAGCAGACACACTCTGTCAGTTCAAATCTAGACTAAAAACACATCTCTTCGGCCTAGCATACACATAACACATTATAGACTTATATAATTAGGCTGCATAGTTTAGAACAGCCGGGACCGGGAACACTTCCCGTAATCCTGATGTACTTGGTACATCATAAGAAGGATGGCGTCTACGCTAATATTAGTCTCTCTGTCTATCCCGAGGTTTACCGCTGTCCACCGGAACCAGGCCGTATCCAGATCTGATGAAGGACCAGCGCCAGGACACGACGACGCCGCTGACCTGAAGTGTCAACCAGTCTCTCCTCCTCTCCACTCCGACTTCAACCAACCGGAACTGGACAAATACTCTGATTCATTCTGAACTTCATACAATGTTCACTCATTGGCCAGAGGAGAACTGGCCCCCGACTGAGCCTGGGTTCTCCCAAGGTTTTTTTCTCCTTTCTGTCACCTGATGGAGTTTTGGTTCCTTGCCGCTGTTGCCTTACCTTCTGGCTTGCTTAGTTGGGGACATTTAATATTCAACAATATTATAGATCTGCCTTAAAGGTGGACGATGATGAAATTGTTTTTTGTATTATTTTCATGTTATCACTGTGAAGCTGCTTTGATACAATCTGTATTGTAAAAAGCGCTATATAAATAAAGATGACTTGACTTGACTTGACTGGTCATATGAAGGTCAATAAAAAAAACCCCCACATGTATCTACTAAACCGGGGGATCTAAAAGAGTGCTTCACACCCTGTATGAAACTTCCTTCGTTGCATGTGCTTCTTCACTGCCTTCTCCTTATACACAAATCCGGCGAAACACGGAAGTAAAGCAGCGCCGCCATTACTGCGTGCCATTGCTGCTAAGGAAGTAGCGGAAGTAGCGTGTTGATCCCGTAGGCGGCTGTAGCAGATGTTAGCTGTTACTGTACGAAATGTTATTTTCTTTTTCTTTTTTTAGTACGTATGCTGTCCAGTGATGCCGGGAAGAGCGTGTTGTGTGGTTGGCTGTTTTAACAACAGCACAAAACTACAGGCCTGGAATAAAACCGTTCACGAACCTGTTGCACGTTGACTGCCCATGTTTACGGCCATACGGATTACACAGAGTTCCTGGTCGAGCGGAGGACCAATATGTGCGTCAAAAGTTTATACAAAATACACCATGCTCTTCTTCAAATTGACATTAATCAACAACGTTGCTCTAGATGTGTAAAAACAAGTGGAAAGCGTGGGCACGCCGCTGTCTCCTTTCCACAAGCGCTTGCTCTCCCGTGGCGTCTGTCGTTGCCATGCAACCATGAACTGCACTCTCCATGATGACAAGGAAGTTGTTATGGTTAAATCCTGGTAAGCATGAGGACAAGGTAATTCTCCATTCTTAGAGTTTTATTCAGCTTCCACAAGCAAGCCAACGTGGACAGGCATTACATTGATTGCTAGCAGGTGTCTCCTCTCATTCTTACTCTACACCTTTTATAAGACATAAATATGGACTCCAGCACCACCTCCTGACCAGTACATAAACACAACATTCCCCTGTTACTTGACTGTAAATCTCACCCAAGAATACATAATTGGTGCAATTCAATAGTTACATCTAATTCACTTAATTTAACAATACATGGTATCTGGTATCAAGATATCAAATATCATAAACTGATATCAAGAAGTTGATCACATCTCTACTTGTGATTGAAGAAGTGAATGCTACTTATGGCCACTTACTATGATAGTCAATCAATGTCATGATGTACCGACAATCCCAGGTAGCAGTTTCAAATGGGCCAACAATGTCAACAGCCACTTTTTCCCATGGCATGGATGGAAAAGGTACAGGTTGTAAAGGTGCAGCATGGAAAGTTGTAGTCTTATCAGAAGACAAACAAACTTCACAATTCTTAATCTGTTCCTTGACCAAGCAGTCAATACCAGGCCACCAGTACAGTTCACGAATGCGCTGTTTCGTGCGCACTATTCCTTGATGACCTTCGTGAGCCAAATTCACCAAGACGCGTCGCAATGAAACAGGAACAACAAGACGTGACCCTCTAAAAACATAGTCCTTTTGCACAGCAAGTACATCACGTACTTGAAAATATGGACGTAGAACAGAATCCACAGCAGCTGACGAAGGCCATCCACGACTAATCTGAGCACGTAATGCAGCCATTTCGGAGCATGATGCCGAGGCAGAAGCAAATTCAGTTGGAGACACAGCAGACATTTCAGAAGACAAAAATGCAACAAACTCAGGTTCAGTATCTGAAAGATCCTCATCAGAAGCTGGCAAGGGTAGGCGAGACAGATAATCAGCAACCTGGTTTTGAGAGCCAGGATAGTAGTTCACCTCATAGTTAAAACACAAAAGTCGCTCTGCCCAACACGCTATCCTCATTCCAGTGTGATCTGTGCCTTTAGAGGAGAGGAGCACTGTCAAGGCCTGATGATCCGTACGTAGAATACATTTCCGACCCCAGAGGTAAGTTCTCCATTTTTCAACAGCCCAGACACATGATAACGCTTCATTTTTTAAATCGTTGAATATTTGCGTTCAGCTGTTGACAATGTTCTTGAAGCAAATGCAACAATACGTTCGGTGTTGTTTTCATGAATTTGAGAGAGTACAGCACCGAGCCCATTATTTGATGCATCCGTTGATACGACAGTGGCTAAGTTAGGGTCAAACAATGCTAAAGCAGGGCTTTGAAGTAACAACTCTTTTACAGCACTGAAACTCTTCTGAGCTTCATCTGACCAGCTAAACTCAGTACCTTGTCTGATGCATGCACGCAATGGTTCTACTACTGTGGCAAAATTTGGTATGAATTTATTGTACCATGACAACTGTCATGTTTAGTGGTTCCCTGTCTTGTCTATTAGTTATCCCAGGTGTTTCTCATTTCCCACGCCCCCTTGTTATCCTGTATAGCTCGTTTGTCCCTGATTATTTTAGACCTGTGTTTCTGCCCTGTCTTTGTGAGTTCTTGTTTAATGTTAGAATGTTAACGTTGATGTTGGTTGTTCCTGTTCCTGAGTCCCGAGTCCTGTTATCCAGTCTAGTTTCTAGTTTGTAGTCTGTTAACCCCCTGAGGTCGGCAAACGCGCGGGCGCGTTTTGCTCGTTTTTTTTTACATAGCAGCAAAATAGACCTAAAATACTCCATCGGTTTTGGTCATACAGACTTAACCTGTTAGCCTTCAGCGCCACTTTTGAAAAATCCCCAGAAATAGCATACCCAACCTAAAAAAGATTCAATTAATTGACCTTTTGTCCTAAAAGCTCAAGTATGGTCTCATTTGAAAGCTGACACCTGGCACTTTATTGGAAATGTAGAATGAATTATTGTCATAATGAAAAAAAAATTATGAATAGCTTCAAAGTTGTGTAAGTTATTAGAAATTTATTTTTATGAAACATCTTCATGAAAATTAAATTGAAGTTGGCCCGTCAGCACTCTAGAAATGCACTCCAGCTAAAGACACATGTCTGACCATGTTATATTTAAAATTTGAAGGTGATAAGTCTAAAACTCTGTATTTTGTTAAATGTTTTTCAAGATCATCTCAAATGACTTTATTTTGAATCGACTCTAAAATGCAAACTTGTGTTTATTGTCATCTATTAGCATCTATTCAGTCTATTGTCTCTATTGTTTTGTGGTGCAAACGAGCCCCATTCAGTGTCAGTCTCTCCTGCACACATTTACACCTTTCCAGCCGGCTTATGGCCATAAATATTATTTTCCTTTGTCTCCATTATAATCGCTAACGACTGGCTAATCACGGTGTTTCACCCCCTAATTTCTTTCATAATCTTCACTTCACATTTGAAACTGTATCAAATGCCTTTCTTAAATAAAGAAATATTTCAGTAAGCATTCCGATTTAGAAAAAAAATCATAAAAAATAACAGCTAGATGGCAGGTGCAACTAGAGAGCTAGCTAGCATGTTAGCTTAGCACACCATCAATACACGACAATTTATGAGATTAAAACCCTGTTTGTGCTCCAAACTTACTTTATAGTGCAAGTCGAGTGTTTTAAATAATCTTCTATGAGCTTATTTGGCTTCAGAAAAGAAAATCAGACAGAAAATATATGATTTGATATTATTCTGCACTATTGTAAAGTCTATACCGATTAGCATTACATTATACATATAATCTATTATTATAAAAATACCTGACATGGCTCGAAGAACACAGGTAAATCAAATATCATTGCAATCATGTTTATTGTCTTCAAAACATCTTTATCTGCATGTTATAGCGATCTCTGAAAGCTAACGTTAGCTGTGTTTATGTCAGTGAGTGACGTCCTGGAAGGTCACAGGTTATTTCTTCTTCGTGAGCTTTCATATTTGGAAAAAACTGTGCAAATGGCGCCCTCAGTCTGCTGTATGGATTGAAAACACAGTACATCAGAGTATCCAGCGCTCTTTATGTATACATCGACGCATTTGGATATAAATTCAATACATATTATTCCTGTCTATAGAAATATGATGTAAACCTATGATAATATATCAATATTTCTCCAAATCTGCACATTTTTGAGCCAAAAGCCCTGAGGAACGTTGTTTTGTCACGCGTTCTCAAGACAACAGCACCGGAGTTTTTTTCTGAATGGAGCAGCTGACGCTCATAATTCATATTAAAGGTATCGACTCATTTTTTCATTACATAAATCCTGACACAAATTAAGACATAACTGTCACTATAAGTTTCTCAGAATACAATAGTGGTCAAATACTGAAACGTGAGACTTATATATTTTTAATGATGTATAGTTTGTCAAGGTAATAACATTAAATCTGATAGTAACTTTGAACTATTTAAAAAAAAAAACGCTTCAGAGCGTCCTCGCTCTGGTGAAGGTTAACAGGTTAAGAAATATGAAAAAAAAAGCTGTTAAATGTCTACTTTTTTATGTGTCCACTTACAATCGAAATAAAACATTGTGCTTTTGTAAAATAAAGAAAGTAAACAGGGAGTGCTTTATGCCTCTCCGTCTCTGTGAACTTTTTTTCTGAAGCACGTCTCTAAATTTATACAAATCTCAGCGAATACTATTCACTCAGACATGAGCTATATATCTCTATAATCATTTAAGTGTGTAGTTTTAAATTATCTAATTCAAAACTAAAACAAATATTCTCTGTTTATGTAATCTATATAAAAAGAGCGAGAGATCAGTCGTGCTCATTATCGTTCTGGCACCTCATTACTCTGTTAATGTGACACGCCCATCGAGAGCGCGCCGCTATTCAAACGCAGATCTGAAGCAACACATGCAAACCAGTCAACGCCCACAACAGCTGGACAACACACTCGCTGTGAGGAATAATAATATCGTGATAATCCTGGAAATGTTACCTAAAACGTGCTGGAGTAGCCTAACAACGGATCCAGCTGCAGATCATCAGTAAGTGCTTTGTTCTAATCGCGATATGAACTGGTATCTGTAATCCGCAAAAGACTGTTTAAATGTGAATCGCGTTTCTGTGTTTGAATGAATGAACGGCACATGTGCATGCGTTTGTTTACTAACGTTACAGCTCGCGCGTGTCTGTGTGTGAATGAAATATCTATTGCCTACTGAGATGAGTAAAAATCGACTGAATACGTTTTATAATCTTTGTATAAGCAACATTTTAAACTGCAAATTAACATTTATGCCCTAATATAGGCTATATTATAAAAGACGATATGTTACAGACGAAATATGAAAGACAACATTTCGTTTTGGATAGATTATAAAGTTTGTACTGTAGCAACATCGACATCTGGTCAGATTGGTGAATCCGTGATTCTCACACACACACACCAACATGGCTCACACAAAGAGACGTAACGTGACACCCACACATTCCGTTGAGACTGGAGCACACACACACAAGAGACTTTTCATTGAACGAATCATATTTAAAACATTACCAAATGCATTCTGTGTTGCCATTTATATGTCGCGACAGGTTTTGTGATTTAATGTAAGTTTTAAAGTGTACTAATCAAAATCTAAATGCTTCTAATCTGTATATTTTATGTAACTTCGTTATCACATAACCTTAATTTGAAGTGTTTGATGTCGTTGTAATTCTCTAAATCTAACGGAGTTGAATCTCGATAATAGACTGCAATGGTATGATTATTTCGATATGAATTCTTGCCAGTCATAGAAATGACTAGCCCTGGAGCTCTGTCATAAACTACACGAGACAAGACAAAGAAGAGTTTCCCGCTCTCAGATCACTGAAGGTGATTGGACAATCGTGCCAAACTAGGTGGAGCTATACATTCTTTAAAGGCCACAGCTCCCCCAAAAATCGCTCTCTTGCTCTGCGCTTCCTGCCTTCATCACTGCTCATCATGTGACGTCTCCGATCTAAACTCCCTCACGGAGTTCCCTGCTTTTATTTTCTTTATAAAGTTTCTTTTGTTTAATTTCCAAATTCCACTTTGTTCGTTTCCACCTACGAGTCGAACGAACGGAGCCTGAATTCCTTCAGCAACTTCACTTTCAACCAGCTTTCAAAGCTCCCGCGGAAACGTGCTCTGGCAACGAGCACGCGCCCGGCTCCAAACGACCCGAGAGAACGCGCCTCAGACACGAGAACGCGCGCTCCCCTCAGATCCAGACATGCGCACACACGACCTTTTGCAAGTATCACTCTAACGAGGTGTTAATGTTTTAAGGTTCGATGCATTTTGGTTGGCTCTCAAAGGTCTGTGATTTCGTTATTCTATGATGTTTGCTGTTCTATGGTCACACGTGACCATTCTCTCTTTCTCTATCTCCCTACAATCTCAGCGCGTGCTACGGCGCGCGCCCCTCCCCAACTCTCTATAAATCTCCTTCTCTCTATCATCTGTTATTCGTTGTCTTGTTCGTCACATGTAAGATATGTATAAACGTATAATCAGTATGGTGTAGTCTGTATATTCTCTAGTTTTGCATTTATTAAAACAATATATTCAACTGTTTCCCGGAAATGCTTGTAAAACGAGTCAATGAGATAAGATCCAAGAGCTGCCAGCGCGCTCAATATTAACTACAGTAAGTAGCTTAATTTTATAAACACAGGAAAATTAATATTCAAGGCCAGAAGGTTAATATTTCTTGGAGTTTATAAGAAAGGATAGCTTTGTTGAGAAATTAATCACTTAATCTGACAGTTGGTCGCTGGACGAACAACGATTTGATAATTACATTAATTTCCCTTAAAGATTATCTCATAATCGAAGTTAAGTAAGATTATTGATATATGAATGAGGAATTACAATTCGTTGTGATTGATTATTCATATATTCATATAATCCACTTTCACTTTCGACAACTTAAAGTAACTGTTATATGCAAAATATTAATCATATTCATGATTAGTTATTAAAATTCCCTATGAATCATTTGAGCTAATTCATCCGGACCCAGAGTCCGAAGCATAAGGCATATAAACGCTACAGTACTGCCACATCAAAACCTAATTTCCAAGGTGCAAACAAAATCTTAAAAGGTCAATATAAGCCTTCTCTTTAAATTATTTTTGTGATTTATTAGTGACAAATTTGGGGAGAGGATAGCCTACATAATCCAAAACTTTCTGAAAATACGAATGAGAATTAACTGCACAATTACTAGAAATGTTTACCTTGGATATTATACAATTTGCAAGCATAGGCCTACAAAGTTTGTGGAAAAATACACTTTTTTTTCAAGATGTTTCCAACTCTGAACCAATTCTGTAGTAATATATATATATATGTGTGTGTGTGTGTGTGTGTGTGTGTGTGTGTGTGTGTGTGTGTGTGTGTGTGTGTGTGTGTGTGTGTGTGTGTGTGAGTGTGTATGTATGTATGTATGTATGTATGTATGTATGTATGTATGTATGTATGTATGTATGTATGTATGTATGTATGTATGTATGTATGTATATATATATATATATATATATATATATATATATATATATATATATATATATATATATATATATATGTGTGTGTGTGTGTGTGTGTATGTATGTATGTATGTATATATGTGTGTGTGTTGTCTTTGCATTCTTTGCATTCTGTGTGGCTCAGTGACACCTAAGGCTCATTAGTATGCAGCATTAGCAGGTCTTCTTTGTCTCCAGGTGTGAATGAAGACATTATTCATGACCTTGTTGGATCATTCACGCCCCCCTGCATATTGCCTTTCCAAACAAAAAGTGTCTTACAAAATTTAAATCAATCTATTGTTTAATGTGAACAATTAGCCCGGATGATTTTCAGATCATTTTGAAGTAAATACTCTAGCCGACAACATCCATTAGTCAAAAGTATTGTGGGAATATGTGAAGTTGGTCGTTTGTGGTCTTATATCAGAACATTTAAGTTTGAGTTTTTTGAATAACCACGCATAAATAATATTCTCTCAAAAATGCAAACATGGACATACATGTTGCTCACATATTATGATAGTCATGTTTGTGCTAATAGAGTGTAATTACACCTTTGCCATTAATATGTTTATAAGCAACTGAAAAAAATACAAATATCAGGTCATGTCAAAACACCTCAAGGACCCCAAAAACACCTTAGACTCCAGAGGGTTAAATAAAGCGTGTGCTGCACTTGGATCCTGCCTCATCCCTGCTTCAGCCGCACCACGTTACAACAACAATCCAAGAAGGGAACGGAGCTGGTGTGCATCATTAGGAACAGGAGCATGAAGCATTGCACTGAGATGACCTTCATCTGGGTAAATACCCTGTGCAGATACAGTATGACCAAGGAAGCGCAACCTGCTTTTATTAAAGTGACATTTAGATTTATTCAACTGTAAGCCTGCATCTTGTATGCGCTGAAGAACCACTTTAAGCATGTGGTCATGTTCACTTTTCGTGCGTCCCCAGACAATAACATCATCCAGATAATTGGCTACGTTCGGCAATCCTTGCAGTACAGTTGCTAGCATTTTCTGAAATGTAGAGGGAGCTGAAGCTAGGCCAAAAGGTACTCAACAAAATCTGAATAAACCTTCATGGGTGATAAATGTGATAAATGAACGCCTCAAGTGGAGGAGTTCAAGTATCTTGGGGTCTTGTTCACGAGTGAGGGAAGGATGGAACGGGAGATTGACAGACAGATCGGTGCAGCTGCTGCAGTAATGCGGTCGTTGTACCGGTCTGTCGTGGTGAAGAAAGAGCTGAGCCGCAAGGCGAAGCTATCGATTTACCGGTCAATCTACGTTCCTACTCTCACCTATGGTCATGAGCTTTGGGTCATGACCGAAAGAACAAGATCCCGGATACAGGCGGCCGAAATGAGCTTTCTCCGCAGAGTGGCTGGGCGATCCCTTAGAGATAGGGTGAGGAGCTCGGTCACTCGGGAGGAGCTCAGAGTAGAGCCGCTGCTCCTCCACATCGAGAGGGGTCAGCTGAGGTGGCTCGGGCATCTGTTCCGGATGCCTCCTGAACGCCTTCCTGGGAAGGTGTTCCGGGCACGTCCCACCGGGAGGAGACCCCGAGGAAGACCTAGGACACGCTGGAGAGACTATGTCTCCCGGCTGGCCTGGGAACGCCTCGGTGTCCCCCCGGAAGAGCTGGAGGAAGTGTCTAGGGAGAGGGAAGTCTGGGTGTCTCTGCTTAGACTGCTACCCCCGCGACCCGGCCCCGGATAAGCGGAAGAAGATGGATGGATGGATGGATGGATGGGTGATAAATGAAGTCAGATCACGACTTTCTTCGTGTAACAAAAGCTGGAAGTACGGAAAGTATGGAAACCACGACAGATTTTGGCAGAATGGAAACGGAAGATCCAGAATCCACAATCAACTCCACAGGTGCAGAGGCAGACTTAGTCATGATAGTAGCAATACACTTTATCTTATTAGATACTGAATCATGCATGTAAAGAATCTGAAGCTCAGGCAGTTCAATCTCATGTACAGAATGTGTTTGCGTTGAACGACATACTCTTGAAAAATGTCCAAACTTTTGACAATTATTGCACTTCACAGAAACTGCAGGACATCTGGAATCATTTGCAAGATGCTCAATAGATCCACAACGATAACATGCACGAGTCGAGGAATTAGCAGAAAACTTTGAGGACTTTCTTTTGTACCGATCACCAGCAGGCACACCCGTTGTTTGTATAGCTTGAACAGGTACTGAAGTCTGATTTGAAATCATCTTAGCTTGTTCAGCAGCAGCCTCCATTTGTGTAGCAATAGTAATAGCCTTGTTAAGAGTCAAATCAATCTCCAACAGCAACCGTTCTCTAATACCATGGCTGTTTACATTCTCCACTAATTGATCTCGCAACATTTCATCATTATTAGAAGCAAACTCACATGTGGCTGCAAGGTCCCGTAGAGAAGCAACATACTGCAGGATTGTTTCCCCTGATGCTTGAATTCGTTTCCTGAATGCATGACGTTCAGCAACAACATTACGTCGAGGAATAAAGTGCAGTTTCAAAGTTTCAATAGCATCCTCCATAGTCTCTCCTTGATTTGGAAAAGTATAAAACAGTCTCTGGCCTTCTGTTCCAAGGCAATGAAGAAACAAAGCTCTCTTTCTTGCAACTGGCCTGTCATCCCCTGATGCATTTACAACAAGTAAGTAGTTCTCAAACATCTTTAACCAGACGTCAAAAGGTATGGATGGCTCACCAGGACATGGCAAGAATGGTGTAGGAAATGAAGCAACAGCATACATCTTTCATGAAGAAAAGCAAAATCCTTGTCGCCAATTTGTTATGGTTAAATCCTGGTAAGCATGAGGACATGGTAATTCTCCATTCTTAGTGTTTTATTCAGCTTCCACAAGCAAGCCAACGTGGACAGACATTACATTGATTGCTAGCAGGTGTCTCCTCTCATTCTTACTCTACACCTTTTATAAGACATGAATATGGACTCCAGTGCCACCTCCTGACCAGTACATAAACACAACAGAAGTATCAGCAAAATAATAATTTATTTCTAGCCCTTGCATTAGCTTTACTACTAGATATATTTATGGAGATTAAAAATAATAAGGCGCCCTGTACAGCTATGATCAGCTGTTCGGCCGAGCATTCAATGTTGTTACGCTGTAAGCTGATCAGTTGGTTCGTTGCTGCCGCGCTCTATCACACGCACACCAGAGCAAAATGGTTTTTAATGTTTCAATTTCGTGATTAAAATGACATAATTTGGAAGCGGATAATTTCTTCACAAGCTTATGACTCAAAATGTTAGAATGCTGCACCTACACTCGATAGTGTGAAAAAGATCAGCGCAACGCAGACCACTGCATTGACAGCGTGAAACATCTGTCTACAGCCAGGGCTCAGCAGAAGACAGAGAATGCCGGTACTGATAGAGGAATTAAATTCGAAAATAAAAGACAGTTTGACATCTTTTTTTCTCGCATCTGTGAATTTATTTAATCATTTGCTCTGAGATGAAGCAAATATATTTGTCCAGAAATTCCTCGCACTATAAAAGCTAACCTTGCGCGAATGGTTTAAATTATGCGCAATCCCCGCACCAAAATCCAAGCCCTGCATTACATTTGGCTGACGCATTTTTACATAATACCCAGCAAACACATTTACGTTGTGGCAACGTCTCTGGCACGTTGCATTTCTGCTATGGCAACGTTGCTGTCTACGTGCTCGCAACATTGTAACAACGTAGAATTGTAAAAGGCACCAGGGCTGTAGCAACGTTGTTACGCGACATTCAGCAACTGACAGACGACGTTCTGACAATTTTTTTATATGCTGATAGATATGCCTATAGATATCCCCCATTTAGCATTTTAGATAATTATATATTTTTTAAATATTGTTTATACTTAGGTCCTATTAATATGTAATGGGGCTATGAGTAAATTAGCCTAATTATAATCAACACCTGCAAGTGTACACTATGAAGAGTAAAAGTTGACAGAAGGTTTCGTTAATTCAACTTTATTAAAACTGCATATGGTAATCAAATTGCACTTCCAAAAGTCATACATTTGTGAAAAAAACAAAAAAACAATATACAAATTTATTTTAAGTATAATAAATAAAACATAAAAATCAAAGGCAGATCAGAACATTTAATGAACAAAACCGGGATGTGTATGGCAGACAGTATAGTCGAAAGCCGGTCGATAAAGGACGGTAACTGGGGAAACATCCACAAATCCAGAGGAGCAAAGAAACGAATGAGACTAAATAGCGGACAAATCAAATGAAAAACTAAAACAGTGCGAGCGAGGCTACATTAGTCACATTAAATTAAAGTTGTAGGTTGTGTTTGATAGCTGCGCAATACTCGATGATGAATGAGAACACAATGAGCAATAGGTGGTTGGAATTTAAAAGGCTGATTTTCCTGCTTCAGGGCAGTGACGAGTGACGAGTACATTATGTAGTCCAGTGGTTGTCCAGACAACCTAGGCACAACCTTAAGCAATGACCCTGAACGGTGGTATAATGTCAACATTGTGACAACGCTGTAACAACCTTTACCACACAACGTAGTTAAAGCAACCTTTTGGCCATGTTATTAAAACGTTGTTAGAAGGTCGGGTATGTTGTGCCAACGTTCTGTGTTTGCTGGGTACATTATTATGTTGTCAATAAATTACCTTTATCGGTAAGTTTTTGCCACTGCCTGACATCAACCCAATGTTCCGTTTTAAATTTTATTTCACCAGACATTTTCTTTCATGAGCAGGATTCGTTTTCATTGAAATGTCATTAGAGGGTATTCTTCGCCACACTTCGCAGGCACGCAGTAATGGTGGCAGGCAAGATGGCGGCGCCCATAGAGTTCGCAGCGGATTTGTGTATATAGTGTCAAGTGTGACACTTATGAAAACTAACAGACATTGTTAGCTTAAGCATAACAGACACACTCAAGTCTGGTCCAGGTTGGAATGGGGAGATATTGAGTGAACTGCTGAAATTGGGTCAATGGGTCAGTTTTAAAAGCAAATGAAAGGCTTGAAATACAGCACACGATTCATGTGGGAAACTGTTTTGTTTTTTCTAATTACCAGTATACACGATTTGTTTGTTTCTTACATTAGTCAGAAAAAAATAAAAGTTTCAAAGATCGGCAGCACTACAAAAAATTGAGAACCACTGCATTATCTCATTTGCATACTTAGCATTGTATGATTCATCTTTATGTATAACACATGCTATATTTATTTACATGGCCATACACACCAGACGTGATAAACAATGTCAATAAACTAAACACAAGCCTAAAGCAATAATACTTTCCTTACATAAACATAACTATTACCGAATGCTACATTTGGAATATATAAAATTGACTCGTATGTTTATGGGACTTGTCTTTGTTGACAGAACCAGCTGCAATCGGTAAAGAATAATTGTGTTCCATAACAACTGCGCGAAACAAGCTAACGTTTGTTGCTTGATAGACGCTACAACTACAACTTCCGCATTTGTCCAGGACTCCACGCAGTACGAGCGGAAACTGAGGGTAACGCGGATATGACGCCATTGACTGGCGTATGACGCCACACGGCCCGTTTCCTTGGTTAAAATCGTAATTTTCTCACATTTAAAAATAGTTGGAAACATTTGGGATGTTGTAAGTAATCAACTTAAGATATATAACACTGTCCTTGTGATTTTGGGATATTTTAATGCAAAAATATGACATATTGTACCTTTAACATTGCATTGTTGTGCTCAAAAAACAAGACAAGGCTCACTGTAATGCTGTTCTGAGTTGTCTGACAAGAAAAGACCCGAGTTATCTTCAGTTGTTACATAAGTCACAACAGTAGCCTAAAAAATAAACTGTTTGCATTATTATCCTAATCTCTACCCAGTTACATAGTCTCTAACCTCTGCTCATTTTTTAAGACATACTCAAATGTACATTCTCCATAGGTTTCCTTTTTTATCACTTTAAGATTTTTTTATTTACAATTAAAGATGCTACGCAAGTAATAATAATAATAATATTTATCATTAATAATCTAAGGTGTTTGAATCTGAATCTGATTGTTGTGAACTGTTAAAACATAACCATTAAAACATATGTTTATGAAACCCTAAACTACTAAAACCAGATGAAATCAACACACAGAAACAGATTTTCAGGACATTCTCTGGTTCTCTGTAAATGACAGTTATGTTATCCATTAAAAATTATTATATTTTACTACACTAAAGTAATCACTGTAAATCTAAATAAAACAAGTATTACATTGATATACATTTAAATCTACTCACCAGAGAGAATCACTTCATATTTTCTGTATTTGGTCCCCTCTCTGCTTTTGATCTCTAGATGATACTCTCCAGCGTCAGTTTTTTTAAGGTTTCTGATGATCAGGGATCCAGTCTGAGGATCCAGCTGCAGTCTGCCTCTAAATCTCGGATCATACCAATAGGTCTTCTTGTCATTTTCACTCATTGAAGCTATAGCAGACACTTTACTGGAGACACGCCACCACAGCAACTGAACACCTTTCTTTATTCCATAATACTGTAGGACAGCACATCCTCCCTCCTTACATTCAGTCTCAACTGAACCTACAGAACATACAGAAACAGTTTACAGACAGGTTAAAAATGTTAGTAACCAGATCCAATAGTGATCAGTGGTATCTAATATGTGTAAACTATAATAACACAAACAACATACTGTATGGTTTTTTTTTTACATTTATAGTTTTATATTTTTTTTTATCTTAACTAGATCCCTACTGCAGCTTATTCTGCAACACAGTGGAAGATCATAACCATCAAGTGGCAGTGCTCTGCAGACAATACTAGGAAGTCTGGCCATTTGCATTTAGATTTTTTGGGGGGAGAGTGTGTTTTGTTAATAGTAAATGTTAGTCTTGTTACATTTGTGTTATCTGCAAGGTGAACATTTAAACTGACTTAAATATACTGTGCAAGTCTATAACCAATAACCAAAATATATTTTGAAAGTTTATGACCAATGATTACCAATGCCACACACTGCCATAATAACCAGAGAGGTCAAACACTGCAGTGTATCATTCCAATATTTCATCCAAGCATGTTTATATATGCATACAGAGATGGTATTGATCCTAGTCAGAGTAGCCCCATGTTTAATTTTTTACATGAATGAAAACGAGGATGCTGTGAGGGACAGACGTACAGTGCTTTCAATGGATTTTACTGTTTAACAACATCTCGATGTTCAGCTGAAGCACTGGCAGTGCATGCCAATGTAAAGACTGTAAGTCTATCCCTCACAGCCTGGTTTTCATCTGTGTTTAATTCAATAGTGTCTAACCTGACTAAGGTCTATGCCCTGAATATTCACAGACTCTGGAACCGCTGGAATTTAGGTTTGTACATGAAGAAAAAGTATTATTAGTGTATTATATGACAGTGTTCATAATTTAAATTATTTTATTTTATTTCCAATGTTTCATGGCAACATATACTGTCTATGGGTTTGTAAGTATTTGACAACAAATGACTGTGCCTCTGAGTTATACAGTATATTAATTAAAATATATATATATTATCGTAGTAAATTAACTTGTGGTAAGTTAAAATATTTAGTATGAAAAATATGACTATTCAACCCTACACTACTGTAATAAAGCTCTTTATTATTTTCTGTAGGTAGTACTTACCTATTTGTTTTTCTAGTTCAGACCTTTTGTAGCAAAAGTACATCACAACAGCAGCAGCAGCAGCAGCCAGCACCACCAGCAGAACTATCCCTGTGATAACACCTGAAGATAGACCTGGATCTGGAACGGCTGCAGATACAGAAAGATAGTCATTAGTGTGAATGTGTCTGATCTATAACACACATTATAAACATCAGCACTATATAACCTGAGTGTAGATCTGATACTGTAATGATAAAGACAGACATTAGTGTGAATGTGTCTGATCTATAACACACACTATAAACATCAGCACTATATAACCTGAGTGTAGATCTGATACTGTAATGATAAAGACAGACATTAGTGTGAATGTGTCTGATCTATAACACACACTATAAACATCAGCACTATATAACCTGAGTGTAGATCTGATACTGTAATGATAAAGACAGACATTAGTGTGAATGTGTCTGATCTATAACACACACTATAAACATCAGCACTATATAACCTGAGTGTAGATCTGATACTGTAATGATAAAGACACACATTAGTGTGAATGTGTCTGATCAATAACACACACTATAAACATCAGCACTATATAACCTGAGTGTAGATCTGATACTGTAATGATAAAGACACACATTAGTGTGAATGTGTCTGATCAATAACACACACTATAAACATCAGCACTATATAACCTGAGTGAAGATCTGATACTGTAATGATAAAGACAGATATTAGTGTGAATGTGTCTGATCTATAACACACACTATAAACATCAGCACTATATATACCTGAGTGTAGATCTGATACTGTAATGATAAAGATAGTCATTAGTGTGAATGTGTCTGATCAATAACACACACACTATAAACATCAGCACTATATAACCTGAGTGTAGATCTGATACTGTAATGATAAAGACATACATTAGTGTGAATGTGTCTGATCTATAACACACACTATAAACATCAACACTATATAACCTGAGTGTAGATCTGATACTGTAATGATAAAGACAGATATTAGTGTGAATGTGTCTGATCAATAACACACACTACACTATAAACATCAGCACTATATAACCTGAGTGAAGATCTGATACTGTAATGATAAACACAGACATTAGTGTGAATGTGTCTGATCTATAACACACACACTATAAACATCAGCACTTGATGACACTTAGATTATGTAAGTAGATATTAATGTTAATGACTGTGACAATTACATATAAATATTACAAACAGTGTAGATTAAACAATTAAAAATGTTAATATTGCTATGTAAGCCTAACAACATTCTTTGTTTTATCACAGATCTTTTCACAGGTGTCATTAAAGGTTGGGTAGGTAAGAATTTAGAAAAAGAGAGTAAAGAGAGTATAAAAATTGAGTGACTATAGTGTATTTAATCTTCAAAAAACACAGCTCATTAATTCCTACCGGGATGAAACAAGTGATTGGCTTGCGCGACTGTCAGTCTCCGTCGCCATGACTACCGCCGCTATTACTGGCTCTGCCCACGTGCGCGCAGTCGCGCACCCGTTTTTAGGTGGGAGTGAATGGAATTAATGAGCTGTGTTTATTGAAGATTAAATACACTAGAGTCACTCAGTTTTTATACTCTCTATTTCAGAGTACTTGCATTTTAATTATGTATTGGTATATAAAGACAGTTAAAACAAATTTGAATAAAAGTTTTTTTAGACAATTCTGACCTACCCTACCTTTAATGTAATACAGAGAAGTTATGAGCTCTGAAAGTAACAGGATTTGTGTTGTTTTAAAGGAGAGTTTGGTTCATCATGATTCAAGTCCTTTAATGTCACATCATCTGAATTATTAAACAACTGATAAATAATAATTCATAAGACTTGAGTTACTCACCACTGATAATAACACTGAATGTCTTGTATAATGTCTGTTTGTTGCTGCTGATCTTCACTGTATAAACTCCAGAGTGTGCGGTTTTGCTGTGTGTAATGGTCAGAGATCCAGTCTTCTCATCCAGCTTCAGTCTGTCTTTGAATCTCTCATCAGTATCATATAGTATAGATAATTTTGGGCTTTTAGCCTCTATATCCTGTTTAGCTATGAGTTTTCCTTCATCTCCAAACCTCCACACTATCAGCTCATCTCCGTGTGGTTCAGTGACATCAGTCTGAAGAGTGACAGATTCTCCCTCCTTCTCTGACACAGTCTTCATTTCAGCTTTACCAGCACCAATAACAGCTGGAGACTCTGCAAGAAACAGATTCACAGACAGAGATATTGAACATATTTAACACCGTTACTGGAACTAGAATATTAAGTTATCTAGTCATTTAGTCATTTCATCTTATGGTTACTAAAAGGCAAATGCAGATTTGAATCAGTTTGACATGGACAACAGTTACATCCGACTAATTGCAAACTGAAGTTACAGAATTTACTAATTAGATTGGTTCTTATTTTATGACAACACAAGAACATTTAATTGATTGAATTACTGCACTTGTCTGTGTTCAATAGATATTACACGCATATTAATCCTGCTTTGAATTGTTTCAATGATATTACCAGTGGAATTAAATGAAAAACATTTGGTCATATTGTGTGTAAAATGTAAGTCATTCAAAATTAAACAGTAACGCTATAGATTACAGCCCGGAAAGTAGCTACTGCGTAATTAAAATGAAAGTACAGTGTACATTTCGGTAATTACAGTGTACCTATAAAGTACTTAAAAAAAAGCCTTTATGTATTTTTATACACTATTATTACAAAAGGGTGCAGTGTATGTACTCGCTATAGTGCTCCCAAAAGTAAGATTCTAAAATATGTACAGTATAAGTTATTTGCCTAAATAATTTGTTATTTTCCTGGTTGTTACCCCTTTATACCCAAAACTTTACATATTATTCCCCTATACTTACACGCAAGTACTTTATAGGTACACTGTAATTACCGAAAGTTACACTGTAATTTCATTGTAATTACGCAGTACTTTCCGGGCTGTAATCTAAAGCGTTACCATTTAAACTATTTCTAAAACTGCAGTATAAAATCAACATCACATTTGCCATCATGCTGTTGTTCTGAATATCGCAAGGGGGGTCAATTGCAAGGCTATTATAGTTTTGCATTTTTCATTAGTTTTTATTTTTATTTAGTTTTAACTTTTTGTTTTCAAATTCAGTTTAGTTTTAATTAGTTTTTAAAGTGGGTTTGCTAGTTTATTTTATTTTTTGAAAATGCTTATTTTTAGTTTTTATTAGTTTTAGTCTTTTTTTGTCATTTGGGTTATTTGTCAGGAGCAAGATTCAAAAAGGTCAGAAAAATTATTGTGTAATAATTACTCAACAAAAACATCATACAATTTTAGAAATATGTATTCAACAATAACACGAGTACATAAAATGTGCATATGGGCATAAATATGTAAAGAGTCTACACAAGACTAATGTGTAAGTGACGTGTGCCAGGAAAACACCTAAGCCAACAGACTAAAGAAGACACACGTAAACAGCATGTATTCACACCCATTAATGAGCCACACAAGACATTGCTGTCAGAGTGTCAGGAGCTCAATCTGAGAAAAGAACATGAAAAATAAAAATAAACTCTAGAAGGTCAACACATTTAGAGGAACCATCTAAAAATTAACTAGGCTACTCAATGAATTGGACTGCCCTGCATTAGATGTGCTGCAGCTCTATGGCAAATCATTGCAGTTGAATAGCAATACAATACTGCATGTTGTACTTGACATCAATAATTAACAGTGAATATTTTGAACACTTCAAGAACACTGAGATCCAGACAGCTGACAAGATACTGCACCGTCTCAGCTGGAAGCTGACGTGGTTTGCTTTTCTATGTTAAGTTTACTTGTGTCCAACATGGTAAACAAAAGAATGTAAGTCCCTTGCATTAATGAATCAGCTGTTTCAAATACAGCTCTTACATTTTTTTAGTGTGTGTGTGCCGTGGTTTTGTGTGTGCGTGAGTGAGTAAGAAAGAGAGAGATGGCTTTACTTCAGTCAAACAATAATTTCTTATTGATCTTGAGAAAAACTCGTTGCTCCAGAGATGTGGTTGTTCTGTTTCTCAGGCCAGATGACAGCAGTCATCGAAAAACGCATAACATTATTTAATATTTGAATCACAGCTTATATAGTGTTTTGACATCAACAACCCAACTGGATTTTACCTCGAACTTGCGACTAACTTTCTAAAGAAGGCGCAATCGCTTCTCGGGTCGACATTAACACACTGACAAACTTTTGTGTGCTGCACTTTTAAACTCAAGTTTAATTCAGTGTTTCAATTGACATATTTGTCAATACTAGGGTTACTTTTTCAAAAGTCTTCACAATGCTCCCTTAACCAAATGTTAAGGACAGAGACAGAGAGCTTTCTCCACCAATGATAAAGACCGTTCTTGACCCCCCTATACCTTTCATCACACCCATTACTCCAACCTGCAGATACCCAAACTTGAATAAACCTGCAGATACCCACACTTGAATAAACCTGCAGATACTAGGGCTGTCAATCTTCCTCAATAATACTATTCGAATTTCATTCCTTATTTTATTTAATATTCGAATAATATTCGAATATTAAATGCTCAAATTCACCCTATTATTAATATTTACGACATTACACACAGGCTTATGGATCGTCAATGCCACTATAGCATTTGGTTGTTGTTACACGTTCTGTCCACTAGAGGGACAGCTAACGTTACAATAAACTTTTAAAAACGGGTGATCGCTTTCTTATTAACAATAAAACAGCGGAACAAAATGAATGACTTTAATTTGACAACTTTAATGGACATTTTTTTATATTAAAAAAAACAATGGGTGATGGGACTGCATCACTAACTGCACAGCTTCTATTGAACATGAACACAACCGATCTTCACAAATTGAAGAAAAACTATTTAAATAAAATGAAGATGTCTAAAGCAATGTGCGTAACATTTGCATTCAACATTACAAAAAACATTGTCAGGATTTAATCCCTAAGGTTGTTGGCCAAAAACACAAGACGATCAACGTTTTCTGAATCTAGAGCAGAGCGTTTTTTGTTTACTATAATCCCAGCCGTGGAGAAAACCCTTTCTGCTCTAACTGAGGTGCCCGGGATGCTCAAGTAGCGCCGTGCCAGCTCGGCAAGGTGGGGGTACCTAGACTGTGACGTCTTCCACCATGATAATGGGTTGCTGTCGGTGGGTAGAGGGGTCTCACTTTCGTAGATCAACATTTCTTGCTCCAGCACGGCTCCTATATCTAAGCCTGATGCACCACCTGATGCGTCTGCTCCTTGGCGGTAAACATCACCAAAAAGGTCCCCCATAGCACTGAGAGCGGTTTTCTCATGGCGCGTTATCCCCGTAGCCATGGCTGCTCGCTCCGCAAACACTGGCAGCTGACTTATCTCTGCTTTTATTTTCTCCCGTACCTCCTGCCGTTGGTCTCGTTCTAAATGAATTAGCCGATGGAAACGCGGGTCAAGGTAACTAGCCGTATTAAGCAGCTTGAAGGCATCCTTGTCTCGACTGTATCGATTGTAGAGGTCTGTCTTTATCTTTGTTTTCATTTCATTGAGTGCTGCCGGATCACTGGTGGATGGCTGAAGATTTGACAAAAGTACATACTTCAGCGGGAGAACAGCGGATGCTGTTGGAAATCGGTCGGTGGATAACGCCTCAGTGGCCACTTTGAATGGCTTAAGCACTGCTCTCACCTACGAAAATACACACAAACATAATTAGAATTAACTAATGCGGTTTCTCTGAATCCACTTGTTGACCAGAGAGGAGGAAAGAGCCGTTCACATAGCGCGTTTTCTGCGCGTGCAAATTCGTTTCTCTGTTCATGGTTGCATAGCAACGGCAGTTATTTTATGGCTAGCAGCTTAACGTAACGCAGCTATGCATAATGCTGCTATTCCCTCTTCTGTAACTTCCTATTATTAATAAAAAATCTAGCCTATTAATTGGTCAATCATTATCACCTGTTATTACATGTAATGCATACATTGCATGCGTACATAATTTTTATCACTCACCTGCTCCATAAGGGTCCACTCGCGGGTAGTCAACTCGAGATGACCAAGTTTCTTTTCCATGATGACCGCTGCTACCGGAGCTTGTTGCTCGGCTGCCCGACACACCATGTCGTAAGTGCTGTTCCATCGGGTAGCGCAGTCGTTTATTAGCTTAGCAGGTTTAAGACCAAGCAGCTTTTGTTTGGATTCCAAAAGGTAGCTGTCGGTAGTGGATTTGTTAAAATGCAGTGCTGTGGCCTTCAGTCTGCTGATTGGAGTTTCTATAGCTCGCACTGCCAGCCCTTTCCTCACAGCCAAGTTAATGGTATGTGCCATGCACGGGACATTGACGGCCTGCAGGTGCCTCTCGACAGCGTTGATATAATTAGCCGCGTTGTCAGTGGTGATGGAAAGCACTGACTCACGACTAACGTTGTACTCTCCGAGTATGTTTGAGATGCACTCAGCAACGTTCTCGGCGGTGTGGCTTTTCTGCGCTTCAGCCGTTTTGAGAATTACATCTTTTAATTCCCAGTCATCATCTATAAAATGTGCGGTGACCGTCACATATGCCTCCGTGGCAAGTGACGTCCAGCCATCTGTGGTCAGGGCAATCTTTTTTCCACTGATCATTTGTCTGATGTTGTCTGCTGTTGTGTCATAGAGTTTCACAACTCTGTCGGTGATTGTTGCGCGGCTAGGAACCGTGTACCTTGGCTCAAGCTCGTGAATAAACTCTTTAAATCCAGACCCCTGCGTGAGGTTGATCGGTCTCATATCTTTACAGATAAACCGTGTCAGTTTGTCTGTTATCGCATTTTGGCGGACAGCAGGTAAGCCCCGTGATGAAGAGAGAGGCAGAAAAGACGTCATTCTTGCCTGTTTTAGCGGCGGTTCCTTGGACAGATCGCCTAGCTTGTCAGGGTGAAGCGTTGTCAGATGTGCCCTAAGGTTGCTAGTTGTGGTGTGATATTTCATGCGGATTTTGCATATTCTGCAAATTGCCACTTCTTTATTTGTGATTTTCCCATTTATGGTTTCAAATCCAAACACCTTCCACACATCGCTTCTCAAATTGTCAGGAGAGGTGATCTCCGTTACCGTGACATTGCTCTCCGCCATTATTGACTATTGTTATGATGCAGCGGTTAACGCGCGCAATGTTACGATTCAAAAACTGTATTTTCAGACGAAACAAAAGCATTTCATTTTCACATGCGTGTGTAAGCCAAGTTGGCGAGAAAGGCAAGATTGCATATAATAAAATAATTAAAAAATAAATAAAAAGCAATATTCGAATAGTAACTTCAGCATTCGAATAGTATTTATTTTTTTAATATTCGAATTATATTCGAATTTCGAAATTCGTTCCAACAGCCCTAGCAGATACCCAAACTTGAATAAATCTGCAGATACCCACACTTGAATAAACCTGCAGATACCCACACTTGAATAAACCTGCAGATACCCACACTTGAATAAACCTGCAGCAGGCTTTCTATTATTAATGATGATGAAACAAGAAATGGCAAAGAAAAACCACTCACTGCTTTAAACTGAATAATTTAAGTAGTTGTATATAACAGGATTGATCTATATACATACATATATATATATACATAAAATGTATCTAACATCTAAGTTATCTATATACTGTATGTATACAGTAAGACTTTGCTGTATTATTTTACATTTGATTACTTTATAACATTTTTTGTTGTAGGCTATTATCTGAATACCACATCTTCCTGAAAAACTTGAAACACTGTTTATTTAATTTGTATTTTGTTCTCTTGTTTTTATTTGTCGGTTTTATTTGTAATTAGTTTATTTCTTCTTATTGTATTGCTGACTGTTTACTTGTCTTCTGTAATTGTTTTGATGATATTCAACTTACATTAGTTAACCTAGTATTAGTTTTTGCTGAAGAATGGATAATTGTGAAATGTCACTGATATTTAAAGGTGTAGTACGTAAGACGGACAGCTAGCGGTTTGAAATAAGTACTGCAGTTCAAATTCAAAATATCGGAGATCATTGTTTCCCCCGCCCCCTCCTGCTCGCTCTCGACATTCACGCAGGTTTCCAGATTGAGGACACGAAACAGGAACGAGCGCAGTTGACAATAAAAGGTGAGTTGATGAGTTGATATATCCCGTGTTTTAATATGCTCCCGTTCCTAGAGATTTTAGAGGGATGCTGAGGTCGGGTAGAATCTGCAATCTTTGACTTGGGGGGCTTTTACACTGGGCTCGTTTGCTGCGGTCCGAGTCCGAGCGCGATTGTTGCGGGTGCCTGGTTTCACACTCAACTTGATTCTATTGAACCCTGTTGCGTTTGTGTGCATCTTACGTCATCGCAAACGTGCACGGCGCATGATAGAAAACAGAACTCGGGTCAATATATTGTGTTTTTTATTAATTCTGTGTTATTATGCGCAGCTGAGTGAACAACACAGGTTTACTGTGTGTGTGTCGCATAAGGTGGCCTTCTGATGCTTGCAAACAAACTCTTTTAAGGAGAAAGAGTGTGACACATGACAGCGTTCACATTAGCGATTATTCATGCGAACCGTGCCCCGTTCCGAACTAAACTGCCAATGTGAAAGCCCCCTTAGTTTGTTCACTGGCTTCCATGGCTGCAATACGCTGTGTGGAAGAAATTTAATATGTTTTTAGGGCCCAAGCCTTGAAAAGGCGAAGGCCCTATTGTTTTCCTTCGGATTATTATTATTATTATTATTATTATTATTATTTTTCTTACGACTATTCGGGCACTTTTGGGTCTCTTAACGTGCTCAAAAACTCTTGAAACTTTGCACAAATGTCAGAACCCGCGGCCATTAGAGCCGGACTGAAGCTGGTACCTGGGCGTGGCAGGGGGGCTCGACAGCGCCCCCTGGAACGCGGTCCGAAAACTTGGTCCATAAATCAAACACGCTTGCGTGTAATAATATGAAACTCGGTACACTTATAGATCTCATCGGTTCATATATCCTTCGTGCTCTGACTTTTTACCCCAGCCCAACAGGAAGTCGGCTATTTGGCGTAGTTTAAAAAACACATGCAATGGAATTTAAAATACTCCTCCTAGAAAATTCAACCAATCACCACGAAACTCAGTGTGCATGAAGTCAAGACATGGAGGATGAAAAATTGCCAGGGGATTTTTGATATCTCGAACGGTTTGGCCGTGGCGAGGAAACGAATTTATGGGCGAATATTGGAAACAGGAAGTGTGTTATAACATCCTCATACATTAATTGATCTGGATGAAACTTCAGCAGTGTGTTCGCTGTAAGAGGCCGATCACATGGATGTGACTATTGTGAGTCAAAGTTATAGCGCCACCAAGTGGCAGCAGGAAGTGTGTCACTTTCAAAATGCTTTAAAATCACCCTCTTATTTTTACCCGATTTGCTTCAAACTTTATGTGTATAATGTAAACATACGGCAGATGTAGACCTGTGAAAGGATTATTGATATCTTAAATACTGTTGCCATGGCAACGCAGCAAACTTTAATATTCTTTTTTAAAGTTTTTGAGACTCTTAGCATGCTTGAAATTGCATGAAACTCGACAGACACTTTACATTTATTGCCTAGTACACTTGTGCAAAGTTTCAGAAACGGGCGTGGTAAGGGGCTCAGTAGCGCCACCTTTAGTCAAAAATGGGGTATTAGTTTTACCTACAGTAACAAAAATCGGTATTTATATTTATCTCCCCGAGCCGGACAACTTTCTAATTTACAGTCATTAGCTCCGACCAACAGGAAGTCAGATATTTTGGTTTGAATGTGATTTGATGGGAATTTTGCCAGTCTCTCTCAGTGTCTGTGTGTGTGAGAGAGGAGGGGGGGCTTTATTTTAACCCTTTCTCTGCTGTGTGGGACTTCTCGGGCACTTTTGGGGCCCTTAACGTGCTCGAAAACTCTTGAAACTTTGCACACAGGTCAGAACCTGCGGCCATCAGCGCCGGGCTGAAGCTGGTACCCGGGCGTGGCAGGGGGGCTCAACAGCGCCCCCTTTAACGGGGTCCGAAAACTTGGTCCATATATCAAACTGAATATTGCATGAATTAGTATGAAACTCGGTACACATTTAGATATCATCAGGCCGAACAACTTTCGTGCTCTAAGTTTTACGCCAGCCCAACAGGAATTCGGCTATTATGGGTTGTATGAAAACGCACGCCCCTGGAATTTTATATACTCCTCCAAGAAATTTAATTTGATCTTCACCAAACTCGGTCAGCATGAAGTAAAGACATTGAGGACGCTAAATTGCGGACGGATTTTTGATATCTCGAATGGTTTGGCCGTGGCGAGGAAACGAAGTTATGGCGAGAAAAGAAAAACACAATGTGTTATAACGTCTTCATACATTTATTGATCTTGATGAAACTTCAGCAGTGTGTTTGTTGTAAGAGGGCTATCACATGGATGTGACTATTGTGAGTCAAAGTTATAGCGCCACCAACTGGCAGCAGGAAGTGTGTTACTTTCAAGATACTTTTGACTAAAGTGGGGGGGTTATTTTTACCTACAGTCACAAAACTCGGTCTGTATATTATGCTTATCGATCCGGACAACTTTCTCTTTTACAGTCATAAGCTCCGACCAACAGGAAGTCAGATATTTTGGTTTGAATGTGGTTTTGTCTCTCTCTGACAGAGTTCCCCCTGCCATTCTCTCTGTGTGTGTGTGTATGTGTGTGTGTGTGTGTGTGTGTGTGGGGAGGGAGGGAGGGAGGGAGGGCACACACACAGACAGCCCCCCCCTTTTCTGTGTGTGTTTGGAGGGGAGCAGAAAGACTCACACTGATGCAAGCTCTAAAGCAGACTTCTTCTCGACAGTCAAAGCGGGGTTACGTAATTGCCCGTCGTGCACAGGAACCCGAAAGGCAACGGGGTGGCGGCTTTTTATATATATATATATATATATATATATATATAAATAAATATAGCTGCAAGCAGCGATGGAGGGCCCAAGCCGGTGGCAGCGCCAGCCCGGTGCCTTTAGTGTAACTAAAGGCACCAGGGTGGCGGTGCCACCGGCTTGGGCCCGTAATCGCTGCTTGCAGCTATATTTATATGTTTGCATTTTCTTATATTCATAGAATCTTAGAAATATGATGGTAATTAAATGAAGGTAATAAAATGCACGAGGATTGCATGTGGAGTCCCATGATTCTCTGCTACATTGGAACAATGAACTGTTACTAAAACCTTATGAATATGTATGTGTGTGACCTTACGTGACTTGACAAAAATGTATGTGTGGTTGATGTGTATGACCAAGACAGAGGGCCTCCACTATAAGATAAGCAAATCTAACGAAGTGTTAGTTATAACTAAGAAGTATCTTCATTTGTCCTCGAGAAACAACCTTGGGGGAGGAACAACTATAAATGAGGAAGGATGCCCCCACTCGTTGTCACACTCTGCAGGCACTCTGTCTGTATGACTGTTGACCTTTTCTTGCAAGAAAACAAACATTCAATAATCCATAAGATTAGACAGGTTTGTCTATTATTCAGTATTAGAAAATTGTTTGCCACCACACTGTGTTTTCCAACAACTGGCAACCCGTGGTGTCGAAATACTATTGGGTAAATTGGCAGTGGGGGTCGATCACACAGACCAAAACAAAAACAGACATTCCGACAGGGAACGCACATTCTTTAGTACAGTCAAAAAGTTACATATGCATCTTTAAAGGTGCAATAGGTGATCTGGTAAATGTTAACTTCTACCTGCTAGAATTGAAGTTCATATCGCCCCCTTATGTAAGTTCAAAACGGACCAAAATAATCATTTTACCATAATAATAATAATAATAATTTTTCCATAATCGAGCAGCCCTAAAAAAAAACTAATTCATAAAATAAATAAAAAAGTATCCTTACCATAGACGATAACCCTGAATGTCATATCTGAGTTCCCAGTGTTTTGGCTTATCTTTAGTTTATAGAGTCCAGAGTGTTTGTTTCTCATGTTCTTGATGGTCAGAGATCCAGTCTGTTGATCCAGCTGCAGTCTGCCTTCCAATATCTCAGTGAGATGGGGATATGAGATCTGCGTTCCATCGATTTGAGCAAAGACTGGACCTGACTCAAACCTCCACTGTATCTGATTAAATCCCTGTATTTTAGCAGGATCGGGGTTTAGAGTGACAGAATCTCCCTCCATCACTGGCACTGTCTTCTCTTCATTTGTTTCAACACCAAATACTCCTGCAAAACAAACAGAAACAGTTTTTAGGGATTAAATTCATATAACACTAATGCTAATGTCAGTGAACAGATACCTGAGATCAGTCTTGTCTTATAAACACAATTTGACTTAGTAAGTCTATTGTCTATTTGACTTAGTCTCTATTGTGCTCTTTTACGGGTTCATAGTTTTGTTTATGGGTCTTGCTAGAATAGGTTTACATTATTTAATATTTTAAAAAGTTCATGTTTAATGAAAATAAGTCTGAAATATATGTATAACTCATGGAATTATTGAATAATAATCTCATGAATTAAAATAAGATATTAATATTACATTTAAAAAGTAACAACACAAGTAACAACATGCCTATAATTAAACTATACCTATTTTAACTATAACTATAATTTCTACTCCACAAAAAAAACATTAACATGTTCAAAATTCTGTTACATATGGTCTCTGGGAAAAATGAGTAAGAGAGGATCTGGTGCTGCAGCGTAACTCAAGTAAAACAAAGAAGGTAATCCAAATGGTGATAAAGAATATATGTGTGTGTGTGTGTGTGTGTGTGTGTGTGTGTGTGTGTGTGTGTGTGTGTGTGTTCAATTCGATAAAATTGTCACTGCAATGAGCCCATATAACTCATACTGAATAGTTTGGCACAATCATTTTGAGTTACCATTCTTGTAGACTAGAATTTTTACTACAAAATGATGTGAAAATCATTCTGACCACTCTTTCAAAAAACAACAATATAACGATTTAAACTTTGTAAGTCAGTTTTTGTGTCAGCACTGCTGTATGCGTAGGCGTGTTGATGGCCATGAATATGCATGAGGGGAGACAATATACACTCCCCCAATGGCTAATGCCCCATCAAGGTGCTGTGAGGCATCCTGACAAGGAATGAGAGGAGAATGAGAGGAGATTCAAAGGTTTTGTTTTTAAATCTGTTTTTATTGTAATTCCTCTATGTGGAGGGACTAAATGTTGTGCCTCACAAGACCACAGTGCTACCGTACATGTATAAACATATAGTACCAGTCAAACGTTTGGACACATTACCATTTTTAATATTTTTGGAAGAAGACTGCATTTATTTGATCAAAAATACAGAAACAACAGTAATATTGTGAAATATTATTACAATTTAAAATAATGATTTTCTATTTTAATATACTTTAAATTATAATTTATTTATTTGATCAAAGCTGAATTTTCAGCATCCTTACTCCAGTCTTCAGTGTCACATGATCCTTCAGAAATCAGTATAATATCCTGATTTGATAATCAGGTATTATCAATGTTGGAAACCGTTGTGCTGCTTAATATTTTTTTATAACCTGTGATACTTTTTTCAGGATTCACTGATTAAAAATAAAAGCATTTATTCAAAATAGAAATCTTTCCTAACAATATAAGTAGTAGTAATTTATTTCGTCGGTCATTATGAACATTTAAATCTTAGGTCACATGTAATTCAAAGATCCTGTACACAATACAACAGAAAAACCCTTAACTACTCACTTGCTCATTATCTGTTTTAGATGCAGGGCAACCTAACTAGTTAACCCAAAACAAACAAATAATTGCTCTAATATACGCCACAGGGCAGCTCTGTGGACATAATCTGCTATGCCCTGTCCGGGCTTTGGATGCTTAAGTTTTTCCTGATCTGGGGTATTAGGTGGAAGACAGAAGGCCTGCAGCACAAATGACCCGCAAATTTAGTAGGGACCTAGGAATACAACCCGGCCTGGGGTGAAGAAAGACTGAAAGACTATCACCATACCAGGTGCAAATCCAAGTACGTGCAGGCCTTAGCCTCATGTACCACGGAGAAAACTAAATTAAGGATCTCTCCTCAGAGATAACCCAGCAAAGAACCATTCATTGCAAAAATCAAGTACTGTACCATCAGGGCAGATAACAAGATTCAGAAGGTGTTCTCCGCACCAGACAGAGAACAGTTTCTATTTCAATGAATATTCAGTATTCTCGTGGAGGGAGCTCTAGACTGGAGTATGGTCTCCACGACCTCGGTCGAGAGACCTGAATCTATGAGCTGGGCCCCCTCAGAGGCCGAGCCCAGAGTATCCATAACTCCGGAAGAGGGTGAAATATTGTGTCCCTAATTGGGACGCTAAGTCCCTCCTGATTGTAATCTCCAAGGGAGAGCCATCTAGAAGGGACAGTAGGTCTGAGAAACACTCTCGGGCCGGCCAGAATGGGGCTACTAATAATAGACGAGCCCCTACCTGGCAAACCCTCTCCAGAACTCCCGGGAGCAAAGATATCGGGAAATGCGTACAGGTGTAGCCTCAACCACACCTAGTACATCGCATCCAGTTCAAGTGGAGCTGGATGCGTCAGGGAGAACCACAAAGGGCAATGCGCTGTATAAACAATGTGAAAGGTAGACTTGCTTTCTTCTCTCCCAGCAGTCTCAGGAACATTAGATCGGTGAGGAAGAAACCTCTGGAACGCCACTGAATAGTTTATTCCTTCGTTTATTTGAAAGCGGAGAGTTCAGAAGAACAGACATGTTTTATATTATTTTTCTTTACATCAGAAAAAAAAAATATATATATTGCAACTTGACAGACAACAATAAATAAGACAAGACAGATACACAGATATCGCTTTGCTGAAGAAACAGAAGCTGTCACGCTCTGCGTTCAGGGGCGCTTTATAGTTTCCTGGTCTTTGACATCACCTATGACGTCCCACTCATTCTTTGGACTGATTATACACGTGCTTCATGATGCAACACTTGGAAGTGTTCCCATTGCGTAAACGCAGCGGGAGTTCCCTTGATAGGGAACACATGGTTACCGAGTTGACCATTCTCTGGCATGTATTTTCATGATAATCGAATGTAAAGAGTTTTAACTCTAAAAACTGATTAGCTTATAACGCTAGTATATGGGGCATAGAATAGGTAAAAGTAAATCGCTAGTTAATACCACTAACAAGGCTCAAAATAGTCTCACACTAACACGGTAGCATAATGAGGGTCCCTACATGCAAACCGAAGCATTGAGAACTTTGTAGTGTGCCAGTTTAATAAGAAGATACTTTATAAAGACTACATTACGCGTATACAGGCAGGAGCCATCTTTGGAAAACAGTCGAGCCACGAACGCCCTGAAAATAAATATAATTTTAAACAGGATGGGACAATAGTTCTATACAAGGTTGTAGGGCCTTCATATTCACATATACCCCTTTTCCACCAGCAAGAACCAGGTGCTGGTTCAGAGCTAGAGCTAGAGCCGGTTCGCCTTCTAAGAACCGGTTTGCCTTTCCACAGGCTAGAGCGCCACAACAGAGCCAGATCTTACGTCACTGTGTATACATCTCATGTTGCCCAGCAACGCTAGCGCGGCAGCGCCAAACGAAAACACACCAGGCTTGTTCGAGATGGTTCGGCTTCTCGCAGACCGATCGCCGCACTGCGAAAGCGATCCAAAAGCACAAGGAGTCGTATGCTCTCCAAACACTCCCGGAGCTCTGATCGGTCCGCGCTGCTCCAATGCATCTCGAACAAGTCTTACATCAACAATGGCGGTCGTTGCGTTACTATAACTTATATTGCTCATGGCTTTGCGAACCTATCGGCATCCCAACACGGCGAATCAAACGCGTTCGTGCAGCTCGCCGTAACTTACATAGACGGAGATTACAATCGAGCAGCTATTAGCTCGATTAGCAGCTATTTCAAAAATGGCGGTCAAAAGTTTATTTTCGTCTTGTTGGTCACGGTAACCCCGCCCCCAGCCCCTGACGCAAGCGGTTCTTACTTCTAGCCCAGCAATGTTTTGGTGCTACTTAAGAACCACTTTTACTGGTTCGGAGCTGGTGCTTTGGTGGTCGAAAAACAAAGAACCGATTTGAAACTAGGCTCTGGCTCCGAACCAGCACCAGCTCTGCCTTGGTGGAAAAGGGTTAATAGGGCCCAACAGTAAGCCCTCATAGTCCAAGAGCCTTGTTTAAGATGCCTTGTGTAGGCCAAGGGACACATATATATTACAGCATTAATAAACATTTGTTTTCATTGTTAATGGGTTTTCTGAACCAAACTGGATAGCGCGGCCTTAAACCCCAGGACCCCCCGGGCTTCTGGTAGTCAAGGGCCCCTGGGCACTGGCCCCATAGGCCTGGTCAGTAATCCATCCCCGTCTATGAGTGGTGTGTGCATCTGACTCCTCCTAAATGGACATCACTTAATGGTTCTGATCGGACAATCGTTGGTGGTTGCCACCGGGTACTAATTAGCCCTAAGAGCTTAACAATTCATTACATTCAGCATCCATATATATGATTTGGGTCTTGAGAGGCTTCATGTACAAAAACTCGCTCAAGTTTAGTAAAAAGCCCAAAACAATTGTGCTTGTTGTATTCTACTCATTGAGACCTTGCATATGACATTTGACAAACGACTATCTGAGCTGTATGATGTATTTTACAAATTGCGGTACGTAGTACAAAAAAGTATTTCATAAATTATGGAAAAAATGTGTTCCTATTTATCAGCAAATAACATTTGTAAACTCTAAGTCTAAGCTTTCAAATGACACCTATTTTGAGTTGATCTGTGTAGTAGTTTTGAAAAATATGATTATTATTTTTCTCGCAGTGTACATGTATTTTTAAAAAGTTTTAATATTTTGGAAGTGAAATATGAAAGATGATTATGGATTATTGAATTTTTAATAATGAAAATGTGTTTGAAATGTTTTGAATTAAAATATTCACAGTTTAAATATTCAACTATGTTGAATTTCAGCCCATAAAAATGCAAGTCCTAAAAATACAATGCATTAAAATGCAAGTATGGTTAATGCAATGCATATTTTTTTTCAAGTAGTGCAATTCAACAGACATTATTTTACTTCCATATTTGTTAGGGGTGGTTAATCTGTCTGATTTCCCCATTCGATTCGATTATGATTATTGAAGTCCCGATTCGATTACAGTCGATTTTCGATTATTAACGATTCTCGATTAGCGATTATTGATTTTCCATTTCACAACAGTAAATTCACTACAGTAAAAATCACAACAATAACAAATTATAACAAATTTCAACATATTCTGAATCTCTATTAACATAAAATACGGATGTCCACGCATCACATGTTACAGCAATCCTACCCGCTTTCTTCAGTGATTCCATGACTTCGGTTTTGGTCTTGTTGTAGAGTGTGGGGGATCGCTGTGTCTGTAAAATATCTCCGAGATGGGACTTTGTATCTCGGCTCCAAAGTGTGCAACATAGCGCGAAAGCCCTGGTTCTCAACGACTGGACGCAAATCCTTGGCAATAAAAGTTGCGATTGATTGTGTAATGTGCTTTGCCCTTTCCGAGCCGGGTGAAAGCTTTGACAATATTGTTTCCACGCTTCAGAGTTCCGTCTTTTGCGCTCCGTCAATATTACGTTATTATCGATTTTCAAAAAAAAGAGAATCGTCCACGTCCGCATCGCGATGCATCTAAGAATCTATTTTTTCCCCCACCCCTAATATTTGTGGCTTGATTTAAATTGAGCAGCAATACTGCTGTGGGTAAAGGGACGTGTCAAGCATTTATTTATTTATTTATGTATTATTTATTAGGGGCCAAGCACTGAAGGTGCGGGCACCTATTGTATCTGTTCCGGTTCTTATTCTTCTTTTTCTTTTTTTTTCTTCCGACTGGGCGTCTATGGCAGCCTATAGAACCGTTTGCGGGAAACTTATGAAAATTGGCACAGTGATAGAGGACAGCCGGAACTATCAACATAGCAAATTTGGAGTCTCCAACTCATTCCCTCTAGCGCCACCAGCTGTCCAAAGTTTCACTCATGTTTATGCTAATAACTTTTGAACCACAAGGGCTAGAAACAAAATTATGTTTTCCTCTGATTCCTGAGCTCACGACGATTCGACTGCACCCTTATCACTTTCGACCAATAGGTGGCGCAGTTACGAAACTGATGTGATGTGGTCAGAGTGAAGTGACAATGACACATACAAAGTTTGGTGTCAATATGTCAAGGCATTGCAGATATAAAGCCTGAATAGTCATTTTGGTATCATGCCAAAAAAAAAAAAAAAACACTAAGTATTTCACACTAAGTAATCGAATAGGTTGTGCGATTATTGTCTAAAAAATCTCCATGTTTTCGGTGCTGATGCAGTGGTGACGCGTTCATGACATGTGGGCTAACATGTAAGGGTGGCGCTGCCAATAAAGCACCTAAAAGCTGTCACAAAGAACCGGCAAAAGTAATGATTATGAATGTGTCAAGTATAGCAAGGATACATTTTAATTGTTTATTAAAGAACCGGCAAAAGTAATGATTATGAATTGTCAAGTATAGCAAGGATACATTTTAAAAGTGTTTTCTGTGTCGGCTGCAAAGATGAAGTTGAAGATGCTGACTCGCGATCTCCACAGTAGTGAACGCGCCGGAGAGAAATGCACATTTCATACGGATTACATAGGTTTTCTTTCGTTTTGAATTGTTCTGTTTAAAAGTAGAGATTTCAAGCGTTCTGTATATAATATATATATTTCTCAGGTCTGGTCTTTTCTCAGGTCTTTTTTTTCTTATTTATTATTTTGGAACAAACTAAGGTCTCCGTTTAAGAACGCCGGCTCGCAAGCTGCAGGTTCCGCTGCTTTAGAGCACCGCAGCGCATAGGTCTATATCTTCAAGTTTGGCCTAACCGAACGTCCAGTTTAACTGCCACAAGTTGATCTTCTTGTGATAAAGATCTCATCAAGGAAAAACACGCTGTATTTTCATTGCATTTTTCATTTATAAAAAGTTAAATAAATAGTAAATTTTAATATAAAAATATTAACGATTAATCGATAGTCGATCGTTAATTCTCCCGACGATCGACTAAGAAAATTTAATCGAATGCCCATCCCTATTTGAGACGCTGGAAAGAATTGAACACGCGCGTCCTTATATATAGCCGAATAGCCGGCTTTTACAGTGGTGACCCTGACGTGATCGCGAAGCACAACGAGAGCCGCAAAAAATATCTTTCCAGCAAAACGGAATCTAAAATCAACACAGAGGTTTGAACATCTTCTTTCTTCCGCCGCTGTGGTAAGTCAACTTTTTCTGCCCTTTTTAGAAGTGTTGAGAAAATGTTTGCATTGTTACGGGTCGGAAGGCTCTTTGTCTAGAAACACGTGTGAGGACGTGATTAGATTAGTAGCGGCAGCGCAGATGAAGAGTAAAAACACTTGTATAGATTTGAAAGATCTCCTTGTTTGCCTAAGCAACAAGAAACGAAACCTAAAATTGGAATAACATCTTCCAAATAATTAATAACTCGACGTAGAACCGGGAAAAAAAAGCCTAAAAGTTTTTAAAATCCGCTGCATGTTTTTGTCATTATTGCATTGGCTTGTTAACCCCTTATCAAGCGCCCCTATTTTTGAGAATTTTCTGAAAACGGCATACCCAAATACAAATGTCTGTAGCTCTTAAACCCTATGGTCCACATTCATAATTCTTGTCTTTTTTTAAACTAGACAATTGAAACTTTGTTACCCAAGAGTCAATTTTAACTCAAAGTTGAATAGGAAAAGAGTAAAACAAGGTAAATTGACATGAAAGTGACTTACGATTTCTTTGAATGAACTTAACTTAGGGAAAAATTGATCAGACTTTTATGTCAAAAGCCTGAAAACACCATAAAGATAAAATTTAATGTCTGGACATGTTTTGAGTCAAATTTGAGATTGATACTCCCAAAAATGTAGTTTCTGTAAGCTTTTATTGATGAAAAGTATAGGCGTCCTTTCCAAAAACCTATTTGGAGACTCCAATAGACACCTGATAACCAAATGACATAAGAGTAAACAGTACATACTACATGCATGTATATCAATTCAAGACTGTTTTGCCCATCAAACCACACAATAAAAAACTATTTCAGCAAAACATTTTAACATTTTAACAAAATACCCTTTATTTTGATCAATTCTAATAGCAAAAACAGTGAAATAAAACGTCTATCATTAAATGTATAGCCTAGACATTCCAGAAGTGACCGTTTTCCAACTAATGTATAATATATATATATATATAAAAAATAGTTTTAGAACATTTGTAATTAGAACAGTGTTTTTTACTCAAATAAATTACAGTAAACGGATTATTATAATGGATATCCTACTTTCTGCTGCTCTTCGTCGCTTCTTCTCTCCACCTTCTTCAAAACACCACCAAAGTATTCTGTAGTCGACGATCAATGGTAGAGATGTTCAGATATAAGCTTTGGATTAAATCCGTGTGTTTATATACTGTCTATGGTTTATTCGAACTCCGTGGGCAAAACAATGTAAAACAACGCTATGTGTGTGTATGTGTCGGCGCACTATGTGTGTGCGCTCTTGCGTGTGGAATGGCGAAAGCGCACGTGTGAATGAAAAGTTTGCGCTTTGTTCTTGTATTACACGTTTCATGCAAGCAGATTCGTCAATCACTGCATCGATGTTGGTTGGTCAATACTCCCATCAATCAAAACTTTGCTGACTAGACATTGGCTGGCTTTATCCAGGCTTTTATCCAGTTGAAAACCGAGGAGCGCGATTGACAGTTCGCGCATCCGGTAAAATGCTCCCTTGTTGTTTCAGTCAATAACAAAGCCTGTGATTGAAGGATAGACACGAGGGAGGGCTCAATTTACCCGGAAGATTCCAAACTACGGGGGAGATATGGCTTTTGAACGTTGGAATCGATATTTCATTGAAAATGAACATGATGGATTACTCTAACTCAAAACGCTCATGTAAACAAAGGAGGATATTTCGTTTTTTTCCCTATTTTGTTGTTGTTTTGGATTAAACAGTGGGATGCATTTTGAAGAGTAGACCCTTACATTGAAATGTATGCTGGTGTTTCTTGGATTCGTCCGAACTGATCTGAACCATACGCGATCAAAGATAAGTATTGCCGTTCATTGTGTTCATGTTTACAAGGTCAGTCAGTCAGCATTTAATTTAACCCTTTCCTCTCTGGTGTATTGATTGCAAAAACAAGCTCAGAACATGATTCTTGAGTGTTTTAGCTTTCAAATGATGCATAGTTTATGATAGTTGATTGAATATTTGTTATAAAACAAAGCCGATAAAAAGTAATAAAAGTTTAGCCACGCCCCTTCGGCCCGCCCGCGGGCCGGTGCTTGATAAGGAGTTAAAACAAACCAGCAACACATAAAGAGAATGAGTAAACATTAAAAAGGCAGGTCGATGCATTGTTTATGAAAAGCAAATTTTGGAAAAATAGGATGATATGATTTACAGGCTAAAACTCAGATGTCAAGGCTAAGCTAAATGCTATCGTCCATGCTGCTTCCAAACAAACTCTTTGTGTCTCCGGCTCACCGGTAGGCCCAAAACTACATTGAAAGCATGCCTGGCTCACACTACAGGAGTTTTGAAATCCTAACCGATTTTGAAATCTGGTTGCAGCACACACTTTCGGAGAATCTTTGCAGATTTTCTTACCTCAAATCTTAAACATGCTCATACTACAAGATTTGAAAATCGCGGCGCATCACACACTACAAAATGTTACTAAGATTATCGTGCCAGAGGAAGCGTCTCACGTTATCTACGCAGCAGATCGGAAGCGGGAAAGCGGATGTAAACAAAATGGATACTGTAACACGAAAACTTGCTGTATCAATAATGATCGTTTGTTAAAAACAAACAAAAAACAAAACATAAAAAGAAACAAAACAAAAGCGGAAGAATAAACGAGTGTGGATGAGAAAATGGTTGGGGAGACGGGCTCAACATGGATTGTCAGTTCTTCAGCGAGAAATGCAGGTAAGAATTGAATTGACCTTATTACTGTCGTAGACTTGTTTCCTATTGGCTATTGTGACAGTACTGGCGTAATCACAATCTTGCTCATCCCGATAAATATCAAACATGTTTGATATGATCGGGGCGAGCCCGATTTGTGTGAGAGGAGATCGGGAGGGGCAAGATTCGATCTGTGAACGCCTCACCAGATAATCTGCGCCGAACATCGCAACCGATTGAGGTCCTCGACAAGATTTTTTTCTCCGATTCTCGGGAGGGGGAAATCGGGCATAAATCAGCCTAAAACTCCTGTAGTGTGAGCCAGGCATAAATATCCTATACTAAACCTAAACTAATCTTGACAAACTCTATATTACATTTAAAAGCTTAAACTTTAACACCGATGGGATTAAAAAGCATGCAATAATTCTGTTCATTTTCAAATTTGAAATTGTCCTTAACACATTGTTCTCATAGAACACAATTTAGTAGTTTGTGCAACAATGTGCACATAGCAGGCTAAGTTTAAGTTTATTCTTTAAACACAGGATTGCTTTACTGTAAGTGTATTTAGAACACTTAGGTAAAGGCTGTAGATATTCTCTAGGGCCTAGGCCATGTGTCCTGTGTTGGACTGAATTAAACACGTGTGTCTGCTGAATTTGTTTGTATCCTCGGTGGAAAGAAAAACTCCACGCGAAGGAGCATAGAATTGCCATGTGGCTATAATGTGATTCACAATGAATTAAAAAATCAGACACAAACGCGCATCTTATTAATCCTGAAACAACAAAACACTCATATTCAAAGTTCCAGAGAACGTCGCGCATTAGGGTTCAGTAACTCTGAATTTTGAACAAAATTAATAAATTGTTATGTTTGAATTCATTCTAAATGACTCTGAGATTGTTTTTTCCCAAATAGATTATTGGATTCGTATATTTCCACAATTATGCGACCAAATCAGCGACGGGCTGAGACCTGGCATCATTGCAAGTATACTTGAATGCAGGAGCGGGTTAATTTCCGTTTAGAAATAGCGAAAGTTATTTGATCAATCTAAATTTGGGTACGCTCATACCTCTGTTCTTAGTTTAATGTTACTTTAGATAAGTGTACGTGAGCAGTCACGGGCTTGGCTAATCCAAAGCTATTATAAGAGTGGTAAAGTTGATCTACTTACGTCTTTAATGGTGGCCAAAAATCTCTACTAAAGTAAATGATTGGATTAAGTTCCTGAGGGGACATTCAAGGGGGTTATGAAAAATATATTTTATTGTGTACGTGTGAATTACGGCAAATCTTAGATATATAACCATTTACCTCTGATTGACGACCAGGACTGGCGAGTTTGTGTCGAGAGACCTGTGAAAGACCAGGACCTCTAAGTGATATAGTCTCCTAAATCTAAGCGGATAAACTATAATCAGAGTTAAAAAGAGAATCCTCAAACGTTAAAATTATAATTTTACCTACACATAGTCCTTAAAGAGACTAACAAATTAAAGAATAGGCATTTGAAATCTAAAAAGAGAAACAGCGAACGCACATCTCATTAATTCTGTAACAAAAAACCCTTTCCATCATTGTGAAATTAAGCAAATATAAATTGGAACATGGATAATGATCATGTCCTGTTTAAACTATGGGCCGAAAAAAGGTCGAGCCTACACTGTACAAACTCAGTAGAAAAGGTCTTAACATGAACATCAACATATTGACAATGAAATTTTCACTTGGTGGAAAACAGTGGGTAGTAAGCAGAAAAAAATCAAAACATGGTGAGATAATTGAGGCTTTAAACTTCATAAGTTATAAACAGCTACATAACTCAACTAAACTTATGTTAAAACTAAAACTAAACCTATCTTCGCTTATGGAGGTTAAATGTGAAGAAGTGCATTAAAAAAATGCGGAGGCACAAATGTCTGAAGCAAAGATTCAAGATCTTCAAACAGGTAGCTATGTTAGAATGTCATGAAAATCATCCGTCTGCAGGAGAATTCAGAAAGCCACACTGTGGAAAACTCAGCAGATTCTGTAATTTCTGTCACAAAACAGAGGAAAAGTGCTGGTCCCAAAAAACGCAGACAACCACACTCTAATGACACAAACTCTGCAAATAACCAAAGCTCAAAAGCATCTAAAACTCTTACTGAGCTGACAACGTTGATTACTCAAGGTCTTCAGCTATTAGCGTCATTTGCTAGTCGGGTAGCAGCCCAATATCAAATTGCTTAATAGTTTAACATCTGAATTCTTTTAAATATAGCGATTGTATTATAACTTGAAATATAATATCATCCTTAAAATTTAATCTCATTTGTGGGCTACCCAGTGCCAAAGCGGAAGTTTGCCTTTACCACTGAAAACACGACTAGAAGTGTGGCACAGGTAACAGCCAAATAAAATTGAATCTGATCAGAGAAGTACATTTACGAGGTGGGTGTGAAATGCTAAACAGAAGTACCACAGTTTTTACTAACCGAATGTGTGAATGACACCATAAAACAGGCAACACCGATCCAGGTGAACACATTTCTGCCCACAGATCTGATTGTAATGAGAGCAACTTGAAATGACAATATGAGTGATAAAAACTCAGATGAATCCAGAAGTTTTCCCCAGCAGAACTGGGATCTCTAATGCTCATGACACAAGCAGACTGTGAAGGCTCAACTGCAAGAGCAGCTTCAGGTGTCACACACTGCGCTGAAACAACAGAATTCAAAACCGTTGAAAATATCTGAATTAACTGTGGTTCTCTCTGCATTTGTTTCTGTCTCAGGTTTAACACTGAAATTCCTCGGAGGATGGACGCCAGGACGGACCGGACTCCACCTGCACCAAAGCAGGATGAGATTGTTAGAATATAACCTGAGATTCGGGAGATGGGTGAAAAGACAACTCAAGAGGCCACTCACACCTCACAGTAACACACTACTGCATAAGTATGGCCTCCCAGTTAGAACTGGATCTAAATTAACAACACAATTGTCAGATTTGATTCCACCCATCTCTTAGACCTGAACACTGAACACACACCTCCATTCCCACTCCCACATACCATCTTCACCCGGAATAGATCAAGTCTCTCCAGGCTGAACACTACACATAAGAAGATAAAGATGGCATAGAGACCAAAAGTGACACTTCTGAACAGATCCAGACAGCTTCACACACATAGGATGGCAAAGCTGATCCCATGATGACAGTACACACTAGGGGTGTAGCTAACGGTACGCAGAAATCACGGTTCGGTACGTACCTCGGTTTTAAAGTCACGGTTCGGTTCATTTTCGGTACAGTAAGGGAAAGAAATGCAAAACATTAAACTGCTGGTTGTTTACTTAACTTTTTTTAACAATTTGTTTACACTTTTTTAAACCATCCATCCATCCATCCATCCATCCATCTTCTTCCGCTTATCCGGGGCCGGGTCGCGGGGGCAGCAGTCTAAGCAGAGATGCCCAGACTTCCCTTTCCCTAGCCACTTCTTCTAGCTCTTCCGGGGGGACACCGAGGCGTTCCCAGGCCAGCCGAGAGACATAGTCTCTCCAGCGTGTCCTAGGTCTTCCCCGGGGTCTCCTCCCTGTGGGACGTGCCCGGAACACCTTCCCAGGAAGGCGTCCAGGAGGCATCCGGAACAGATGCCCGAGCCACCTCAGCTGACCCCTCTCGATGTGGAGGAGCAGCGGCTCTACTCTGAGCTCCTCCCGAGTGACCGAGCTCCTCACCCTATCTCTAAGGGATCGCCCAGCCACTCTGCGGAGAAAGCTCATTTCGGCCGCCTGTATCCGGGATCTTGTCCTTTCGGTCATGACCCAAAGCTCATGACCATAGGTGAGAGTAGGAACGTAGATTGACCGGTAAATCGAGAGCTTCGCCTTGCGGCTCAGCTCTTTCTTCACCACGACAGACCGGTACATCGTCCGCATTACTGTGGAAGCTGCACCGATCCGTCTGTCAATCTCCCGTTCCATCCTTCCCTCACTCGTGAACAAGACCCCAAGATACTTGAACTCCTCCACTTGAGGCAGGAACTCTCCACCAACCTGAAGTAGGCAAGCCACCTTTTTCCGACTGAGGACCATGGCCTCGGATTTGGAGGTGCTGATTCTCATCCCAGCCGCTTCACACTCGGCTGCAAACCGTCCCAGTGCATGCTGAAGGTCCTGGTCTGATGGGGCCAACACGACAACATCATCCGCAAAGAGCAGAGACGAAATCGTGTTGTTCCCAAACCAGACACCCTCCGGCCCCTGGCTGCGCCTAGAAATTCCGTCCATAAAAATTATGAACAGAACCGGCGACAAAGGGCAGCCCTGCCGGAGTCCAACATGCACCGGGAAGAAGTCTGACTTACTGCCGGCAATGCGAACCAAGCTCCTGCTTCGGTCGTACAGGGACCGGACAGCCCTTAGCAAAGGACCCCGGACCCCATACTCCCGGAGCACCCTCCACAGGCCGCCACGAGGGACAAAGTCGAATGCCTTCTCCAAATCCACAAAGCACATGTGGATTGGTTGGGCAAACTCCCATGAACCCTCCAGCACCCTGTAGAGGGTATAGAGCTGGTCCAGTGTTCCACGGCCCGGACGAAAACCGCACTGTTCCTCCTGAATCCGAGGTTCTACTTTTTTTAACACTTTTTAATAAAATATAATTAATAAAAAATATATAAAATAAAAAAAGAATAAGAAATAAAATACTGCTGCAAAGTTCTCCACTAAATAAAATACTCTTAAACCAATATTGGCCATGACGCTAGCTATGGTGATCGGGCCGAATTTTAGGCAGTAGATTTTAGACAGCAGTAACCGAACCCGACCCAAGCCCGACAGGCATAAAGATATGTCCGAGCCCGACCCGAGAGTTAAAATCCCATTTTTTTTCTCATACTATTGACACATGTACGTTTGTTTGTGTGGAAAGCCCGCTTTTATTAAGCAACTGAAAGGCATTTGAAAATGTCAACAGATGAGCACATCAGCGCGCATGGAGAGACACCCCTCGCTGCAGCCTGTAGCTCGATGACGTAGTTGGATGGTCCAATACGTAGTGGATGGAGGTGTGTTTTGGTGACGCCATAGACGCATGCGCAGTAACGATCTCTGGGTTATAATCAGGGTCCGAAATTAACACCCGCCAAGCGCCAAATGCGGGTAGATTTTCCATTTGGCGAGTAAATCTCAAAAGGATCCGCCACGCGGGTGAATGTTCATACCAAAATAGTAATGTAATAAAATGTTTTTAATAAAATGTTTGTCCCGCCATAGTCTTATCTGATCGGTGAGTAGCCGAATGTAGACAAACTGCTGCGCGTGTGACAGGGCGCATGTTTAACTGAAGAACGAGCAGAGAGAGAGAACGAGCCCCGGTCGCACGCGCGCGCTCTCTCTCTCTCAGTGGAGACAGGCGAACATATAAAGGCTTCACCGTCTCCTAAGCGCTGTCTTCAGCATCCGAAATTAACACCCGCCAAGCGCCAAATGCTGGTAGATTTTCCGTTTAGCGAATAAATAATAAAATAAAATGTTCGTACACTCGGGAGGTCGTGAGATATTGCACACGTTACGAGTCAGTTAAACTGATATTCGCTTCAAAGCAGCTGGTACACGGCACGACTGTCCGTGAGCTTTCGCGCTAAACACAAGAGACCGGAGTTTTCAATGTTGCAGGCAATAGCTTCAGATAGAAAATGACAGAAATGTGTGTGAACAGTAATGGACAGATTATGAACAGCTAAATGAACAGTAGCCATTCCTTTCAACATAAAAACGAGAGAGAGAGAGAGAGAGAGAGAGAGATTAAGAGTGTGTGTGTGTGTGTGTGTGTGTGTGTGTGTGTGTGTGTGTGTGTGTGTGTGTGTGTGTGTGTGTGTGTGTGTGTGTAAAATAAAAAAATATATATATATTATAGCCTACATTTCAAATTTTGCTCTGGACAATTTTTTATGTTTGTATTCAACATAAAACCTTATTATCTCAATTAAATGTACTGAAATTAATGTATATGTGACACAAAAAGGCTGTTTATTATTTTGGCCGGTAAAAAATATGCTTGGCTGGTGGATTTTTTCATCTACCAGTCCCCGTGGCAGGTGAGCCAAAAAGTTAATTTCGGACCCTGGTTATAATCGTACTGTCTATGGTTATAATTCGCCTGCGCTGGTAAAGGTGACATGTTTGCTCAATATTGTATTGAGATGATGTTCTAATCTAACCTGTAGTAGTAGTAGTAGCCTACAGTTAAATAGTAATAAGTAATTATTTAGCCTACATAAATGGGATGCTTAAGTTATCCGAGTTTCTCTCTACATACAAAATAGTTAATTTTACAACATTTTAAATCACATGATTTTAAACCTAAATTTGATAGATTAATAGCATGTCCTCACTGCAAGTATTTTTTTTAAATGTGTGTATATAGAACATTTAAAAATAAAGCCATTTTATTTTATTCAGGTCATATTTGCTGTTGAGTGGAAGCAAAAATGAGTGAATAATCTAATTGTCTCTGTAATTTTAAAGGTATGTAAACATCTTACAATACCAGTACACATCCAGGGGAAAATGCAAAAATAATAACAGCATCAAGAAAATAAATCTTGTCAGATGTCAAAAAAAAAAAAAGTGCTTTTGATATTTTGCCTGGTAAGAGTTCATTCTTTAATGGCTACTCGTTTTTCCAGTGATCTGTACATAAGGTTCGTCTTTGCTGTTCAGTGTCTGCAAGACATGTCTATGGAAGCTTGTTTTCCCCACGGAGTGAGAAATAAAAAAGGTAATTTTTTATCTCACTATTCTGAAGTGCGAATTGCGAATTCTCTCAGTCAGAATTGCGTAATATAAAGTCGCAATTGCGTGTTATTAAGTCAGAATTATGAGATATAAACTCGCAATTGCGAGAAATATACTTGAAATTCTGACTTTTTTTCTCAGAATTGCATGTTTATATATCGCAATTCTGACTTTATAATAGGCTACGCAATTGGGAGATAGTCAGAATTGCATGATATAAAGTCGCAATTGCGTGTAAGTCAGAATTGTGAGATATTAAACTAATCTGAGGTAAAAAAAAATAAAACATTTTTGAATAATATTTATTTGACTTTATAACTCGCAATTGCGAGTTTATATACACAATTCTGAGAAAATATGTCAGAATTGGGAGAAAAAAAGTCAGAATTCTGACTTTATAACACCCAATTCTGACTTTATATCTCTCAATTCTGACTTTATAACACGCAATTGAGACTTTATTTCACGCAATTCTGACTTTATATCTCACAATTCTGAGATCTAAAGTCAGTATGCTAAATGTAAACTGTAAAAAGTCGCAATTATTTTTTTAAATGTTTTATTCTGTGGCGGAAAAGAGCTTGCATACTCAAGTGACCATTTATATTTAACTTTATTCTTCTTGGAAGATCAAAGCACGTGCGATTGTTCACCAACTAGTGCTAGTGCGCTAGTGCGCATGCATATATGACGTCACCAAAACACACCACCGCGCATGCGCGTAACAGCGTCCAGTCCACTACGTATTGGACCATCCAGTTACGTCATCGTGCTACAGGCTGCAGCGAGGACCTCTTGCGCATGGAGCAGCAAGCTCTCTTAAAGGGCACCTATTATGACATTTAAAATGTTCCTAATGTTGTTGTGGGAGTCCCCAACAACAGTTTTACATGCATGCAATGACAAAAAACACTTTTGTTTTCGTATAATATGCATTTATTTTTACCTGATTTGCTCACCGACTCCCAAATGATTCGTTCAACGACTCGTTTTTCAAACCCCTCCTTTGCGCGACTCTAATCTGCGTTGATTGGTCAGATGACCCAGCAGTGTTTACAGAGATAATACTTATTTTTAACACGGAGTGCAATGATGCTTTTATCAATTAAATTGTATTATAATAATGATTATAGTCCACTGCTTTATAGTTTGTAGTAAAAAACGAAAAATAAGATAAAGAATTTAATGTTATGTTAGCGAGCATAGCCCAGAGTTCATATTGTAAAAGCACAATCAGTCTTTGTTTGCATTAGCCCGATGCATAAACATAACGTTTTTACAAAAAAAAAAAAATGCAGTTACGTTACTATGAGGTATTACTCTATTCTTTAGACAACTCCGAAAACAACGACAAACACTTCACATATCTCAATACAATTGTCATTGAAGACCTAGAAGCTAAACGGTGCTTACACAACAAACAAAATAATTATTAAGCATGCTACATAAAATATAAAAGCAAAAATTATTAATAACACTTACAGGTTGTGATACGGAGGAGGAAGCTGATGCAAATACACTTGGAACTGAACCTTCCTTCAATATCAGCCAGCTCGCGAATCCAAGTTTGATTGCATTTAAAAAGCAATCGTCTTCAAAATGACGCGAACAAAGCACAAGGCTCGGACTATACTTCTGTGGTATAGTGAATTGTAGCCACTTAGTCTTCAAATGCTCCTCCTTGGGCAGATGAAAAAAGTTTGCTTTTGAGCCGCACTTCAGAACACAGCGTCTCGTCGCCATGATATTTTCCCTGGCCCTGGAGCGCAATAAGTGGGCGTATCATATTCAAATAACTTGACAAGTTGACGTCATCTAGTCATAGAAAAAGCTTCGGTCTTCTAACGATTCATAAAAATGACTCAGAGTCGACTCTCACTTTTGAAAGACAATAACTTTATATACGGTGCACTTTCATATTTCAAACTTTGCAGGATGTTTTTGTTCACTTAGATCTATGTTACACACTACATGAAAGGAAAATTTCAAAATTCCATAATAGGTGCCCTTTAACAAAGGCGCGCTTGCACGCGTTTCGTTGTCACAGCAACATAAACAAATTTCCGCACACAGGAAGACAGATGTTATGGTAATATTTTACATGTATTTGAATCACAAAAACGATTAATCAGATTTAATCAGTGCAACGCGGAGACTTCCGACACTTAATATGTTTGTGTGGAAACTCGGAATTGACGTATGTTCCGCACACAAAACAAGCCTAATTTACGTGAAAGATTGCATTCGGTGCACATGTGAACCGTACCGAAAGTCCTGTACCGAAACGGTCCGGTACGATTACATGTACCGTTACACCCCTACTACACACTACTAACTCATGGGAAAATACAGTCACAAATTGATAATGCAAATTCTAAAGCAGAGGCAGACCTGCCATTAAAATTCAAAAATGTTGAACTGATTGTTATTGGTGTGGTTAGAAAATCAAAGGGCCCATGATTTCTCAACAATGCCTCTAATAACAGACACATTATAAAAACAACCTAGATCTGATGTGTGAACGCTTCAATTACAAAAAAATTACAATTCAACCCTGTCCTGTGACTTAGCCAGCCACACACACGCACACACACACACACACACACCAAACTGTTGTATGACTACACACACACACACAAACAAACACACACACTGTTACAAGGAATGAACGATCTCCATTCTTGTATCATTCCAAAGCCACTCGGAATAGGTGGCTTGCATTGGAAGATTACTGAACAAACAATGATTATTATATGTATTTCTTCATGATTTTTGATTGAATATTATTATTGATATTACATGAATTATTGTTGCATATACCCTACATATTTGTATTTTGACCATTTGACCTACAACAATGTTTTTAGACATTGATTAAATTGAATCTCTGCGTTTGGGGAAATGTTTTACAGATACTTTACATGAAATGGGGTTATAAACCAGCATTTGTTGTTTTGTTGTGATGAAATTTATTAGAGTGTTTCCAGAAACAGTGTAAGAACTTGTTGGATCTTCTTTTGTCCTCCCTTGACCATGTTTCTAAATACATCAATTTAAGGGCTTTTTCCCAGAGACAAATTTGAATCTGACCATATCGATCCTTTGACCAATGACAAATGGATGCTCTTTTAAATCACAGGATCACTGCTACTGAAGTTCATGTCCTGTGTCCTATTTCAGAAAGAGACAGCTGCCCGATTGCTGTCCCACTCGTTTGCTCCCAGATTCAGTGCCTGTTCTTGTGGAGGTATGAAGTGTGTGACGGATGAATTGCACATCTATGAACGGTGAAAGACCATTTGATGGAGCCGCCTCATGCAGGGCTGGATGGTGAACAAAGACTGAACACTGACAAACTGTTATTGCTACAAAGCAACGTCTGAAGATGCAACTGCACACAACAGAAAGCATGTCTCTATGGATTGTGCCACCTTTGGATTCCATGCGTGTGGCCAATGGTGCCAAACGGCGGAGCTGTAAGGTTGGAAATAATCCAAGATTATTTCAAAGCAACAAAGACATTTGCTTTTCTCTCAGACATTTCCAGCACAGCAGTGCTAAGAGTGATATAGGCCTGTAGGCCAGAGATTTGGGACAATAAGAAAGTTGTGATCATCTGATTGGTCAGTTTAAATATCTCACACCTGAGTGTTAGTCACATGGTCGGGGGAAATGACAAAACAGGATTGTAACTGTTCTTCTGGCTCTTTTGTGGGGATGCTGAGCTGGTCTTGAGACAGAGTCTCTCTCTCTCTCTCTCTCTCTCTCTGGTAACATTTTACATTTAAGCTGGGTACAAATGGTTTAAATTATCATTACATTACATCCATGTTGTAACTATTTTAAAGCTACACTGTGTAACTTTTTTAGTTTATTCTTAGCTAAAAACACTTAGTTCTTTCAAAAATATATGTGCTCATTAATGTATATTTACTTCGTTCAAGTAATAAAGTATTCTCGTGAGTGTATAATATGCCATTGAAAATACATACGGGTGAGGGGTTCGAATGCCGGTCGCCATGTTGCCCCTCCATCTTGAAAGTACATTAGCTAAAGAGGGACATACCCGTTAATTCAAGCTTCGCCTTTTAACACTCGATGGCACCGTGACGAATTTGAAGAGGGGGATTGCTTGAGACTGCTATATAAAAACCTGAAAGCCTTTTTGAAAGTCTGTTGCTGATGGAGGATCCCTCTTATTCTCGAGGATATGTATCAGAGTCGCCAAGGAAGCGAAAAAGAGAATTAAGACGGCAACGCAACAGGCAAATCAACAAGACAAATGAGAGTAAACATAAGAGCAGAAAGTTACTCCGTCTTCGACTGGTAAATGAAGAGATACCTTGTTGATCACTCTGACAGTGTTTATATTGCAATAAATAATAACCTACTGAATGTACTGAATTCTATTTGTACAGCATTCAGTTCTACTGAACTGCCGTTCAGTTCAAAATGTGTTGGTTAGTCAGAATTTTTTTTCAGTAAGGATGCATTAAAGTTATCAAAGGTGACATTAAAACATGTGTAATGTTACAAAATATTTCGTTTTTAAATAAATGCTTTTTTTTTTAATTTTGTATTCATTAAAGAATCATGAAAAATTGTATCATAGTTTCCAATAGTTACCTGATAGCTGATGTTAGCAATGAAATGGTAAAAATTGAGAGGAACAGAAACTAATATTCCCTGGATGGTCATACACCTTTTCACCGCTAGATGGGGGTAAAAATCACACAGTGTAGCTTTAAGTGTAAACACAACCTTATAGGCCCTATGCACAGCTGCACTACTTCCTGAACTTAAGCAGGGTCCTTTGTTTCCTGTCTGCCAGGATTGGCCAAACTGATTAATCCAGGTGTGTCTGACCAACAACAATAATCAGACACACCTGGATTAATCAGTTTGGCCAATCCTGGCAGACAGGAAACAAAGGACCCTGCTTAAGTTCAGGAAGTAGTGCAGCTGTGCATAGGGCCTATTGCACATTGAACCTTTTTAATTCATGCACTGTAATCCCTGAAATTGTTTTAATTCAAACTACTTAGGTACAATAAACATAAACTCCAAAATGTTTGCACAATTACTCCATGTTTTTCGTTTGTTGTACGATTTGCATGATACTTTTCATTCTATTGAATTGTTTAAATTGAATGTACCTAACTTAGCTTATTTTAGTCTGTTGTCAATGCAACGCAATACAAGGAAGCTGTTGATTGGCTCTTTGAACTGACGTCAGACACGGATGCACTGCAGCGTGCATTTTCATCAACGTTTGCTGGTGAGTGAGTATGGCCAGAGAATGTCTAAAGCCGCGTTTCCACCGAAATTACCCGGAACAATTTGTCCCAGGAACTTTTTTCCCAGGAACTTTTTTTGCCCCAGACCGGTTGCTTTCTGCGTTTACACCGCGGTCTAAAGTAACGGGAAGATTATAAACTGCGCGCGTCTGCTCCTCCCAGTCTGCGACGCACAGTAATCAGTTTTGAGCTCCACATTTATAATAAGTATGGAGGAGATTAAAACTGTGCTGCAGTTGTGTTTGTGATGTATTGCGGACATTGAATGTGAGATGGCTGGGACGAACGCGCAGAAAATTTCCTGTTACACAAATTTACGTAACCTCGTCGTCGTTCCAGCGGTGTTTAAAAAAAACTAATTTAATTTCATATTTGCAGACGGACAACTCTTGCGCATGAAGCCACGAACCGCAATAGATTTTTTAAAATGCCGGTTAAAATAGAATGCTGCGTGGAGTCATCCAGTCAAAATGCGGCGTGAACACAACCAATCAGCATGTTCAGCGCACAAGTCCCACCCCCGAAAGTTCCTGAACTTTGAAAAAGTACTACCTCGCCAGCAGGGACTTTCTGAGGGGGAAATATTTACCCGGAACTTCATTTAGACCCTGGTTCCTGCGGTGTAAACACACCGAGTACCACCCCAAAGTTCCTAGTTCCTGGGGAAAGTTCCCGCGGTGGAAACACGGCTTCATAAGGGGAGAAGGTTCACTCGCACTACACTTCCGGATTCTGACTGGTTGCAGTTCCACTCTGATTCCATATGAGGGCGCTCACAGGACGAGTGCAGAATGAATGGTGGTCTATGGAGCTATACCCCTCAAAATCCACTTTTCTCAAGATATAATTTTTTGTCTAGTAATTTGAATGTTGTATTCGAAAGGAGATGCAAAGAAATTGCTTATTGCTGGGTGTTAGATTTTTTAGAGTCACTTATTTGCTTTAAAAAGTCTTTCAAAATGTCAATGACGTCATACACATCATACGACCAGAGATACTGCTTTACGGCAATCCTTCAGTCACTTTGGTGTTTTCTCGCTCTGCACTTTCTTTTCTCTCGAGGCATCGCCAGCACAGCTGACACAGGTAAACACACGTGCTATAAGAGTTTCTGCTAGAATACATTCTGTTCCTGCTTCGGATGCCATGATGCCATCAAGCGGTATCTCTGGTCGTAACCAGTCATTCACTGACCAATCAGCGTTCGTTAGCAGAATGCTAGCGTGTTATGGGCAACAACAACTCAACCTGTAAGAAATCGAAAGGACATAAGTACTCGTTCATTCAATTTTCGACCTATAACCCATGTTGAACTTGCCAAACCTACAATCAAATCTGAGATTTCTCAACGGCAATCGGCTGAAAGGGACAAATTTAGCCGTCTAGCCCCATAGACTCCCATTCATTTTGCACTCGGGCGATCGCCCCCAGTGGAACTCTGGTGGAACTACAACCAAAAATTCGGTACAATAGGACTTAATAGGGAGTGAACAGGCTCTCCGTAGACGGGCTCTGGTATGGCTTTACATTTTGGTCTGAAACAGCGAATACATTATAAAGCATCGATAAATGCGATGTATAACATTTAGCCAGTAAAACTAAATGTAAGTTAAGGCTGTGTTTACACGTTCGCCATCGTGTTGTAACCGACACTTTTATATACGACATGCTCTGTGGGATCGTCGCATTTAAAATCTAATGCTTAACCTTGTTTGATCAATAATTCTTATTAAACAAATGAACGAAAACGTCGTCAGTTGTGTAAAACTATATCTTTTTTCGATGGTGTTTTTGCATCTTGGCTGATTGCCATTTTAGAAATGTTTAAAATGGCTTAAATACAGCGCAACTTTATCCTTAACTCATTAGGCCTAACGTTACCTATCTTTATAAATAATTATTCATTTTAGAAGTTTTTACATTTCTTTATGAGTGAAGTATTAAACAAAATAGCTTAAATTGAAATTCGACTGCCCACAAGAAATACTAGCCCATGTAAAGTTGTCTTAAAAAAAATGCAACCTCGTGCTCATCAGCCTGGTGTTAGCTAGCTAATACATTCCAGTTAATGCCAGTCTATTGTATCGATATGCTAAATAAATAAATGGATAGCTAGATAGTACTTTATTTTGGATATAAATGTAGTAGATTACAGATCAAAATATATATTTTCTCTTGTTATCATGTAAAAAGCAATCTAATGTTTTTTTGTTACTCTGCAGATTCAAAGCAAGGCTAATCAAGATGATCTGGAATTGTAAGTATTGCATATTTGCTTGTGACAAAAGGGGATACTTGATGAAAAAAAAACCTGATGCCATCTTTATTAATCAGAAGACATGACTTTATTCCCATCAGACATGACTCCTTGAGGAGAAAAGATGTTGTGATCAACAAGCCTCCTGTAGCCAACTACTTCAAGGTTGGCCAGAACTTTTTAGAGAAAGTCAGGTAAAGGGAAATGCCTATGTTTGCAACATTTGTACTGAAATGAGTATTGATAAACATGATGGTTAGATGTTAATTTGAAATTTGTTCATTTTTGACAGTTCTCTTAACAAATGCTTTTTTCCTTTACTATTTCAGGTGTATCAAGAATTTAACCGGGTGGCTGCCTGGCTGGGAAGAACCTAAAGCAAGAATTTTATGGGTCTCTTGATCGTCACTGTCCTCAACTGATTCAGGTCAAAGAGAGGTCTCACCGGGCAGATGTTGAGCGATCTTCTGCAACAAGCCAAGGTTTGTACATTTAAGTTGATGCCATTGTTTGCTTAATTTTAAAATGCAGTCTGATATGATTTTTTTTTTGTTAGTTTTATCCAAAAATGAAAATTCTGTCATTAATTTCTCACTCATATGCCGTTCCACACCTGTAAGACCTTCCTTCATCTTCAGATCACAAATGAAGAAGATATTTTTAGATATCGTTCTATAGACTGCAATTTAACCTCCACTTTCAAGGTCCAGTAAGATAGTAAAGAAATTGTTAAAATAGTCAACTATAGTAGTTCAACCTTAAAGGATTAAAGACATGAACATCTTGGATGACATGGGGGTGAGTAAATTATCAGGACATTTTTATTTGAAAGTGAATTAATCATTTAATATTATGAAGCGACGAGAACACTTTTTGTGCACAAAAATAACGACTTTATTTAACAAAATCCTTTCTTGTGTCATTCTCTTATAATGTTTACATCCAGTGCTTCCAGGTTCTCTACATCAATAATGAGTCGACATTCTGATGTATAACCTGGAAGCTCTGAATATAAACAGTGTATGAGAATGACACAGAAGAGAGGATTTTGTTGAATAAAGTAGTTATTCGTTTTGTGTAGTATTCTTGTCTCTTCATAACATTAAGGTTTAACCACTGCAGGCACTTCAACAGTTTTAACAATGTCTTGTCTTTAGTACCTTTCTGGACCTTGAAAGTGCTGGTTAAATTGCTGTTTATGGACAAGTCAGATACCTCTCAGATTTCATCAAAAATATCTTAATTTGTGTTCTGAAGATGACCAAAGGTCTTACAGGTGTAGAACAAAATAAGGGGGAGTAATTAATGAAATAATTTTTATTTTGGGGTATACTAACCCTTTAAGACTGTTAAGTAACAGTCAAAAGTATAAATTAAATAAAATTGCCTTCCTTTCATGTTGACAAGTAATACAATGTTTTCTCTGCAACCACCACACCTCAGACCTCTGATCTCGTTGACATGCGATGTGTTGCCATGAGAGGGCTTCCAGTACTTCTTGGTGATGACCCAACCGAGTTCTTCAAAGCATGCTTTGTAAGTATTAATAATGCATTTTTACTGCCATATGTTTATTATAATGTTTTCAGCTGGAAATATGTAAACCTTACAGTGCATTTATGTTTGTAAGAACAATAATAAAAAAAATCAGTTCAAATAAATGATTGTTATCCGTCCTTATTTGTAATGCAGATGTATTTAAATTTAATCATTTACAGTAAATAGCTATATTTAAAGTTTTGGGTTTTGTCTACTCACAACATTCATCCAGATTGTTCTCTGTGCATAAGCCCTTACAGGTTGATTGAACTTAAAAAATTTATGGAAACTCGTTGCCCTAAAAAAGTTAATTTTGTATTGTTGAAACAACAGCACAATTTAAGTTTAATATACCTACAATTTCAAATGCACTGCATTAAAAACTGTTAGTTCAATGAACTAAAAGTTTTCAATTAAATGCATTTGAAATCTTAAGTACATTAAACTAAAAATGTGCAGTAGTTTCAACAATACAAAATTAACTTTTTTAGGGCAACGAGTTTCCATTCATTTTTTAAGTTCAATCAACCTGTAAGGGCTTACAGTGTGGAGTCAGATGAAAACGAGATAATTGCATATGAGAACATGTGTCTTATTTAACCAAATGTGACCCGTCACGGAAAGTAGGGACACAAGTCGGCAGCACAACTTTCGAGCAAAATGAGAAAGAAGCGTTTTTTTCCAAAATGGGTGATTTTCGCTTTTTTGCAGAATCTGTTAGTTGAGATCACGAAGAAGCCTTTCCATGTTATAGGTATCAGTATTGGTATATTTAAAAGTGTACATTTTTAGGTTGAAATCGGCTTGTTTTGTGAGATTATAGCTCGCAGTATGGGCGTGTCATTGTCTGCGTGTATTTCCATACTGGATAAGCCGGCTTTTGTTTCTTTTGTTATTGCCCCCACCCTCCAAGGGAACAGCATGGTAGGACTGGGTGATATATCGATATAAAAAATATATTGATATATTTTGAAATGGGATATGGAATTAGACCATATCCCATATATCGATATAGTTCAAATTTGCACTGTGATCCTTGCTGCAAGCAGTCTGAGTGCTTTTGTAGCAGTCTGCATCTCAACAGCCCAGTGTACAACGCGACAAATACTCACATTAAATGTTTACGCAGAGGAACAGGACACTGCAGTTCTCAAAAGTTCATTATTTGCATGTGCGAATTTGCATTAGCCTTGCCGGTTAAACATGTCATTCGCTGCTGATGCGCTGTTCTAACATGTGCTTATCTGAGCGCAAACAGCCGACGCGCGCATGCACTAAAAGCCTGTCTAACAGCGCCTGGATACTGGACTAAGTTATCTTTCGAGTCTTTTTGAGCTAATACTGTCAAATACACTCAAGGTTTACATAAAGAAAGATGGTTATGTCTAAACTGAAAGCAAACTGAGAGAAATCTGCTTGTCATATGCGTACATATTAGATGCGCGCTTTCAGGTCTTAAAGAGACAGTAGCCCTAATAGTAAACATGATGCCGCTTGTCCTTAAAGGGATTGTTCACCCAAAAATAAACATTTTGTCATTCTTTACTCACTCTAATGTTGTTCCAAACCTGTATTAATTTATTTATTGTGCTGAACACAAAAGAAGATATTTTGAAGAATGTGGGTAACCAGACAGTTGCTGGTCCCCATTGACTTCCATAGGAAATAAATATACTATAGAAGTCACTGGGTTACATCAACTGTTTGGTTACCTATATTCTTCCAAATAACTTCAACAGAAGAAATAAACTTATTCAGGTTTAAAACAACTTGAGACAGTAAATGATGACAATTAAACATTTGGGGATAACTATCCATTTAATGTTAATAAAACAACAAAACACAGAGGACATCACACACTCTTGACTGAGAACTTTAATAGTAACTTTAATAAGAATCAATGTATAATTTATACAGTGAAGTCCATATTTGGCTTTGACTTTGACTGAACATTTGCGGAAAAAATATCGGGATATATATCATATATCGATATTCAGCCTAAATATATCGGGATATGACTTTTGGTCCATATCGCCCAGCCCTACAGCGTGGCTACTTATTATGCAGCGCTCTGGCCGGCTCTATCTGATATCAAAAGAGTTGCCTATACAGTTTTATTGGTAGATGCTAAGAGACATTTATTTATATATTACCTGTTTGCAAACTTTTTTTTTTCTTTGATGGCATATTTTCCTGACCTTTTTGCTCCCCCCTGTGCTTTACAGCCTTGGGGTACAAAATTGCCCCTTAAATGGTACAAAGTTATAAGGTACAATTTTGTACTCATTAAAGGTACAAACAGGGTAGCCTACCACCACGGCCACTTGTACCCTAAAAGGTACCGTTTTGTACTTTTTTTTCTGACAGTGTAGATGCACAACATTCAAGTTCACGCTCCTACTGAGCATAATGTACAATACACTATTACTATATAGGCTAAGCATTTATAAAATTCACTTAATTTAAATGATTATATGATTTTAAGAAGATGCAGTATTACATACAGAATCAAAAGAAGAGTCAAAATTAGACTTTTTCATTTTTTCTTGTAAATCTATTGAAAATGTTACAAGTTCATGAGATAGTTACCTTCATGACCCTATAAGCATAGGCCTAGCTGCTTTATGTCCAGGGAAAAGGATACAGAGGTGTCAGCTGGTTGAACAAGCAAGATATCTTAATAAAATCATCAGAGTAAAATAAGCCTTATAAGTGTTTTATATATAATAAAATAGATCCATTATGAAAATATATATTCAGATAAATAAATACACCTTGTTAATGTTTTAAATTACTTTGCAAATTAATTTGTTTATTTTAGGTAGCCTAGCTACTTTAACTTAATCTACATCTGTTGTTATTTGTGATTACAACTCATGACAACACACTAAAGACACTATACAGTAAAGTTGAGAAGAATTTTTTACACGTCTTCTGAAGTGCGCTGATAAGTCTATTCATCCTATGAAACCGAATGTCCCATGTTAACATGCGTGGTTTCTGAGCTTGACACTAAAGTATAAACTTCTTTGAAATTGCGTAAAATACGCAGGAATATACACTGCAAAACCAAAGTGCTTTACTCGCATACCAGTGGTGATCCGTGAAATAGGGCATGAATCTGATGGAAGTCCAGGTAAAACTATCTGCGTGCACGCGCGCGTCCCCAGACAACATGATATACCCAGTTGATCAGTAACGTTAGGCCTAACACCAGTGTCACAGAGTGAAACCGAAAGTGTTCAAAATAAACAGAAATCGAGCACTTACCGCAAATTAGTAGAAAAATCTGCAAGAAATTGACAATCCTCATTGTGATGTTGAAGATTCCAGCAAAATCAGATTTCGATGGATATTATTAATACTCGTTCTATGTTTCTGAACCGCACCCACTCGACTGACAGCGACGATTGTTTACAAAATCCTCTAAATACAGAAATATCTTTATACCGACTGTTACAATACTGACTTAATAATTTTCGTGATGATTCATATGCTACTAAAAGAAGAAGAACATTTTCGTTTCCAAATCTGAAAGACTACAGCTAAGCGCAGAAGACTCGTAACGGATTTCTTCTTTCTTCTTCTTCTTCTTCTTTGATTGGAGGCTCGCATTCTAAAATAGTGCATTACCGCCATCTACTGTGGGTTATGAATAATACTCAGGCTTCAGACTTGCTTTATGCAAGCACTATATAGGATAAATCACAGGATTTACCATATTATACTTTATCGTCACAAAATGATCCCACCCACAAATAGTCTATAAATAGGCTGTCTTTGAGTTCACATGAACAACAGTTAAATTACTCGTCAGGCTACAGAAAAACACCATAATTCCTCCGTTCAATTAGGCCGAAGACATCGAGAGTCACGCAGAACTAACCCCCAGCCACAACACATAATGAATACCTTACGGACTGAACATGGACTGATCTTTTGCACACTAAGACACAGCTAAGAATGTACTTTTTAAAAGAAACTGCTTGTTTTTAATGTCAATAACAAAATGCTAAAAATGTTTTATAGGCCTTCTGCTTTTATTGAACGTGTTTTAACTTGCTGTATTATCTGTTGGTTCGGAAATGCCACTGAATCACAGAAAAAGATAATCAGAAAAACAGTTACTGCATGCCAGCAAGTTACTTAACACTACAGAGCATTGAACAGAATGGTGAGAGGCCAATAACATTGTATGTGATTACACACACCTATTGGCATCTCATTTTAAACTACTGCCATCTGGGCTTCGTTTCTGCCCACCCCTTATGACCAAGAACAGATCAAAATTATATTTTGTACCACAAGCCATAAAAGCCTTAAATCAGTCGAAATAAGATAGATGTCCAGCTGGCCTGGTCAGACCCAAGGGTGTATGTAATTGTATTGCATTGTATTGTATTTGTTTGTGTCATCTGATGTCATGTCATGAAGTGCCTTGTGACTGCCCCCCAAACTCAATTGCCCATCGGGGACAATAAAGTTATCTACTACACAGAATGGATTTCAAGAACTTCGCACGCAGATCATGGCCTTCAACGTTTATATTTTTTTTCTACCAATCTAATACTTAATAGTACTTAATATGTACTAAACATGATTGGAATTTGCACCGCAGCGCCACAACACCTTGATGCTCATGACAAGAATAATATCTTTATTGAAGTGAATTAGGTTAAAATCAGCCGTCATGGATGAATTAATTATATGTTTGCTATTTTACACATAGTAATCCACGAAGATCACATTACACAAAACTGAAATTGCACGTCAAAATAACACATTGTCAATATTTTTTGAGAACCCCCAAAATTTCACAAATCACGTTTTCAGGGGAGCCCATGTTTTACTAAGGGGAGCTCCCTTAGCTCCCCACATAGCCTACTCAAAAGATGTAAAAAAATAAAAAAAAGTAAAAAAAGTAATAAATAAATAAAAATACAATAAATGACAATAATCAGCCCCTATTTGAAGTACCACCTATTAATACATTCCTACCATTAATACTATAAAGTTCCATCTATAATTAAGAAACCGTCATGCATCCACACTATTTTTCTTCAAGTAAAGCATTTAGTTATAGGGGCTTTTATTTTGTAGTTCTGGTGCTCCCCTACACGGAAAATCCGCTTTAGCTGCCTGCAATGAGATCAAAGGCGGATATTCGACGCTCGTGTGCATTGTTGCTGATACATTGGACGCAAATTTAATTATTTTAATTTAAAATTAACACGAATAACAACTGCTTATTTTAATTCCCCTAAAAGACATGTGTTTTCCATACATTTTCAGTTTAATGAAAGGTTTATGTATATATATATAGGCTATATATATTTATAGGCCTAGCCTATATATAAATTTTTTTTATGGTCTATGATATCGCCTATATCGATCCTTCAGACTCTTTGGAAATATTCACACATAATTTATACATGACATGACATGATATCAGCATTTTGGAGAGAACATAATTCAATTGTTTAGAGCAATAAGCATTAAGCTGTGTCGTCAGCAAATGATTTCCTCTGTAACGTAGAGGAAATAGAGTTTGTCTATTCACACTGCCTGCAGTTTCACTAGACTAACAGAGCAGCAGCACTATCTCCTTCAGCTCTTTGTTGCTTTATTACGAAATGTTCAACGTTTATGACATTTATGTTGTGTTTTGCGGTTTTTATTTTATTTATTGTTGTTGTATTACTGTTGTTATTTGAAACCGTTCAACGAAATGCAAAAATATATATATTACATGTTTGTATTCTTCTGTATGAGCTTATGGAGTTTGAATGGTAAGTAGGCTATTTTATTCTGTTGTTATTATTATTATTATTATTAGGGGAGAGCGGGGCACAACGCGGGGCTAGTTGTAACGCACTTGTTTTAAATACATCCACACATGCCAGCATGATTTTTAGGGTATTTTAACCATAGCAAAAGTAAATTTCTTACTTATGTTAATTTTTCATCTCTTTTTTTGTGTTTATTTAAAATTAGACAAATCTGATATTATTTTAATCTCCAATATGTTATTTAACAGTTGATATGGTTATTTAATGCTTCGCTATTATTATTATTCGCTATCGCAGGGTTTAAATCCCAGTTGCCCAGGCGGGGCATGTTGTCACACTGCGTTACGAGCCCCTATTAGAACGGTGCTTTTCTATTCAATACTTTTATGAATTCTATTGAGAAAACATGAGAAAAATTTAAATAAAAACTGAGAGTCAATGTTCCGAAATTATTAATTATTATTTGAACTATGCTGTATAGCTGTGTTTTCCGGTGTGTTGGTTTTCAAACTCAAAAGTTCTTTATTTTTAATTATTAAAAAATTCCATTATTTAATATGAAAAAGTTAATAATTGTATTTTATTGAGAAAATATTTTAGTTTGCCCTGATATTTTTTTGTAGATCAGATAGCATTTTAAGCTGTCATATGGTGATGTTACAATGTGCTCCTCATATGTTACAATGTGCTCCACGGGGCATGTTGTCACTTTTAACTTCCATTCTTTCGGGGTACATCAAGAAAAAAGTATATACTGTATTAATAAAACAAAACCACACAATTGTACTACATGTGTGAAATTAATGTGAGAAAAAATAAATACTCTAAACCGTAGATTTACACAAACTGAGAAAGTCAAAAAGCGTTACGTTGTGCCCCGCTCTCCCTTATTTCCATCATTCATTTTCATGTTTTATCAATACTCAAATATCTTTGTTCCTTTTTTCTTTTCTTTTTTTCTTTTTCTCATCCATTGACATCATTGTAATTAGTGAAGAGTTGTTTTACAATGACACATTCTAAATAGTTTAAATAGACAAAAACTCCAAATGTGGTAAATCTCCAAATTCTGATGAAATGTTTCTGTTTGTTGATCAGGAGTGTTTGGTGTTGATGCAGTGAAGACAGAGTCAGTGACTGAGGGAGAATCTGTCACTCTAAACCCTGATACTGAAATACAGACAGATGATCAGATCGAGTGGAGGTTTGGATCTAAAGACATTCTCATAGCTAAAATCTACGGGAAAGACTATAAGACTGTGTTTTATAATGATAGTGTTGATGGGAGATTCAGAGACAGACTGAAACTGGATAAAACCGGATCTCTGAGCATCACAAACACCAGCACCACAGACTCTGGACTTTATAAAGTCACCAGCACCAGATCAGAGACGCCGCTCAACACATTCAATCTTACTGTCTATGGTGAATAGAGAATTACTTACCCTGTTTTATATACTGTACATCCTTTGACAGTATAATTATAAAATGACAGGCAATTCTGTGATGATACATTCATGCATTTTATGTTCTCTTAATTAAATATTTTAATAATCAACATTTTATGCATTTTTTTCTCTCTGCTACTTTAATTCAATTTTAAATATCAATGAACTGACAAATAGTAGCACTTTATACTGAATTATATTTATACTCTCATTGTTTTCCAGCTTGTCTGCCTGTTCCTGTCATCACCAGAGACTCTTCACAAAATTCATCATCATCATCATCATCATCATCATCATATTGTTCATGGGTGTGTTCAGTGGTGGATGTGACTCATGTGATTCTCTCCTGGTACAAAGGAAACAGTTTATTATCCAGCATCAGTGTGTCTGATCTCAGCAGAAACCTTTCATTACATCTGAAGTGTCTGGATGATTCCTACAGCTGTGTGCTGAACAATCCCATCAGCAACCAGACCACACACCTCAACAACACTCGACTCTGTCAGCCATGTTCAGGTATATAAGCAGCACTATTTTTTCGCCCCACAAAATAAACAAGTCATATTTCTATTTTAACATTGATCATTTCTTGTCTCACAAGACAGTATCCACTGCTGTAGTTTTACTGAAGCTGTGATCCGATTGGCTCTCTCTGCTCTGGTGGGCGTGGCTACTGTTGCTGTTCTGGTTTATGACATCAGATCCAGAAGTCTTCAACAGAAGAAGAGCGAGCAAACGCCATCATTAAACTCTGATTAATCAGACACTCAGGAAGGTGGAGATGCTTTATCTCTCTTTTTTTAGTTTTCATTTTAATTGCATTCTGTTGTATTATTGTAAGATGAATTGCAGACTCAAAGACTCCTGCTCAGTCCGAAAATTAACTCTACATCTTTAATTATCTGAATAAAAGGTTTAGGGAGATTATTACTATTTGTGTTTGTTGACAGAGTGTTAACTTCTTTTTTATTGGTTTATTAGAATATGAAAGAATCTAGTGATTTCATCATTCAGTTATATATGACAGCACAGAATAATGTAATTCTATGAAACATTCGTTGTAAGCCATGATAATTATTCAGTATATTTCATTTAATTTGTGTGATTTTTTTTGTTGTTGTATAGTTAAATGTATGTTATTGTGAATGCTTTGTCATGTTGGGTTTTTGATCTCTTGTTTTTTGCTTCTCTGTCTTAATCTCTCCATGTGGTGATGTTTTTAGTGTGAACAGACAGCCTTTAATAAGTTATTTCCCTTGAATAAACAAACTATTAGTTATATTTGATATAATGTTTAGTTTTACGTTAGAATACATTTTTAATTGCTATTTTAGATCAAATGCACGTTTTAAAGTGTTTATGATTTTTTCTTATAAATAAAACAATAAATCACTCAAAAGTGTTTCAGGACTTGACGTGTTTTATATAAATCTAGCAATAACTCTACATGAAAGTATGGATGATGGAAGAATTGATGCCAGGAGAAGCATAAGCAGTATTGTATATGTTTACTATGTTTCCCCAAAAAAATTTTTAAGCACAAACCCCACTCCAGTGCATTTTTTAAAAGGCTTAAACTAGTCCCAGATTAAAATGTTCGAGCTGTCTTAACTGAAAATAACTTGCACTAATATCTTAAAATATGTCAGTGCTGTTGTTTTGTCTCAAGATGCAAAGCAGTTATGTTTTTTTTTTCTAAGGCATGTTTATAAACGCTACATAAATGTCTTAATTGAACTAAGGCCTAATCCAAGCCCTGTATGTGAAACCAGGCCTATGGGTTTTTAATATAATTTATGTATAAAGCCCATGAAACTTGTCTTTGAAAAGTGGGCTGTGGTCATAAAACATTTATTTGTTTAATGTATTATGCTTATACAATCACATGATTGTTATTTCTTATAAATAATAACATTATATGTTCATGAATAATTAGTTGCAGGACCTGCCAGAGATTGTATGGAAGAGTCAAGACTATGGAAGTAAAATAATGCCAAATGTTTTTGAAATAAAAAAGCCTGTTGAATTGCACTACTTGAAAAAAATATGCATTGCATTAACCATGCTTGCATTTTAATGCATTGTATTTTTAGGGCTTGCATTTTTATGGGCTGAAATTCAACATGGTTGTATATTTAAGCTGTGAATATTTCAATTCAAAACATTTCAAACACATTTTCATTAATAAAAATTCAATAATCCATATTCACCTTTCATATTTCACTTCCAAAATATTTAAACTGTTTAAAAATACAACCTATAATATTCAACAGGCAATGTTTCGGTCCATTTTATTTCGCTTTATAAATTCGCTTCCACAAATTCAGTGGTTTAAATTCGACAGTAAGGCCCTGTCCCAAATGGCGCACTTGATGTGGACTTTCGGTCTCGTGGTCCGTAGGCCGTCCCATTCATCATTTTAACTCTCTGAAGTGTGCTCAGCAGCGCCCCCTTTGTGCCCTTGAAGCGGTCTTCCGCGAAGCCCGCATAGATGCAGGCTTCACGCACTTTAACTACCCAGGAATCCTTGCGAATTTGCGAAAGGCCAATCAGACAACGAATGGGAGGAGCTTTCGCTCACGTTAACATGGATGAGAAAAAAATATTTAAGTGTAAATATCATTATGGTTTTTATGACCTATGTGTACATTTTACCAGTTATTACCTACAGTTTATACAAACATTATGGTCATCAACCAGTGGTTGATATCTCAAACATAAATATAAATATATATTTATATTTTATAAACATAAATAGCTTGCTGAATAATAGGCTACGATCGCATTATGATTCATTAAATAAATAGAACCGAATGTCAGGGCTTTACTGAGTCATATATAAATGTAGAAATATAATATTTAAACAACAACCGGACCGTCTTCCTATTTCCGGCGTGACGATCGAGTCTGTCCCAAAAATACCTCTCAATGCGCCCTCGTGGACTCGCGCCAAGGGCCCTTTAGGTCTGCACTACATGACGTCAGCAAAGTGTGGACTCTGAGGAAGTCCACAAGTCCGGAGTGTGCCATTTGGGACAGGGCCTAAATTCAACATTGACATCCAGGAACTGCAGGAAAAGCAGTAGATTACCGAGCATACTCTCCATCTGCTGTTAATCGATCTCACCAGCAGGGGGTGCAAGCGTGTGTTGTTGACGGAGACCAGAGCAACAGTTAGAGCAAGCCATGATTTATTCATAAAAACTGATTTATAGAAATGTAAGTGTATTTGTGATTATTATGAGGACTGTTTTTGTGTGTAATTCAGTGTCTTTACATTCCCTGTGTAGCCTACATGCATCTTTCTCTACCGTGAACGAGATTATAATGAGATTATAATTATTCCCCCGATGCTGATGTACTGAACAAATGTTACATTTGAGGGAGACATATATTTCTCTTGGTTGTTTAGTTGCCTTAACTTTATATCACGGTGCTGCAGTACTGGGGTTTCCCCTCAATAATTCAGGATTGCTGGACATAATAAAACGCTTAGCTTAATGGACTAATACACAGATATAAAAGACCAAACTCGCACCTTATTGAGAAGGCTGTACTATATGGCTACAGGCAAGCAGATGGACTCAGAATATGAACTTAACGCGCAAAGTTTCACAGTAAGCGTTTCCCAGCAGTGATATACTGGTTATGAAGTTGGCTTGACGTTGGATATTCGCACATTTAGGGACCGTCTCTAAAGTTTCATACATTGGTACACGTTTCTAACTTCAATAGCAAACTTCAATTTATTTGAATAAATATAAAAAATGTAAAAGGTGTGCATCATGCCTGACACCTACATGAACCCTTTACAGTTGTTTTTATGACTGCAAGTCATTCTCTTCCAATGCTATTGAAGTTAGAAATGTGTATACCAATTTCGTATGTAACTTTAGAGACGGTCCCTAAATGTGCGAATGTCCAACATCAAGAACGCTTAGCGTGAAACTTTGAGCATTAAGTTTGTATTCTGAGTCCATATCTGCTTGCCTGTAGTCATATAGTATCAGTGTAGTCCATTAAGCTAAGCGTTTTATATGTCAATCCTGAATTATTGAGGGAAACCCATAGCCTGCAGCACATCGCCGCGATATAAAGTTAAGGCAACTAAACAACCAAGAGAAATATAATGTCTACCTCAAATGTAACATTTGTCCAGTACATCAGCATCGGGGGAATAATTATAATCTCATTATAATCTCGTTCACGGTAGAGAAAGATACATGTAGGCTACACAGGGACTGTGAAGACACTGAATTAAACTCAAAAACAGCCCTCATTATAATCACAAATACACTTACATTTCTATAAATCAGTTTTTATGAATAAATGGCTTGTTCTAACTGTTGCTCTGATCTCCGTCAACAACACACGCTTGCACTCCCTGCTGGTGAGATCGATTAACAGCAGATGGAGAGTATGCTCGGTAATCTACTGCTTTTCCTGCAGTTCCTGGATGTCAATGTTGAATTTACTGTCGAATTTCAACCACTGAATTTGTGGAAGCGAATTTATAAAGCGAAATAAAATGGACCGAAAAATTGCCTGTTGAATATTATAGGTTGTATTTTTAAACAGTTTAAATATTTTGGAAGTGAAATATGAAAGGTGAATATGGATTATTGAATTTTTATTAATGAAAATGTGTTTGAAACGTTTTGAATTAAAATATTCACAGCTTAAATATACAATTAGTTGAATTTCAGCCCATAAAAATGCAAGCCCTACAAATACAATGCATTAAAATGCAAGCATGGTTAATGCAATGCATTTTTTTTTTCAAGTAGTGCAATGCAACAGGCTTTTTTATTTCAAAAACATTTGGCATTATTTTACTTCCATACAAGACATACAAAATGTGCAGTGTGTCCCCAAGGCCAAGATTAAAAACCAATGGCCAAGAGTTTGATCTTCTCTTTATAATATAAATGTGAATGGTAAAATCACTTCTTTAGAAAGTCTGCTTTCTCTTTTGTCTTTCTGTTGGGAAAACTTCCATCTTTACATTTTCCTGGAGTCTGCGAACCGGGAACCTTTTTAATGTGAGGCGACACTAACCACTGAGATGAAGTTAATGAGCACAACACAATTTTTTTTTAGATCAGATAACATTTTAAGCTGCCATATGGTCATATTACAATGTACCCCACCTGCATGTGTAATAAAATTGTTTTTATTTTTAATTATTAAAAAGTGCATTATTTTTATATGAAAATTTTGATAATTGTGTCTTATTGTTTGTATATATATATATATATATATATATATATATATATATATATATATATATATATATATATATATATATACAAACAATAAGACACAATTATCAACTTTTTCATATAAAAATAATGCACTTTTTAATAATTAAAATTAAAAACAATTTTGAGTTTGACAATGACCACACCGGAAAACACAGCTATACAACACTGTGTTATTATTAATTTCTGAACATTAACTCTTTATTCACCTTTTTCTCATGTTTTCTCAATAGAATACGTTCATAAACGTGTAGAATAAAACAGTAGCTATAGTTCTAATGGGGACACATTGTAACGACTCAATACACAATGAATCAAAATGAATGAAAATCAATGAGTAGCCTATACTCAAATCGCTCGCATACTTCTGACACACACGAATGATGAGAATTTGATTTGTAACGGTCGGACGCTTTGTTGCGTCCAGTGTAGAAAGCCTCAAGCTGTTGCAGCACCAGCACGGAGTTAGAAGACCTAATTAGTAGTAAAGGTTGGTTGCAACGCTATCTCACGACCAATTCCGCTCCGCCTCCACTACACAGACTGTCTGTTTGCACAGCCCACTTCAGCGCATCGATCGCTATTAACGTCCAGTTGTTTATAACATTTATGTTGTGTTTGCCTGTTCTAAATTAGGAATTGGTATTATTTTAAACCGTAAAGCCAAAGCCTATTTGACATGTTTATATTCATCTGTTTGTGCCTATGGCGTCTGAGTGGTAAGTAGGCTATTTGGCTTCGTTTCTGTGTTTATCTTTTGTCCACATATACATATCATTCTGTTATTATTTCCATCATTCCTTTTCATGTTTTTTATACAAATATACTAAAATATAGCCTATTTGTTCATTATTTTATTTTTGTAATTTCTCTTCTTTTGACATCAAATTATTTAATAATTTGCACATTATTGAATTATAAATATAAAATTGGTGAAATAAAGACATTTATGGAAAAATTTTAAATAGTTAAACTTTTTAAATAGACAAAAACTCCAAATGTGGCAAATCTCCAAATTGTGATGAAATGTTTCTGTTTGTTGATCAGGTGTGTTTGGTGTTGATGCAGTGAAGACAGAGTCAGTGACTGAGGGAGAATCTGTCACTCTAAACCCTGATACTGAAATACAGACAAATGATCAGATCGAGTGGAGGTTTGGATCTAAAGACATTCTCATAGCTAAAATCTACGGGAAAGACTATAAGACTGTGTTTTATAATGGTAGTGTTGATGGGAGATTCAGAGACAGACTGAAACTGGATAAAACCGGATCTCTGAGCATCACAAACACCAGCACCACAGACTCTGGACTTTATAAAGTCACCAGCACCAGATCAGAGACGCCGCTCAACACATTCAGTCTTACCGTCTATGGTGAGTAGAGAATTACTTATTACCGTACATATTTTAGACTAAGAAAATAAGCATTTTAATCATTTTAAACCTGGAAAAACATTGCTGACTCCTTTGTCTTGCTAAGGTTAATTATAGCTAATAGCATTTGTGCATCATATATAGCTGAATAGGATTTTCTTTTCAATATTCCTGCATATAATTGATTCAATTAGAGCTTGATTGTAAATTAAGCATAATAAAATTATTCTGTGATATTAAACATCCGTAATTTCCATGCTTTATTTACACATCACCTCTCGCAAGCTTTTCAGTGACAGTGTTGTCTGCTTGCCAAACAAGTATCTTTCAATTGTTTTTAAATACTCTACTTTTGATCAGACTTGGGTCCTCATCTACTTCATTCATCGTCATTTTATTCTCTCATGTTTTCCAGCTCGTCTGCCTGTTCCTGTCATCATCAGTAACTCTTCACACTGTTCTTCATCATCATCATCATCATCATCATCAAATTGTTCACTGGTGTGTTCATCCGTGTTGAATGTGTGTGATGCGACTCTCTCCTGGTACGCAGGAATCAGTGTATTGTCCAGCATCAGTGTGTGTGATCTCAGCATCAGTCTCTCTCTACCTCTGGAGGTGGAATATCAGGATAAAAACACCTACAGCTGTGTGCTGAACAATCCCATCAGCAACCAGACCACACATCTGGACATCCACACACTCTGCCACACATGTGCAGGTACCACAGCACTGATGATGTTTGTATTTACTGACCTGATCTCTCAGGTTATATGGTGCTGATATTTGTGTTTGGGGTAGGTCAGATGGACAGATTACTTCATATTAATTATTTTCTCCATTATAGATCAGAGCCTATCCTCGTCTTTCTACATAGTGTTGATCTCTGCTGCTGGATCTCTGATGATTGTTGCTGCAGTCGTGATCTTCTGCATCTGCAGGAAAACAGAGAAAGATGGCAAGTATTACCTACACTGTAAAAAAATATCGTGATATTAACAGTAAAAGACTGTAAAAATGCTACGGTGAAAAACTGTAAAAACTGAATAGGCTAAGACTGGGTTCACACCGGACGCGGGAGCGGCGCGGAACGGAAAATCACGCGCGGCCCGGCGCGTGCCTGTTCACACCAGACGCGTATTCTTCGCCGAGGTCGACAAGCGCTTCTGCTCAGTTGTTGTTTATTCAGAGCTATTTTTTACATCATGGTAAAGTAAATAACCTCATAAAATGAATACACCATGTTTCTGTAACCAAGAAGTTTGTACACTTCTTTTATTAATCCGTTGTCGAGACACACCTGCAGCCAGAGAGAGAATATGGTAGACAGTAGTAGCCTAGGCTAGTGTAGATATACCGTTGAAATAGCCTATACATCCTCTCTTCAAATTTATTAAATCTATTTTCCTCTTCCTGTTTCCCAGTGCGAGTAATTTGACATCATCCATTTTCACTTATCAACTCCTGCCTGCCTCTCTCTCTCTCTCTGTTTCCCTGTTTGTTTGTGTGTTCTCGCGGTATTTTAATTAGAAAATTGACGCGGATCACTCGCGGCTCGCGCAAAAAATAGACCAGACGCCGAAACTGGCGCTTCACGGCGCGGGCCGGCCGCGGCATGCCGCGGCGCTCCGCGTCTGGTGTGAACGACACCATAGGTTAACATGGGCGCCGAAAGGAAGCGGCCTCCGTTCCGCGCCGCTTCCGCGTCGCTTCTGCGTGCGGTGTGAACCCGGCGTAACAGAAAGTTTATGTAGGCTACTTTATACAGTGAAAACTGTGATAGATCTAACCGTCTGTACATTTAATGTAATTTTATAGTAAAATACAGTTACATTTTTTTGGAAGTGAAAAAGAACAAGTCGTATAAATTACAGTAAAAAAAAAAACGTAAATTGACTTTCCCACAATTCACTGCGTGACACTTCACATTTGATGTATTTTTGTTGAAATAACTGTTTCTTCATAGTTTTTCTTAGTTTTTTTTAATCAGTTATGTACATTAGGGTTTAATGTTACATTTAATGTTGTTAAATGAATGTTTATTGCATTTTTAAAATGTCATGTGTGTTATCATGATGGTGTTTATCGTGTCAATCGCACTCTGCAGCTTCTATATTAGTATTAAAGGGTTAGTTCACCCAAAAATGAAAATAATGTCATTAATGACTCACCCTCATGTCGTTCTAAGCCCGTAAGACCTCCGTTCATCTTCGGAACACAGTTTAAGATATTTTAGATTTAGTCCGAGAGCTTTCTGTCCTTCCATTGAAACTGTATATACAGTATACTGTCCATGTCCAGAAAGGTAATAAAAAAAAATCATCACAGTAGTCCATGTGACATCAGTGGGTTAGTTAGAAGTTTTTGAAGCATCGAAAATACTTTTTGGTCCAAAAATAACACAAAATAAGACTTTATTCAGCATTGTATTCTCTTCCGGGTCTGAAGTTGTCCATTTATGTTCGTGATTGTGCTGCATTCACTCACACAAATAAATGTTTTATATATGTAGGGTAGGAAATTTACAAAATATCTTCATGGAACATGATCTTTACTTAATATTAATATCCTAATGATTTTTGGCATAAAAGAAAAATCTATAATTTTGACCCATACAATGTATTGTTGGCTATTGCCACAAATATACTCGTGCGACTTATGACTGGTTTTGTGATCCAGGGTCACAATATCAGATAATGAAATATTTTTACTGTAAATTTAAGTTAAGTCTGTAAAACCTAAAATGTTGCTACCGTATTTTTTACACTAAATTTCTGGCAACCACAGCTGCCCGTTTTTTACAGTAAATTTAACAGAATTGCTTTTACAGTGTACTGCTGAGATATCTGTAAATAAATGTTTTTAAGTAAGGAATAATTGACCCTGGGGCATTGAATGAGCAGAAAATAATGCACAACTGTGATCACGACGCAAAGCGGACCTCGAGTGTAGAGAATAATTCAATGATACTTTTGTTTCAATTTTTTAAACTTTGTCAATGTTTAATTTCATGACATTAGTCAGGTGTTTGTCCTTAAAGCACTTGTGTGTATCTCTGACAACAAGTTTCTGTGCATGTGAATGTTTCTCTGTGTGTGTCTAATGTATTTTTGTGCATTGTATGGGAGAGAGTGGGACAAATTTCCCTTTACTTTAGATAATAAAATATAATTTTGTGTGGAAAAACATGGAAAAAGTTTGTCATTCTAAACCCGATTGTTAGGGTTTTGCTATTAATTTGGGTTTTGGTTAATTTGCTGCAGGTTTAAGGACCTTTGACAATATAACTGAAATAATTTGGTGAAGTGATATGAATGTGATCAAGACCTGCTGGAACTACTTTAGCTGTGCGTTTACACCTTTTATAACATTCATTAACCAATCAGAATCAAGCATTCATCAGCCATGATTATAATATTAAAATAGTGGAAAACAGTGTTGCAGAGAAAACGCAAAAATAATTTTTATTCTGAGTTTTGTTGTTTTTACACGTCTGTCATTATATTGTTTAAACAGTTCAGAGTGGTGACGAAATAACATACGCTGATCCAACATTCTACAAAAAAAAAGCAGAGACATCGGTAAGATTATTTAATTGTGTGTATTGTGTGTGTGTATTATTTCAGCAGTGAGTCTACATGTGTGTTTGCATACGTGTAGCAGAAGTATAAATGCTCACGATGGCTTTGGCTACGTGCATAGCCTATGATGTGAGCTACAGCATACACTCGATGCAGAGGTATAAATTGGCTTTGAGGTTATTCATTTCACTTTTAGTCTGAAAGAGCCAGTAGTCTACATTTGGCAAAAATAGAATTTAATGTTTTTCTTTCTTGTTATTAAAAACCAACAAGCAAGCCCAGTCCAGATTAATGCATTATTTTTAAAAGTAACTTTCCCCAACACTGAACATAAAAACAAAATGCTGTCATATGCAGAGCTGCCAACTCTCAGACAATTGACACTGTTCTCACGCCACATGTACAACGTTCTCATGCGGTGAAAAATATATCGCAGAACAAAGAGCACAGTGACAACGCGCCGACAAGACAAGAGACAGAGCAGGTTACTTTTGATATGAAACCGCAAGTCTCCGCTTTTAAATTCTGTAAATAAATCTGTAATAAATCTTGCCAAAATATGCCCAGTGGTCTCTGTCCATCATGGCCTCCTAATCATCCCCATACACTGATTGGCTTCATCACTGTCTCCTCTCCACCAGTAAGCTGATGTGTGGTGGGCATTCTGGCGCAATATGGCTGCCGTTGCGTCATCCAAGTGGATGCTGCACATTAGTGGTGGTTGAGGAGATTCCCCCCTTCTATGTAGTGCTTTGAGGTCTCAGAAAAAGCACTAAATAATTGTAACAAATTATTATAATTATTAATTAAATTATTAATGATTAGATAAAAAATAATTGTATTAGCTGCATTCTCGTTTTCTGCAGTGTTTTAGCGAAATTATCTAATTTGCTGCTGACTGTGTTTCTACTGTTGTTAAAATAACCACGTCGTCTGCTGCTATTAATGCAGCTTAACGTTTTTAGCGAGAAAGCAACGCGCACAGAGCGGAAAGGGCTTGAATTAAGCACTTTTGGCTCTATAAATATTATAGATAGTAGTATAGCTCCGAAAGATTATTACCATAAACAACTCTGTGTTCTTGCTCACTTTAATCTGTAAAATGGCGCAATTTGGTCCCGCGGTCTGGACGGTCAAATTAATCATAATGAATCAAATTGAACCCATCTCAGAATTGAATTGTGAAATTTGAGTCAATGCCCAGCCCTAATAAAAAAAAAAACAGTAGGCTACCAGTCATTATTCGATTAATCGTTCTAATTATCATTAGATTATCATTAGATTAATCAGTTATCAAAATAATTGTTTGTTGCAGCCCTAATGGTCAGTAATGTTCTTGATAACATGTGTGATGTGAATGTGTGTTTGTTTTCTTTCAGAGAGTTCAAGAGGAAGATGTGGTGTATGCAGGAGTCGCCATAAGACACTGATCAAACTGTGATTCTGTTTAACTTTCAAACTGGGAAAGGAGGTGGATTCCTGTATTAGTGCAGATATTGTGTATGAATATAATAATATGCATATTTTATATCACAGGAATGACACACAGACATTTAATAATATATAGGAGGATCTCATATAATGGTGTTCATTTCTTGGGTTTTTTGAAGTTACCATTGTGCTGAAGAGTAGAGTCTGTGCTATATTACAGAAGAAGACCAAGAAACATTGATAATATGCCGCATATTGCTTTTTTAGAATTGGCAGTAACTGTTTTGCAGTGATTTATCTACTTAACTACTTAGTTAAGTTGATGTTCTTTAGCTTTATTTTTTATTAACTTAAGTTATATTTTAGATACACAAATTATGTGAACAGTATTTGCTGTTTAATAAATACAAATAAATGCACAGTTCATAGTTGTCCCATCATACTTGTGTATGTCTTTGTATTAAAGACCCCCTGTGGTGAAAACAGACGACAACATGTCAGAAGCGCTGGTATACGCAAGAAAAAGTGTGGGTACTCTAAGTTAAAATCTAGAAGTGGTGCGTACCGGCCCACTTCGAAATTTGAGTAAAACAATAAATATATATCCAAATCCACAACATAATAAAAGTAATATATGTAAAAGTATATATATATAAAAGTCTATATATATATATATATATATATATATATATATATATATATATATATATATATAAAATGTCTAAAAACAAACTACAGAATTCACAAGCCTCTTTAAATAGCTGGAATCTAGTGGTTAGCATTACAGATGTTTTTCTTTTTTTACTCCCACCAATGACAATAATCTGAACTTAAAGTTGGCATGAAATCAAAATTGACCCTATTTACTTTGTTAGCGGATATTACTAGTCTTGTGGTGAACAATTAATCCATGCAAGTTAATACACAGAAAAAAAATAGTTTGCCGTGGTAATATTTAATCAAAGTCTGAAAAGTTACTTCCGGGTCTGGAATGGTTCTTTTTCTGATGACATAGGCTTGACGGCTTGGGTTGGTTAAACGCTTAACCACTCCCCTCAAACCGTTACTCTGCTATGGGCGAGAGATGGAGAGGAGGAGCGCTAAAGTAAAATCCTGCCCTCTGTTAAATTTTCCATTTCACTCGGAAATGCGTCACAACACTTGAGAAAAGTCGTTTGCAACTTCCGGTTCACGCAGACTTTAAGTCAGTTCTACCGTTTATATTCCACTCTGCTCTTAAGTTGATCTTTATTTTTCATCATGACTGTGGCGGGGGAGGCGTGGTCTAGCGAGGTCTGGGACGGTAGAGAGAGTGGAGAGATGTATATTAATGTATATTTAATTCATTAATGAGAGTGCTCATTAATGTATATTTACTTCGTTCAAGTAATAAAGTATTCTCGTGAGTGTATAATATGCCATTGAAAATACATACGGGTGAGGGGTTCGAATGTCGGTCGCCATGTTGCCCCTCCATCTTGAAAGTACATTAGCCAAAGAGGGACATACCCGTTAATTCAAGCTTCGCCTTTCGCGTCTCCGCAATTCACTGGCACCGGCCCTGTTTTTATTTTTTCCTTTCCCTCTCCCTCTCCCTCTCCCTCTCCCTCTCCCTCGCACCTCCGTCACATCAACTGATCTCTGCTCACGGAGAAAATGATATAGCCTACAATGTAAACTTTGCCTTACGCTAGTGATATCGTACAATATACAGAATAACGATAGCACTGATAAAAGTTACTTTACTAAGATTAGCTTGCATTCGTCTGGGAACCTGATAGCTGATGTTAGCAATGAAATGGTAAAAAAAATAACGAAAACATAAAACTTTTACATAGATGTCATAACCTATATGTTAACTGACAAATTAAATTACTGCAAATTATAATAGTTTTCTAAAGTAACATCATCACTTGAAGGAATACTCATGGACGAGGTCAAACTGGAAGCCATGATTAATCTTGGACTACATTGGCCACCGTAGGAGTTAAAACGAAATCGGAATTGAGAGGAACAGAAACTAATATTCACTGTATGGTCATATACCTTTTCACCGCTAGATGGGGGTAAAAATCACACAGTGTAGCTTTAAAGCATAATGAAAGACCCTTATACTGTGAGCGGCACATATGAGGGGTTTCTCACTCATTTCTGCTTCGAGGTCTTGATTGTGCATTTCTTTGAGGTTTAGAATCAAGTATTCCTGTAATTCTTTTGTCTTTTATGAGTTTAATAAAGAACTGTCTCGTATTCTGTCCAAACACACCGCGTCATCTACGTCAGGCGACTGTAAATGCGTAAAACCTGTTTCCATTGCAGTTTTGCGAAATATTTCTTTTTCGAATTGCCTGAAAAACTACATTGCTACTGTTGCATGTTCCAGTCTGGCTTAAATACGGTCTCCCAAGCCAATTACTGCAACGAGACACAGGTGTAAGTCATTTTGCACTTGACCCACTTACCGCCGCTCGTCTCTCCACTCTCTCTCCCGTCGCTGACCTCGCTAGACCACGCCTCTCCCGCCACAATGACTATTTTAATAAATATTTGCATTCATGTCTGTTGAACCCAATGAGTTTCCTGACACATAGTGTCCTTCAGCTGTTAAATTCATTGTTTGGTTCAGTCAGTGTTTCTCTGCTACCATAATGCAACTCCACAGAACAACTAAACCTCCAACATCAGCTGCATCAGTCACTGAATCTCCACATCAAACAGTTTTCACCAATATATGAGTTTAAAGGTAGGGTAGGTAGGATTTATATAAAAACTTTTTACCAAATTTGATTAAACTTTCTATATATATCAATGCATAATTAAAATGTAAGTACTCTGATAAAAAAAATAATAAAAATCGAGTGACTCTAGACCGTTTAATCTTCATTAAACACAGCTCATTATTTCCATTCGGGACGAATCACAGGATTGGCTTGCGCGACTGTCACTCGACGTCGCCATGACTACCGCCGTTATTACTGGCTCTGCCCACGTGCGCGCAGTCGCGCACCCGTTTTTAGGTGGGAGTGAATGGAATTAATGAGCTGTGTTTAATGAAGATTAAACGGTCTAGAGTCACTCGATTTTTATACTCTTTTTATCAGAGTACTTACATTTTAATTATGCATTGGTATATAAAGACAGTTTAAACAAATTTGAATAAAAGTTTTTTTTAGACAATTCTGACCTACCCTACCTTTAATACAAGAACACTGATTTATATCAGCAAAACATGTACATTATGCAAATATAGTAAATTATCAATTGAGAGCAGATGAGACAGAACTGTTAGTGCAGATACACTTTAACTTTAAACACACTGCGGTTTAATGCGCTTCTGCTAAAATAAATGCTGATAAGATAAACTGAAACTGTCAGGAGCTAAAAGTGTCAAAAAACTGCAGTTACTTCTGCTTTTATGCATCTGAACGTGTGAGTGAGAGAGATGAAGTGTGAAAACAAGAACAGAAACTGACCAGTGCAGTGGAAACTTGTTTTTGAAGATTATAAAACTGTGATCTAGAAAAATAATATGCGCTCGGTCAGGTCAGGGGTTTCCAAAGTTGGTGGCCACTGTCCTGCAGAGTTGAGCTCCAACTTGCTTCAACACACCTGTCTGGAAGTTTCTAGTAAGGTCTTGATTAGATGCTGATGCTGGACAATACACTGATTCATTTGTACCAAGAGATGTCCCTTCCTCGTCACCCTCAATTTTGGCAAGTGATGCATTCATGACATAGCCAAAATAAAAATATTTCTGCTCAGAACTCATTCTGAATAGTCACATAACCAACATATATTTAGAAAGCCAACCCTTGAGAGTTTACAGTTCAAGACTCAAAATTCATCAAACTGTTATAAATATTGAGATATATAAGGTCCACCATAAAACAAAAACAACAAATATTAAGAATATATTTATTAAATGTATCAAATATTTTTTTGAATGTAGGATATCATAAGTTTAGCAAACGTGTCTGCCAACTCATTACCAGGCACACCAACATGAGCCGGAACCCAAACAAACTTTACATGCGTCCCCCCATTTTGAATACTATATAGCAAAGTCAATATCTCACATACAATATCATACCTTTCACTTGAGTTACCTAATTTAAAATGTTCTAAAGCTGACAACGAATCTGAACACACAACTACTCTTAGTGGTTGAATTTGTTCTATCCACTGTAACGCCATCAAAATTGCTATCAGCTCTGCTGAGTATACTGACACATGATCCGAAACTCTTGCAGAAAACTTAATATCAAACTCTGGTATCACATATGCTATTGCTACTTTCCCTGTATCTGGTTGCTTTGACCCATCAGTAAAGATTTGCACGTACCCATAATAGTTATCCACATACCTCATAGCCATTTGTCCACTATCCCCCTTATCATTTTTAATCTTTTCATGCAAATTTATATCAGTGTCTGGAACCGGTAGTAGCCACGGTGGATGCGGTGGATAGACCACCGATGGACTAAATTCGAAATTTTCTACAGCCGCCTGCTTAACCTTTCCATGTATGCTTGCATTAAACGACTCTCTTTTACTTTTTGTCTCCTCCCATGTTGGAATAAGGACACTTTTAGTTGGATGGTCTTCCATATGCCCCTTTAAATTAACATAGTATGACAATGACATTTGCAGTCGTCTCAACTCAAACGGCATTTCACCTACTGCAACCTGAAGCGCTGATATAGGGGAGGTTCTCATTGCTCCTGAACATATCCTGAGGGCTGAACCCTGAATAACATCAAGCTTCTTTAATTCAGACTTTGTAGCAGACCCATAAGCCACGCACCCGAAGTCAACACTAGACCTAATTAATCCAACATATACTCTTTTCATTGAAGTCAAATCTGCTCCCCACTCCTTATTGCACAAGCACCTAATTATGTTAATGACTTTTTTACACTTGTCAACTACCTTTTCAATATGATTATGCCAAGTAAGCTTAGAATCAAAATGCATACCTAAAAATCTTATACAATTTACTCTTTCTAAGTCTCTACCATACAATTGCAATTTAAATCTTTTTTCAATTTTTTTAAAAGAGAAAAACACTACCTTGGTTTTCTCAACAGAGAACCTGAATCCCCATTTCCCAGCCCATTCTTCAACAGAGTCAACAGCTTTTTGCAATTTTTTAACAATGAATTGAACATTTTTACCTCTTTTCCAGAGAGCGCCGTCATCTGCAAACAATGATTTGTCTATACTATAATCAAGTGTATCATATATATCATTTATCATAATAGAAAACAGAATAGGTGAAATAACACTTCCTTGGGGTACACCATTTTCCACAAATACGCAATCAGAGAAGCTATTGTTTATCCTCACTTGAATTTGTCTATTGCTTAAAAAGTCCTTAATCCAGTAATACATTTTCCCCTCTATTCCAAGCCTTCGGATTTTAATTAACACACCATCCCTCCAAAGCATATCATACGCTTTTTCCACATCAAAAAATATAGCAGCAACTACTTCTTTACACCCTTGGGCCTTCCTTATATCACTCTCCAATTTAATAACTGGGTCCATAATTGACCTTCCTTTCCTAAAGCCGCTTTGGAACGGTGTTATCAGATTCCGAGACTCAACATAAAAGGTAATTCTGTCCACAATCATTCTTTCCATTACCTTACCTAGGTGGGATGACAAAGCAATTGGCCTATAATTTGAAGCCACAGTAGGATCTTTCCCCGGCTTTCTAATTGGAATAATCACAGCCATCTTCCAGCTCTTTGGAATTTTCCTTTGTTCCCACACCTTATTAAACAACTTCAACACCATATTAAGAGCCTCGTTACTAAGATATTTAAACATTGCATAACTTATTCTATCTTTTCCTGTAGCTGTTATCTTCGCCTTGCTTATAGCCTTTTTTAATTCACTTACTGAAAAACTTGCATTCATGCTATCACCTCGATCCTCTACATTTTCTAAAAGATATTGATACTGTCTTTTTGTTGTCGCTCTTTTATGTCTTTCATCCTCATTTAAGTTGAGACTACTATGAACATTAGCTATAACTTTGACCATTAACGCTGCTTTATCTTCATCCTTCACTGCCACAGTCTCACCATTCTTAAGGACTGGATAACTCCAAGATTGTCGCACCCCACTCATTTTTTTAACAACTCTCCATATATCATTTACAGAAGTTTGCCTTCCTAGTGTTACAATACTTTATCCAGTAATCCTTTTTTGTTTTCCTAATTACTTTCCTCACCTTAGCCTGCTCCCTTTTATATTCCAAATACTTTTGAAAGCTTAAACTATTTTTAAAATCTTTAAACGCTTTATTTCTACTGTTTATTGCTTGCGTGCATTCACCTGTCCACCAGGGTACCAATTTCCGCTTCTTACTTCCCGGCCTCGACTCGGCAATAGAAGCTCTTGCAGCTTCCACAATAGCTATACATTATCATTAAATCCATGCACATCATCTATCACCTCAACTTGACTCATATTCCTATCACTTATAAATGTAAACATTATCCAGTCAGCTTTTTTAAAATTCCATCTTTCAGAAAAACCCTGGGTCACATTTCAGCTCCTGTTACCCATCCTACACATAATCGGATAGTGGTCACTTCCAATCGTTGACTCACTATAAACTTCCCATATTATTTGACCTGCAAGAGACTGAGAAACTAAAGTCAGATCTAATACAGACTGCACCCTCACCCCAATACGTGTAGGTGACCCATCATTTAAACAAACCAACCCTTTCCTATCCATTAGTTCTTCTAAAACCAGACCATTATGATCTGTTTTATCTCCTCCCCACAGGGGGCTATGTGCGTTAAAATCTCCTAACCATAATATTTTGCCACATTCTTGTCCTTCAACCAACTCTAGTATATCCAGTCTTTTACAGGGATTATAAAAATTTATAACATTTAAGCTACTATTATCACACCAAGCCTCAATAACTAAATACTCTAATCCTCCACCTTTACCTAAAACTCTGTAGGGAACCCCCACCTTAATAAAAGTAGCACACCCACCCTGTACTTTCCACACGATTGACATCAGCAGAGCCCGTCTACGGAGAGCCTGTTCACTCCCTATTAAGTCCTATTGTACCGAATTTTGGTTGTAGTTCCACCAGAGTTCCACTGGGGGCGATCACCCCCGAGTGCAAAATGAATGGGAGTCTATGGGGCTAGACGGCTAAATTTGTCCCTTTCAGCCGATTGCCGTTGAGAAATCTCAGATTTGATTGTAGGTTTGGCAAGTTCAACATGGGTTATAGGTCGAAAATTGAATGAACGAGTACTTATGTCCTTTCGATTTCTTACAGGTTGAGTTGTTGTTGCCCATAACACGCTAGCATTCTGCTAATGAACGCTGATTGGTCAGTGAAGGACTGGTTACGACCAGAGATACTGCTTGATGGCATCATGGCATCCGAAGCGGGAACAGAATGTATTCTAGCAGAAACTCTTCTAGCACGTGTGTTTACCTGTGTCAGCTGTGCTGGCGATGCCTCGAGAGAAAATAAAGTGCAGAGCGCGAAAGCACCAAAGTGACTGAAGGATTGCCGTAAAGCAGTATCTCTGGTCGTACGATGTGTATGACGTCATTGACATTTTGAAAGACTTTTTAAAGCAAATAAGTGACTCTAAAAAATCTAACACCCAGCAATGTGCAATTTCTTTGCATCTCCTTTCGAATACAACATTCAAATTACTAGACAAAAATTATATCTTGAGAAAAGTGGATTTTGAGGGGTATAGCTCCATAGACCTCCATTCATTCTGCACTCGTCCTGTGAGCGCCCTCGTGTGGAATCAGAGTGGAACTGCAACCAGTCAGAAGCCGGAAGTGTAGCGAGAGTGAACCTTTTCCCCTTATTATGCCCTGTCCCAAATGGCGCACTTTCGGTCTCGTGGACTTAAATTGCGCGTGCTCGCTGAGTCTACGAGTCCGTAGACCGTCCCATTCACCATTTTAACGCTCTGAAGTGTGCTCAGCAGCGCCCCCTTCGTACCCTTGAAGCGGTCTTCCGCGAAGCCCGCATAGATGCAGGCTTCATGCACTTTAACTACCCAGGAGTCCTAGCGAATTTGCAAAAGGCCAATCAGACAACGAATGGGAGGAGCTTTCGCTCACGTTAACATGGATGAGAAGAGTGTAAATATCATTATAGTTTTTATGACCTATGTGTACATTTTACCAGTTATTACCAACAGTTTATACAAACATTGTGGTCATCAACCAGTGGTTGATGTCTCAAACATAAATATATATTTATATTTAATATAAACATAAATAGCGCACTGAATACAGTATTTTTGAATTGCTAAAACACTAAAATCCATTCTCTGAACCCAATGCTCAGTGGCCTAACCCCATTTGTCGAATCAGTCACTTTGTAGGCAAAACCTTAAACAAGTTCAGGTAGTTAAGACACTGTTTGCAAATGTCATCCACTCTTTTTGCAAAACTCTAAACACATTCTTACTCACTAAAACACATTTTGCACTGTGTTGCAAAATGGTAAATACATGTGGCAAAATTTAAACACAACTACAACACAGTTGTCATCGTTTACACACAACAACTCAAAATTGTTCACACTTGTTTCTAATGATGTGATCAAATCAGTTGTCTAGAATATAAGCCAGTACAGGTGGCCCAGGTACATTGAGTGTTGATACCACAATGGATGGAAACAATGTGAGAGGAAGAGGAGGAAGAGGAGGACGATGAGGAAGAGGAGGAATAGGAGGAAGAGGAGGAAGAGTTTGTGTAAGAGGTGGTGGACGAGGAGGAAGAGTACAAGTACAACGAAGAGCAAGACCAAGAATAGTAATTTCAGATCAAATTTGGGCAACTGTGATAGACCATGTTCTTGTTCATGGAATGACAATGAGGGAAGCAGGACAAAGAGTACAACCCGAAAAGAGTTTTTCTCTGCGTGGCGATGGAAGGTCTATGACCGTAACCCATATACAAGGGTAAATCTTTTACAGGCAATGGATTTGGCCTGTGATGACATAGGTGTGGAGTGTTGTCAAGGCTGGATCCGGCACACGAGAGGGTTCTTCCCCCGTTGCCTAGGAAGGGACAACATTGCATGTGATGTGGACGAAGTCCTCTGGCCGGACCCAGCACGAAGACGGGATGCTGAGGCAGAATGAGTCTCTCATTGACTTTGATTTTGCAATTGCACAATATTTTGTGTAATACGCTTTTCATTTAGAGTTGTCTTTGTTGAAAATAGAAATTCAATACTACATACTTACAGTATGCAATATATTTGCTGTACTGAGTTGAGAATTATTTACTTTTATTTATGGCAAAATTATTTTCTATATGCAATAAAAAAAAAAAATATCTGTAACCACATGCCCTGGACGCTGTGTTGTCAATTTTTTGATGTAGTGTCTAATGAATGCTGATGAGTGTTTATATATTGACTGGCTGTGTTTATGTTTTGAAAGCATTGTTTGATTTTGAGCACAGATCAAATGGTTTTTAGGCAAGTGTTTGATTTTGCCAGAAGAGTCAGGGGTTTTGTGAATGTAGTTTAAATACTGGGGTTTGTGTTTAAAGTTTTGAGAATATGGGTGAAGGTTTCAAGAAATGTGTTTTAGCAATTGTGAAATACTGTAATAGGCTATGATCGCATTATGATTCATTAAATAAATATAACGAATGTCAGGGCTTTACTGAGTCATATGTAAATGTAGAAATATAATATTTAAACAACAACCGGACCGTCTTCCTATTTCCGGCGTGGCGATCGAGTCTGTCCCAAAAATACCTCTCAATGTGCCCTCGTGGACTCGCGCCAAGGGCCCTATAAGTCTGCACTACATGACGTCACCAAAGTGTGGACTCTGAGGAAGTCCACAAGTCCGGAGTGTGCCATTTGGGACAGGGCATTAGACATTCTCTGGTTATGGCCTTCAACTGAACAGAAAACCAGTCAAAAACACATCTAAATGTCAGAGCGCGTCACGTGATGCATCTGAACGAATCACGTTGTCAGAAATTGACATCAGCCAATGAGATTTCGCTTTTAGATTTAAATGCCCATTGTACTTTTACGATTGGTTCCCTATCAGTCGGTCACTACTACGTAGGTCGTGACCGACCAATAGGAATCTCGCTAGAGAGCCGATCTACTTCGAGTGAAACTAAACGAGCCAATACACATTGGCGTGCAATCATTTGCATCAGCTGCGCAGCCTCGCAGCGCGGGTATATAACGAGCAGCTGGTGATTGCACTGTAGCTTTTTGCTTCGGAGCCAACCGATGCTGTTTAATCTATCTAATATTGAGTGATCAAACAACGAGCAAGCTCTTCAGGAAGATCTCTCGTGTCTGGTACGGGCGATACAGCGCAGCAGTGGGGTCGACTTTCTTTTGTTTTTGTGTTTCTGAGCAAAACAAAAAAGCTGTTTTCACAGCTGGTAACGGTGCGCCAAGAGCGTTAAATAGCCGTTCTTACGGCTGGTAAGACCGCCGTGAAGAGAGACAGCGCACGACAGGTTGAACATTTCTGTCTGTGTCCGCTGCGACCGTTCCCCTGCGTGCTTCAGTACCAAGAAGAGCATTCACCTGAAAGAGCTTACATGGGTGTGAGTTGCGTCTTTCTAAAGATGACATTCCACCCGTGTGTTTCTGGATGCGGTCGTTTCCTGTCCTCACTGACGGCCACGATCACTGTCTCGCATGCCTGGGAAACATGTGAGACTGTGTTCGTGGGTGGTTCATGTTTTCGCACGGGAACATGACCACGTCGGCACGCCGGTTGACTCTGCTTTCTCCGGAAAGCTTGAGTCCCCTCTGTTGTTGGCCAGCCGCTGCTTGTGTGTGAAAGCACAGCTGCAGGTCTGCTCGACACTCTGGGACACCAGCGTGTCGTGTGCCGTCGAGCTGCCGGGCTGCAGCGCGGGTTGTCACGGCGACCCAGCGCTCGCTCGGCGCTCTAGGTGCGCGGTCCCCATGTCTATTCTCCGTTGTAGCGCCCTCCCTGGTGGCCACCAGGAGAGGTCTACTTCAGTAGAATAGCTTGGGTGATCCTGAGAGCTGAGGGCTTCTCCTTCGGGGAACCAACCCCCTAGGGCCCCTCCCTCTCTAGCGCATCACAAGCTGTGCAGCTTCTGGATGAGATGGCTGGTCCTTCAAAAAAAAAAAAAAAAAATGGAGGAACCTAGCGTTTCATTCAAGGCTCCAGCTGAGGGCAGATGTCGATTGCTACATCGGAGAGAGGGGCTGTTTTGTTCTGGAAATGAGGATGATGTTAAGTTCCCACTGTAATAGTGTGTGTGCTTATGCTGAATCAGATTCAGAGCGGACAGCCATGCTTTCCCGGGTCTTTCTCGGACGTGCATTGAAAACTTAACAGTATGGAGCTATATTGGTGCCAAAAATATGGAACGCCAAAAGTGCCAAATTCTGCATAAAGTTTTCACCTCTCTCACTACCCTCGATAGTGGGGTGGCCGTGCCTCTGGCAGGCCACCTCTACCCTGCATGCGAGGCCAAGGCACTCTTATTGCACGAGGGTAGTTCTGAGCCGGGGTTGAGCTGCGCTTGTCGACTGACCGTGTTCAAGTCACAGTGCTGGCCCTCGATCAGACGATGTCCACCTTGGTGGTCCAGAAGCCCCCCTGGCTGTCCTTGTAGAGGTGTGAGAGCTCGTCAAAGTACGCTTTCTCGATGCTCCATCTCATAAGGTGGCCTTTTCAGCGACACTGTTGAGAACTGGCCCAGCAGTTCTCCACAGTCGGCAGCAGACTGAAGCGCTTCCCCTGACGTACCACCAGAGTACCTCGTGGGCTGCCCCTCAGTCTACTCGTCGCCAAGGGTGTCATCCCCTGCAAAAAAGAGAACTCCGGCACAGCCTGCTCTACTGTGTCCGCTGCAGGAGGATGACACCACCCGTCTCAACCACTGTTTAAGTGGTCGGTGAAACAATCACTGGAGACGGGTGACCCGGAGATGGGTGGAGCTGCTCTCTCCCAGTAGAGGGCTGGGAAACTAATCTTTTGAGTCAAAATTCTGTTCCACCACTGGAGTCACAGTGGTTCCCAAGTTCTCAAAAAAAAAAAAAAAAAAAGAGCAGATCCTCTATCTCTGGGTCTGAAGAGGGTCTGGAGAGTAGTGGGAGGAGAAAATCCTCACCACCCTCATCCGCCTCTTCTGTCGCCAGCGGGCAGCGCAGTGTGTGGTTCGAGAACGCAACCAAGCCGCCTCCTGCACCTCCTGCCTCGTGGAACCAGGTAAGTGCTGCACAGCACACTTAGACGACGCTACGGGCCGCCTCCCCAAGAGAGCCTCCCGGGCCGCGTCCCTGTGTTCCACCTCGCTGCCCCACTCCGGGTACGCCTACGGTCCCTTTGGTCCCGCTTGTACGGTCTCTGCGAGCCTGGTTAGCGCTCCCCAGTCCGTTTCGCTGGCTCATTCGGACCATCAGGCTCGGCTATGCGATTCAGTTCGCCCGGCATCCCCCCAAGTTTCGGGCCATCCACTCCACTACAGTGAGAGCAGCCGATGCCCATGTCTTGCGTGCGGAGATCGCAGTCCTACTGGCGAAGGACGCGATAGAGCCGGTCCCTCCAGCCGATATGAGGTCAGGACACTACAGTCCCTACTTCATTGTACCCAAGAAAGGTGGTGGGTTACGACCGATCTTGGATCTGCGAGTTTTGAATCGGAGCCTCCACAAGCTACCGTTAAAAATGCTCACGCAGAGACGCATTTTCAGATGCATCCGTCCCCAAGATTGGTTTGCAGCGATCGACCTGAAGGCTGCGTACTTTCATTTCTCGATTCTTCCTCGACACAGGCCGTTTCTGCGCTTTGCGTTCGAGGGTCGAGCATATCAGTACAAGGTCCTGCCCTTCGGGCTGTCCCTGTCTCCCCGTGTCTTCACGAAAGTCACGGAGGGGGCCCTTGTTCCCATGAGAGAACAGGGCGTTCGCCTCCTCAACTATCTCGACGACTGGCTCATACTAGCACACTCTCGAGATCAGTTATGCGAACACAGGGACCTCGTGCTCAGGCACCTCAGCCAATTGGGCCTTCAGGTCAACTGGGAAAAGAGCAAACTCGCCCCCGTGCAGAGGATCTCTTTTCTCGGTATGGAGTTGGATTCGGTCGCACAGACAGCGCGCCTCACAGAGCAGCGCGCCCAGTCGGTGCTGAACTGCTTGAACACGTTCAAAGGCAGGACGGCGGTCCCACTGAAACTTTTTCAGAGGCTCCTGGGGCATATGGCAGCGGCAGCAGCGGTAACCCCGCTCGGGCTGCTTCATATGAGACCGCTTCAGCACTGGCTTCACGGCCGAGTCCCGAGATGGGCGTGGCATCACGGCACTCACCGGGTGGCAATCACACCGGCGTTCCGCCAGACCTTCAGCCCGTGGTCAGATCCCTCGTTCCTACGGGCAGGAGTGCCCTTGGAACAGGTGTCCAGGCATGCTGTGGTATTCACAGATGCCTCTGCCACCGGCTGGGGCGCCACGTACAACGGGCATGCAGTGTCAGGGGTGTGGACGGCTCCCCAACTGCATTGGCATATCAACTGCCTCGAGTTGCTAGCAGTACATCTCGCTCTGAGCCGCCTAAAGAGGCCGCTACAGGACAGAGACGTGCTGGTCCGTACGGACAACACAGCGACCGCTGCGTACATCAACCGACAAGGTGGTCTATGCTCCCGTCGCATGTCGCAACTCGCCCGCCATCTCCTCCTCTGGAGTCAGAAGCATCTGAGGTCGCTTCGAGCCATGTATGTCCCCGGGGTGCTCAACCGTGTGGCCGACGAGCTATCACGAGCTGTGCTCCCGGGAGAATGGCGACTCCACCCCCAGGCGGTTCAGCTGATGTGGAGAGAGTTCGGGGAGGCTCAGGTAGACCTGTTTGCCTCCTCAGAAACCACCCACTGCCAGCTGTTTTACTCCCTGACCGAGGGAACACTCGGCACGGACGCACTGGCACACAGCTGGCCCCGGGGCCTCCGCAAATATGCGTTCCCCCCAGTGAGCCTACTTGCACAGACCTTGTGCAAAGCCAGGGAGGACGAGGAGCAGGTCCTTCTGGTGGCTCCCTATTGGCCCACCCGGACTTGGTTCCCAGAACTCATGCTCCTCGTGACAGTCCCTCCCTGGCCCATTCCTCTGAGGAAGGATCTTCTGACTCAGAGACGGGGCACCCTGTGGCACCCGCGTCCAGACCTCTGGAAACTCCATGTCTGGTCCCTGGACGGGATGCGGAGGTTCTAGGTGACTTACCCCCAGAGGTACTTAACTTAACACCATCACTTCTGCAAGGGCGCCGTCCTCGAGACGTGTGTACTTCTTGAAGTGGAACCTGTTCGTCGAGTGGTGCTCTTCTCGCCGAGAAGACCCCCGAAGATGTTCGGCAGCAAGGGTTGGAGCGAAGGCTGTGTCCCTCCACCCTCAAAGTACATGCTGCCGCTATTTCAGCCTATCACGACCACATAGATGGCAAAACCGTTGGAAAGCACGACCTGGTCGTCAGGTTCCTTAGGGGGGCGAGACGATTAAATCCTCCTCGACCCCCCTCCATACCCTCTTGGGACCTTTCCCTGGTGCTTCGAGCACTTCAGGATGCTCCCTTTGAGCCATTGCAATCAGCGGACCTAAAGCTTCTCTCCATGAAGACTTTGCTGCTGGTTGCACTGGCCTCTGTCAAGAGGGTAGGGGACCTGCAGGCATTTTCGGTCGACGAATCGTGCCTAGAGTTTGGGCCGGGTGACAACCATGTTGTACTGAGACCCCGGCCTGGCTATGTGCCCAAGGTTCCTACCACTCCCTTCAGGGACCAGGTAGTGAACCTGCAAGCGCTGCCCCTGGAGGAGGCAGACCCAGCCCTGGCTTTGCTCTGTCCCGTTCGCGCTCTGCGTATGTACGTGGACAGAACTCAAAGCGTCAGGACCTCAGACCAGCTCTTGTCTGTTACGGAGGCCAGCAGAAGGGAAAGGCTGTCTCCAAGCAGAGGATGGCCCACTGGATAGTGGATGCCATCGCCTTGGCTTACCAAGTTCAAGGCGTGCCCTGCCCGCTCGGGTTGCATGCACACTCCACGAGAGGCGTTGCATCCTCCTGGGCGCTGGCACGTGGCTCCTCGCTAACAGATATCTGTAGAGCTGCGGGCTGGGCGACACCTAACACGTTCGCTAGATACTATAGCCTACGTGTAGAGCCGGTCTCCTCCCGTGTTCTCACCCTAGACGGGTAGAAGCACTGAGAGGCCCGGCTCTGTCGGCTTGCTGCACCCTACTGTGCACCCTTATTCTCCAGTGTGAAAAACCTGTGAGTCCTCCGAACACCCTCGGGCCGGACATGGCGGAGCGTCCGGTGCCAGGCCTGTATCCGCTGAATCCTTGAGAACCGGATATAGGCTGGGTCCCATATGTGTGACCCTACGGGGATCCCATATGTGTATATTCTCCACGGCTGCTCCTAAACGGAAGCCCGTGTCTTTCCCTTGGGCTAAGTCACCCATTACTCATATGCTGTACAACCCTCGGGTTAGTCCATATGTTATCTCCACTTAACTCCTTGAGAATGTGGCTTCCGCAGCGTTCCCCTCCTTCAGTTCGGGCACGCTTTCCCAGTGTTAATCTCACTGTATGGGTTATCACGGAACAACAGTGACAGGTTCACTCTGTGTAAGCCGCCTCCTATCGTCCTTCCAGGCAAGAAGGTGTAGAGGCTTGCACAGGGCGCTGGATGGGGTGCAGCAGCTGTGGCGCTTTGGTAGGGATTCCTATTGGTCGGTCACGACCTACGTAGTAGTGACCGACTGATAGGGAACGTCTCGGTTACGTATGTAACCCTCGTTCCCTGAAGGAGGGAACGGAGACGTAGGTCCCGTCGCCACATCTGCTGCCGCCCGCCGGGGCAGCCAGCTTATCGGCTTGGCTCCTCAGCAAAAAACTACAGTGCAATCACCAGCTGCTCGTTATATACCCGCGCTGCGAGGCTGCGCAGCTGATGCAAATGATTGCACGCCAATGTGTATTGGCTCGTTTAGTTTCACTCGAAGTAGATCGGCTCTCTAGCGAGATTCCTATTGGTCGGTCACGACCTACGTCTCCGTTCCCTCCTTCAGGGAACGAGGGTTACATACGTAACCGAGACGTTTCTGATAAAAGGAAATGACCATATTTGGATCCGACAGCATTGTAGAGAGAGAGAGAGAGAGAGAGAGGGAGAGAGAGAGAGAGAGAGAGAGAGAGAGAGAGAGAGAGAGAGAGAGCGGTATATGTGATGACCATTGACCAAGTCTATGGTGATGACAGGGTTATATGTGCAGACTGCGATCGCGGAGCAGCGGGATGATTAAGAACGCCAACTTTTGTTGAATTTAGGAGAAATCTACAGACGCAAACAGACAAAGTGTAGTAAAATAAAGACCTAAATGTGTATTTTGGTAAACTAAATGTGTAAATGTGTACTTTTTTTCACCATAAGTCTGAAAGAAGACATGTTATTGAAGACAAATAGGCCAAAATGTCAAAATTGACCAGTGAAAAAAAAAAACGATGTTTTTGCCTGCCGTGTCTCGCCTTAAATTATCCTTTGTAATTGCTTTTATGAAAAGTTACCCTTCTTGCATAAAATTAAAAATTGAACTGTAATTAGTAAGATCATGTTTCACATGCCGTCATGCTTCTCATATTATTGTTCCAAATAGCCTACTTTTATTTGTTTTGTATCATTTAAAGATTATGTGGAGTAACAATGTGGTATTAAATCAAGGTCAAAAGGTCAAACATTATAACATTAGCTCAATTAATAATGTGATTTTGATGGATTTTATGTCATAGGTTTTAAGCAGTGTTTTTGTTTTATGTTTGTATTGTTTTCAATATTTGTGTCAGTCCTGTGTGTCTCGATACAGTGACCCTGCTGGATGAACATGTTATTTCACCAACAGCTCTCTCTCACTGTGACGTTTTATAGTGAAAAATAAGTTTTAAAAAGTTATATGCAAGATATATCTGTATTTCATATTTTTTATTAGCCTACTTTATGCCTCCTTGTTGTACAATATTAAATAAACATGCTTTAATATATCCTTTAAATTCCTTGGCCTCATTCTTGACCTTTGCAGACATCACAACATATGCAGCTCTCTTTGTTTATTTGATTCTAAATCTTTATTCTGTTAGTCTTGAAATATAAATACATGTAAAAACTGTAAAAAACTTATTCAGATCATGTGTCTTTATGTAGATTTCACATGAGCTCCAAACAAGACTAAAATAACAATTGAGAATAGCAGATCTATAACAATATCCCACTGACAATAACATCCACTTATGTTATAAAACAAAATCACTTCATATTTCTTCTGGATTCTGCATTTCTTTACATTTATCAAAAACTTAAAATGACAAGGCAACTAAGAAAAACTATTCAATAAAAAGAATGAATTAGTGTAATATTCAGTGAATTCATATTTAAACTTTGTCTTATAAAAGGTGGCAAACATTAATCTCATCATGGCGGCGGGTACGTGTGTTTCTGTTTAAAACACCCTGCAAAACAGTTCTAGGAAGATGTTGAAGTGGAAAAAACAACAAGAAGTGAGAAGCTAAGAAGCTGAAAAGAAAAAAAATCTGACCACAATCGCATGGTCGCAAAGAATAGATGTGTGAACTCTAGTCTCTTTATTTTCCACTGCTCTTAGCTTGATCTTTATCTCTCATCGTGACTATTTTAGCACATTTTAACATCCATGTCTGTTGAACCCCATGATCCACAGGTGTTTGGCCTGATCAAGTGTCTCCAGTGTTTTTATCAGCTGGCAAAGTCAGATTCAGTTGTGTCTCTGAGATCTGTGCACACAAACCACACTCAGCTAAACCACAGGCATCAGCCAACCGACTCACCACAGCTTTACAGTAAAGCAGAGTTTAATACAGCATTCTGGACCATTTACATCAACAAAACATGCGTTTCTGTGCAAATATAAAAGCAAGTGACCAACTGATAGCAAATGAGAGATAAGAACTGTGTAGATACACTTTAACCGTAAACGCTGTGGTTTAATGCGCTTCTGATAAAACAAACATTAATAAAAGGTGTCACATGAAACTGAAGCTGTCAGGAGCTAAAAGTGTTAAAAAGCTGCCGTCTCTTCTGCTCTCATGCATGTGAACGTGTGAGAGATGAAGTGTGAAAACAACAGCAGAAACTGACCAGTGCAGTGGAAACTTTGTTCTTAATATAAAACATTTACATTCAGATCTGATTAATATATCATAGTCATAATATGTTGATATATAAAACGTTTAAAGAATATAGACCATAGCTGTGTTTACTGTGATCCTGGATGTCACTGTGAGTGATTTAGACTAAAGGACAAAATGTCAAACATCTCACAGAGAGTTGATCATCATGGGACATTTCATATTTATCAGCACTTTATGACCAATATTCATGAAACAGAATCATTTATTAATCTTCAGATTCAGTCATTTTAACTCAGTTTAATGGTGTACAGACAGTACGTCTCTCCTAAAGACCCTGCTGGAGCGCCAACTAGTGGCTGAACATGGAAAACAACATGTTATTTTACTGTGTTAAAGGCCTTAAAACTGATATGGAAACTTCTGTGTTTTTGGAAGTGTATTTTCACTATTCAATGTGTTCCTATGTTATGTGATCATTGCCTAATCCTGTTTCTGATATTGATTGAGATTCAATCTGATCATCATCACTAGAAGCTGCTGTGAAAACTGTCAGTATATTATTCAGTGATCTTCAGTGTGTTTGATCAGGAAATATCACCATACTTTATTATACAGCAGCTCAATATCCTCACTGAACATTAAATGTTTTAAATGTTTATCATAGTGAAGGTGATTTAAATCATCTTTGTTTCCAGAGATGGATTTTAAATTACAAGTACATTCATAACACTTGTAACATTTTTGAGAATTTTCATAGTATATGAAACACACAAAACAAGTGGCTCATGGTGTGTATTGTTTCCTCCTCTGGTTAGTATAACGGCCTGTTCGCCCCTGCTGGTAGATGTTGTAACTACACTTATAGGAACACAACGCATCTTCCTTCTTTGAAGGCCTGTCAGACATGTAGTAGTCTGATGAAATTAAATTATTTTTCTAGCAACATATAAAACTGCAAATATTTCAATAGGCATGTATTATATTTCAAGCAACTATTAGAACAGCAGCTACACAATTAAAAAATGATAGATGCTTAAGTTGCACTTAGGCCTACAGCAATTATTTTAATGCACGGATATACACGGATATTTAATAGGACAGGTTGGATTTCTTCAAGTGATATGTGAGTGAAATTACTCTATCAGTATCCTGCTGTGGACAAAAACACACACAAAACAAAATGCTAAAACCAGCCTAAGATCTCTAGTCTTGGTTTGTTTCCAGTCTGACTAAGCTGGTGTTCAGCTGGTTGCAAAAACTCTCTAAAACTCTCTAAAACTGGACTGTTTATCTTTACTACTGATAACATAATAGTGAATAGCAGACACAATCCTTACATTACTGTTGGAGATGGGTCTGTGTTCCAGTGAGTCATTTGGAAGTATTTTAATTAATATTGGAAAATATGTATATAAAGTGGTCTGGTTAAAGGTTGAGTAGGGATTTTTGGAGAGATTAGCAATAGCAAGCTAGCTTTTAAAGCTTATCTTAGACCAATATTATTATCATCACATCATGGCTGTGGGTGTTTCTGTTGAAAACACACTATTAAACAGTTCTAAGAAGGTTTTGGTCACTGAAGTGCATCGGCCAACCGACTCACCACAGCTTTACTTAAAAGCAGAGTCCAATACAGCATTCTGAACCATTTACATCAACAAAACATGCGTTTCTGTGCAAATATAAAAGCAAGTGACCAACTGATAGCAAAGAGATTTGAACTGAAACTCTTTAACCGTAAACGCTGCGGGTTAATGCGCTTCTGATAAAACAAACATTAATAAAAGGTGTCACATGAAACTGAAGCTGTCAGGAGCTAAAAGTGTTAAAAAGCTGCCGTCTCTTCTGCTCTCATGCATGTGAACGTGTGTGAGAGAGATGAAGTGTGAAAACAACAGCAGAAACTGACCAGTGCAGTGGAAACTTTGTTCTTAATATAAAACATTTACATTCAGATCTGATTAATATATCATAGTCATAATATGTTGATAAAACGTTTAAAGAATATAGACCATAGCTGTGTTTATTGTGATCCTGGATGTCACTGTGAGTGATTTAGACTAAATGACAAAATGTCAAACATCTCACAGAGAGTTGATCATCATGGGACATTTCATATTTATCAGCAATTTATGACCAATATTCATGAAACAGAATCATTTTTAATCTTCAGATTCAGTCATTTTAACTCAGTTTAATGGTGTACAGACAGTACGTCTCTCCTAAAGACCCTGCTGGAGCGCCAACTAGTGGCTGAACATGGAAAACAACATGTTATTTTACTGTGTTAAAGGCCTTAAAACTGATATGGAAACTTCTGTGTTTTTGGAAGTGTATATTCACTATTCGATATGTTCCTATGTTATGTGATCATTGCCTAATCCTGTTTCTGATATTGATTGAGATTCAATCTGATCATCCTCACTAGAAGCTGCTGTGAAAACTGTCAGTATAATATTCAGTGATCTTCAGTGTGTTTGATCATGAAATATCACCATACTTTATTATACAGCAGCTCAATATCCTCACTGAACTCTTGATTAAATATTTTTAATGTTCATCATAGTGAAGGTGATTGAATTCTTCTTGTTTCTAGAGATGGATTCGTGAAATGGTCTCCTCACAGTGACAATGTGCTTTTAAATTACAAGTTCATTCATAACACTTTTAACATTTTTGAGAATTTTCATAGTATATGAAACACACAAAACAAGTGGCCCATCATGGTGTGTATTGTTTCCTCCTCTGGTTAGTATAACACCTGTTCGCCCCTGCTGGTAGATGTTGTAACTACACTTATAGGAACACAAAGCATCTTCTTTCTTTGAAGGCCTGTCAGACATATATGGGTAGTCTAGTCTGATGAAATAAAAGTATTTTCTAGCAACATATAAAACTGTAAATATTTCAATAGGCAAATATTTCAAGCAACTATTAGAACAGCAGCAACCAAATTAAAAATGATTGTTAAGATGGTTAAGTTGCACTTAGGCCTACAGCAATTATTTTAATGCACTCTTTTAACACGGATATTTAAAAGGACAGGATGGATTTCTTCAAGTGATATTTGAGTGAAATGACTTTATCGGTATCTTGCTGTGGACAAAAACACACACAACACAAAACGCTAAAACCAGCCTAAGATGGTTGGTCTTGGTTTGTTTCCAGTCTGGCTAAGCTGGTGTTCAGCTGGTTGCAAAACCTCTCTAAAACCAGTCTGCTAAACCAGCTCTGCCCAGGATGGGAGACCGCAGCCTCATCTGATCCTCCACACTCCAGCAGTCGTGTTCAGCTCCATCAGTTACACTGGGGTCAGTGTTTGTTGTTCAATGAGATTCTGGCAGCCACAAGATGGCGCCAGAACAGTGTCTGTATGAGGAACATCTGAACTGTTTATCTTTACTACTGATAATAATATAACAGTGAATAGCAGACACAATCCTTACATTACTGTTGATGGGTCTGTGTTCCAGTGAGTCATTTTGAAGTGTTTTAATTAATAGGAAAATATGTATAAAGTGGTCTGGTTAAAGGTAGAGTAGGCCATTTTGGAGAGGCTAGCAATAGCAAGCTAGCTTTGAAAGCTTATTTTAGACCAATATTATTATTGTGTTTATTGTGTAGGGAAAAAAAACTGGAAAAAAAATTGCACAAAACATGATAAAACATGTGTGTTGGTGAGTTTTTGCATTATTATATTCCTGCAACTGCAACATCAGAGGATGCCGTTTCAGGACTGCATTTCTAAGACCCTAGTTTTCTCTCTCTCATGACAACACCACATAAACAAACAGATGCAAAGACTAGACTCATGGATATTACATGTTTTTTTTAATAATCTCTCCACCTTATTTTTAACGTAAGAGCGGGCATGACCATGAAAATGACATGCTTTAAATGAAATGTAAGTGTTCATACTTAAGATGGATTAATTGGTTAAATTGATTAATGAATTCAGTTAGAGGATATTTTACTTTTTACTGTGTTTTTCCTGCACAGATTTGGTTAGATTATAGTTTCAAGTACAAACTATGAGGGCCTTTCAGGACCCAAATGTAAGAATGTAAGGATGGATATTTAGCCGGAAACTGACCATTTATAGACTCTTTATAACGTATGATATGATGTAAATAATGTATGGTTTTATTGGTTGAAGTGGTAAGATGTAATATGTAATATGTTGATATATAAATGTTTTAAAGAATATAGAACATAGCTGTGTTTACTGTGATCCTGGATGTCACTGTGAGTGATTTAGACTAAAGGACAAAATGTCAAACATCTCACAGAGAGTTGATCATCATGGGACATTTCATATTTATCAGCAATTTATGACCAATATTCATGAAACAGAATTATTTTTAATCTTCAGATTTAGTAATTTTAACTCAGTTTAATGGTGTACAGACAGTACGTCTCTCCTAAAGGCTACATTATACTTCAAGCAACTATTAGAACAGCAGCAACAAAATTAAAAATGATTGTTAAGATGGATAAGTTGCACTTAGGCCTACAGCAATCATTTTAATGCATGGATATTTAATAGGACAGGTTGGATTTATTCAAGTGATATTTGAGTGAAATGACTTTATCAGTATCTTGCTGTGGACAAAAACACACACAAAACAAAATGCTAAAACCAGCCTAAGATATCTAGTCTTGGTTTGTTTCCAGTCTGGCTAAGCTGGTGTTTAGCTGGTTGCAAAACCTCTCTAAAACCAGTCTGCTAAACCAGCTCTGCCCAGGATGGGAGACCGCAGCCTCATCTGATCCTCCACACTCCAGCAGTCGTGTTCAGCTCCATCAGTTACACTGGGGTCAGTGTTTGTTGTTCAATGAGATTCTGGCAGCCACAAGATGGCGCCACAACAGTGTCTGTATGAGGAACACCTGAACTGTTTATCTTTACTACTGATAATAATATAACAGTGAATAGCAGACACAATCCTTACATTACTGTTGATGGGTCTGTGTTCCAGTGAGTCATTTTGAAGTTTTTAAATGAATATGAAAAATATATAAAGTGGTCTGGTTAAAGGTAGAGTCAGTTCCGGAGAGGCTAGCAATAGCAAGCTAGTTTTGAAAGCTTGTCTTCTAATAGACGAATATAATTGTTTACCTCCACCTCAAAGTTTGTATCATAAAAATAATCAGATAAATAATAGTACAGTTCAAAGATCTCGCTTTAGACCTAAATCATACTTTATGCCTCCAATTAAGGCTAGAATGTGACTTTGGGCCCTTTCACACCTACCTTGTATGGTCCGGATTTTCTGACCTTTCAGTTTGATCCGAATCAAAATTACAGGTGTGAATCCTCCCCCGGACCACGGTGCGGACCAAACAGACGAAATTTGGTCAGACAAAAAGAGGTAGTCTCGGTCCGGATCAAACTTAACAAAGCTTTGGTTCGTTTCTAGAGTGAAAGCATTTTCTGTATGGTTCGGACTTTCAGAGCATTTACAGGAAGTTTCGGTGGTTCTCGCAGGATTGCTTACAGTGTCCCCCTCCTTTCCTGCCGGCGACGATAAAATGTTCGCACAACGTCATGGACGTTCATTTGGCGAATTTGAACTATCCTTTTTTGGTGCTGCCGGCAGTAATGCCGTAATAATAACAGTATAGTGGCAACGATACATTGGCAACGGTATATACATTGGTTGTGGTTGAGGAGATTCCCCCTTCTATGTAAAGCACTCTGAGTACAGATAAAAGCGCTATATAAATGTAATGAATTATTATTATTATCCAGAAAAAGAAAAAACAATCCTGTTTACAAAATCAGGCTTATTTTGTGACAGAATATACTGTAGCTCTTTGGGCAATCCCCAAAAAAGGTTTATACACTCAAATTGGAATCTTATCAAGAGTGACCCTGTGTTTAGAGAAGTGTTTTCTGCACCTCCAAAAATTTGCTTCAAGAGTGCTCCCTTTACACGATAGGCTAGTACAGTCATCTTTCTGCCAAAAAAAAAAAAAAAAAACAGATTACTTGGCTTTACAGACAGTTAAAAGGTACTTACAAATGAGGGTCTTGCAATCACTGTTCTAATATTCTGTAATTCCAAGACAAATAAGATGTACACCATAAAAGCATTGATTAATTGCAATACTACTTTTGTGGTATAGGCCTACAGGTTATCATGTAAATGTGGATGCTTTTATGTACAGTAGGCCGGACCAAGACACGTCTCAAAGACAGAGTATCGGAGCATAAAAATGCCATTAGAAAAGCTAATTTGGATTATATGATGGCAAAACACTTGCAAAATGTGCACAATAGTAATCCAGAAGGCCTAATGGTTGAGGGTTTAGAAACGATAAAAAAGAATATTCGGGGTGGTGACCGATTAAAATTACTTTTACAGAAAGAAACATTATATATATATGATTTACAGGCCACAGTGTACCCTGGGTTGAATGAAGAAATAGATTTCAGTCCTTTTTTGTGATCATTTTTTCTGTACATTTGTTTTTGGATTCAATTTGCAATGTGGCCACCTAGTGGACTCTCTCTGTATGTGTATGTATTATTTTGGCATGCTTCATGTGGTATCTCACCATGTCACTCAGGTGTTTCTAATTAACACACACAAAAGGGAAAACCTTTTGTGTGTTTTTTTTATTTTAATTTTTGACATTTTGCACAAAAACACAATAAAATACTTGTGTTGGCGAGTGTTTGCATTATTATATTCCTGCAATACCAGAGGATGCAGTTTCAGGACTGCATTTCTGGGACCCTATTTTTTTTATGACAACACCCCATAAACAAACAGATGCAAAGATTAGACTCATGGAAATTATAATTTTTTACCACCTTATTTTTAACGTGAAAGCGGGCATGACCATTTTAAACTTGAATGTGCGAGTCTTTCGTAGTCAGACTAATACCAGTTGTTAGGGTGTACCGCTCGGTGAAGGTGTAAAATCAATGACGATGGGGAATAATTCACAGTCCAGGGTGTTTATTTTGGTGCAAAAGTCGTGATTCCCAAGCAAAAATATATACAGGACAAAAACTAAGGCAAACAAATAAAATAAAAAGATATACAAATGTATAGAGGTTCACATGTATTCTGGCTATGCCACTCTTCAGGCCCAGAAATACAAGGAGTAATCCCACACTCCAAAAACTTTCCTAAAATGGCTACCAGGAGCTCTTTTATAGAGTTAGGCTCCTCCCACTTCTGGAACATACCATAAACTAAATGATAATTTTAAAGTAAGATAAAATTACACAAATACTTTAAACAAATGGTATTAAAGGGATAGTTCACTTTAAAATTAAAATTCTGTCATCATTTACTCACCCTCAAGTTGTTTCAAACCTGTATTAATTTATTTCTTCTGCTGAACACAAAGAAAGATATTTTGAAGAATGTCAGTAACCAAACAGTAGTCTGTACCCATTGACTTCCATAGTAGGAAAAACAAATACTATGGAAGTCAATGGGTACAGACTACTGTTTGGTTACTGACATTCTTCAAAATATCTTTCTTTGTGTTCAGCAGAAGAAATAAATTAATACAGGTTTGAAACAACTTGAGGGTGAGTAAATGATGACAGAATTTTAATTTTAAAGTGAACTATCCCTTTAATATGCAACCCATGCATCACACTATAACTTACAAAGCGATACCTGAACATTGCAAAGAATAATACCTGAGAAATGATAATTTCCCTGATTTCCCCCTGTGATGTCACAGACAATGAAAGATTCTTTCCTAATGGGCAAATAGAAGGGTTAAAATGGCAGCCGTCGCTGCACATGGGTTTGCCAGTTGAAAAGTGACCCACAATGTGAGTACAACAGTATTTTATGTGTGTATATGCTAGTTTGTTACAGGGGAAATAAACTGTTAACATTTGTAAACGAGTTTGGTGTCGTTTCTTTGAATGTTAAATCATATAACAAAACAAACAACCAACAAAAGAAAGTTATACAAACAAAACCATGGAACTAAGCAGAGGGCCTATTACACCACCTAAACAGAAAAATAACCACACATCTAGTATATATGATGTTATTTTGCCGGCATCTAGATTGTGTGTGTGTATTATTGTAATCAGTTTGTGGGTGTACATGCACTTCAGCAGTCCTTTCAAAATAAAAGTCATAGGTCACAGGCTACTTGTGACACCAGTTATTATTTATCTGTGCAAAAACAGTTCATTGTGCTGCTGGTAGGTCAGGCTGTTTGACCTGTGACCCCTCACATGCAACATCATATTACACTGTCAAGTGTGTAATATGTACAACACTGTACAATATTACAATATTACAAATATAGTTTCAGCCCTACGCAGTTATAATTTTCACGTCAAACCAGCTCAGATAGCTGGATGTCATTTGACTATACAGAGATCCACTCGCTCAACTTTACTGTAGTAAACTAGGCTTAATTCAGAAGAAGTGGAAGAGTGTATTGCTAAATGTGGGGTTAGGGTTCAACAGAACAATAACCTGCTAGAACCCGCCGGCACGTTGAGCTGATTGCTTACAAGGTAGTTTAGTTTGTGACGTCAGAAAAACCGGTGATTTCTGTAATATCCGTTAATAAATGTGGAGACATGGAGATAATCTTTATTAACAGGTGCAGCGCGGACAACGTGCCTCTCGACACCGTCTCAGCAGATAACAGACTGACACCCGAACCACACTACTCTCTACTTCTGTGCATTAAGAGAAAAGGTAACTAATGCAAACCCATGCCGCCCTCTACTGGACAACCTTGTCTATAGCATCCCATTTACTACAATTTGAAACCACATTTTTGAGACTGTCTTTTCAAAAACACCACATCATAGACATATAAACAACATTCAAAGCTTGATTTTCACCACAAGCGGGCCTTTAAAAAAAGAGTGAAAACATGCCATACAATAAGCTCATGTGTCGGGTTCCATATGTTCTGAAGGCTTTGTACCTAAACTGACATGTAGGCTACCAAGATATTATATAATGCAAGTAGCCTGGCTAACGCCAGACCCAATTCTCGTTGAGACTTGGGTCTGGGAACCACATGTGCATTTTCTCGTATTCTCGTGTAGAGCGACAGAAATTAGACAAGGAAGAAGACGATGGGTAAGATATTTTTGTGTAAACAATGACGTTCAGCGACTATTGCCGTTTGTGCAAGATAAACATGAGGGTCGAAACTATATATGGATATAAACAAACTGCTTAGTTGTGTCGCATAGATGTCGTCATCGTCTTGCTGCTCCCTCCCGGTTCTGTGATTGGTTCCCTAGATGAGGCGAAAATCTGGTCCATGGTATCCAGACTGCCTTTCAGCGTGAATAAAATTGCGCTGCGCAAAGGCAGTATGGGGAAACCCAGGCTATAATGCAAGAGCATTTCCACTTACAATCCAACACGTTCTCACTCCCAACTCACCTATTGGCACCTCTGCGTCACTTTTTAACAACAACACATGGGTCATTTCTTACTTTCAATGGACAGATTCTAAAGACTGATAAACAAGACAGAGCTCAATTGTTGATGATGTCAGAGTGATTGACACTGGTGTGTGTGTGTGTGTGTGTGTGTGTGTGTGTGTGTGTGTGTGTGTGTGTGTGTGTGTGTGTGTGTGTGTGTGTGTGTGTGTGTGTGTGTGTGATCTCATCAAACTGAACTCGTCCCCTGCTATTCACTCCATCAGGAATCTGTGGTATCACTACTAGCAGATTCATTCAGTCCGTTTCCAGTGGAATCTGAAAAAGAGACAATTGTAGAAATTAAAAAGAGAGATCTTAGACGTCAGACGCAATGTCAACACTTTTCCATTAAATGACCAATTACCAATTCTTATTTGGGTACTTTTCATGTTCATTTGTAAGAAAAGAACATATATTACATTTGTGAACTCTTCCAGAACATGCAAACTTAAAGACCCCCAGTAGTTTTATCCCCAAAAACTAATTTTTGATCATCAAAATTACATTTTTAAATGTTTTTTCCTTGAAAAAAAATATTCATGCCTTAAAATAGCTTGAATGTAACTCTACACGCTTGCCCCATTTAGTATATGCGATGCATGAATATGCAAATTAGCCCCGCCTCCACTCACTCACACCATCCTCTCGTTGACGTGACCAGGTAGTTTGTGACGTCAGAAACACCAGCGATTTCAAACTGCGTTTGCCTTCTAAATATCAGCATCCTTAGAAACCCTTTGAACAACTTTAGTGGAGAAAGGTACATAGGTACATCATACACCAGCTATATTGCTAAATCTACCCAATTTTTCATATTAACAGAAAAATATATCAGGACAACCTGGCTTCTCTTGAGACTCCCCTGCAGTTCGCTGTTAATGATTTGCTAAACCCCGCCGGCACGTTGATCGTTGAGTGAGACTGTCTTTGGTTCACTGCAGTTTGAAGGACAAAATACTCAGTAATGGTGTTGACTTATGAATTTGAACATGGTTAGTCTTAAAGCATATTAAAAACACCAAATATACATCATTAACAACTTGACCACAGGGGGTCTTTAAAGTTAAAGAGAATCAGCGCACACAACAGAATCTCACCTGCATTAAGCTCTTTTGGTTCGTTTCCAGGAACTTTTCCGTCTGATCCTGTTTTAACAGCAAATCACAGACTTATTAGATAATGCAGAGCCAACTTTTTAGACAAGATGGTCACATCAAAACTAAATAACATGCTTAGTATGTGTGGCAAGTGGGTCATGTTAAAGCGGAGTCTGCAACGGGCGAGGGAGTGCGAATGAGAAGGAGAGAGAGAGAGAAATTTGTTCACGTTACTGGAATTAGAGAAAGGCGTTCCTTACCGCTCGTCTCCTCTCGCTCGCTCCCATTGCAGACTTTACTTTATCATGCCTCCCTCGCCACAGTACGAAATCAGTCCAAACCCATAAGACATTTGTGGATTGTCGAATCGTAATATTCTCTCATCATTCCATCCATTGAAATTCTATTTTGACTTTAATTATTTAGATAGACAGATAGATAGATAGATAGAGTCTTTATTGTCCCATAGGGATAATCATTTTCACACATTTTTTCCATTCTCCATAGCACAGAAATAAAAACATATAAGGAACATATAGAACATATAACACATATCCAAGTGCATATACAAACACACAACTCATTAAGACACCTACATAAAAAACAACAACAACAAGGCAACTGAGGTGAGGGGGCAGTATTACAATTTGTTCAGCACTGTGATGGCGGTGGGGACAAAACTTTTTTTGAAGTGGGCTTTAGTCCAGGTTAGTGCTCTGTATCTGCGACCGGATGGGAGTAGTGTGAAGAATTTATTCAGGGGGTGGTCTGTGTCGGCTGCTATTGCGCGTGCTAGGCGTGTGATGGCTGTGTCATTCATGTCTGATAAGCTGGGTGTGGGAAGATTGATAATCTTGGAGGCAATATGTGTGATTTTAGTGAGTTTGTTTTTACAGGTGGCAGTTAGTATTGTGTAGAAACAGGTTGAGCAGTACAGCAGGGTGGGTTGAATGATGCTTTTATAAAGTAGGAGCAGGAGGTGAGGGGCAACAGAGAGGGCTTTTAATTTGCGTATTACATGTAGTCTTTGTTGTGCACATTTCTGGATGGCAGTGACATGTTCCTTGAAGTTGATTTTATTATAATTAGTCCCAGGTATTTAAAGCTGCTGACCTGTTCGATTGGTTGACCGTGAATGTGGGTATGGTTCAGTCCAGGTGGTGATTTGGATGTGTACATGACCAACTCTTTTGTTTTGTCTGTGTTTAGTTGGAGGTAATTGTTCTGACACCACTGTGGAAACTGTGAAATTGAGTCCTGATATGCTGTAATGGAGTTGTTGTTGTTGTTGAGTAATCCAACTATGGCAATGTCATCAGCGTATTTGTAGTAAGTAGTGACAGGTGATGGGCTATTGCAGTCGTTGGTGTACAGGGTGTAGAAGAAGGGGCTGAGAACACAGCCCTGTGGGGCACCAGTGTTGGTGATGATGGTTGATGATGTTGTTGAGCCAATTCTAACGGTCTGCGGTCTGTTGCTGAGGAAGTTATGAATCCAGTGAATAAGAAGTGGGGAGATGTTGAGGTAATGTGATTTCTTGATGAGCTGGTGACGTTGGATTGTGAAAGCGGAGCTGAAATCAATGAAGAGGACTGAAGCAAAGTTTCCAGATGTCTGTAGGTGTTGAAGAATAGGATGGAGAAGGCATGCCACTGCGTCCTCCGTACCTCGTCTGGGTCTATATGCAAATTGATGTGGGTCCAGGTTTTGTCTGACAGTTGGCAAGATGAGGTGGAGGATTAATTTTTCCAAACATTTCATGATTATGGGTGTGAGTGCAATTGGTCGATAGTGGTTAGGCTCTGATGGGCGGGGTTTCTTAGGGATAGGTACAATGGTTGAGGTTTTCCAGAGGATGGGTATTGAGGCTGTCCTATATGATTCCCAGAAGATGGTGTGGAAAATGGGAGAGAGCTCCATGGCACAGAGCTTAAGCACCCTTGCTGGGATGCCGTCTGGCCCTGTTGCCTTGCCAGGTTTGCACCTGGCCATCTGCTGTCGGACATCCTCCTCTGTGAAGGGGGTGTGTGTGGGTTCTTGGTGGGGGAGAGCGCTGAGCAAGTCCTCACATGTGGTAGAATAGTCATGGGTGTCAAACCGAGCAAAAAAGTTATTTAGGGTGTTGGAGGAGGTTAATGGGTCTGGTGCTGTGATGTGGTTCTGTTTTTGTTTTTGTTCCTGTCCAGTTAGTATTTTGAGTCTTTGAAAAGCTTGTTTTGTGTTCATGTTACTGAATTCCTGCTCCATTTTATCTTTATATTTCATTTTGGCTTTGGTGATGTCATTTTTTGTCTGTCTATTGAGTAGTTTGAGAGTGGCCCAATCCTTCTGCTTTAAAGCTTTTTGTTTTTGTTTGAGATTGAGCTTGATATGGGGGGTGATCCAGGGCTTAGAATTTGGGTATCTGGTGATGTTCGTAGTCGGAATAGTTGTGGTGATGCAGAATTTTATATAGTCCGTTATTAGTGAAGTCCGCTCATCCAAACTTCCCTGAAAAACGTCCCAGTCGGTGCATGCAAGAGAGCCCTGCAACTGTGTAATTGCGTCCTCCGACCATTGGGTGATGCTGTGCGTTTGTGGCTTGATGCGTTTTAGTTCCGGTTTGTATTGCGGGAGGAGGAACACGACATTGTGGTCAGAGAAGCCGAGTGGAGGGTGAGCCCGAGCGCTGAAGGCATCAGTTATATTGCCATAACACAAGTCCAGAGTGTTTTCTTTTCTTGTGGGGACATCCACGTACTATTGGAAGGACGGCAGTACATCATCGAGGATGCATTTATTAAAATCCCCTAATATAAACGCCGGTGCCTCGGGGTACTTGGCTAGCATGGAGTTAGCCACCTCGGTTAATATCTCCGCGGCTACCCTGGTGTTAGCACTAGGAGGGATGTACGTACAGATGACAACCACAGCGGGGAATTCCCTCGGGAGGTAAAAGGGGCGCAAGGACAGGGTCAGTATCTCCAGGTCTGGTGTGCAGGGCCTATTATGGACTTTGATGTTCTCACACCACCTGTTGTTAATGTAAACACAGACCCCGCCACCTCTCCCCTTGCCTGACTGGCTAGTTCTATCGGCCCTTATGATGGTGAAATGATCAAGACTGACCTCAGTATCTGGGGTCTCCTCGTCCAGCCAGGATTCAGTCAGAGCGATGATACAGGTGTCTTTGAAGGCTCTCTCCGTCAGGCACTTAGCGTGCAGCAGATCCATTTTATTCCGGAGGGAGCGGACATTCGCCAATATGATGGAGGGGAGAGGGGGTCTGAAAGGACGCTTCCGAAGTCTGGTTCGTACTCCGCCTCGTCTGCCTCTTCGCCTCAGTTTTACCTCCGGCGGTAGTGTAATCGCAGGCTTTTGTTTGCACCGGATGGAGGACCGTAGCTGTAAAAGATCCTCACGGCTATAGGTAAGTGATCCTCGGTCGCTGGTTTCTAGAGCCAGCACCGAGTGGATACTAATAGTCCAAAATATTATAAGTGCGATTCCAATTGCTTTGAATAGATCAAACATTGTAGACAGACAAGACTAGACAGGAGACAAGTTTCACAAAAGACTTCACAATAGCACGAGACGCTAGGTAGTTATACAACCAAAACAAACGGGAGACAGAGAGACATGCGACCACTATGGATCACAGACAGAATGTGTGTCGTCGCAACAGAGCATGCGCCGGGATAGAGGTGAGCAGGTGTACAGCCACATCTGCAACGCTTCATGAGCTCCACCACCTCAGGGTGGAGTCTTACTTCCCTGGGCCTCAGCCCCTGCCTCGGCAGGATGTCTGCTCCCTGAATCTGGTGCCCAAGGATGAAGAGCCTGAGCCATCATCACCAGGTGATCCAGGTGAAATGGTGACCCCTCCACGGGCACCGAGCGATCATCCATGATCGCTCCTCAGCCTGTGAAGGAAGCATCCGTCGTAAGCGTTTAAGCGACGACAATGAGCTTCCAACACAGGGCCGTGGGATAAGAACCAAGGTTTCTTCCACATAACTAGGGAACGTAAGCATCGCCGTGTGACCCTGATCATGCGAAAGGGGTTTCCCCCTTGTACAACGGGCCAAAAGGTATCATGTTGGACACTGCTGCCATCAGACCCCAAAGTCTCTGAAACTTTCACAGTGACTGCTGACTGGCCTAGCTTTATACTTTCCACAGCCGACAGGATGTACTCTATATGCATGCAGGTGAGAGGTATGCCTGCATCGGCATTGAGTCCCAAACCACGCCAAGAAAAGTGGTCCTCTGTAGTGGAGAAAACACACTCTTTTTGGCGTTTAGCCGTAACCCCAACTCTTTCATGTGGGCGAGAATGACATCTCGATGCCGAATCGCCAACTGATGCAAATTATCGTGAAAGTGTGGGGCGATAGTGCTAGGCCGAACGGAATAACTCGATATTGGTATGCTTTGCCCCTGGAAGCAAACCTCAGGAACTTGAAGTATGCGTCCTTGAGATCTATCATGACAAACCAGTCCTCGGATCTGATCTGTGGCACGATTTGTCTCAGAGTTAAAATTTTGAACTTTTGCTGAATGAAAGATCCAAAATGGGACGCAAGCCCCCCATCCTTCTTTGGAACGATGAAATACAGACTGTAAAACCCGGTTTCCCGGCTGGAGGGAGGTACATGTTCTATGACCCCTTTCTCCACAAGGGTTTTCACTTCTGCTCCATAACCATAACCACCTGCTTGGTGTCCACCACCGTAGGGAGGACCCCTAAAGATCTGGGCGGAAGAACCAAACTGAATTCTGTAACCCTTTCTATAGTGAGCAGGTCCCAATGAGAAATATTTGGCAGTAGCTTACACGCTGCCAGAAAATCTACTAAGGGGACCAGTCTCTTGAGACTGGCCTCTGGTATTGGTCGAACAGCCACTTCGGTTCCCTGTACGGCGAACCGGCAGGGAACAACCGAACTGACTGTTCTATGACCCTCCTTGGAGGATCGCACGGGAATGCTGACAACTCGGTGCCCTGAAGCAGCGGACCGGCAGGGAACAACCGAACTGGCAGTGCTGCGATCCTCCTCAGAGAGTCGCTTCCCAGGAATGAACAGCCAACTCAGTGCCCCGTACGGCGGACCGGCAGGGAACAACGAACTGACTGTTCCTCGACCCTCCTCATAGGATCATAGGGGAACGCTGACACTTCGGTGCCCCGAAGCGGCGGACCATCAGGGAACAACCGAACTGGCAGTGCTGCGACCCTCCTCAGAGTGTCGCTTCCCATGAACAGCCACTTCGGTGCCCTGTACGGCGAACCGGCAGGGAACAACTAATTGACTGTTCTACGACCCTCCTTGGAGGATCGCACGGGAACGCTGACACCTCGGTGCCCTGAAGCGGTGAACCGGCAGGGAACAACCGAACTGGCAACACTGCGAGAGTCACTTCCCAGGAATGAACACTGTCATAACATAACAAAAGCCTGTTCAGGGTCCACCACCTTAGTGGGGACCCCAAGAAATATGGGTGGAAGAGAACCGAACTAAATTCTGTAACCCTTTCCTATAGAGATCAGGACGCAACAAGATATATTTGGCAGTAGCTTCCACGCTGCCAGAAAATCTACTAAGGGGACCAGTCTCTCGAGGGTCGTTGAGATGTGCAGGCACCTCGGCGGCCTGAAACAACGAACTGACTACTTTACGGCCCTCCTCAGAGGGTCGTTTGGGGACGCTGACACTTCGGTGCCCTGAAGCGGCGAACCGGCAGGGAAACCGAACTGGCAGCACTGCGACCCTCCTCAGAGAGTCGCCCCCCAGAGGGTGCAGAGGAGACACAGATTCTCGAACCCGTGTCTCCCCGGAGGGGGCTGCCCTCAGAAGTCTGACAGCCTCAGCATCAGGACTTCTTCTTAGTCGAAGCCTTCTTCGAGATAACGACTGTCCTCAGATATGTCTTATCCCAAGACGACTACGGCTGAGACTACTAAAGGAACCAGCCTCTCGAGACTGGTCTCTAGTATAGCTTGAGAAGCCAATCCAGCGTCCTGAAACGGATGACCGGCAGGAAAAACCGAACTGACAGCTCTAAGACCCTCTCCAGAGGGGGCGAGCATCCCAATGCCACTACTATTCCGGGCAAACACAGAGATACAGGCTCGTCGGAGACCGCTGTGCCCTGACGCACACGAGGTGGTGGGGTTGCAAAACATGTAATGCCGAAATTTAAAAAACATTGTCACAACATTTGTCTTGCCGCGTATTCACATAAACACATCGGTTATCCGTGCTGTCAACAGTAACGCATGTGATTAATGTTTTTCAGTTCAACGCATTAAAAATATTTAGCGCAATTAACGCAGCATCCGTTTTTTTCCCTGTCATACTTTGGCTAGCGTTACATTATATAATCATGTTCTTCTTCATGCAAATGCTTTTAAACATGCAAGCGCGAAAAGACAAAAGAGAGCGCTGTCTGTGAATGTCCTGCTGACTCACACGACGCACGCCAGAATCGGCTTAACGAATAATAACACACAGTTATGCCAAAATGTCTGTTTTGTTGTCTCCTCACGAGAGCAGTCTTAAATTAGTTAAGTAAAGTCTTAAATTAACGTTAAGAGTTGTGAGTAAATGGGACGCGTGTGATATCCACATGTGCAGCAGACAGTGACAGTGTGGTGGTTACAAAAATATATAAAGGAAAAGAGAAAATAAAACTAATAATAATTAGTGTCATCAATATGTTGTTGTCATTGAAAAATAAACTGAATGTCATTAATGCATAGTGTATGATATTGGATGATGGCGATTGGTATTCCTTGCCTAGCATGGATGATCGATCATTTGATTATTTTTGCCTTGGGACTTTCACCTGCTGGGGGAGGGGGCGCGCTGCTCAGACAATACAGAGACTCAGAAGATTGCAGCAGTTCCGTGCCCTGTGTCTTTTATTGACTCTATATCTCCCCTAACCAGGTATGATATTAGTAAATTGTAGCGGAAATACACTTTATATAAGTCAGGGCTGTGAAAAATGGCAAGTGTCATTGTTTGAAGTGTATTCATTGTAATATAAATACATGTCTAAAAGTTCGGTTCAAGTTGACCGCGTGTGTATCACGTGTACAATGGGTGAATGCTAAACTGATGGCAGAGACCATGCGGTCATAGAAATGTGAAAACGGAGTGAATTAATACCATATTTGTGTTTTTGAGAACTAAATTAACAGTTAAGTTACAGGTGACAGTGCTTAAAGAAAAGGAATCTGCTGGTTCATAAGAGAAAATGTAATATGTGTTCATGCTAATGGTGTGTAAAGAGATAATTAGTTTGGCTGACATGCTATAATTCCTGAGCTAATTTAAGAAGTTTAAAAGAGTTGAAGATGGTAAACGGCACATATGTTTAAAATGTAGAGTATAATATGTGAATATTGTATGTAATATACAGTACGTAGTATTATTAATGTGCGTTGTAATTCAAGTTTCTATTGAAATGATTTGTTTAATTGGTGGGAACAGTACCTGTTGAGAAGCTGTATGTGAGTAAATCTATATTTTTTTCTGTATAGTGTTTTTCTCTAAAGAGTTGTTATACGTTTGATTGACATATGAGAATGCAGAAATGTTTGCATTAATGTCAGACAATACAGAGACTCAGAAGATATTGCAGCAGCTCCGTGTCCTGTGTCTTTTATTGACTCTATATCTCCCCTAACCAGGCGGTCAGGGTGCTACAACAGCAGAATCACAGAAGATGTCATTCTAGTGTTTAAATAGCCTATTTATTATCCAATGTGCACATATGCAATTCTTGGTGCATTTGTTGTTGTTAAAGTTCTACAGTTCACATGGGCTATGGCAGTCTTTGTTTTGATACACTATTATGTTGAGGGCCAAGAAGAAACAGAGAAAATATTGTTGTATCTTTAAAGGTAGGGTAGGTCAGAATTGTCTAAAAAAAACTTTTATTCAAATTTGTTTAAACTGTCTTTATATACCAATGCATAATTAAAATGTAAGTACTCTGATAAAAAGAGTATAAAAATCGAGTGACTCTAGACCGTTTAATCTTCATTAAACACAGCTCATTAATTCCATTCACTCCCACCTAAAAACGGGTGCGCGCACGTGGGCAGAGCCAGTAATAACGGCGGTAGTCATGGCGACGGAGAGTGACAGTCGCACAAGCCAATCCTGTGATTCGTCCCGAATAGAAATAATGAGCTGTGTTTAATGAAGATTAAACGGTCTAGAGTCACTCGATTTTTATACTCTTTTTATCAGAGTACTTACATTTTAATTATGCATTGATATATATAGAAAGTTTAATCAAATTTGGTAAAAAGTTTTTATATAAATCCTACCTACCCTACCTTTAAGCAGTTGCACTTGTTTTTGTTCTGAATGCACTTTCTTGTAGTAGTCCTACAGAGAAAAAATTTAAATGCACTTGACCTAAATACACTTTGTTTTTATGATAGAACATTTAATTTGAAAATCTTTCTGCTTGCCAGTTAGGCCTGTACATTATTATTTAATGTACACATGAGTGGGGTCAAGTTAAACATTTTACGGTAGTTTGAATTTTATTTTATACTGTGCATTGTTGCAATGTGCTAAATAAATATTTGCATAATTTGTAATTGATTTATTCTTTGAAACTTTAATATTAATTTATGCAATTGCAATGCCTTGATTTTAGTAAAGTTAGTACACAGTCGTAGACATAAATGCAATGGTACTAATAATTGGCATAATTTCTTTCAGTGTTTCGGTTTTCGGCCTTGGTTTCCTCTTTTTCGGTTTCGGCCAAGAATTTTCATTTCGGTGCGTCCCTAATATTTTTATATAGCATGTTAAAGTTGTCACTTTTTGAGGGCTAACAAAAACGCACCGTTTTGGGTCTGGCCCTTTAAATTCAAATATGCTGCTGTTCCCGATACAGAGGGCGGAGCTTCAAGAGCTCATGTGTTAGCAGCTCCGATTACCTCACAAACACTAAAATGACAAAGGCTTTGCCTTTTACGTTCAAACTGAGTCAGACAAAGATGAAGAGACTCAAGAAGAAGTGACAACACGTAGAATGCAACAGGACCTTTCTGAATGGTTAGTTGATATGGAGTTAACTATCTTCAATTAGCATATTCTGTCATGATAAATTATAAATCGCTCGTATAGGAACTGTTGTGAGATGCACACAGTGACTTTCTATTGCATGTAAAAAAAAACGGATGCCAAAGTTTGAGCTGACTCACAAATGTACTCTTATACAACAACTCTTCCTCTTCTCAACATGGACTGCGTGTTCACGGGGGCGGGGTTTATGTAATTTATAGGGTTGGTGATGTCACACACTAACCCGGGAGAAATGTTAGGTAGTCCATTCCAGCGTTTGTTATAGTCCTTAAAAAACGATTTATTTAAAAGCAAATATCTTCCTTTGCTTTGAACTTTGAGTGTTGTAACTTTGCAGATGTTGTTTATGCTCAAACAGCAACATTACACACTAACTAAAGTTAGAAAAGTAAAATCATACTCAACCACCCCTTTAAGGTGAATTGACCATTTTATTGAATTAAACTAAGGAATATTTTAGTTTTTGCTATCTTTCCAGAAAAGACTTCATCAAATTGTGGTTTAAAAACAGATATTAATACCAGCAGTATGTATCTATCTTATATAAACTGTTATTAATTGAGCAGAATTTTACACAAATTATTTGGAAATGAGAATAAAACAAAAGCCATTCATCAAAGGCACACTCACAAAAAAGCAGTGGAATACAAAAAGCAAGACCATAAAAAAACAGACATGGAATAAACCTCGAACCAGACTCATTAGAACCTTATTAATAGAGTCAGGCAGCATGCATTCAGCCAATATTATATATAGCACTGTCTAATAGATAACAGTTACAAATCACTGCTATACAGTACATGTAAGGTCCATACACTAACAGGTTAAGGACTGTAGTAAAATAAATTCAGAAATATATAACTAAAAATAAAAAAAATATATAGATCAACCATTTGACCCTAGTTCAGTTATGATCACATTTGTTATGTTCACAAGCACCAAATTAAAATAGTAAATTATAAATTCTCTAAAATTGTTTACATAATGTCATAGAAAATGTGCAAACATTCACAGTTATATTAATATTAAGCGTATCCCCTCTTGCTCATCCCCTTGGTCTGTATTTCGTTCTCTCTCTGTAAGAAAACAAAGAATACTGGTTAAAAAGGTTGATGTCACAACCACTTTAGTGTCAATGTTCAGCCAATAACCATGTTTAAAAAACAAGCATTCATACCTGATCAAAAACACTCAAAATAATACAGTGTTGAGTATCAAACAGTAAAGAATTGAGAAAATTAAAGGACAATTTAGAAAATTAAATCTTGCAATTGTAAAGTAGTCAACTGAAGGTGAGCTTGTTGAGAACCCAAATGCAGTTTTTTTTTTAAAAAAAGTGATCAAACTGAAAACAAAAGCATGCCTTGGCATGAACTCAAAAATGTGGACGTGGCGCTTACCAAACAGTGGTTACAGAAAACAATAGGCTTGTTTGAGATGCGCCTTGCTTCGCATGAAATGTATGCGAGAGTAGCCGGCTACAGTGAGGGGAGGAGTGAAAAAAGTGCAGGGAAGCCGGATAGTTCTCTTTTCTCGCAGTGGATCATCAGACACCAATGAGATCAAAGATGGATATCGCGGGATTCACGCTCGTGCACAGTGTTGCTAATAAACTGGATGTAATTTAAGTTCTGTTGCTTTTATAAGAAAATAACACTCAAAGTTCTTGTTATTTAATTATATACCAAAGACGTGTTTATCAATACTTTTTACTTTAATTACATATGTTTTATAAATATTTTATAATAAATATGATAATCAAATAACATATAGAGATCACACTGTCAGAGAGTTTTGGAATACTCACACATAATTTATACACAAAATCAGAGTTTTAAATTCAAACACTTTAAAAGAGAATACATCACGGTTGTTTAAACCAATGAGCATTAAGCTGTGTCGTCAGCAAGTCGTTTCCCATCGTGCTTTTGATCAGCGCAGTCAGTGGAGAGAGCAACTGCGCTCGACTGCAGAATCCAACACGAGTGGCTTACACTCGCAAGAGTGTTTTTACATCCGTCAGCATGACATCAGAGTCAGGCGGACCACAGTCGGACACATTTCTAACCAGCATGGATCTCGCGCTGCTCACCGGTGATCGGTTTTGCACAGATTTTGCTCATCTCAAACAAGCCTAATACTTGACAAAGACACATGGCAAACATGAGGGCTTAAATACAGACTAATGACTAGAAGGGACACCTGAACAATGAAACAATGGACCAATGACAGCATGACACATCAGACAAGGCACATGGCAGGATCACATGACTAACAGGGAATCACATGACAAAGACATGAAACATGACTGACATGAAACAAAAACAAAACAAGACTTGACAGCAATATGTTAATTTTCAGAGTATCTGTACACAGAGCCAAAATAGAAAAGATCACCATGTTACTCACCATGCACTGTAACTTTATATCTCTTGTATTTAGTCTCTCGACTGCTGATGATCAGTAGTTTATAGACTCCGGCATGTTCAGTTGTGCTGTTTCTTATGATCAGAGATCCAGTTTGATGATCCAGATTCAATATGTTTTTAAATTTCCCTTTATCACCATAATATGTACAGGCACTTTTATTAGTTTCTCTTTTAGCCACGAGTCTGTCTTCAGCTCCAAACAGCCACAGAATCAGATCATCATCTTGTATTTCAGTTTCGTTGTGTAGCGTGACCGAATCTCCCTCCGTCGCTGACACAGTCTTCTCTTTATTTTGTCGCAGCACCAGATAAAAGAGAAACACATGGACATTATAACAGGTGATCTGACCTCACTGCCACGGTAACATCGAAACCAACTGGCTGATTAATTACGAGGTGAAGAGGAACATGTTATTCAATATTGTGATGGATTTCTGTGTTCCACATAAATTATCTAAACAGGTTTGGATTTAGAACGACATTTTACATTTACAGGCAAACCTGAACGATCAAAACCAGTGTTTCTAGAATAAAAAATAATATATATATGGTCTAGGAATGTTTTGCTAATATTTCCAAACCCTCATCTTTCCCTCATAATTGAGTGTTCATCAGAGTGGTCCAAGAACTCAGGACTTTTGTCGCATTTTTTTCTTTTCACAAGCTTCCTGTGTAAACTGTTACCGCCTCTTTCCTGCGTTTAAAAGTCTGATGTTTGAGTAAAGAAGGGCAAAGACGGTGAAAACATGACCTGTCGACCATCTTCTAGTAGTGGACTTTATTTTCTTATATTCCTTGCTTTATCCACCAAATTAAATTATAGCCCAAATATCTTCACAATTTCAGTCTTTTCAACACACTCATGACAATTTGTAACTATTTTATGGTTTCGGCAAATTGGTGGCTAATTCATATAAATACACACAATATAATTTGTACGCTTTTGTACAATCTGCTTAAGATATGGGGTTATGGGTGGACCTTCATGCTTACGTTTTTGTATGATTTACATTGTACGAATTCATACAAAAGTGCCACTTAACAAAGTTACGTTTTCCCAGAAGATCAGGTTTGTCTTTTCAGTTGTTTGTGTCTTTAACTATTAATAATCTGTGTTAAGAGCATTAAAAGCATAAAAACAGCGCTAAATCTGATTGCGTTACTCACCGTGGGCGATCACCATGAATCTCTTGCATGTGATCTTCTTGCCGCTGCTGATTTGTAGTGTATAAACGTCTGAATGTGCTCTGCTGATATTCCTGATGGTCAGATCTCCAGTTCGCTGGTTTAACTGTAATCTGTCTCTGAATCTCCCATCCGGACCTTTGTAGAAAAAGGCCTGATTGGCTCCGTTGAGTTCAGCTATGAACGTTTCTTTGTCGCTAAACTTCCACAGTATCCGGTCATCATTCTTCAGTTCGGAAACACCAGTTTGTAAAATCACAGAATCTCCAACTGTATATTTCAGCGTATTCACTGCCACAGCGTGAGAAACATAGAAGAAACATGTGAATGTGCACGTAAACCGCACTATCACTGTGATTATCTCGAGCTACTCACGCCAAACAAGAACGTTGAATTTCTTGTATGAAGCTTTATTGCTGCTCTTCATCTGTACTTCGTAAACTCCAGAGTCGCTGCTTTTGGCGTTTGTGATGGTGAGGTCTCCAGTTCGACTGTCCAGCTCCAGTCTGTCTTTGAATCTCTCGTCGTCAACATCGTAGACGCTGCTCTCATTGGTTTGCCCATCAACTTTGGCTATGAGGGCGTTTTTAGGTTCAAACTTCCACAGAATCAGATCGTCTGTCTGTATTTCAGCAATGCCAGTCTGCAGATGGATGGACTCTCCCTCCGTGAATTTCAGTGTGTCCACTTAATTTCATAAAGAAATAGAAACAAGGCATGTTGATATGTGCAGATGAACAACTTTAGACCTCAATGATGTCTCAAATGAAAAAATGAATACGTTTACAGACAACACTGTAGGTATTTGAAGTATTTCACCCACACACCTCGTACAATAACCTTGAATCTCTTGGTTTTGGCGGCTCTGCTGCCGGTGATCTGCATCTGATAATCTCCAGAGATTCGGATCCTGATGTCGCTGATGGTCAGATCTCCGGTCTGCTGGTCCAGCTGCAGTTTGTCGCTGAACCGCTCGTCGTCGGCGTACGAAATGTTGCCGGCCTTTTTGTGTATTTGAGCGATGACCATGTCTTGCGGTCCAAATGTCCAGAGTACTTCATCCTCTCTCTGGATTTCAGTTGCACCGGTTTTCAGCGTGACAGCATTTCCCTCCGTCACTGAAACTTTTTTTTTCTTTTCTGTCTCAAACACCAAGATATCAAATGTTCTAACAGATGTTTCATTGTTTAAGTCAAAGTATAATTCTTTTTTAATGAATAAATCACTGTAAATGAAGTCCCATCATAAATAATAGCTTTGCTCCAAAACAGTGAGCTGTAAAATGCATTTGTAATGAAGGAGTTCTAACAAGAAACAGATCTTCTCTCAGATGTTGGTTTTAAATTTGATTCAAAAGTGTTGTTCACTGACACCATTTTTTTCTGACTCTCAACATAAACATAAAATTTTTTTTAAAAATTTTTTTTAATTCACAGCAAAAATCTGCAAAATCTTCTCTTAGTGAGCTGCCTAAATAAGTAGCATTACAAGGCGCATTCATAATGAAGGGATTATCTTTTTTGTTGGTTTTCAATTCATTTTAAAAGTAACTTTTCAAAATGCATTTCTAGGATTCTAGAACTTCCTGTATCTTTAGTGGGAACAATAATTTCAGACTGCTTAACAGATACAGTCAATTCCTGTTTTTCTTAAGATCACCCACTGTATAATTCGTTAAAGATACAGTATTGCTAAATTGAAGAAAACATAGTTAAGCAAATACAATTCACTTTTAAACTCTTATATGGGTTTATTTATTTTGCTATTAGCTGTAGATAAAGATTACCTTTCCGTTTAGAGTATCTGAACATGTAGTAAATCACAGCCAGAGCTACAGCCACACACAGCAGGAGAAAAACACAGATCAGCACAACATAACCAGCGGACAATCCTGGATCTGGAAGCGCTGAAGAGAGAAAGTCATTACTGTAAGTACATTTCTTGTGCGATTTGAGGGAAATGCTCATTTGACATGATTAAACATGATACTTACCAACAAAAACATTGAATCTCTTGTATACGGTCTCTTTACTGTTGGAGATCTGTAGTTGATAAACACCAGCGTCTGCGGTTCTGAGGTCTCTGATGGTGAGATATCCCGTCTGGTCTTCCAGATGTAGTCTCTCTCTGTATCTCTCATCAGGACTGTATGTGATCTCATGAATCTTTATGTTCATTTCAGCGACAGGAGTGTCTGGATTCGTAGGTCCAAACGTCCACCGTATTAGATCATGTTTCTGTGAATCAGCAACACCAGTGTGTAGAGTCACAGAATCTCCTTCTCTCCTGTTTTCCAACCCTGCAAAAATCACATCTGGAGAACAAACAGGAACAGTTATGCGATGCATAGTGCATGTTAAAAGTAAAACATATAGGCCTAAGCTATATAAATCAATAGATCTATCTGAGCTACTCACCATGGACAGTGACACTGAATGTATTGACTAAGGTCTCAGTGCTGATGATCTTTATAATAATCTCCGGAGTGTTTGGTTCTGATGTCACTGATGGTCAGAGATCCAGTCTTATTGTCCAGCTGCAGTCTGTCCTCGAATCTCCCATCATCAACATCGTATAATGAGACGGTCTGAGTTGTTCCCTCGATTTTAGCGATAATGGAGTTTTGAGATCCATACATCCACATCAACAAATATATTTTCTGTATTTCAGTGACATTAGACTTCAGAATGATGGAATCTCCCTCTATCACTGACATTTTTGCTGTCTCCACAAACACACCTGAGAAATAAACAAAATATAGCTGAAAGTTTTCAATATCAGTAAACTGTAAACACTTTTAAATATAAAGGTTCCAAAAGGAGGGTTTTCTCATCAGTGCCATAGAAGAGCCATTCCTGGTTCTTCAAAGAACCTTTCAGTGATCAGTTCTTAAAAAGATGTTATTCATGTAAATTAATATTTTAATTATGTAAATAACCTTCAATGGAAAGGTTCTGTGTGAGTTGGTTCTTCATGGATATTTAAATCTTAACGATTATTATTATCCTATTAGAACAGCCAACTATTACTACAGAATACACTGAATAGAATTAAATATCATCATAAAATTTAAATAGATATTGTCATTGTGGAATTTGTCCCCGAATGATTGCGCAATATTTGCATAACAAAATAGAAGCAGAGAACCGTAAGGCTATGAATGAATGAATGAATGAATGAATGAATGAATGTAGCCTACATTCCGTCATGAATGTATCTTTGACTTTGACCAATTTAAGATGAGTTTATCATATGTTGATAACAGCTATAACTGTTTGTCTGAAAATCGAAAGCCCACGACCGACAACCCGCCCATGTATTATTGAACAGACAAAAGCAATGATTTAGCTTTTCTTACTAACCTTCGTAAATTATTTTCCTCGCATGAAAATGTTCCGATTCATCAACATTATTACAGCGACTGTGAAATTCGTATTTTTCCGAATCTGTTGTAGCCTAATAATGTAACATTTTGCGTATAAGAACATATTAATGCCTATAGCCTAATAATGTGAAACCGAAAGAATGACGAACCGATGACTTACCGTGTAAAAATAATGCGAAATAAGAGAGCAATACCAGTTTCTTCATATTGTTTTTGAATCCTAGATCATAAGTAACATGACTCGACTTGATGAGGTGATCGATCCGTGGCGTTTCTGTCGTGTCATAAACGAGCAAAACACGATCGACAGTGACCGTCACGGATGGCAAAAAAAAAGTGTTGACTGCTGAGGAATTTTGAACAGATGGGCTGGTTATCACAAAACAACAAATGTTCGCTCATGAATACCATTTAGGTTATGCACAAATGTTATTTTACTGTTTTACTGTAATGCTCATTTTCAAGTCAAAAACATAACGTAATATTTTATGTATTATAACCAATGCGGTTGGTTTCCAATCTCTATGAATTCTGTATGTTCTTGCTTGTAGTTTCTGTCATTGTACCTATGCATGAGGGCAGAGGAAGGCAAAACCTGATCACAGATCAGTATCTATTTTCCATTTAACTTGAGCGTTCAATATGAAATCAGCATAAGACTAAGGCCCCGTTTACACGATGGGAAAACGCAGATATTTCTCTGCGTTTTGGCCTGTCATTTACACGAAAACGCCGTTTTTATCCCAGAAAACGATTATTTCTAAAAACTCCGGCCAAAGTGGAGATTTCTGAAAACGCCGGTTATATGTTGTCGTGTCAACTGGGAGAAACGGGGTTTTAGGTTCTCTCTTGTCGATTCTGAGGATTCTGATTGGCTTGCATGGCTTTATCCTTCTCCCTACACTGCCGCCCATAGGTTTAGCATAGTTATAAAGGCGCTCGACGGCGTATTTATGCAGGTTGTGTGCACGATGTTATTATTGAAAACGGAGGGGGAGAAATATTCGTTTCTCTAAATACCCGGCTATGTGTAAATGTGGCCTAAGACAAAGCTTTATGGCCTGTTAATTTTTAAAAAAAAGTTTTGAATTGGAACTAATAGGATTTCAGTAAGTAAATGTGTTGTTATATGACAATTTATGGACTAAAAATTTGAAAGGTAGCCTACACATTTTAAGTTCAGTACTTCTATACTTGATAATAATGTATCAAAATTAAAATAAGATACAAGGCATTGAAAACATACAGTTGACAAAACAAAAAGGCTATTGTTTGATTGACACTGTAGAATGCTCTTACATACACATCAGAGGCTTATGACTTTACCGCTAAACGAGGAACTGCATCTCATCTCGGCAAGAAACAGTTTCAGGGTTCATTTCAAATAAGTCGTTGCCTTTTTAGACTTGTGTAGGGTTATTAGAGCAGGTTGCAAGTTCTTGAAGAAAATGCATCACACACTTGTTTTTTTCTGTCTGTGGATATAGTACTTAGCTGGTAAGGTGTAAATATTTGTTCTTTAGTTACTGTTTTAGTAAAGTGGCATCAGTTGTGATCTTTTATTATATGCTTGTTCTCCAGGTGTTTGGTGTTGAGACCGGTGAAACAGAGACAGTATCAGTGATGGAGGGAGAATCTGTCACTCACACACTGATGTTCCTGAAACACAGAGACATGTGATAGTCTGGACGTTTGGACCGCAAGGCACACACATTGCTAAAATCAACAGAGTGCACAATGAGACCTTTCACGATGGTGCCGATGAGAGATTCAGAGATAGACTCAAGCTGGACTATCAGACTGGATCTCTGACCCTCACAAACATCAGCACAGAACATGCTGGACTTTATAAAATCGAAATCGTTGTTGAAAACAAGGTCCCAATCAAGAATTTCATTGTCACCGTCTATGGTAAGCAGTGCATTTTACTGTATGCTCATTTTATTTGCCTCTTGCCATTTTCTTATTTCAAGTAGGATTATTAAATTATCATAATATATAATATTTTAAGTTATGGGCTAAAATATGGGCTAGTGGGTAAGTTGAGCCACCAATTAAACTTAAGGGAACTGTGCAAAAGATGATTTGCCATGGATAAGACCATAAGGCATTAATGTGTTGTTTTCTGTAAAGCTGCTTTGAATAAAATGAAAACAAAAATTACTTGATTACAAAAACTTTTTGTAAAAAATTTTTATCCGATTCCGAATAAAACAAAGATACAATATAACACAAAGGTTTTGTGAGTGACCACAAAGTTTCTCAGGGGAATGCAAAACTTTTGCAAGAGAATGCAAAAGCGCTGAAATATAGTTTTTCCTCTCATCTCCTATTTTTCCCATCATCACCATGTCCCTTTTAAGGCCTCCATGTCCCTGACATGTCATCTATATGACAAATCTTCCAGTTGGTCTGTTATTGTGGTGTTGCTTAATCTACATTCCTAAATGTCATTTAAAATCAGACCTATCTGTGGGTGGTTGTTTTTCATGTCAAAGTCAAACTTTTCTCTTTTTTAATTCTCAGTCCAGAATGAAAGCTTCAACTGATGAAGGGTGAATCAAAGAGTTTTTACTAGACTTAACCTTAATGTGAGAAAAAATTTTTTTTGCTTTCGATGAGGAAGTTCACAATGCAAAACTCACTTCTCTGTTCAAATTGTGCTTCAAATATGGGAAGTACCCAAATACTGTATCCCATTTCTCCTCGAAAAAAAAACAAAGTTGCACCTTCTAAGCTCATTTTACAACTAGGCCTATATATTTAACAGTTGCGACTTTACTTCTAATACTTAAAATTGTGACTTTATACCGTTTTTCACAATTATGACTTCATATCTCACAATTGCGACTTTATTTCTCTGACGTGTGATTTTTTTTTGCATTTGCTCCTTTTTTTTCTTCTTATAATTATTCGTTTATAAACTGTAACAATAAAACACTGGCAAACAAAAAAGCCTTCATACTGTTCTGACTTTATTTCCGTGTCTCTTTATTTTCTTGTGTTATTCAGCTCTGCACAGTCCTGTCATCACCAGATACTGTGCACAAAATCCTTCATCATCCAGCTCAAAATGTTCACTGCTGTGTTCAGTGTTGAATGTGAGTGATGTGACTCACTCCTGGTACAAAGAAAACAGTGTATTGTCCAGTATCAGTGTGTGTGATCTCAGCAGCATCTCTTTACATCTGGAGGTGGAATATCAGAATAAAAACACCTACAGCTGTGTGCTGAACAATCCCATCAGCAACCAGACCACACATCTGGACATCAGAGGACTCTACCAGATGCGTTCAGGTATAACATTTGTAATATGATGGGGTGAACTATCCCTTTAAATACGATTGTCACTCCTCTTTTGATCGCTTTAATCTCATTCTATCCACACAGGCTTTTGTAATTTATGGGAGTGACAAGCAAATTCTACAACCAAATTAATTATGATAGTGTTTTGGCTACATAACTAAACTGAACTAATAATAGATAGTAGCACTTACCAGCTGCTGTGTTCCCTTCGAGATGGTGATGCAGTCACGTGATTCTCAGGTGAACGAAGCTTCGGCCGTCATAAATCACGTGCTCTTGGCAAAAAACGAATTAAAAAACGACATTCATTCAATACTTTTTGTACTGTTTAACACAGTGTCTTTTTGTATTTTATGTTCAACATAAGCCTATACTAACATGACACAATTTAATATCGTGACTACATGAAACGAGCTTTTACTGTTATAAAACTGCAGATTTGTGCTATTTTACTTTCCTCAAAGAGTATAGAAGTAACAAGAGGCGAAACTCAATAGAACGTTCCATTGCAACAAACGCACCCGTGCGCAGAGCTGCAGCTCCGCCATCTTGGACTGAACGCGTTATAGAATTGAACGATACCGGTTCCAATTCAAAAGCTGTTAAGGGAACTAAATAGTTGTTTCTCGTTTTTAATATCTCTATAGCAGACATCCAAAGTCTCCCGGAAGTTCCGGGACTCTCCCGCATATTGATAGCGGCTCCCTGATGCCGGCAAATTAGCTAAAATCTCCCGAAATCTAGAGCGAGCGAGCAAGAGCGCGCAGCTCCAGACCGTGTTGCGCACACGGCAGAAAGGGTGAGGGAGTGAGAGACCTTGCGTGTGTAATTAAACTTTTGCTATGAAAACACTCTGCTTTTATGTTCTGCTTTTTTATTTTTAGAAATTTGAATGGTCAATATGGATATTGCAATTTTGTCAATAGTCTGGAAAGTGGAAACATTTTTTTCCATATGATTCCGGTCTGGAAATGATTAAAATCAAATTCCATACTTTTCCAAACATATTTGTTGCTCAAGAAACATTTCTGATTATCAATGTTATGCTTAATATTTTTGTGGAATCTGTGATAAAAAAAATCATGATTATTTGAACAATGGAAAGTTCAAAAGAACATCATTTATTTGAAATCGAAATTATATAAATAAAAAAATTAAAATAGGATTACTGCCACCAAAACTTTTGAACGGTAGTGTATATCTGTATAATAATATATGACAGAAATATGTAATAAATGAACCACTTCCAATCATAAATAAGAATAACTAATCTTCTGATATTAATCGGTTGTAATAATTTATTTAACTTCAACAATAATCTGGCAAATGTCTCCTTTGGAATATAGACCTATGGTTGGTCTTGTTTTAAAGCATTCTTGAATTACAACCATTTAAGTTTGGATAGTGATTTTCATGTCTATGCGAAAGGGGGGGGGGGGGTGACAGTTAAAGGGTTAATTTAGTGATAACAATGAATTAATAAAGCGGTAATTTGCCAGGTTAGGTGTTATCTCTGAAAATATGCGATTTAAAAAGCCTATTTCGACCAAACACATAACGTTATAATAAACTGTTACTGCGGTTATAGGATAGCTTAACGTTACAGCACCTGTTATCGTTGCCGTTTGCTCACTTAGACGTTAATAAAAACCTTTTCTACTTTAACGTTACCTCTCTGGATCTTTGGTGAATCTATGAAATGCTAGTTGGTTGGTTGTATACTGGTAGTTGTTGCAGTTGATGACAGAACACTGTTTTCTTTGTTTCCAATTGTTTCCAGACATAATGCTGTTAATGCTGTATAGTTGTGCTAACGGTAAAGCCGTTGGTTCAGTCCAAAATGGCGTCAGCGCGACCGCAGCGCCATCTAGCGATTGTTGTCAAAACTGCAACGGAGTTTCGCCTCTTGTTACTTCTATACTCTTTGCTTTCCTGTTTATCTATTTCTTAGACTACCGGTATGTCCACTATTATGGATTCATTAAAGCTGTGATCCAATTGGCTCTCTCTGCTCTGGTGGGCGTGGCTGCTGTTGCTGTGCTGGTTTATGACGTCAGATCAACGAGTTTGAAAGCGGAGGACAGAAAGCTGCGTTTTTTCCTCTCACAATCAAAACAACCGTGAATGCCGGTTGCAATGTTTATTTTGGCACTGCATAGTGCATAGCATTGAATATAGAAAAGTAAGGAACTTGCATCCTATTGGTTCATTTAAACGAGTATTAAATATGCGATAATAATAACAGCAGAATCTCTTTAGCTGCGCATGCTCAGACAGTCAAAGGATGTTCCTGTAGTTTGCCAAACAGAGTGAAAAATTACTTTCTGCAGAGCTGGAAAGGGTGAATCTGAAAGTGTTGAAACTGTTTTATCACATTGAACATGACAGACAGTTCAAACTCCATCACTCTCACTGAGATCTTCTCGCTCTGACTGAACATGTGTGATTCAGATCCATTAGCCGTATTAGACTTAAAAATGAATAGTTTTTAAACGAGTCAGAAAAAAAGCAGCAAACACTGTAGGCTTAAAGTTTTGACACTGATTATTATATTGTGATTTCAAACAGAATTGCATATTGAGACTATCAACTTCATATGAGCTGAAGGGTCAGATTCCAGAATCCACCACCACTTCAAATGTGTATATATATATAGGCCTATATATTCTTTTGAGTGATTTATAATCAAGTTATTAATCAATAATATTTTTTTCCCTTGTACGTATTAAATTATTTGAATATAATTTAATAAGAGAAAGAACATGTTATCTGGATGTTTTTGGAAACTTTTCTGTTATTTCAAGCTCGACCAATTTCAACCATTAAGAAGCTGTGTGTGTGTGTGTAAGCGCCAGTATTATTTATTACAGATCAGTATTGGTGGACAACTGGCACTATTGGTGAGGTGAACACAAGATGAAATGACAAGCTAAAGCAGTTCTGTGAGCTCTACGGGTCATCTCAGGGTCTGGGTGTCAGTCGTATCATTGATGAAGAGATGCTTCTGCCTATCAGTTCATTTGTGGAAATGAACTGTTTATCTATTTCTTAGCCAATCAGAATCATTCAACCTGACGTGATGATATAGGGTCGTGTTTCTGAGACTGTACGCCAGAGCGGCCTACAAACTCCTTGTGAGTCTTGCAGCTGAACTTCTGCGATTGAAACTGCAAACTATATTCAGTAAAATTTTCTTCATTTTATAATTCTGACTCTTCTGAGTCCAGCTTTTCATTCATCATATCTGGTCCTTGAGTCTTTAACTGTAAATTCCCCAACACCACTGTACTAAATGTATCTGTAACATTATAAGTTATACATACATTATACATCTTATAAGTGATTATTTGTATTATATCGTTGTCTTTTCAGTTTTTTCATTCAGTGAGAAGAATGAAAGTTTATCTATAGACCTAAATGTGCTGTAACTGTGAGTCAAAATGAAACCTGATGTGTTCGGACTTACTGAAGAAACATGATTTGATCTTATTTGTAGATGAATGGTTTGTGCTTATATGTATGTAAGTGTGTAATGATAAAGGGCTTCTTCATGAAACTAAAGGTGCAGTAACTAGTTTGAGCATGAAACGGTGCAAAACGTTCAGCTTTTATATTTTGTTTTGTTTTTGTATTGAGCCAATAGGTCAATTGGTGAAAGTAAGACCATTTATTGGTCAATTGTTTTGTTTTTCTCACAGGTGAAAGTTGTCAACTCAAAAGTTGAAAAATCAACTGATTTTTAAATCAACTCATTGACTTTCTGTTCACCAAAACAACTCCTTTGGATTTGCCCACATGATCACTGTTGATTTGAATATGCATTAATGTTGTAGTTAAGACCAGTTCAAAACCAAGACCAGTGTGTGTTGAAACCAAGACCAATACTTTTGAGGGCTTGAGATCATTGAGATCAAGACAAGAGCACGGCAGGGTGAGACAGAGTCAAGAACAGACCAGCGCTCCTTAAACTCTTCTAAAAGATCCACATTTACTGCCTGAGAAATGTCTTATATTTAATCAATAGGACAGCTGTGGGCTTAACAATCCCATCAGCAACCCATCCCATCCATTGGATACAAAGCATATACATTTTGGTTCTTTACTCGAAGTATTTTTTTTACACTTCTACTGCCATCTGGTGCTCAAAAAGATGAAGTGCATGCATCTATAGAGCCTTTTCATGGCTAGATTGGATTATTTTATGGTTGTAATTTTTTTAACTGTATAAATTCAGATTGAATGTACTCTGAAGATGTTATTGTGTACATGCAGTAGATGAAGCAACACATTTCACACAATTTTACCTTTTTATTATTTATTAATATTGTATATAGGTACATTGTTTATGAGTTGCATGCTAAAACAGCTGTTAGGAAGCAAACTAAGGGTTTCTCCACTAGAGGACAGAAAAGTTCAGATAAGATCAGAGGCATATCTATATCTAACATGAACATGTATTCCTCAAGCAGATGCTTTTGTCAAAATTAATAAAACAACATAAAACAGAATGTGGTTATAGTGTAACTAAGGCGTTTTTCCATCTTTTTTGCTACAAGTGCAACAAGAGTAATGTTAAGTGCTTCAGCATCAATACAAATAAATTCAGATCCGATTGGAACAGATTAACTTTTTTAAGCATAATTACTTAAGCAAAATAAGATACACACGTACAATTTCAATGAAAATAATATTAAAAAGAATGTCAACTTAAGTCGTTTTTTTTTTTTTTTTTTTTTTTTACAATAAAAGTGTAACTAAGGTCATGTGATCTCAGCTTTAAAGAGACTGTGATCAATACTGAAAATGAACATTAATCTGGTTCTGCTGTTATTTACATAAAATGGCACATTCAATGGTTATAGAAATACTGCTGTGGTAAAACATTATAAAAAGCATATTACTTAAACTCACTGTCTACAACCACACAAAATCAGCTCTCAGAGTCAAACTAGTATTATGTTAATAGAGTACGGATATGAAGAGTAACATTACAAAAACAATATATGGAACTGTTTGATAAACACTTTCCCTGTTCATCTAAAAACAAAGAAGCTTTTTATATGCAAGTTTAACAGCTCAACAGACACGGATTAATTTCACACTTTAAGGCTGATATAAAGCAGAAATGTGTTTTTGTTGTAGCCAGATCTGAAATGTTGATGATGTCAGAGTGATTGACACTGGTGGGCGTGTCTTATCTCTTTAAAGTAAACTTGTCCCCTCCTGTTCATTCCCTGCATCCAGATCATTTTCATTCACCGACGGCATCTCTACAGTCGCTGAATCTTTCACTGCGGAATCAGCCAGAAAATACACAGACAATGACAGATATTAAAAAGAGAGATCTAGATCTGGAGATTTCAAAACTTAAGCTGAACGTACAAGATAATCGGGCTGAATTCTCCCCTTCCGAATACAAAAATTATCTTGATGGTTCTACAGATTATCTTATCAGATTTTCCTGTGGTGTGAGGTGTATTAAGAGGGACTGAATTTGCTCTGAAGAACGTCGGGGTCGCACCGATCTCAAATCGTAAATATCCAACATGTTGAATATTTACAATCAGAAATCCTGTTTTATGGGAGGAAACCCGAGGAGAAACGTGCCCGCACAGATTGTCACGTGGAACGAAATGATACCCAATCAGAAAGCGAGCTGACGGAAGCATAACACAACTTCATCCAAACCTTTTTCTTTTTTCCCCACAAATTTTCTGTAAAAAGTATAATTACCATTGTCTTCCGCCATGTTTGTTTACTTTAAAGTCATGTTTGATGCAGGAGGTTTTGCAAGATTTCCGCACTTTGTTGTTTGGGAATGGAAACTGTTGGTGTGCTTTCCTGGTCACATTGCGGCACAAAAGGTTCTCAACCAGTACCATCATAATCAGTAAAATAAAATAAAAAAATCTTCTAACAAAAATAAACACATTATTATTTTTAACTATCTTGAAAACTATCCAAGCAGCGATCCGCACTCAGATGTGACGGCGGAATTAATACATTACCTAATTAGGATAGAATACATTTAAATTATCCATCAAATTGTAATTTTCTCCTTACAGTCTTGCGAGTTAACAATAATGCCTGACCAGTAAATTGGTGAACAAAGAAAACATTTTGGCATTAGGCATTAGATATAAAACGTTACTTGTTTTTGTATATTGTTTTTCATTGTTTTCTTGAGAATGATGCATAGGGGCCAACATGTGTTACCACTAGCGCTTGAGGGCGCTAGAGTTAATTGATTACCGGATATAAGCCCGATCACAGACGAGCAAGTCAGTTTAAAAACACAGTCTGCGTCCCAATTCGCATACTAACCGTCCTAAATAACATTCGAAAGTAGAATTAGTAGGTCCCAAATCGTAGTATGTTGAAATGAGTGTTCCAAAGATACCCGGATGGTCTACAATTTCTGGTCAGAATCCGAAGTGCAGATCGATGTGCACATAGGATTAATGATCCCGACTGTTGCGTCACAGTCGGTGTCGGTGTTATGTGGAGATTCGCCTATTTTTCAGTGAGTGAATGGGTGAATGTGAGGCAATGTAAAGCGCTTTGGTGGCCATTGGGTCTGTGAAAGCGCTATATAAATGCAGTCCATTTACCATTTACCATTACCATGTCATGTCCATGTACTGAACTCTTGTTATTTAACTATGCCAAGAAAAAATAGAATTTCAAATTCTAGGGCACCTTTAATATGTATCTGTCACCACTTGGTCATTTGTTGCGATCGCTTGGCCTCCGTTATCACTTTTATGCTGATGATACACAGATTTATATACACTCAAAATCTGGTGAGCACCCAAAATCTGGTGATATTGACTGGGTCTAGGTCCTTACAATGGCCCCCAGTCAGATTCCGAGTTTATGAATGCTTGCATATAAAGCATTGCATGGCTTGGCTCCACATTATTGATCTGAATTGTTAAATTCCTATACCCCTAAACGTAGACAGCGATCTTCACAATCCAACTTGTTGGTTGTTCCTCATACAGGCGTACGATCTATGGGTGACAGCAGGGCTTTCTCTTATGCTCCTGTCCTTTGGAATTCCCTGCCTCTTGATCTTAGGCAAGCTCAGAAGTATGACATTTTTAAAGGTAAACTTAAAATTACACTATGTAGAAATTGTGTTTTTGTCAAACTTGCACTGTCGTAAATACCAATAATAAAGTAGCCTACCGCGTTTGCTGGCTTATAACGTTTTTACATGATTGCAGCTAAATCACAAGTAAATAGCCAATAGTCTACTGCCTACTGTATAATTTCATTTGTGTTTTTTGATTGTAATGTAAACATTACAAAATGCCAGATGACATCAATAAAGTTAAATGTACGTCGCATTATTTCATAACATTGACCGTTATGATGTCATTAGACATGATTATTGCAATTTATCATAATATTTGCAAATTGTGCTTGTTTACACTATTTACAACCTCTAAGCTTATTTTTGTCCTGATAATTATGTGAGATATTGACAACTGTTCTCATGATAATCGCAGGAATCAACGTCAACAGCGTCGTCTGATATAATGGATGAATGAACAGCATCGTAAAAAAATTACGCAACAACATACAACATAGAACGCAAACAAGTTTACAAATAAGAGATTTATTTACTAGTCCATCAACAAGATTGCCAGGTCAGCATCGCTGTTGCATCCAGTGCTGCTTTTTAGTGAAACGAGTGAAAGCCTGAAACTGACTCACGGTCAGATTCTCTTTTACTTTTCCTAGTCTCTTCCGACCACGTTTTCTTTTCTTTTTCCATCGTCAAGTATCACGCATGGGTATCACGTCTGAAATGTGCGCAAGTGTCTTCGTGCTTCATATGTTGTTAATGTGTGTGACGTCGTGATTCTCGCGAGATTTGTCGGGGGCGCTACTCTCAAACTTGCATTGCTGGTTTTTCCAGCGGCGTCCCCCCCCCAAGCTTTACTACCAGGATGATTCGCCTTACTATGAGTTTGTTTACCACCGAAATGACTTTGAAGCTGTTATATTAAGGGACAATTTCTACATAGTGTGCCTTTAATATTTTTTTGAATTAGAATTTGATTGTTGATGTCACTTTTATTAATGCTTATTTTGTGTACAGCGCTCTGAGAAGCTGCTTTTAAAGGCACTTTATAAAATAAAGTTTATTATTATTACATGTGGAACTAATTACATTATTATTACATGTGTTAACTAATCGTGAAAAGTGTTCTATGGCATTATAAGGCATAAGTGTAGATCTATGGCATTATATTTAGATAGTGTCATGAAAGATTGCAGTGATGAGCATGTAGCCGATCACAGACCTGATCGCATGTAGAGCTGATTTGCATGTAGAGCGAATTATTGCAGTGATCTTGTCATTGCAACTTAATTTCTGCAGTCTAACAAATGCTTTCATCATAACTAACTAGCTTATGCAAAGATTATGTTTTTTCACAGCCAGGAAAGCACAAAGTATGCATGGTATCGCAATTGTTATTATCACAATCTTATCGTAAACATCTAACTCGCTGCTCATCGACTGAACACCATGTGGGCTTGGACAACAATGCAGGATGTAAAAGTAGGTGTTGTTGTCTTGCTCCAGAGGCAGTCATATGCAAATGATTGTGCCTCGTCACGTCACATGCCCCACCCACGACTGTTGATGGACCCTGTAGTTTTAGCATAGACCCACCCTGAGTGAGCTAAACACAGTCCAACATTGTTTCGACGCCGGAGCAGCTGTAGACAAGAATATCTCCAAAGCGATTGAGGTGTTTTGATTTAAGTTATAAGAATGAACATAGCAGTCTTCATTTACTCTCGTTGTTACTCGAGGATGGATCAGTACCAACTGTTTGTGATCCAGCTTATATTCTCCGGAACGATACTGGGGCACACTTTATTACAGTTCGCCAGAGTTGTTTTACGGATATAAAGTTTACCAGTGTATTAAGCACCCACTGAAAAGGCATAAAGTCTGTATATATTTGTTTACTGTTAGTCGTAACGAGTGTTTTGTGTAATTCACTGTGTATGTTCATGTTGATGATAATGAAAGGGAGAGAGAGAGAGTTTTTGGATAAGACTTAAACGCGCTCTTATACTTACTGTGTTTATTCAGCTCTTCTGGTGACTTTCTGGAGTAAAACTGACGATTCATCTTTTGTGTGATGTACAATAAACGTAATAAAACTCATCAGTACATTTTTGCCCATTATTCGGAGGCGGTCCGCTACATCAGGCTTGTACTAATAGTGGATTAAAGCAAGAAAAATAAGTTATAACCGTAATTAAACTAGACTATACCTGTTCTATCTCCTATACAGCATATATTATTTGGCTCTGTGGGCATTATCTGTGGGTCTAAATGAACACCGCTACTTGGAGTTTCTGTCTTTATATTATCATTTCATGAGATTGTGCAAACTCGTGAGGCTCCGCCCTCTGGGCCGGCAGCAGCGGCTTATTTGCATTTAAAGGGATACAGACTAAAACGGCGTGTTTTTCTGAGCCCCAAAAAGTGACAATTTAAACATACTGTAAACAAATTATCTTTTGGGTATTTTGAGCTAAAACTTCACATACACACTCTGGTGACATCAAAGACTTATTTTACATCTTGTGAAAAGGGGCATAGTAGGTGCCCATAATGATGCTTTTAAGACTTCTTATATGCCAAAATTTAATTTCTCATGTCATGACCCCTTTAAACAAAAAGCTAGGAAAATCGCATTTTTGTCAAAGACTACGTCTGGATTGGATTCAGAAAAATGATCAAACCACAGATGGAGTAGATCGAGTCCTTCGACACCCACATATGCTGTTTGATGATTGCATTATTTTACATTTGCATAAGCAATCTTCGATCACTTGTGTCTTCTTCTTCACCTGTGTTTTTTGATCTGGATATTCTGTACTAGAAGATGTGTAACCCCGTGCCGTAAAATTCAGCCAATGGCGGGAAAAGAGTTAAGTAGATTTGAAGTAAATGCCTAATAGGTGACATAAAAATTCAGATACTCAGAATTAGGAACATATTTGTTTTATTTATAAATCGTTATTTTCAAACAGTGTAAGTTTATAAGAAGTATATAAGTATGTAAAACTACTGTATGTGAAAAAGTATTCAATAGGCAACTCAATTAAAAGAGTAAACACAACTACAAGCCAAGTATACTTAGAATACTTAATTATAGTTTTAAGTATATCTCCAAAGATTGAGTACAATTATAGTCCAAATATACTTTGACCTTTCTATCAGTATAAGTCAAGTGTATTTAAGTGCAATTTTCTATAGCAAATTCATATAAATTCATCAAAACCATTAAACAATCCGCTTACATTCATAGGCAGGCTATTGTGTATTTCTATGGGAATCAGCCAGAAAATCAGAAAAAGAGGTTTAAATACACCCCAAAATTGGGAAATGCCCTTTTTTGTCCTGAAAAGACCTCATACTCAGTGATGAACAGTAATGAAGACATGCCTGAAACTACTTAAAGTCCGCGTGAACCGGAAGTTGCAATCAACTTTTCTCAAGTGTTGTGACGCATTTCCGAGTGAAAGGGAATATTGAACAGAGGGCAGGGTTTTACTTCAGCGCTCCTCCTCTCCATCTCTCGCCCACAACAGAGTAACGGTTTGAGGGGAGTGGTTAAGCGATTAACCAACCCAAGCCGTCAAACCTATGTCATCAGAAAAAGAACCATTCCAGACCCGGAAGTAACTTTTCAGACTTTGATTAAAGATAACTTCGTCAAACAAATTTTTTTTTCCGTGTATTAACTTGCACGGATTAATTGTTCACCACAAGATTAATAATATCCGCTTACAAAGTAAATAGGGTCAATTTTGATTTCATGCCGACTTTAAGTTGTGCAATTACTGAAATTGCACACCTTAGAATGTTCGTTAAACAATCAGAATCGAGCATTCAATAGCCCCGTAATATAATATTATAATGATGAAAAACTGTGTTGCAGAGAAAGCGCAACATTGACATCTCAAACATCTATTATTCAGCGTATAGTGTATGCGCGTGACATCACCATTGGCCGGAGTGATTCTGGTTATTGGTTTTTAGGTGTGAATGCTGCGGAAAAACACACAAAACACATCTAAAACGGGAAAGAGTTTGGCGATTGACTGTACAACTATATTTGACAAGAAATCTGAGGGATATTTTTACAGACTGCCGAAAGCTACAGAACAGAGAAGCAAAAGGATCGCTGCAGCGAAAGGTGGATTGCAGTTATCATTTTGTGTCAATATTTTACGTGTAAAATCATACCCTATATATTGTATTGTTATATTGCATGGACAACTCATCAATTAAAAGTTGTAAGGAACACTATATCGAGTCCAACCTTTAGTTTAAACTGATAATTGTTTGTTTTACTCGCGGATTCGCCTATTAAATCCAGTCATGCAGCAGCTCTTTTGCCACTCAGTCCGGATGAGGGGGTCACATTCCGGTGGGAAAGTGATGTGTTTTTTTGATATTGATATTTGATATTTTTGAAAGTGATATTGTTGTTTTTACACATTTGTCATTCTTGTTGAAACAGTTCAGAGTGGTGAAGAAATAACATACGCTGATCCAACATTCTACAAAAGAAAAGCACTGCAATCAGTAAGATAATTATTATTATTTTATTTATGGTGTGTGTTTATTATTTCATCAGTGAGTCGGATCTAGATGTGTGTTTTGAGTGTATGAGTTCAGATATGTGTGCTTATGTGTCTGGGTAATGATCTATAACACACATCAAATCAGAAACACTAATATGGGACTTTTCACCCGGCTCTTAATCTCAGGTTATTGTTGTTCTTTACCCGGGGTAAAGGAACGTTTCACACTTGTAATTTAGAAAACAGGTTTATCACAGATTTTTACCTAAGGTTATGAAATCCTACTCTGGAGGGTTAGCACTTCTTTTGTGCTGTCAAACGTGTACATTTTGAAACAATGTGGTGTGGGGCTGTGTCATGAATTGCGTGGAAGCAAAGGCGGTAGTCGGATCTAAATGCAGCAGTAGACTTTAATCAACACAGACTTGGGTAAACTCAGAACAGATCAAGATACTCATGGAGCATACATACATTCAATAACTGACCAAAAGAGCACACAGGGTTTAAATACACAGAGGGGATCAGGGAACGAGACACAGCTGGGGCAAATGAGAACAACGAGAGGAACCATACAAACTAACAGGACAACACACCTGAAACAAGGGACCTAATAATTAACATGACTAGGGGTAACATAATACAATTAACAAGGCAGAGAAACAAGGTACAAACTGAATGCAAAAACCAAAGACAGTGAAACCACAAACATGACATAATAAACAACACTGTTCCAGGCTGCATGATTAACTGAAATTAAAAGGATAGTTCCCCCTTGAATTTATTCATCATTTACTCAACCTTAAGTTGTTCCAAACCTGTATGAGTTTTGTAACACTGTGTGTTCTGGAGAGTTGGATCCATATGCAGTGAGTTTATTGACAGAATAAACATAAAAATCCAACACTGAGACTAGAGAACCAGGAAACAGAATGAGCTCACCAAACAAACAGCCATCAAAGACAAGACTATGCAAGATATACAAGAACCACTGGGGGTTTAAATACACAAGGGGTAGTTTCCAAACAAGTCACCCCTGGGAACACTAAAATTGGCGAAAAACATAAGTCCTCATAAAACGGAGGCCAGATGCTAGGGGCTGCAGTCTTTAGCCTCCTTGTTAGAACGCCTGACTCTCATGCCGGAGACCTGGGTTCGAGACACGCAAGGAGCGGGGTGAGAAGGACCCGAGTGGAGGGGTTACACTCACAAGATCTGGGGAATGCAAGACAGGAATCATAACAAGTTTCTTTCTTTTGTTGAACATAAAAGAAGATATTTTGAAGAATGTCGGTTGTTGATAGCCTTTTTTTATCCCTATGGAAGTCAGTGGCTATTATCAACTATTATCAACAGCTATTATGGTTACCCACATTTTTCAAAATATCATCTTATATATAATAATAATAATAATAATAACCTTTATTGTATTAAAGGCTCGTTAAACAGTGACTTTTATTATGAAAGCGGAGTCGTAATAATATTCCTGTAGTGAGCAGTGTAGTTAGTTGAGCTGCTGCTATCTGCTGTGTCTGTGTGAGCTGTCAGCTGTAAAGACATTCATTCCTGTATGTGCGTGGTGATTGCTGCAGATGTTTCATTAAGATGTTAGTCACTGACCTCAAAACTATATCTATACATCATTGAATATACATCTGTGGTCCATCCCGCTACCTCTAATACACAGAGTTAATCTGATCACCTGTCTCCTCATTATTTGCTCTGACCGGCATCCAGAAGGGTTTCCTCATCCATTAACTAATCAGAACCTTACAGTCCAAAACTCTCTCCAACATTTTTCTATAGCGCCTTTAACTGTACATCTCAATGCGCTTTACAGAAACAAATAAAACAACAAAAATACCCCATATAAAAAAATGCACAATGAAAAATTTATACAAATATTAAATTAAAAGCTACCCTAAAAAAAATTGTTTTAACGTAAGATTTAAAAATGCTAAGAGATTTTGCTTGCCTTATCTCGTTTGTTAAATAATATCTATTGAAGAAAAAGCCCCATCTCCCATCAATAGTAAGCGAGTTAAAGGAACAGGCAAAAGACCAGTTTCAGATGAACGAAGGTCACGCATTGGAGTATATGGAATTAAAAGTTCGGTCAAGTATTTTGTGTTCAACAGAAGAAAGAAACTCGTACAGGTTTAGAACAAAATTAGGGTGAGTAAATAAAATTTAGACTGAAAGTATACTTTCTTATTTTTAGTTTAAAAGAAGTATACTTATAGTGCACTTAAACTTCTTTTTTGTAAGGGAGTACAAAATGGAAGTTTTTGAATACTCATTAATTGTTAAAGGAACACTCCACCGTTTTTTGAAATAGGCCTTATTCACCGTCTTTCCTACATTTAGATAGGTGGGCAAATGCATTTTTGTCTCAGTGCATGCATTGTTTTATTTTGGCAGTCTTGCCACTAGCTTAGCTTAGCATAATGAATGGAATCCTTTGTTGCCAGCTAGCATGTCCTGAGTAAAAGTGATCAAAAAAACAAAACAGCTGTCCATTGGGTCCATTCAGCGTGGGGCGTTTTTTCCAGTTTACTTTATCGAACCGGAAAAAAAAGTAGAGGACTGCAGGATAGATCAACGCTGAGAAATCCTCGGTAGCTGTGACAAAACTGCGGGCATGCTCATGTTGATCTGACATGTTGAGCCTGGTGTTGAGCGATCGCAACCTCCTCCTCCTGTCGTTCTATTTCCAAAGCACGCAGCTCCTCTTCTGAAAACTCTGGCTCATAGAGGTATGGTTCTGGATCTTGACTGTCTGAGAAGTCACCCTCTTAGTTTCTCACAAAATCAGGCATGTTCATCGCCATTCACTATGTCCACTGTAGGAAAAATATCCAGCTACTATTCACGCCGGTATGTTGTTGACGGAAGTTGTGCGATTTCAGGTGCTGCGTGATATCTCTGCGCCCAAGTAGCAGTGCTTCGCCTGTGCTTCACCCTAATATAGTCCCAAGTCAATAGTGGCCTAGGAAATCACCTAGTCTTAATCTGCATTGCTATTTGTACTCGTGAATACGCAGGCCACAATAAGTAATTCGTTTTTTTTGTTTTTTTTTTGATCACTTTTACTCAGGACACGCTAGCTGGCAACAAAGGATTCCGTTCATTATGCTAAGCTAAGCTAGTGGCGACCCTACCAAACTAAAACAATGCATGCACTGAGACAAAAATGCATTTGCCCACCTATCTAAATGTAGGAAAGACGGTGAATAAGCCCTATTTCAAAAAATGGTGGAGTGTTCCTTTAACCCTGGGGGAATTTTGAGCAGTTTGAAAAGTGAAGTGTGAAGATTGACCCATGGCTAACTATTTCAGGTGTGTGTTTTTAGTCTGTCTGATAAATGATCTGTAATGTTCTTGATAAATACATATGTGATGTGAATGTGTGTTTACTTTCAGAGAGTTCAAGAGGAGGAAGATGTGGTGTATGCAGGAGTCGCTATGAGACACTGATCAAACTGCGATTCTATTTAAAGGTGCAGTAAGCGATTTCAGAGAAACACTGTTGATATTTGAAATCAACCCAAACAAAAACACCCTTCCCTTCATTGCCCCGCCGCCAAAATGCACAAACAAGCAATGCAAGGGTGGATGTCTTTTTATCATAATGTTTTGCAAAAGGAAAACAAAGATGACAAAGGAATGACAAGGACGAACAAAAATTGAACATGCATACACAAGAGTATAAGCAAGGGCCCTATCACACACCTAGCGCAATGCGGAGCCAGGCGCGATGCAACTGTTTTTTTGCTAGTTTCAGCCCGACGCAGTGATTGTTTTCACGTCATGTGCCAAATTGTTTAAATAGCAAATACATTTGCGCACAAGGGCGTGCTGGTCTGAAAATTGTGCGTACAATGTGCGTACACTGCTTATTAAACATGCAGCAGCACACAAAGGTGCCAAATATAAAAAATAAAAGGATTACAAAGTAAAAGATTAATATTGTATAAAGACATGGTGGAATCTTGTCCTGTAGATCGTCTGCTTCCCGCTTTAACCTCGCGCACGAGAAGTCAGAAGTTCAGTCTTTCCGCTATCAAATTCCGTCATGTAAATAGCTATCCGCCATGGCGTGAGCGCAACTGGCTTTTAAAGGGAATGGGAGATGAGACTCTTTTAGACCATGCGCCGGGTGCGCCAACCATTTTTCCCGTCTTCAAACTAGCAAAAGTGGATTCGGACACGCCCTACGTGCACAGCAGCTCCAGACAAACAATGACACTCAAAACTGTCCTATTACTATAGGAAATACATATCTAATTACACATGGGGTAATTGCCAAACAAGATCTTTTGTTGATCACAAAAGAAGATATTTTGAAGAATGTGTGTTTATTGATAGCCCTTTTTTTTCCTATGGAAGATGATAACAGCTAACAGCAGCCATATCACCCTGTAGCCCAAGGTTAGTACCTGGATGGGAGACCTCCTGAGAAAACCTGGTCGCTGCTGGAAGAGGTGTTAGTGAGGCCAGCAGGGGGCGCTCACCCTGTGGTCTGTGTGGGTCCTAACTCCCCAGTGTAGTGACGGGGACACTATACTGCCAAAGAGCGCCGTCCTTCGGATGAGACGTTAAAACCGAGGTCCTGACTCTCTGTGGTCATTAAAAATCCCAGGATGTCCTTCAAAAAAGAGTAGGGGTGTAACCCCGGCATCCTGGCCAAATTTGCCCCTTGGCCTCTGTCCATCATGGCCTCCTAATCATCCCCATATACTGATTGGCTTTATCACTGTCTCCTCTCCACCAGTAAGCTGGTGTGTGGTGGGCGTTCTGGCGCAAAATGGCTGCCGTCACATCATCCAGATGATCCTGCACATTGGTGGTGGTTGAGGAGATTCCCCCCTTCTATGTAAAGCGCTTTGAGGTCTCAGATAAAGCGCTATATAAATGTAACAAATTATCATTATGATAGTGGCTATTATCAATGGTCTGGTTACCGACATTATTCAAAATATCATCTTTTATATAATAATAATAATAACCTTTATTGTATTAAAGGCTCATTAAACTGGGACTTTTATTATGAAAGCAGAGTCATAATAATATTCCTGTAGTGAGCAGTGTAGTTAGTTGAGCTGCTGTGTCTGTGTGAGCTGTCAGGAAACATTAGGAAATATCAGAAACATTCCAACAACATCATATCTTCAGTAACTCACATACGGAGCAGAAACAACACAACCTCTGTGTATGTTTTCAGGCCATCCTTTAGGCCTCTCCAGCGCTGGAAAGCTTTGTGATCAGTCTTTGCTGGTCCCTGAAGCGTACGGTCACACCGGATCATGATTAGAACATTCAGTGCATCAGGTGATCAACTGTTAAATTACAATGTGCTTTCAGCGCTTGACGTATATCACAACTATTCAGTGTTTTCAGCCACGTTATGTTTATTTTAGGTTTCAGACAATTTACACAAGTACTAGCAAAATAATACATGTATAGCTTGTAAAAAAGACTGATGTCTGTGGAAGCGGGTATGATGATCCTTTCTATTATAATTAGATGACACGTTTCATTCATATCAGAGACACATTGTAATGGTAACTATATAGTTTACTCTATTCTTCTCCCAGTTCATCGGCCCCTTACTTTCATGTATTTCGGGAGAAACTGATGGATTTACGTTTTGTAAATCTGACAGATCCGATTCTCTGAATTGTGGTACAAACTAACATGGCAGCGCTCGTCGCACATTATATATCAGCTAATATGACCATTATAAAGTTTTTAAAATAACAAAATACATTCACTTACACATATTTGAGAATCAGAATATCAGATAGTTCATGATATAAGTAACAAGTTTGTGAATATTTTGAATAAAAAAGGTAAAAACTAAATAAAAGCGATACGTCTGTCATACAGCATTATTGTGGCTGCGGTGTATCACATGACAACCATGATGCGTCGCCATGGAAATAATAAGGTGATGCATTCTAAAATAACGGTCGCCTTAAAAAACTCACGTCGGGGGCTCAGCTAGAATATTTTAAACATGTGCAAAAGGGTTAATGCGGGTATAAAGCTCTTGCCTGATCATAACCCTTCATTTTCTAGTGATATTCCTCTGAGCTTTTGTAAGGTCTCTCAGCCTTATCTATTTCTTCAGTCTTTCTTCAATCTCTCCTCCCCCATCAATAATGGACATGCCCCCTAGTGCTGATTTGCTCAGTCTCTCTTCTCCCCATCATGAGTGGACACGCCCCCTACTGCTGATTGGCTACAAGTGTGTTGTGCTGCTCAGTCCAATCCACTCACAACAGTTTTCTCAGAAATCTCTTACTGCAAATTTAAGGGCTGCCAACTTTCTAGAAATTAAATACCCCAACATAATAACTGTATTACTGCAGATTTTTCATGTGAATATAATGATATATGCATATTTTGGGCCAGATTTACTAATAGCTTGCGCCAGCACAAACCCTCTTTTGGCATTAAAAACTACTGTCAGGATTTAGACACGCAGTGAAAAATTTGCACTGAAAAGGCGTGGACACTTACCTTTTTTTCCACATATATTTGTCAGAGTTTCCATTTCAGATGCAACATTAATGGGAGGAGAGTATTTAAATGAATTTGAGAGAATTAGAGATAATTAAATGATTTACTATAGTCTGCACTAGTCAATTTATTTACACCATTATTTACCGCCCCCAAAGAAGCACATCTTAAACCAGATGCTAATTGGTTCTTGGTAGATTGTGTTGCTCATTATGGAAATGACCCAGCATCTGTGATCTTTATGTGTGCATTGCCAGTAGATCACACATAGAACTTTCCAGATATCCCCGTTTTGATGGTTTTGCGCTCTCACGCCAATTTGCTCTCTTTAGTAAATCTGGCCCACTGAAGTCAGACCCAGACCTTTAAATATAGAGGTCCTTAGAGGGGTATATATAGGGAATATAGAGGGAATTTTGTTTAGTGTATGTTTGTATTGTTTTCAGATTCTGTCATGTTACTATAGTAATGTGTATAGACAGTCCTGTGTGTCTCTGCTGATAAAGATGAACCTGCTGGAGTGCTATGATGAACACATTATTTTATATTATTTTCACATTATTTTATGGCTTATTTTTAATATATTGTTGCCTTTTTACTATATTTTGTGGTAAATGCAAAACAAATGGATAAATAAATAAATGTTATAATATATAAAAATAGGATCTTTCTTCTGGTCACATGTATTTTTGGACACACACACACACACGCACGCACGCACGCACGCACGCACGCACGCACGCACGCACGCACTCATTTGATATAGAAGGAAAAATATTGATTAATACCTTGAGTATAATCACTCATCATTAGATATACATTGAGGCAGCAGTGGATTCCAGAATATCCCTTCAAAGGTGGCAAACATTAATCTCATCATGACTGCGGGTGTTTCTGTTAAAAACATAGTTAAACAGTTCTAAGAAGATGTTGACCACATCGACGAAAAAGACGTTGAGTGTGAAATGCGAAAAATAAAAGAAATTGACCACATCGTTGCAGAAATATATGTGAACTTTAGTCCCTTCAGTTTATATTCCACTCTGCTCTTAGTTTGATCTTTATCTCATCATGAATTTTGTAGCATATTTGTTGCATACATGTCTGTTGAACTACTGACAGGTCTACTGATCTTCAGATGTTTGGCCTGATCAAGTCTTTCATTGTCCTTCAGCTGTTAAATTCATTGTTTGGTTCAGTCACTGTTTCTCTGCTTCCCACAAACCATAACGAAACTCCACAGAGCAACTAAATCACCAACATCAGCTGCATCAGTCACTGAATCACCACATCAAACGTTTTTCAGCAAGAGGAGTTCAATACACCCATTGAAATGCTTTGCATCAATAAAACATGTATTTTGTGCAAACATAGTTGCGAAGTATCAATTGAGAGCAGATGAGAGAGAAGAACTGTTAGTGCAGAGACACTTTAACCTTTAAACACACTGCAGTTTGTCGCGCTTCCGATAAATAAATGCTGATAAGCAGTCTTTGACGAAAATGAAGCTGTCAGGAACAGCTTTTTTTGACAGGAAAAGTGTCAAAAAGCTGCAGTTACTTCTGCTTTTATACATGTGAATGTGTGTGAGAGAGATGAAGTGTGAAAACAATAGCAGAAACTGACCAAATGCATAGTTTGTTTTCATACTGAACAATGAGGTTTGAATGAGCTTCTTTTAAACCTGTTCTTAAAAAAAAAAAATCTTTCAAACATGAGTTATGTGCATTTTGTTCCTTTTATAATTCCTTTAAGTGATTCATGAGGTTTATTGTGATCCTGAATGTCACTGTGTGGTTCATTTACCGGTATACTAAAGGTCAAAATGTATGTGGCAGATTTTTACCTAAACCTAAGTACGTACCTGGGTCTCATCTACAATCGACGTCCCCCGAAGGTCTACAGTCGACGTTAGTTTCCTATCTCTAGCGCGTCTATCGATGTCGGCCGAGTCTAATCCTATACCCTAGCGCAGGGGTCACCAAACTCGGTCCTGGAGGGCCGCTGTCCTGCAGAGTTTAGCTCCAACCCCAATTAAACACACCTGAACCAGCTAATGAAGGTGTGTTGGACCTGGTTGGAGCTAAAGTCTGCAGGACAGCGGCCCACCAGGGCCGAGTTTGGTGACCCCTGCCCTAGCGCCTCTACACATCGACGTCGGCTGAGTGGTCTAATACTATTCTCTAACTTGTTTCCCTGACTAACTTGCTTCCCTATCTGACTTTCTGTGCAGCAATAATAAACCAACAAATGTTCTTAAAGGAGCAAATGTCCTTTAACTGCTGTTCTCCAGAGAATCTCCCCCTAGAAGAGGAATACTTCAGGGCCGGAGGATCTCAGACACATTTCAGAGAGAATCCCACCAGTAAAATGACATGATGCATTACATAATTTCCCTACAATTTGATTGGTTCTTCATAGACAAACCCTTCTGTTACCAGGTAGAACCAAACTCTGTTTTTAATGATTACTTTATAATCACAAGGTTTCAAGTTTAGACATCTGTCTAGTTTCATTTCCAATATTTGTTATTTTTACACTCACACAGCCAAAGTAAAAGGGGTATGGCAACATACAACATTCAAAAACAAAGAACAGAAGGTTTTAGTACATTGTGTTATAGTGTTAGAACTGTTAGACCTAAAAAAAGGAAAGTAAGGTTAGATGTTAGAGTTATGATTATTTTGATATACAGTTTATTATTTTATTAATTAAAAAATCCATCACAGGTCAAACATCACAGAGAGTCAAACAATAGACTGATTATTATCAGGGGGTTATGACTAATCTACATGTCAGAATAATGTTTTATTTTATTATATCCTGCTCACTTTATGACTAAAAATAATAATAAAATCCCCCAAAAAATGGGGATAAAAAAAACAAACACATTTACACATTTTGATATAGAGATCTATGTTTTGGATAAGCCACACCTACCAGTGACTTGTCTCCACTTTAACCATGCCGCATTGATTCTTGCTCGGTCGTATGTTATGGTATTGCCGTCCGATATGACCAGGGATATTTTAATTGGGTGCTTTTCTTAAAATCCCTGGTGGACGCTGGTGGTGACGTTAAAGGATGGCGTGGCATGGACATGAATATGGATGTTCTGGCTGGGCATCGAACCACCCTCGTAACATTGTGGTAGAGTAATTTGACACATATCACAAACTCTTCTGGGACGACATGTGATCTCAGGCTTCCCCAGATGATACCTGGGAGTCGATCGAATGCCTAATTTCCTCACTGAACTGATTAAATCTATTTAATATTTATCACAGTGATCCGTATCACAAGGGGTTTAAAATCTTCTTTATTTTTAGAGAGGGATTCATAAAATGGTCTCCTCTCAACATTTTGCTTTAAAGGTACTCTAGTCTAGTGGTTAAAAAAAAAAAAACCTGCATGCATTTTTCTAAATATAACATTGTTTTGGTTGTGCTTCGGCTCTGCGCGACTGTGTGGATGAATATGGTTCTCCTACTGCTCATAAATCACTACTTGCCTTAAGAGATATAACCAATTTAGATTGAAAGGATATCATGCTGACTATCTGAAGATGTTTCTGTAGCTTTACCCATTAATAGACACGGTACTTCCTTGAAAATAAATTCCAGCACAGCGCCTCAACAACCATAATGAAATGAGCCTTAATCACAATAGATGTTGCTTTTCAATGAACTCTGTTGGACAGCTACATATGGCAATTTATCTCTTCAATAAAATACCTTACTCAGTAACAAAAATGTAATCTCTGCGTCGCTTTTACAGCATTTCAAATCTACCATACCAGTGTTGATATGTTTTATTACGAGATCTGTCACATTTTCTTTTTTTCCAGCAGGCTCTGTTCTGCATTTGTTTAAAATGGGTGATTCCCAGACGATGGATCGCGTACCTTCACTCTCTTCCATTGTAGAAAAGTGGAGCAGCCAATGTCTCAATATGACACTGACATCTTGTGTTGATCCCTGCCCACACTCCAGAAGAATCGGTTAATACAGTTTACTACAGAACAACTCATTATGTCGGTGTGAAATAAACAGTTATGGAAATGTATAAATTAATTAAAGTTAAAGTCTCCTCCCGAAAATCCAGAATAAAGTCTGTTAGTGAATAAAGCGTTAGTGACTATTTTGCTCAGAGAAGCTGTCTGTTCCAAAATCTATGCTGTTGTCCCGAATCCTGAATCCGGCCCTAATTGTCCCGAAAATTATACTAAAGGCAAGGCAAGGCACGTTTATTTATATAGCACATTTCATACACAGTGGTAATTCAAAGTGCTTTACATAAGAAATTAAAATAATTACTTTAATAATTACTTCGGCGGAGGCAACCGTCCTCCGCTGCGCGTCGGCCGGTTCACACCTCGCCGTCGTCCATTAAAACCTGACAATGGACACCTCGTCGGGCATTAACCCTTACATAATCAAAAGAAATAAGAATAATTAAAACCCTATCTGAGATGGAAGTGATTGAGCAGGTTTGCGGTGCCACTGGACCAACAATCCAGGGACGTCCTCTGCTGGGGTGGTGTCTCACACCAGTATTGCCCAATGGGGCCCCCATAGAGCACGTTTCACTTTTGCTGTTTTAAACAAACAGCGAACCTCTATACTCTCCGTAGTATAGCTAATCTTCACTCGCCTCGTCGGAGTGAAGCTCTCCCATTCCCCTTCAAAATCTCTTCCAATCAGACAGCCCTAAAAATTAATAAAATCTTCCTGAATCACAGTTTGGAAAATAAAATAATAAAATACAGTACAAACAGTCGGACGAACAGTGGCACAGTGCTCATTCAGTGAATGCAAAGCTAAACAGAAGTGTTTTGAGTCTGGATTTGAATGTGGCTACTGTAGGAGCACACCTGATCTCTTCTGGAAGCTGGTTCCAGCTGCGGCTGGCATACTAGCTAAAAGCGGACTCTCCTTGCTTTGAGTGAACCCTTGATATTTCTAGTTGATGTGATCCTAATGATCTGAGTGATCTGTTGGGTTTATATTCAGTGAGCATATCTGCAATGTATTGAGGTCCTAGGCCATAAAATGATTTATGTACCAGTAATAATACTTTAAAATCAATCCTAAATGTGACTGGGAGCCAGTGTAAAGACCTGAGGACTGGTGTGATGTGTTCAAATTTTCTGGTTCTGCTCAGAATCCTGGCGGCAGCGTTCTGTACGAGCTGCAACTGTCTTATGGTCTTTTTGGGAAGGCCAGTAAGGAGTCCATTACAATAATCCACCCGGCTGGTGATAAAGCAAAATCTTGAGTAGTTATTGTCTAATAAAACATTAAAAACTGTCTGTGGAGGTTGAGTCGTCCTACAGCCAGCCCCCGCCGGCTGCTCATTGGCTGCAGCATCTTTTTTGTTTCTTTTTTTGTAGTTCTACAAAGATACCGTAGGCGCGAATTTAGATATGCATTGATAAGCTAATTTTCATTCGTTTCATTTTCATTCAAAAACATCTCTGCAAGTACCGGGAGGAGTAGGTGGGGTTCTTTCGATTTGGTTCTATTGTAATTTGAAAATAAACCCATATATATAGTTAATGGATTGTTGACTGATTTTATTTGGTGCTAATTGAGGTGAAGACTTCACCACCTACTCCTCCCGGTTTACATGAGCCTTTAACAGTATTTATTTATTTGAAACCTGGAATAAGAAATAAAAGCATGTGTGAAATCTTAAAAATTAAGATTACTTGTACATTATTAATAGTACATACTCTACTTATGAAACTATATAGTAGAACATATAGATTGGAGTATTGCACAGTTCAATTTATTGCATGTATGTTAAAGCATTGTATGTTTAAAGATATAAAGGATATGAAGCTATATATAAGATATAAGGATATTAAGCTGCTGACTTAAGTCTGAGGCAAGTACAAATTACCCAGACTATTAGTTCAGAATATCTGACCTTGAGGGAGGTCTTGAAATATTGACCTGGAATGGTTTCCTGAGGCTGCAAGAACGTCAAGAATGGTTTCCTGTGGCTGTATTACAGAAACAGCTTCAGTCAGAGTAATATCTTGTCTCTTTAGTAACCACTGTGCTGCAATAAAATGGACATAAAATATGAAATGTATATGTTAGTGTTTGGTATTTTAATAAATTGACTGTTTAATGCTATAGGGTTGCCAACTGACTTGCACTCAAACACATGCGAGTGGGGGAGGGAGATCATGCGAGGAAATGTCAAATTTCGCTGCGTTTCAACGTTCAAATTTGGTAAACTCTGATTTGTGAATTCGTATGACGTGACCAATAAAAGATCGATAGGCCTACATACTGACATGACCTAAGTTACCTGAAATAAAAGAATACAAACTTTTTGCAGTGAAGTGGAGTAGGTGAGATATATTAAGGATTTGGATCGACTATTTCGATGGTTTGGTTATATTCGCGTGTTTAAAGTCTAGTAAGTTAATGTGACCGCAGGTAAAGCCGGGGTGTCACCCCGTTTTTTTTCTTTTTTTCCCACTGACATAAACCAGTCCCCTGGGTGAATTTGCGCGAGGATCTGTTTGGTCGTCAGCATTTTGAACGATCGCCTCATGAACGCTTTGTTCAAAAGTCTGAGATCTAGGATGGGGCGCCGGAGACCGCCTTCTTTTTTCGGGACGAGAAAATAACGACTGTAAAAACCCGCCTCGCTCTGTGTCAGAGGGACGGTTTCTATAGCCCTTTTTCTCAGCAGTTTCGCTATTTCGGCGCAAAGCAGATGTGCTACTTCTTTTTTCACCGTCGTTTCGAACATGGCTCGAAAGCTCGGGGGTCTGCGTGCGAACTGCAGCGAGTTGCCTTGCTTTATTATCTGTAGCACCCATTCTGATACACCTGGGATGATTTCCCATGCTTTTGCACGTATGGCTAGGGGTAGAATGATGTCTAGGCTCGGATCGCTGTGTGAAAGGGATCCGGTGGCCTGAACTGTTTGTGCTTGTGACACTGTGTTTACAGCGCTTATATGAGGTGGCGCGCATAGAGTTATGGGCGTCTGCTCTACATGATACACATGCCACGAGAGCGGGTAAATGTTTTATGGGAGGGGGCCCTAAGTGTGTCTAGGACACTGAACGAGCAGTGTTTATGAGTAGGGGTGAGCACTGAATAGTGGGCACAATTCCTACATTTATAACACATTTGGCATAAACCGGATAAAAGACAGACATTTTGCTCTTTTTCAGATTTATTTGGGTCATTTGTGTGCAGGCGAGCATGTTGTGCAAGGGCTCGTTTGCTGCGAAATGAACAGTCACCTTTGAAGCGGGAACTGGGGAAACAGTGCGCAAGCTTTTCGACGGTGGTCCGGCCGCAGCGAGACTTAACCGTCGCCGTTTTCCCCCCGTGGTCAGGAGGGCTTTGGAGGCTCAGGGTTCACCGCAATCCTAGGGTCTCGGGCCCCCAGGGGGAGGCGGTCTTCGACGGCTCGACGAGTGCGAGCGCTGGCGAGCGTCGGCGGACTGGTGGCGCTGGAAAGCTGGCGGCGGAGGCGCCTTTGAAGTCTGAGCAGGCGGCTGTTTCTTTGAGCGGCCTGATGCACAACTCGAGCGTCGTGGCAGAAAGTGTCGCAAGGCCTGTGACGCTTTCTGAGCTTCGGTGAAACGTTCCACGAAGCCCTTGACGGACTGACCGAACAGATCCGATGGTGTGATGGGTGAGTCCAGGAAGGAAGCTCTATCCGCGTCCTTCATGTCCGTGAGCGTTAGCCACAGATGGCGCTCCAAGACAGTGAGAACCGCCATGTTTCTGCCGATCGCTTGCGCGGTAGTCTTGGTAGCCCGCAGGGCCAAGTCCGTTGCGCTTCGCAGATCTCTAAATGCCTCAGGGTCGGGGCCAGCCTCGTCCAGAGTGCGGAGAAGGTTGCCTTGGAACACCTGAAGCACCGCCATGATGTGGAGTGCCGATGCAGATGGCCGGCGGCGGTGTAAGCGCGACCGGCGAGGGCTGACGTAGTTCGACAGGCTTTAGAAGGGTGTGCGGCCTTAGACTGCCATCCAAAGGTGCGTCGACACAGCGTCTTCAATCGGTGGAAGATGCTGATAGCCTTTATCCAGGGCGCCGTCCACAACGGAGAGCGTCGAGGAAGCAGACGATTTGAGCCTAGCCGAAAATGGCGCCTTCCATGACTTTGTCAGCTCGTCGTGGAGTTCAGGAAGGAACGGAGCGCCCCTTTGCTGAGGTGCCGGGCGGCGCCCCTGCAGAAACCACTCGTCGAGCCTGTTGCGTGTCGGTTTCTCGGGGGGAGACCACTCGAGGCCGAGGTCCTCGACGGCCTTCATCAGCAGGCGGACGAGTTCAGTGTCCACGCTGGCTCTAGTTTCACTGGCGCTGGCTTGGGTTGAGGGGGCGGGGTCCGGAATGGAGCCTGACCAGTCCTCGCTTCCCGAAGCGGCGAGCGAACAGCTGTACTCGTCGACGTCCTCATCTTCAGGCGCACCGAAGGTGATGGGGACGGCGGCGGAAGAGCATTGGCCATCAGGGACGACCGGTGAAGGCGACGCAGACAGCGAGGCATGCGGGGAGTTAGCCGGCGTGAGCTCGCGGACCGCTGAGGCCTCTGGAGATCTCTGAGAGCGGCGCTTTTTACGGCGCGACCCTTGAGAGAGCGGCAGTGTGGTGTCTTCACCGAAGGAGGCTAATCGAGCCCGCAGGGTCGATAAAGCCATCTCGTCGTACTACGGGCAGCCGCCTGTAGAGAGCGCGAAATCGGCGTGGTCCTTCTCCAGGCAGGAAACACAGATCACGTGGCGGTCCCCAGCCGTGAGGGGAGCCCGACACGAGGCACAGGAATCGCGGGGCATTTGAAACAACGCCCACAATTTGCTCTTTTAGAGGGAGGAAAAAAACTTAGCAAAGCTTAGAGCTTAGCAAAAGGATATAACGCGCCAGATAGCGCAGCTGGAACGGCGTCTGAAGGCGGCGTGGGGAGAGACTCCTAGCCGACTTCCTCAGTCCTGCAGTCCCGCTGATTGCGTGTTCGACGGCGTGAAGGCTTCTTCCAGAGTCAGCGAAGAGGATCCTTCGCTGAAGGAGATGAAATCAGGGCATCTATGGGCGACGCGCGCTTTTATAGTATGAAGCCACGCCCATTTCGGCGGGCTATGACCCATAGAGGGCGCGAAGCGCTCCTATTGGCTCTCATGCTAGCTGCGTCTCTCCATAGGTTGCAGCAATTGCCGCAGAGCAGCCAATAAGCACGCGAGCCGTCTCGCTTGGGTCTGGTTGCTGCAGCAAGTGCGTTTTAAATTAAAGCAAAGCATAAGGATAATTTTAGGCTTCAATCTTCTCGAGAAAGGGGTTTTCCCGTAGCGTAAGCTAGCTTATGCAGCACGAGAGTACTCTCGAAAGGGAACTTAACACCCGCAGGCGCTTAAAGGATTAGTTCACTTTTAAAATGAAAATTCTGTCATCATATACTCACCCTTAAGTTGTTTCAAACCTGTATGAATTTATTTCCTCTGCTGAACACAAAGGAAGATATTTAGAAGAATGTCAGTAACCAGACAGTTTTTGGTTCCCATTGACTTCCATAGTATATTTTTTTCCTACTATGGAAGTCAATGGGAACCAAAACCTGTCTGGTTACTGACATTCTTCTAAATATCTTCCTTTGTGTTCAGCAGAGGAAAGAAATTCATACAGGATTGAAACAACTTAAGGGTGAGTATATGATGACAGAATTTTAATTTTAAAAGTGAACTAATCCTTTAAGATTCTCACTTCCGAAAACATTTGAGCTAGACCCCGAAGCCGCCGCCAGGCACCACCAAGTGCCATTTAGAATTTCAGCCACCGCCAGCCAATAATTCCGTAAGCCAAATTGAGCCGCCATCTGATAAAGTTTGGCTGAGCCGGCTAGATTTATTTGCATAAAAATTATAATTCTATCACATAGAGACATACACACACGAAATATATGAACAATACACGAGATCTATTTTCCCACTGGATTCATAGCACAGTCTTAATTGTGCTCATTGCTACGATACACAGACTCACAGTGAATTGACGACCAATTAAAATTGCTCGTTTTCCGTACAGAAGAAGGCAGCGATGCATTTTTTTCTCGCACTGAGGTGAAATGGCGGAAAGGTAATTTTGATCTCCCTTCTCACATACTTTCCTAATTCCTACTTACTTTTTTTTTTTACTTAGGCCTACCCAGACTTTTGTTAAATCTTCAGGGCACTGTTGCACAAACACCTGAATCAAAGATTGATGTTATGAACCAAATATTCTGGAACGGAGAGATTTATAGTAGGCTACTGAACGTGATATTACTGCAGTAACAAACCACCGTTTCCACATTGCTAATTCACGACGCATGCTTCAGTGTACATTGAAGTGAAATGTGCAAAACTGTCAAATAATACTTGAATACTGAATACTGTTTATATTAAGGCGAGACACGGCAGGCAAAAACATCGTTTTTTTTTTAGATTTTTGGATATTTGTCTCCAATAACATGTCTTCTTTCAGACTTGTGGTGAAAAAAAGTCCGAATTTCTCCGAATTTTGCGTCTGTGGATTTCTCATAAATTCAACAAAAGTATAAAATAGACATCTGTAGACATGAAGTGGCAGCTTCAGCCATTTGCAGCTATGAAAGGTTTGGCGGCTGCAGCAGCCATTTAGGTTTTGGCTGAGCCGGCTAGCCAGCCAATTACTTCATCAGCCAGCCATTCTCAAAACAAATGGCTTTGGGCTCTAGTTTGAGCACATTTTCGATTCGGCATACATTTTCATAAAAATGCCAATATTTGAAATCTACACAGTTGATTTCTCACATCAAATGTTCTCAGAAGTGAATTTAGTGATGAAATAGCGAATAAAATTCTAGAAAAACGACTTTCTGTATTGACCTAGCTGCCTCTCCTTCCTCGAAACCCGAAATGAATGCTGGGATATCTGCCGTCAAGTTCACACAAGTTACCAGCCGATGCATCCTCGGTAAAATGGATGTGTCAAGAACACTTCCGGGATTTTTAACCGTTCTTGCCAAAATGCAAACTTTTGCATTTATTTGCATTATTCATAGAGCTATCCAACAAATAAAATCAATCATTAAATCTCACTATATGCGGACAATATTTTATTGTACTTACAAAAAACAGAAAAGTCTCTCATAGAAGTTATCAATGTCATTAATGATTTCTCGGAAATATCAGATTATTCTATAAACTGGTCGAAATCTACAATTCTACCAATAAATAAAACATTGCAGTGTATAGAACAACTAAATACTCCATTTAATATGGGCAATATCACATACCTGTGAATACACATCTCTCCCAAATTATTAGACTTATTTAAGCTCATTTTCATTCCATTACTTAAATATATAGAAGATGAATTGAAACGTTGGATGAATTTGCCATTATCTCTTATAGGAAGAATCTCTACAATAAAAATGGTCATATTACCAAAAATTAATTACCTATTTACAATGATACCAATTCAACCCACTAAGAAATGGTTTGACACATTAAATAGTAAGATAAATAAATTCTACTGGAAAAATAAAAAAACAAGAATAAGCATTGCTACATTACAGAAAAACAAAGATAGGGGAGGATTAGGGGCACCCAACTTTCACCATTATCATTTAGCTGCACAATTACAATACCTCTGCAAATGGATAAATGGCAATCATACTCACAACTCATGGTTAGATTTAGAACAGGCAGATTGTAAAAAGATTTAATTATCCGACTTACCATATATTACTGATGTTATTAAGGCTCGTGATCTATACAATAATATGACAATTCGTACAACATTATTAGCATGGTGGAAAAGTAATCAACTAACTCATAATCCAATAACACCACATTCCTTTTCTCCTATATGGCATAACCCAGATTTTACTATTAATAAATCTACACTTATTAATGAAAAATGGAAAACTGCTGGCATCACACATTTGCATAATCTGTTCTTAGATAATAATTTCAAACATTTCTCAGAATTAATAGAAAAATACAACTTAGGGAAAGATCAGTATTTTTTTTTACATACAAATTAATCATGCTATTAGAACTAAAATTGGCAACTCTCTTCCTAAAACTCCACCTCTTATTGAAAAAATAAAACAAATCAACAACACAAAAAAAATATTATCCAAATTATACACTATACTAATAAATACAGATACAACATATTCAATACCTATTAAACAATGGGAAAATAATCTTAACATAATCACAGACGCCAATTTCTGGAAACAAGTCTGCTTAAATACATTTAGTTTGAGCAGAAATACCAATGTACAATTAATTCAATTTAAAGTATTACACAGATCACACTTAACCCAACATAAACTTTTTAAAATGGGATTATCAAAATCAAACAAATGCAAACATTGTAATCTTAATGTACAAGATGATTACTTTCATGCCATCTGGTCATGCCCCCCAGTTAGCAAATTTTGGAAAGAGATTACAGGGAAATTATCAGTTTATCTTAAACGTAATATCCCGGCAAATCCGTCATTATGTCTTCTAGGAGATACATTAAAAATAAACCCTCCACTGGAACATGCATCACCCTTACTTCGGTCTCTAGTTATCGCCAAGAAAATAATTTTAATTAATTGGAAAAATAAAGTCAGTATTACACAATGGCAACAGCTATTAATAGATCATATTATCAAAGAAAAACAGACCGCTACCCTCAAACACAAATTAACTAATTTTAAACAAATATTTGGTACCATTACAGAATCATTAAACATTAATGTGCCCTGAGAGGTGAATTGGTGCCTCACCAATTATCTATATTACGTCAGACGCATACCATGCATACTAATGCTATTGATTACAACGTGTATTGATATATCAGGAAATGTAATTGGATAGATGGATAAAGACATCTGATATAGGCCTATTTGTGGTATTCTTTTGCATTTTAATAGTTAGTACATTATGTATGGGTAGGGCATGTGCGTATGCCTAATACATTATTAGTGTTACTAATATTTTTATTATGTATATATACAACTATGTAGGTGTGTGTAAGTGTCACCGATGTTAGGGCCGAGGGTCATTTACCACACTCCGGAGGAGCAGACACCAAGAGGCAGACAACAAGAATGAAATTAAAAAGTATGTTTTTATTAAGTTTAAAAAGGGATAAAAGCAGCAGTGGGGATGTTCGTGGCCGTAGCCTTGGTGAGATGAGGGGAGAGGGGTGCTGGTAGGTACTTTTCCCGTTCTTCTGGTAAGTATATTCCTCTCTAGGTGGGCGCGTGAGACAGACAGTGACTTCTCGTCGTCAGACTCGTTGAATAAGCTCGTGGGACAGACAGTGACTTTTCTCGTCGTAAGACTCGTTGAATAAGCTGGTGGGACAGACAGTGACTTTTCTCGTCGTAAGATCCCACAAGCGACACTCCTCTTCTTTCACGATGATCCTTCAGCTGCAACACTCTACAAACGTTTCCCAATGGGAGAGAACCACACCAGATCGACGGGGGAAGACAAAGAAACAACAAGCCCACACGGAGAGAGAACACACAGCATTCTCTTCCCCTTGTGTTTTATCCTCTCCAAACACTGGCGCCACCTCAATCAGGCACTCAAAGTGAAGTCCCCACACCTGTTGCCAATCTGCCGTTTAGTTGTCATGACAACAGACACACACACCGGCCCGGGGACAGTGTTACACTGAAAGTGCCCCGGCGGGAACACTTCTCTGGTGGAATCAGTTCCGGGGATTATTTGTCACCCCGTGACATATGTGTATGTGTATGTGAGTATATGTGTATGTAATAGAGACAGGTTCATCCGTATTGCCCTCTGTTTTATGTTTATATATTTGTTTATTTGTTGGCTCATTTGTTTTCTTCTTGAATTATGCACTCTTGTCTGTCATTAACTAGTTTATTTGTCCGATACTTGCTTTTTTCACATTTATATTTGTTTATATTTGTTGTTTTTTTGTTGTTGCTTCTTATGTTTATGTACTTATCTGTATTTGTATTGTTTGCTTAATAAAAACATAAAAAAAATGCAAACTTGTGTATTGGGACAGTACTTGGGCCACAAAAGATGACGTTTCACAAGAACACAAGAGGTACAGACGAGAACACAGATTGAGAAAGGCCCTCACTGCTGCTCGTGTCGCCAGAAGTCGCCAGCGCTCCATTGAAATGAATGGGATTGTGTCGCTTTGTCGCTGTGTGTTGCTGGCGGTGTGACGGTACGGATCCACTTTAGCGACACGACTGAAGCGTGGTGTTGCGACACCTCCCTTCATTTGAACTTTGATGGGCGTTTCTCTAGTTTACCGCTATGGGCGTGGTTTTGACCCCCCCATCCCCATGTGCTCTACTTCTATTGGATAGTCGCGTTCAACGGATTAATTTGCATAAAGATGGGCATCGGCCAGTTTTTTTGACGCGCTACATTTTTCCAAATGTAAATTTTTTCCGCCTTCCTGGGATGCTTTGCGGGCGCGTTAAAGTCACTTGACATCACCCATAGGGATATAGTGGAGTGCGGTGCGACAGAAGTGTCGCACAGACAAGTGGATCCGCACCGTGAAAGGGGGAATCGAATTTCCCCTCACCCCTTTCATGGGGTCTTTAAGACATATTTCCTTCTGATTCCTAATCAGATGTCGCTAGTTCTAGAAAAGGATCCAATGCAAATTCCAATTGTTATTTCATACCTTCATCTGGAGAATTTTTATATTTGTTTGAGTACTAAGGAAAGGTTGCAAAGGCTCAGTGTGATTCTGTTGCCAGATGAGCCAATTGTATTAAGTATTTTCCTCACATACATTATGTATTTTTAATGCATCTTTGACTCTTGAGCATTTTATGTTTTGTATTGATTATCCTCAAATTGTCTGATTATGTAATTATACATTTTTATGTGATTAATAATAAATTATTATGCTTAAATTTATTCTGAGCTTGCCTAAAATTTATATCTTATTGTAGATTACTTGAAGTCCATGTTTTTAAAAATCTGTGACAGTGTTAGTAAAGTAAAGCATGGGGCACGCCAACTGAGTTCTACAACTTGGCTTGTTGGGGTTATAATCTTTTTGTGAAATCACTTCACAGAGATCTTTGATGCCAGAAATATTTTAGACTTTATTTAACAACACAAAGCCGAGCAACCTCCCACAGGGAGACCCTGCAGGAGATGACTCCCGAACATCGGTTAGCTTTTCACACATACATTGCCTCCAAAAATGGTCATACATCCTATAGATTATTTTGGGCAGGGGTCTTACACCATGTGACACACTTAAATAGAATTCTCTGCTTGCATCAGCATTCTGACCTTTCTTTAAGCCCCCCAAAAGTCAAACCAAAGACACACACAGAGGAAATAATGGTGTACAAAAATATAGCTAAATTACTTATTTTCTAAATAATAAAATCTTCAACAGGCTTTATACTTAAAGATGGAGCAGAAGTTGCAATAGTCTTTTCATCCATTTAATGTTTCCATTGAGCCTGCAACTTATCTTAAAATAATTCAACAGAATACCAAAAAAAAATTATATTTATTGATTGACTGATTATTATTTGTAAGGCAGAATGCTTTGTATTGTAAAAAGTGATATACAAACTTAACAGATATGGGGTGGAAACTAAAATATACACTATTTAAATTTAAAGGAGCATTTATATTTGATACAATGAATTAATAATCACGATTCATGATTGCTATTTACTCAAAGGATTTCTTTATGGCATTCAAGAGCATCTCCTTCCGGAGTATCTGATTAATCAGAGTTTGATGGCGTTTGCTCTCTCTTCTTTTGAAGACTTCTGGATCTGAATTCATAAACCAGAACAGCAACAGTAGCCACGCCCACCAGAGTAGAGAGAGCCAATCGGATAACAGCTTCAGTAAAACCACAACAGTGGATACAGTCTTGTAAGAGAAGAAATTAACAACTTAAAAACATAATTATAATTTATTTATTTGGTAGAAAAAATATAGGTCTGCTGACAAACCTGTATGTGTGTGACAGAGTTCAGTGATGTCCAGATGTGTGGTCTGGTTGCTGATGGGATTGTTGAGCACACAGCTGTAGGTGTTTTTATCCTGATATTTCACCTCCAGAGGTAGAGAGAGACTGATGCTGAGATCACACACACTGATGCTGGACAATACACTGATTCCTGCGTACCAGGAGAGAGTCGCATCACTCACATTCAACACTGAACACAACAATGAACAATTTGATGATGATGATGAAGATGAACAGACTCTGCTGATGACAGGAACAGGCAGACGAACTGGAAAATATTGGAAAATAAATATAATTCAGTAAATAAGCGTGCAGTGATATTGTCACAGGGGCACACAGGAAAATAGGCCCAAAAGCAGTGTGATGGTAATGATATATTAAAGCGTAATCCAATTCGTCGTCATCCAGGCAAGGTTCAAAATCCATGTTAGCAATCCAAAATACAAAACAACAACAATAAACAAAACAAAACAACAACAATAAACAAAACAAAACAACAACAATAAACAAAACAAAACAAAAACAGACTAGAAAAAGACCTCAGAAGTGTGGTGACAATTATATGACGACTCCGTGACATGGACTGAAACAGACAGGGTATTTATACACAGAACCAAACATTGTAATGGGAAACAGCTGCGTGCAATGATGAGAACAGACAAAGGATCGTGGGAAATGCAGTTCCAGAATGAATGGTGACAGTAAGGGAGAGAGACCTCTAGTTAGTGTATAAAAGGAAGGGCTCAGGGGCTGCTTAACTGGTTTTTCATCGCCTGAAGCAAAACGAGCTCGGGGCGCGATCACCGCAGGTTACGCAGTACTTGTTCCCTCATCTAGAGAGGACGTCTCGGTTACGGATGTAACCCTCGTTCCTTGAGTAGGGAACAGAGACGCTACGTTGAATGACGACGAAATGGGGTTCGCTTAGAAGCCTATCCTTTTCGAACAGTAATAAACGAGCCAATGGCAAGCAAATGCCATGGGTCTGCTGAATTTGCATAGCATAACTCCGCCCCACCTTGTGGGTATAAAGGAAGTGAGCTGGCAACATGCAGATATGTTTCTTCGCTGAAGGAGCCAAGGCTGAACTCGGCTGTTCCAGAGATACAGCGGAAGTGGCAGGAAGACGTAACGTCTCCGTTCCCTACTCAGGGAACGAGGGTTACATCCGTAACCGAGACGTTCCCTTTCGTTGTCACTTCGAATTACGTCGAATGACGACGAAA